>NC_140592.1:923447782-925847782 GCF_964204655.1 Triturus cristatus
TGCCATTCCAGTTTGAACCCAGCGATATGCAAATCAGTCTTGGTCCTGTGCCCAATGAGAACAGTCCAGCCCGAATTGCCAGGAGAGGTCCTCCCTGGGCTGGAAACAAGCATCCTAGGACTGGTTTCAGGGTTTCACCCCTCATCAACCAGGATAGCTTGACTCCAGTGGCATGGTCCTCCCTGGATTGGAAACAAGCATCCTAGGACCAGTTTCAGGGTTTCACCTCCCATCAGCCAGGATAACTTGACTCCAGTGGCATGGAGAGCACAGGACCCACGTCTGGGCATACCCGTCCCACTCTGGGTGACAAATGCAAACAGAACAATTGATGGACAGAATGCAGAACAATGTCATACATTCACCCCAGTACAGAGATCTGGGCCTAAATCCATTGTTTTTTTGCTCACCATAACATTCCAGTTTGAACCTAGCCATATGCAAATCAGTCTTGACCTAGTGCCCAATGGGAACATTCCAGCCCAAACTGCCAGGCCAGGTCCTCCCTGGACTAGAAACAAGCATTCTAGGACCGGTTTCAGGGTTTCACCAACTCATCACCCAGGATAGCTTGACTCCAGTGGTGTGGTCCTCCCTAGACTGGAAACAAGCATCCTAGGACCGGTTTCAGGGTTTCACCTCTCATCAGCCAGGATAGCTTGACTCCAGTGGCATGGAGAGCACGGGACCCACGTTTGGGCATACCCATCCCACTCAGAGTGACAAATGCAAAAAGAACAATTGATGGACAGAATGCAGAACAATGTCATACATTCACCCCAGTACAGAGATCTGGGGATCTAAATCCATCGTTTTTCTGCTCCCCATGCTTTTCCAGTTTGAACCCAGACATATGCAAATCAGTCTTGACCATGCACCCAATGGGAATTGTCCAACCTGAACTGCCAGGCCAGATTCTCTGTCACACGTTGCCCTGTCCACACTGTAATGATCATTTACTTTGGCTGCGCATCCGCACTGCACACTAATACCTGTGGCGTATTTCTTTGTCACTTTTGGGTTGACCCTACACAGAATGGATATCCCAGCAGCTTGTAAGCAGTACATTTCAGTAGGTTGACATGCTATCTGTCCTGTGTGGAATTACCCCAACAAGCAAACACTGAAATCTGACTGACACTGCATATTGTCAATGTCAATCTGACTTGCAAAATCTTTAGATACTTTTTGTCTCCTTCATTCACAGGTTATATAGTCTCTTGCCTTGAATGCACACTTCTGAATATAGGCTCCTGCCGTTCTGTTAGTAAAGCATACTCATGGTGGGTTGCTCCTCTGTCTCTCTTGGGGGAACCATAATCAGGGTCACTGGACGAATGCCTTAATGAAGTCGCAGATGTGTGGCAAGGTTGAGTAAATTATGGGGCAAGAAATTGCAAATTATGTATCACATTCTGTGGTAATATTATTGTGCTATTTTGCAGTTTAGGACACAGTGCTGAAAGAAGGATCGCAAACCCAATGCAAAATACGAAGCCTCCTTGGAGAGCAAAGAATATAATTCACTAAATCCTATGAGAAATGTTATTCAACAACAAATACTTATTTTGTTTTGCTGTGAAGCTCAAGAGCACTATTTTGTGTTTCGTAGGCTTGTTTAAAGTGGCTTACAACATTGTTGCTTCGTGGAGCCTAAAATAAACCTACATGTGCACCCCACGTGTAACAAGTGTGCCTCTTTTATTCTGCATTTCGGAGTTATGTTTTAGAGATATTTTACTACGAGGGCAAAATATTGACCTTTAGCAGCACCTCTTCCCATTAAGATACGTTCTGCAGAACATTACAGTAAATTATATGTGTATAATGTAAGTGTATTGCTTGGATGCACTTTGGACTCATGACTTTAGACCTTAGGAAGAGAAGCACACACTTTGAAAATTACCTGCACTCTGAATGCCTTCCTGAAGAAAATCTGCTCTAAAATAGTGTCTCTGGTGTCGAGTGAATTTGCATGAATAAAGTAAACAAAACATTAATGACAAAGAAGGGTTCATTATTTCCACCACGTGTGAACTTAATACTGTTTTCATGCTGCATCCAAGACAAGAAATCTCCCAGTGTTCATCAAGTGGGGGCATTAACACTCAATGTACCAGAGTTTCCCCTCACAAGCAGCGGTTTAACACCCAAATATAGGTATCAACAAATGAATGAAGACCAGTTAAATTGTGCAGCCTCTGCCAGTGAATTGTACCATGAGTGCCATGTTTCTTTTATAAACTTTGATCCATTTGAACTAAATATCTTTAGTTTACATCTGCATATTATGCAGTAGGTGGTCGAGCTTGTAGCAAGTGCAACAAATTCATAATTTATGGAAATGCTGTGGCTGCATGATCACATCAGAGGAGAGGACTGTATTCAGTGGATGCCTGTGGGCTGCTCCTCTGGCACTCCTGAGTAGGCCCTTCAGATCATTTGCCATTGCTGCCTGTATCCAATACAAGCCTCGCGTTGCCGTCTGTCACTTCATGGTGGCTGCAAAGACATTTGCCTTGTTTGCCGACATTCCTGCACATTCATCTGGAATGCTCTTTGCTGTACTATTACAGACACAAAATGCAAACTTTGCCTTGTCTATGAATGTAGACCAGTTCAAATTACCTTCCGAATGCTGCATTTCTTAATTCTACTACACACATACACATAGCTACATGATTGCAGTGACACATGGAGTCGAAGCCATTGCTCATCTGACATAACACCATGACAGTTCCCACACAGGTCATATTCACAACCCACACTTGTTCAATCAAACACAACGGTGTAGCATGTGTCTCATACACTAATGTGCTTCGGGTTCTCGACTGAGATAAGAAGAACTAGATGATTGCATTTGCAATACACTCTCTAGTGTCCTGTACACTTTCTAAGTAACCTCCTATGAAGATGATACCATCCCTTCTTCCATCATTAGCTGCTCCAAGGAGAGGCCCTCATACCCCTTCTTCACATTGTCAGTGGCTGACTAAGCCAAGCAAACTTCCCAGATGCCCTTTAGTCAGGTGAGATCCTTACCCGGGCGTCATTCTTTCGCTCATCATCTTTAACCTTTGCATGGAATCGCTTGGATCCATTCTTGCAGAGAACAGCATCAACATGCATCAATACGTTGATGACACCCAACCCTCCCTAAAAATATCCTCATCCAGTGCCATACTGAGACACATACTACCTCAAATTTATTGAAGCTTGTAAGTAAATTAATTGAAGTTAAACCTCCTGCTTAAAAATAGCATAAACAATAACAGACTAAAGCCTAGCTGTCCAACTTAATCCTCCAATGCTTCACATCACAGCTGACAGACCATGCAAAATCTCTGGTATTCACCCCCAAGAAAGACCTTTTGTGCAAGCAGCACATTTCAAGGAAATCAAGATAGCTTGGTTCCAACTCTCCCTCTTGAAGAAAGTGAAGCTGTTTCACCCAGAAGATGACCTTAGAATAACCCTATATGTCTTAGGACCTGATTGAGATCTTGGCGGATATGATACTCTGTCACAAATATGACAAATACCCCGTCCGCCATTACAAGTGCCTTAGGATATAATGCACTTGTAATATGGCAGACAGGATATACGTCACCTTTGTGATGGAGTATCCCATCCACCAAGATCTAAATCTGGCCCTTAAGCCTCTCCCATCTGGGTGACGAAAAGGCCCTGCTCAGCTTGATTCCAATTCCCCCTCTTTAAGTGAAATTGTTTCGCCCAGGAGATGACCTAGGAATAGCTATACAACCCTTAGTCCTCTCCCATCTAGATGGAGGAAATGCACCGCTCAACAGCTTCCCCAGAACCACCCTAGCACCCATGAAAGATATCTTAACTGCAGCAGCATGGCTGTCAAGAGCCCTAAGAAATTTGGCCACATTACACTGACATTAAACGGTCCACAATGGCTCATCTTGAAAAACAAGCTGCTGCATATAAAACCTTCAGGAACAATATTCACAATATTATTTCCAAGTTTTGTAAATTAAGGGGGTGGTTATGAGTTCGGCAGTCTATAGGACCGCCAAACCCGCTGTGGCACAGTGGTTACTGCCGCACTGGAGGTCCGACCGCCCTATTATGAGTTTGGCAACCGGACCGTTGCAGGCCTGCTGCGACCGCCGAGGAGCAGCTGTTTCCTAGTGGTATCGCAGCAGTGTGAAGCAGTAATATGCCCTCAGGGCCCCCCGATGCCCAGGTGTAAGGGGGGTGCATGCAAGGGGCACATGGTGTGCCCCTCTGTATTTCTGCACCCCCAGTTCCAGCACAGAACGGCCTTTACAATCTATGAGCCTTTGAAAGACATCGCCATGGGCCAGCAGTTTCAGCACCGCCCGCCCCATATTACAAATTGTAATCTGGTGGCTGGCCGTCGGTGAGGTTTGGTTGTGTGAGAGCGGGCGGTGGTGTGCTGCCCTGCTCCTGTACCGCCAATCTCAAAATCAGTCCCTAAGAGATTTCAGCCTCTTACAGTCCTGCATGCGCCGTAATAGTATGCATGTGTAATATACAATGTGAGCCATTGAAACTAGAAACTTTTCCAAAGGAATAGCTCATGTCTCACAGGTTTTAACAGCGATAAAACAGTACAACAGTAATCCAAAAACCACAATGACCAGGTTTAAGCACAGCTCTCCCTGTTATGGGGATTTGTAAAGCATGCAGTTAGCATTAGAATGACCTCTTGGCGGGAACAAGAGGAAAGTTTCTTATATACTCTGATTTACAGATGCCATTTCTAGCAACAGGTGAAGAGGAGTGTCTGATGCCCATCGCTTGCCTATGTCACTCGCCCACGCTTTGTATCTTTTTCTTTCTTTCTTTCTTTCTTTCTTTCTTTCTTTCTTTCTTTCTTTCTTTCTTTCTTTCTTTCTTTCTTTCTCTCTCTCTCTCTTTCTTTCTCTCCCCCTCTCTCTTTCTGAAGCAATCCTGCTGTACCACTCCTTGGGCACGCGTTATCACACGTACTTTTTAAAGCACAACAAAAAAATCTCAATAATGAAGCCCTGTTAAGTTTTAGGGAGGCAGTTATTCAGGCGGTTTTATCACACTACAAAGTGAAATAGAAGAAAACGATTAAAAAGCCGCTTCTCCTTTCTATTGCAAATAAAAATATGTTAAAAGTCCTTCGGGAATGTAGTGTGCATATCGGTAACAGAAGAAATAAAGAGCCACGCCAGCCTAATAACTCCCTCTAACGGGTCCAGCTGAAGGTGCCAAGTTTCTCACATTTAAATACATTTAAATTTCAAATTTCAGCAAAACTTCTAACCATCTGCTATCGTTTCACTTCTTCAAAGCTCTGCAATCTGCCGGGCATCTTCAAGTGATTCTATTTTAGGGATAATCTCTTACTCTACAGAGAAATCATAGGCGATGAGGCTGGGCTCTGCCTCATACCGTTTGACAAATCATTTAGTAAAAAACTTTGCCACCAGGGCAGTTTTCTTCAAAAACTGTAGTTTGTACCTCACAAATTCTCTGTTTCTGAGCTAAAGCCACTTCCGAGTTATTTTCTGACCCTTCAACCACAGGTTAGAAATCAATTTCTTGATTATCCGAAAATTTGCCAGTGATTTCACTTAATCACTGACAGAATATCGAGGAGCAAAATATCGACCTGCAAAAATATCGGTGACAAAATATCGACTACCAGAATATCGAATTCCTATCTACAAACAGGTATGAATCCAAAATATCGTTGTAAATAATATAGTTTGTTAAAATATCGAATTTTTTAAATGTCTTAAAAGTAATGTAAAATTAATGAAATAATAAATATAATTAAGTAAAACATACTTAAAAATACTTAAATAACCTTAACATTAATAAATAATTAATGTAAGTAAAAAATGAAAATAAACATGCATTTTTATTTTATAATACATATATATTAACTTAAAAATTTAAAAAAATATTCAATAATTTTAGCATAGGATAGCGGGAGGGTAACATTTACTATTCCCACTCCAGTAGGGAAAGCGTTGGATAGCGGAAGGGTAAAAATTACTATTCTCACTCCAGTGAGTGCAACAGTAGGGAAAGCGTTGGATAGCGGGAGGGTAAAAATTACTATTCCCACTCCAGTGAGTGCAACAGTAGAGAAAGCATTGGATAGCGGGAGGGTAAAAATTACTATTCCCACTCCAGTGAGTGCAACAGTAGGGAAAGCGTTTGATAGCGGGATGGTAAAAATTACTATTCCCACTCCAGTGAGTGCAACAGTAAGGAAAGTGTTGGCTAGCGTAGGGGAATTATTTAATATACCCACTCCTGCAATATAATTAACATTAATTAACAATTAATTATTTTCTAAAAATTAATTTACCTCCCACCATTTTCCCCTATAAACATCACCTACAATATTGTAACATATTAATAAATTAACATAATTAATTAATTGATTAATTAGAACTAACAATATAATTAATTAACATATTTACAAATTAATTGTTAATAATTATTATCTAATTAATTACTAATTAATAAAAAAAAGTACACAATTAACATAATTACCAAATAATTATTAATTGTTATTTATCAATTAGTAATTAATTAATAATACATTAATTAACTTAATTAACAATATAAATTATTAAATATTAATTTATTAAGTAATGAAATAATACATTGATTAATTTCAATTACATTACTTCCCACTCAATCCCCCTATAAACCCACAACCCGCTACAGAATTCTAAATAATGCTAAAAATATATTATAATTGAATTACTTCCCAACCTATTCCCCTATATCCCACAACCCGCTACGGATTTAAATTACAAAAAAATTAATTAACATAAAATTCATTACTTTTACAAAATTCTAACATACATTAAAAAAATAATACATACTTTTAACACATATACTAACACTTAAAACACTAAAAAAAAAAGTGATATTACTAACTTCGATATTATGGAAATCGATATTTCTTACCTGCATTTCGATATTCTGCACCACTATATTTTTGCAATTCGATATTCTGTCCATTCTATATAAAAAACGCGATATTCTGTCTAGTAGATATTTTTTTTTAGATATAATGACTAGTTACCAATTTCACTCACCTCCACTCTTCAACCGCATTCTCATTTTATTCAGAGAGTTTATTAGGGCTCTGCATTTCCAAGAGTGGAAGGGCGAAGTTTTGCGGTTGAATACACCTTCATAAACGTTGACCATTTTGCTTGAAATCGAAGGTGCTGCTCCTGGGGACATTCCTTCTGCCACAGTCTATTCTTGCAGGGTGGGAAAATTATAATTAACACAAACTAATAAGATTACATTCAAGTTTTTCTGCATGTGTTCCCAAGTTGTTACCATAAGTCTCTTACAGGTCCTAATAAACCATGGATTTTTAGTGATGTGATCCTGGTCTAACTGCAGTGTTACAGAATCACTCAGTCTGGGTTAATGCCTTTAGTCTGCCATAGTCGAATTCCCACAGATTTGTGTGACTGCGCAGCAGTCTAAGAGCCTCAGCTTGAGGAAAAGAACAAAATTATCTGATCGCGATAGGGTCAAAAATGACATATAAACATGAACTAAAAGAGGTTATCTATGACAGTAGTCACAAAGAAACCACAATATTTATTTTACATATGTAGTTTTACGGCGAACAAATTGAGGATGTTAACTTGATATTCAACAGTGCTTAACTCGTAAAACACTGAGTGCCGGGCCCAAAGTTTTGCCCAGAAGCCTTTGTCCAGTACTACTAATATTGGAGGTGCCGAATACTAGAGCTGGATAGTCTTGAATCTACCCCAGGCCTCTTTCCTCCACCACCAGACACTCCCTGCTCCTCTTGCAGTTTTTTTCATCCCTTTTTTCTCCCTTTGTCATTAGTTTCCAAATTTTTCTCTTCCTTCTTCATTCCGGCTTTTGTGTTTTTCTCTATCTTGTTCTGTGTGAAAGTCTGATGAAGAAAAGAAGTGCCAGTCTCCAAAAATGTGTGCCGTGGCTTCACCTGCAACGGTAACTAAACACCAGGCGGCAAGCAATTGCCTGAGAATCTCATTCTCAAACGTTTTAGTTGCATAAAACTGTATGTGGGGTAGTGGCGATCTGCCGCGGGGAAAGCGGCACGACTAACCGCCCCATCAACTTCCAATGACCTGGATGCTACTGGGGGCTTTTAAGTGAAGCCTCCCACAAGGCGGTGTAGGCTGACGCGAGGGATCGCTCCCGAGTTGCCTGACCCTACGATGGCGGCCTATCCTGGGTAAACATTGTTATCTGTGGGACTTGTCGGTGCCTATGGGGAGAAAATCGAAATAACGGAGTCCGGGGCTAGGGGCCGCGAGACCACTCCCCTGAAAGGTTGGACCAGAGTCCGCATGCTCTTAGCGCCGAGTGAGCTTCGACTAGCTGAAGAGAGACGAGTGCCGGAGAGATGGAGGTTTGAGGCGGACAGCGCCTCCCAGTAACACCGGGACTGGTGCGGCCGATGGATCTATGACCATGCCCCCTAAGTGAAAACCTTTTATGTTGTCCTGACCGCTGAGCCTGAGCAACATGGCTGATGCCCGGTGGAGCTGTTTAGTCAGCTATAGAGGAGATTGACTTTGGTTTTATCCCCTTGGCCGTCACCTACCCAGCTGGACATTGGACATTGTTTTTCCTCTTCTCTCTGCTGTGTCTCCTTTCCCTCCCCTACCTCCTCCCTCCATGATCCTGTGGCTGCCCCCTCCCCCTTCCAGCCCTGCTTGACTTTGTCTGTTTTGCTTTTTTTCCCCTAAAACCTTGTCTCATTCCTCCCCCCACCCATCCTCATGCTCCTATTGACTTGTATCTGTTTCAATTGTATGCTATTGTAACTGATGTAACTATGTACAGTCTGTTCTCATGGAAAGCGCTCTGAAATCTCCGAGTCTAGCCAGCGCTATATAAAACTCTCTTCAAAAACCACCATCTCTAATTAAGCACTAGGAGTTCTTTGAGACTGGGCTAGAGGCCAGATTCAGGTTGTACCATTTTTCTCTAGCGTGAGTGGTATAGTTATAGTATATATCTAGGAGATTAGGAGTGGATGGAATTGAAGAAAGGCAGGATCAAAAAGCGCTGCACCTAGGGAGGGACTTTGAACACTCCATTGCAACGCTGAGAGATTCAAGCGTTAATAAAACTAACATTAATGTTGATGTCTTGGAGAAAACAAACTCCTGTAGCAGAATGAGAAGTGTCTTTATGCATTTGTTTATAGATTGAGTTTGGAGCATTGGTGAGGAAAGAGGGATAGAACCCATGATCAGGTCAAGAGGACCTAGGTACAGATTGACGCAGCTGTGGGATTGTGGTGTGGAATCTGGAACAGAAGGAACTGGATAATTAGTGGGGAAAGAGACTCCTGCAGCAGGGTTGCAGGATTTGTGGGACCTAACTATAGAACTAAAAAATGGTGCACCAAAATTCAGGAATTTCTTTTTAATTAAATATCTAAAATCAAAGATATGATTAAAACACAATAACTTTCTGTGAAAATTTTACATCTAAAAAAGTGCACACTATTACATAGTGCGCAGAATGAAAATGTTTTCCCCTAGTGTTTTCATTCTAACCTGTTTTAGATTAAAAAAACTATCATTGGCAAAGCAAATAGGTCTAGCTTTTTGTTAGGAGAAGTATTTAATTATAGATAAGCAACTTTGGGGCCGATTCCGATCCTGTATTTTTTTTTCCCGTACGACTCGTATCTGTAAATTTTTCCATACAAATCGTACAAGTCCCGTCCAACCCGTGAAGTACGATTCGTACGGGAAAAATACATACAGATCGGCCCGATCCATACAAATCGGATCGGGAAAAGTTGTACGGAATGGACCCGGACACTTTTCCGTACAAATCGTAAAAATGCAGTCCGACTGTACTAGTACGATCCAGACCGGCTTTCCAATTTACGATTTGTACGGAAAATGTCCCGTACACGGGGAATGCCATTACCCGCTACAAAGCGAACTTTGTACGACTCGTATCCCGGGAAAAGTTGTTCCCGGGGTGCGAGTCGTACAGGGGTACGAGTCGTACAGGCATACACCCCTGTGCGTTGTGTATGTACTGTGCGTACCCCCAGTGCGCATGTACTGTGCGTACCCCCCAACATCGCGTACCCCAACATCGCGTACCCCAACATCGCATACCCCAACATTGCGTATGTACGGTGCGTACCCCCAACATTGCGTACCCCAACATCGCGTACCTCAACATTGAATACCCCAACATCGCGTATGTACGGTGCGTACATACGCGATGTTGGGGTTACGCACCGTACATATGCGATGTTGGGGTACGCGATGTTGGCGGTACGCACCATACATACACGATGTTTGGGTATGCAATGTTGGGGTACGAGATGTTGGGGGTATGCACCATACATACGCGATGTTGGGGTATGCGATGTTGGGGTACGCGATGTTGGGGGTACGCACCGTACAAATGCGATGTTGGGGTACGCAATGTTGGGGTACGCGATGTTGGGGGTACGCACCATACATAGACAACACACAGGGGTGTATGCCTGTACGACTCGTACCCCTGTTTTTGGCTCCCGTAAGAAAAGAGCCGTACGGAGTGCCGTAGGGATGAATCGTACTTGCTGGTCAGGAAACCGCAGCTTAAATACGTACGGACGTCGCGTACATGCTGTTCCGGATCAGAATCGTTGGTTTATTTTAGCCGTATGGTCTTTTGTACGATTTGTACGGAAAAAGGCTTTCTGTACGAATCGTACTTCTTAGGTTGTAAGAAAAGTTTACCGGGTACGAGTCGTACGGGAAAAACGCTCCGTACAACGATTTGTACAGCCTTTTTCCAGGATTGGAATTGGCCCCTTTGTGTGTATTTCCGATAGATGTCTTAAAAGACAACTCCAACAAAATGCAATATTTTGGGCTACTATAACATGAAAGGTGCGAGTAGCGTTCCATTGGTGAACAGAATGCATTAGCAGAATTAATCTGCATAATAAAAGAAGGGAAGGGTATTATGAAAAGCAGTCAGGACAGGAGGTTTGAATTGTAAATGAACTTAAAATGCATTATCAACAATTTATTGCTTAGTAGATAGTTTTGATAAAAGCCCAATATTTGTTTTGCATTTGTGCAAAAAACCTATATGTGAGCCCAACTTTACTTCGTGAACAAATGTGCAAGAGCGATTAATGAATAACATTGTTAATTTATAACAGAATAAGGAATCCACACAGCAAATATCTCCTAAACAAAAAGCCATTAACCAACAATTAAAATGTTGTTGTGTCAGCAAGGAAATAAATCAAAGTGCATACACTGACTGAAGTCTAACAAAAGACTACTAGAGCCCTATCACCAAAATTTATTGGGAACATAAAAGGGACAATATAATCATCCAAGAAATGCCATGCCTTTATGGACAGCCCATTGAAGCAAGAGCAAATAATGAAGAACTCAGGAAAAGCTGTGGCTGAAGGGCGCTGGCCGAAGAGATACCCTCTATTCGTCTTGTACTATTTAGAAGAATTTAATGACCTCAGGTTTCCGGAGAGCCAAAGTTATCTGTAGCCAGTCCTATCAAGTACTCTGTTTTCAAGTATATTAATCAGACTGCATGTTCACCCACCTATATTTGCATTTACGTTTATGTCAGTATTCGATTAGAAAGACACTGACTGGTATGTGAAGTTGATAGCAGGTAACTAAACAACGTTGGAGGACTACTAGCTCCTAAATAAATTCCCCATTTAATTACATCTGAGAAAAAAGACACGTTCATTTTTTTAAATCGGGAAGGTACTTCATTTCAGTAATATTGAGGAATGTATATTTCTGTTCATTTTCATGGTCTGGCTTGACAGCACAGCTGTCACCTGACAATTATGTGAGTGCTCCTGCGCAAATCTGGAAATGGGGAATAACATTCACCAATATCCTCCCTGCATTGCAGACCCGACGTCACACTAGCTCATTCACACACACATTCATTGGTGTGGCCCATAACACCATCACTCATACGTCTCTCTCACGAGTCTGCACACAGGAGGGATGAGTAATTCAAGCACTGGACATGTGAGGGGAATACCTTATAACCTAAGGAGAGAAAAGTTATTTTACAAAATATATGTTAACATCCTTCGCCTATAGATCCCTAGTCTCAAACATCAAGGCACTCCACCCACCTGGTCAATGGACCAATTTAGGGGCCGATTCCGATCCTGGAAAAATATTCCCCATACGAATCGTATCTGGATTTTTTACCGTACGAATTGTACAAGTCCCGTACAAACTGGCAAGTACGATTCGCATGTGAAAAAGTCCATACGAATCGCATTGGGAAAATTCCCCAACACGTCCTCGGGTCGGAAAAGGTGTCCGACACGTCCCCGGACATTTTAACGTCCGAATCTGAAAACTGAAGTCCGAGCGCGCAAGTACGATTCCTACCGTCCGTCCGATTGTACAACCGTATGGTAAAACGACCGTCCGGAGCGAACTCCTATAGCAACCATGGCGACGTCCAAACAGGTGCCCGGTACGCGCCGAACAACCCCCTCAGCCCCCCGTATGTACGCTCCGTCCCCCCCAAGCCCCCGTATGTACGACACGTACCCCCACCCGTGTATGTACGACACGTACCCCCACCCGTGTATGTATGGCACGTACCCCCACCCGTGTATTTACGACACGTACCCCCACCCATGTATATACGACACGTACCCCCACTCGTGTATGTATGACACGTACCCCCACCCGTGTATGTACGACACATACCACCACCCGTGTATGTATGACACGTACCCCCACCTGTGTATGTACGACACGTACCCCCACCCGTGTATGTACGACACGTACCCCCACCCGTGTATGTACGGCACGTACCCCACCCGTGTATGTATGACACGTACCCCCACCCGTGTATGTACGACACGTACCCCACCCGTGTATTTACGACACGTACCCCCACCCGTGTATGTACGACACGAACCCCCACCCGTGTATGTACGACACGTCCCCCCACCCGTGTATGTACGACACATACCCCCACCCCCGTAGGTACGGTGCAGACCCCCAGCGCTGGGGGTCCTCACCGTACCTACGGGGGTGGGGGTACGTGTCGTACATACACGGGTGGGGGTACGTGCCGTACCTACGGGGGTGGGGGTACGTGTCATACATACACGGGTGGGGGTACGTGCCATACCTACGGGGGTGGGGGTACGTGTCGTACATACACGGGTGGGGGTACGTGCCGTACCTACGGGGGTGGGGGGTACGTGTCATACATACACGGGTGGGGGTACGTGCCGTACATACACGGGTGGGGGCACGTGTCGTACATACACGGGTGGGGGTACATGTCGTACATACACGGGTGGGGGTACGTGTCGTACATACACGGGTGGGGGTACGTGTCATACATACACAGGTGGGGGTACTTGTCGTACATACACGGGTGGGGGTATGTGTCATACATACACGGGTGGGGGTATGTGTCGTACATACGGGGGGCTGGGGGGGGACGGCGCGTACATACGGGGGGCTGGGGGGGGAGACGGCACGTACCGGGCCCCCTATTCCGCTCGCATCACGGCGTCCTTCGCTTTTCCGGCACTTTTTGGGTGCCGTAAAAATGTTGCCGTTCGGACTGCTGTTGGTGCGAATCTTACTTTCTGGGACGTAAAAACATGCCTAACTCCGTCCGGACGTCACGTCCGCGGTGTGCCGAATCACATTCGTATGGATTTTGCTGTTGGTCGGTGTTTTTTCCGACTCGTACGGAAATGGTGTTTCCGTAAGAATCGTACTTGCAAGTTTGTATGATGTTTTTACCGGGTACGAGTCGGATGGAGAAAACGCTCCGACCGACGGCTCGTACCCGGTTTTTCCAGGATCGGAATCGGCCCCTTAGTTGGATTGGTTGATGGTGATTTAGAACCAGCTAAAACACATTTTAAGACTCAAAATCCTTATCTCCCTTAATGAAACCACAAACTCATATTTCTTGTTAATCTATATTTGTTTATCTAAATTTTCATAATGATTTTATATTTGCATTTGTCTCGTCAAAGTTTAGAATTTTTAGATCAATTCAAATTAATCGCAGAACATCATATTTACCTAATCTGGCTATTTGAAGTCCTCTAATTCATTGGCTCTGCATAGCCAAATTTTTGTCGTAAATTGTCCTGAAAAACAGACCAAAGCTCAAAGTCCTCTGCTCAGCATGCTCCAGTCCCAATTTATCAAAGGACCAGAAATCGTGCAAGCATCTATCATAGCCCATGGATTTAGAATAAGTTTGCAGTCATCAAGCGGTCGGGCAGCATCTGGATCATCAGGAAAGGCGTCACGAACATAGCTTCGAACAAGGAAAAGATGAAGTAGTTGAGTACCCCTCCCTATTCTACTACGCTTTTTATAATAAAATCAAGTTAAATAAGATACAAATTTAAGCTTTAGAACAGTTGTGATTGACTGGTTGAGATCATCCGACTTTTATTCCAAGATTCTTAGTACAGTTCGAGGGGTGAGGTCATTGGTCAGCGAAGTGTCGGCTTGTTCCGGTTTCACCTTTTTTGATCCTCCTCGAGGGTGCAACATCACAAAGCAACATATATCATGCAGTATTCTATTACCACATATACAATTGTTAATATGCGTACAGATTTTAGTTATAAGAGTTATTTAGCCATGCAAATTGCAAATCCCATGTGTACATTAAATATTAATAATGTTGATTAGTATACATGCAACACTCGTTTAATAATAATATAGTTAATAAATTATATAATTAGTATTTTCATGCAATAATAGAGGAGGTATACAAAATGTTGCACTACCTGCTCCATCAATCCCCCCATTGGTGATTTTATCACCACAATCCCTAAAATTTTGTAAATTTATTATGAAAAGAAAATGAATTCATAGAATTTTAGTTCACATTTCTGTTTCCCCAATTTCTTCTCCTCTTGCTATTTTATACATACTATCTTTCATTTCTTCTAATTCTACTTCTTCAAATTCTCTTTCTCGTCTTTTATTTTCTTTCTTTCTCAAAGTTTCTCTTTTTAAATTTTTCAGCATTTTCTTTCTTTTGCAACATAAACATCCTAGTCTTAAAACTAATACTAGAAAAATTACACAGGTTTGTGGAAATAAGATTTTACCTATAAATGTACTACCTAAGTTAAATAGGAAATCTTTAATAGAAGATAATTTCTTTCCAATCTTTTCCCAGTCACCTTCAACCTCCAGCGGTGCAATTTCCTCATGCAAATCAGTTATATTTTTAATGTATGACTTTAGATCTTGACTTTCGTCCGGAATATAAGTACAACAATGTTGGACTTTCAGCATCCCACAGACTCTACCCTCTTTTGCCAAAATTATATCAAGGGCAAGTCGATTTTGCATTATCATGGCACGCATGGCAACCATTTCTGTATTTACCAATAAAAATCCTCCAGCAGTGCTTGTTGACAAGCGATCCACTACTGTTGATAATTTTTGAATTTCATGTGCATTCAGAGATATTCACACTGCTGGTATCAATGCTCCAAAAATGTCTCCCACAATTTCTGACCAAGATTCTCTCTTTCTACGTGTTAGTTGTCTACCTAACTCATGTACACCATCTCTTCCTCTTCCCACATGGAATATCTTTGGGAAAACCAGGCCCACATAACATGTGCCAAACCAGTGATATGGTAATCGATAATATGCTTTATTCCCGCAGATAAAATATAATCCAGGAAAAACTGGATCATTTCCTCCTTTAAATCCCCATCCACCCATGATTCGATATGTATCATGGCAATCACTTGTACCTACAAAATAATTATCATATGCAGTTTGATTCCTTCTAATACACAACTTTCCTTTCTGAGGCCAATCTAAAGCCATTGTTGGACTAGCTTCTCCTTTCAAATGTTTTTCCTTTTCAACATCCCAGACTGTCCTTTCTTCTCTTCCCTCAGATGCTTTCTTTTGCATTTTCAATCTCCTTTCTTCAACCATATCCAAGAACACTTTCTCCTCCTTCTTTAAACTACAAGTTAGATTATTTCTAAATTTGGACTCTAATGTTAATTCTTTAGTTTCTAAGAAAAATTCACCTAATACCTTTGCAGGTTTTACTTTATTCAATTCGTTAATTACAGTTACTTGTGAAAATATGTTATCTACATCTGAAAAGTAATATTCTAATATCCCTATTTTGTAAAAAAAACTTGCTATTACACTACATGTTATTCCATACGTTACTGGGAGGTGATGATAGGTCACTCCCTCAGATGCAGATGCAGGTAACTGCATGCAGATGTAGCAGTCCATCACGTCCATTGTCTTTACATATTCATATACTAATTTTGAAAATACATTGTTAGAGAAATCATTTATAGACCTGTCTTTATGTAAATAATTTCTATCTATATTAGTCGGATATACTTTCTGAAACGTTTCTACATTAGTTTTATTCCCACTATGTCCTTCTATTGTTTCTAGTGTAACTTTAAATGAGATCATCAAAGCCACAGCACTCCATAAGAGAATTAGTAATCCTGTACAACAACAACACATTTTTAAACCACCTTCTAAGAAATACACATTTAGTTTTTCTACTCTCTATGTTTGCCATTTCGAAAAATGATCAGTTTCTTTTGACTTAGCCGCTTCTACTTCACAACTAGTTTTGTCTAACCCAAGGCTCTAAGCACCTACTTGGTTCTATCAGTTATGTCTTTTCCAGTAATTTATTGTCTTTCCATTGGTATCACTTTTGGTCTTTTCAGTTTGGCATTTGATCGTCTTCCACTTTTCTTTCACAATCTTGATACAGAACTTCCTGACATCCATTTCTTCTCCAATGTCGGACAAGATAACTCTCAGGATTTCCGACTCTTCGTCTTCCTCAACCACTTCTGGTACAGTCACCTCTGGATTTTCTTGGCTATCCGCCTCGTCTTTTATTTCAGGCAGCACCACATATGACCATTCCGGCAACTTATACTTCTGGTTAGGTCTTCTTGTTCTCTTATTTTCTTCTGTTGTTGTTTTTCCCTCGTCTTTCAATTTTTCTTGACTAGATACTTCATTCACTTGTTCAGCTCTGGATGAATTTACTCGTGTCAGTCGGTATCTTAATCTCTTTATTTTGTTTGGCCAGATTTCATCTCTTGCTGATCTTTTCAATTTATTTCCCTTTTCGTTTTTCTTAGCTCTCCATGCTCTTTTTCTCAGGACTCGACCTTCTGGTGCTTCTTCATCACTGTCCTCTGATTCTGTTTCAACTTGACTTTTACTTTCAGCTGTTTTTCTTTCCACCACTTCTTTTATTTTCTCTACTTCTGTCCCTCCTCGTGTTTCCTGCACACAATCTTCCTGCTGACTAAACGTCCCTTCCTCTAACTGGATGTTTGAATTCCCTACAACTCCTCGGGGGTCTTCCGCAAAAATCTTTCCCTCACTTTCTGTATCTGTCACCTGACCATCTGCTTTTGTTACTTCAGGTGGAATTTCTCTCAACTTTCCATCAGGAATTTCTTTATCGAGAACTTCTTTAATTGTCTCTTCACTATTTTTCTCTTTTCCTGTATGTACCTGTGCTTGTTCAGTCTCTGAGTCTGAGCTGGTGTCAGAAATCTGCAACTTCCTCCTCAAGGGAATGTTCTCTGGGGCGACGGTCAAATTTGGTTCAGACTCCCCCTTTCAGAATTTTGTCCTGTTCTAGTGTCTTCAGTATCAGATTCAGAGGTAGTTTCTGATTCTTCAAAATACACTCCTTCCTTGTTATCCACTGGGTTTGGAATTCGCAAGGTATGACTAGCATGGATCCAGTTCTTTATTCCTGCACACTTTACAGCTGTTGTTGTAGTTAAAATCACTTGTCGTGGTTTCCCCAACGTGGGACCAAACCGTTCCTTCTTATGTGCACTTTAATTCTCACCCAGTCACCTGGGCTCAGATCATGAGCTGGCTTCTTTTCAAGGGTGTTGGCATCCGATCCAACCTGATGAAACACAGAATGTACGGCATCAGCCAGCCCCTTACAGTAATCCAACACCAAGTCATCAGAGATAGGCAATAACTTGTTGATTGGTATGAATACATGCCTCATTGCTCTTCCCATCACAATCTCGTGGGGACTCAAACCTGTGTTCCTATCTGGAATTGATCTAATAGTCATGAGTACCAGAAGCAAGACATCAGGCCATTTCAGTCCTGTGGCTAAACACATCTGTCCTAATCTGTTTTTAATAGTGCCATTTACCTGTTCTACCACACCAGAAGCCCCTGGCCGATAGGCACAATACAGTTTTTGTTGTACATTCAATGCTTCATAAATTAGCTTCATGATTTTATTATGGAAATGTTTTCCTCTATCTGACTCAATTGTGACTGGAAACCCAAATCTTGGGATGAACTCCCTCAAAAGCAGTTTTGCTACTGTTATTCCATCACTTCTTCTTGTGGGATATGCTTCTACCCATCTAGAAAACAGGCAGACCATCACTAAAACATACCTCAACCTGTTACAGGGAGGCATCTCAATGAAGTCGATTTGCATTCTGGTGAAAGGCCCTCCTTCTCGACCTATCGTTCCTAGACTTACCACTGTTTTTCTTCCAGGATTGAACTGCTGACATATAAGGCATCGTTGACAAAGACTCTCAGCTACAAGTCTGAATTTTGCATTGTACCATGTCTGCTTAAATAATCTAAGCATTGCATCTCTCCCTATGTGTGCTTGTCCATGATACATACGGGCCTTGGCTGACACCATGCTATCAGGCATAACTTGTCTTCCATCCCGATAGACCCACACATGATCTGTTTCCCTTGGTGCACATCCTGCCTTGACCCATTGTCTCATTTCCTCATCTCCTGTTTCTTCCTGTAACTGCCTCACTTCTTCCCATGTATTCACAATGTTAGTAAACAACAAGGGACATGAATTCATTTCCTTCTCCTTTGCCCTGTTCACCGAATTCTGATTTTGCGCACAATATTGAGCCATATCGTTTGCATACTGATTCCCAGCTGCGATGTAATCTCCGGTCTTTGAATGCGCAGCAGACTTCACAACAGCCAATTGCTTAGGCAGCTGTATCACCTCAAGCAATTTCCCAACCACTTCAGCATTCTTTATAGGGGTTCCACTTGAAGTCAAAAATCCTCTCTGTGACCAAATTTGGCCAAAATCATGCACAACACAAAAGCCATACTGACTATCAGTTATCACGGTCACTCTCACATTCTTTCCCAACTTACATGCTCTGATTAAAGCAAAAAGTTCAGCAACTTGGGTTTACTCCCTTTAGGTAAGATGCTTCCTTTACTGCTGCTACTGTGCACACTGCATATGCTGCGCTCAAAATTCCTTCGTCTGTTCTCAGGCATGATCCATCCACAAACATCACATAGTCACTTTCTGTCAAAGGTACATCTTTTATATTTATTTTATTTTATTTTATTGCGGATTTATAATGCACATGGCTGCCACAGCAACGAGGCCTATATCAGGTTGTGGTTTTGTAAAGAAATCAAGTATATCCAAGCAGTCATGATCCACATCATCTTTGACTTCCACATTCTCAGCATCTGGCAATAATGTTGAAGGATTCACATTCAAACATCTCACAAGGCTCACATTCGTTGCACCAAATATGACTTTTTCATATTTAGTCAACCGACTATGTGTCATGAACTGAGTGCGGCTCCTTGTTAGAAGGATTGCCACATCATGAGGCACAATTCCCTCGCTCTGTTCCAGACTCCTACAAAGGGCAGACACTGCTTTCAGACAACCAGGTAACGGAACAGCTACTGGGTCGAGTATCGCTGAAAAATATGCAATTGGTCTTCTCAGTTTTCCATGTTTCTGTATTAATACAGAGAGTGCACATCCATTCCTTTCGCTGCAGTATAGTTCAAACTCCTTCTCATAATCAGGCATACCAAGTGCTGGTGCCTCACACACTGTCTCTCAATTGTTTAAAGGCTGTTAACTCTACTTTATTCAATTCAATGGGATCTTTTTCATCACTTCTTGTCAGGCGTACCAAAGGTTTTGCAATCAGGGAAAAGTTACTTATCCACTGACAATATCCTACCATTCCAAGAAACATTCTTACTTCTCTTTGCGTCATTGGGGCTCTCATTCCTTTTATTATCTTGATTCTCTCTGCAGTTATTTTCCTCAATCCTTTTTCAATTTTATGGCCTAAATATTGTACTTCTTTCTGGCAGAATTGCAATTTCGATGGGGATACTTTAAGTCCTCCATCTGCTAAATGATTTAGCAGTGCTATGGTATCCACCACACAAACTTCTCGTGTTTTTGACGCCAGAAGCAGGTCGTCGATATATTGCACTAGTACCGAGCTCTCGGACATCTCTAGATCTCTAAGGACTTTTTCAATATCTGGCTAAATATTGAGGGGCTCTCTGTATACCCCTGTGGGATTCGGCACCATGCCAAAACGCGTTCGCCAAACCGGAACACAAAAGTCTGCTGACTGTCTTGATGCAATGGGATGGAAAAGAAAGCATGACACAGGTCAATCACTGTGAACCATTCTGCATCATGTGGAATCTGATACAAGATCACAGATGGATTTGGTACAATAGGACAACATGACACAACTATTTTGTTTATTTTTCTCAAATCTTGCACTATTCTGAACGTTCCATTAGGCTTTTTCAGGCCCATAATTGGTGAATTACATGGACTACTTATTTTTTCTCTCAAAATACCTTGTTTAATCATTTTCTTCATTATAGGAGTAACTCCTTCAATTATTTCGGGTCTCAATTTGTACTGAGGAATATTTGGGTAACTTATTCCTTCCTTTACAGTCACTCTTACAGGATCTACATTTTTCATTAATCCTACATCTTCTCCTGTGAAATCCCTGACCTCTGCCTTTACTGTCTTTTTCAGTTCCTTTGGTGGTTCTTCAGGGTTAAATACAGCAAATGCCTCAGTAATCTCAGGTTCCATGTTAGCCATAGTCATTTTATTTAGTACATCTTCATCAGGGGTCTCAAAAGCTATACCAGCTGGAGTGCAAAATATGGCGCAATTCATTTTGCACAATAAATCTCTTCCTAACAAATTTACAGGGCTTGAATCACACATGACAAAGCGGTGCATTTCAGAAAATTTCCCTATGTTAACTTTTACTCGTTCAGTGAGATACGTTTTGATCTGTCTATTAGATACCCCAACTACTTGGATTGTTTTATCCGAGAGAGGAAGGTTTTTAACATCAGCTGACCTGACAGTTGAACAAGTAGCACCAGTATCTACTAGGAAAGTAATATTTTCATCATTTACCTTTCCATCGACAAAAGGACCTGTCTGGTCTACTTCTAGAGTTGCGCCAAGTACGCACTCTTCTTCCTCCCCTCGGCCAGGTCAATAGCTTTCTTCTGACTCACTCTCATTGCGTTGTAGCCAATACTGAGAAACAGCGCGCGGCAACTTAGTTACCTGTTCTTCGTTGTAGAATCCTGTCTCATTACTGTATTTCTGAGGATTTACGCTCTGTGGAAAAGGCGGTTTTGGCGCCTGATTCTGTTAGGCAACAACCTGCTGCTGTCGCTGTGGTTGACAACTCACCTCTTTCTGCACCTGCGAATTCAATGATGCATTATCACCATTAGTACTCGGGGGAAATTTACACTCGCCCTATTCTTCCGCAATTATGACATGGCCAGTTCTTTTTGGCTTCTTCTATATTAAATTGTCCCTTTCCTTTTCCAACATTAAATTTAGGTTTCATGCCTGCACCATTAGCCTGTTCAATCAATTGAGCTTCCTGTCTTTCTGCCACCTTTACCTGTGCCCACATAGCCTTTTCTTTTAACTTACGCTGTTTGGCTTCAATTTCATCACTAAAATATTTTGCATGTCTCAGTACTTCATCTATTTTCTTATTTTGCCAGTCCACTGTATGCTGTTTAATCATTTCACTTATTTCTGGACGCAGCCCATATACAAATCGTTATACAAAATGACTTAAATCTTTTTCACTCAAATTTTCATCACCACTGAACTGCTTAAAGGTGAGGATCAACCTCTCATAATAAGCGTGTACCGATTCCTTAGCTTCCTGATGAGTCCTGTCAATTTTTACCCAATCAGTCTCCTTGGGAGGTACTTTGTTTTTAGAAAGGTAATTACTTGTTCATATTTTTTCATCATTTCTGGATCGGGGCACCTGTTTTTGGGTCTCTAGGGTATTCTTGTGTATGTGTAGGCCAGTTTATCATTATCTTGCACTCTGTCCATAAATCTGCTGGTACTATTATGTCAAAAAGACTATTTAAATCAATCCATAAACCTTTTGATAACTTTACGAACCTATCCACTTGCTATACCACTTGCCTGGCTTTTCGCGTAGTCGAGGGAAATCATTGGTAAATGACAAAATATCTTGTCTAGTCCAAGGGACATGTACATATCCTTCTCTTGGAATTTCTCTCATGGGACATTCTGTTACCACCTTTTCTTTTTCTCTTACGGGGAAAGCTGCAAACGTTTTGTCCGAGGCATCATCTCGTTTTCGGAACCACCTACTCTTCCATTTATCTACATCTCCCCATTTTCTTAACAAAATGATTATGGGCCATATGTAGGAAGCCAAATACCGGTCGGTAACGGCCGATTTTCGGTAAATATCCCGTTACCGACCGGTATTTTGGCTTTTGCTATGTAGGGGGCATATTTCAGGATTCGGTAATTTACCGAATCGGTAAAATTACCGATTCGGTAATTTTACCGATTCGGTAAATACCGAATCCTGAAATGATATGTAGGTAACACTCAAATGAGTGATGTCTAGGAAAAAGAATTCGGTATTTAGCACCAAATATAGGTTGGTGCTAAATACCGAATACATTGCACAAAGCAATATTTTGCTGAAATAACAGTGCCATGTGGCAGACATACGTGCCCTTAGGGCATGTATGTCCCCCACATGTGCACACATGCAGGAATCAGGGGTGCAACAGGGTGTCAATGTGACACCCTGCCACCCTTGAATGTGCTCCCCCCATTACCGAATCGGTATTTACCGATTCGGTAATGATGCATACCTTCCCATTGATTCCTATGGGCCTCCTGGCCCATAGGAATCAATGGGAAAGTATGCATCATTACCGAATCGGTAAATACCGATTCTAAATTACCGACCCTTTCCGAATCGGTAAATATTACCGATTGATTACCTACATCACATTTACCGATTCATAAATACCGAATCGGTAAAATTCGGCATTTATGAGTCGGTAAATGTGTCCCTACCTACATATGGCCCATAGTCTTTAATCTGAGTTGTTCTTCCTGCGGTATTCAGATTTTAAATATCTTTTTCAGAAAAATCTACTCTGTATGGTTTTTGTAAAGCTTTTACTTTTTCGACGTCTATACCCATTTCATTTGCCACTTCTTCTAGTCTCTCATGTAGATTTCTTGCTCTCCAGGTTATACTTTTACATAAAAATTGTAATTCTTCATCCTGATAGGTTTTTAACTTCTCCGTGCGGATAGTCCCTACTATTAATTCTTCCAAAACAATCTTCAGCTTGGCCACATCTATAGATTGGGATTCTTTATCTTTCTGCTGCAAACTCCTTAGCCATTCACTTAATTCATCTGAAGTAGGCCCTACACTATCTTACTCAGTAGTTTGTTGTGCTAATCTCTTCGGTGATCCTGGGACTGATTCTGTCGTCATTATTATTCTATCCACTAAACTTTGATTTACTGTCAAATTTTTAGGCGTACTTTGTTCTGGAATACCGGTTGTTTGTCTCCATGGGTTCTCGTCTGCAATTTTTTCTGGTCTCTCATTTTGTTTATTACTGTTATAAGGAATCGTCAGACAATGCTCACTATCCTTCTGTTTATCAAAAATAGGCATTACAGGTCCTATAGTTACTGGAACGGTTACGGCTTCTACATTTTTTGTCAATTCCCTGATTTTCTCAGTTAATTCTAAAGTGGTTTTCGCTAGTTCAGCTGAATTTTCATTACCTATTTTACCATGTTTTGTTTTCTCTATTTCTCTAAAAGGATCATTTTTTCCTGTTTCTTGTGATACTGATTCAAACTTTATATTTCGTGGAGTCTCTCTCATTGGGGCACTTGGTGTCAATAATGTGGAATATGGTTGATAAGGGGGTGGATTTTTATAAAACATGTCGTCAAGAACATCATCCTCCGATTCATGCACACCATACCCTCTTGACTCGATATTATTTTTCTTTTCCATACATTATTGCTAATTTCTACAGCATTTCTTACAGGAAACAAACCCTCAGTCATATTTGCGCTTCGCCATCTCCTCATTCTATCATCATGATTCTCCTGTCCATATGATCTACCATATGATCTACCAAACATATATTTGTACCTGCCGCCACTCCTCTGTCGTTCTCTGTCATGCATCTCATCTTCCCATTCTGTCAATGCCTCAAACTGTGTTGGTCTAGGTCTCGGTTCTAGATTCATCATTCTCTCTTTTAAATTTCTCAAAACCGCTAAATTAAATGAACCATGTTCTGGAAATGCTAAAACTCCATCATCTTTTGTATACTTTGCCCAATTGTCCAACCAAATACAAGTATGGTATCCGTATTTCCCAACCATAAAGGATGCGGGCGATTTTGGCGGGGGAAGCAACTGTCCCTCTCTTGTCACAATCGGTTTGTCCTTTTTAAATAAACTCTACATCTTTACAAACCAGGACTTTTTCTCCTTTTCGTAATACATCATTTTGTCTTCTTGTAACGCACCAATCCGGAGCGTCTATGTCACTCCAGGAATTCTCCAATCTCAGCGCGACTCATACTAACGCACCAATCAGGAGCGTCTACGTCACCCTGTAATTCTCCACTCTCAGCGCGGCATACACTAACGCACCAATCAGGAGCGTCTACGTTTCTTAATGACTGGACAATCCCAGCGTGGTCTTTCTGACGTCAGCTTTTCTCGCTACTCCTGCTTCTGCTGACCCCTCCTTTACAAAATTTATCAGCAAACTTTTTTATGTTCTTTCTCACTCACAAATCTGTTAGTAACGACATAAAAACACCACCATTATCTGTTTCGCTAACAAAAGAATAGTTAATGGCCTTTCTTACAAGAATTCCGTCTTTCCCAAGAGCAGCGCTTATCTCTGCCCTACTATGGAATCGTTACTTCCGTTGATAAAGTAGCACATCCCTCTACCTTACCCTTCTAGCAAGCATTAGCTAACCGTTTCTCCAGAATTAAGACACCTAGTTGGAGACGCTCTGCTCCTGAGAAATAAAACCAGAGTTTCACAATTAACCTGAATGCTATTTCATTCACGCACTTTCATACGGAAAATGTAGTTCATTCACACAGAATTCTGTCTTTCCCGAGAATAGTGAACAGTCTGCCCTACTACAGAATTATTACACTCGTTAATAAAGTAGCACTTCCCTCTACTTTATCCTTCTAGCAAGCTTAGGGAACACCTATTAACTTTCCAGTGATAAGCATAATCAGAGTGCCTTTTGGACTCCTGGTACCTAAGACCAAAATTTCACAGGTGACCTTCGCTACCATACATTTCTCTCATACAGAAAATGTCCCTAATGGCAACACACGACGATGTTACCGAATAAAACCCAGACAATGCGTCGTGCAACTTCAATCGTCACACGTTTTCCCCGTGTACCTACAGGGCAACAACAATTCCATCTTTCCCGAGAGCAGCGCTTACCTCTGCTCTACTACGGAACCGTTACAAACTTCCGACTTCCTACATCCCAGAAGCCGTCAAACAACATAGAACTCGACACAACTCAAAATAAAGTGTTAATACATGAACCAATACTTTCCCACAATCAATAATCAATAATCAATTTACAAGCAATAATCACCAAACCAATACAATAAAAACCATCATACTGCTACCAGGAAAAACTGCTCCAGCGCAAATCTGGAAATGGGGAATAACATTCACCAATATCCTCCCTGCGTTGCAGACCCGACGTCACACTAGCTCACACACACACATATTCATTGGTGGGGCCCATAACACCAACACTCATACGTCTCTCTCACGAGTCTGCACACAGGAGGGATGAGTAATTCAAGCACTGGAAATGTGAGGGGAATACCTTATAACCTAAGGAGAGAAAAGTTATTTTACAAAATATATGTTAACATCCTTCGCCTATAGATCCCTAGTCTCAAACATCAAGGCACTCCACCCACCTGGTCAATGGACCAATTTAGTTGAATTGGTTCATCGTGATTTAGAACCAGCTAAAACACATTTTAAGACTCAAAATCCTTATCTCCCTTAATGAAACCACAAACTCATATTTCTTGTTAATCAATATTTGTTTATCTAAATTTTCATAATGATTTTATATTTGCATTTGTCTTGTCAAAGATTAGAATTTTTAAATCAATTCAAATAAATCGCAGAACATCATGTTTACCTAATCTGGCTATTTGAAGTCCTCTAATTCATTGGCTCTGCATAACCAACATTTCGTCGTAAATTGTCCTGAAAAACAGGCCAAAGCTCAAAGTCCTCTGCTCAGCACGCTACAGTCCCAATTTATCAAAGGACCAGAAATCGTGCAAGCATCTATCATAGCCCGTGGATTTAGAAAAAGTTTGCAGTCATCAAGCGGTCGGGCAGCAAGGCGTCACGAACATAGCTTCGAACAAGGAAAAGATATAGTAGTTGAGTACCCCTCCCTATTCTACTACGCTTTTTATAATAAAATCAAGTTAAAGAAGATATAAATTTAAGCTTTAGAACAGTTGTGATTGGCTGGTTGAGATCGTCCAACTTTTATTCCAAGATTCTTAGTACAGTTCGAGGGGTGAGGTCATTGGTCAGCGAAGTGTCTGCTTGTTCCGGTTTACTGTAAGGTTGATTGTTCCCCTGTCTTGGCGAACATCCCGTTTCGTATCCTTGACCGGGTACATGATGTGCAAAGGTCGCTGTGAGGTTTTAGGAGATTTCTTGCACATGCGCAGCTCACTCCGCGCCTCACGAGACAGTGGCCACTTCTGCGTGTGGTGACAGCGGCCATATTGGATTTAGGCCCAGATGCCAACTTAAGCGAAACAAACACAAAAGAATAATTAATTCATAGAAATGGAGATAATGTTAACCCCTTGCTAATCCCTTTATGTGCTTGTATTTATCTAACATATAGCTACATTTGAAGCAATTATATTCACCTTTTTCGATCCTCTTCGAGGGTGCAACATCACAAAGCAACATATATCATGCAGTATTCTATTACCACATATACTATTGTTAATATGCGTACAGATTTTAGTTATAAGAGTTATTTAGCCATGCAAATAGCAAATCACATGTGTACATTAAATATTAATAATGTTGATTAGTATACATACAACACTCGTTTAATAATATTATAGGTAATAGATTATATAGTTAGTATTTTCATGCAATAATAGAGGAGGAATATAACATTTTGCACTACCTGCTCGATCATGAGCATCACTAGAGAGGGGTTTTGGCTCCTCCCACATGATGGGAGCCAGTAGTATATGTGTTAACTGGGAAAAGTTGTATGCTGCCAGAATAAAAGAGCTTGCCTTCCACTGCGGGTGTGATCATTTTGTTTATCCAGCTGGCTGAGGGTGAACTTTCGGGGGTCACACCTGACAATGTAATATTGTAAATGTGTCTTAGATAACTTTATTGTGTTTGTCTTTCTCTAGCAGCAGCTCAGATGGGAGGAGGGCAGTCACTAACCTACATGGATTTGTATGTCTGGCTTAACAGTGCAACTCTCCCCTAACTTATTACCCAACCCCAATATCATTCTACAGTTCTTGGCTTCCATACAAATACATATTTATTTAACCTACACCAATATTATTTGGCAGTTCTTTGCTTCCATACAAATACAAACATACTTCCCATGCTGTTTACTTGTAATGATTTACATTACTATACAACATTCCTTTAAAGCCAAACCTATTGGCATTGCCAAAGCGTGTGTATCATTGTTAACTAAGGGATTAGTTGAAATATCCTTCATAGGTTGTATGTTGATGTATGTATAGATGGGTGTTTGTACAGCATGAGCTTAGCTAGAAAGCGTAGCATTGCTGAAGAAGTGCAGAGACACAGAGATACTATTCAGAATTGTTCCCTAAAGAATTGGATCTTCAGGTTCTTATGGTAACTCGTCTTTTTGATTTGCACACATTTGCAAAATGAGCTTCTCAAACGTGAGTCCATTTCTATAAACTAAGCACATTGGTTCTGTTACAATATCTGTAGCACACAATTTCCTGTTCTGTATACTCAGTACCCGGCCTAAGATAAACTATGCTTCTTCCTTACACACTGCACATTCTCTGCACTGCCACCAGGTGTTATCTTTAACTTTTCATGCAGTGTATTAAAAATACATGAGCAATATTATTATGCCCTTCTGGTATCATGTTTGTTGATGGAGGCATTTGTTTTGCGCATGCCCTTGTATTTCGAAACTGTCATAGTTTTGGTTGCTAGCTGACTGGAGACCAGCAAGATGTTGTTAGATGTACTCTTCTGCTTGAGAAATGTTCAGGTGGATATGTTTGTAGGTCTCGCTCCCAGACAGTGTTTAGTTATCTGTTGTTGAAGATCTATTTAGGACAATACCATTATTTACTGAGGGATTTGGTGGGTCAGCCAATTGCTTACCATTGGTAGGTGCTTTCTTGTCAATCTCATTTTCTTGCATCTTATTCAATGGGTTACCTTCATTTTCATGTGGTTTTTTTTCCTTGTGCCATAGCGTTTTTACCATCTTTTCCTTAAATGGCATGTACTATTCCACAGCTCAACCTCAGGGAACTATATTTTGTTTTACTACCAGAACTCCATGGGAGTGCATGTGGTTTCTTGCTCTAAAGCTCGTGTGCTGCTTACCCCATCACAACCTACCCGCCCGCGCTCTCCATTGGAGCACATTGCTTTTCTTTGAAAGCACATTTTTGGTTTCAGAACAGTTTTTATAGGGACACAGTTTTAGGAGTGTGTTGACATTCGTGTGCTGCCCTGCGAGAGCACTAATTTTTTTATTCGAACGCATTTGGGTAGGTTTTTGTGTAGCAACATTATGCATGGAATTACTTTTAATGAGAGGCCAGCTGTACCTTTAAAACACTTTTTATACAAACAGATTTTTCTGACTCTGTAATGTTTGCCTTTTTAATAGTTTTGTGTAAAAAAGTGCGTGCTTAAACATTAGCTGACCTGTGCTTTTGTTTCGAAATGACCTCCTAAGAAATATTGTCTGAAAACAGTAACATGTATTGATCAAAAACTTCGGCCAGAGTAAACAGATTTATGGAAGCAGAGCCACTTCCATTTCTAGACACTACAGCAGAGCCCTCCTTTTTCTCTTGGAAGCTACTCTACTTATAATCCTATTTTTAGACTTCTAAAATTACAGGGCCTGATTCACAATCTGTATTTTGTAGTACATAAAGTAGACCTACTGAATGTAGCGTCCTACCCAGCCACGGTACATGCAAATAATCACACCACACACGGAGCTTGGTATTACATGTCTTTATTCCTTGGCGTGTAACTGTTAGCTGAACATTCTACATCATGAATTTAATCATCTACGCACTTACATCACTGTTCTATGGAGTCTGTCACCAACCAAAAGGGTCCCGTCATCTCTACATCTCCCCATTTGGTAAATAAAAAGTAGCAATAATACATATATACATTACAACTCTTCAATAAGTTATTTTGGTGCTCACATTAATCGTCCAGATCTGGTCATGTGAGGCCGCGTAGATACCGGAGAAGTGCCCATTACTGGCATTGGTGACAGAGGTATCAGTACAGTCCAGTCATTAGGCTCTCTGGGCAAGTCTCACCCCCGACATCTGGAGCTGACGAAGATCAAGGCAGGTGCTTGAAATTCAAAGAATCTTGTGTAATGGGCTTTCCAGGATGTTTTAGCAGTCACCATGTGTCCTTTACTAGTCACAGCCCTCAGTGGGTCAGCATCAACAGGAGCATCAAACTTGCATTTCCGTTTCTGCCCGATGATAACTTGGTCTCCTCTTTTGAACACAGTGCTCTGAGCACCAAGGTGTCTGTCCTCATAGGTCTTATTTTGCATTTTTTAGGTGAATCAGTGGTTTGAAGTTTCAATGTCAATAGATCTCTCACGGTTCCATTGTGACAATTTGGTTCATATGGCTCTCCCAAACATTAAGGTGGCAGGACTCACACCCATCGTAGAATAGGGAGTTCCCCTGTATGCACGAAACGTAGACTGAACAACTGATTTGAGTTCAAGCTTTTCCAGAACAGCACACTGAATGCTCTTTTTGAGGGTACTCATAAATCTTTTGACCACACCATTCACCTGTGGCCAGAGAGGTGCACTTTTCTGATGTTTTACATTTAAATGAATGAGAAAATCTTTAAATTCTGGCCTATTGAAAGGCAGAAATTGTCAGATTTCAAAATTGAAGGAACACCCCATGTAGCAAAAATACACTATAGTCTCTCAATGACTCTGTCATGAGTAGTTGGCTACAATCTTCCATTGTTGATCGGTCCAAAGAAATCAAATGCCATCTTCTGACATTCATGCTTTGGGAGATCAGACATATCTTTCATCAAGATGAAGGAACCACACCCGGTCCTGCAGAGCTCATTTTGTAGCAACAACTCTATGGTGTCTCTCATGGGCCAGTTCAATAACTTATTGTCCCAGTTTCTTGGGTATGACAATTCTTGATCCACCTAAGATGATGCCTTCTGGGGTAACTGAAAGTTTTTCTTGCACCTTTTTGAATTTCTGCTATTCAAGGTCATTATGGCGAGGTTGAGGGTGCTTTCACCACTACTGGTGTGTAATATTGTCTTTGAGTAGTATCAAATCAATGTCAGTACTCATGACAGCAATGAGTTGTTCTACTGATATGGCAGCAGGGGTACTGGATTTTACAAATGAAGTTAACATAAGCATCAGCCACTTTAGAAGTAGTGCTGTGACACTGTATGGGTACACATGAGAAGTAGTCAGCAGAGTTGTGATCTTTTCCCGGACGATGCACAGTTGTATAACCATTCTCCTGCAATCGCAACCCTCACCTCTTAATGCAAGGGGGCATCTTGGCTTTAGCATTGCCGAAAATGGTGAGCAATGCTTGGTGGTCAGTTACAACTGTGAAACAATTTTCTTATAGGAACAGAAGAAAATGCTCACAAGCATAAACCAACACTACAGCTCGGCTTTCTTTCTCAGGTTTTGAATAGGCATGTTCTGTCTTTGAGAACATTGGGCTAGCAGAAGCTATAATGTGTCATGAGGCATTGGGGTGTTCAGTGTGCTGGGCAAGGATAGCACACAACCCCTTTGGGCTTGCACCAACAACAACCTCCATCTGCCATTTCGGATTGCAGTATGCCATTTAAGTTGTATTCTCAATTGCATACTTGATTTTCTTGAAGGTTTGTTCACATTCACTTGGCCATTGAAATTGAACATTTTGTTTCATTAAGTCTCTCCTTGGGGCACTTACAGTGGCAAATTCACATATATACCTTGGACAGTAATTGATTATATCAACAAAGGATCGCATCATAGTTGTGCGGGAAAAGTGGCTGACAAAGCTTGTATATTATTTGATTCTGGAGTCATTCCCCCATTCGGAAAAGATGTGGCCATAGAACTTGAGTTTGATTTTTTGAAACCCACACGTTTCTGCATTTAAAGTGAGACATGCATCATTAAGCATGCAACACACATGTGCAAGAGCTTTATCATGTTCCTTTCATGTGGCCCCAAAAACTAGTATGTCATCTCTGTAATTGAAAGCATTTGTGACTGGCTGTATTATGCAATCAATGACAACCTGAAAAAGTTCTCCAGCTGATGACACTTTGAAACCGAGCCTTTTATATCAAAACAAGCCAACATGAGGTGAAAAGGTAGTAATGTACCTGCAGATCTCTTCCAGTTTGAACTGGTGAAACCAGATTGGTCGCACACTGCTACACCTACCAGGCGTGTTCCCCCAATGAAAATGGTCCCTGAAGGTCAGCGTCGGCGGATACACCTATGCTCGAGTATGAATGCAAGTATGCGTGGCGTGTGCCATCCCTGGACACGTGTTTCGAGGTAGTTGCCTCTCGTCAGCAGGGAGTAGGAAAATGTGTGGGGTTGCTGTGTAAGCTGCTAAAATCGTTATCAGGTCTAGTACCTCTCGTAGCGCGCAGGTGCGTAACCATGAGTCCGTCGACTCCACCGGCTCAAGGGAGCCTGAATATAAAGTTAAACCAGATTGGTCGCACACTGCTACACCTACCAGGCGTGTTCCCCCAATGAAAATGGTCCCTGAAGGTCAGCGTCGGCGGATACACCTATGCTCGAGTATGAATGCAAGTATGCGTGGCGTGTGCCATCCCTGGACACGTGTTTCGAGGTAGTTGCCTCTCGTCAGCAGGGAGTAGGAAAATGTGTGGGGTTGCTGTGTAAGCTGCTAAAATCGTTATCAGGTCTAGTACCTCTCGTAGCGCGCAGGTGCGTAACCATGAGTCCGTCGACTCCACCGGCTCAAGGGAGCCTGAATATAAAGTTAAACCAGATTGGTCGCACACTGCTACACCTACCAGGCGTGTTCCCCCAATGAAAATGGTCCCTGAAGGTCAGCGTCGGCGGATACACCTATGCTCGAGTATGAATGCAAGTATGCGTGGCGTGTGCCATCCCTGGACACGTGTTTCGAGGTAGTTGCCTCTCGTCAGCAGGGAGTAGGAAAATGTGTGGGGTTGCTGTGTAAGCTGCTAAAATCGTTATCAGGCCTAGTACCTCTCGTAGCGCGCAGGTGCGTAACCATGAGTCCGTCGACTCCACCGGCTCAAGGGAGCCTGAATATAAAGTTAAACCAGATTGGTCGCACACTGCTACACCTACCAGGCGTGTTCCCCCAATGAAAATGGTCCCTGAAGGTCAGCGTCGGCGGATACACCTATGCTCGAGTATGAATGCAAGTATGCGTGGCGTGTGCCATCCCTGGACACGTGTTTCGAGGTAGTTTGAACTGGTGATACCCTTTGTTAAGATAAAGGCAGGAAAAGACAATAGCTTCATTCAGGGTCGTAATCATGTCAGCAGTGTGTGGACCTGGATGTCATTATCTTTCAGTCGCCTTTTTCACTTGGTGCATATCAACGCAATTGCACATGGCTCCTCCTTTATCCTTTTTCCGAACTTCCACTATGGGTGATACCCATGGCATCAGATCAGTGGATCGCTCAAAGATGCTGTGCTTTAATATTGTCTCAAGTTCTTTTCAACAGCCTTGTGTAAATGAAAAGTAATTCGACTAAGTCTTTCAGTAACCGGACAGATGTCCTGATTTATGTGACGTTGCACTGTCATGCTCTCAAGTCTTCCTAATCCATGAAACAAGGACGGAAACTGATTTACTATCTCATGATAGGCATTGACAGTGTAGCTCACAGAGATCAGCACCATGTCAGCAGCAGTAATGAAATTTATTAAACATGAAGTACCTAGCAGCACATAAATCGGCTCTTGTACTTTCATCTTTTAATGCTTCACAGTTGCTATGGATGAATCTTGATTTTGTAGTGGTGTCAAAGCAGCCCACATATACACTTTCATTTTTGACAGGGTTAAACAGGGCCCTCAAGACATTCTGTTGTACTTTTCCTCTGGCATAATGTTTATCTACATGCCACTGTCTATGATAAAAGGTATGGAGCACCCATTCACTTTCAGTGTGACCTTGGCACAGTGTCCAACTGAATGTTGACCTATCTTCGACCCGCGTTCATCCTTGCAAGAGGCTAATCCCACAAGTGCACATCGTCCAACAGTCAACATTGACATCACACACCCATCTTTCTCACTGTCGCTTGACAATGACGGTGACATACTTTTAGATTAAGAATTTGATGACAATCAACAGTTTCTACTTGCCACAACTGATGTTGCTGATTGGCCTTGTGGAAGTGCGCCTTAGAGCGTCACGTCTGAAACGTTGTGGCATCCATTGTGTTTTCTCGACATGATGCATTCAATATTTCTCTCACTTTGCAGACCGTTACAAAATGGTTCTCTTTCCCGCATGCTTTGCAGATCTGGCCAATTGTGGGACATCCACCCTCATGTTGGAAAGGAAAATCAACATCGAAAAGACAACTTATTTTATTTTGGAGACATTACTTTATGGCCTCGTGCCTTGTGTTTCGACATACTTTTCACACAGCGCTGATTCATTTTGGGCCACTCGGGCCTACATTTGCTGCTTGTCTGTCAACTCTGTCTTCCGCTCTGGCAGCCATGAGCACTCACTCCGTGCTGAGTGTCTCTGTCAGCAGTGGCTGTATGACGGAATCGGAGAAGCAACCATCTATTACACTGAGATGTATGGCCTCTTCATTGGTGAACTCATTGAACTTGCAATGCATTATGAGCAAATCAAATCTTTCTACTAACTCATCCATCATTTTGCCAGCTCTCTGCTTTTCCTGATGGAAGATGTGCCTTTCATAGTCGACATTCAGCATTGGATTAAACTTGCCGTTTAACGCCTCTTTGATTTGACAGTATGTCCCTTCTTCACCTTGTGGTATTTTTTTAATCACTTCTTACACTCCTTCACCTGCCAAATTCTATAGATATTTGATTCTTTTTGTAATTTGCTTCATCGTGCGCGTCAATGAAATCATCAAAAGTTTTGATCCAGACAGTCCATCTGTCACCAATATTGAGCTTTTTGGCGGTGGTGAAGGGAATCAGTGGTTTTAGAGATGCAGCGGCGTCATAACCTATGGAACTTTCTGCTACTGGGAGCGGAGCTTGATTCGGTGGCTTCTGCTGCTCACTTGTACCGGCACCTTTGTCATTCACTAGCCGCCTGCTGACATTTGGGTTGATGCGCCCACTCTACGGTTGTGAGGCGCTGTCTTCTTCTTTGGCTGTGAGTAGCAGCTTTGTTTCTTGCATGAGTTCTTCACCCTTCTCACCTCTTTGCATTGTCTCAGGTTTCTACTGATTTCTTTGTGTTCACCTGCTTCTGCTCACAGCATTCTCTTGCACCTGGTTGCCACTGCCTTGAGTGCTGTCATACTGTATGAATGACGGCTCTGTGTCCTATTGTGGCACTGTACCTTTTGCCTCGACTTTATCAGCAAATTTTGAGCTGACCACAAACAAACTTTTTGTAAGGCCTCTGCTTTCTTCACAGGTCTTGCACTGGCTGGAGTGCCGCTTTGACTCCACATATGTCCCACATGTCACTTCGACTGAGGCACACATGGCACGCATGAGCAGTTTGTTGGGCCACTGCAAACTCCCTGGGAGAGCACTCTTTGTTCTTCGTAATCCACTATCTGATCACTAGTTGTGGTGTCCTCCCCAGCCCATCTACATGCAAATAATCACACCACACACAGAGCTTGGTATTACATGGCTTTATTCCCCAGCATGTAACCACTAACTGGACATTCTACATCATGAATTCCATCACTCACACCCACGCATCTACGTCCCTGTTCTACGGAGTCCGTCAGGAGCCAAAAGAGTCAAGTCATCTCTAACTCACAAGACACTACGTATTCCAGGTTGAAAACAGCAACGTCTTGCGGGATGTGGTCCCCAGGACACTGCAGCCATATCGGGCCCTGGGGATGGGGTTCCAAGGGCCGTTCATCGGCTCGGGTAGAGGGGCTCTGTGCACGCCCCTTCCCCTTTTGTATTTTTCTTTTTTACAGAGTTTTATATAGCATGAACATGACCCGAAGGTATCGGGTATCAGAGCACTTTACATAGCACCAGTTGCGTGCATGAGGACCCATTCATTTTTAGGTCTCGCCTACGCAGCGTGCATGTGCTGCTTACGCAAAAAAACCTTTAGCAATGGCATCGGCTTTTCAGCCAAAAACGTGCACGCGTTCCATTGCCTTCAATGGCAACGCGTGCACGTGTGGCGATTCACTTGCAGGAGCGAGCGGCGCCATATGGTAGCAATTATCGCTCCCGCAAGTGAATCGCGCAGGCCCCCCTGCTGCCGCGCGCACTTGTGCTTGTTGCACTTTCCTTCCTTTACCCCCCTTTCACTCTCCCGCTCTGTGCAGCGGTCTGTATTCACCCCCGGGCCTGGAGTGGATTCATTCAGGCGCAGCTCACACTCACTCACCAGTGCCAGAGTCCCAGGACCCGCGAAAGGCGCCTCCTGCCCGGGGCACGTCCATCACTGAGCCCCGACGCCGGCCCCGCGCCCTCCCTGGAGACGGCCGAGTCCAGGCTACTCCCAGGCCGGCGCTACCCCTCCTGGTGCGGATGCCAATGGTTGTTTTTTATGCGCCCAGTCCACTCCAACAACCCCCCCCCAGCCCCCCTCATTCCAAACAAATTTCAAGTTCTCCTTGCGGTTATGAAATTTACCGGCTGTGTGCTTTCTTCCCTACTTTACCGCCTGCACCCTGAACCAAAGGGTTCCAGGGATGTAGGCGACTGACAGGCACGAGGCGCAGTATGAACGGGCATTTTCATTAGCTTTGCGCGTTACTTCTAGGAAGCTAGATCGGCTTCATGGATATAATGCCGATCGTAACGTATGGCTCCTAATCTCAGCCTGGCTGCCAGCATCATGAACTTTGTGGTGGGCCGCTGCCGCTTGCCCTTTCTTCCCTATAGTCCCCCAGCCCAGGCGCGCAATGCCCAATGACACCCCCCCCCCCGTGTGTGGCAGCCCGGGATGAGACAGCTTCCCGGGCACACACTGAGCCGCACCCGAGAACTACAATACCCAGAATGCATTCTGTTAACATCCGACACCGAACACCCTCGCAGAGTATTTTGCTAATCTTGCTTAGATACAGGGCATGTGCAGGTAAAATACACTCTCCACCGTTCTTCCTGCACTCCCTCCTTAGGCAATGCTCGGTGTACAGTAGCTATAGCGTGGCCTGCCATTTTATAAACTGAGAGGTGAGCAAGTGTGGTTAGGATATAATTCTCACCTGATGCTAAATTAACACTTTCAAGACCCAATACCTTCGTTCTGCTGTGTAAGCATTACTGCGGACACAAAGATTCCCCATGTGTAGGGAGGATGTCGGCAAGAAGCTATAATTGCGTTTTAAGTTGTCACGTTACATCCGGTCTCTGCACTTTATTGTTTTTTAGAAAATGGAGAAAAAAAAAGCTTAAAGGTGTTTGTGATTTATAAGCATTATTAGCAACTGGATATTAAACATGCTTGGGGTAAAAGTTATTAAACATAATGTCTTTATTCATCCTCTAGATTTGTACCAAAAAATTTAAAGTTCAGAAGCGATGTTTGGCGAATATTTATTTTGTGAACTAATCTTGTGAAACGCTTTCAATGACAATTTTAGGAATCTTCTGTAACTGTCAAAATATCCGCTCCTTAGCTTCCACACTGCTAGTCTTCAAAGCCTCGCCATCTGTTTAAACAGAAGACAATGACAAAGCTTCCTGTTTTCAAGGTAAACAGGAAACGTACATAACAAGCATTTGCAATGCAATCGGTCTCGCATTTGTAAAAGTTAAAGCTAATGCTGTTATAAAGTTGTTGCTTATATTTTGGGGTTTGCAGTGGAGTGAGTAATTAACAAAAAAAACTGCACGAGATGCACACGCCAAAGAAAACAAAGGCACGTGGCCGCTATTCTTCAAAATTAAGGATGTCGTTTTGGGTTATTGTAAAATAGCCTGGAGGGTTAATGTGCCTTCTAGCACAGGTTGGGCTGACATTCTGAACAGTTAGTACTTGTTAGAAAAACCGCACTCTTCTGTATACACAATATGCTGCAGTTCTGTATATGTTGCTGTGCTGTGTATTACGTCCTTGGTGGGCAAAGAACATTTAGAACAAGATCAGTGAAGGACGCCCTTTTACACTTATGGAGACTGCAACATTCCAATCGGGGATAGAAATCAGGCGGTCCCCACAATGCAATGCCCCCAAAAAATGTGAACTCAATCTCAAACAAAAGATGGTTTTGAAATCAGCATTTGCTATTGTATAGATCGTCGCGCTACATTTCTGTAGTGTCTAAGTGCCACAAATAAAAGGTGTTTCTTTTAGGGAGGTTAGTTAATCAATTTACCGACTTTAGAAGGAAGAAACGCTCACATGGCCTTATGGGGATTCAAAAATGTAACCTTCATATCACTGCATGTTTCAGTGGCGATAGTTGAACTCACTATTTATTTCTGTAACCTGAAATAAATGCTTTGTGCGAAGATGTAATGAGTCAAAACATCAAAAAAGAACCAGCAGGAGTCTTGCTTACCAGGGCCCCTGGCGGTGCACATGTAGCATACTCTTTCCAGCTGCAATTCATCCATTGCACGGAACATTAAAAAAACATACCGCTCTGTGAAGGGTGAATCATTTGACAAAGTCAATAGGTCATCTCTATGTGAGAACTGTTGGCTTTGCCAAGGTTTCTTAGCCATGTTGCAACATGGCTAAAAGTGACGAAAACAAGCATTTGCAATGCAATAGGTCTCGCATTTGCTAGAGTTTGAGCTATTGGCATTATAGATGTCTTTTATTAATGTGTTTTGAAAAACTGCAAGCGTCGCGTAAGCACACACTTTGTACTTCTAGTCATTGCTTATGAGAAGCAAGGCTGGCAGTAACTGCGCCTCTTTTACTGCCAGCCTTGCTTCTCGTAAGCAAGGACTATAAGCCCAAAGTGCGCGTTTACGCACCGCTTGCAGGTTTTCAAAACAAACAAAAGGCATTGTCATTTACAATGCTAATAGCTCAAACTCTTGTAAATGCGAGACCTATTGCATTGCAAATGCTTGTTTTGTTAGGCACGGGGAGATTAAGTGATTTGCCCAGAATCATAGGATGTTCAACGTCATTGCCAAGACTCGATCCCAATTCCCCAGAATCGAGGTCGACGGCCCTAGCCGTTAGGCCAACGCCTACATATAGAGGTTAGAACGTTGAAAGGGGACCCGAGGGAAATCTGCTAAACTTTTTTTAACAAGGACTTTTAATTGAACACCCCGCGCCTTTTCAGTAGAATAAAGATTCCCATCGGGTTTAACTACCAGTCCATCCCAGCAACACTCACCCGGTACTACAGCATTCTGGGAGCTGTAGTTTGATCACAAGCTGCAGAGGTGTTGCTATCACGTGACTACGGTTAGCGGACTAACGCCAATGGGAGAGACATTGAACATTCAAAAAGGTGGGGGTGAAAGTAATTCCTTGTACTCAGCGGCATCTGACAAAGGCCGGAAGGCTGAAATGCATTATGCAAAGCTGAATTATTAAAGATTTCCTGACGCTTCCCCTGAGTGGCCTCTACCTGTTCTCTTGGGAGTGGGATGCTGTGGATGTTTTCGCGCCAGCCAGAAGCGCGTTGGAGGCCCCATTCTGCTAAGAGGTCGGAGCATCACTGGCACCCACTGCTGTTGCAGTTTCGTTCGGATCAAGGTATTGATTGGACTCCGGCCCACCATGGAATGCATGCCATGCCATGGGTTGCTGCAGGCGCAGCTCGTTATTAACGAGGAGACAGATGCACTGTTATTCTGTCTCACGGCCCAGCAGGCACACACATTACGAGGTTAGAACGTTGAAAGGGGACCCGAGGGAAATCTGCTAAACTTCTTTTAAAAAGGACTTTTAATTGAACACCCGCGCCTTTTCAGCAGAATAAATATACCCATCAGGTTTCACTACCAGTCCATCCAAGCAACACTCACCCGGTACTACAGCATTCTGGGAGCTGTAGTTTGTTCACAAGCTGCAGAGGAGTTGCCATCAAGTGAACACGGTCAGCGGACTACCACCAATTGGAGAGACATTGAACATTCAAAAAGGTGGGGGTGAAAGTAATTCCTTGTACTCAGCGGCATCTGGCGAAGGCTGAAATGCATTATGCCAAGCTGAATTATTAAAGATTTCCTAACGCTTTTCCTGAGTGGCCTCTGCCTGTACTCTTGGGAGTGGGATGCTGTGGGTGATTTCGCGCCAGCCAGAAGCGCTTTGGAGGCCCCGTTCTGCTAAGAGGCCGGAGCATCACTGGCACCCGCTGCTGTTGCAGTTTCGTTCGGATCAAGGTATTGATTGGACTCCGGCCCACCTTTGAATGCATGTCATGCCATGGGTTGCTGCAGGTGCAGCTCGTTATTAACGAGGAGACAGATGCACTGTTATTCTGTCTCACGGCCCAGCAGGCACACACATTACGAGGTTAGAACGTTGAAAGGGGACCCGAGCGAAATCTGCTAAACTTCTTTTAACAAGGACTTTTAATTGAACGCCCTGTGCCTTTTCAGTAGAATATAGATACCCATCGGGTTTAACTACCAGTCCATCCCAGCAACACTCACCCGGTACTACAGCATTCTGGGAGCTGTAGTTTGATCACAAGCTGCAGAGGAGTTGCCATCACCTGACCACGGTCTGCGGACTATCGCCAATGGGAGAGACATTGAACATTCAAAAAGGTGGGGGTGAAAGTAATTCCTTGTACTCAGCGGCATCTGACGAAGGCCGGAAGGCTGAAATGCATTATGCAAAGCTGAATTATTAAAGATTTCCTGACGCTTCCCCTGAGTGGCCTCTACCTGTTCTCTTGGGAGTGGGATGCTGTGGATGTTTTCGCGCCAGCCAGAAGTGCGTTGGAGGCCCCCTTCTGCTAAGAGGCCGGAGCATCACTGGCACCCACTGCTGTTATAGTTTCGTTCGGATCAAGGTATTGATTGGACTCCGGCCCACCTTGCAATGCATGCCATGCCATGGGTTGTAGCAGGCGCAGCTACGTTATTAGCGAGGAGACGGATGCACTGTTATTCTGTCTCACGGCCCGGCAGGCACACACATTACGAGGTTAGAACGTTGAAAGGGGACCCGAGGGAAATCTGCTAAACTTCTTTCAACAAGGACTTTTAATTGAACACCCCGCGCCTTTTCAGTACATAAAGATGCACATCGGGTTTAACTACCAGTCCATCCCAGCAACACTCCCCCGGTACTACAGCATTGTGGGAGCTGTAGTTTTTTCACAAGCTGCAGAGGAGTTGACATCACATGACCACGGTCAGCGGACTACCGCCAATGGGAGAGATATTGAACATTCAAAAAGGTGGGGGTTAAAGTAATTCCTTGTACTCAGCGGCATCTGACGAAGGCCAGAAGGCTGAAATGCATTATGCAAAGCTGAATTATTAAAGATTTCCTGACGCTTCCCCTGAGTGGCCTCTACCTGTTCTCTTAGGAGTGGGATGCTGTGGGTATATATATATATTCACAGAAAAAACCATAGGTTTCAGGGGCGTTATAGTTATCTGGACTTTTCACTCGTACAAAACCATGGAAATTCCCCCGTTATAGTTATTTCAGCTAACTATAACTTGCGCGCCCGCAATGCACTGCTGATGACGTCACATATTACATCACTCATGACATGGTCAGTGACATCACTGATGACATCACTGATGACATCTCAAATGACATCACTGATGACATCACTGATGACATCATCCAGTGAATGTGTGTCTTTCTGAAAATTACTTATGTTTTATATATGTATATCTCAAGGTCGATGGAAGAATAAATGGGTTTATAAGTGTCTAAATGGATGATTTGTTTTTGAAAAATTGATTGTATAACTGACTAAGTGTATCTTAGTGAATACATGGCTTAGTGAGTAATGTTTAAATATGTAAATATCTGTATCAGTCTCTCACTTTGTGTATAAGTGGTTGCATGGCTTGGTGAGTAGCTACATGAGTGTCTATATAGGTTATTAGTTGTTTTTTTGAGTATCAGTATGAGTGTCTGAGTGTATGGGTCGGTGGGGGTTTTACGTAGTGCATAGGTGCATGAATGAGTGGCTCACTGTTTGTATGTGTTGAAGACAGCATGTGTGCAGGACTGTATGGGTGGATGAGTGTGTGCATGGGTGTGTTAGTGAGTGAATGACTGTCTCAATAGTGTCTTTATGAGTAACTACATATGTTTTAAAATAGTATATGTGACTATTGGTGTATATAAGTGAGTATATGTGAGAGTGAGAGATTGAAAGAGTTCCTGTATGAATAAGTATGTGTTTCTATAAGTGATTGTTTAAAAGACTAAGTATGTGTAAGTTTCTGTAGAAGTAAGTGTGATGGTGTGTGTATAACTGTATATGCAAGTAAATGGATGTTTGATTCTTTATTAGCATGAGTGACTATGTGTGTGAGTAACTCTATGGATGAATGGCATTGTGTAACAGGATGTATAGGTGTATGAGTACATATGATGAGTGAGTACATGTATCAGTGACTGTATAGAACTGTTGGTGAATTAGTGGATGTGTATGTGGATCTTAGAATTACCAAATAGGTTTTTGTAACTGGTATTGGTATGTCCATTGTTTTGAAAATTTTAGTTTCTATTTTTGAATATGTGTATCAAAGGTTATATTAGGGGGAGAGGAGGTCTGCCACTCTATCACAAGGATGATGTCATCAGTGATGTCATTTGAGATGTCATCAGTGATTTTTTTTTTATTAAAACATTTTTTATTTGTGTTCATCTTCATCGCATCATCATCATATTTCTACATACGTTACAGAGTTACTAGCTCCCCACTGTCCATTAATTTCAGTACTGCTATCTATTTCAAGCATAGTATTACTTAGTGTTATCTGGACAGTCATTTGCAGTTTCCCGTAGCATACCTACAATTAATCTCATAATGATACAAGTGTTGTTCGTCCCTCCCCAACGATATAGCTACTTCCCCATCCCACCCCTATCCCACCCTCCAGTGTGCTCCAACTAAGTGTACAATTCCCAATATAATCTGTTCTATAGGCGTTATGCCTAAAATGTGCCATCTCTGTGGAATGACCTCCATCCCCATGTTGCCTGCTAATCTCCACTTCCATAGCGCCACCAATCACAGTGTCCCTCCCACGATCCCCAGTATGTCATCAGTGATGTCATGAGTGATGTCACTGACCATGTCATGAGTGATGTAATATGTGACGTCATCAGCAGGGCATTGCGGGCGCGCGAGTTCTAGTTAGCTGAACTAACTATAACGGGGGAATTTCAATGGTTTTGTACGAGTGAAAAGTCCAGCTAACTATAACGCCCCTGAAACCTATGGTTTTTTCAGTGAATTTCTAAGGTTTTTTAAATGCTAATTCCTAACTATAACGTGCCTGAAACCTATGATTTTTTCAGTGAATTTCAAAGGTTTTTTAAATGCTAATTTCTAACTATGCCTACAGAGATAGGACATGTGAAGAAAGAAGAAATAACGCACAGAAAGAAATGCAGAAAGAAGCAACAGAAGTCCTCGAAGACGAAGAAAAGTGCAGGAAGAAGGATAACATGCAGAAAGAACAAACAGAAGAGCAGAAAGAAGCCTTGTTGCAAAATCATTCTGTAGCCTCAACTTTTTTAGACGGATACTGGTGGTAACTGAGTCTGACTAACCAGTCCTAGAGCCAGTGCTATGTTAAAAGACACTTAGAATACAGTGAAAACACCTACATACACTAGGGCACACTATGCGTTGGGGTCCTCCTGTGATTAGCATGACCTCCTCTGTAAGCCCCTAGTATATGATAGGGCAGGGGATTAAAACTACCTCTTAAAACGCGCCACAGGGCGTGTTTGCACACGTCACCTCAGGCCCCGTCCCCTCCCTTCCCCACTGTGTAAACACGCCCTGTGGCCATTTTAAGTTAGGAGATTAAGTTCATTTGAATCCTGAGGGTCCCTAGGGTCCAACTAGCCCACTAGGTACCTCCAGTAAGCGCCACAGAGCTGCGTTGCAGAGAGGTGTAAAAAGTGGCATGGCCTGGACCACCTCTCTGCAACGTAGCTCAGTGCCGCTTACTGGAAGCACCGGGTGGGCTAGTTAGCCCCCAGGGGCCCTCAGGATGGAAGGGGAATTATTTCCCCAACTTAAAACGCACCATAGGGCGTGTTTGCACACGTCACCTCAGGCCCCGTCCCCTCCCTTCCCCTCTGTGTAAACACACCCTGTGGCCGTTTTTTAAGTTGGGAGATTAAGTCCCCTTGAATCCTGAAGGTCCCTAGGGGCAAAATAGCCCACTAGGTACGTCCAGTAAGCGCCATTGCAGGGAGGTGTAAAAAGGGGCACGGCCTGCACCACCTCTCTGCAACGCAGAGCAGTGGCGCTTACTGGAAGCACCTGGTGGGCTAGTTGGCCCCCAGGGTCCCTCAGTATTGAAAGGGAATTATTTCCCCAACTTAAAATGCGCCACAGGGTGTGTTTGCACACGTCACCTCAGGCCCCGTCCCTTCCCTTCACCACTGTGTAAACGCGCCCTGTGGCCATTCTAAGTTGAGAGATTAAGTCCCCTTGAATCCTAAGGGTCCCTAGGGTCAAACTAGCCCACTAGGTACCTCCAGTAAGCGCCACAGAGCTGCGTTGCATAGAGGTGTAAAAAGGGGCGTGGCCTCAGAACACCTGTCTGCAACCCAGCTCCCTGGCGCATACTGGAGATACCTGTTGGGCTAGTTGGCCCTCAGGGACCCTCAGTATTGAAGGAGAATTAATTCCCCAACTTACAACTGGCCAGGTGGCGTGTTTGCAGAGTGCTGCAAGGAGGGGGCGTGGCCTCCGGCACGATGCCGGTCTTTTATTTATTTTATTTTTTTAAGAAGGAGGGCTGTGTGCCCCCCCTTCTTTTTCTAATTTATTGGCCCTGGGGACCCCATCCCCCAGGGCCTGCACCCTAATTTTTTTTGTTGAAAAAAATTAATTTGGCCCTCCCAAGGCCTTAATCGGCCCCGGGGACCCCAACCCCCGGGTCATGGCCTTTTTTAAAATTCTTTAGGAGGGGGTCTGCGTTGCCCCCCTCCTCATGCCACTTATGGCCCCGGGGACCCCATCCCCCGGTGCCGGCCTTTGTTTTTTATTATTTAAAAAATATATATATTTATAGAAACACCTAGGACATGCTGGACAAACCGTATGTACCTATCACCATGATGATTTGCGTGATATTCATTAAAAGGTGACTATGCATACAATTAATCCACGTGGAATGTATTTATACCGCTTGTGAAGCTCTGACGTGTCTGACGCCCTACCGTGCCTAATCCCGGCGCCCCCGCCGGTGGGTATTCTCCAAGTAGACACCCTTGTCATTTATTTATACAAACATGGGTAGCTATTAACGGACAGATTTAATACACACGCACACCAAGCCATTCAAAGGGGATTCGACAAAAATTCGACCAAACTATTCAAGAAACACCCCTCACGGTTAATAAAACACACATCCACCGCCGGATGTGTAATACTTTTTATTTTACTCTCTGGAAAGGAGACGAACCTCACTTGAGAGTCACAGCGTGCTCCTGGCTGAGCCCAATATTGTGTTACACCCACCAGTGCCCGCCGAGTGCCACACACCTCTGTGTTGTATTCCACCAGCTAGTGCGTATGCTATGACACTCACTAGCCCATGTGCACTGTAACACCACCCCGTGAATATGTCATGCCACACTTGCCTTCGCACGGGTTACATTGCCCCATCTAACATGCCTTCCTTGATGCCTATGTTATAACGCACAGCGCTATGCCATACATATTACAATCTGGGATCCATATCTTTGTCACAGTGCTTATGCAACGTTACACTCCCCAGCACATATTTTATATTACAACTTTAGAGACTAGTTACGTTACACAACACTGCCCTGTGCATATTACACTCCAAGGTGCATATCGCATAGCACGCGCTAGTGCCTGTGCTATCTCGCGCTCTCCAATGAATCTGTCACTGCGCACAATGTATTGCATATTATATTTCACGCCCCTGTTCATCTTATATCACACTTTTTGGTGCATAGTTTATACCATATACTATATCTAGTTTTCATTTTCAATTGTGCTCTCAGGACTATGTTCTATGTAACACTGCGTCCACCTACCCTTTTCACAGGCATTACATTTTGCGATGGGGGTGGAGGGTCAGGGGGTGTTTCTGCCAAGTGAGCCCAGTGTCACAGTCACAAACGTCCTCTTCTTCCTGAATAAAAGTGAGATTATGCTGCATACTTGTTCATATTTTAAGTAGTTCGCACAGACACACATTTTAAAAACAATAAAGTTCCTAATACCCACCTTCTCTGAACAGTTAGCTTGCTGCCCCACCCACCTCCTCCCTATCCTCTGTTGTCTGAATCCATGGACTAGCCTCCTCCCTCCTGCCATGCATGGTCTGATGTGCTGCCACTGCCCTCCATTTAGCATGATGTACCAGTCCACTCCTCCTGCCCTCCATTGCCCAATTCTATGGCCCATCATTGACCTCCTGTTTAGCCTCTGTGCTTAGCTTGCTGCCCCTATTCTCCTTCCCCCTGCCCTCCGATGTCTTTGTGCATACCCCTGCTCCATCCTTTTTGCTCACCATGTTCCATTTACCTGCCACTCCTATCTACTCTGAGTGTTCTGTTGAGCTGCCACTCCCCTCCCACCTGCCAAGCATTGTCAGATGACTGTAACCTGTGCCTGCTACCTCCACCCTGCCTGTCCACATGCCATGCCCCTATCCCCTTCCTCCTGTCCTCCATGGTCCATTTTACTGCCACACCCTTCTGCCCTCCCTGGTCTGTTGTGCTGCAACTGCTCCTCCTGCCTGCCCCGCGCGGTCTGTTGTGAGGCCCCTTCCCCTGAACTCTCTTGTCTGTGCACAGGTCCTGACCCTCCCTTCTATCCTCCATGGTCCTTTGTGCATGCCCCTGCACCCTCCTTCATGCCCATCATAGCCATTGTGCTGCCACTAACCCCCCCGCTTGCCATGCATGGTCTTCTGTGCTGCCATGGCCCCTCCCACCTTCCCTGTGTGGTCAGCTAGCTGCACCTGACCCCCTCCCACCTTCCCTCAATGGTCTGTGTGTATGCCATCATAGTCTCACTGTTGCTCTCCATGGTGTGTCTTGTTTCTAGCGCCCATCCTGCCTGACCTCCATGGTCATCTTGCTGCTCCTGCCCTGCCCTGCCATGCCCCCTTGACCCCAGCCCTCTGTTTCCATGTGCAGACCCCTATTCCCTCCCTCCTGGCTTGTCTGTACCATTGTAATGCCCCTGATCCGTCCCTCCTGCCCTTTATGGTCTGTTATGCTGCAGCTTTCTCTCCTGTCTGTCCATTATGGTCAGCTAGCTACCATTGCCTCTTTCCCCTCTGTTCTCTGTGGTCCTGTCCCCTCCCTATTGCTTTCTATGGATTGTTGTGCTGCACTCCCGTCCCGCATGCCTTGTGTGGTGTATTTTGCTGCTGCAAACCCTGATGCCTGCCCTGTAGGGTCAGTTTGGTGCACCTCTCCATGTCCCTCCTGTCCTCTGTTATCCGAGTCCATGTCCCTACCCCAATTCCTCCTGCCTACCATGATCCAATGTACCATACTTGCGAACATTTTGAACTTGGTAAGAGGGAGATTTTGAAAAAAAACTGGGGTATTGATTTTCACCTTTGAGTTACATTGAAAAAAAGGAGATTGTAGACAGGAGACAGATCAAATAAAGCCCATTTGAGCTTAAAAACATTGGACATTTCCTGGCTGAAACAGGTCTGTTGGCATGTATGGTTCTACTACCACTGCCTCTTCCTTCTGCCCACAATGGTCTATTATATTGCCACAGCCTCTCTTGCCAGTCCTATATTGTTGGTTTGTTGCGCCTGCCCCCCTTTCCACTGCCCTCCATAGTCTGTTGTGCTGCCACTGCCCTTCCTGCCTGCCCAGTGTGGTCAAATTGTTGCCTCTGCACTCTCCTACCTGCCTTCAATTTTCAGAGTCCGTGCCCCTGGCCTCTGCCTCTCAACAGTATCCCAATGAACAACTAGATTGCTAACATTCTATATTTATTACAAAAGTGTGGAACGCCTGACATCATCTTGATGTAATCAAAACTGTAATACCTAGAGCATTTCCTTTAGAAATTACATATATGAGAGGGTCTTATTTGCATCAAAATTATGATTAGTGCTCTAAAAAACTAAAATGAGGACATATTTACTGAGTTTTCAAATAGCGACAAAGAACTTTTACATTATTTGTAATCTTTATTTGTTTTAGCCAGTTGATCACTTGATTATATGTTGCACCTAGGGGAGAGGATGTGGTGTTACTTCCAGAGCTGCAGACTTTGCAACTGAGGAACCAGGTTGGAGTTTCTGCTTCAGCACAACATTCTGTGATTCTGGTCAAATCACTTAATCTCCCCATGTCTACAATCAAAATGAATTTGATCTTGTGTGATGTAACCAATGCTCATGTAAAGCACTCCAATACCTGACAAGTCTGCACTATATAAAACTGCAAATACACAAAAATAAGTGTTTTGCACACTTCTGTCATTGGGCTACATGTGGGCTACATGTGGGTGATATTTGTGCTGCATTTGGGCTCTTTTGTCTCTGGGGGCCATCTTGGGAGATTTATATGTTATGAAGTTTCCTAATTTCCTCATTTACTGCAGTCTCCTCAGTAGGAAATGCTTTCATTTTTTTACGTTGATTCCATCAAAAAGGTATTCAGATATGTCACACATTTGCCATAAATTCTGAATGTTAGCACTCTAGTTGCTCATTAGATCACTGTAGTAAAGCTACTGCTCACCACGGAAGTCTGCTGCCGGTATTAAAAGTGCATGTTTCAGTCTGCATATCAGAATTTTTTTAGGAAATAGAAGCGGATTTGAGAAGTCACTCAAAATGTGCCCTAATTTTTCTTTCTTCAGCACTAATCATAATTTCTGTGGCAAAATGAACCCCCTCATTGTGTTCCTTTTTCAATTAAATGTTTTAAGTGTTAGCAGTTTATTCCAATCAAGGTGGCTTCAGGTGTGCCATACTTTTGTCATAAGTAAGACTGTTAGCGCTCTAGTTGTTCTTAAGAACACTCTGGGACATTCTGTCATTGGGCTATACTTGGGCTACATCTGGGTGATATTTGGGCTACATTTGGGCTCTTTTGTCTCTGGTGGCCATCTTGGGAGATTTATTTGTTATGAAGTTTCCTAATTTCCTCATTTACTGCAGTCTCCTCAGTAGTAAATACTTTCAGTTTTTTACTTTGGTTCCATCAAGAAGGCATTCAGATGTGTCACACATTTGCCATAAATTCTGAATGTTAGCACTCTAGTTGCTCATTAGATCACTGTAGTAAAGCTGCTGCTCACCAGGGAAGTCTACTGCTGGTATTCAAAGTGCATGTTTCAGTCTGCATATCAGAATTGTTTTATGAAATAGAAGAGGATTTGAGAAGTCAAAATGTGCCCTAATTTTTCTTTCTGCAGCACTAATCATAATTTCTATGGCAAAATGAACCCCCTCATTTTGTTCCTTCGTAAATTAAATGTTTTAAGTGTTACCACTTTATTCCAATCAAGATGGCTTCAGGTGTGCCATACTTTTGTCATAAGTAAGACTGTTAGCGCTCTAGTTGTTCGTTAGAACACTATGGGACATTCTGTCATTGGGCTATATTTGAGCTACATCTGGGTGATATTTGTGCTACATTTGGGCTCTTTTGTCTCTGGTGGCCATTTTGGGAGACTTATTTGTTATGAAATTTCCTAATTTCCTCATTTACTACAGTCTCCTCAGTAGGAAATACTTTCAGTTTTTTACTTTGATTCCATCAAGAAGGCATTCAGATGTGTCACACATTTGCCATAAATTCAGAATGTTAGCACTCTTGTTGCTCATTAGATCACTGTAGTAAAGCTACTGCTCACCAGGGAAGTCTGCTGCTGGTATTGAAAGTGCATGTTTCAGTCTGCATGTCACAATTTCTTAATGAAATAGAAGAGGATTTGAGAAGTCACTCAAAATGTACCCTACTTTTTCTTTCTGCAGCACTAATCATACTTTCTATGGCAAAATGAACCCCCTCATTTTGTTCCTTTTTAAATTAAATGTTTTAAGAGTTACCACCTTATTCCAATCAAGATGGCTTCAGATGTGCAATACGTTTGTCATAAGTAGGACTGTTAGCCATCTAGTTGTTCTTTAGAACACTCTGGGAAGCTGCAGTAGAACACAAAGGAATCAACTGACAGTCTCCGCCCTTGTAGGATGTACATGTTTTACTGAGAATGTCAGACTTCATTCTCACATGACTGAGAAAGATAATGTGAATTTACAGAAAATATGCTCTCAGTTTAGCTTATAGATCACCTTCCAAACCTCTGTGGGAAAAGCATGAGAAAATAGTTTTCTCTCAAACATGATTCATGATATCACAGCAGAAAGCTTTTTCACATGGTAAAATCACCTTAGAACACACCACAATTCCTAAAATGAGTATAGTACCATCAACAAATGATTTATAATGTAACTAAAGTCTTAAAACCTTCTATTAACTGAAATGCTTTTTAATGAGGTGCTATCATGTATATTGGTCCCAAGATGGCTGCCAACACTTCTTGGATGAGTACTGACAGCCAATCAGATCTCACGATCAGATGTGTGGTTAGGCTCCGCCCCGATATATCTATCTTTTTAACTCTAATTTTCTCAGGAACTACTGAACGGATTTAAACCATTTAAGCAAAAGGCACGAGTCTGAACTGAGGACTACCTCTTTGCCAAATTTGGTGTAATTCCGTTCAGCAGTTCGGGCTGTAGCTGCGTCAACAGGTCCTATGGGAAAATGCATGGGGAAAACGTGTTTTGGGACCCCCCTTTTTTCTCGGCCCCCGCTTGACGAATCACCGTGAAATTTTCAGGATGGGAGCGGACCGGAGCTGGCCAAAAGTCTGGAAAATTTAGCGAAGATTTGTCAATCGGCGCCAACGTTATTCCAAATAGAATGTTGCAGATTTCCTATGGAAAATAGGTCCTAATTATAACTACCTACCGGCGACTACCAGTAGGTAATATATATATATATAAATACCATTGGGTCGCCCCTGTGAAAACGCCACACACGGAGGGTCTTTGCTCACAACACCAATGGTATTTTGTTTAGCGGCTGGTCCGGCCGCGAAAATGCCCCACCGCCTGCCAGAGCGGGTCCTGAGTGTTCTGCAACGTGAGCACTTGTGGGAACGAAGGGGGCCTGCACTACAGGGACGTACTTGCATGGTTTGACAACAGGATGATGAACCCCCACCCTACAGGGTATGACATTTTGAATGGAGGCAGCGGAGCCCACTTGGGGAGGGAACTTTCAAGTCCTTGTGGTGTATTTCAAACTGCAATTACCAGAATGCCACATTGCGCCCATTGGGGCGGGACTTACATTTGAATAAATTGAGTTCTTTCAATGCCGCTTCCTTTCTTTCAGCCAGCCAGTGATCAAGAGCGCACAGCTCGAAACGCGTATGGTGCTTTGGGTGGGCTGCTACCTGCTGTGAAGCTGCGCTACCTGTGGTGTTGTGAGCAAAGACCCTCCGTGTGTGGCGTTTTCACAGGGGCGACCCAATGGTATTTTATATATATATATATATATATATATATATATATATATATATATATATATATATATATATTATAATTCCTTGTTCTGTGCTTCTCCCAAAAAAAAACGAGTGTAGACCCAAATCCGTGCTTCAGAATTTTTTATTTTTATGCCACCTAGCTAGTCCGCCATGACGCGTTTCGGCCGTCCCACGGCCTTGATCACATGACATGCCTCAAACTGTGATTATCGTTTTTAAAGTGCCAGTGCTCAATTTGCATACAATCGACATAGACAACATACTATTGTTGCATTGTTTATTAGATCTTTCTGCATTATATATATATATGTGAATACATTTTTAAAATATATGCATATAGATATCTACATTGTGATAGAACATTGCCAATGTATCAATACATATTTATCCATGTTATCCATACAGATCCCTGTATAGCTCAATGTTGTGATGTTGCCTGGACCCTATAGGACGGTATATCCATATTGATAAATGCTTGAATGCTTAATTGAACTGCCAGTCCTATTGTGTCTAAATTTCTAGATGTATGCAGAAGTGCACTCAAAATTAGTATTTGAATAGTGTAGTGATACCCAATGGATAAAAAAAGAAAGAAAAAAGAGAGAAAGTGCAAAAATAGAATAATAATAATATTAAAGTGCTATGTGCTCTGTGTTATTGTACATCATTTGTTGTTATTATAAGTACAACAATATGTATGTACATAGGTGAGGTGCTAATGCACTGTAATCTATTTTTTAGGGTTTAATTGACCAATAAGCATAAGCAATAATTCCCATTGTGTATGGGCTTAAAATATTTTATGAAATGGAATATGCTTATGTAAATGACAGATGATATCGGGACCAGGGATATTGGATGTAAACAATATGAGTGAATGAGGGCCAGCAGCTTAGGGTTAAGAGTAATGGCTTTCTCTCCTTTCCTGTATAATACTAATTCTGCCTCCCACTTCTAAAGAATATAAAATTGTAATTGAATTTAAAATACTTATGATAAATACATTAATAAAATACTCAGTATAAATATCAATAAATATAAACATGTATAAAATCCGATCTTGTAATCACAATTATTATACATTATTCCCTCAAAACAAGCAGAACCATGATGTCTTGACATGTCTGAATCTATCTAGGGCACAGATTAAGGTCAAACTTATCTGGATCTACCTAAAGTGCTAAGAAATGTGCAAATGAAAGCGTCAATCCTAAAATTTACAGTAGAAAATATATATCAAAATTTCATAGAAATCCATATGATAAAAGGTCACATAAATACCTATAAACACTGGGAAAATATTTCTAAAATATCAATATATCAACCATAAAATTGTTACAGAATCATAGATTCATAAATATGTGTGCAAATCCTCTGTAGTATTAAGACCTCTAGGATGCTTGGAATCAAATTCTAAAATGTATCTTGTTTCTAGACGTCTTAACTTGCCTTCACGGTCCCCACCGCTCTTGTGAGGTGGTACAGACTCTATGGCATAATACTTAAGGTGTTTGAGATTGTTATTGTGGAACTCTTTAAAATGTCTTGTAACCGAGTAAGTGGCATCATTATTAGTGATGGCCCTCATGTGTTGTAAAATTCTTTTGTGAACTGCCAGCTTGGTACTTCCTATATATTTGAGGTTACAACTGCACTCTAGCACATAAACTGAAAATTCAGTCTTGCATGTTAAATGCTGTTTAATATTGTGCGTTTCGTTATCAAATGCAGTGCGATAGGTGCTGGTGTTAATTCCCTGCTGGCAAGCTTTACACGTAGTACATTTAAAGACTCCCTTCCTTGCTGTCAGCCATGTGGTTTTACTCTGATCTTCCGGGCTGCTTCTTACCAATGCATTGCCCATGCTGGAGGTTTTTCTGAAGGTAATAGAAGGATTATTATTGCAGCTCCAAACACAGGCTCAAAGCACTCACGGGACATCTGTTAGTTTTTATTGAACAAATGCATTTCTGCACCTTTGCCTTCCTCAGTGCTCAGTTTAAAAGGCTATCAAAGTTACGCATGTTTAAACAACATCACAGATCTTGCCATTGGTGGGACGAAAACAAATGGGCAGTAACAAAGGACTAGCACAGTTCTTAGTAAAAATACCGAGTTTTTAGCCGCCATGTCTGCAGAGGCATTTAAACATATGATGTTCCTTTCGTTTAGTCATAATGGAAATGTTCTCAAAGTCTCTCATAGGCAATACCACATCTCATCTTGAATAGAGTAAAAACAAAACGTTTATTTTCTTACTGCTATGCCTCTAATGCAGACTATTTTGGTTGTCCTTTGCGAAATAATAGCCTCTGTCCCCCAAAGAATTAGACTGGTGCCATATTAATAGTCCTTAGGTCCCTCGCCGCTGCCGAGGCTTTAGATTGCCCACATTCCTACAGGTTGTTGGCTGTATGCCAATAGTCCACCAATTCAATAATTGACGGCCATCCAGGTTGGTAGGATAGTGTAGTGTTGTAGCCTCGGCGGTTCTGGCAGTAATTGAATTAAATGCTCCCAGGTTCACCCAGTCTGCCGAACTCCGGACGGGTGCTATCTCCTGTAAACGTGAGGGTGATTCATGGAAAATATTGCAGCTCCAAACACAGGCTCAAAGCATTCACGGGACATCTGTTCGTTTTTATTGAGCAAAATGCATTTCGGCACCTTTGCCTTCCTCAGTGCTCAGTTTAAAAGGCTATCAAAGTTACGCATGTTTAAATAACATCACAAATCTTGCCAGTGGTGGGACGAAAAGAATGGGCAGTAACAAAGGACTAGCACAGTTCTTAGTAAAAATACCGAGCTTTTAGCCGCCGTGTCTGCAAAGGTCTTTGCCAACAATCCATCTAACAGATGTCCCGTGAGTGCTTTGAGCCTGTGTTTGGAGCTGCAATATACACACACACATATATATATATATATATATATATATATATATATATATATACACATACATATACATATTACCATCAAACGAAGAAATACTCGCACTCCGAGAGATTGGTATCAAGACTTTTACTTCAGTATGATACAGCCAACACCATCAGGTTTCTCCAACAAACCAACGCGTTTCGACCACTCTGGTCTTGCTCACGGTTAGCAGTAATCCACAATTTATGTCTATATATACACAAATACCCATCCAGCCATTTTGGTGCATTATGGGAAATGTGGTTTCAATTTATAACAGTGATTCTATTTACAGTGTATGTTTGTTCATATTTACAATTTCATTACAGTGAAACCATTTGATCTTTGTATATTAGGTTAGTAGTGGCTTAGTGCCCCAACTCATTGATTATTATCAATATTATAATTTATAACCTTTGATTTATACATTTTACCGGCTCAGTGCATTATATTTCCTAGAATTATAAATCTCTGTCAATTGAGACATGTTTTTCACAAGCAAGTATTTACAGGTGCACATGAAGTTCTTCGTCCCCGTTTAATCCTATTGGCTGTTTGGTTTGGAATCTAATTATCATTTTTGATTTCAATTGTCTTCGTTTTTTTAGTTCTGTCTCCTCCTCTTTCGTTTATGGGTACAGTTGCAAGTCCCCAATATTTCGTTTGCTGCGTTCCATAGTCTTGATGTGATTTCATGTGTTTGGTCATGGCATATGTTGGATCGTCATTTTGAATTGGACGTATGTGTTCAAAAATTCTCTTTTTAAGTTGACGTATTGTGCTCCCAATATATCTGAATCCGCAATTGTATTCCAACATATATACAGCATATGTACTTTCACAATTGATCCTTTCTTTTATTGTGTATTTATTTTCTTTTGGATCCATGATTTCCTTTTTGTTCGCTCCGATCTTGCATGCCTTGCATTTTCACATTTTTTAAAACCGGTTTGATGATCCATCAGCCACGTTTTCTTTTTCATTTTCGTAAAGTGGCTATGCACAATTTTGTCTTGGATTGAAGGAGCTCTTTTGTAACTTATGCTGGGTTTATCTTTGAGGATTTTTCTCATGTCTGGATCTCTCAGCAGAATATGCCAGTGTTTATTCATAATCTCTGAAATTGCATAGTTTCCCTTACTGTAAGACAATATCATTCTTATATCCGCATTTTCATCTTTTTAGTCATGTTTTGTTTGCAAAGTGGCTTCCCTTGAAATTTGTTCTGCCTTCTTTCTTCCCAATTTCACATCTGTTGGTTTGTAGCCTCTTTCTAGGAACTTCTTAGTTGTTTCATCCATTTTCTTTTCCAGTTCCTTTTCATCTGAACAGTTGTGTTTCATACGTAGAAATTCTCCGTAAGGTATACTTTTTATCAATGGTTTCGGGTGAAAGCTTGAGCCATGAAGAAGCCTGTTCGTGGCCATAGGTTTTCGGTACGTAGTTGTTTTTAATTGGCCTTCTCCCTGATATACTTCAATATCAAGAAACTGTATTTTTGTTTTGCTTAAATTGTATGTGAATTGTAAGCCTTCAGTATTGGTGTTTAACTTCCTTACATACTGGCTAAATTCTTCTGATGTACCACTCCAAAGGATGAAAAGATCATCGATAAATCTTAGCCATAGTATGATTTTTTCTGTATACATATCCATATTTTCGCTCCATGCCACTGATTTTTCCCACCATTCCATTGTGAGATTTGCGTAGCTCGGTGAAAATGACATGCCCATGGCGGTACCACACATTTGGCAATAGATTTGTTGGTCAAATATGAATATATTGTTTCGTAGTCACAGCTCCACCATTTCCATGATCATCTTAGAATGTTCAAGATATTTGATATCCCTTTGCCATAGGAAATATTTTAAGGCTTTAAGTCCTGTGTCGCGATTGATCGACGTGTAGAGTGAAACTACATTTATTGTTGCTAGCAGATAATATTCTTGCCAATGTGTTTCATTCAAAATCCTTAGAAAGTCACCTGAATCTTTAATATAAGAGCTCAATGTGGTAACCATGGGTGCCAAAAATGAATCAACATACTTTGAGAGGGGTTCATAAAGACTGTCACACCTCGATATTATCGGTCTTCCTGGAGGAACTGTCAGGGTTTTATGAATCTTCGGTAGGAAGTATATTGTTGGAATTGTGGGGTTGTCCTTTGTTAAGAAATTTACTTCATCGGTAGATAGTAAGCCATTCTCCGACCACGTTTTTAATTTAAGTTGTAATTCAATCGTTAATTGGTTGATGGGATTTGTTTTCAGTTTTTGTAGTTCCTGCCGTTATTTAGTTATCTTAACGCCTTTTTTTTATATTGTGTTTTTTCCACCACTACAATATTTCCACCTTTGTCAGCTGGTTTTATTTCCAGGTTTTCATTTTCCATCAATTCCTTTAGCACTTCTCTTTCTGCTTTAGTCAGATTTTCACCTATCTTTCATTGTTTGTTCGGTAGATTTTCTAAGTCTGATATTACAAGGTCATAATAGAGATCAATCTTGTTTCCTTGTGTTAGAATAGGACAGAATTTTGATTTTGATTTGAAGGTTGTTTTGTCTCTTCCCGAGGTTTTGAATCCCAGTTTTTCTATGATGTCTGATTCCTGTAGTTCTTCATCCCCGTGAGCGAGCTGGATTGAGGGATTTTCTTGGTGAAAAAACAATATATATATATATATATATATATATATATATATATATATATATTCACTTAAAAAACCATAGGTTTCACACATGTTATAGTTAGCTGTACATTTCACTCGTAAAAAACCAATGAAATTCCACGTTATAGTTAGATCAGGTAACTATAACTCACGCGCCCACAATGCACTGCTGATGATGTCACATATTACATCACTCATGACATGGTCAGTGACATCACTCATGACATTACACATTGTGGATTGCGGTCGCGCAAGTTATAGTTACCTGATCTAACTATAACGTGGAATTTCATTGGTTTTTTACGAGTGAAATGTACAGCTAACTATAACATGTGTGAAACCTATGGTTTTTTAAGTGAATTTGCAAGGTTTTGTAAATGATAATTCCTAACTATAACGTGTGTGAAACCTATGGTTTTTTCAGTGAATTTGTACGGTTTTTTAAATGCTAAGTTATGTATTTATTTTTTATTTTTTTTCTGGTTTTTCACTGTGCGCACACCCTGCGCGCACGGTGCGCTTCGCGCACCGTGCGCGCGCTGTGGGCGCTCGGTGCGCTTCGCACACCGAGCACCCACGTTGCGCAGTCCATGCCGTGTGCGCCTCCCCTTTTTTTACACAGTAACATTTGTTTTTTTCTCCCTTGTGGGTCCTTTAATTTATTTAATAAATGTGATTGTTACTTCTTTTTTTTTTTTTTTATTTTGTTTCCCGTGCGCGTACGGTAAGCTTACCGTACACGCACTCCGCGATTTTTTTTTTTTAATTATTAAATGTATTTTTCGTACTTTTGGGTCCTTCTTGGACCCCCTGACAAACACTAGGGGGTCTGCAACTCTCTTTGTTGCCCCCTTTTCACGTTCCCCACCTTTGTTTGTCAGTGCGAGAGACAGAAAATGGCGGCCGACACTTCCTGATTTCGACCGATTCGAATGTTTACAGTCATGTAACCGCCAATCAGAATTGAGCTCGCGCACGGCACCGTACGCGTACGGTAAGCTTACTGTAAGCGCACGGAGCGCGCTTACAGATATATATATTGATTTAAATGCTATTTTCTCAGGACCTACTGAACAGATTTACACCAGACCTACAAAAGGCACATCCTTGACCTGAGGACTACCTCTCTGCCAAATTTCAAGTAATTCTGTTCAGCCGTTCGGGCTGTAGCTCGGACTAAAGGTCCTATGGGAAAATGCATGGGGAAAATGCGTTTTGGGACCCCCCTTTTTTCTCAGCCCCCGCTTGACGAATCCCCCCGAGACTTTCAGGGTTGGAGCGGAGCGTAGCGCCCCATTAGTTTTGAAAATTTCGCGAGGATTCGTCGACCGGCGCCAAAGTTATTCCATATAGAATGTTGCGGATTTCCTATGGAAACACGGTCCTAACTATAACTATCTACTTGCGACCGCCAGTAGATAATATATATATATATAGATATAGATATATAGATATATAGATATATAGATATGTATATATATATATCGCCTACTGGCAGTCGCAAGTAGGTAGTTATAGTTAGGACAAAGTTTCCATAGAAAAAGCATTTTTTGACTTGCCTATAACTTTGGTGTCACTTGACCAATCTTCATGAAATTTTTCCAAAAAAGTATCAAAGTAGGTTCTGAAGGTCATGGAAAATTTGGGGGTGATCTGTGCAGTGGAGACCAAGAAATAGGGGCATGAAATAAATGTGCATTTTTAATGTTAATTCCCAAAGGAACGTGTTGTCGAACCTACAGCCCGAACTGCTAGACAGATTTACAACAAATGTGGCAGAAAGTCAAATATTGTTATGCAGATTGTGCTTTTTGTTTTTTCGTGCAAATCCGTTCAGTAGTTTTTGTGGAAATAAAGCCAAACAATATAGTGATATCTCTGGCCACGGATATTTGGCGACGGTTTTGCGATGGTCGCAGATATGTTGCGACAATTTTGCAGTAAATCGCGAATGTGCAAACCAGCAGGAATAATCTGAATGGCTGGACGCAACCTGAACAGAAAGTCGCGGCCACCATTTTATCAATCGGGAACGGTTCCCGGGGCAAAGAATTTGCGTCAAAGCTGACATAGGGGGTCAGGATGGAGATACTGTGACCCCATGTTTGAGAGATTTGGGGTGTTAGTGATGCAAGTTATGTGTCCAAACTTGATTTTCTTTAAACACATGCAATAATCAGGCCAACAATGCGACTGCCAGCGCAGTTCCACGTGTACCATTGCAGGGACATCGTGACTATCACGACATCTGCGCGGATATTGGTGAAAATATGTTTTTTTTTAAATATATATATATATATACACACTCACTGGTCACTGTCACAGACTCATGTATGCACTCTCAAACTCATTCAGACACTTATACAACCATTCACATACCTACTCACACATTTATACATCCAGAAACATACCCAGTCAGATACTCATGCACCCGCTCACATACTCATTCAGGTACTCATGCACCCACTTACAGAGTCACTCTGAGAGTGACACACCCATGTACAGTACAGAAAACAATAGGTAAATAAAGCTGGAGCTGAGTTCAATCTCGTCTTTTGGATGGCTGTGCTTGGCAGGGACGGGCCTCCCCTCTCTCTTCAACCATGTCCCGTTTCTCAGGGTGCTCAAAGGAACATATGGCAAAAGAAAAAAAACCAAGGAATTAACACAGAGTCATTCATTTAGTTGATGTTCATGTTCACCCACAAGCCACCTTCACCAGGGCAGGTAATTATTTCACATATGTGCACCACCCACATTTGTTATTCCGTTACTCCCTGGTGCACCACCAGCCCCACCAAAAGTATCGGGTACTCTCTGGTACTTGCCTTTGACCACAACCTGTCTCCTGGATCGTGGTGTTGGAATTTGCGGTGTCTAGTGCACTTCTCGGCTAGCTGGTACTTCTTGGGATGCTTCAGTCGTAGCTGACGAAGTAGAGTGATTCTCCTCCAAGGTCCTCCGCTTTGGTCTCTTTGGTACACTCCTGTACCCCCGTGGTTGTATTCCCAACATTGACAGAAAGTCCTCTTGGTCGCTCGTCTTCCGACACCGCGGTTGTCTTCCTTGACTCCCGGCCGTTCGCGTCTTCTCCATTCTCAGCCTTCTATCTGTAGCTGCTCTCGCTCGCTTCCTGGTTTGAACGCTGCTCCTCCTTCTCGCGTTCCCTTTGACCAAAAAGGGGGCTTGGTCTTTTGTCTGCTCCAGGAAAGGCTGGAGTGCTTTTCACTATCTGGGCTCGGCTGGGAATATCGGCCATGTTGCATTCTGGACCTTTCTCACACAGACCCACTCAGAAACTCACACACCTACTTAGAGACCCACTCATAGACTTATGTGCACAGTCTCATACCCACTTAGAGACTCTTATACCCACTCACAGTCCCACCTGGGCACTCATGCACCCGCTGAAAGACCCACTCAGGTACTCATGCACCCACTTACAGACTCACTCAGAGAGTCACCCACCCATGTACAAACCCACTCAGACTTACACACCCACTAACAGACACATTTATACACTCACGTATATACTCACAGACCCACTGAAACATTCACACACAACTGACAGACCCACTGAGACACTCATACACCCACTCATAGATCCACTCAGCCACTCATACTCCCACTCACACACCCATACAGTCACTAACACACTCAGTCACAGACCCTCTTGGAGACTATGCACACAGTCACTCACTCATTCACTCAAAGAAACACGCATCCACTCAGAGACCTACCCAGACACTTGCCCTCCCAGTCATAGACAACTCAGACACTCATGCATGCACCCATTCACTCACCCACTCAGAGACTTATGATCTCACTAACAGAACCATTGAGACACTCAAACACCCACTCACAGATCCACTCAGGCACCAACTCACAGACCCACTCAGATACTCACACACCTATGAAGTCACTCATACACCCACTCAGAGACTTATGCACCCAGTCACTGATACACTCAGACTCAGACACCCACTCACAGTCCCACTCAGAGAGCCATGCACCCACTAACAGAACCGCTCAGACAGTCACACTCCCAGTCATTGACCCACTGAGAGACTAATGCGCTCGCTCACAGACCTACTCAGACAGTCATGTACCCACCCACTCACTCACCCACTCGGACACCCACTTAGACACTCCTGTATCCACTCACAGATCCAGTCAGACAGTCATATACTTACTTTCAAATGCACAAAGACACTCATGCACCTACTCACAGATCGACTGAGAGGCCAGTCACAGACCCATTGAGAGACTTATGTACCCAGTTATAAATACACTGAGACATTCACACAGTTTGTTACAGAACCATTGATAGACTGATGCACTGTCTCACAGATCCACTGAAATACTTATAAAGTGAATGAAAGACTTACTGATACAGTGATGTATGCAGTCACAGTTTCCAATGAAAGAATTATGCACTGTGTTATAGAGATATTAAGGGAGTTATATATGCTATTACAGAGTCTTTTAGATAGTAATGTGTTTAGTGAGTTGGTCATAATCTATTTTGCAGTTATACATTTTGTATGTGGTGGTGGCTATTGAATGCCTGTTTTGTAATTTCGTGACTTATCGCGGTTACCGAAATCATCAAGGCACCCGGCATAATCGTGAAAATGGCAAATCAGTCTAAAGGATTGTTTTAATACAAACTCCCTACAAAAATATGACTTTAAACAGTGCAGTAATAAACCTCTAGTGTCTCAAATACTGTAAAATGTGTGCATATATGTGTTTTACACCTCTTAAAAAAGGCGCGATCGTCGTAGTTATCAAAATTATCGTGAAAATGGAAAGTAGGTTTCAAATAACTTAGTAGAAAAATATGTGTTCAAACATGTTTTTAAGCAGTGATGTAGTTAGTAATGTGTGTATTGTAATACTTAGAATGATTTTTTTAAGTTAAAAGTTTTCAATGTGGTGGTGGTCATTGAATGTCTGCTTTTGTTTCACGACTTCACAATGTGAAAAAAGTCTTTAAAAAATGTATTTAACAAGAAAATGAACAACATTCTGGACTCTTGGGTGGTTCTGACAAGAGCCTTTGTGTGAAAGTGTGTATAAGACAGTTACAGATAAGACTGTATGCAGAGTTTCAGGTTGCTTGGAAACACCCTGTTCACTTCATCTATAAAGTGAACTCCATCAATTTGATAGATTCCATGCATGTTAAAATGCAAGTTGTTGTTGTAGATAGAACCCATGTTATGGTCTCTGAGGAAAGCAGAAACAGTTTTATTAACATTTTTCGTGGCTTTGTCAATCAGTGGACAGAATTTATTAGATCACTTCAATTTCTGTCTTTTGGCTTAGGTTAGGGTACATCAAGACAGTGTGAGGGAAAAGCATAATCAATTCAGCAAAGGTATCCTTCATTAGGATTTCCAGCCCTACTCCAATAAATATGCCTAGGTCATTGCCACCGCAGTGTAAAATAATGAGGTCAGGGTCTGGTGAATTCAAATTGGTTTTAACCAAAGGCAGCAATTGATGAAACTTTAATCCTCTCTGCCCAATCCAAGTAATATCCACATTAGCCAAACCCAAGTTCCTGGTAATATTTCTCTTTCTTGCAGCATCAGAAGTCCAATAGACAGAGCTGTGCCCCACAATCCACACTCTAAGCATTTTGTAGGAAGGAGGAGTAGCACACAGGACAGGTCTTCAGCTGAATATCACAGTATACGGAGGGGAAAGTTAAATCATTATCTTACTTAATAGCTAGACGTTCCAGTGTTGTCGCGAACAAGGAAAATGCATTTCAGATGTATTTTTTTCGACAAATGTATACAATGGGAAAGTTAAATCAATATCTTACTAAACAGCTAGACTCAAACTTTAAATAAAACATGTCTTTATATGTGTTTTACACTTTGTCATAAACACACGGTATGCGCTGTGTGCCCTCGGCAATTGCAACGTTGTAGCTAAAACCAAAAATATCTTGAAATAAGATGATTAATGTACTTTTTTTAAAAATAGATGACAAATACAACAATAAGTGGTGCATCATGCATATGTAATTATAGAAAAAAATACAAGGATGTTATAGTTATGCAATAGAATAAAATAAACGTAGAAATTCACTGAAATTCACTGAAAAAACAAAGGTTACAGGCACATTATAGACAGGAAATAGAAATTAAAAAACCTTAGAAATTCACTGAAAAAAAACTATGGTTACAGGAACGTTACAGTTAGGCTGACATTTCACTTGTACAAAACCAGAAAATTCAGGAGTTATAGTTAACTGAGCTAACTTTAACTCGTGACCCCGTAATGCACTGCTTATGACCTCACATATTACATCACTTATGACATGATCAGTGACATCACTGATGACATCATCCACAGAATCTCTGACACACCATCTCACACCCCATATAACCATTCATACACTCACTCCAACTTCCACACTACCATTATCAAACCCATTCATACACCCATATTAGTACTTACACAGCTACTCACTGATTCACAGATCAACACACACATCCACTCACTCACCCATACAGTCACTCAGTCACTAATAAAGCCACTGACATATCCATTCATACAGCCACTCACACACCGAGTCAGTCAGCCATAGAGTTACTCACACATCTGCTCACTCACCTGTACAGTCAATCACACAGCCACTTACTCACCCATACCGTTACACACACACTCTCTCCCTCATACAGATGCTAGCACATACTCACTCACCTAAACAGTCACTGACACAAGCACACATTCACCCATACAGCTACTCTTACATTTACTCACTCACTGATACAGTCACTGACTTTCACATACCCAGTTACTCACCCTTATACCACTGTCACATGCGTTCACTCACCGATATAGCCATACACACATCTTTCATATGATGACGGTCCTGATCTTGTTGCATGATGTCTCAAAAATAGCAGCATGGCTTTAAAATGGGTGACTGTAGTTTGCAACATCTCTGACTTTAGCCAAAGTATGCATAGTAATAAAACGGGCAAATTCCTTCTCAAGAAATTATTGGCTTGGAGAAATGGTAGTTATTAAAGGCCACAAGAGGCTAATTTATAGACTTAATGGCCAAATTACAGTCATTACCAAATTCTGTTAACATATTTTGACTCCTCAGAGGTGTTAAGAATACAGCCCATAATTGTACTTTTCACCAATCTCTGCTATTGGTAAAATGTCTCCCACGTTCTTATGAGGTTGGATGAAAACTGCAATTTATGTATCTCTCAAAAGTTTAATCGTGTGACCACTTGTCATTCCTCCAGTGGTATAATGTACTCCTTTACCAATGTCACCTGTATGCTCTGCAAATTATCTGTAACTGTGTGAACATGATGTTCAAGAACATGGATCTTACTCCTACTTTAAGGTAAACCGCAACTGTATGCTATATGTGCCAACATGGATTGCATACACCCAACTCACAATTCTCATATGGCTCTATTTTTCACATCAACCCTACATCTCCCCTTCCTAATTTCTTGAGTCAATTTTATTCCAAGACATTTCTTCCATGCATACTGTGAAACCTGTTATATGTACATTCCGCATAGCACTACTGATCAACAATTAGTTTGAATTTTAGAAGGATCGACCCATGAAGAATCAACGCATGAATGTGGATGTGAATAGAGAAATAAAAAGAATCTGTTAAAAAATGAAATAACTTGGTGACTGTTGATGCTACTGGAAAATATACCAATAACCTATATGCAGTACCTCAAATTCTCTCGTGAGTGCCCATTTCCTCCTCATGTGGCAATACCCATAAATGGAGGGTGCGCTATACCCCACCAGCAGGCTAGCAGAGAACCCTCCATCTTGCCCCAAAATAGAAAGAAATGTTTTTCCAACCCTTTAGGTGTAGAGCCATTTGACCACTTGCCAAATATTAGCAACCCTCCCACATTCCACAAGCATGATGATGTTTAAGGTACTTCTACTTTTTGTCACTGAAGCATGGCATTGCTTTCACGATGATCCTCTACAACTAGGTACGCCACCCACATGACCAAGTAGAAGCTTCTGCAACAGACTTTACCCTGGTAATGCTACAGTATCAAGCTTACCAATCACAGAACAGCCCAAGGCATAATGGTCATCGAGGGGATAGCAGAGACGTTGCCTTCAAAGGAAATACTCTGCTAGTCAACCTTTTCCTGGCTGGTACAGATTATTTGGATTTAGGTTAGAGCTGACTGTAATGGAATGAGTGTTTTAAGGTCACAAACAATAAACACTCACCCTGAAGGGATGAATGATTAGAGATTACTGGAAGGGAATGACCATAGCAAGGGAAGCGAAATCCTTCCTAATCCCATCTGAGTCGCCAGTTGGGAATGATCATCTAGAATGAATGAATGAATGATTAGAGGTTACCAGAAGTGAACAGTTACCTGGATAGAAATGAATGTTTATAAGTTACAGAAAGTGAATGGTGTTCCAGCCAGAAGGAAGGACTGTTCAAGGGTTACCAGAAGTGCCTTTCCTTTGTACGGAATGCAAATCTTAAAATCTAAGTTCAAAGAGCATCTACTTAACTAAACCTGAACATATCTCATATCAACCCACTAGAGGTTACCCCACCTCCTTGCTAACTGTTTACTGTCTACTACTGATCTATTGTATAAACCCAATCATAAATAGTGCACATTATTATTGTTATAACTATCTTTTTGCATACATATGCTTCAGATTTTTTAGATCTCGCCTAGCGATGCAGCACGAATGTGCTGCCATCGCTTTGCGAGGCATGCAGTATACACTATAGGTGAGGGTAGCACCGCCCACTCCCCAGCCCACTTTTTCATTGGCTTGTGGCCAAGCTGATGACTTCTGATTAGTTTGCAGGCTGCTAATCCCGCCTTATGATGGCCATGTCTCCTTCCACGGCTATTGGCCCCTTTACTGCATGTTTCCTGAGTACTACTTCGCAGTCGATCGTCATTTGGGCTTCTTTTTGGTAGGATGGTAGTTAGTTTTGGGCTTTGTTTTAAAGGGGATTGGGCTTGTTCCTCTTGTGAAAGCTGCTGCTGCTACAGTGCGCTCTGTGTACAGGCAGCATGGTTAAAAGGCACTGGGCACCTGGTGATTTGTAAATTTAAAATATTCCTCACGGCGCCCGCTTTCACTTTTAAATATTGAGTGTGAGGGCAGCCTTTAGTTTAAAATACTTAGTCTGAGCCCGCCTTCATTTCTACATCTAAACGCGACGGCCGCCTTCACTTATCCCACCATCACTTTTATTTCTAAGTGTCACAGCTGCCTTCACTTTTAATTATTAAGCGCGACGCACTGCTTCACTTTTAAATTGTTAAAGCATCCGAGGCATTCTGGTATCAACTCACATTACATTCAAACATGGCCGTGAGCTTTGCTGCCTCCAAATCACCTCCCGGTTTGCAGCTCCCCTTGTTTGGGCTTCTTTTTGGTAGGATGGTAGTTAGTTTGGGGCTTTGTTTTAAAGGGGATTGGGCTTTCTTTATCGTGTCTCTCTCTTCGCTCGCTCCTCCACCCAACAGGTCTCGCATTTGTAAGCATTCGAGATATTGACAATGCTACAAATGCAACTCAGAGCGAGGCTTGGTGGGGAAATGTTATGGTCCGGTGCTGGAACAGCAGAGGTGTTTTTAAAAAAAAAAATTATTTTTTATTTCTGCCAGCGCCCGTAGGCTCCTTTAAAAGAAGAAGCAGGGAATACGGCCAGTTGAGAGTGGATGTGGCTTAAGAGGCGAGCTGCGTGATTGGACCTGGGGGACTAGGTTCGAGCTTAGCATGCTGTGATTCTGGGCAAATTCCTTAAGCTCCCGTACCTACCAAAAACAAGTGTATCCTTGTGTAATGTAACTGGTGCACATGTAAAGTGCTCTAATTGCTTCAGTTCGAGTTCGAGCGTGTCACGCAGTTTGGTGCTTTCGTTCCCTCCATATTAAACAATACATGTTTCATGTACTGTCTGCAAATAAATATAGCAGGATCACGATCTAGTTTCAGCACGGTGCCCTTTCACGAGCACCGCGCTGGTTTTGGTTTCTTTCTCGTGTCTCTCTCTTCACTCGCTCCTCCACCCAACCGGTCTCGCATTTGTAAGCATTCGAGATATTGACAATGCTACAAATGCAACTCAGAGCGAGGCTTGGTGGGGAAATGTTATGGTCCGGTGCTGGAACAGCAGAGGTGGTTTTTATTAAAAAATTTTATTTTTTATTTCTGCCAGCGCCCGTAGGCTCCTTTAAAAGAAGAAGCAGGGAATACGGCCACTTGAGAGTGGATGTGGCTTAAGAGGCGAGCTGCGTGATTGGACCTGGGGGACTAGGTTAGAGCTTAGCATGCTGTGATTCTGGGCAAATTCCTTAAGCTCCCGTACCTACCAAAAACGAGTGTATCCTTGTGTAATGTAACTGGTGCACATGTAAAGTGCTCTAATTGCTTCTGTTCGAGCGTGTCACGCAGTTTGGTGCTTTCTTTCCCTCCATATTAAACAATAGATGTTTCAGCACCCAGGCTAATGTGCTACATAGCTAAATGCATATAAGTCCCCAAAGGCGAGACCGATGCATTGCAAATGCTTGTTTTATCACTGATCAATTGGTTATAGTCAATTATATGTACTTATTATGATTGTTATGTTTGTATCTCAACCACTGCGCCTCTCTTTTTTTAACGTGATTGCTCGCAGCAACGTTTTCGATATAATGCGTTCAAACCGTAATTGCATTTGTAATCCTGTCGTACAGCGCTGTGTGGGGCCTCTCAGCACTATATCAAGACATACTAAATACGTTATCCAGCGCCCTCCTTCGGTGTCTTATGCAAAGCCAAGTATTTAATACTCTGCTGCCTTTATTCTTCCAAGTAAAACCGGTGTGGGTTTGATAGTTTATGGCTGGTGTAGGTGACCAGGTAACGGTGTCACAGCTAAATGCACCAGTCATCTACTCTAGGTCTTAAAACTGCAATTCTAGTCGGGGGAATGCTATCTCCGAAGCAGCAGAGGGTAATGAACCACAGACCATAAATTGTGAGTGTGACGCCATTAGGAGCTAATGAACGAGCCGGCATCAGTCTTTACAATCTCAGGTGAGATGGCTTGTCTTTCAGCCACACCTGCGCGGAGGCGCCTATCGAATGGCACTGAGCACTGATCGCTCATAATTAATTAATTATTAAGCAACAGTGACACCGCCATCATCTGTTTATGTCTCAGTGCCTTGCCCTTGTTCAGATTACACAAAACAGAAAGCGGGTAGGCATGTACTATTGTGCACTAACCAATAATCGAATGGCGCCATCTTTTTGTAATCTATTTATTGTGCCCATTTCACATTCAACACCCATTATTGTTTGTTTAAATATATTTATTGTTGACATTTTGAAAATAAATACTGCCACAGATTGGCGGTTACAGTCAAAGAGCAAGTTCTATGCATCGCAGTAATGATCACATTGCCTCGGAAGGTTCTAGTATCAGTTCCTCTGGGTAACAAAAGCATAACAATTGTAACCATACTTTTTTAAAAATATTTTTATTGGCATTTTAACATTCATAATATTTGTGGTGAGCATTTCTATAGTTATTTAAAGGACGCCCGCTCCCAGGCTCGTAAGAAATAAACGTACATCTTTTTCAATAAGTGTCGGTCATCACTTATTACAGAGTAAGGGCAATGAAGCCATCTATACGCTAACATTATCTATGCAAGCTCTCATATCCTGCATGTGGACAAGAATCCCCATAGTATGTACAAAGTAATTGGACTGAAGTAAGCCCTGCTAGCGCCCAGCTCCCTTATTGTTTTCGCTTACGCCAGTTTTTAAATTGTGATATTGTCTGTAGGACCGTGTTTTTATTGCTCATGTGTTTTAATATTAATGAATTTACTGCACTGATCTTTTTAAATATCTGTATTGCTGCTTTTCGCTTTTGCACTCCTCTGCTGCCTAGTTGCACTTCAGGGCCGGCCCCGTTCCGCTGCGGCTGATGTGCCGTTTGTGGGGACGGCGGACCCTTCACTCCAGCTCAGTCTAGCATACACTTCCTGGGAGGACCCGGTCTAGTCGTCCTCCGGACAGCATAATTTAAACACCTGATGGTGCGGGTACGCAGCGGACGCGCCGCTGGCGCGCCGAAGGTGCGCCTAAGGCAAGCCCGTCTGAGCCCATCCGCGCCTGGACCGCGCCCAGTGCCAGAACCTCTGGTCCAATGCCCTCCAAAACCGTTAGTTACTCCGCAAGAGAGTTACACTCTTTTAACAAGATGAAGGAGAGCTGCTGTTTGGTAGGTCCTGGGGATAGCACTGCTAGTTGTGTATGCGGATTCTCACTTCCGCGAGCACAAGGGATCACTGCTTTGCAATCTCCCCAAAACTTCCAGAGCTACAACTCTAACAAATCTAATAAGAGATCTATGCTCTACGGTGGCCTCGTCAATGCTAGATCATTGGCAAAGCACAAATATGAAGTAGCATACACAATAGAAAACTTGGGTTTGGATATCCTATTTATAACAGAAACCTGGGCAGATGCTGCCTCAGATCCTGATTTTATTACCACTACACCTGCGGGATTTCGAGCAATTAGATTAGACAGGCCACTAAAAAGAGGCGGTGGAGTGGCTATTATTTTTAGAGAACACTTTCCAGTCACCTATCACCCTGTTTCTACTCCTTCCTATGAGGCCCTTCACTTCACATTTGAACTTAGTTCTAAGTTGACCTTCAAAGGCATTTTATTGTATCGACCACCAGGCACTAGAAATGTCTTTTTGACAAACCTTGATACCCTCTTCGAACCCGCTCTTTTAAATAAGGACTTGATTATCCATGGAGATTTTAATTTCTATCTGGAAGATAAAGATAATAGAGAGACAGCGGTGCTTTCAGACACCCTAGGAGCCGTAGGGTTAACCGAACTAGTGCAATCCCCCACCCATGAGGCCGGTCACACGCTGGATGGTGTTTTTACCTCAGCTCACGGGCTTACAGTGAAAGAAATCCTTCCACTGACATGGTCTGACCATTCACTAATCAAGTTCAGTCTTCCATGCAATATTGCTGGACAGGCTAGCATCTCTAAGCTGTCTGTCTCTTCCTGTAAAGCATGGAGTAAAGTGGATAAGATAATCCTTCGCACCCATCTGGAAGTTCCACCACCTCAACTTCGGGGCCACATGGACTTAGCGGTCACCAAATACACCAATTGGGTTTCTGAGGCAGTTAATGCCTCGGTACCCACAAAAATATTGTCCGGAAATAGGATTACCCCTCCTGCCCCCTGGTTTTCTGAAACACTTCGGAAAGAAAAGCAAAATTGTCGCCGAATGGAACGTCGTTGACGAACAAACTATCACATGTCGGAAAAGGAAGTGTATAGGATGGCCTTAATGAATTACAAAAATGTACTTATATCAGAAAAAAGGAACTACTTCACTCAGCAGATTGAGACAGCTAATAACTTCCCTAAGGAATTATTTTCGGTAATAAATAAACTTACCTTACCCAATAAGACAGGAAAGAAGGGAAACCAAAAGTTTTGCAATGATATTGCTGCAACATTCAAATCTAAAGTTCTGGACATTTTTAAAGCTTTTGAGGATGGATCCGGGACCTGCCTTTCGGCCCAAACGAACGGTCCAGCCCTTGATAAAAGCACTCTACTTATATTCTCCCCTGTCTCTTCGGAAGTAGTAGAAAAGTACATAAATGAAGCCAGGTCAGGATCTCCTTTAGACCCAGGCCCACCAGTACTTCTTAAAGAAATAGTAGATCTGGTAAGTCACGGACTTGCTGACATTTTCAACTCGATGTTTAACTCTGGTATCTTTCCCGTTAGCTGGAAAGAAACGTCCATTCTCCCCTTATTAAAAAAATACACCTTAGATGCCACCAACCCTAATAACTATCGACCTATAGCCAGACTACCAACACCAGCTAAAATAGTAGATAAAATTATGAATATTCAATTATCACAATTCATCAGTGAGAACAACTTGCTGGATCACTCCCAGTTTGGATTTCGCAAGGAACATAGCACGGAAATGGCACTTATTAAGGCTACCGAAGAGATCAGAGCGGCGATGGATGGAGGAGGTACAGCTGCACTTGTGCTCCTCGATCTATTGGCCGCTTTTGACACGGCTGATCACGTTCTTTTGCAGCAGCGGTTGGATAAGTTGGGAGAGGGTGAAACGGCCCTGGCGCTGCTGTCCTCCTTCCTAAAGGATCAGAGATCAACGGTGTCACTTGACGGATTCGACTTGGCTCCTTACATTCTGCCGTGTCGAGTCCCACAGGGCAGTTCATTAAGCCCTTCTTTGTTCAACATCTACGTCTCGGAACTGGCCCCACTGATCCGGAAATTTGGGTTTAGTCTGACGTCATACGCCGACGACACCCAGATTGTGGTAGCTGCATATAAACATCAAACCTCTCCTTTCCAGCAGTTTCAAAATTGTATGGGTACAATTAACAGATGGATGAGTGCACATTGCCTCAAACTTAATTCCGAAAAAGCAGAAGTTCCGATTTTTGGTAATATGCAGCCAACCTGGGGCAATCTGTGGTGGCCGGCAGATATGGGCATACCTCCCAAACCAGCAGCCAAAGTCAAGAACTTGGGTGTATGGATTGACAATAAATTAACACTCTGTCAACAGACCAATACTATTGTCTCTGCTTCATATTTTCTTATAAAGAAAATAAGGAAGATACTTCCGTACATCCTGGCGGATACCAGAAAAACGGTAGTTACATCTCTTATACAGTCCAAATTAGACTATTGTAATGGGCTATATCTGAATGTTCAGAAGCAGTGTCTAAAGAAGCTTCAGATGGTCCAAAATTCTGCGGCACGTTTATTGTTCAATATCCCCAGGTACAAAGCGTTATCTAATGAAATCCGCAATCTGCACTGGCTCCCTGTACCTCAGCGCATTACATTCAAGGCATTGTGTCTCACCTATAAGGCCTTGAATCACACAGGCCCCTCTTTTCTCCAGAACCCTTTTGTATGGTACCAACCGACCAGACATCTACGGTCGGCGGGGGCAAGACTACTTTTAGTGCCCAGAATCCGTATTGCGCACTGGGGTGGCCGCAGCTTTCACTACGACACCTCTAAACCTTGGAACTCTCTTCCAATGGAACTTAGGAATGCTAGCTCCTTAACGGGCTTTAGGAGAAAATTAAAGACCTGGCTGTTTCAGGACTAGGCGCTGAGCATGCTTACTGTTGTCCCTAGCGCCAAGACACCTCCGGGGATTTGTTCGCTTTTATAAATGTCATTAACATTAACATAACATCCTCCAACCTTCATGTAGCCATACTTGTAAAAAGTGTTAGCCTCACTGATTAGAAATCTTTAAAGGAAAGCCAATTATAAAACTACAAACAATACAAACTTAGAGAACTGGTGCCAAGGATGTATGAGCATGTGAATCGGAGAAATTATCAAAGTGAGGTGGGTGTGGGCAAGTGGGTCCCTACAGTCATTCTCAAGCATGTGGTTGAAGCTGTGTTCCACAACCAGCAATGAGGAAAACTATTTTAACCATCCTTGACCCCAACAGTGGTATCTAGTGTAGCCTGTAGTCTAGTTTGGAGGATGGGTGGTGCTAGAGAGAGTCTCGCTCACATATGTGTCACATATCGCAGGAGGTAAACATGTGAAGTGGGGTCGGCAACCACACATAATGAGACTGGACCACAGTACATACAGTTCACTGGTTGTGTGGCATCCTACAGAAGCCTATAGTGAGGGATACCCATCAGCTGGAGTACAGAAATCCATGTATATCTCCCCCAAGTTATTCCAGTCCATCTTATGTTGGCCTCTCGTCTTATTTAATCAGTACTGTGAGCAACATGGTGTCCCATTGTATGATAGTCTGTTCGACACAGTGCGCCAGGGAAAGGTCGCGCAGTAGCACAATTTCAGCCTTATCCACTTTGAAACATTCGTCAACCACACTATTATGTCTGGAGAGTGATTAGCCTTCCACATCATTACAATGGTACGCTCAGCCAGCCAAGGTCTATATATCTACAAGGGTGCTCATCAGCCTGTGCTCATCAGCCTTTGGCCTATGTATCTGACCCAAAATAAATGGTTGTTTGTCTTGTTGAAACATTTGTGCTGCAACTCAGTGTCTCCTCTCAGCGTGTTTTTATTGTAGTTTACTTAATTTCAGTGTACATTGTGCAGTAGAGATGGGATATTGCACGCTTGTATGTCCCATGGGTCAGCAACACCTGTAGCACCTTATGCTTTGGCAGCTCTATGCCTTTCTTACCCCATTCTTCTCGGCAGCTGTCACCAGTGCATAGTGCATAAGAAAATGACCCATGCCAGGGTCGTGAAGATCTGTAAGGGTGTTGTAGGAATGTAAAATGCTGCTAGAATATGTCTTCAACTGTGTGAATGCCTGCCTCCACCCATGCTCAATGGTTATGAAGCCTAGTCAGAAATTTGAACTCTGGGTGGAGCCATTGCGGAATCTCATGCTTACCACTCTCAGGCTCCCACCCATTTCCACAACATCTGCCAACACTGTTAGGTCACTCGGATTGTCCTCCGACAGCCAACCGGTAGAGGGGCACCACCGAGAACGGCCTCACATATTTACACCTGATCCAATGTGGCTTGAAGGGCTGGGCATTCGGGACTGAACCCCGACAACCATTACATTGGCTACTGCCTTTGTACAACCAGATAATAGACATTTTATTATGTCGCCCTTCTCTCACCAGAGGGTGCACCTGCTTACGGAAGGAATCTATGCTATTGCAACTCATCTCATAGGGGAAGTCCGCATCACAAAGCAAGGAGTTGTTGAGCCAACTACAGAACTCGACCCACATTACCCAAAAGCAGCAGTGCTGTTGTTAAAGTTTTATCGAACGTGCATTTTGGGTAACTAATAATTTGTGCATACTAATGATTTTTATGATAAATGTATCCGTAACATGAATTACTGATGTTGCACTTACAATAATTTGATTATAATTCTGGGAAGTGTGATTATTAATGTAGTTTAGAAATGTCACATTTTTGTGAAAACACCATTTTATTTAAATGGATGCAATGTTAGTGTTTTTCTCATCCTATTCCAGGTTATTCCACATCCCATACAATGTCCCCCTTCGAATCTTCTCTCCCCACAGTTTTCACAGAGCACAGGACACTGTGATACAATTGGTTATTGTCCTTAGAAAATAAACTTTTGATCGTGTCCCTGATGTATCTTTCTGAAGGACACTTCCTTCTGGAAGTTCCCATTCAGGCTAGTGTAAGAATCTTTGTCTGTGAATGTTTCATATCATATTTTACATCTCCGGACTGCTGTTGATGTAATAATTAATGGAAGATTTCTGACATTTAGATTTTGGAGAGATTTTACTGCTTATTAGATTTAAATGGTTTCTGATTTCTAAGTATGTACTCTGTAGCTGAGCCTTAATAGTATTCACTTCATTTTCTGGTATCACCTTTTTAAGATTTTTGTAACTAAACATTATTTGATTTACTCTGCTTTGTTGACCCTGATGTCATGGAGGGTGATGACTCATCACTAGATCACTAGATCAAGGGTGCTGTTGCTGAACTGCTGCAAGTAAAGTTTGGGATGTTCAAAATATTGGGGTTCAGTGAATATTTGAGGTTTAGGCCCACACAGGTTTGGTAGCAGAGGATGATTGTGTAAGAGTACCTCCTTATTATTAGGACATTACTTAAACATTTTCCAATGATTTCAAAGTCTTTAAGGCAAGGGATAAAGGAATTTTTGGAACTTTGCCAAATTTTCATGTGCTGTATTTTCCAGAGAAGTGACTGGCTACAAATTCATGAACACTTTCGAGTGTAAGTATAACTTGGGATATTTGTTTTGGTGAGTGTACATTGATGCATGGGTTTCTGAGATAGATTCCTGTTTCTGATGACGATTGTGGGTTCAATTGGTGGATTGATCACTTCTGTGCTGATTTACTATTCAAATTTGTAAACACTTTTGAGATTTTAAAAACAATACAAAGCGTGGCTGGGTTAGAGTCTGTACATTACAATCAAAGTAACAAGTTCATCAAATAGTTCCATAAGATGCTCTAAGGAAAAAGGGGAAATGGCCACCCACATTTCCAAATATTCCTGTGGACACTAGTTCACAGGGAAACAACACAAAGATAAATCTTAATCCTGAGCAAACAAATGTCCTTAGTAATTCAGAAAAATTCATAAGGCCATAATTGTCCAAATCCAAGTCTTCTTCTTGATTTCCAAGAAGTCATTACTTCCAATTGAAACAGGTGATTCACAGATGGTTCATGACATCACATAGATGCAGCCAACACGTGTTTCATCTTGGGGGTATCACCCAATGACTTCCTCAGGGCTACTATGACAATAGAAGTATATACACTCAGAAAATGATTCCTCACATGATTACTATGAGTCTTATTAATAGTGAGAGAACCAGAGAAAAGAAAGTAGTCAATCACCACACTGATTCGGAGGTGCAAAAAGGTTGGAATAGTGTCCCAAAAAGGGAAAAACTAAGAGAGAGTGTGTGAGGGGGCATAATAGAGGAAAATCCTAGAGCCTAGCCAAAGTGACAACGGGCAGGAACACACCAAAAACCAAGTGTAGATCATGTCCCAAGACAATCATAATCAGTGTAACTCAAAATTTCAGGTGTGTAAGTTGAGTAAAAGATATATAAAAGATCCATGAAGTGCAAAATATGATCGCAAAGAGCAGATTACAAAGTAGGCGTAATCATGTTCAAAATGCAGAAATATGGTTCACTATATAGCCAATAAAGTATCCTTAAATCCTCATCAGGTTGTATTGTAATAATATCTAACGGTAAACTAAAATAACAACACAAAAGCGGTGGTCTTAAAATCATTTCAGCATCCTACATTAGTCTTAAACTATTCAAATTAGAAATAGTAAATTGCACCACTATCCTCTAGTGTACGGGATTACAGGTACTTCAAAAGACATGTGTCTAAAAGGAAAGGGACACAAAAAGATTCCAGCTTGAAAGGTCAACATTTTGTAATGTTTATTTGTTGGCTATATATTAATAATTCAGTAAACAACCCACAGACAAAAATGATCCCAAGTCATGAGCTCTTAGTATACATAATCATATACTCCCCAGTAGTCAATAAAGACATTGAGGCTGGGGATCAGCTATGGTAGGGACCTATTATCCAAAGTATCGGTATCCCGAGGGAGCATAAAAATGTCCTACCTGAACAGCGGAAAGTGCTCCAAATAGAGTGACTGGCTTCCAGCAGTCAGTAACCCATAATACGCTCGTATAAATAGAGCAGACATGACCTGACTAGATTCGAGCGCGGAAGCATTACATTCAGAAGGGGTAAAACAATCAGAAGTCTGGTCAGTCCCAGTTACCCCTCATCACGAAATCCTTCTGTTACTTGGCTAACACAACTGAATGTGGGCTCATTTATCTGTGGTCACTGTAGTATGTGCAAGATGGCAAATAATGGTATGCAGGAATTTGAATATAATGGATCGCGGAGATATCAGATTCATGATCACATTGACAGCATGACCAAATATGTTATATATGTAATCCAAAGTAAATGTAATAATATCTACGTTGGCTGCATGATACACCCTTTGAAGGAGGGCATAGCAGAACACTTTTGTGCACTCAAGAACTTGGAAACAAGATTTCCGATAGGAAGCTATGCACGTGAATGTACAGAACAGAGCAAATCACTTGGGTTTAGATTTCATGGTATAGAGGTTACTAAACCTGATTTTAGGAGACGTGATAGGGAGCTCAGACTGAGACAATGCGAGGCCCGCTGGATCATGAAACTACGGGTGGTAGAACTGGGCATTAATGTGAATAAAGAACTGCATTATTTTTTACATGTATAAGTAAAATATATATGCTGATAGCTGTATATGGATATTGACTATGTCTTGGACCTATGTTGCTTATGGCGTTATATGCTGTTTGATATTTAGAGATTTTTAGCTGGTGACTCATGATCAGGCTAATATGGCAGTCATAAAACTTTTCTGACATGTTTTCCTGCTGATCCTAAATCGACAATATTGATATAGACTGCTTATATGATGATCATATCATTCTTTACAACTATGCATATTACTTCATACCGCTCAGATAATCACTAGGTCTTGACTCCTTTTTGTGCATTTAGTCCTTAGATGCCTTTTTGCCTTAAAATTCTGTTTTGGTTACAAACACCATTTTAAGATGGCGGCAGCTGATAATGCCACAGCATTTTTTTTTAGCCCTAGTGCTCTGAGCACAACTGGACCATTGTTATGCTGTTAATTGAGTTACTCATGATCAGGCCAAGACGGTGTCCATAAAACTCTCTTGAAGTACCTTCCTGCTGATCTCGAGTTGGCAGTTCTGATATAGACTGCAAATATGATTGACATATCACCCTTTACAACATTGTTTTATCACTGTTCATATCGCCTAAGATAATCAAGAGGGTTGACCGTATATTGTATATCTAGTCCTCAGATGCCCTTTGCTTTAATATATTGTCTTGGTTACATACACCATTATAAGATGGCGGCTGTTGATAATGCCAGTGCAACTTCAGCCCCAGTTTGTGTTTTTTCTTTTGAGTCCAACTGGACCACTTCTGCGCCATTTATATCATTGCATTACGGAGGACGCACTGATCTAAACGGATATTGATTCCTGTTTTTACTTATGTTGCCTATGACACTATGTGTTGTCTTACATTCTGTGAATTGTTACCTGGTTATCTACGATCAGGCTAATATGGCGGCCATAGATTTCTCCTATCGCGCTCTCGTACCGATTTTGTATGAATTACAGTATTTTATAATGCAACACTATCGGCCAAACCGCCAAGATATTTACTAGGTTTGAACCCTTATTACGCTTCAGTAGCCCTTTAAATAAACTTTATATGCCCTTTGCTTTGATTTTTTTTTGTCTTGGACATAATCACCATTACAAGATGGCGTCTATTGACCACCCCATCACTACTTCCGCTCCCCTGCTCGAATCTAGTCAGATCATGTCTGCGCTATTTATACGAGCGTATTATGGGTTATTGACTGCTGGAAGCCGGTCACTCTATTTGGAGCACTCTCTGCTGTTCAGGTGGGACACTTTTATGTTCCCTCTGGATACCAGTACTTTGGATAATAGGTCCCTACCATAGCTGACCCCCACGCTCAATGTCTTTATCGACTACTGGGGAGTATATGATTATGTATACTAAGAGCCCATGACTTGGAATAATTTTTGTCTGTGGGTGGTTTACTGAACTATTAATATAAAGCCAATAAATAAAAATATATATTTTTTGATCTTTACACTTTCAAACCAGAATCTTTTTGTGTCCCTTTCCTTTTAGACACATGTCTTTTGAAGTACCTGTAATCCCGTACCTTAGAGGATACTGGTACAATTTACTATTTCGAATTTTAATAGTTTAAGACTAATGTATGATGCTGAAATGATTTTAAGACCGCTGCTTTTGTGTTGATTTTTTTTAGGTTACCTTTTGATATTATTACAATACAACCTAATGAGGATTTAAGGGTACTTTATTCGCAAAGGAGTACTTGACCTGTGTTGCCTGCAGCCTTCTGGAGCATAGCACGACATTGGCTTCATTCGTTGGGCATTGGTTTCTGACCGGGGAGCTGCTGTACTGGAGGACGGGACTGCGAGGACCAGCAGGCTGTGCGTGTTCCATCTAGCACACCTGCCGCCTCTTCCCGCGACCCCGCCCCCTGCAGACCGCTGAAAACTCCTCGCGGCCCCCGCTTCGCGGGAGCCGCTCGCAAAGGAGTACTTCACCTGTGTTGCCTGCAGCCTTCTGGAGCATAGCACGACATTGGCTTCATTCGTTGGGCATTGGTTTCTGACCGGGGAGCTGCTGTACTGGAGGACGGGACTGCGAGGACCAGCAGGCTGTGCGTGTTCCATCTAGCACACCTGCCGCCTCTTCCCGCGACCCCGCCCCCTGCAGACCGCTGAAAACTCCTCGCGGCCCCCGCTTCGCGGGTGCCGCTCGCAAAGGAGTACTTGACCTGTGTTGCCTGCAGCCTTCTGGAGCATAGCACGACATTGGCTTCATTCGTTGGGCATTGGTTTCTGACCGGGGAGCTGCTGTACTGGAGGACGGGACTGCGAGGACCAGCAGGCTGTGCGTGTTCCATCTAGCACACCTGCTGCCTCTTCCCGCGACCCCGCCCCCTGCAGACCGCTGAAAACTCCTCGCGGCCCCCGCTTCGCGGGAGCCGCTCGCAAAGGAGTACTTGACCTGTGTTGCCTGCAGCCTTCTGGAGCATAGCACGACATTGGCTTCATTCGTTGGGCATTGGTTTCTGACCGGGGAGCTGCTGTACTGGAGGACGGGACTGCGAGGACCAGCAGGCTGTGCGTGTTCCATCTAGCACACCTGCCGCCTCTTCCCGCGACTCCGCCCCCTCTATCCTCAGCCAGTATAAGACCTGAAGGTATTACGCGTCAGCGGGACGCGTGTGCGGGACATCACCCGGGACGAAGCCCGGACTAAGGGCGGACCCTCTGAGACCCTCCGAGGCCGATCGAGGCTGGGCTGGGCCAGGAGTGACTCTGCTGCACCGTGGTAATTGGGAGTTTCTTCTTCTTCTTTTTAAATATTGCCATGGCTTCTAGTGAGAATGTTATGCCTGGGGAGAAACCAAGGCCAGTGGTAAATGGCCCCCTTGATAGATATTTTAAAAAACCTCTCATAACGGATAAGGAGCTGGACACTACCTTGGAGGAGCGCAGACTAGAACGTCGTCGCTCTATTGAAAACATGAAACGTAGAGCTCCAGAGGTTGCTTCCCCAAACATTCCTGTTGTCGATAGTGGTAGTAATGGTGTAACCGACACCCCCCTCTCGCAAGAGGGTGTTCCGCTATTGTTACGTGACTGTTCGCCCACAAACTGTGTCCCTAGTGTTCAGGTTATCAGCGATTCTCCCCCCCCACATGCCATAAGTCATTCTAAAATTCTTAATACGCGGCTCGTGGGACGGGGGGTAGGAAAAAAGGCTAAGAACCCGAAAAAGGGGATTATTCACGGCCCCCCTCCCAGGAAAAAAAGGCGTAGGGTGGGGGTGATCAATGGCCCCAGGACACAGCATTCTGAATTTGGCCACTATCTTTCTAATGGGTCTGTTTCAGGGTCATTAATTGGGCCAGATCACAGCCAGACGGCGGCCATTAGTACCTGTTCAATGGCTGTGAACCCTGTTGTGACCCCCCCAGTGCCTGCTCTATCAGCTGTAGATATCCCACAGGCGCCTATTCCTTTGGATTTTTTACCCCAACTGGGGGACATGATTAGTATTCTCCTTTTACCCATTACTGACACCTTAAGGAAGCTGGAGTATAGGCTAGAGAACATCGAATCTACATTGAGAAATATGGCCGTTGTAGGTAAGGTTACAACGGATGGTACTAGTAAACAGGCTGGAGCCCCCCTTATAAATCCACCTAGGGAACTTCCTGATCTCAGTAGGAATGTAATGCAGACTGTGGGCCACCTAGCCCCGGATCAGGGCAGAAATGGACCTTTGTTGCATAAGGAACATTTAGTTAGTAAGCCCGTTATGGATTTGGTGGAGGAAGCCAGTATTGCCCCAGTAGGGAGTATTGTCCAGGCGCAGGATAACCCTAGGTTGGAGGGGGTCCCTGGGATTCATGGTCTTCGGGTTGATTTACCCCCAGAAGCTGCACCCTTAGTGGTGGTGTTGACTGGGGTTCCTGTTTTAGCTGATAATAAGAGTGAGGATTACGCCCAGCTAAAAAATAAAATTATCCACTGGTTAAGAACATATAGACCTATAAATAGGAAAGTAAACGGTGAGATATTGCATGTTAGACGTCTCCCATGGCTTGGTGGAAGGAATAAAGACGTCGATGGTGATATAGTTCTGATTAATTTCAGAGACCCAGAAGCGGTAGCTCTTATATTGAACTGGCCCCTGGGCAATGGTAATAGCCAAATTCGCCCTCGATCTTTGACCTATTTTTATCCCAGGTTCTTGGTTTTCCCCACATCCTATGTAAGGAAAAATCATTCAGTTTATACAAATGACCCCACTGCCCTTTATGCTTCAAATCAGCGGATCGATCACCAAGGTTGGAATATGGTTCCCTTTAGTGGCCACAGGAATAACAACATTCGGAGAATGGAGCACCTGAGGCCTTTTACACCTTTAGAATTAGGGAACAGGTTTGACGTTTTTTCCAGCATGGATGATTGTGATTGAAAATTACAGTGCGGGCAGGGGAAGAGGGAGAGTCAAATTGGAGGTGGAGTTGTGGGGAACGTTACTGTGTTACTCAATGTGGTTGACGACCCTCAAAGCAGTGATGGGTCTCTCCAGGATGTGGAAAATATTACTATAAGAACTTCTAATGACCCAACTGTGTTAGATACCACCATATGTACTGCCGAAAAACGCATGATAAATCCAACTATACCATCGGCCACAATAGTTATTAACTCATCCCAAGTAGCCTTAGAAGAGAACCTTAGGGCTATTACGTGGAATATAGCCGGGCTAGCCTCTAAGGCAGGGGTCTCCAACCTTTTCAGTAGTGAGAGCTACTTCTGCTCAAGGAAAGTCTTTCCGAGCTACTAGCAAATTTTATAACTATAAAATAGTGACTACACTATAACCACCCTAAACAGGATTATCAGAAGTGACCACCCAAGTATTCCAGGCACAATTACCTGCAGACATCCCGGGGAAAACTCCATCAATATAAAATGCCTCCAGCTGACTTATGAAGTAACATTCAAATCTTGACATTCTCTGTGGTACAAAAGACATAAGCACAGCAGGAGGTCTCCCCACCTCAGCTTGAATTATCATTCATCAGTTTCTGAAAATGCACATTTTTCTATCAAGTATAACTTTCTACTGTGGGCAGATGAACTCAAAAGAAAACCCATTTTTGAAAACAAAAACTGGCTTTGAAATACCTGTTTTCATTTTTAGAAAGTGCACAATCCCAAAACATCAGCTTGTCATTTTCATCAAGTAGTCCCATATACAAGTGCCTCTAATGGACAGACTGCTTTGAATACCCAGGGATTACAGTCATATTCCAGGGATGCTAACCATAGCACCACGGTGCCTGCATCATGCCAGTAATGCCCACCATTATACTAGGGCCACAGTTGTGCCAAGGCTGGAAACCATAAGGGTCCGGGCAGAGACCATATACCAGTCATGACCATTCTTATGCCAGGAATAGGTAAAGGGAGTCATGCTCTTAGTATGTTAATGATGGCTGCCAGTGAACCACAACTAGACCAAGAATACCCCAAATACATAAGGATGACCATTATTATGCTTTTGGCACTATTATGCCAGGAATGGCAAAAACTATGCCAGCGATAACACCCTTATGATGGGGGCTACCATACACATTTGCTGGTCCTTGACACCAGGCGTAGCTTTCAGGAAGCAATAGTGTTTATTATGGACGCACATAAATACTAAGGTGTCTCTTAATTTTCTCCGGTCTGGGTCATGCCCTGTTCTCCTCTGGTCTTGGGCTGATCCTGCACCCAACTGACAAATTTTCACTCTGACTCCTGCAGTCCCACACCTTGGTGGGTAAGCACTGATTACTGCTCAGATTACTGCTGCCATACTTCTTTTAAGGTCCCCTGTTCATGCACATGTTGTGACTGATAAAGCAGGGACTACAACATGATCAGTCTCCTTGTGGCATAGTTATATTGAGATTGGATACAGACAGTCATGTGGGAGGCCCTACAGGCTGACACACTGTGTGCTTGAGTGTTAGTATGAGTTCCTGCCATAGGTTTAGCTGGCTGTCACTCTGAGGGTCTTGAGATGAGCAGTGCTGCCTTCTTTAATAGGCACCTACTCTCTGAATTAGATACTGGCCTGGACTTCTCCTTTGAGAGCTACTTTGAAGGTACTGGTGAGCTACCAGTAGCTCCCGAGCTACTCGTTGGAGACCCATGCTCTAAGGTAAACACCCCTATATGGGCTGACTTTATCAAACAAGGTTATGATATTATTTGCCTGCAAGAAACTTGGGATAGGGCTGAAGTACATGTTGAGGGCTATACTTCCTTTAACGTGCAGGCTGTGGCATCCCAAGCCGGTCGAGCCAAGGGTGGACTCGTGACCCTGATATCCACTGCACTGACTGAGTTCTGTGCTAGTGATCATGTAGTTCTAGGTGAACATGCCTCGGTTCTGCGTATGATCCATAGTGGATACAGAGACTTAATAATAGTGAACTTTTATAACAACATTGCCGGGCACAAACAGGGAAAGTTTATTTCTGACATAGAGCAGGCCATTGATGCCTTTTTATTGAGTACACCCAAACCTGCTGCCATCATATGGGTGGGAGATTTTAACATTAAATCATGTACTTATGCACTCAAGGGGGCGTGTGGCCATAGGGAGGAGTACTCGGGAAGGGAAACAACATGTGTATATAATCATTTCCCGCATAACAACTATGGTAGTGCTCTGAATAACCTATTGGCCAAATATGACCTGGACCTCCTAGAATGTAATAAGAACAAAAACAATGTTAGATGTCCGACATTCCATGGGAGGAACAGCCAATCATTTATTGATCATATTATGATATCTTGCTCTGTAGCTTATATCAATGTTTGGGTGATTGAACAAGAGGTCAGTGATCACAACAGTGTAACCGTTGAACTATTGGGTTGGGGAATCAAAAGTAATACCTTTGGTCAACCAATTCAGGATATTGTTGCAGAAAGACCGAATGGGATGAGAGTGAAATGGACAAAAGTTGACCCCACTAAACTTGTTGCCAATGTGATCACAAACTGTTATGGAGAGGTCGAGTATTGTTTATTGCTGGACCCATGCCCACGAATTCTGTTATCCAAATTCCTAATTATTTCAAAAACCATTGAGAAATCCCTGACACACAAACCTCGGAATCCAAGGAAAGTTAAGGCGGCGTGGTTTGATGACCATTGTGCTCAGTCATTAAAAAGGTTAAAAACCTCACTTGATGCCACTCCAAGAGACGTTTGTAAGATCAGGGAAGAACGCCATAACTATAAAACTGCACTTTCTATTAGGAAGAAGGAATTGCAGGATGCGGCATGGGAAAAATTAGATCTGGCTGCAGATACTAAAGATCATAAACTTTTTTGGGACACCATAAATAGTCCATTCCTGAAGAACGACAACGTCCCTGAACTAACCTCGCATGTCAGTTGTCAGGCCTGGATAGCTCACTTCACTGGGATTTTTAATTCTGATTTTACCTCTGATTTTACTTCTGTTCTTAATTCTAATGTCTTAACTGATACTCCAACCTGTTTTAAATGGGAGAAATTACTGTTCTCGGTGACTCTAAGTGAGGTGACTGTGGCAATTGAAAAGAGTAAGGGGGGGAAATTGTTTTATGGGCCCCCATTTTAACCCGTTATTTTAATGCAGCAATCGAGGACGAGTTACCAACCTCATGGGGTCAATCCATCTTAGTACCACTTTTTAAAAAGGGCTCTAGGGCCGAAGCACGAAATTATCACCCAATTTCACTTTTAGACTCGTCGTTAAAGATTTTGAGTCGTATACTTCTGGTGAGACTAGAGACCTGGGCCGAGGACAATAATGTTCTTTCGCCTATTCAGTTTGGGTTCCGAAGGGGTCTAGGAACTATGGAGCAGTGCGTGAACCTTGAACTTATTATCGGCAAGTACACTAAAGCCAAGGAGGGGAATTTGTTTATGTGCTTTGCCGATCTAAGTTCTGCATTTGATTTAGTGGAACACGCACTGCTCTGGCCAGTACTACTTGACATGGGCGCACCACCTGAAATCATCCACCTCTTGGCCAGAATGTATAGTAATCTTTCAAGTAAGGTTAGATTCGGAACAAATGGTGAATGCACCCCCCTTTTTAAAATTGGTAGAGGGATCCGACAAGGGTGCGTGCTTGCCCCCCTTTTATTCTCACTTTTTATAAATCAGGTTGATCAATTTTTACAAGAATCTTATGCTGATGCTCCCATCATTAATGGAAAGCAAATACCGGTCCTATTATACGCGGACGACGCGGTCCTGATTTCCAGGACTGCGAATGGGTTGCAAAAGTTAATTGAGAAGTTTCATATTTTTATTCAGGGCAGAAAGCTTAAAATTAACAAGGGTAAGACTATGACTATGACTTGTGGTAAGAAAATATTGAAAAACAAGTCATTCTTTTTAGATGGGGATAAACTTGAGGCAGTCCGACATTTCTGCTACTTAGGTATTACCTTTTCAGGTGATGGGAGATGGGTAAACGAGCAATCCTGTGTTGGTCTGAAGATGACCAGAAATACAAATTGCATCTTCAGATTCGCCTCCAAATTGGGGGGTCGTAGAATCCGAGAAATGATTTCCATCTATAATTCAAGGTGTATGTCCTCTGCCTTGTATGGAGCAGGGATATGGGGATATAATCGTCAGATTGCTCTGTCCATCCAGCAAGAGGAAAACAAGTACCTGAAACGATTATTATGCCTCCCCGCTTCTGCCTCAAACGAGATTACCCACAGAGAGCTAGGCATAAATTATGTCGCAGATCTGATTGCATTGCGTCCATTGTCCCTATGGCGGTCCATATGGGCCAAAGAAGAAACTAGGTTTACCCAGGAAGTAATTTTGGACTGTATTAAACTAGATTGGCATTCGAAAATCCCCTGGCTAGAACATATTCACTCCTGGTATAAGACTCTCTTTGGCCAGGATATTTTTAAAGATATTTTAACAACATCGGTTTTAACAAAGCGTAACCTTAAAACCACCTATTTGGACCATGCAAAAGGGACCAGAACGAAGGAGTATGCAATGCAAAGTACATTCAAATTATACTTGGAGTACAACCTTAGTACAAGACTCCCACCCTATCTTACATTTGTTAGTATTAATTCTCATCGCTTCGTTCTAGCACGCCTGAGGCTGGGAATAGTCCACCATTTGGTGGCTTTCCCAACTGTAAAAAAACCCGGGTTATGTCTGTGCCCATGCGATGGGAAATCTAAACAGAGCATCTGTCACTTTTTACTCTTTTGTAATTTTTATACTGGTTTTAGAAAGTTTTATTTGAAGCAACTATTTTTAGAATATAAGATATACAACACAAGAGCCGCAATACAATTGTTGTTTGATTTGGCTTCCCCGAATGTGTGCTATCGCGTGGCCACCTATATTTTAAAATGTACCTGGCATAGGAAATCAATTATTATATGATTCCCTCCTTTCGTTATCCCCGTTCACCCGTTGGCTATTATATTTTATGACTATCGGTGATTTACTGTTAAATTACATTGTTGTTGTGTATTTATTTTTGTATTGGCATTTGCACAAACTTTTATTACAATCAAACTGTTGCAAAAATGTCTAAACTGAATTAACTCCCCCCTTAACAAATACTACTAGAATGTACCTAATGATTAAATTTAACCCTGTACACAAAGTGATATACTACTGATTTAACAATATTGGCATGGATAGTGATGTAATTTTAAATGTTTCATTATTTAACTTTCATAAATTTGATTCTTTACTGTTTTGATGTATGTTGCTATATGGTTGTACTTGTACATACCGAATAAAGCATTTTTGAATTGAATTGAATTGAATTGAATTGAATTGACTATATGGTGAGCCACATTTCTGCATTTTTAACATGATTACCCTACTTTGTAATCTGCTCTTTGCGATCATATTTTGCACTTCATGGATCTTTTATACATCTTTTGCTTAATTTACACACCTGAATTTTTGAGTTACACTGATTATGATTGTCTTGGGACATGATCTACACTTGGTTTTTGGTGTGTTCCTGTCTGTTGTCACTTTGGCTAGGCTCTAGAATTTTCCTCTATTATGCTCCCTCACACGCTCTCTCTTAGTTTTTCCATTTTTGGGACATTATTCCAACCTTTTGGCACCTCCGAATCGGTGTGGTGGTTGACTACTTTCTTTTCTCTGGTTCTCTCACTATTAATAAAACTCATAGTAATCATGTGAGGAATAATTTTCTGAGTGTATATACTTCTATTGTCATAGTAGCCCTGAGGAAGTCATTGGGTGATACCCCCAAGATGAAACACGTGTTGGCTACGTCTATGTGATGTCATGAACCATCTGTGAATCATCTGTATCAATTGGAAGTAATGACTTCTTGGAAATAAAGAAAACGACTTGGATTTGGACAGTTATGGCCCTATGACCTTTTTGAACTATTAAGGACATTTGTTTGCTCAGGATTAAGATTTGTCTTTACATTTGAGGTTTTATTGGGCCATCGTCATGTTTTGGTTTGGCTATCAAATTAGTTGAAATCACAGCTCTTGAAGTTTATTGATTATACCTGTCTTAAATGTAGAGTGTAGATGGAGGTGTCACTTATACATTGATAGAGATTCAAAACTAACACATTTCTTTATATTGGTTGTGTATTTAATTTGATTTGATGAAATTCGCTTATGTGCATAGAACAAGTGCACTGACTAGGGTAGATCACCGCTGGACAGGAGCCTGCTTACTGTGGATTGAAGTATTTTTTGGATTGTGTCTGTACTAGATTTGGTTTCCGTACCCGTTTCTGAATGTTGTTCTTGTTTCTAAAGTTCCATGGTTTGTGATTTAAATATTTTACTTGATTTAGTGACTTGTTATTCCTTTCTAGGATAAACAGCAAAGGTTTCTTTCAGTTATTTGGTTCAAAAGAGGTTTGGTGATTGTTTTCCTGTTAATGGATAAGTCATGTTGTGATTTGCTGCCCAGCCAGGGAGTCACACTGAGATTTGTGATACATCAATACAAAGCAGCTGATTGATTGGTTGCCAACAAAGCTGCGCTGTGATAGGTTGACCTTTTACAGAGCAGTGCTGCAATTGGTTGTTGTTAGTTAGTTCGTTGTGATTTTTAGCCTGTTTGAGTTTATTTTAAACTTATTTTGAGTGTAAACAATGGCAAGTTGTTGGTAAAGCCTAAGGTTACTGTGGTACCAGAGGAGAGATAGAAATTAACTGCAGAAGGAACGCCAGCCTATGAGATGATGAGAGAGATTGGGTACAATAGGTGTACCTGGATTTCAGATTGTAACAAATATACTGCACATGATGAAGTTTTACACTTTTCATTAGAAGGTACCTTCAATGTCAGAAAATTTGATTTTTTGATACAAACTATGAATGCATGAAACCGACGACCAGACCTACACAGTTTGAGGTGCTTAGTAAATGGGATTGCATGGCAACAGAGAAAGAGAGAAAGAAAATGGAATGCATGTGAAGAGTTCATTTAGACATTGGCTTGAGAGCAAACTGGATCGACAGGAGAAAGGTTGGAGGGAGGAAATGATTGAATGTACAAAAACATTCCCTGCTATAGTCTCTGCAAAAGGGGAACAGGAAAAAAAAAAAGAAAAATGAACAAGCAGATGAGTTGGATAGTTATGATAAATTTATAAGTGAGCTTTTGAATTCAAGACCTCCTCGTTATACATACACTACTGTAGGAGTGGGCTAGAGGTGCTGGTGGAAATAGAATGGTAGTACCAAGTGCACCAACAGAGTTGGTAATGACTGCAGTGGAATTTTAAAAATCGAATTTTGTGAAATGCTTCTGGGCAAGGTGGATTTGAATAGGTTGTTGACTTACTTTGGCGATAACATGAGACATTTGATTAAGGAAGCAGCCAGATGTGCAAACGAGGCAAATGATAAATTAGAGGAATTAGCTGATGAATTTGAGGTAGACATCAGCAAAATGAAAAATGTGAAAACAATTATAAAATTGACTTGACACATGTTGAAATAAAGGAAATTGGCTTAATTACTTTAAGAAATCAAAGTTTGAAACTGTGATTAAAGCCATCCTAATATATGTAGAATGTGATCATAATTAAAACAATAAAGTTTATGTAATGTGTGCACTGATGTTACATGTATATGCATTTAAATGTAGTTCTTAGTCATACTTACACTTGATATTTTAAGATTTACTGTATGCCACCCATAATAAGATTTCACTACCTTGTACTAGAAATGTATATTCTTTTGTGTTTGAATGTGCCACGCATATTACATGTGCACCATTGAACAAATGTTTGACTTGTCCTAACAGTTTAGGCCTGTATTTCACCATGCTGCATTTCATAAAATAATGTTTCCAGTTTTTTGCTAACACGACATTTCTTGCAGGTATTCACAAGCATTGTTAGTTTAGAACAGATATATTGCTGTATTAGAGATAGGGATAAGAGCCTAAGAAGAAGATATTGATAAAGGTACATGGAGAAACAGAGTTTCAACTTAAAGGCCCATTGAGCAAATGTTACAATCCACGTGTGTCTGAGAAAGAGATGTTGTTCCCATGTCCAGTGTGGGATAATCCATCGATGTAACAGTCTGCAACCTGGGAATTTAATGAGGAGAAAGGACCCATGATGGTGTGATTAAGGGGGTGTCACCTACGGACATTGCACGTTATAATATAGTGTTTGCCCTGGATTTCTTCACAACCGTTCCTGACGTCTTACCCCACCAGAGACTCAGACAACTTGTTTACCTGATTTCTGGGCTGAACCTCTTTTGCAGACTCTATGCAGATTTTTCTTGCAGATTGCTTCCAGGCACCTTTCCTGATCCCCTACTACCTGAAAGGACTTTGAGAGGTTTAGACCTTAAAGCTTTCTTTTACTCTTGCTTGAGTGTGTCTTCATCTAACACATATTCCTGACCCGACAGAAGGCTCTTGGCGAGCTTCTGAGATGCTAACACTTTCTTTCTTTATTTCTTTTTGTTCAGTTCTGACTTCCTTCATGGAATTTCCCTGAATATGCACTTCCTTGTTTCTCAACCATCCTTAGATTACTGATGTTTAGAAGAGGGAATCTTAGATTATTTTCTGAGCATCAGATATTACTGTTACCTTTCTGTATCGGATTCACAGAACAGCTTGTTTGTTAAATACTAGCCTGTCTCAATTTCTTCTGGAGGCTGTGACTTCCAGTTTTTTTTGTACCTTTACAGTATGGTTTTAAGAGTAGTGTATTTGAACTTGATTCTTAATTTGTAATACACCCTTGTTGAACTAGGCTACCGATTCCTGGTCCTTATTGTGTGGGCAAATGGGTTGCACTGTTAATTGAAATTTGATTGATTGCAAAGACCAACTCCCATCACCTCTCAGTCAGATTCAAAAGGTCCATTGGAGGACCAATGGTAATCAGGTGGGCCAGAAAATGTTGTATCACTGGATAGGTGGAACTAGAATTTTTATAGTAAACCACATACATACAAAGACATGGCATTTCCATCCCTTTCAAATGGGGTTCTTTGATGTGTTATTGGTAGGCTTGAATGCAGCAGATGCCAGGGGTGAACAAAGAGAGGTTGGAGCCTTTAGTTCTGGCATCCCTCCAGAAGCCAATGTCAGCATTTAAAGTATGCACTGCCCTTCAACCCAGGTGCTCACATTTTGCATGAAATGAGGGTTTAATTTATCTAGTTCTTACAGTCATTGTTTAGTTAATTTGGACTGATGCCATGTGTTGTTCATAATGACATTGATTAGGCTGGAAGTGAGCGTTATCCACCTAGCATAGAAATGCAGAGTTCCTTTAAATGTTAATGTTTAATCCATTAGTGATAAAATGAGTTATAATACAAAAGTGCCTTATTAACATGACTATACGAATGAGTAAGCAAAAGAATTATAATTTCTTGCTTTCAAAGGTACAAATCTCTCTAGCCCATTTTAACCGGAATGAGTACTTGTTTTCACATGAATCAAAACACTATTAACATCTTGGCTTAGTTTGAATGATACCAGCCTACAAAACAAGTCCTGCTCACCAAACGTCTCACTGTACCTTGGAATAAAGGTTCTGCTGCCGACTGACTGCTGTTGACCACAAAGCCCTTTAACATTGATCCTGGCTAGTGGTAGCAATTATATAGTTTTGCAGAAGTGATGCTTAGTACTCCCATTGACCTGTGGTAACGGGTACCACTTTTTGCTTACTCGTTTTGTAAATAAATGGAAATGTTTGTGGACGTTGTGCGAATGCAGTTAAACAATGCGTTACAACAAACAAATGATGGACGGAATGCTGACAATGCAGACATTCTCCCCCAGTCAAGAGATCTGGGTTAAATCCATCGTTCTTTTGCCCACTACACCACCCCAGTTCAGACATGGCCATATGCAAATCAGTCTTGACCCTGTGCCTCATGGGAACAGTCCAGCCCGAACTGCCAAGCCATGTCTTCCTTGGACCGGAATCAAGCATCCTAGGACCGGTTTCTGGCTATCAGCCGTCATCAGCCAGGATAGCTTGACTCCAGTGGCGTAGTGAGCACGGGTCCCACGTCTGGGAATACCCATCCCACTTAGGGCGAAAAGCGTTACAACAAACAAATGATGGACGGAATGCTGACAATGCAGACATTCTCCCCCAGTCAAGAGATCTGGGTTAAATCCATCGTTCTTTTGCCCACTACACCACCCCAGTTCAGACATGGCCATATGCAAATCAGTCTTGACCCTGTGCCTCATGGGAACAGTCCAGCCTGAACTGCCAAGCCATGTCTTCCCTGGACCGGAATCAAGCATCCTAGGACCGGTTTCTGGCTATCAGCCGTCATCAGCCAGGATAGCTTGACTCCAGTGGCGTAGTGAGCACGGGTCCCACGTCTGGGAATACCCATCCCACTTAGGGCGAAAAGCGTTACAACAAACAAATGATGGACGGAATGCTGACAATGCAGACATTCTCCCCCAGTCAAGAGATCTGGGTTAAATCCATCGTTCTTTTGCCCACTACACCACCCCAGTTCAGACATGGCCATATGCAAATCAGTCTTGACCCTGTGCCTCATGGGAACAGTCCAGCCCGAACTGCCAAGCCATGTCTTCCCTGGACCGGAATCAAGCATCCTAGGACCGGTTTCTGGCTATCAGCCGTCATCAGCCAGGATAGCTTGACTCCAGTGGCGTAGTGAGCACGGGTCCCACGTCTGGGAATACCCATCCCACTTAGGGCGAAAAGCGTTACAACAAACAAATGATGGACGGAATGCTGACAATGCAGACATTCTCCCCCAGTCAAGAGATCTGGGTTAAATCCATCGTTCTTTTGCCCACTACACCACCCCAGTTCAGACATGGCCATATGCAAATCAGTCTTGACCCTGTGCCTCATGGGAACAGTCCAGCCCGAACTGCCAAGCCATGTCTTCCCTGGACCGGAATCAAGCATCCTAGGACCGGTTTCTGGCTATCAGCCGTCATCAGCCAGGATAGCTTGACTCCAGTGGCGTAGTGAGCACGGGTCCCACGTCTGGGAATACCCATCCCACTTAGGGCGAAAAGCGTTACAACAAACAAATGATGGACGGAATGCTGACAATGCAGACATTCTCCCCCAGTCAAGAGATCTGGGTTAAATCCATCGTTCTTTTGCCCACTACACCACCCCAGTTCAGACATGGCCATATGCAAATCAGTCTTGACCCTGTGCCTCATGGGAACAGTCCAGCCCGAACTGCCAAGCCATGTCTTCCCTGGACCGGAATCAAGCATCCTAGGACCGGTTTCTGGCTATCAGCCGTCATCAGCCAGGATAGCTTGACTCCAGTGGCGTAGTGAGCACGGGTCCCACGTCTGGGAATACCCATCCCACTTAGGGCGAAAAGCGTTACAACAAACAAATGATGGACGGAATGCTGACAATGCAGACATTCTCCCCCAGTCAAGAGATCTGGGTTAAATCCATCGTTCTTTTGCCCACTACACCACCCCAGTTCAGACATGGCCATATGCAAATCAGTCTTGACCCTGTGCCTCATGGGAACAGTCCAGCCCGAACTGCCAAGCCATGTCTTCCCTGGACCGGAATCAAGCATCCTAGGACCGGTTTCTGGCTATCAGCCGTCATCAGCCAGGATAGCTTGACTCCAGTGGCGTAGTGAGCACGGGTCCCACGTCTGGGAATACCCATCCCACTTAGGGCGAAAAGCGTTACAACAAACAAATGATGGACGGAATGCTGACAATGCAGACATTCTCCCCCAGTCAAGAGATCTGGGTTAAATCCATCGTTCTTTTGCCCACTACACCACCCCAGTTCAGACATGGCCATATGCAAATCAGTCTTGACCCTGTGCCTCATGGGAACAGTCCAGCCCGAACTGCCAAGCCATGTCTTCCCTGGACCGGAATCAAGCATCCTAGGACCGGTTTCTGGCTATCAGCCGTCATCAGCCAGGATAGCTTGACTCCAGTGGCGTAGTGAGCACGGGTCCCACGTCTGGGAATACCCATCCCACTTAGGGCGAAAAGCGTTACAACAAACAAATGATGGACGGAATGCTGACAATGCAGACATTCTCCCCCAGTCAAGAGATCTGGGTTAAATCCATCGTTCTTTTGCCCACTACACCACCCCAGTTCAGACATGGCCATATGCAAATCAGTCTTGACCCTGTGCCTCATGGGAACAGTCCAGCCCGAACTGCCTAGCCATGTCTTCCCTGGACCGGAATCAAGCATCCTAGGACCGGTTTCTGGCTATCAGCCGTCATCAGCCAGGATAGCTTGACTCCAGTGGCGTAGTGAGCACGGGTCCCACGTCTGGGAATACCCATCCCACTTAGGGCGAAAAGCGTTACAACAAACAAATGATGGACGGAATGCTGACAATGCAGACATTCTCCCCCAGTCAAGAGATCTGGGTTAAATCCATCGTTCTTTTGCCCACTACACCACCCCAGTTCAGACATGGCCATATGCAAATCAGTCTTGACCCTGTGCCTCATGGGAACAGTCCAGCCCGAACTGCCAAGCCATGTCTTCCCTGGACCGGAATCAAGCATCCTAGGACCGGTTTCTGGCTATCAGCCGTCATCAGCCAGGATAGCTTGACTCCAGTGGCGTAGTGAGCACGGGTCCCACGTCTGGGAATACCCATCCCACTTAGGGCGAAAAGCGTTACAACAAACAAATGATGGACGGAATGCTGACAATGCAGACATTCTCCCCCAGTCAAGAGATCTGGGTTAAATCCATCGTTCTTTTGCCCACTACACCACCCCAGTTCAGACATGGCCATATGCAAATCAGTCTTGACCCTGTGCCTTATGGGAACAGTCCAGCCCGAACTGCCAAGCCATGTCTTCCCTGGACCGGAATCAAGCATCCTAGGACCGGTTTCTGGCTATCAGCCGTCATCAGCCAGGATAGCTTGACTCCAGTGGCGTAGTGAGCACGGGTCCCACGTCTGGGAATACCCATCCCACTTAGGGCGAAAAGCGTTACAACAAACAAATGATGGACGGAATGCTGACAATGCAGACATTCTCCCCCAGTCAAGAGATCTGGGTTAAATCCATCGTTCTTTTGCCCACTACACCACCCCAGTTCAGACATGGCCATATGCAAATCAGTCTTGACCCTGTGCCTCATGGGAACAGTCCAGCCCGAACTGCCAAGCCATGTCTTCCCTGGACCGGAATCAAGCATCCTAGGACCGGTTTCTGGCTATCAGCCGTCATCAGCCAGGATAGCTTGACTCCAGTGGCGTAGTGAGCACGGGTCCCACGTCTGGGAATACCCATCCCACTTAGGGCGAAAAGCGTTACAACAAACAAATGATGGACGGAATGCTGACAATGCAGACATTCTCCCCCAGTCAAGAGATCTGGGTTAAATCCATCGTTCTTTTGCCCACTACACCACCCCAGTTCAGACATGGCCATATGCAAATCAGTCTTGACCCTGTGCCTCATGGGAACAGTCCAGCCCGAACTGCCAAGCCATGTCTTCCCTGGACCGGAATCAAGCATCCTAGGACCGGTTTCTGGTTATCAGCCGTCATCAGCCAGGATAGCTTGACTCCAGTGGCGTAGTGAGCACGGGTCCCACGTCTGGGAATACCCATCCCACTTAGGGCGAAAAGCGTTACAACAAACAAATGATGGACGGAATGCTGACAATGCAGACATTCTCCCCCAGTCAAGAGATCTGGGTTAAATCCATCGTTCTTTTGCCCACTACACCACCCCAGTTCAGACATGGCCATATGCAAATCAGTCTTGACCCTGTGCCTCATGGGAACAGTCCAGCCCGAACTGCCAAGCCATGTCTTCCCTGGACCGGAATCAAGCATCCTAGGACCGGTTTCTGGCTATCAGCCGTCATCAGCCAGGATAGCTTGACTCCAGTGGCGTAGTGAGCACGGGTCCCACGTCTGGGAATACCCATCCCACTTAGGGCGAAAAGCGTTACAACAAACAAATGATGGACGGAATGCTGACAATGCAGACATTCTCCCCCAGTCAAGAGATCTGGGTTAAATCCATCGTTCTTTTGCCCACTACACCACCCCAGTTCAGACATGGCCATATGCAAATCAGTCTTGACCCTGTGCCTCATGGGAACAGTCCAGCCCGAACTGCCAAGCCATGTCTTCCCTGGACCGGAATCAAGCATCCTAGGACCGGTTTCTGGCTATCAGCCGTCATCAGCCAGGATAGCTTGACTCCAGTGGCGTAGTGAGCACGGGTCCCACGTCTGGGAATACCCATCCCACTTAGGGCGAAAAGCGTTACAACAAACAAATGATGGACGGAATGCTGACAATGCAGACATTCTCCCCCAGTCAAGAGATCTGGGTTAAATCCATCGTTCTTTTGCCCACTACACCACCCCAGTTCAGACATGGCCATATGCAAATCAGTCTTGACCCTGTGCCTCATGGGAACAGTCCAGCCCGAACTGCCAAGCCATGTCTTCCCTGGACCGGAATCAAGCATCCTAGGACCGGTTTCTGGCTATCAGCCGTCATCAGCCAGGATAGCTTGACTCCAGTGGCGTAGTGAGCACGGGTCCCACGTCTGGGAATACCCATCCCACTTAGGGCGAAAAGCGTTACAACAAACAAATGATGGACGGAATGCTGACAATGCAGACATTCTCCCCCAGTCAAGAGATCTGGGTTAAATCCATCGTTCTTTTGCCCACTACACCACCCCAGTTCAGACATGGCCATATGCAAATCAGTCTTGACCCTGTGCCTCATGGGAACAGTCCAGCCCGAACTGCCAAGCCATGTCTTCCCTGGACCGGAATCAAGCATCCTAGGACCGGTTTCTGGCTATCAGCCGTCATCAGCCAGGATAGCTTGACTCCAGTGGCGTAGTGAGCACGGGTCCCACGTCTGGGAATACCCATCCCACTTAGGGCGAAAAGCGTTACAACAAACAAATGATGGACGGAATGCTGACAATGCAGACATTCTCCCCCAGTCAAGAGATCTGGGTTAAATCCATCGTTCTTTTGCCCACTACACCACCCCAGTTCAGACATGGCCATATGCAAATCAGTCTTGACCCTGTGCCTCATGGGAACAGTCCAGCCCGAACTGCCAAGCCATGTCTTCCCTGGACCGGAATCAAGCATCCTAGGACCGGTTTCTGGCTATCAGCCGTCATCAGCCAGGATAGCTTGACTCCAGTGGCGTAGTGAGCACGGGTCCCACGTCTGGGAATACCCATCCCACTTAGGGCGAAAAGCGTTACAACAAACAAATGATGGACGGAATGCTGACAATGCAGACATTCTCCCCCAGTCAAGAGATCTGGGTTAAATCCATTGTTCTTTTGCCCACTACACCACCCCAGTTCAGACATGGCCATATGCAAATCAGTCTTGACCCTGTGCCTCATGGGAACAGTCCAGCCCGAACTGCCAAGCCATGTCTTCCCTGGACCGGAATCAAGCATCCTAGGACCGGTTTCTGGCTATCAGCCGTCATCAGCCAGGATAGCTTGACTCCAGTGGCGTAGTGAGCTATCCTGGCTGATGACGGCTGATAGCCTGAAACCGGTCCTAGGATGCTTGATTCCGGTCCAGGGAAGACATGGCTTGGCAGTTCGGGCTGGACTGTTCCCATGAGGCACAGGGTCAAGACTGATTTGCATATGGCCATGTCTAAACTGGGGTGGCGTAGTGGGCAAAAGAACGATGGATTTAACCCAGATCTCTTGACTGGGGGAGAATGTCTGCATTGTCAGTATTCCGTCCATCATTTGTTTGTTGTAACGCTTTTCGCCCTAAGTGGGATGGGTATTCCCAGACGTGGGACCCGTGCTCACTACGCCACTGGAGTCAAGCTATCCTGGCTGATGACGGCTGATAGCCTGAAACCGGTCCTAGGATGCTTGATTCCGGTCCAGGGAAGACATGGCTTGGCAGTTCGGGCTGGACTGTTCCCATGAGGCACAGGGTCAAGACTGATTTGCATATGGCCATGTCTAAACTGGGGTGGCGTAGTGGGCAAAAGAACGATGGATTTAACCCAGATCTCTTGACTGGGGGAGAATGTCTGCATTGTCAGTATTCCGTCCATCATTTGTTTGTTGTAACGCTTTTCGCCCTAAGTGGGATGGGTATTCCCAGACGTGGGACCCGTGCTCACTACGCCACTGGAGTCAAGCTATCCTGGCTGATGACGGCTGATAGCCTGAAACCGGTCCTAGGATGCTTGATTCCGGTCCAGGGAAGACATGGCTTGGCAGTTCGGGCTGGACTGTTCCCATGAGGCACAGGGTCAAGACTGATTTGCATATGGCCATGTCTAAACTGGGGTGGCGTAGTGGGCAAAAGAACGATGGATTTAACCCAGATCTCTTGACTGGGGGAGAATGTCTGCATTGTCAGTATTCCGTCCATCATTTGTTTGTTGTAACGCTTTTCGCCCTAAGTGGGATGGGTATTCCCAGACGTGGGACCCCTGCTCACTACGCCACTGGAGTCAAGCTATCCTGGCTGATGACGGCTGATAGCCTGAAACCGGTCCTAGGATGCTTGATTCCGGTCCAGGGAAGACATGGCTTGGCAGTTCGGGCTGGACTGTTCCCATGAGGCACAGGGTCAAGACTGATTTGCATATGGCCATGTCTAAACTGGGGTGGCGTAGTGGGCAAAAGAACGATGGATTTAACCCAGATCTCTTGACTGGGGGAGAATGTCTGCATTGTCAGTATTCCGTCCATCATTTGTTTGTTGTAACGCTTTTCGCCCTAAGTGGGATGGGTATTCCCAGACGTGGGACCCGTGCTCACTACGCCACTGGAGTCAAGCTATCCTGGCTGATGACGGCTGATAGCCTGAAACCGGTCCTAGGATGCTTGATTCCGGTCCAGGGAAGACATGGCTTGGCAGTTCGGGCTGGACTGTTCCCATGAGGCACAGGGTCAAGACTGATTTGCATATGGCCATGTCTAAACTGGGGTGGCGTAGTGGGCAAAAGAACGATGGATTTAACCCAGATCTCTTGACTGGGGGAGAATGTCTGCATTGTCAGTATTCCGTCCATCATTTGTTTGTTGTAACGCTTTTCGCCCTAAGTGGGATGGGTATTCCCAGACGTGGGACCCGTGCTCACTACGCCACTGGAGTCAAGCTATCCTGGCTGATGACGGCTGATAGCCTGAAACCGGTCCTAGGATGCTTGATTCCGGTCCAGGGAAGACATGGCTTGGCAGTTCGGGCTGGACTGTTCCCATGAGGCACAGGGTCAAGACTGATTTGCATATGGCCATGTCTAAACTGGGGTGGCGTAGTGGGCAAAAGAACGATGGATTTAACCCAGATCTCTTGACTGGGGGAGAATGTCTGCATTGTCAGTATTCCGTCCATCATTTGTTTGTTGTAACGCTTTTCGCCCTAAGTGGGATGGGTATTCCCAGACGTGGGACCCGTGCTCACTACGCCACTGGAGTCAAGCTATCCTGGCTGATGACGGCTGATAGCCTGAAACCGGTCCTAGGATGCTTGATTCCGGTCCAGGGAAGACATGGCTTGGCAGTTCGGGCTGGACTGTTCCCATGAGGCACAGGGTCATGACTGATTTGCATATGGCCATGTCTAAACTGGGGTGGCGTAGTGGGCAAAAGAACGATGGATTTAACCCAGATCTCTTGACTGGGGGAGAATGTCTGCATTGTCAGTATTCCGTCCATCATTTGTTTGTTGTAACGCTTTTCGCCCTAAGTGGGATGGGTATTCCCAGACGTGGGACCCGTGCTCACTACGCCACTGGAGTCAAGCTATCCTGGCTGATGACGGCTGATAGCCTGAAACCGGTCCTAGGATGCTTGATTCCGGTCCAGGGAAGACATGGCTTGGCAGTTCGGGCTGGACTGTTCCCATGAGGCACAGGGTCAAGACTGATTTGCATATGGCCATGTCTAAACTGGGGTGGCGTAGTGGGCAAAAGAACGATGGATTTAACCCAGATCTCTTGACTGGGGGAGAATGTCTGCATTGTCAGTATTCCGTCCATCATTTGTTTGTTGTAACGCTTTTCGCCCTAAGTGGGATGGGTATTCCCAGACGTGGGACCCGTGCTCACTACGCCACTGGAGTCAAGCTATCCTGGCTGATGACGGCTGATAGCCTGAAACCGGTCCTAGGATGCTTGATTCCGGTCCAGGGAAGACATGGCTTGGCAGTTCGGGCTGGACTGTTCCCATGAGGCACAGGGTCAAGACTGATTTGCATATGGCCATGTCTAAACTGGGGTGGCGTAGTGGGCAAAAGAACGATGGATTTAACCCAGATCTCTTGACTGGGGGAGAATGTCTGCATTGTCAGTATTCCGTCCATCATTTGTTTGTTGTAACGCTTTTCGCCCTAAGTGGGATGGGTATTCCCAGACGTGGGACCCGTGCTCACTACGCCACTGGAGTCAAGCTATCCTGGCTGATGACGGCTGATAGCCTGAAACCGGTCCTAGGATGCTTGATTCCGGTCCAGGGAAGACATGGCTTGGCAGTTCGGGCTGGACTGTTCCCATGAGGCACAGGGTCAAGACTGATTTGCATATGGCCATGTCTAAACTGGGGTGGCGTAGTGGGCAAAAGAACGATGGATTTAACCCAGATCTCTTGACTGGGGGAGAATGTCTGCATTGTCAGTATTCCGTCCATCATTTGTTTGTTGTAACGCTTTTCGCCCTAAGTGGGATGGGTATTCCCAGACGTGGGACCCGTGCTCACTACGCCACTGGAGTCAAGCTATCCTGGCTGATGACGGCTGATAGCCTGAAACCGGTCCTAGGATGCTTGATTCCGGTCCAGGGAAGACATGGCTTGGCAGTTCGGGCTGGACTGTTCCCATGAGGCACAGGGTCAAGACTGATTTGCATATGGCCATGTCTAAACTGGGGTGGCGTAGTGGGCAAAAGAACGATGGATTTAACCCAGATCTCTTGACTGGGGGAGAATGTCTGCATTGTCAGTATTCCGTCCATCATTTGTTTGTTGTAACGCTTTTCGCCCCAAGTGGGATGGGTATTCCCAGACGTGGGACCCGTGCTCACTACGCCACTGGAGTCAAGCTATCCTGGCTGATGACGGCTGATAGCCTGAAACCGGTCCTAGGATGCTTGATTCCGGTCCAGGGAAGACATGGCTTGGCAGTTCGGGCTGGACTGTTCCCATGAGGCACAGGGTCAAGACTGATTTGCATATGGCCATGTCTAAACTGGGGTGGCGTAGTGGGCAAAAGAACGATGGATTTAACCCAGATCTCTTGACTGGGGGAGAATGTCTGCATTGTCAGTATTCCGTCCATCATTTGTTTGTTGTAACGCTTTTCGCCCTAAGTGGGATGGGTATTCCCAGACGTGGGACCCGTGCTCACTACGCCACTGGAGTCAAGCTATCCTGGCTGATGACGGCTGATAGCCTGAAACCGGTCCTAGGATGCTTGATTCCGGTCCAGGGAAGACATGGCTTGGCAGTTCGGGCTGGACTGTTCCCATGAGGCACAGGGTCAAGACTGATTTGCATATGGCCATGTCTAAACTGGGGTGGCGTAGTGGGCAAAAGAACGATGGATTTAACCCAGATCTCTTGACTGGGGGAGAATGTCTGCATTGTCAGTATTCCGTCCATCATTTGTTTGTTGTAACGCTTTTCGCCCTAAGTGGGATGGGTATTCCCAGACGTGGGACCCGTGCTCACTACGCCACTGGAGTCAAGCTATCCTGGCTGATGACGGCTGATAGCCTGAAACCGGTCCTAGGATGCTTGATTCCGGTCCAGGGAAGACATGGCTTGGCAGTTCGGGCTGGACTGTTCCCATGAGGCACAGGGTCAAGACTGATTTGCATATGGCCATGTCTAAACTGGGGTGGCGTAGTGGGCAAAAGAACGATGGATTTAACCCAGATCTCTTGACTGGGGGAGAATGTCTGCATTGTCAGTATTCCGTCCATCATTTGTTTGTTGTAATGCAGTTAAACAATGCTCATAAACATCACAATGTGTATGTGCCAAGTGGTGATCATGATCATCTCCAGTACATTTGTTGTTAGGTTACCCCTAGTTGATTGTGAACATCTCTTTGTGCAGATCGTGAGAGCAAATTGAAAGACAAATCCTGCCCACAGAAATGACAAAGACAGATTATCCACCAATTCATTTTACCCAGGGCTTCTATGAATGTATCACACAAGGTTTCCTGGCAGTTCAGTCCTTTGTGCTGCACCTTCTTTTCAAACCACAACACTTTGCTATGCATCCAGGGAACAGAAAAAGCCTGTGTAATGGCAGACTCCTCTCTGAGAGGAAAACCTTGTCCCAAATGTGTCTCATCCTGACTGGTTTGATTTTTAAACTCACCAAATTCAAAGGACTGTTGATTTTAGCTAAAGCCCTACTCGACTTGACCGGCTAATTGACACGACCAGTGTTAAATCTGATACAGTGCATCCGGAACATGGATGATTGCAGGTGGACTGAGTGATGACTATGCCTAGGAGGATCACTTTCCTTGTGGCCATGTTTTGCTTGATTGTTTGTAGCCGCTCCCTCACCTTTCCCATTTCCAGTAGCTCCTTTGCCATATCATTCAATTTCTATCCAGATTTCAAATTTTTTCAAGGTAGTTGTGCATTGTCTTCAAAGTTGTGGTACTCCATGTACTTTAGAATGTATAATGGAGATGTGAAACCAGAACACAAAAAGCAATTCTTGACATAGGTGAGATCTCTACACGATGGTAATCACTGTACAAAATTGAATATTTTTCTGTTCCATAAAATTTAGGGCTAGATCTATAGTTTGGTGGACGGTACTCTGTCCAATATGGTTGCAGTGGACTTTACATCCACCTCCCTCATGGTCTACTGCCTGCCAAATTTAGATATCACTGCTGGACCAGTGGTGATTTCTGTACCTTGACAGGAACCACCATGACTATAAAAGGTTTGGTGGGTGGCCACCGTCGATTTTACTGGTCATCCACCAATGCACTTTTTGTTTCTCAAACTCATACACACAGGGTTTCTTGTTTGGGATCATTATTGGGTTTTTTTCATGTCCATTACTGCCAAGTTTTACCTAGTGGTGACAGACAGAAAAAAAAGACATCACACCGTCCACATAATGTAATGTTCTACCTCTGATGGCCCCTACTCTGGCTGCCCATTAAAGAAGCTTTCTATCAATGAAGCCAATAGGGGCTGTGTCTATGGAAAGGTGATGGCTGTCCTGATCCTCAATAGAGTGAGCGGACCATCATTTTGTGGACAGGGTACTCCATTGCCTTTGCGATGGAGTACCCTGTCTGCCAAATTATAAATTACCCCCTTAGTTTGCAACATAAACTGCACTATGAAGTATAGCTCACAACAATTGCCATAATCTTAGTGAGACAATTCAGCAGTGATTTCCAAAGCTTCAGTTAAAATTTTGGGAATATGAACCCTAAAATCCTGAAAGTCATTACACTTTTTGATAACTAAATTCTGCAGTGTTTTAACTTATTGGAACTAAATAAAGTCTGTAGTGTTGTGTGAGTTGAAAAAGATGGAACCCTTGTGAATCCTAAAGGACTCAGTTTAACTTTTATGTACGCATTAGAGCATAGTGAACTGAATTCAGGTCAAAAATTAAGTTTGCTGTTAAATGCAGAAGAATAAACACTAGTAGCACTAAACTCTGTGTGTGGTGTAGTCATTAATGAGTACCGGGGCTGGGGAAGACACTACAACTGGCAACAAGATGTGGGTTAAGGAACCCGAAGACTGGCAGTGCTCTACAAGAGAGTTTGCCGTGGTCCAGCATACTGCTCGTGCATGCCACGTGTGTCTCCACCGAAGTGTGGTTCGACGTTTGGAATATGTGGAGTCATAGCGCAACTCCAGCCAGTGTGAAGCATTTGAAGATAACAAAAGCTTTGCTGAGAAGTCTACATATCGTTTGCTGAAAACCTGCTGGGAAGGCTGCAAAGAGAGGTACCGTACCACTACACAACCTAAAGCCATACATCATATGGAGTGATAATCTTGCGTGCAGAAGCACTGCGAGGAAAAGATCAACCAGGTGTCAGGCAGTACCAAGAGATTCTCACAAGCAACGAAATTCATATACAAGAAACGGTCATCTGCTTACCAGAACTGAGTAAAGAGAGTCATCATTCCACAGCGCTGGGAGAAGTGACCCCAGTAAAAGCACCCGGGGTTGTGCTTGCAGAGCTGTCCATGCCCAAAGGAGAACACCACCAAAGCTGCCAGGTGGCAGCTCAGAATAACTCCAAAGGTCTCCTGAGAGCCTGAGGAGGAAGGTCTGTCTGTCCAAGATGACCCAGAGGCCAGCACAGTACAGGGCCTTAGAGATGGTATGGATAAAGCAGGTCCCAGCAGACAACAGTGTGTCAGAGAGAACTCAACCCTCAGTGTCAGCCTATCTCGTAAATGGTTACAATGCAGCCTCCTACTTGAAACCACCACCGCCATTCGATACCGCCAAAATGCTGAATATTGGCGACTGATGGAATGCCTGGATCGAGACATTTGATGATTTCATTAATGTGATAGAAGAAGCAGATTAGAAGAAGATTATCAAGTACCTTAAGAGTGTTGCTGGTGAAGGTGTAAAAGAAGTCATAAAGAAAATGCAGCGACCTGAAAATATTCCATACTGTCAAATCAAAGCAGCCTTGAATCTCAAGTTCAATCCAATGCTGAATGTAGATTACGAAAGGTACATATTCAGTCAAGAACGACTAAAAGCTGGTGAGATCAGTGACAGATTTGTTGAGAGACTGGATACGCTCATCAAACACTGTAAGTTCAAATAATTTAATGATGAGGAAGCTATAAGCCTTAGAGTGATTGACGGATGCTTGTCAGATTCGTTCATATGATGAATGCTGAGAGAAACTCATAGTCTGGAGCGAGTTCTCATAGCTGCCAGAGCTGAAGAGAGTGCTGATCGTCAAGCTGCTGATATGGAGGCCGGAGATTCCAAAGTGAATCAGTCATGAATGTGAAAAGAAAGCCAAAGCCCAAGGCTGAGGGACACAGAGTGATTTTTCCACAGAAAAAGAAGTTGTGCTTCAGGTGTGAATTTCCTTTCCACACAAAGGTAAATGTCCTACACTGGGCAGATCTGCAAATGCTGTGGAAAGGAGAACCATTTAGTAACATTCTGCAAGGCGAAGGAAAAAGTAAGTGTGGCACAGCATGAAAACAAAATGGCCGCCTAAACATTCCAGAAGCGACATTCGTCGCACGCCCATAAGGCCAAACGCTCATATCACCTGAGGCGAATTGACACCAAACAAAGTTGATCTGCATCTAAATCTTGATCAAACAGTTCTTTACTATCAATGTCAAGTGAAAGTGAAGAAGATGGTTGTGCCATATCAATGTTTACACCATCGAAACCACAGTGTATACATGGGCTGCATCAACGCCACTAAAAAGTTCATTTGTAGCAACGATGAAACACAAGAAAAAAAAAGTATAAGCACAAATTCATGTGCTTCAAGGTACAGCGTCAAGCACCTGTTTACTCATTTTCAGCATCGCTGCTGCTATGATACTGATATCTGTGAACTATAATAACATGAATGCTCATCACAAAATAGTAAGTCAATTCCCTTAGTTTTTTCATGGGTTGGGAAAACTCAAGAGTATCAAAGTCCAATTTCACATTAATGAGGATGTCCGTCCTATTGCTCAAAGACACACAGTCGAAAAAGAACTTGAATCCTTACTCAAACACGAGGTCATTGAGCGTTCCACTAGTCCAACTCCATGGTTTTCTCCCATAGTGGTAGTACCCAAAAAGGACAGTGAAGGAGCTGAATGCATCTGGGTGGATATACGTCAAACTAACAAAGCAACCGAAAAAGAATCATATCTAGGTCCGTACATTGCCCAGATGATAACATAATTAAATGGTGCAAAGGTATTCTCTCGCATTGTTCTGAATAAAGAATATCATTAGTAGGAACAAGAGGAGAATTGTAGCTACATTACAACCTTTTCAACACATATTGGTCTGTACCGTTACAAAAGACTACATTTCTGTGTGTCATCAGCTGCTGAGCCATCTCAAGATGTCATTTGAAGTATCATACAGCCTGTCATGAATGCTTCCAAATATAGTGATGACATTTTGGTTTTCAGAGCTACACAGGTGGAGCATGATAAAGTTCTCACGCAAGTGAGTACTTTGCTCTAGGGGTGCAGCTTGCCTGGCCTAAAGATGTCCACTCCTTGAACGAGCTGCAGTAGCCATCTGAACTATCCATCAAGAATCTGCGTAATTTGGAGGGGAATGTTGCATAACAATGTTGCCAGATAGGGCGCAGGAAAAGCGCTTGCTATTGATGTGGTCGTTGGCCCCGGCGAAGCTGTCGGCGTCCGGTTCTGCGTGGGCAATGTTTCCGGCCTAGTGGAGCGGCGTGGAGAGGCCTACCCAGGTTTCTGGACAGTTATCGGCCTCGACACAGTGGATTGCTCTGTGGCGTAGGTACGGATTGCCTCACCTCAATAGTGTGAGTCAGCTTGCGGCCCTGAGTGGCTTGATGTAGACCTCGCAAGCCTGCAGGACATTGGATGGCGCAGCGGCAAGAAAGGTGTTTGACGCGGGCCCACCGGTGGCTGCTGAAATGGGAGGTCGTACATGTCGCTGAGGCTGCGGCCTAATGAGATGACTCAGATAAGGTGAGTCGCTCAGACACCTGCTGCGCGAGTGTGGAGAGTCACTTGAAGAGCTGACTCACTGGTGGTCTTAGAACGATAGAGTCACTGCTTGCTTCTCCGGCTGAAAGTGGGCAGTGGCCCTGAGGGGAGTGAATGGATGCGGGCTGCAGAGCCCTCCTGTGCTGCACAAGGAAGACATAGCCTGGAATAACCTGGAGGGGCTGGGGCGATCCCTGTGCTTTCAGCAAGACTAATATGGGTAAGGCGCTTCACTAAGGGACTTGTGGCGTGGCTGAATTCTTCCTTCTCCTGGCATAGAGTAGTAGCATTTTGCAGTTAAGCACATAAAGAGTGGAGAGAGGTGTGCGCTCTGTGGGACAGTGAGCATTGGTCCTTTTAGTGTGAGAGTTCGGAGCAGAAGTGCATAGATGTTTTTACAAGTGGAGTCTACCAAGCTCCTAAACCAAATTGCTGATTGCGCTTCAGCTGGAGATTGCGACACAATGGTTAAAGTGGATAAGACACAACCTAAGCTGCAGTTTGAACAGCGCAAGTAAAGACACAGAGATGAGAATTAAGAAGCAGTGGCATCAGGGCAGGGGGGGAAACACAGACGAGCTAGGTGGAGACATACGGTAAATACTGACAGCTATGGAAAAGAGTCTCACTGCAATTGATGGAAAGATTGATTCATTATCCTACATGATGGACCGTATGTCCGAGCGGCTCGACAAGCATGCTGAGTGCCTGGATATGAAGGAACACCAGGTGTCTGAGGTGGAGGAAGCCCAAACGGAAACAGACAATGCCCAGAGGCAAATGGGGAAGCTTCTGACTGTACTTCAAGATAAAGCAGAGGATCTGGAGGCCAAGTCAACGCGTAGCAACATAGGCATAGTCGGCCTTCCCAAATCCACAGCAACAGGCAATATGGAAGCGTTCGTGGAGCGGCTGCTGGTGACTCTGCTAGGGCAAGGCACTTTTTCCACAGTATTTATCGTGGAGCGTGCGCACCGCTCTTTGGACCCCAGACTAACTCCCGGGGCCCCCGCCTACACCTGTGATAGCCAAGCTGCTTAATTATAGAGACAGGGACTGTGCACTGAAAAAAGCAAGGGAGTTGGAGGACCTAAAATACGAGTGCTCTGAGCTCTCGCTGTTCCCGGATTTCACAATGAGGGTGCAGGAGGCGGGCCAGCAGTTTGCACCAATAAAGCACAAACTAAGGAAGCAAAATCTGGAATATGCCATGTTATATCCGGCTAAATTGAGAGTCATGATGAATGGCAAGGCCAGGATCTTCACGGACCCCAAGTCGCTACAGAAGGCTCTCAAGGAGCTGGGCAGGCCAGGAACACAAGAACAAGTGCTCGACGCAGCGGAAAAGGCCGGCAGACCTGGTGGAGACCTAGACAAAAACGATTAAGGCTGAACTGAATGGGAACTCCTTTCTCTGGACTTAGGCATGCTAAAAATTGTTCACGAACAATGATGGTTAACTGGTTAACAAAACATGATCGAGACTCTAGGTCTAGTACAGTACAGCATTAAGGTGGTCAACAGAGTCACTGCCAGTCCGGGAGTTATAATGTGTAGCAAATGCCTATATCAATTTGTGCCTGATTTATTCCATTGTATTTAGGAATTTTTCTGGAAGCGAGTTATAGTTTATATAGATTCATCAAGCTTCTCTGGTGGCGGCGTTTTCCTCTGAAGGCTATATATTATGGACGGGCGGCAAGGTTGTTCTGGTAAATCAAGTGTGTTTGCCGATAACATCCACCCCTGTGTGTTAATCACTGTATGGCAAAAAGCCAGACTTATTGTTTGAATGTCATATCACTAGTTGAAGTAATAATAAGTCATGGGAGGGAGGACTATGTATCACCTATGCCCAGTTGGGGATGGCATAGCGTGGGTGGGGGAGAGAATGTTTTATGTTTTGAATTCACAGTATACACACACAAAGTATGCGAAACTCATACACTCAAATCGCCACTGATGGAGGGAAGGGCACAAATTACAGACGGAAGCAGAATAGCAGAATCCGATTTTTAACCTGGAATGTGAGGGGCCTAAATAACTTTGGGAAGCTGCGCAAAATAGTTGTCTATCTTAAGAGACATGAAGTGGATGTAGCATTGCTTCAAGAGACTCACTTATCCCCGAATAGTAATATGCTCACCCGTAAGAGACTCCTTGGTATCTTTCAGGCTGCAGGGTTCATCTCTCACGCCAGGGGAGTGCTCACTTGGGTTAACCCCAAATCAGGGATTTTGCTGGAGGCACAGGATGTTGACCCTAAAGGCAGATATGCACTTTCTGGGTGCTCTGGAAAAGGATTAGATTTACAGGTAGTTAATATTTACGGCCCTAACTATGATGATCCACAGTTTTACAATTAATTATTCACACGACTATGGAAATACACTACACTGCCACAAATGTGGGGGGGTGATCTCAATCATGTGTTGGATCCGCAGCTGGATCGCACTGGGGGTCCACCCTGGCGCCCCTCAGCAGTGGCTAGAACCATATGTGATATCGCCACGCAGTTAGATCCAGTGGATATCTGGCAAGCCAGGTCTCCCGGAGCCGGAGGGTTCACACATTACTCATCCCCTCATGATATACACACTAGGATTGATTACTGGCTGATTTCAGGGACTATTCCCCTGTGTGTGCACCTGCACACTATTGCCGTGTTCATTTTCTGACCACTCTCCTATAATGCTTGACCACTCTCCTATAATGCTTGATGTGGAGGCCCCTCCCAGAAGAGCTGCTCCCTTTACATGGAGGTTCCCTCCGTATTTGCTCTTAGGCGCAGTATTCGAGGCAGAGCTGGATGCAGCCATAGAGGAATTCTTTGATACCAATATCGGCTTGGTTGAATATTTTTCCACAGTATGGGAAACATTCAAAGTGTACATTAGAGGGGTAGCAATATCCAAGCATTCCGGGGCCCTTCGCTCAGTCAGAAACCGAATGTCGTAGCTAAAGAGTCAATTGGGTAGATTGGAAAAAGAAGCTCTTAAAGTGGAGGACTCCCACATTTCTGAGGCATTGAAGAAAGCACTTGAGGAGTACCATGAGGCTGCAGACCGTGAGCTAAAACAGATGGACAAATATGCAATAGCCAAAATCTATGGGGAAGGGGAGAGACCGGGCTCAGTGCAGGATACATTGTTGCGTCGCCAACGAGTGACTGGCCTAGTTACCGAGTTGCGGGACTCAGGAGACGAACTGTTGAGGGACCCTATAGAGATACTCAACAGGTTTAGTAGATATTACTCAGATTTGTATAGCTCCAAAGTGGCAACAGATGAAACAGCCATTCTGGATTACTTGGAACATATACAACTTCCATGGCTTACTAACGGGCACAGGGAGTATTCATGAGACCGTTAGACTCCTCTGAAATACAGACTGCTCTCAACGCTGTGCATGATGGGAGCATCCCAGGGCAAGATGGGCTCACAGTAGGCTTTTATAAAACGTATAAAGACCTGTTGATTCCGCATCGGTGCACTTTGTTCGAAGAGATGTGGTAGGAAAGGCGTGATGCCCCAGTCAATGAGGGAGGCCTTAATAGTTACTTTATTGAAGCCAGGGAAACCCCCAAATGAATGCTTGTCCTATAGGCCCCTATTCCTTCTAAATGTGGATGCCAAAATATTTGCCAAAGTCCTGGCGAATAGGCTGGCACCATTGCTCCCATCTTAGTGGGGCAAGAACAGGCGGGATTTGTTGCAGGACGCACCTTATCATATAATTTGAGAACAGTGTTTGGCACCATTCAGCACGTTAGGCCCGATAGTAAGTCGGCTGCGTTTTTTTGGAATGCAGAGAAAGCGTTTGATTCTGTGGAATGGGCTTTTCTGAAGCATGTATTACGACTAATGGGAGTGGGTGAGATTTTTCTTAAGCTGGTGTCAGTACTCTATAATCAACCAGTCGCCAGGGAACGAGCTGGTGACATGGTCACATCACCTTTTAGGATATAGAAATGCACGTGGCAGGGCTGCCCATTGTCCCCGCTATTATACTCCATTGTGGCAGAGCCATTTGCGTGCACCTTAAGAGAATACCATGGACACAGAATGATCCGCTTTCTGAACTACAATCTTATAGTGTCGGCGTACATGGATGATATGTTGTTATATGTACGAGAACCAGGGTCTAACCTAACACCACTAATTAATGAAGTGATGAAGTTTGGAGGGGTTTCCGGTTTAAGAATTAATTGGACTAAATCTTTTGTATTTCCTTTGACATCGGCCACGACCCCAGTGGCTCTGGACTTCCCCCTGCAGTGGTCTACTGACCCAGTGCGTTATTTAGGGGTGCAGGTCCATACGAATTCAAGCTGGTGATCAGTGAGAATTATGGCAAAGCTATTGTTAGACTCGAAGAAGATATTGATCACTGGATTCGCCTGCCTTTGTCTCTAATAGGTTGTATCTACTTAATGAAGATCGTTGTCTTGCTCACATTTTTATTTCTCTTCTTAAATATTCTGATAGTCCTTCTGAAACACACTTTCCAGATTATACGCTCTCTGATGGGGAAATTGACTTGGGCTGGTAAACATCCGCGGGCCAATTGGGACATTCTTACACTGCCCTATTCTATGGGTGGCCTTGGTGCTCCGGATTTAGAGTTATATTATAGAGTCGCTCAGTGCTCACATGCAATTATTGGATACACAGCCCGCAGAATCTCCCTCATCTGCCGATTGAACAGGTGGCAGTCGAACCCGACCCGCTCCCTCAGAGACTGTTTCAGAACCCTATCAGACGTAACGGAGTACTGGACTCTGTCAATTCGACAGCGCATGCATGGCATGACATATTAAAAAGACATGCTGGCGTACTTTTATACTCCCCCCCTGTTGCCGGTAGAATGGTGCCATTGGCTACCAATGAGCACAGATAGAGAGTTGGTACAGACTTTATGGACACTCAACATCTCTACCATGGGTGACTTATTTTCTGGGGGCAAGGCCCGAGCGTGGGCCGACGTAGCTCTTTGAGGGACATGACTTCACTCCACTCTCACAGTTTCATTTCTACAGGATTTGGCATGCACTGCGTGCACTGCTTGGCGACGACCTTCAGGAACCTCCGGAATTACTTTCCCTCTTTTTCCTCTTGCACTCTAAATCTCCTAATAAGCTAGTATCTACCATATATGACATGTCTCAAGAATTCAGGAGAACACAGTATACCAAAGCCAGGTTGGAATGGCAAAGCGATCAAACGGTAACACTAGATGACAGCAAGTGGAGGTATTGCTGCGAGGTCACTCAAAAGGTCTCACTAAATGGAAGGCATAGACACATACATTTTAAATTCCTCAACAGAGTATATTATACTCCGGAGAGACTGTTTCGATATGGTCTGAGAGGCACATCTCACTGCGAGCGGTGCAGGGAGGACAAGGTGGGATTCTTGCATGTTGCTTGGCTCTGCCCGCAGATTGCGAATTTCTGGAGTCAAATCTTTCATTTGTTAAACGAAATCACAGGGCTATCACTTGCCCCAGACCCCCTGCTGGCTTTGTTGGGTTACACTGGGACATTGCAGAGGGATGCCAGAAGCTTAATGGCAATGGGGCTGCTCTTCGCTAAACGTAGAATAGCAATACGATGGGCACGTGGGCCTTTTCCAACAATAACAGAATGGACAAAGGATATGCTATATTGTAATACATAGTCTGAGCTGTATAACAGACTATTACCCCCACAAAGTCATCCCAAGAGTTTCAGGGGATTGTATAAACAATACCTTATTGGGAAAGAGTCGGGTGAGCCTGAAAGGGACAATTAAGATTGAACATACATAGATTGCTCTGCAAGGTCCCGAAATTAATGTTATAACTGAACTGAATGGGAGGATGTATGTTCTTGTGGCACACCAAATATTATATGGATAATGTTTTCAATCAGTTGTTTGATATTAAGTATAAACATTGCTTCTACCCCCCGCATAGGGATGCTTATTACCTATGTAATTTGTGTTGAGTCTTGGCTTTATTTTTCACTAACAGCATTGTGCACTGGGAGTATGTAATGTATTACTGTGAAATGTTTAAATAAAATAATAAAAACATTTTTTTTTTAAGTGTGTCATTTGCTCACTGATTCAGGTTTAACTTTGAATGCTAAGAAATGTGAGTTGCATAAGCCAAAAGTTAAAATTCTTGACCATAACTTTTTGGATGGGGGCATGACATCTGATCCAACTTAAGTGCAAGCGTTGTCAACTGCCAGTCCTCCACAACATGTTTCCATGTAACGTTCATTCGTTAGCATGGCAAGCTATTGCTCTTGACATATACGTAACTTTGCCACTGTCCATGCACCAATAAGAAACTTGACGAAAAAGAATATTTATTTTCATTGGTCACATGAATGCGAGCAAAGACTCCAGACAATCAAACAAGCTATTGAGAACGCTACAGAAATGGCATACTTGATCCAAAGCTTCACACTGTGGTTGTTGTTGGCGCTAGCCATGTCTGGTTAGGTGGCATCCTTACACAGCATAGCAGACCCCCAAATGCTGAAAGACGTATTGTGGCATATGCAAGTTGAAGTTTGTCCCACACTGAAAGTGCTTATTCACAACCTGAGAAAGACAGCTTAGCAGTGGTGTGAGCTTGTGAACATTTCCACGTATTCTTGTATGGGAAGCGCTTCAATATTGTGCCAGATCATCAAGCATCGTTGGCCATCTGTTTCAATCCAAAGGCAAAAATGCCTCCTCGCTTTAAACGTTGGGGGTCTGCGATTTCAAAAATACAGTTACATCAGTGTGCATCGTCCAGGGAAAGATCATAACCATGCCGACTACTTCTAATGAGTGCCTCTACAGTGCCCAGGCACCCAATCTAAGACGGCTGATGCATACATAAATTTCATTGTGAAATCAAGCACCCCAGCTGCCATTTCATTGGAACATATTGGCACTGCCACAAGTCAAGTTAATGATATGCTAAAGTTGAAAGACATTATTAAGCATCAGTCTTGGTACCAGCACTTTTTCCCTCTTACCAGTGACAATACCAGGGGCCATGTGTAGGTAAATTTTATTTACCGATTCATAAATACCGAATTTTACCGATTCGGTATTTATGAATCGGTAAGTTATATGTAGGTAAACATTCGGTAATCATTACCAATTCGGTAATATTCGGTAATCATGAATCGGAATTTACCGATTCGGTAAATACCGAAGTGGTATTTACCGAATCGGTAAATACCGAATCGGTATTTACCGAATCGGAAATTCAAATACACATGACTTGATGAATCAGCCAATCCTGTGCAAACTAAACCCCACCCAACCAGGAAGTGGCCACACCCAGGCAGGTGCACACAATTAACAGACTCTGGAGAGGCTGGGAGTGCAGAGGAGAGGAGCAGAGCAACTGCCTGATTCAGCACAGGAAACTGCAACAATGGCCAGCCAGGACACAGAGAGGGATGGAGGGGAGAGGAAGAGAAAGCTGAAATTCAGCCAAAATGAACTGCAGGTACTGGTGGAGGAGGTGGTAAAGCAGCACCAGAAGCTTTTTGGGAAACAGTCACTGCAAGTGTCTGAATCAGAGAAACGGAAAATCTGGCTGGGAATCCAGGCGCAGGTGAATTCCATGGGAATGACCCCCCGGGACATTGATGTCCTCAAGAAGTGGTGGTACGACATCTGTATCATCACAAAGAGGAAGATGGCAGAATTGAAAAAAGAGGCCAGCCGGACAGGAGGTGGACGCAACAGGGCACCAGCCTTGACAGAACTGGAGGAGCTTGTGGAGACCACAATTGAGCCAGAGAGCATCGTGGGGATTGGGGATGCTGACAGCTCCGGCAGAGCCGCCACCAAACAAGGTAAGACGCTTGCACAGCAATGTGGCCCCCCCTACCCCTATCCCAACTCCCCAAATGGGCAATGAGAATCCCACTCCAGTACAGGTGTAAGTGCATACTAGCAATGCATCATGGGAGATGTAGTCCCTGAAACTCCAAACATGATACGAATAGCACAGAATAACAAGGCATGTTACACACAGTAGCGAGAAGCAGGCAGAGGACAATGAGATACTGTTTCAGAAATGTATTGTGATGCCAGCAATTCTATGCTTCAGGTACACTTAGCTGATGTTGCATTTCTGTCCACAGGCACTACTGCGCACAGAACTGCACATGAGAAGGGAGAGAGGACACACCACAAGGATAGCGCGGAGAAGGCCACCACCAGTTCAGGCCAGGGAACGGCACCACAGGCAGCCTCACCACCACAGCCAGCATCGCCACACCAGCCAGCATCGCCACTCCTGCTGGAGTCACCACCATCATCACCACCTGCATTGCACAGGTCGAGGAGGCGTGCTGCTGCCAGGTTGTATGTATCAGAGTCATCATCTGAAGACTCGAGGGGGGCGGAAACGTCCACTGTGCCCCTGGATGTTACCCATGCCAGTGTGCCCTCCGCCTCTGAGGGAGCACACACAGGTGGCAGACGGCGCCGCAGGGCTCGGCTGCAAAGTCCACCTCCCCAAGGGGAGGGCCATGGAGTCTCCTCAGGGCTTGAGGCCACCATGGTAAAAATTCAACGCATACAGGCAAGGGCAATGATGTCCGTACAGCGCCAAATGCGTGGCCTCAATGACACATTTGTTAACATTGACAGGGGCATCAGCGCCATGGCAGAGGGAATGGTTGAGATGGCTGCGGGCATGTGGGACATGTCCCAGTCCGTCATGCTGCTGTGCTCGAAGTTTGATGAGGACAGGGCAGCACGGCGCCGGGGACATCAGAGGAAAGACCAGAACACAAGGGCAGTGAACCGGCTGGCAACTGCCACTTCGCTGCTCTGCAGGCGCTCGGTGGCAATGCAGGAGGGCCTTGCGTACTGCAGCACAGACGTGTCAAGGGGGATGGTGAGGGTCACCAGTGCACTCGAAGTGCTGCTCACCAGCCAGTCTGCCACAACTGGTGCTGTGGATGCTGGGAACAGCGAAGATACGACCAGCAGGAGCAGCATAACCCCCCCTGTCCCAGACACATGGAGGAGCAGCAGGCGGCAAGGTGCTGCCACTGGTCCCACAGCCAGTGAGGACGTTCACTCAATGCCATCCCGCACTGGAGCGCGTGGGCGCAAACACTAATGCGTCACGAAATACCATGACACTATTGGGTGAAGTAACCCTTGACTCACAAATGTTTATTACACAATATTGATGGGACAGGTTTTCCTGTGTGTTGTGGCGTAGTGCTGCATGATTAAACTACGTTATGGCATCCAACTACTGGCTGTGTCCCCTTACTCACTCAGAAATAGTTGCATGTGATCTCTGCCCGTCTCACTCTCCCATCTGTTGCTGTTGCCACTCCTGCTGCGTTGGCCTCTGGCTGTGCAGAATCATCATCATTGTCCTCAAAATATGTCATTTCGACCTCTGTACCTCTCTTCGTGGCAAGGTTGTGCAGCATTGCACAAGTGGCAATGATCTTGCAGCAGATGATGGGTGTGTACTGGCGTGCACCTCCGCTTTTATGGAGGCAGCGGAACCTGCTTTTCAATAGTCCAAACGTGCGCTCCACCACATTGCGTGTAGATTTGTGTGCCACATTATATCGTCTCTCACTCAGGGTTGATGGGTGTAGGTAGGGAGTGAGGATGAATGACCGCACGGCATATGCACTGTTGCCTAGGTGAGTAAGAGGGAACCATCAGTCACATGCCTCAATACACTATAAGTTGCACTTGGTATTAGGGAACTTCACTGTTACTTACCTAGCAGGTATCCTTCTCCAAATTCTCCGGCAAGCAGTCATGTGTAGATCCCACTGTTCTGGAAGATGAAGGAGTCGTGGGTGCTCCCAGGAAACTTCGCTACGATATCAGTGATGATGTTCCCTGCATCGCAGATTACCTGCACATTGATGGAGTGGGTGGACTTTCTGTTCCTGTAGATGTGCTCAGTGGCTGCTGGTGGGCAGATTGGAATGTGTGTGCCATCAATACAGCCTATGACATGTGGGAACTGTGCCATGTGGTAAAAGTCTGTCTTGGTCTTCTGCAGTTCAGCCTGTGTGTTTGGGAAGCTGATATAGTGGTGCATTCTCTGCATCATGGCATCCAGGAACTTCCTGAAGAAACGGGACAGGCAACTCTGGGATACACCGCCCACCGCAGCTATCACCCCCTGGTAACTGCCAGATGCAAGTAGATGTAGGCTGCAGAGCACCTGCACATGTGGTGGTATAGCATGCGCCCTTCTTGTTGGCTGGTCCAGGAGTGGGTGCAGGTCCCTTATCAGGTCCATGATGGTTTGTGGGTGTAGCCTGTACCTTTCATGTATCTCAGCCTCAGTCTGTTGAAAGAGTGTGATGTGCTGTCTGTAAATGCGTTCCTCACGTCTCCAAATCCTCAGACCTGCTGCCTGTAGACGTAGGCGCCTTGCAATCACATACAGAGCGGCCATGGTGTCCACGCTGTTGCATTTTGGGATTGCTTATATGCACTGTTGATGCTTACCACCTGCTTTCAATCTGTGTTAATTACCGACTCTTAATTACCGAATTTCATGGATTTCTTAAATACCGAATTTACCTACATCTCTTTTCTCTTTTTACCACTTCATATTTACCAATTCGGAAAATATGTATTCGGTAAATATGAATCGGTAATTTTGAATTCGGTAATTATGAATCGGTATTTACCGATTCATATTTACCGAAAACTTATTTTTGGCCTCCTACATCTCAATTGACTAAATACCGGTCGGTAACAGGATATTTACCGAATTTCGGCCGTTACCGACCGGTATTTAGCTACCTACATATGGCCCCAGATGTTTAAAAATGTCAAAGATGAACTGTCCGTTACTCAGGAAGGTATTAATCTAATAGGTTTGAGAATTGTCATTCCAGACAGTATTCAACAAAAGATAACTGAAGTACCCCATGAAGAGCATCGGGGAATTCTTACCACCGAACGAGCGCTGCAAAACCAACTCTGATTTCCCCAGCTCAAAAAGAGATTAGAAAGAGAATTGAAGGCCTGTCATCTATGTAACTGCCTGTCATCAAAAACCACTCAACACACCTTAAACATGTCAGAGTTGCCAGCGTTTGCACGGACATCACCTAATGGTTATCCCTGATTAATACTCCAGTTTTCCATTGATAGAAGATCTCTCATCTATCACTCAAGAAAGAGTTATTGAGAGATTAGACGCATCTTTAAAATATGGGGGATTTCTCTGATCTTAAAGTCTGACAACAGCCCACTTTTCATCAGTCGACAATTCAGAAACTCTCTAAGTCATCTTAATGTGAAGCATCAGAAGAGCACTCCTCCTCAGCCACAGGCCAATGGCCTTGTCGAACATTTCATGAGTACTCTTTAGAAAGCTGTCCAGCGTATTGTACTAAAAAAGCACAGGGTACAAAGTTCCTCTGATACGAAGAAGAGATATCAAGGGAGCCAATGAAGAGTGAAGGAATGTTGATCCTACACTAACCCCCGAGTGTAGCCAAGGAAAAACGAGGGGAGATTCCCTTGGTGGAACTAGAGCTCTCACACACCTAGCAAGCTAGGTGTCATGCTTCATCATATGAGCTTGCCCCTCTTCAAGTCGGCGCTGCAGTACTTGACGGGCTCCCGGACAGAGGCTCTTTATCGGGGATCTTTTGTTCCTGCCGGTCGGTGCATGGGGGTGAGGGGCCTAGTGTGTGTAGATGTGAAAAGGAGTGGGTTAAAATGGGTCAGTTAGTCCTAATAGGTATTTATTCGGAAGGTAAACTACCCGATTAAAATGGTGTAGAGTGGCTGTATACTAGAAATAAGGTATCTAGTCATGTAGCCCTACTCTAAAGATCAACATGTTTCATGCCTTGTATGTCAGGAGGATCTGGGCATTTCTTAAGGATCTGAAAAAACTATCTACACTAAGGTGGTAGGGTGCATTCTACATACCACGTTTCTCAGGTCCGTGACCTGAAAAGTAAGTTAAGAATAGGTTGAGCAAGATAAACATATCTCTTCTTACTATAAACAAATATCATCGTGGAAAAGTGAAATGTGAGTACTGTCACACTCAAAAAGGTCACCATGCCCACAGGTTGGTCAACTTCAAAACCTATACCGTGAGGTGCCTATATAAGCCAGGCGCGATCAGTAATTATGAAATAGTGATTAGGATAAAAACTGAATAAAAGTGGTATATAACTCATGGAAAGGCTGTGAGCGAAACAAGAGTGGAAAACTATTGACTGGACTCACCTGGTCTGTTACTACAGATTACTAGCAACAGTCCTGGCGGTAACTTAAAATGGACACCGATTGGGTCCTATAAAACATAAAAAATCAGGAAATAAGGTGATATAAATGAGTCATAAACAAAAGTAGGCAAAAAGCCTACCAAAGTGTAGGCGCTACTAAGGGTGCAAGAAGGGAGCCACCTCAACCCGTATCTGGCAAGACCCAATCGAAAGAAACTTCGGACCGGTGACTAGGGGAGAGCGGTAATGAAAATTCCGCCGTGCGTCAAAAGTACACCGGTCGGGTCAGGAGGGACGGGGGTGTGTTTTAGGGAGAGGTACTCAACAACGTTGCCCAAATGTAGCTCTTGGCGGTAGAGGCATCGAGACCAATGTGGGATTTGAGCCACAGAGATAAGGAGTACTCAACCGCGTCGATTCACGCTGGATTGAATCACCTACCCTACCGCCAGGAACCGGGGTGGTGCCTAGCCGAGGTTGTTGTGGGAAGTTATACTCTGCATCCCAAATGGGAAGGTGCCAATACGTCGAGGGCGTGTGACGTGCTTGAAGCGTCATAGAAGGCGCTCGCGTGTACCACGTGATGCTAAAACGTGGCGGCCATGTTAGTGCAGGATAGGAATACAAAAACACCAGGCGCGCAAGGAACCTCCAGAGGGGCAATAACTGTTGGAGATCCCAAAGTGGCGCCAGGTGAGGCAAAGCACAAACAGTCTAAAGATATGTTGTGCATAGCGTTAATTAAAATAAAATGCCTCGTAATAATAGGTATTCATAATGAAGCATATAGGTTCAGAATGGAACTGCATAACTCATAACGCGGATAAGTACAGGATAACCAAGTCGAGTGGCACTATCTATTGGTTGTACTATTGCCGTGTCAGGTAAGGCAATGCAAGGTGGTATGATGTTAGGAATAACAAGCGTCAGAACCCATGTGGAGCCAAGGAGTGGTAAAGCAGGAGCCTGTAAGAATCCAGACAAGACATCGTTAACTCCAGGGGTCAGGTGGGGCCAAGATTAGACAGACATACGGATGCTAAAAGGGTCACTCTAGGGTAGTTAAGTGCTGACTAAGGGAGTGAGCCCCATGGGATGTCATCATTGAGTCCCTCAGTATGGGAAGATAATCTATGTACCCATCTCTGTTCAATCCTGAACAGTGATGGTTTGGAAATCTGTGGATGAGATTCCAATACAATCCAGTGTATTGAGTCTGGGGAAAGTTGAGCCTCAGTGAAGTGTCTGTACATTCTAGTGGTGGTTCGTAGACAGCGTATGTTGCTCCTGTGTTCAATAATGCGTGTTTTGACTGGTCGCATGGTCATACCTATGTATTGTAGACCGCACGGGCAGGTGATCAAATAAATACAATGACTGGTATTACAGTTGGTATGATGAAGGATGCACCATTTGAAGTTTGGACGCAGGTTGACTTCCTTGGTTATTGTCGTATATTTACATGCTGTTCATGTGCCACAGGGGTAATGTCCTTTAACAGGTGGTAGGCCCCATAGGTTTGTTTGCGCAGAGTTAGTGTGAATCTTGGGTCTCGTGTGAATCAGAATGTCTCTTAAGCTGCAAGTTCTCGTGTATGCGAATCTTGGTTTGGGGATCTTTAGGTCCCCTGTATTGAGAATACCCCAATGCTTCAAAATGATCTTTTTGGTGGGGACTGAGTTGGGTGTGTATGAGGTAACACATGTAATTAAGTCGATAGGAGGTTTATGGTGAACCTCTAGTAAAGACTCTCTAGGATTGTTTCTAGCTCTCTTCATTGAGTCATTGATAATTTTAGAGGAGTAACCTCTAATCATTGGTCTCGATGCCTCTACCGCCAAGAGCTACATTTGGGCAACGTTGGTGAGTACCTCTCCCTAAAACACCCCCCCCCTCCCTCCTGACCCAACCGGTGTACTTTTGGCGCACGGCGGAATTTTCATTACCGCTCTCCCTAGTCACCGGTCCGAGGTTTCTTTCGATTGGGGCTTGCCAGATAGGGATTGAGGTGGCTCCCTTCTTGCACCCTTAGTAGCGCCTACACTTTGGTAGGCTTTTTGCCTACTTTTGTTTATGACTCATTTATATCACCTTACTTCCTTATTTTTTATGTTTTATAGGACCCAATCGGTGTCCATTTTAAGTTACTGCCAGGACTGTTGCTAGTAATCTGTAGTAACAGACCAGGTGAGTCCACTCAATAGTTTTCCGCTCTTGTTACGCTCACAGCCTTTCCATGAGTTATATACCACTGTTATTCAGTTTTTAACCTAATCACTATTTCATAATTACTGATCGCGCCCGGCTCATATAGGCACCTCATGGTATAGGTTTTGAAGTTGACCAACCTGTGGGCATGGTGACCTTTTTGAGTGTGACAGTACTCACATTTCACTTTTCCACGATGATATTTGTTTATAGTAAGAAGAGATATGTTTATCTTGCTCAACCTATTCTTAACTTACTTTTCAGGTCACGGACCTGAGAAACGTGGTATGTAGAATGCACCCTACCACCTTAGTGTAGATAGTTTTTTCAGATCCTGAAGAAATGCCCAGATCCTCCTGACATACAAGGCATGAAACATGTTGATCTTTAGAGTAGAGCTATATGACTAGATACCTTATTTCTAGTACACAGCCACTCTACACCATTTTAATCGGGTAGTTTACCTTCCGAATAAATACCTATTAGGACTAACTGACCCGTTTTAACCCACTCCTTTTCACATCTACACACACTAGGCCCCTCACCCCCATGCCCCGAACGGCAGGAACAAAAGATCCCTGATAAAGAGCCCCGGTCCGGGAGCCTGTCAAGTATTGCAGCGCCGACTTGACGAGGGGCAAGCTCATATGATGAAGCATGACACCTAGCTTGCTAGGTGTGTGAGAGCTCTAGTTCCACCAAGGGAATCTCCCCTCGTTTTTCCTTGGCTACACTCGGGGGTTAGTGTAGGATCAACATTCCTTCACTCGTCATTGGCTCCCTTGATATCTCTTCTTCGTATCAGATGAACTTTGTACCCTTTTTTGTTTATAGTCTTTTGGGGCTTGTACACTGGACCTCATCAAACTAGCCCCTCCTGTCCCCCCCCCCTTTGGAATACACTAAAAAAGCACAACCATAAATCTATCTTAAATTTGATTCTTCGAGCTTACTGTTCGATACCTCACTCAACCACAGGTGGAAGCCCTGCTACCTTGATTTTCGGAAGAGCCAAGACAACCAAGTTACCTCAGTGGACCAACATTTAGATTGTAAAAGGAAAATAAAGGCCTATGCAGATAACCGTTGACATGCAAAAGGGGTTATGTTCACTAGAGGAGATAGAGTGCTGTTCATCAGCATAGAACACAAAAGACTGATACTCCTTTCAATGCAGAACCATTTCATGTTGAGACCAGCAAAGGACGCATGGTTACTGCCCAACGTCTGGAAAGTCTATTGTGTGAGATTTCTCACATTTCTGACATATGACTCATCGCTCATCAGGCACTGATGTCGATGTAGAGACTGTATCTGAAAGGACAGGTGAAGACCCCTGACAGCTGTTGATCCTACATCACCAACGCAAGTCATGGTCAATTCTACTCTCTGTCCCCAGTTTCCAAAGACACGGTCAGGACATTTGATCTAAGTGCCACGAAGACACATTGAAAATCTATGATTGTGTATACATTTGTAAAAGAAAATGAAATTTTTATTTAACAGAGCAGGAAATGTAGTTTTGTGTAAGCCTGGGCAAAGCACTACGCTACGCTCGCGTAGTTTGCGAAGTTTGCGCTACTTCGCACTACGCGAACTGCACGTAGCACAGTGCAAACACGCGTAGCGTAGTGTTGCGTAGAGCTGCGGTCATTTTTTGCTTGCTCGCGGTCCTCAACGTCAAGTTGGCGACCGCGAGCAAGCAAAATGACATCCCGGCGAGACTTTTTCCTTGTTCGCGATCAGCAACATCAAGTTGGCGATCGCGAGCATGGAAAATAAACATCCCGGCGAGATTCAGGTTTCTCATTGTGAGTGGTCGCGTATGCTCGCGACTGCTCGCGATGAGAAACTACCAGTTCGCGTTGAGAAAGCTGCCGCTCGAGTAAAAATCTACTCGAGCAGCAGAAAACTACAGCTCGCACTGTGCAAGATGCCATTTTCAATGATTGCACATTGCCGGTTGCTTGTCCGCACTGTGCAATCATTGAAAACGACATCTGGCACAGTGCGAACAAGGTACTACGCAGTTCGCGAAGTGCTACGCGTAGCTCGCGTAGTGCGAACTGCACTTTGCGTAGCTTCGCGAAGTGCTACTTCGCGAACTACGCCCAGGTTTAGTTTTGTGTGAGTTTGCAATGATGGAACCTGTATGGCTCCTGAGGGGCTCTGTAAAACTGTGACATAAACATTAGAGCATAGTCAAGTGAATGCAGGTTTATAATGTTGAATTTGCGGTAACACGCAGAAGAATAAAGACGTGTTATACTAAGCTCTGTGTTTGGCGTAGTCATTAGCAAGTACCCAGGCTGGGAAGGATGCTACAAAAAATGGAAGTGGTGGAAGGTGGAATCATCCTACCCATATTTTTCAAATCTGAGAGTGAAACAGACAATAGAACAGCCAATGAGTTCAGTAAGGAATAGGGAACAGAGGAAGAAACTTGGGCAACCCTGAAGGGAAATCTGCCAGTGAGTTTGAAAATAACTCAGAAGATGAAGAACTGATATTTCAAACACAATGCAATCTATTAAAATATATGTCAAATTTTTGTAGATTTATTTGCTATACCTAAAATACTCATAACTAGTTCTAATAAATTAGTAGGGCTTTGTGTCTGGTCTCCAGGTGGTTTCTGGCAGTAACTCTACATCCACCTGAGGCAGTCATGCCTTGTAGTACTGTGCACTCCTCATCTCTTTACCTGCGCATCACATGGCAGTGGCCATATTGAAATAAACAATGGCTTCCCACCCAATTACTACTACAATAAAAATTACACTTGATCTAGAAGAAAGGCCAAAACTTCAAACACACTAAATGTATGTTTTGACAAGTCAGACTACAACTGAAGAAAGGGGGACTAAAAATCCACTAGACCGCCGCTGAGAGTTTTTTATCTTGACATAAAAGATGGCATGTACGTTTGATCAGGACTTGAGATAGCTTCATGGCGACAGGCTGTCGTCAGCTAGTAGTGAAGCAGACTATGTTTCCAGACACCCGCATCCTGGAGTTTATGGCGTGTTTGTGGGCTAAAAAACTTTTACACTATCTAATTTGTATACTTGATTTTAACTTTTAGCATGTAACCTGGCCCAGTAGAATGTACTTTAATGAACCTTAAGTGTGGATGATTTGCATCTAATCTGTTGTAAACGTCTCTTTTCCCTATTTAGATCTTATTTGCACTATATAAAACTTTGAATAAATAAATACATTGGTGGTTTTACAGATTTACCAGATTTGTTGTAGTTCAATTTTTTTTAAGACAGAAAAGAAAGCATTTACTATTGAGATGCGATCTAGGCAATTGATTGAGGTCGAGTATACATTATGTACACAAGTATTAAGATGTGAGACTAGGATTGGGAAAATTAGGCTGTGGGAGAAAAAAGTACAGAGATGATGTAATTCTCTCATGCTCATGATGAAAATTGTGACATGTATGAGAGTGTAGCAGAGAAAGTAGAAGTAATGTAGATATAGTAATAAAGACAAAGAGGAATATTATTGGAAGATCAGTGGCGGCTCTTTAAGCAGTGCAAAAAATAATAATAAAATGATTATAACAAGATGGTATTATAATTTTATTTTTCTATGAGGGACTCGGAGCCAGGTCAGGGTGCAGCTGAGCTCGCCAGAGCAGAGTGAGGAATGGTTTGCACTCTCTAAGTGCACATGACTGTTTGGCCGGTCCTCTTCGGCCGGCCAAACAGTCATGCGCACTTACCATTTTCTTCACCTGGCTGTGTTGCACAGCCCGGTGGAGAACATGCCCGGCACTGCCTGAGTGGCCAAACAGGCCACTCAGACCAATCACAACTCTGATCATGCAGCGTCGTGATTGGCTGGGAGAATCCGAGAGCTTGGGTGCTTCCAGTGCTGAGAGTAGAGGACGGAGGAGAGGCGTGCAGCGGGGAAGGTAAGTTTATTTTATTTCTTTTTTCATTCCCCCACCCCGCCACCCCTGTTCCAAGGCAGCCGTCACTGGGGAAGATAGTAGCATAAAAGAAGAAAAATTGGCAGAGACCGAGAGAAAGAAAAAGCAAAAGAAATAAAAGAGTAACAGAGCAACAATTTTATGCCCAATCCTCTTTGAACCATACATGATCCCTGTAGCCAGCACCATCCGCTCTCACAACATTAACGTCCTCTCCTGTGCAGCTCATTCTCTCCCTCACAGACATGTTGACCAGCACTCAGATCAAGTTCAATGCCTGTATTACTACTGATATCGACCACTGGATTAAGACCAACTGTCTGAAGCTGAACACCGACAAGACTGAAATTTGATCTTTGGGAACCACTTCTCCGTGGGATTCCATCTAGTGGTCAACAGACCTAGGACCGAGGCCCACCCAACACCCACGTTAAGATCCTCAGAATCATTATCAATAGCAAACACAACATGACCACCCAAGTTAATGCTGTCACAAGCATATGCTTCCATGTGCTGAAGATGCTGAGGAAGATTTTCAACTAAGTTCCAATCAGCACCCAGAAACCAAGCTCACACACACCCTCGTAACAAGCAAGCTTGACTACATGATCACCCTTTATGCTGAGATCAACAAAAAACTCACCTGAAAGCTGCAGACTACTGAGAACTTTATGACCAGAATCACTCTCAACCTCTCACGCTTCACTCACCTCACACAACACCTGAAAGAGCTCAACTAGCTTGCTGGGTACAAAGGAGCACATTTCAAACTCCTCACTCAAGGCATTACATAACACTGACACAGCATACCTCAACAATCACATCTGCTTTTACAAACCTTCCAGACATCTGCCCCCATCAGACATCACACATCCAACGCATATGGAAAACCAGATCCAGGGGTAGAGCCTTCTCCCACATTCCTCCTGGAGCTTGGAATGACCTGCCACTACCTGCCACGACCTGCCACTACACATACAGTCCTCTTCCTCACTTATTGAATTCCGCAAGAAACTGAAGACCTGGCTTTTCAAGTAGTCCAACTAGGCCCTAGGTGTGCATAGACTCACACCTGCTCAGTGCCGGGATACTCTCTCGGGTGATAGTGTGCTCTACAAATCTACATAACATAACATGACATAGCATGAAATAACATAACATGCAAGATTATGGTACTAAATCTTGCATGGTGCACATCTACCAGTAGAGTATGGGTCTAGGTATATATAGAGGGGGACGATACATCAATTTGAAATTGTCCCCTATGGTCACTTAGTTTTCTATATTGACTATAGAGCTGTCCTCTTTGCTAAGTATGGGACAAGGAAGTGGTGAGTTATGGTAATTTATGTCCAAAACTCCTTCCCCCAGACATGCTTTCTTTGAATTGATTTTCCATATAAACCCATTAAAAAGGGGTTTACCAAGCAAAGTCTAATTAGGTTTATTGGCATTATGCTTTACAATAGAATGTTTTTTTTTTTTACCTATTGAAGTAGGTTTTGACCAGTAACAAGAACCCGATAATACGGTCGTGTGTCTAGTTAGAAAGAAAATGTGGTGTTTTACACCCAAGGAATAACAAGTTGAGTAGTTCTTAACCCTTTCGGTGCGTCGGACGGCCGGGAGTCGTGCTCATGTGCGTTGGACGGCTCCCAGACGTCCACGCGTATGGCACAGGAAATCCCTTTTGTGCGGGCACCAGAGGGATTCCCTTTTTGTCACAACACCCTCTGGATTTCACTGAAATGACCGCCAGCGTGCATGTCACGCTGATGTCATTTTGGAGAAAATGAAACTGAAACTCAGTTTCAGTTTCACTGCCTCGGTGCTCAGGGGGCTATCTCAGCCCCCTGAGCACTGAGACAGACAGGAGGCAGAATCTCCCCTTTCCAATGGTATCCCTAGTGGATCCCTGCTTCGGGATCGCCTCAGGAGGGCAATCCCCAAGCAGGGATCCACCCACTAGGCACCAGGGAGGAGGGAGCGGCCCCTTGGACAAGGGCTTTTGCTCTCCCATTACTTTGGGCACAGACCGTCTTTCTGCCCCCTCTGGGGGAGCAAATGGGGCAATAGCCCCCAATCTGCCCCTCCCCTGGCAGGGCAGAAAGCATACTAGGCGCCAGGGATTATTTTTTGCCTGGGTGGGGGCTGCCCAAAACGGGCATGCTAATGCCCCCACCCCCTCCCCAAATTCCAGTCTTTCTGCGCCCCCTAGGAGCCAGATGGGGGCAATAGCCCCCAATCTACCCCCGGGGGGCAGAAAGCACACTAGGCCCCAGGGATTTTTACACCTGTAGCGGTGGGGCTGCCTAAAATGGGCAGGCCAATGCCCCCCCCAAATTTCACAGTCTTTCGGCCCCCCTGTGAGGCAGATGGGGCAATCGCCCCCAATCTGCCCCTCCCGCCGGGGGAAAGAAAGCACACTAGGCACCAGGGATGTTTTTGTTTATACACCTGTAGGGGTCGGGGCTGCCCAAAATGGGCATGCCAATGCCCCCACCCCCCCAATTCCACAGTCTTGGTGACCCCCTGGAAGGCAGATGTGGGCAATAGCCCCCAACCCGCCCACCCTGCGGGGGGGGCAGAAAGCACACTAAGCACCAGGGATATTTTTTGTTTTTACGCCTGTAGTGGTGGGGGCTGCCCAAAATGGGCATGTCAATTCCCCCACCCCAAATTTCACAGTCTTTCTGCCCCAAAAGCTCCCAATCTGCCCCCCGGGGGGGGGGGGGCAGACAGCACACTAGGCACCAGGGATTTTTTTAGTTTTTACACTTGTAGGGGTGGGGGCTGCCCAAAATGGGCATGCCAATGCTCCCAACCCCCCCTCAAATTCCACAGTCTTTCTGCCCCTGCCCCTCCGAGAGGCAGATGAGGGCAAAAGCCCCCAATCTTATCCCCCGGGAGGGCAGAATGCACACTAGGCACCAAGGATTTTTTTCTTTTCACACCTGTAGGGGTGGGGGCTGCCTAAAATGGGCATGGAATTGCCCCCCCGCACCCTCCCCCCCAGAATTCCACAGTCTTTCTGCCCCCCGGGATGCAAATCGGGGCAATATGCCCTGATCAGCTCCTGGGGGGCACAGAATCCCCACTTGGCACCAGGGATTATGTTGGTTTTTTTTATACGAAGGGGTGGGGGATGCCCAGAATGGGCATACTAATGCCCCCACACGCAAAAAAGTATTTCTTCCCCCCACCAGAAAGGCAGATGAGGCAATAGCCCCTTATCTGCCCCTCCAGGTGGGGCAGAAATCCCACTAGGAACCAGGGATATGTTTCTGGGCATGTCAGGGAGAAGCCCCATAGGCAAGGGTCACTCCCCTTTTTTTAGGCACATATTTTGGTTGTTTCAGTATTATTTTTAATCTCATCTACCCCCAAGCGGGGACCCAAAAACCACTAGAAACCAGAGAGAGTTTGTGTGTGTGCGTGTGTGTGTGTGCGTGTGTGTGTGTGTGTGTGTGTGTGTGAACTGAAGTGTGGTTTATGGTCTGCGTGTACTGACCTTTGGCTGGCATTTTGCTGGCGGTGTGTGTGGGCTTGCACTTGGCTAATGGTGTGTGTGGACTTATGCTTGATGACAAAGTGTGTAGATTGGCACTTGCCTGGTGGTGTGTGTGGCACTTGCCTGGCAGCGTATGTGGACCGGCGCTTGGCTGGCAGTGTGCATGGATGGTGCTTGGCTGGCGGAATGCGTGGATGGCGCTTGGCTGGCAGAGTGCATGGATGGCGCTCGGCTGGCCGAGTGCGTTGATGCTGCCTGGCTGGCGGTGTACGTGGATGGCGCTTGGCTGGTGGTGTGCATGGATGTTGGTGGGCGTGTACTGACTCTTGGCTGGCGGTGTGGCTTGCATAGATCCTGCAGCGTTTTCTTACCTAGAATTCCCTGCAATCCTCCAATTTACTTACAAAGTCACATTTTCCTCACATTTCTATGTGGGTAAGTTGTAGGATCCCTGCTCAGGCACAAATTTCCTACCACCCAGCATTCCCCTTGGTCTGGCGAGACAAATGATACCTCACTTGTGTATGTGCCCAAAGTAGCGTCAGCCTGAAAACATATAAACAAATTGCCCTTCTGGACCCACCTTGGGCCCCCCTCAATCTTTACACATTTCTTGGCCCTTTCATGTCATAAGCACTTGGCCCATCCACACAAGTAAGGTATCATTTTTATCGGGAGACTGAGAGGAATTCTGAATGGTATAAAATTTGTGCCGAGCAGTGATCCCACAACGTTCCTATACAGATATTCCATACCTCCCTGGACTCCCAAGGGTGTCTAGTTTTTAGAAATGTCTGGGTTATTTAGGTTCCCTAGATGTCTGCAAGCCCGGTACCAGAAACACAGGTGTCCACATATCTATCACAAAATGACCTGGTTTTTCAAGGGTGTCACCTGCGTTTTGGTCCCGGGCTCAGAAGCCATCTAGGGACACCTACCAAACCCAGACATTTCAGATAACTACACACCTAGAGGAGTCCAGAGCAGTGAGGCTTGCATGGATATCCCAACATTTTCCTACCCAGCATCCCCTGTAAACCTCAAACTTAACTAAAGAATTCAGGTTTTCCTCACTTTTCTGTGTGGGAAAGTTGTAGGATCACAGGACCGCCACAAATTTCCACCAACCTTGCGTTCCCCCCAGTATCCCGATAAAAATGGTACTTCACTCGTGTGGGTAGGCCTAGTGCTCATGACAGGAAATGCTCCAGCGGAAAAGGTCAAATTTACATATCCTCCCTGCTTCACAGACCCATCATCACGCTAATTCATTCATGCACACATTCATTGGTGGGGCTCATAACACCAACACTCATACGTCACACCACAGGTCTGCACACAGGAGGAATGAAGAAGAAGAAGCACTGGACTTGTGGGGGGGGGTACCTATAGAGAGAAATATTTATATTAAATACATTATGTACATCTGCCTCTGTAGAATCCTAACTTTAACATCAAGGCACTCCACCACTTGGTCGATGGACCAATTAGTTGGACTGGTTGATGGTGATTTAGAACCAGCTAAAACCACATTTAAAGTCTCAGAGTCTTTCAAAGAACCACAAACTCACTCTTAGTAATAATTGTTTAGTTTATCTAATTAACTTCACCTTCATTGGCATAATCAGCATCATTATCAATTCAGAATTTTTAAATCACATTAGCATAATTCAGCATGACATTTATATTTACCTAATCTTGGCTTCTAGCGATCATTCTCCTGCTACTTATCAGCCCTGCATAAATCAAGCTTTTCCGATAAAACCCGATCAAATGCAGGCTACGACCCAATCAGGCCGGAGACAAAGTTCTTTCGCCCCGCACGATACAGTCCCAAAGATCTCCGGGGACCTGATCCTCGTGCAAGCAAGTCGGTCAGCGGGATTCGGACCATAATCCTGGAACGCACTAGCCTCTATCCTCTTCTATAGTTCCCTTTTTATAATAAATTTCAACGTAATCGGCAACAATTTCTAAGCTCAAGCACTCTGATTGGCTTAAGCCTTCCAAATTGCAATATGGTCCACAGTTCCCACATCCCTAGGATTCTCAGGGAAATGGCTTATGTCATTCTTTTAATTCATAAAGTTTCTCATGCGAAAGGTCCGAAGTATCCATATCATGGCTATTGGAATAGGTGTTATTTGTCTTCTCTCACAGTCACACTACTTGAACTTTGGCAGTCCTCCACATTCCTATCCTTGACGAGGAACACTGTGACTTGGTCAAAAGGACGCCTGGATATCTTCAGAGCCATCCGAGTCTGTGCAGTAGACATCGCGCTCACATGACAGTGGCCACTTCCGAACTCCATTTTGAATCTTGCGGCCTAGTAGGCCCGAATGCCAACTTAAGCGAAACAAACATAAAGAATAATTAATGTATGGAAATGAAGATTCTAATGTTTAAACCCACACTAATCCCTTTATATATTAGTATTTTCCTAGCTTATAGCAACATTTAATGAAACATTACTCACCATTTCGTCCTGGCAAGAACGCAAAACCTCACAAAAAGCAATATAACCATGCAATTTTCTATATCAACACAATCTACCGTTAATATGCGTACCACAGTTATTTATTAGGGTTATTTGCCATGCAGTTTGCATTTAGTCCCACGTGTACTTCATGTTTACTAAATGTACGGTTGGTTAGTACCATATCTCCACACAATTAGTACAAGTTACTAATTAGAATGATTAGGTAATTAGTATTTTTATGCAAAATAGAGAAGGTATACAAAATTGTGTTTTACCTGCTCCACCAATCCCCCCTTTGGTGATTTTTAATATCACCACAAATCCCACTAAATTTAAATTGAATTTTTTATGGAAATGATTTCAGTTTCCTTACAACAGGTTACATCACATCATTGTTTCCCTCATTTCATCCTCTCTTGTTCTCTGATACATATTGTCTTTCCATTCTTCCAGTTCTATATCCCCCATTTCTCTCTCTTTTCTCTCTTTCTCTCTTTTCTTGGCAACTTCTCTTTTTATTTTATTTTGTAGTTTTCTTCTTTTTATACATACACATCCTAATCTCAAGATTAATACTAGTATTACTACACAAGTTACTGGAATTAGAATTGTACCTATAAATGAACTACCTAACCTAATTAATACGTTTTTAATAGTAGAAAACCCTTTATCAAGCTTTTCCCAAACACTTTCAACCTCCAGTGAAACAATCTCCTCATGTAAGTCTGTTATATTCTTAATATATTTCTTTAAATCTTGACTCTCGTCAGGAATATAAGTACAACAATGTTGCACTTTCAGCATCCCACAGACTCCTCCTTCCTTTGCCAAAATAATGTCAAGGGCAAGCCGATTTTGCATAACCATGGCCCGAATGGCTACCATTTCGGTATTTACCAATAAGAACCTTCAAGCAGTGCTTGTCGATAAGCGATCCACTACTGTAGACAATTTTCAAATTTTATGTGCATTCAGAGATATTCCAATGGCTGGTATCAGTGCTCCAAAAATATCCCCTACAATTTCTGACCAACTTTCCCTCCTTCTACGTGTTAGTTGTCTGCCTATCTCATACGCACCATCTTTTCCCCTTCCCACATGAAATATCGTTGGGAAGACCAGGCCTAGGTAACATGTGCCATACCAATGGTCCGGCAACCAATAATAAGCTATGTTCCCACAGATAAAATATAATCCAGGGAATACCTGGTCGTTTCCTCCTTTAAATCCCCATCCTCCCATGATTCTATATGTATCATGGAATTCACTCACACCTATAAAATAATTTTTGTACACAGTTTTATTTCTTCTGATACACAATTTTCCTCTCTGAGGCCAATCTAAAGCCGTAGCCGGACTGGTTTCTCCTTTCAAATGTTTTTCTCTTTCTACGTCCCAAACTGTCGTCTCCCCTTTTCCTTCAGGTATTTTCTTTTGCATCTTAATCCTTCTCTCTTCAACCAGCTCCAGAAAAGTCTTCCCTCCCTTCTTCAGACTACAAGTAAGATTATTTCTAAACACTGCCTCTAAAGTCAATTCTCTAGTCTCTAAGAATTTTTCACCTAAAACTTTACCAGGTTTTATCTTGTTTAGTTCAGGACTTATAGGTACTTGTGAGAAAATATTATCTACATCTGAGAAATAGTATTCTAATTTCCCTGTTTTATAGAACAAACTTGCTAACACACTACATGTGATACCATAAGTCACAGGAAGGTGGTGATATGTAACACCTTCTGATATTGATGCAGGTAGCTGCATACACACGTAACAATCTCTAACGTCCATGGTCTTTACATATTCTGCTATAGACCTATCCTTATGTGAGTCAGTTCTATCCATCAATCTGGTCGTATACGTATCATGAATCTTTTCTACATTAGTCCTATTCTCAATGTGATCCTCTATCATTTCAAACGATACTTTAAATGAAACTATTTAAGCTAATACACTCCATAGAAGCATTAGTAACCCTGTACAACAACAACACACTTTGCGCCATCTTCGAAGGAACACACATGTAGATTTTCTACCTTCTGTGTTTGCCATTTCGGAAATGATCAGTGTCTTTTGAATTAGCCTCTTTTATTTACACTAGTTTTCGTCTAAACCCAAGGCTCTGAGCGCCTACTTGGTTCTTTCAGTCATATGTCTTTATTCAGTAACTGAATTTCTCCGCAGCCTTTTCTTATCACTTCAATGTGGCATTTGATTGTCTTTTACTTTGTTCTCACAATCTGGATTCAGAACTTCCTGAACATCCGTTTCTTCTTCGATGTCAGACAAGATAACTCTCAGGATTGCCGAATCTTCTTCCTCCTCAACCACTTCCGGTACGTCACACCTAGACTGTCTCGGCTGTCTGCTTCCTCTTGTATTTCAGGAAGTGCCACATACATGTATTCCGGTGACTTATACCTCTGGTTGGGTCTCTTAATTCGTTTTCCCTTCTTCAAGTGTGTTTGATCAGTGTCTCCAGAGTTTTCTTGGCTCGACACCTCATTCACTTGTTCTGCTTTGGATGACTTTACTCGTGTCAATCGGTATCTCAGTCCTTTTACTTTGTTTGGCCAAATTTCCTCCTTTGCTGGCCTTTTCAACTTATTCACATTCTCACTTCTTCCTTCTTGTACTTCTCCTTCACTGTCCTCAGATTCAGTCTCACTTTGATTTTTGTCTTTCGTCGATTCTCCTTCCACAACTTCCTGTTCCCTATCTTTCTTTGTCCCTCCTCGTGTTTCTTCCATGCAATCTTCCTGCTGACTAACTGTCCCTTCTTCTACCTGGTTGTGTGGCTTCCCTACACCTCCTTGGGGGTCTTCCGCAACAATCTTGCCCTCTCTCTCTCTGTATCTAATTCCTCACCTTCTACTTCTACGACCTCTGGTGGAACTTCTCGTGCACTTGCATGTGGAGCCTCTATATCAAAAATGTCCTTAACAGTCTTTTCAATATTCTCCTCTACACTGTCCTGTTCCTTCTCTTGATCAGGATCTGACTCGGAGCTAGTATCAGAAATCTCCAATCACCTTCTTAATGGCAAATTCTTTTGTTCTGTAACTTGACTAGGTTCCAACTCTCCTCTTTTTTGAGTTGATCTGGCTCTTGTTTCTTCTGAGTCCGACTCAGAGCTGGTATCAGATTCTCCAAAATATTCTTCTTGTGATTTACCCACTGGACTAGGGATTCGCAGAGTATGACTTGCATGAATCCAATTCTTTGCCCTGGCACATTTCACAGCCAAAGTCGTGGTTAGAATCACTTGACGTGGCTTTCCCCTGCATGGGACCAGACAATTTCTTCTTCTCTGTACTTTAATCCTTACCCAGTCTCCTGGACTTAAATCATAAGCTGGCTTCTTTTCAAGGGTGGTGGCATCCGATCCAACCTGATGAAACACAGAATGAACGGAATCAGCCAATCCCTTGCAATAATCCAACACAAAGTCATCAGTTATAGGCAGTAGTTTGTTGACAGGAATGAAAACATGTCTCATCGCCCTACCCATAATGATTTCATGAGGACTCAATCCCGTGTTTCTATCAGGGATAGATCTAATAGTCACGAGTACTAGAGGCAAGACATCAGGCCATTTTAATCCTGTGGCCAAACACATGTTTCCCAATCTGTTTTTAATGGTGCCATTCACTTGTTCCACCACTCCAGAAGCCTCTGGACGGTAAGCACAATGCAGTTTTTGTTGTACATTCAATGCTTCACAAATCAATTTTATAATTTCATTCTTAAAATGCTTTCCTCTATCTGACTTGATCGTAACTGGGAAACCGAATTTAGGAATGAACTCTATCAATAGGAGTTTGGCTTCTGTAACTCTATCACTCCTTCTGGTTTAGTATGCTTCTACCCATCGTGAAAACAGACAAACCACTACTAAGACATATCTTAGTCTATTACATGGGGGCATTTCAATGAAATCAATATGCATTCTGGTGAAAGGACCTCCTTTCCGTCCTATTGTTCCCAAACTCACCACTGTCTTTCTTCCTGGATTGTATTGTTGACATGTGAGACATCTTTGACAAAGGCTCTCCGCTACAAGCCGAAACTTAGCATTGTAACATGTCTGTTTGAAAAGTCTGATCATAGCATCTCTTCCTACATGTGCCTGCCCATGGTATATCCGTGCCATGGTAGAGACCATGCTATCAGGCATGGTCTTCCATCCCGATAAACCCAAACACGGTCTGACTCTCGAGGTGCACATCCTAATTTTCTCCAGTTTCTTTTCCTCATCTCCTGCCTCTTCCTGCAGCTGCCACACCTCTTCCCATGTATTTACAGTGTTAGTAAAAAGTAAGGAACATAAATTCATCTCCTTTTCCCTGTTTCTGTTTAGTGAATTCTGATTGCGCGCACAATATTGCGCTATGTCGTTTGCAAACTCGTTTCCTGCCGACACATAGTCACTGGTCTTCGAGTGAGCTGCACACCTCACCATTGCCAATTGCTTAGGCAGCTGTATCGCCTCAAGCAATTTCCCAACCACTTCCGCATTCCTTATAGGGGTTCCACTCGACGTCAAGAACCCTCTTTGGGCCCATATCTGCCCAAAATCATGCACCACCCCCAAGCCATAGTGGCTGTCGGCAATTAAAGTGATTCTCAGATTCCTCCCCAATTTGCATGCTCTTGTTAACGCACATAGTTCAGCAACCTGACCCAATCTCACTCCTTTCAAAGAAGATGCTTCCAGTACAGCCGCTACAGTACATACTGCATATGCCGCAATCTAAACCTCTTCATCCGTTCTCAAGCATGACCCATCCACAATTATCACATAGTCACTTTCTTTCAGAGGTACGTCCTTTATGTCTGGACGCGGCTTGGTGCAATAGTCAAGCACTTCCAAACAGTCATGATCCACGTCATCTTTTACTTCCACATTTTCAGCATCGGGCAACAACGTTGAGGGGTTTACATTGAGACACCTCACAAGGCTCACATTTGTTGCTCCCAAAATGACTTTCTCATATTTAGTTAGACAACTATCTGGCACATGCATCAACCAAAAATCAAGTCGCAAAAATACCGAATCGCTAAAATCACCCGTTAGCGAGTGGCAAAAAACGATTCCCAATGCATCAACACAAATCGGGAAAAAATAAAGAATCGCTAAATAATTCCCTGCAAAAATAACGAATCCCTAAAAGAAGCCCCGTCAAAATAAAGAATCGCAAAACACAAAAATCGCAAATATCGAAATCACTAATAGCGCTCGGCAAGTGCCAATCGCAAATGACTAATCGCAAATGAATGCATCAAAAATCGCAAATACCGAAAACCCCAAAAATCGCTATTTAGCATGAGCAGATTAAGGGGAATCAGAACCTGGAGATAAAGTTTCATTTAAAAAAAAAAAAAAAAAAACTACATGTGCCACAGATGCTACCAATCAGTAAGCCATTCAAATAGGGCCAGGAGATCCTGTTTCCTTGCACAAAATGGCAACCCTCTACGTGCTTGCAAGGAGGATGCAAATTAATGCAGCAGGACAGCGCAGGAGAAGGATCCAGGAGAGAGTCTTCAGAGTGCGTGTCACATTGCTAGGACAAAATGAGGATGAGTATCGTCTCAATCGTGCCATGATCATGCACCTAATTGCAGACCTTGAACCACTACTGCAGCACCAGACACGTCGGACCAATGCAATTCCTGCGCACGTCCAGGTCCTATGCAGCCTGCACCTACTGGCCTCTGGAAGTTTCCAGGGGGTCATCGCCGTAGCGGGAGGCGAATCACAAAGCGCACTTTCACGCTTCGTCCACAAATTCATTGATGCCATGCTGACAATGATACATACCCACATCAGCTTCCCCACAACCCCACAGCAGTTGGACCACACCAAACAGGCATTCTACCAGGTGGCCCAATTCCCCCATGTCATAGGATGCATCGACTGCACGCATGTCCCCATCTGTCCACCCTCAGCCAATGAGTACATTTTCCGTAACCGGAAGTCCTACCACTCCATCAATGTGCAGGTCGTGTGCGATGCCAAGCACATCATCACGGACCTAGTGGCACAATATCCAGGGAGCACACACGACTCCTACATATTCAGACACAGTGGCATCCACAGGCGCCTACTCAATGGAGAATTTGGAGAGGGACTCCTGCTTGGTACGTACACATACCTCTTCAAAACATGAGCATCACACATGTATATTCATCACTGTCGCTAAGCCTTTGCTTCCATCTTGTAGGTGACAGTGCATACGCCCTGCGTGAATATATCCTCACCCCCTACATCAATCCAGCAACACCACAGGAGCAACGCTACAACGCGGGCCACATAAGCACCAGAAATGTGATTGAGAGGACCTTTGGGATTCTGAAGAGTCGCTTCAGAATCTTACATAAGACTGGTGGTGCCTTGCAATACAAACCAGACACCTGCTGCAGGATTGTAGCAGTATGTGCCATGCTGCACAAAACCAGAAAGGGGATACCCATAGAGGTGGACAGGAATGACGACTACCAGGATGACCAACCACTCGCACAACACCGACAGGCACACGTTCCTAACACAGCTGAGGGCCAAAGGAGGCGGACATACATCACGCAACATCATTTCTGATCCAGGTAAGAATGAGCCATGACGAAATCATTTGTGGTGCTACTGTTTAATGCACAGGAGCACTGATGTATGTGCGGGCACACATGAATGCGAGTTAGAGCTCCCCCACACAATGAGGAACTAAACATGCCCGTTGTAGTCACGGGTGTGCAATTGTACAATCGGAGAGGACCATGGTTACCCCACCATGGTCAGGGATGGCGTACTGTATGTCTAGTGGCGCTTGCCACGAACGTCCAGCCTCCTATCACCTGTCTCCTCCACCTCACCACGGCCTGTCCCTGTGGCTGTGGAGCAGCGCGAACTGCGCCTCCTGGTGCTGGTCTCCACCACGGATACGCTGCTGACACTTGAGGCAGCCTCACTGCCGTCCTCCCCTCCCAAGGTGCTGCCACTGAAAGTTCCGCTCTGCAAGTGTTCCACTGCAGTGGTCACCTGGCCTAGGGCCTTTGTGACGTCACCACAATAATGGCCGAGGTCCCCCTTCAGTGACACGGAGCGTCGGGACAATACAGCAGTGCTGTTGCACAGCCTAGTGATGGCCTTGGTTGATGCAGTGGAACGGAGCAAGTTCTGTCTGTGCCTCCGTCGCTCACTGTGATGCCCTGCTCTGATGGCACGGGTGAGTTCCTGGAGGTCCTCACTCAGTTTTCCGTTCCCCTCTGCCATTACAGTGGTCATGTCCCGCACTGCCTCTGTCAGGGTACACATTTGCTTTGCAAGGCGCGACATGTGTATGCTAATGGTCCCCATGTGTCTCCCCTGCAGGCGCTGGACACGCAGCATCTGTGCCTCGATGCCACCATTTGGGGAGCTTGCCTGGTCGGCTACATCCAAAGTACTGTGCAGGGACCTGCGCCGCTGCGTGACTCGGCCACGTGCTGGTGGTGGTGCTGGTGGTGTGACAACTGTGGGACTTTGGGGAGATGGTGTTGCAGGACTCGGGCATGCATCCATTACCTGCATGGGGGGACTTGTGCCCTGCGTCTTCACAGTTTGGTTGCAGTTGGCGCAGCAGGTGGTGGTGGTGGTGGTGGTATGGTTGCTGGTGGAGGTGGGGATTGACCCTCCTGCGGAGTGTCGCATCAGAATCAGCTGGTGTCTCCGAGATGATGAGGCGGCCGCTGTCATCTGAATCGCCAGGAGATGCATCTGTGTGTGAAACAGTGCATGGTTAGTGGGATTATTACTACATCAGTTTGTAATTTTTCATACATGTCCTTCTATTAATTACAATATTGGAGTCTATGTTTTGCTTTTACTGCTGTTGGGAAATATTTTTGCTTTTGTGACTATACTTGCACACCGGGCTGACATGACTATGACTCGCATGATGCACTACTGATATGAGGGAAGATGTGTGGTGCACTTCTGCCTGCACACTGTGATCGAGCTGGGGGGATGGGAATGGGTATACGAGATGCAGGATATGGGCGCAGGCATGCATCTTACCTTGTTCAGTTGTGGCTGCGCCGGAGGTGTCCATCTGCGTGACTCCCACGACCGCCTCTGGCTCGATGGTCCCCTCGACTAGCTCTTCCAGGGCAGTGTTTGCAGGCACTGTGGATGGTCCCCCTCCTGTGCCAGTGTAATAATCGATGTATAGAGATATGAAAGTAGACATCGCGCTCACATGACGGTGGCCACTTCCGAACTCCATTTTGAATCTTGCGGCCTAGTAGGCCCGGATGCCAACTTAAGCGAAACAAACATAAAGAATAATTAATATATGGAAATGAAGATTCTAATGTTTAAACCCACACTAATCCCTTTATATATTAGTATTTTCCTAGCTTATAGCAACATTTAAAGCAACATTACTCACCATTTCGTCGTAGCAGGAACGCAAAACATCACAAAAAGCAATATAACCATGCAATTTTCTATATCAACACAATCTACCGTTAATATGCGTACCAAAGTTATTTATTAGGGTTATTTGCCATGCAGTTTGCATTTAGTCCTGCGTGTACTTCATGTTTACTAAATGTACGGTTGGTTAGTACCAAATCTCCACACAATTAGTACAAGTTAATAATTAGAATGATTAGGTAATTAGTATTTTCATGCAAAATAGAGAATGTATACAAACTTTTGTTTTTTCCACCAACCTAGCATTCCCCCCAGTAAAATTGTACTTCACTCGTGTGGGTAGGCCTGGTGCCCATGACAGGAAACACCCCAAAACGTACTGTGGAGACATCAAAATGACCTATCACAAAACAACCTGGTTTTGCAAGGGGGATCACCTGGGTTTTTGGCTCCGGGTTTGGCGGCCATCTCGGGAAACCTACCAAACCTACACATTTCTGAAAACTAGACACCTCGGGGAGTCCAGGAAGGTATGGCTTGTGTGGACCCACCAACGTTTTCCTACCCAGAATCCCCTGCAAACCTCAAATTTAGCTGAAAATCACATTTTTCTCAGATTTCTGTGTGGAAAAGTTGTAGGATCACCGGGCTGACACAAATTTCTTACCACCCAGCCTTTCCCCAGGTATCCCGATAAAAATGGTACCTCATTCGCGTGGGTGGGCCAAGTAGCTGCGACAGGCAAGGGCCCAAAACTTATTGAGGAGACATCAAAATTACCTATCACAAAACAACCTGATTTTGCAAGGGGGGGTCACCTGGGTGTTTGGCCCCAGTCTCAGCGGCCATCTTGGGAAACCTACCAAACCCACACATTTTTGAAAACTGGACACACGGGGGAATCCAGCGAGGTATGGCTTGTGTGGACCCCCCTATGTTTTCCTACTCAGAATCACCTGCAAACCTCACATTTAGTTGAAAAAATCTAATTTTTCTCAAATTTCTGTGTGGGAAAGTTCTGGAATCTGCATGGATCCACAAATTTCTTATCACTCAGCATTCCCCCAGGTCTCCCGATCAAAATGGTACCTCACTCGTAAGGGTAGGTCGAGTACCCGCGACAGGCATTGGCCCAAAACGTATTGAGGCGACATCAAAATTACCTATCAGAAAACAACCTGGTTTAGCAAGGGGGGTCACCTGGGTTTTTGGCCCCGGGCTCGGCGGCCATCTTGGGAAACTACCAAACCCACATGTTTCTGATAACTAGACACCCGGGGGACTCCAGCGAGGTATGGCTTATGTGGATCCCCCAACATTTTCCTACCCAGAATCCCCTGCAAACCTCAAATTTAACTGAAAAAACACATTTTCCACATATTTTAGCGTGGAATCACCGTGACGGTATCATTTTACTCAGGAGATTGAGGGGAAGGCTGTGGGGTAGGACATTGGTGCTGGCACGGTGATTCCACACAAAAATATGTGGAAAATGTGTTTATTTTCTGCTAGTTTTGAGTTTTGCTGGGGATTCTGGGTAGGAAAACATTGGGGTATCCATGCAAGCCATACCTTGCTGGACTCCCTGGGTGTCTAGTTTTCATAAATGTGTGTTTTTGCTAGGTTTCCTAAGATGGCCGCCAAGCCCGGGTCCAAAATCCCAGGTGACCCTCCGTGCAAAACCAGGTTGTTTTGTGATAGGCAATTTTGAAGTCTCCTCAATAGGTTTTGGGCCTTTGCCTGTCGCGGGTACTAGACCAACCCACGCGAGTGAGGTACCATTTTTATCGGGAGACTTTGTGGATCCATGCAGATTCCAGAACTTTTCCACACAGAAGTTTCAGAAAAATTAGATTTTTTCAGTTAAATTTGAGGTTTGCAGGGTATTCTGGGTAGGAAAACTTTGGGAGGCCCATGCAAGCCATACCTTGCTGGACTCCCCTGGGTGTCTAGTTTTCAGAAATGTGTGGGTGTGCTAGGTTTCCCAAGATGTCCGCCAAGCCCGGGGCCAAAAATCCAGATGACCTCACCTTGCAAAACCAGGTTGTTTTGTGATAGGTAATTTATTTTGATGTCTCCTCAATACATTTTGGGCCCTTGCCTGTCGCGGGTACTTGACCCACCCTTGCGAGTGAGGTACCATTTTTATCAGGAGACCTGTGGGCACACTGGGTGGGTGCAATTTTGTGGATCCACGCAGATTCCAGAACTTTTCACCACAGAAATGTGAGGAAAATGTGTTTTTTTTTTACAAAGTTTGAGGTTTGCAAGGGACTCTGGGTAACAAAACCTGGTGAGAGCCAGACAAGTCACCCCATCCTGGATTCCCCTAGGTGTCTAGTTGTCATAAATGTATAGGTTTGCTAGGTTTCCCTAGGTGTCAGCAGAGCTAAGGTTCAAAATCTACAGCTAAGCACTTTGCAAAAAAAGGTCAGTTTTCACTGTGAAAATGTGGTGTGTCCACGTTGCATTTTGAGCCGTTTCCTGTCGCGGGCACTAGGCCTACCTAAACAAGTAAGGTACCATTTTTCTCGGAAGACTTTGGGAAATGCAGGGTGAGTCGAATTTTGTGGATCCACGCAGATTCCAGAACTTTCCACCACAGAAATGTGAGGAAAATTAGTTTTTTTGACAAAGTTTGAGGTTTACAAGGGATTCTGGGTAACAGAACCTGGTGAGAGCCAGCCAAGTCACCCCATCCTGTATTCCCCTGGGTGTCTAGTTTTCAAAAATGTATAGGTTTGCTAGGTTTCCCTAGGTGCCGGCAGAGCTAGGGTTCAAAATCTACAGCTAGGCACTTTGCAAAAAAAGGGTCCATTTTCACTGTGAAAATGTGGTGAGTCCACGTTGCGTTTTGAGCCGTTTCCTGTAGCGGGGACTAGGCCTACCCACACAAGTGAGGTACCATTTTTCTTGGAAGACTTTGGGGAATGCGGGGTGGGTGGAATTTTGTGGGTCCTCACAGATTCCATAACTTTCCACCACAGAAATGTGAGGAACATTTGTTTTTTTACAAAGTTTGACGTTTGCAAGGGATTCTGGGTAACAGAACCTGGTGAGTGCCAGACAAATCACCCCATCCTGGATTCCCCCGCGTGTCTAGTTTTAAAAAATGCATAGGTTTGCTAGTTTTCCCTAGGTGCTGGCAGAGCTAGGTTCAAAATCTACACTAAACACTTTGCAAAAAAAGGGTCAGTTTTCACTGTGAAAATGTGGTGTGTCCACGTTGCATTTTGGGCCGTTTCCTGTCGCGGGCACTAGGCCTACCCACACAAGTGAGGTACCATTTTTCTCGGATGATTTTGGGAAAATCGGGGAGGGTGAAATTCTGTGGATCTACGCAGATTCCAGAACTTTCCACAACAGAAATGTGAGGGAAATGTATTTTTTTTTACAAGGTTTGAGGTTTGCAAGGGTTTATGGGTAACAGAACCTGGTGAGAGCCAGACAAGTCACCCCATCCTGGATTTCCCTGGGTGTCTAGTTTTCAAAACTGTATAGGTTTGCCAGATGTCCCTAGGTGCCGGCAGAGCTAGGGTTCAAAATCTACAGCTAGGCACTTTGCAAAAAAAGAGTCCGTTTTCACTGTAAAAATGAAGTGTGTTCACGTTGCGTTTTGAGCCCTTTCCTTTCGCGGCCACTAGGCCTACCCACACAAGTGAGGTACCAGTTTTATCTGGAGACTTAGGGTAACACTGAATTGTAGAGCAACTGTTATTACCTATTGACTTTCGATGCATTTCTGCCTTCCAAATGAAAGACAATGTGTTAAAACGAAGTCACTTTGAAAAATGTGCTATAATTCTCATACAGGTATGGGAACTCACAATTTCGGAAATTTGCAAATAGCTACTGTTTCTAAACTCTATATTTTGTTCCAATTTCAGAAATACATAGGTGTCTTTCATGCCAATTTTTCACTGTATATATTTACCCAAATGAATTGCTATATACCCAGTACATAATAAAAAACCATTGCAAGACGCTGCTCAGTTATTGGCTCTGGGTTCATCGGTTTCTTGGTGAATCTTAAAGCCCTATATATCCCCACAACCAGAAAGGTCCAGCGGATGTAACGGTATAGTGCTCTCAAACATCTGTCATAATTAGGAGTTTTTTCAACTCATTTTCAAATGTTCTTATTTTCGACTGTTAGTTTCTATAAAGAAACCTTGAAGGATCTACACAAATGACCCCTTGTTGAATTTTGAATGTTGTCTACTTTTCTAAAATGTATAGCTTTCCAGGATCCATTAGTGCTTTCATACCCATTTCTACCATTAACTGGAAGAAGGTTGAAAGCTCAAAAAATAGCAAAAATAGGCTATGTCCCAGTAAAATGCCAAAACTGGGTAAAAAATGTTGGTTTTCTGACAAAGGTCTGTCAGTCCTTGAAAGCTGGGAAAATTGTGATTTCAGCCACACAAACCCTTTGCTGATACCATTTGCAGGGAAAAAAACAGACGCTTTCCTTTGCAGCACTTTTTTCCCCCCAAAAATTATTTTGCTGGATTTTGGCTAATTTCTGGGTCCCCTCCTGGGGAATCCACAAACCCTGGGTAACTTTAGAATCCCCTTGATGTTGGAAGAAAAGGACACAGATTTGGCGTGGATACCTTATGTGGTCAAAACGTTACAGGGGCCTAAGCGCGAACTACCCCAAATAGCCAAAAAAAGGCTTGGCACAGGGGGGAAAAGGCCTAGCAGCGCAGGAGTTAAAGATATTTCCGAACCCTTCCCAGCTTCATACACTCTGATGCTTATTGACTCATATGTTTTAATATCTGTAGAGGCAAGCGTTTTGTCAGAAGCGTAAATTAGCTGCAACGTGCCAATTTCAATGAAGCTGCAGCTGTGTTCTAATCCTAGCAGATTGTACGGTTACCAAGGTAACAAAAAGAGGGACTCACGTGGAGTGGTGTCCTCGAATCGTTTTACTTTCCTGAAGAAAATAATCATTTTGCTGGTAAATATTTATGTGAAAGTGTGCGTGTCCAAACACCCATATTGCTCTAGTTACAGTAGTGTGTGGAAGAAAGGACTGTCGGAGCAGGGGGATAAAAAAAGACTTTGATTCGACAGTGCCTCTACCCAGTTCTTATTCATCTCAAGAATGTTCAACTCCAGATGTTTTTGAGCATCCATCTCAATGGCAGGCTCCACGTCTGCCCTGGATAACCTCCTTCTCACACAAACCACCGCCCAGTGTCACAAAAATGGCAGATGTGCACGCTTGAGCCACAGGTTGTAGGAGCTCATAGGCCTGTGCGCAAACAATAATTTATGTAAGGACCCTAAGAGTAAGGGCCGAACCTTTCACTCGGTTTATCCTGGTAAGATCTGTTTTTTAGGCCCTATTGTGACTTTTTATTTTTAAGGAACATTGTGTGTGTAGCTAAGGTGCCCAGCCACAACCCCTACAGGTACATATTGTTAAGAGGCTGCACCAGTGAGGCAAAATGGAAAGCAACAAAGCAAATAGCTTTAACCATGTTGAGTAAGTGGAATTCTGGTTGACGCCTCTGAATGGTTCTTGGATGAAACGAGATAGACAATAATTAACATAAAATGCCCACAATCCCTTCTTCTGACCAGTTAGTTATCTTGGCAGCGATCACTAGGGCTAACTCTAAGAGGCAGAGAAATATGGAATGAAGATGCAGAAAAATGTGTTCTGCGCTTAATGAAGGAGATAAAGTATGTAATTAAAACATGAGCCTAGCCCTAGCTAATAGTGCCAGTGAGTTAAGGTCTTTGTCATAGTCCCAAACACAGATATCAACCCTTTCTAAAGCAAAAACAAGGAGGCAGGCCCTTGGATTTTCAAAACTACAAAAAGCAGGCATGCTAGAAGCATTGTGACGATGGCAGGCAGCAGGAAATCCAGGGAGGCGAGTACTGGCACTATGAGCACAATAATGAAGTTCAGCTGCAAAGCTGTCAGTAGGTTTTGCACACTGGCTGCTTTCCAAACGTACACGAGGATTGAACTACGACTGTATTACTAATTAGAGTGTAAAATCATTGTTTTCATGGAGTCAGGAAAAATCCTTCTTCATTAATGTGCATGTGACATGATTGTTTTGCAACTCTCTGTGAATGGCTGGGAATGCAGGAGTGACAAGGGACAACAGACCTTCATCTCGCCTTTACATTCACTGAATGGCAGCATTACAAAAATGCTCTAAATAATTAAAGTTGTCATTCAGAGAATAATATCCAAGGAAGCATACAGTTGTTGCCTCTAATGCCCAAAGTTGGTACTCACAAAGTGGAAGCAGTCGATCCCTCAGTTTACACTTCGAATGTGACTACCACCTGCTTCCACAGGTTGGTATTCCAAAAATGGCTTGTGACTGCAAATGAGGTCGCAAACTATTGATACATATTATTATGACTCTGAAGGAGGAGGGGTGTGCCTCTTTCATGCCTCCACCGCCTTCCAATTGAAAGTCGCAAAGCGCTATTGAGAATTAAAAAGTAATCTCCGATTGGTAGTGAGTCACTTGTACATTGCAACTTGCCTTTTTGCTAGAACAAAGCATATGGACAAGATGTACAAAGGTTTTTTGCGTGCAAAAATGGGTTTTAGACCCGATTGCGCCCGCAGAAAACCTGTGACCCATGTGCTAATCCTATTATGCGAGTCACAAATCAATTTGTGACTCGCACGATAGGATTAGCGACTCGCTATTAGGAAGGGAAGTTCCAAGGGCGTACCTTCAAATAGCGACTCCTTAAGCTATGTAAGAATGTTTTGCGACCGTAATTGCGGTTGCAAAACACTCACGGTTTACCACCCTTCTAAGAAGGGTGGTAAAGCACTCGCAAACAGGAAGGGTCCGTAGGGCACCCCCTTCTCATTTGTGAATGCATGCGCAAATATTTTTTAAGGGCAGGCAGTGGTCCCAGGGACCACTGCCTGCCCTTAAAAAATGCAACTGAAAAGTTTCAATTTAATTTTTAAATGCATTCCGTTTTCCTTTTTTTTCTTAAACTGCTTTATTTAAAAACATTCCCAGACATGAAGGTTTGGTGACCCCAGCAGGCCACCATCCCTGGGAGTGCCAGCCATTCCCAATGGGGTAGCATATTGCGACAGCCTCATTAATATGCATGAGGCATGGAATTTGCAACCCCATTGGGAATCGCAAACAGTGTTTCGGACACTGTTGTGCATCCCAATTAGCGAGTTGCAAATTGCGAGTCGCAAATGCGATGCAATTTGCAACTCACTAATTGGCGGGTTGTAGATCTGGCCCCAGGTTTTATGAATCACAGGCTTTGTGACCGCAAACAGGCTTAGTAGGTGCAGTCCTAAGATCGAGGCATACATGATACAGAAAAAGTAGGCAAAAGAAATATGCAGAAAGACTTCAGTCTTCAAGGAGAGAAAACGGTTGTAGAATGAGGAGGAATGGCCCTTAATGGTTGGGGATCACATTAGGAGTTATCTCACAGTCAATGGCAGGGGCAAGATCTCTCACCCTTAACAAGTATTTCCTTTTGTTACAAATAGGTTGCACAAACACACTCATCTAAATATGAGCAATCCTTTATAGTACAGGGAGGCTTTCAGAGAGCCGCAAGATGGATGCTTTTGATAGATATTTTATTTATTAAGACAGCTTGACAGCCAAAACTTGGTTTGTTCTGGGCATTTTCTCCTCCAACTTTGTCAAGGTTGAAAGACATTTACAGCCTGATTTATATTTTGGTCGGTAAACATACTCCGCTGCGATGGAGTATACATACATGAATATAGCATGTTACAAGGCATGCTATTACATCGCTTGCTTTTACAATGTGGTCGTTACAACGACTAACAGTGTTGTTAGTACGCGATACCTTTACATCTCAAGTCATTAGAACGACTTGCTGTAGGGGGTGCGCTGGAGTTAGGAATAGTATTATTTACTATTCCTACTCCAGTTTGCGCAACAGCAGGGAAGGGGTTGGATTTCATATCCAATACCTTAGCACCCCCTACAGCAAGTCGTTCAAATGTCTTGCGATGTAAAGGTATTGCATACTAACAATGTGGTTGTTGTAACCACCGCATTGTAAAAGCACTGCGATGTGATGACAGCATTGTAAACGCTGTTTCCCGCATACATTCAATATAATGGTCCACCTGACGAATTTATATGCGAGCGAACCATAGTGGCAATTGTGGGGACTATTCCGTCTAATCTGCGGAAAAAACTTTCCAGCTGGCAGGACGGAGTAAAGGCCATGGGAGTTTGGTCATTTTGATGTGCAACATTCCGTCCATCATCTTGTGTGTTTTGCTGTTCACCCTATGTGGGAAGGGTATGCCCAGACGTGGGTCCCGTGCTCACTACGCCACTGGAGTCAAGCTATCCTGGCTGAATAGGGGTGAAACCCCGAAACCGGTCCTAGGATGCTTGATTTTGGTCCAGGGAAGACATGGCTTGGCAGTTCGGGCTGGACTGTTCCCATGAGGCACAGGGTCAAGACTGATTTGCATATGGCCATTTCTGAACTGGGGTGGCGTGGTGAGCAAAATAACAATGGATTAAGCCCAGATCTGTGACTGGGGCTGAATGTTTTGCCAATGTGCAACATTCCGTCCATCATCTTGTGTGTTTTGCTGTTTACCCTATGTGGGAAGGGTATGCCCAGACGTGGGTCCCGTGCTCACTACGCCACTGGAGTCAAGCTATCCTGGCTGAAGAGGGGTGAAACCCCGAAACCGGTCCTAGGATGCTTGATTGTGGTTCAGGGAAGACATGGCTTGGCAGTTCGGGCTGGACTGTTCCAATGAGGCACAGGGTCAAGACTGATTTGCATATGGCCATGTCTGAACTGGGGTGACGTGGTGAGCAAAATAACGATGGATTAAGCCCAGATCTGTGACTGGGGGTGAATGTTTTGCCAATGTGCAACAATTCGTCCATCATCTTGTGTGTTTTGCCACCTTGTTTGAATCCCTGAGAGCCCTGACAAGGTCGGATGCTACCTAGGACCACGCTGACATGGCGTTTCACCAGGTAAAGGATACACTGCTGGCCTACTTCAACCCGAGACACAAGACAGAACTTGTTGTGGACGCTAGCCTCGTAGGGCTGTCCTCTTGCAGGAGAAGAGTGAGAGGTCATGGGTCCCAATTGCATATGCCAGCAGAGCGTTGTTGGGCACTGAGACTCGCTATGCTAAGATAGAGCAAGAAGCATTGGCGATCTGGTGGGCCTACCGCCATTTCCACCTTTACTTGTGTGGATAATAATTCAAGGTCATCACAGATCACATACCTCTCATCCCGCTCTTCTCAGGGATGTCTCAACATGTCCCTCCCTGCATTGAGCGGTGGGCGGTGCAACTGCAGCCCTATTCGTTCAAAATAGTGTACTGCCCAGGAGTGACCAGCATGTCTGACTACCTGTCTCGCCACCTTCAAGAGCCGCTTGGCAACAGCAGGAGTGAAGAAGATGAAGGGGCTGAAGGGTTTATAAACATGGTTGTGCATGGTGGCATGCCCCGAGCCTGGTCGGTCAACAAAGTCAAGGAGCCGACAATGATGTACACGAGCCAGTCGAAAGCCAAAGAGGCACTCCTCAGGCAGCAGTGGCAAAACTTCCTAGATGGTGCTTTGTCACTAAATCCCATCAAACAATCAACAATCACCCAGCTCTGGAGGTAAGCGAGGATGTTACGAGGGATACGCATCGTAATGCCCCAGTGTCAGGGTCCTCGACCTGGCTCAGTAAGGCCACCAAGGGCTGGTGAAGACCAAGGCAAAATTGTGAGACAAAGTCTGATTCCAGGAATGGACATCATGCTAGACGAAAAGGTGCATGATGATGGGGAACCTTTACTGCTCTTGAACTGCTTTCTGTGGGGAAAGAGTCTGCTTTATTCAGTTTTTCTGTAATTGACGACCTGAGTGGAAATGTGATGGCATTTAACATTGACATGGTTGAAAAATGGGAATGTTGCCTTTTTTGGACCCTTCCACCAGGTTTTAGTGTCCTGTCTTATCGTGTCCTGAACTGTAATATTTTCAATAAAAATATGTTTTTAAAAAACCAATGGTAGACGAAAAGGTGCTGGGTTGCCACTCCTGCACGATCGCCAGTGGGGAATAACTACCTGCCCCGGTAATCACTGAGGAATCATGCCTAAGACCCTGTTCCAAAGTCAACATGGATTTAGTGAGCTTTCCTGATGGACGGCCTATGGCAGTGATAGTGGACAGAAAACAGTACGAAATCTTGGGGTCTATTTGCAAAACATTACGAAAAGTGTACCTAAGCACTACTAAGGCTTGATAAGCCTCACAGCACCAAACCAATGACTATGCCTCACAGCAAAAAACTGTGGGCATATCCCTTTAAAGGACGAAATCCCTCACTCACCAGAGGTGACATGCTTCATCATTTGGGATTCTCCTCCCACAGGAAAAACCTAGTTCCTTTGGGGGCTACAACTTACTCTCTACGAGGAAGGAGCTCAGGGATGTTTTCAAATGTAGGTGGAGTTGACTAAGTCCACATATGATGAGCAATGATAATGTGAGAGAGGGCGCAGCGCAAAGCATAAATGAATGTGAAAAAAGTGCAATTTAAACTAGCTAGAGAGTGTAAATCATGTGCTTTATTCTAATACATTCTCTGCCAGAATTAAAAAACAGTGCACCAGCGGTCTAGATTTAAACCGCTTGGGTAGAGTGAAAATTAGTGGTCGACATGTTTCAGCCTGTCGCCCAGTCGTGGGCAAAGCTTTCGTCAGGACCTCTAATGGTGCTGCTGCATACATGTGTAAGTGATGTGAACATAAAAGGATACAAGAACAGGAACTTGAATCAGTCTATCTGTTCTTCTAGGAAACGTTACCTACAGGGAAGGAAATGAACAAAGCACAGAATAATATGCAATTCATCTGTGATACTATTGTACAGTGCCAAAGGTGTAGTGCTGAGTATAGCAATAAAAATCAATAAAACTTACCCGCAGACGGCTGGGTAAGTAACCCACCTCAACCTGGCAACAGCTCAGGAGGGGGCACTGCTGTAGAAAAGACGACGTACAAACCATTAATGGGTTACCCTATACATAGGTCCCAAGGAAAGCATCGGTCCAGTTATAGACCTAATATAGCAATTCTATCATGAGCATGTAGTGTACAAACAGGGGAGCCACATTGAGAGAGTCTAACAAAGCGAACTGATGGCTATTCGTTGCCAATAAAAATCAATAAACAAGAATGATAATCAATAAGCAAGAATAGTGGCTCTGTATGGCTCGCAATATAAAGTCCAAGCAACAGAACCACTCAAAACAGAGTCGAAAGATTGATAAAGAATGAGGACATTCAACTGAAAAGGATGTGCTTAGTGGCAACATGTATATCATAATCATAACACTGCTGCTATTACGCCGTTAGCTTTGTATACCATAGAATCCTAAACAGTCATTCTCTCTAAAAATTTCATAGCCCAAGAAAATTGTGCCAAGACCTGTATGATACCAATGCGCATAGCCATTGGTAAACAGTCAAAAAGGGTATTGCCAAACAAACATCGTGTTGTCCTTATTGCAAGCTGTAAACTAGACCCAGAGCAACTGAACCTGAAACATCTTGTTAGCATCAGCCAGTAAAGCAAACTCAAACTGCAGGGTCACTCACCTATCCGTTGGTACTCCGGGCTTGAAATGAGCTTGTGACCGGAGGTGAGTGCCCTGCGTGTGGTTGGGATTATATACTGGAATAATTACTGCCAAATGAAACCCGGTGTGGAGCACTCGTCAGTAAAGATCTAGCGCGCATGCGTGAAACCGGTAACACTTCCAAGAAGCGCATGCGCTGTGTCAAAAGCCATGTGGCAATGTGTGGAGCATGCGCGGCAACGGAGTGTAGTTCGATATCTTAGTAGTGATAGCAGAATGACTATCGCTAAGCAACAATACAAAACGGGCCATAATGTCCAACCACCACGAGGAAAAACGGCACTTCAAATCACTATATAAATTAATGAGCCCGAAAGAACAAACAAAACAAATGTGCCCAGAAAGAACAAAGCGGTTCACTATAATAGGTGTAAGGCCTGCAAAAGAGAGTGAATTGTGAATCAATATTAATAGATAAAATGAACCACAATCACCTATCTATAATGATAGATAAAGTAAACTGGAATCTTAAACCAGAACATCAACTCATAATGCAGCAGAGTACCATGTCTAAACTAGGGTAGTCTAAAGAATAAAACAAGACTACAAGACTACACAACCTATAGATGCTGGTTATAGAGAAACCCACGGGATCTCATCCTTCAGACCCGTCAGATCTGTCTTCAGTTTGTGCACCCACCATTGTTCCCACCTGTATAGAAAAGTAGACACATCGACGATGTGCCTGGGAATAAATGGTTTCTCTAAGACAGACCAAAGGAGATCTTGTGGGCCATGTTGGACTGTCAGGAAATGATTGGTCAACCTTGTTGAGGTCTTCTTACATCTAATAGTTCTCTTGTGCTCCAAAATACGGGTCTTGACCTTTCGTGTGGTCATCCCCACATAGCGAAGGGAACAAGGGCATGTTATAATGTAAATCAAGTTCTCACTATTACAGTTAGTGTGAGTCATCAGTACCCATGGCCTAGGGGAGCCAATCTCAATCTCAGTTGTATGGGTCGTCTGAGCGCAGACTGTATAAGAACCGCAAGGAAAGTGACCTCGCACTGGGGGTAAACCCCATTGAGAACCCTGTGTTTCTTCTCTGTCTTTGTGTGGACGGGTATGTACTAGCCGATCCTTGATGTTAGAACTCCGCTTAAAAGCGAAGAGCGGATGGGGTAATGGTCTCGCATCGATATTCAAGATCTTCCAATTTGATAAAATACTTTTCTTTATTTTGTGGGAGAAGCTACAAAATGTATTGACACAAGTGAGCCTATCAGATGACTCTTTGGGAATGATAGACTCTAGTAGAGCTGCCCTATTGTTGTTTGCTGCACGTTTCATGGAGCTCTTAATGAGCTTTTTGGGGTAACGTGTGGTTTCCAGTTGGACCGACAGATTCTCAGCATGCTCTTTGTATTTAGCCATGGTAGAACAATTCCTCTTGACCCGCAGAAATTGACCAAAAGGAAAATTAGCTCTCAAAGCTTGCGGATGGAAACTTTCATAGGCTAGAAGAGAATTCTTGGCCATGGGTTTTTTGAAAAGCTCCGTACTTAATCCACCTTCCATAGGAGAAATCATGATATCCAAGAATGGTAAGTTCGTCTTACTGTATTCACAAGTAAAGTTCAAGTAATCATTCCTACCATTAAGCCACTCTTTAAAATCAATGATAGATGGAAGATCACCTCTCCAAATCACCAGCACGTCATCAATATACCGTCTCCATAGACGGATATGATCTCTATATGGTATTGGTATTGGAGATGCCCACCTACTTGAAGGACACTAAAGATGTTCTTCTTCTAGTTCATAACATTGATTTTGATACGGAAAGGGATTTCCTCGTCTCCTTCGACGTGGAATCTCTTTATACTTGCATTCCACAGAATGAGACCCTTGCTGCTATCGAAACACTACTACTAGAGAAAGCACCGGATTCTATCACTCCAGTTTCATTCATTATCAATTGTGCCAGGTTAGCCATGAAAGAGAATTTCTTTAAGTTCGAGGACCAATTTTTTCTGCAAGTGTCTGGAACTTCTATGGGGAGCGTTTTTGCTCCGAGCCTGGCTAATCTCTATGTGCACATTTTTTAACAGGAACATATTTTCTGCATCAACAATCCATATAGAGATCATATCCGTCTATGGAGACGGTATATTGATGACGTGCTGGTGATTTGGAGAGGTGATCTTCCATCTATCATTGATTTTAAAGAGTGGCTCAATGGTAGGAATGATTACTTGAACTTTACTTGTGATTACAGTAAGATGAACTTACCATTCTTGGATATCATGATTTCTCCTATGGAAGGTGGATTAAGTACGGAGCTTTTAAGAAAAAACCATGGCCAAGAATTCTCTTCTGGCCTATGAAAGTTTCCATCCGCAAGCTTTGAGAGCTAATTTACCTTTTGGCAATTTCTGCGGGTCAAGAGGAATTGTTCTACCATGGCTAAATACAAAGAGCACGCTGAGAATCTGTCGGTCCAACTGGAAACCAGACGTTACCCCAAAAAGCTCATTAAGAGCTCCATGAAACGTGCAGCAATCAACAATAGGGCAGCTCTACTAGAGTCTATCATTCCCAAAGAGTCATCTGATAGGCTCACTTGTGTCAATACATTTTGTAGCTTCTCCCACAAAATAAAGAAAAGTATTTTATCAAATTGGAAGATCTTGAATATCGATGTGAGACCATTACCCCGTCCGCTCTTCGCTTTTAAGCGGAGTTCTAACATCAAGGATCGGCTAGTACATACCCGTCCACACAAAGACAGAGAAGAAACACAGGGTACTCTATGGGGTTTACCCCCAGTGCGAGGTCACTTTCCTTGCGGTTCTTGTACAGTCTGCGCTCAGACGACCCATACAACTGAGATTGAGATTGGCTCCCCTAGGCCATGGGTACTGATGACTCACACTAACTGTAATAGTGAGAACTTGATTTACATTATAACATGCCCTTGTTCCCTTCGCTATGTGGGGAGGACCACACGAAAGGTCAAGACCCGTATTTTGGAGCACAAGAGAACTATTAGATGTAAGAAGACCTCAACAAGGTTGACCAATCATTTCCTGACAGTCCAACATGGCCCACAAGATCTCCTTTGGTCTGTCTTAGAGAAACCATTTATTCCCAGGCACATCGTCGATGTGTCTACTTTTCTATTCAGGCGGGAACAATGGTGGGTGCACAAACTGAAGACAGATCTGACGGGTCTGAATGATGAGATCCCGTGGGTTTCTCTATAACCAGCATCTATAGGTTGTGTAGTCTTGTTTTAGTCTTTACACTACCCTAATTTAGACATGGTACTCTGCTGCATTATGAGTTGATGTTCTGGTTTAAGATTCCAGTTTACTTTATCTATCATTATAGATAGGTGATTGTGGTTCACTTTATCTATTAATATTGATTCACAATTCACTCTCTTTTGCAGGCCTTACATCTATTATAGAGAACCGATTTGTTCTTTCTGGGCAAATTTGTTTTGTTTGTTCTTTTGGGCTCATTAATTTATATAGTGATTTGATGTGCCGTTTTTCCTCGTGGTGGTTGGACATTATGGCCCATTTTGTATTGTTGCTTAGCGATAGTCATTCTGCTATCGCTACTAAGATATGGAACTACACTCCTTTGCCGCGCATGCTCCACACATTGCCACACGGCTTTTGACACAGCGCATGCGCTTCTTGGAAGTGTTGCCGGTTTCGCACATTCGTGCTAGATCTTTACTGACGAGTGCTCCACACCGGGTTTCATTTGGCAGTAATTATTCCAGTATATAATCCCAACCACACGCAGGGCACTCACCTCCGGTCACAAGCTCATTTCAAGCCCGGAGTACCGACGGGTAGGTGAGTGACCCAGCAGTTTGAGTTTGCTTTACTGGCTGACGCTAACGAGATGTTTCAGGTTCAGTTGCTCTGGGTCTAGTTTACAGCTTGCAATAAGGACAACACGATGTTTGTTTGGCAATACCCTTTTTGACTGTTTACCAATGGCTATGCGCATTGGTATCATACAGTTCTTGGCACAATATTCTTGGGCTATGAAATTTTTAGAGAGAATGCCTGTTTGGGATTCTGTGGTATACAAAGCTAACGGCGTAATAGCAGCAGCGTTATGATTATGATATACATGTTGCCACTAAGCACATCCTTTTCAGTTGAATGTCCTCATTCTTTATCAATTTTTTGACTCTGTTTTGAGTGGTTCTGTTGCTTGGACTTTATATTGCGAGCCATACAGAGCCACTATTCTTGTTTATTGATTATCATTCTTGTTTATTGATTTTTATTGGCGACGAATAGCCATCAGTTCGCTTTGTTAGACTCTCTCACTGTGGCTCCCCTGTTTGTACACTACATGCTCATGATAGAATTGCTATATTAGGTCTATAACTGGACCGATGCTTTCCTTGGGACCTATGTATAGGGTAACCCATTAATGGTTTGTACATCGTCTTTTCTAGAGCAGTGCCCCCTCCTGAGCTGTTGGCAGGTTGAGGTGGGTTACTTACCCAGCCGTCTGCGGGTAAGTTTTATGTATTTTTATTGCTATACTCAGCACTACACCTTTGGCACTGTAGAATAGTATCACAGATAAATTGCATATTATTCTGTGCTTTGTTCATTTCCTTCCCTGTAGGTAACGTTTCCTAGAAGAACAGATAGACTGATTCAAGTTCCTGTTCTTGTATCCTTTTATGTTCACATCACTTACACATTTATGCAGCAGCACCATTAGAGGTCCTGACGAAAGCTTTGCCCACGACTGGGCGACAGGCTGAAACATGTCGACCACTACTTTTCACTCTACCCAAGCGGTTTGAATCTATACCGCTGGTGCACTGTTTTTTAATTCTGGCAGAGAATGTATTAGAATAAAGCACATGATTTACGCTCTCTAGCTAGTTTTAATTGCACTTTTTTCACATTCATTTATGCTTTGCGCTGCGCCCTCTCTCACATTATCATTGCTCATCATCTGTGGACTTAGTCAACTCCACCTACATTTGAAAACATCCCTGAGCTCCTTCCTCGTAGAGAGGCAGTTGTAGCCCCCAAAGGAACTAGGTTTTTCCTGTGGGAGGAGAATCCCAAATGATGAAGCTTGTCACCTCTGGTGAGTGAGGGATTTCATCCTTTAAAGGGATATGCCCACAGTTTTTTGCTGTGAAGCATAGTCATTGGTTTGGTGCTGTGAGGCTTATCAAGCCTTAGTAGTGCTTAGGCACACTTTTCGTAATGTTTTGCAAATAGACCCCAAGATTTCGTACTGTTTTCTGATATACTATATGGGGAATAAATCTTGTTGTGGTCTGTAAAAATTCCCTTAGACCCCCCTGCTTTGAACTGTGTTGGTTTTTTAGTGATAGTGGACAGTCATACCAAGTATCCAGTGGTAGAGCTTGTACAGTCCACCACCTTCTCGAAGATGAAGTCAGTCCTAGAAAAAGTCTCAGCCCTGTTAGGGCTCCCGGTAGAAGTAAAAACCGACAATGGGCCCCCATTGAAAGGGCAGGACTTTCAGGAGTACTCATTATTGCTCAACATTAAGCACCGAAAGGTAAACCTACAGTGGCCTAAGCGAATGGGAAGTTGAGCCTTTTATGAGCACTTTGAACCAAGTGCTTCGCATAGGAGTCGAGCATAGTAGGATGCCGAGTGCTGCCTCCACCAATTCCTGTGGGGGTAACGGCAGAACCCGCATAGCACTATGAACTGTGACTCCATAGATCTGTTGCTCTGGGGGCCCACCTGGCAGGCAGCGACCCTTGACATGCAAGCAGCATAGAAAAAATGGAGGGACACCAATGGCCATGCCAGCCAGTGTCTGGAGTGTCGCTGCCCCTGTGTTATCCGTGGGCAAACAGGTTGTCATGCAGGGCTGCCACCCTGGGTGGAAATTCCATACACCTCTTGAAAATGAAATCTGGAAGATGGTGGACATCCAGGGAATTATGATTACTGTCCAGCTAGGCCACACCACGGTAGCCAGGAATGTGTCCTGGCTCAAAAGAGTGTCGCCTCACTTGAGGGGCAGAGTGACGACAAGGTGGAGCGGGACGAGATGTCCGAAGAAACTGTGATATCTGCCTCCCATGATCGTGGTACCCAAGACCGCCCCTGCAACCACTGGGACACGTCATTGGCAGGCCGACCTGGTCCCACCAGTGATCATCAGCACCCAGGCCCCCGCCCGTCCTGGGCTAGCCACATTGGTCGCTCCTCTGGCTGGCGCAAGAGATGATGGAGGCCAGAAGAAGAGGTATGCTCTTTACCCTAATCAAGCACCAAGCCAGCTGCACTGAGACTATATGTACATGGTGTAAATTAAGTTTGGTGTTCATCTAATAAAAGTTGAAGGCATGTAGAATGACAACCGGCCTCTAGGATACAGTGTAACTGATTGCACCATGTGCCGCCCACAGGGATAAATAAACACCAGAGGCACTCCCTCTATAACACTTCCTTCAGTGTCCCGTTATTTGTTGATAATGCTACCTCCGCCAGGTGCGCAACGCCCATTGGGCTCAAAGGACTTCAGCCCCCCGCCCGTCGTGAGTATCAGCCTGGACTGAGACAGCTTCCCGGGCTGGCAAGCGTCTTATTGCAGCCGCACCCGAGTACTTCACAGGTCTTTAAAAGACCATTTACTTGTTAATGGGGCTTTGATGTGTTTTCACCCCTTCTTAGAACCTCTGCATCTCCACTCACTCTGCCTATTGCTGGAGGAATTTAGCCCCACGCACCCGAAATTTGTATTACCCCGCCGCCCCCCGAAATTTGGCTTCGGTTGCGCCTCTGCTTCGGCTACCTGTGTGCTGCCCCTGGGGGCACCACACTGTACTTTTAGTTTACAAATCATTTCCATCCGGTGTGTTATTCCAATAAGCTCAGTGGAAGGAAACAAAAACCTCATCCCTCAGAATGCATTTGTTGTAAGATGAAAGCCCGAAACTTGGAAATGTCTTTTAAACACCTTACCCGTTTAGACACATTAAAATGCTGCACTACCACTTTTGAGAGGACACGGATGATCCCACCCATACGTTTGCATTGAATGTACACTGTATAAAACGGTGCAGTTTTCTTGCTCTATGCATTGAGCTTTATAAATGTTACGACAGCTATCATAGACCCTATGTTTCTTTTTTTCTAATAGGATCTGAAGTTTAAAAAACTGTAAGAAGTGAGATGTTCTATTGCATTGCTACGTTCCGCAGCAAAAATAGAGGAAACTATGGCGCAGGCGCTGGATAGAGACATTGTAATGGACTAAGGAGACATTGATTGGTTGTTTAGATGTCACGTTTCAATTTGTTACTCCCGATTTTCTTGGGAATTGTAGTTCTTTTTGGCATGCGTTTACTGGCTTATTAATGAAGGCACTGGAAAAGGAAAGGAATAATCATTGCCTCCGGTCCTGTCGTAGGTTTGTCTTGGAGAGTCTGTTGTGCTCGGAATTGGAGATCGACTATGCGAAACATATCGGGTCGGTTCCTCGAAAAAACACTTGGCGTAAAATTGGCAGGAGAATGTGGTTTATGATTGACGGATAATTATCAGTGTGAAATGCGGACTCCGACTCTGCCTTTCTGCGTGCTATATTTGCGAGCAGGTTGTGGCAGGGATTCGTTTCCGGCCCACAGCATCTTTTGTGGTGCGCTCTGGTGTCGAGAACCACCCGGACTGTAACTAAATCGTCGGCGCGTCACCTTCTGCGTGTTAACGTCACGGGTTGCTGTTTCCTCGGCCTGGCCTTGCCACCAGCGATGCAGTTTCCCATGTGTTCGCAGTGCTGAATTCAGGAGTTCCACTTTGCGGGGCACCAACCGCTCCTGCGCTCTTCACGGCGTGGCCTCTAAGAGAGCGGTGAGTGCTCTCGGTTGCCGAGAAGGGCGTTGAGGTGGTTGAGTTAAGTTCCTGTGGAAATTTATGAGCCCAGAAATAACCGACCAAACAAAAAAAGGTAGCAAGTTTACTTGCTAGTACATTTCATTGTATTCGCGTAATGACTTTCAGATTTGAAATCTACGTCTTAATAAACTAGCGAATGATTTAGACGACTTTTATGTTTTTCCTTTCAATGTCACAATCCAGTGAATTATTTTTGGGGCTTGGGGAAAAATTGCTGAAAATGTAAACATTTATTAGAGTTGGGCAAGCCGCCAAGTTAACGTGGAGAACCGAGCAAAGAGTCTAGTTTGACTCTAAGAGCCTAAGCCATAACCTGAAAATAGTCTGTATGTAAATTATGCAACTAACATCATGTGGAAATATGATGAAGTCTGTTAAGTTTCTTTGACACGAGGAAGTGTTACTCCGAGTACACCAGGCTCTCTCTATACCTGCATTGAAAGATAATTATTAAAAGTAATAGTTTATAAAGAAGAGCCTAGAAACATTACTGACCCCCAAATCAGTTGTCATCTGTGAGACTGTGCCCTATATGTGGCTAGTGATTTCCAAACTTATTTTTTGTAAAATTTCTGATTATTGTATTAAGAGTTTCAAAAATGAGGAGCAAAGTACATATGCAAAAGTATAAAATCACAGCAGAAGGAAATGAAACCTATTTCCATTCAAGCATATGCTTATTAGTGGAATGTATCAAATTAAAGTTAAGGGCGACGGACGCATATGAAATGGTATACTTAACACTCAGGCCGTTGTAACCTGCATAGCGCCATTTGCCATTATGACACTAAAAACATCTTAGTACATATTGTAACATCAATTCAGTTGATACATTGAACACATATATTGTACCTGGGAACATGTTGAAGCATCTTTATACCTATTAAAACATCAATTTGAGTGATAGCTTGATACATTGAATACATATATTGTACCTATGGTCATGTTAAGGCATCTTATTACATAGTGATACAACAGTTAGGTAGATACGTCTAATTCAGGGATTAAAGCATGTCATTCAATTCTATAACCATGTTGGTGAAAACTAAAAAAAAAAAGGAGGAGAAGAAAACGTAAACTTTGGTGTAAGTAGAAGATATATAATGGGAGAAAATTTATCATAATTGATTTCGTTATTGAGTATGAACCACCTTTAGGATGTGTCCTACAGTGGTCTGTCTATCGAGTACTTAACATTAGGACTAACCCGACCCAAGTAGTAAACTATGGATATACAGCCGTTCATTGCGGATCGTGACTGAAGGAAATTGCGTCCAGTGAATCCCACATCTTTCTATTTGGTGAACGCCATTGCGATAGTTGTAGAGATATGTTATGTTAAGTCAATTTATAACGCGCACTGATACTCAGCAGAGTGTCCTGGCACAAACTAAGAAAAGGAACCACAGGCCAAAGCATTATTCAAAGAGAAGGGTTTTAAACTTTTTTTTTAAAGATCACAAAATCTTGAGTGCTCCGTAGCGCCAAGGGTAAAGCATTCCAAGCCAGTGCAGCCTTACGCACAAAAGAACTCCCGCCTAGCCTCTGGCGTTTAAATCCAGGCATCCACATCAAAAATTGGGAGGATGACCGCAGCTGTCTTGCGGGAATATAGAAGGTGAGCCTCTTCTGACGATAGAAAGGACCCAGGCCATAAAGGGCCCTATGGGCAATGGCCAGGGTTTTACATTTTATACGAGACTCCACCGGGAGCCAGTGCAGAGAGCGCAAATGAGTACGCACACTACACCTGCGAGATATACCCAGCAGGAGTCTGGCGGCCAAATTTTGAATGACCTGTAGTTTGTTCAAGAGGTAGCCAGAAATGCCTACATAGAGTGCATTGGCATAATCCAAGCGAGACAAAATCAAGGCACGGACAACCGTTTCTTTGGACGGTCTTGGAAGGAGGGGTAAAAACGTCCTCAAATCTTTCAGTATGCCGAAGCAAGACCCAACCAGCTTTTTAACCTGGGTAGAAAAGGACAGATTCTCATTGTACCCGACCCCCAGATTTTTTGCAGCAATACCCATTGCTTTGGGCAAGGAAAAGCCGGGGGGCATAACCTCTCTCGAAATTTAGCTGGAAAAACACCACACGAGGACCTCTGATTTCTCTTCGTTACATTTAAGTTGTGCCTGAGCAAGCCAGCAAAAAACCGAAGAGAGACCGTGTTGAGCCGCAAGAACTGAATCATCATCCTTACCCCAAGAAAACAGGATATATTATCAGCTCCTCTAAGAAAGGAGAGCCATTCCTGCCACATCCTGAAGGTGATCATCTTAGCATTTGTCCAGTTATTAAGAATTAGCTTACAGGCAAGTAAGTGTAAGCATTAAGTCCAAGAGACAGCGGTCACCCTCGTGCAAATGAGGATCTAGATGACCTAGAAGGATATAGGAGAATTCTCCAGAGGGCTCAATATTGAAAGTGTTTTTTATACAGTTAATTTTTGTTCCAGTAGCTTTGAATAACGGGACAATGGAAGAGCATATGGCTCAAATCCCCTTCATGAAGCTGGCAATTCCAGCAAATCGGGCTCTGTGAGAGATCGAGTTTATAAATTCTAGATGGGGTCTTGTATGTTCTATTAATGATCATGTATTTTGTCTGTGTAAGTGACAATGAGATCTTGTTTGTGAAGGGTGTTTTGTGTATGCCTTTCCAATCAAATGGTATATTTTTGGAATTTGGTTCAGATTCCCATTTCAGCTTGTTGCAGGAGTGTTATTTACATGGGCTGGGGAGTAGTAATTTAGATATCTTAGATACTATATGTTCAGATTTTAAGAGCAGGGCCCTCAACGTGAGAATCTATGGATGTAAGGGAAGTATTGAAAGTTTTGTTAATTGAGCCTTTAATTTGAAAAACTCATAGCAGTCCAGTGGGTCTAAACTAAAATGTGTTTGCAGACTAGAGAAAGGTTGTGGGTCCTGTAAGAGGTCTTTGACTAAATTGATACCATAAATCGACCATTTTTGCCAGTATGTCATTTGTCCATCTATTTTCAGAGTGGGGTTATACCAAAGAGAGGACAGGTTTGACTTTTTGATTTTTATCTGTGATAGGTAGTCTAGTCGCAAGAGTGCTCGCTTTGTATTTTGAATGATATGTTTGCTGTGTGGTATGTGAGTAGTTATCATTGTTAAGATTGCGGGGAGTGGGATGTTATTTAGAAGTGATTTCTCTATATTCATCCAAGTTGGCAAATAATCTAGATCATTGGCGAACCTAAAGAATCCTTGTTTGCAGAGGTATGCTGTTTGATAATTCCGGAAGTTGGGAAGTCCTAAACCATCATTCTCTTTGGCTAATTGAAGCTTTCTAAGTGATATTCTTGGCTTCTTGCTTTGCCAAAGGAAAGAGTTAAAGTTATTATGAATTTTGTTGAGAAAGTCATTTGAAAGGGTTAAGGGGAGCATGCTGATTAAATAGTTGATCAGTGGTGTAATTATCATTTTTAAGGTTCCAATTCTCCCCCACCAGGATAGGAATTTTGGAGACCAACCATCTAGTTGAATACTTTCATTAGTCTGCAGGGTGGTGATTAGGTCCTTCGCAAACTCTATTCCAAAATATTTAATACAGCCTGGTTGCCACGCTGGACCGGTATTTCCTATGATTTCTGTGTTGTCGATGTTGTTGAGAAACGTATCCTCGGTTTTGTCTTTGTTAAGCATGTATCCTCAAATTTCGGAGAATCTTTGTATCGTTGACATTAAGGCTGGGATAGCTTTGTCAGCATTTTCAAATATAATTAGAACGTCATCTGGGTAGGCAGTAAATTAAACTAGTATCACCGAATTGTATACCTGTTATGTCTTTATTATCTCTTAAGTGACATTGGAAGGGCTCTATTGCTAATAGAAATAGGGATGGGGAGAGTGGGCAGCCTTGTCTAGTGCCCTGTTTTAAGTCTAGGGTGGATGAGATGATACTCCCTGCTCTTACCTTAGCGGTTGGTTTATAATATAGGGCAATGATCATACAAATTAGGTTCTCGCCTAAGTAAAATTTTTCTAGAGCTGCTTTTAAGTAAAAACCAGTCCACCTTATCAAATGCTTTTTCATCGTCTAGCGTGATGGCAGCTGTTCGGGAGTTTGAAAGTTTAGCTTTCTCCACTGCATGAGATAAAATCCAGGTATTGTCGCTGGAGAGTCTATTCTTTAAAAAACCGACTTGTGAGGCATATATGAGTTTGGAGAGATGTTTTTGCAAACGGATAGCTAAAATCATGGTGTAGATTTTACAGCCAAAATTTATCAATGAGATGGGTCTATAATTTTTAGGGAAAAGGGTCCTTACTGTCTTTTGGTATCACTGTTCTGATTGCCTCTTCTGGGGTGCCCGTGATTTGTTCTGTTTCAGAGAAGTGCTTGAACAGATTCAGTCACTACTAACAACAGGGGAACCCTACTCACAAGGAACCAGGGTATTACGTAATGTAAAAAGAAAAAGGTTCCAGTGGATAATAAGGAATTAGTATTAATGATAATAGTGCTCAATCGCAATCACACTGTAAGGACTATAATGTCAGGGGGCAAAATAAATTCTCTACACGGTACATTCAAATAATTATTTATGAATGACAGCAATCAGTATATACACTTCATTAAATCAAAAACGCAAGACTTGTGCGTAGCGTCCCCAAGTGAATCATGGAACCAAAAAGTGACTGTACATTGTGAAACAAATTTCTTGATACAAGGTTTCCATAAAATTATGTAGAACGGCCAATTGGGTACAATTTAACGACAGTCCACATATACAATGATGCAGACTGGGTAATGGTCCGTCCTATACACTGGTCGACGGCGTTTCGACCCTTCTACAAACGTAGGGTCTCTTCAGGACTGTCAATACAGGGACATCTAAAATGAATTAAATAGAAATTAGCAAAAGGCCCATATGCCGGCACTGATGCGAGAAACTATAAAGAAGGACTTGGATGTGCACTCATTACCTGAGTTATTAAATTAATCTTGGTGACGTAGTGGTGCCTTGTGAAAAGTGAAAAAGGAGAGGAAATGAACTCACGCGAGTACCCAGCCGGGTTCTCGGTTCGTATATTAAAGGAAAGAAAAAGATAATAATACTGCGTGAATACACACTGCCACTGATTACAATATAGAGCACAGAGGGCATAGTACTCCGTATGAATAATAAGCATACCTCACGAGATGAAACGTGGTTTTCCGTTGATGTCTAGGGTCTTGCTAACGCTGCGATGTGCAGACTTTCCATAAAAAACTTTCTTCAGTGTTGCCTCATGTACACAGTTTGTGAAATCATGGTAGAATAGCTATAGAATGGGGGAATAATAAAGCGTGAGAGACTGCTTGTATCAAGCAAACAGTCGGAGCTAAAAGGGCGGGAAAAATTAAGTCTACTACCTGGATCGCATTACCACTTACTTCAATATATAATGCGGTCGGACGAATCTCCGCAGATAACGCTGCTAACTCCCTGGATCTGGGTTCGTTACTGATGCAGTTACAACGAACAACTGTGCTGTTGCGTAAATACGCAGACCGTAACCCCTCACGTTCTGCAGGATAAGTAATAGAGCCCCGAAGCTGTGAGCACTCTGTTGCTCTGAGTAACATGGGAATGAAGGTAAAGAAAGGACTGGTGCATGGATGTCAATGGTGTGTGTATAGCTCTTAGCACACATATTAGGGGAGGCAAGGAATAATACATACACCGTAACCCCTCACGCTCTGCAGGATAATTAATGGAACGCCGAAGTTGTATGCCCTCTGTTGCTCCGAGTGATGTGGGAATGAAAATGAAGAAAGGACTGGTACATCGATGTCGATGGTGTTTCTAATGTTGTACCTGCAATTACTAGAATAATGTACAGTACTTGTATGGCTCTTGGCACACGTATTAGGGGAGACAAAGAACAATATAGAGCATGGAGTGGCCCTGTATATTCTGAAACTTCGCAGTGTGCTCCTTCATTAATGCAGTGCATTTGCGTTTGCTACATAATATCGTCAACCGCACAGATGTAACAATACTCCTTGGCCATTACAATTCAAATATACATACAGTAAGAAGGACATTTTTACTACAGTGCGCAAAATAGTTAATTAACACAATAGTCAAAAATGACGTCTGAACTCTTATGTTCAAACTTTACACAAGACGGTGACACATGACTGATGACAATCATTATAAATGGAGGGACCAATGATGTTCCTTTCATTCCCTACATATTCTCAGTTTAGGGTGGTCACATAGCCTCTCCATTCCTCTGCGGAATTGAGGCCGAACTCAATTGAGTTAATCCTCTCTATCCATCTGCATTCAATGCCCTGCAGTACGTTTACAGATTCAGTAGCGGAGAGATTAATGGGTTGGCATTATATCCATCTTGGACTTGTGCTTTTCCTGTTTTTAGTTTTCTAATTGTCTATAATTTCTTCAGGAATTATTGGGCCATTAATTGAGAGTTTGTCTTGTTCTGGAAGAGCGGGCAGGGCACATTCGTCTAGATAGTTTTGGCACTTCGAGAGATCCAGTGTTGTTTTGTTGTATAATTTTTGATAGTAATCTTTAAATATCTCTGCTTTTTTATTTGGGTCGCTGTGAACAAGGTCTTGCAAGTATTTTAATACGTTAATTGTATTTTTCTGCATTTTTAAATTTCAAGTATGATGCTAAAGTTTCCCAGCTTTATTATATTCACAGACGTTTTTGTTTTCTAATCCAGACTTTATCTCTGGTACTTACACTGTTATTGTATTCATATTTGTTGTTCACTATTTTATTTAGTAGTTAATCTCTAGACAATATGTGTTGTTTCTCCAAGTCTGAGATCTCTCTTTCTAGTTTCTGGAGAGGGTTAATTGCGTCCTTATTTATAGCCGATCATATTTTAAGAATTACCCCTCTCACTGTGGTTTTTAAGGCCCCCAGCTTATGAGGTCAGAGGTATCACCTATTTTATTCTCTTCAAGAAAGTTTCTGATGGCCTCTTCAATTAGTAGTCTATTCTTTTACGATCCTCCTTAAATCTCCATAGAGGTTGTTTTGTGCATGGAGCTGGATCAGTAATAGATAATGTGATGCAGGAGTGGTCTGATATCACCCTTGGCTCAGTAGTAGCTTGTTCGATCTGATTAATGGCGTTTTCTAATATAAGAAGGTGGTCAATGCGCGAATATGAGTCATGGGGGTGAGAAAAAGTATATTCCCTTTCTATGGGGTTTTGTGTTATCCACGTATCAATCAAGTTAAACTCCTTACATAGGCTTTCGAGAGCTTTGTGTGATTTGTTTGGTCTGAAGGGACAGTGTGAGTTCCTGTCTAGTGTGGGATCTAGTGTTAGGTTAAAATCGCCTGCAAATATGATTGTTGCCGAGTCAGGGACTTGCTTGAGTTGTTTAGAAAGTTCTTCCCAAAAGCCATCGTTGTCCTTGGTGGGTGCAAATATGTTTGCAATGTAGAATTTTGTATCATGTTTGGCTAGTTTTGAAATAATCCATCTCCCCCTGTGAATCGGATGCGCTTGTGATTAAGTCAATGTTGTCTTTTTTTTTTAAAAAGTGTTAAGACTCCATTTTTTCTTACCCTTCGCAGCAGAACCTATTACTTCAGAGTATTGATTAAATCTAAGTGAGCTAAGATTTGTGGCATCAATCTTAGTTCCTTGCATAAGAAAAACATCCCCTTTCTGTTTGTGGATGTAGTTGAGAATTTTCCGCTTTTTGATTGGGTAGTTGATAATCTTTAACATTCAGGTGTTGCAGATGCCACTAACCTGTTTCAGAGATCACTGCCCAATCCACAGGAGTGAAGAGAAGTTCCCCACACTCCCCAGGCCAGTGGCCGATATATTTACATACTATATACCTAGGAACTGACCTAAGGAGATGTGGGAGAGACTGAGTAGGTTTGACTATGTCTCAATCCCCCAGTCGGTTCCCTATAGGCAAGTCAATAGTGGAAGTAGGCGGAAGAGAACCTGTGGGGAAAACAACAGAACAACTTTAGCTAAAAGCCCTCCCATCTGAAACATACAAGGTAAACTCAGTGCCTGCTCTATAAAGATAGACAATCTCTTACCGACTGGACATCTCTGAAAGCAGTACAGTAACAGCTAGAAGTCGCAATGTGGCGAACGCTGGATAGTCTTCCAAGGCTGGAGTCAATAATGTAAATAAAATCTTGTCACTCATAAAAAAATGGAAGAGTCATAGGGTCTCACAAGTAAAAGTTAAAGATCAGGCTGTTAGAAGCATTCAGTGCTGGTAAACACACTCCCTATCTGTCAACATTTGTAGGAAGTCTAGTGTGCACAACACATACTTCAAATAATGTATCTAGCTCAGAAAATAAAGACGCGTACCTCTCGCTTGTAGGCAAACAATGTTTCCAGTTCAAACACAATGTATCCAGCCCCAAAACAGGGATGTGGAATTCCTATAGCCCAACACCCAGGACATATTGTTTGGGGTCAAGGGCAACAAGTTTTAATGTCCATTTTGTCCTTGGGACAAGTAGGCCCAACCCCCTACAGCACAAACCCTTTAGCTGCCAGTTGACAATACCACATTTTAGATAAAGGAAGGGCATTGTCTACAATTAAGGTAATGTGTGTCCATGCGTTAACTGTTCAAACTTGTATTTATGGTTCATTAATGCAAAGCCTTTATTACTAGGGTGAGCACTAAAAGTAAATGTTGTCAGCTCTGCCTGCACTACCAACGGTGGTTCCAGTATAAACGTGTACACACATTTTCAAAGTTTAGTAATATGAGGCTATGTATAATGCTCCCAGAATGCTCTCTTATATGCAAAGATTTGCAGAAGCTTGAAAGCAACAGTGATGATTATTTGCTTTCAAAATAAAATGTTGACAAAAAATGCAAGTATCAAAAAAATATTTTGCTATACTACTGTAAGATTTTAGGTACCATATCTTTGCAGCATCATTTAGTAACATGTTGATGTATGCTTGTATTTCCCAAAAATATTCATAATGGAAAATCAGTGTAACCAGTTAAAATACAATTGTGGGAAACAAAAATAAACAAGCATTGGCAAAGCCAGTAGGTCTGAAATTGGTGGTCAGGCTTTTGGTTTTGTTAATGCGTGACTTGTTTAGGCATGGTTATTGTAAAACCTTATCTGTGTGGGAGCTGCAGGGCCCTTGCCATTCTAACTAGCATTGGGAAAAGCAAAAAAACTGTTTTTGGTCTCAAAAAGCACACATTGTCACAGCAGTTCCAGGCACTGAACAAAACTACTTTGTGTGCCAATATGCTCCTTGTAATAGAGCAGTATACTGTCACTCACAGTGAAGCCAGCTGATAGACCGAGAGAAGGAGAGAGAGACATAATTTTACTAAATACAAAAGGTCATGGTTAACCCCAGGCCTAATTAGAGGCCCAATTATTAAAGAAAGTCTCATAAGTGCATCCATGGTATATATCCATGCATTAAATGCATATATACAGTCTACGTGAATTCACAAGAATTTACAGAAGTAGGCCAAGTAATAGTACTCCTAGAAAATATTTGTGAACTGCATTTTAGCATGAGCAAATGTGCTTGTGTAGATTTGCTCATGTGAAAATCTTAACATTTCAAGTTCACCTTTCCTCCAACCGTTTTTTTTCCCTACCCTGAAGAAGTTTTACGTCTGCCACTGCCAGGAGTACATTTCCAACCTTTTTCAGTATGGGAAAAGATTAGAAAAGAGTTGGTGAAAACCCTTTAAACATGCAAGTTAGTGGGTTTGCACAGACTCAAACGCGCATTCCAACCCTTGAACTATTGCTTACCACTACCTACAGCCCCAGTATGTAGACCTGCAGAAACGTAGCAACATAAGGGAATTGCTAGTATTCAACCCTACTATGGTACGAGCAGTGGCATAATTAGAGATGCTATAGCAAAACTCTTATATAATGAGATTGCTGCCGTAATTTGTCGCTACATTACATGGCACAAAAGAGACAAGTGGATTTTGTTACAGGACAAGTAGATTTATGAAGCAACCTGCCCCATGGACAAGTAGATATTTTATTAAATTCCACACCCCTGCCAAAAATAAAGACGCGTACCTCGCGCCAGTAAATAAACGATGTATCGTGTTTAAAAATAAAGAACAATGTAGCCAACCTACACTGCAAACGCGTATCGTGCGTCTGAGGAAACAAAAATATCTAACTATGAAAGAAAATTCAAACACACAGTGCGCGTACGGGAATTCAATGTCTGCAGGGGGGCAGGTCTTTTACGCACCGCGTTCGCAAGGGAGGAAAGGTATTTTAAACACAGAAAAATCAGAACGCGGTCACGTAATGGTAAAGATTTCACGGAGTGTGTGCGAAAGGAACACACAAGCATACAAAATACAAAAATATCTAACCTGACGTGTAACTGTCCGCCTCGTCGGGTTAGTAGTAAGATATTAATCTAATTATCTGCAATCAGCAGGTGAAGTTAAAGCATTTTTAATAACAAATTAAAACCTTGTTATAAAGCTAGAAAGAGATTATAATACTAAATATGTTACAGTTGTTAACAAGAAAGAAGTATTGTGGTTTGTGGCACGTTGAAAACAATTATGAACAGCTAAGAGTGTATGCCATGGAAGTCTGCAGAATTATTAATTCTTGACATATTGGCCAGTATGAACCTGGTTGTGTAGTGTGAGGCTCCTTTGGATATGGTAGACCTGGCCCTTTGTGCAAAAATTGTGCAGTTTTCTGACACGTAAGACTAATCGAGATTTTCATTTCAATTTAACAGCTAACCCCTGACGAAGGGCGTAAAAAAGCTCGAAATGCATTGGGAGATTATGATAACTTAAGCTGCCTAATATGAATTGAGTTCGCCCACGTGATGTAGTAAAAGGCTTGGATTGGCATAACTGCATCATTTGAAAAAATACGGATGACGGACAGCCTTATCGTAAATAGTAGAGTGAAAGTTGATGAATTATGGAAAACATGGAATAAATTTGGATATTTTGAACAAGTGGTAGAGTTGTAATAATTTTGGAGTTGCTGTGTGATTGGAAATGCAGCACAATGTTTGCTGCAAGTGTTTTGGAGACCTGGCCTTTGTCATTTTGATCAGAACCTTAGAGTTAAGGATGTTCGAACTAGTGAGCTAGGGAGCTAAGAGGACCCAGTGGAGACCAATGGTTAGGCGGAAGATCCCCCGTTTATATGAGGAGTAGGAACAGTAAGTGGTGCTAGTTTCTATCATTATATCTATAGGATCTTTGTGTCAAATAGGTAATATACTCAGGTAGCACACTTGTAACAGCAATGCTGTGTACCAGGGATGCTGTGAGGTTACCGTTACAGTACAAACACTTTAAGACAAGCAAAAAGGGGATACCAGTAGGCAGCAGAGTGCCCCATTTAGAGTAAGGACCATAGATAGTGTTAGTATATTCTTACATTTTGGTTCAAACAGTCTAGGAGCAATTCCTAACAGAGTATGTGAGTATCGGAGACGTCGTGCTTAATAGAAAATTTGTACATTTGGAATCTATAAGGTCCTTTTGACAAACTAACATACCTTATACGCGTTTACAAAATTGTTGTACCATACAGATAGCTTACATACATGTAGTCCTTGTATAAATCTGTGAACCCTAAGACAGTGCCCTGTCCAGAGCCGACAGTCTTATACGCATACACGGTTAGAAGTTAAGTTTGGACATCTTACTAGGTATGTTGTGGTTTTGATGTGTCCATTAGAGACTCTTCTTTCTCGTTGATAAATTTATTTAAAGCAATGTGGTCCGTGAAGATATAAGGAGTCCCTTGAACTATAATGCGATATTTAGCTGGACCATCAAAAGAGAATTGGTAGTTAATGGCCTTAAGTCTTGTGCGTAGGGCTAAGACGCCTTTCCTCTTTTCATCTGTAGTCTTACAGTAGTCCTGAGATATGAAGATTTTGTTGCCCTTCCATAATATGTGGTTGTGCTTTCTCATAATGGCTAAAATCATCTCAACATGCTGGTATCTAAGTGGTTTACATACGTTCGGTCTCAGAGATTTCTGATTTGGGAGGTTCCTTGTAGGCACTCTATGTGCCCTATTGACTTCTAAAGGTTTGGTAATAATCAGATTTGTGTGAACCATTTTTCGGGATTCCAAAAATACGGAGGTTTCCACGTCTGTTCCTGTCCTCCAAATCCTAGAGGAGCTTATTCGTTGAGATCTTTGTAACACTGAGCTCTTGGAAGGATTTGCTCAATTTAGAATCAGAGTCTTCCAACTGACTGTTCCTGCTTTCTGCTTCGGCAATTCTAGAATTGGTCATTCATGTCTAGACAGATTGCGGAGATTTTGCTTTGCATAATATCAGTATTCTCTTTTGTTGATTTTGCCAGTTCATGTACACATGCAAGTTTTTTTAAGATGGTTTACATGGTGGAATTGATGTCATGCTTCTTTTTATTAGGAGATTCAGGGTTTGGCGGGACGACTTAAACTCTTTAGACTTGTTTTATTTTCTTTCTCTGCCATTCTAGCACTGGGATGGTATTTGTTGTAGAATTTGTTTGAAAGGCAGATATGCAGGATTTACTCTCCTATTGAGGATGTGGATTGATTAGCTAGTTCTGCTGTTCAATTTTTATTAGTTATGTCATTTCTCTATTTCTTTTTGGATGGCCTTTTATACGTGTTATATCACTGCAATGTTGTATACAGTATAGTGGGAGAAGCTCCGCCCACTTTCCGGCAATCTTTTTGATTGGCTGAATTCCTAAATGCTGCAATCTGATTGGTTTTCCTCAACTTAATCCCGCCTCCTGACGGCCATGTCGTCATTTTTCTCCTTCCATAGCTATCGGCCCCTTTACTTTTAAAACTGTTTTGTTCCCCTGCCTGCCCCGGTTCCCTCTCGCAGTCCCTCACTTCTCTGCCCACCACAACTACCCCACCCACTCCCATTCTTGCCTTCTTGGACGACCAAAGTTTTATTTACAATGCAATAGGACTCGCGTAAATATGAGTCCTATTGCATTTGTAAATGCTTTTTTTCCCTCTGATTGGCTGGCTGCATCGCACTCTATTTTGCCCGACCTGTCCCTCTCGCATGCGTGCGATGCTATACATCGTATGCATGTGCGGTGCTAACTCTGCCTCTTGTTTTTACTTTTCAACGCTCGGCGGCGTGCCCGTGCTCCACACACAGTTATTAAACGCCGACGAATCACAGTATGTTATTAAACGCCGAGACTCGAACCTGCTTCCCTGTTGTGTACCTAATTAATCCAATAACTTCATTTTCTCTCCTTCCTCCATTCATTGTCCTACCGGCGACAAGCTTTATCGCCCTCCTTTTTTTAGGTCTCGCTGAGCCCAGCGCATGCGCTGGCTCGGAGAGACCTTTTGGAGGTGAGTTTTCAAAGTGCTGCTGGCTGGCCTAGCGCTTGCGTTCACGCGCCAGCAGCACTTTGAAAACTCGTGCTTTAGCGCGTCATCGCGATCACTTTCGCTTTCAGAGCGATCGCGATGACTTTCGCTTTTACTGCCGCGCAGCCAATGCTTGATTTTCTGGTGGACTGGTCAGCTGCCTCGTAACTACCAGCAGGTGGTGGGTCCCATCCTCCTCTCGAGCCATGGGTCTCCAGTTCATGCTCAATAATAAACCATTTTAATAAGAGTTCTCGGATTTTACGTTTGCCTGCCTGACAAACCCCCCCCCCCCTCTTATCTTCTGTTGTCAAGATTCAATTTTTTGATTTTTCAGCACACATTTCTTACGCCTTTTTGGTATTTTTTATTTTAATGCTGTCTGGTTCAGGTTTGCAATTATAAACGCCTTTTTATTTAATTTGGCGTTTGTTACTTCGCCAAGTTCTGGAATGGAAGAGCCTGATTGTAATCTGTAAGTGGCGACTTGTACTTATTGGTCAGCTTTTTCTGTGGGTCTGTCTGCCAACAGTTGACTTGAACCCTGGCATCAACTCGGGTATTTACCAACTCCATTATTGCTCGCATTGGTGCCTGCGCAGGTTTTAGAGGGCAAGTCAATGAGTGAAATTAGCCCAAGCAATCGGAGAACTAGTATACCACCCCCACGCCTCCCCCACTTTCAGTGAGCCTCCTCCTTTCTAAGGTGGGCATGAAGTTGCTTTTTGCTGGAAGTGTGGGCATAAAAACCTTGCCCTGGATTGAGGCTCTTTTTTGAAATAATAAACTGAGTTAATCTGCCCCTGCCGACTTGTTCTTTTTTTAGATTATTCTCATTCTTTTCAATTTCTAATGCAGTGAAAATAAGTTGCTCTGCCAAAGGTATGTTAACTGGATTGAAACACTTAACCAATGCAGTCGAAGGAGGATGAATGTTATATCCAACATTTCCCCACTACATACCTGTAATATGTGATTTACTGTGGACTTCAGTCTAAGTAGAACCTTTAGTTACTATATTTCGTGATGGTCTTCAGCCAACAACTCCTTGGCCATATTTTCTAACCCCTTGTGCCTGACTCCGTTCTTTTTTCCTTCTGCGTAAGTGGTCCTATGCTGTCCATTCTAATCGATATGTACATCTGACATTGCTGTCCTAACGCATAAATGCTTTCTAGGCACTTGGGTCATTTATTAGTGAAATCAATGTCTAACCAGCTTTGATCTAACACAGGCTTTCTTGTTTTGTGAGTAAAATATCAGCACGGTCTCATTTTACAATCACATGTAGGGGTTTCCCCCATTCTTTTAGACTTTCTTTATTATTACACTTAAGTTCTTTCAGAACCAAGCTAATGCAGTGTCACCAATCCTTTAGACTGCAGTTTGTTTTTAATTTTGATAATCGTTTTGGCGGAGTTAACGTTTGACATAGGGCTAGTTGACAGTCATGTTCAATGTACCTAGTAGAGAGTTCACTGTTCTCCAGGACTCGATCAGTGACTTTCGTTAAAAGTGCCCTACAAGTGGCTCATCTCTGTCACTCTACAGCTGGCAAATGAGGTAATGTAGCACCAGTATTTTTTTTTCCCAGAATCATGTATTCTGGGCGTTGTATTCCACACTTCGCTTAGGCCTCCCAGTCCTTGCACATTGTTTTGTTTTCTGAATTTTGGAACCGGATGTTATAATGTAACTGGTGCTCATGTAAATCGTCTGAGTTCGTGCTATACAAAACTGCCATAAAAACAAGCTTTGGCATAGCCAATAGGTCTCGCCTTTGGGACCTTACAAGTGTGTAGCCATGCAACAGTTAATGTTGTTGCACCAAGGATATTGTGCTGCATAACTAAATACTTATAAGGTCCCAAAAGCGAGACCTATTGGCTATGCCAATGTTTGTTTTATTTTTTTTTAACTAATTTTGTACTTGACTGTCAATCTTATTTTTACGGTGCTTTGTAATTATGCACGCATTACCAGCCTTAACAGGTGCCAATTCCATACATGGCCTCGAGATGTCGATGTGCTACACCCGGTATGTAATGTGCCAAAAGCCCATGCCTTGAAACGCCAGGCGAACTGCACACAGCTCCAGGTAACAGCAGCTGTGAAGGTTTTACATATAACTCACCGTTTAGGGGTCACTGCTCATACGGTCACCATATGACCCATAATGCAATCAGGAGCTATCACCCAGCTTCTATATTTTGGGGATAATTTGCTCCTCGCGCAAATCACAGTGAATGAATGACTGGAATTCTTCCTTTTTTCATTACTTTTTGCGTGAAATTTTATTTTCGTTTTCGTTTGTGTTGTAAGAAGAAGGGTCGTTTTAAATGTATCTTGAAAATATAAAGAAAACACATGTGCATCTGAAGCACGGTAAAAAGACAACCGTCCCTGGGTGGGCTCGAACCACCAACCTTTCGGTTAACAGCCGAACGTGCTAACCGATTGCGCCACACAGACTGTGTGAACTGGGGGTTTTCCGATCACTTTGTGTAGGGGAGGACTGCTAGTCTGCAGCACAATATTTTTTTGTGGGTATATGAATTGTGGTAGCGCAGTAATCATTACTTTATCTTAACTACACCACAAACGCTATAGGATGGAATGTATATGACCTAGTCTTCATGTTCAGCACGGGGGTTATTTGGTGGGGAGGTTGCAAAGGTGTTTTTGTGTGGATGTTGGGGAGCATTTTTTAGATTTAAGTGAGTTATTGTTAACCTGCGTTACTTGCCAGTAAAGCAGGTTTAGAACAGTTGTTTGTTGGATTTGTAATTGCAGGTTTCAATTCGAGGGGTAATTGGACTTCAATTAATTTTATGAAGGTGACTCAACCTCTCACAGGTGTGGTCTCATGAATGTCAGATGTTGAGATCTCAGGCCCAAGTATGGCTCTTTTGCCTCAGAGATACCTTGCAGTAGTTTCACAATCACTAGAAATGGCCATAGGAGATGAGCCTGGGGTGAAGGGTGTTGTTATTGGTTGTCCCTTTAATACTCCTAGGGGGAAGAAGTCTGGCTATACAGGAGGAGATGGAATGGTGGAGGGGCATCCCTGCTGTCCTAATCATAAAGCCAGCATGTTGTGTGGTCAATGGGCGGTCTGATTTCCTTAAGCACCTTTCTAGGGCTGTTCAACATTTCAGGAGAAGTTCATCTGTTCAGGATTTATTGCTCGCCGATCTAGATTAGCATATAGCTAGCTGGGCTTTCTGATAAGGTTAGGGGTGTTGCAGTGCCAGTGCAGTATGCAAAGGTGTACCGACCTGCACTGGAGTGCCAGAGCATATAGGACAGCGCTGATCTTGGACAGGTTTCTGTCCCACATACTGACTAGTTTCTCAGCTAGTGGATACAATTCTAGGGGTGTGTGAAAATTGTGTAATTTCCTTTTCCATAAATAATGCAAAGTTTAGGAAGAATTATGCAAAATTATGGGCAATAAAAAGCTGCCATTTGTAGCAATATTTAAGTGCAAAATGCATCATCACGTCCTTTTGGAGGCAAGAAAACAGACTTGAAATTACACAACGTGGCCTAATGGCATAATTTCAGACATTTCATGCAATAATGCATAATGTGAAGTGCCGGAAAGTATGTGAGATCATGCTGGTATAATAAAAAGTTTCCCCAAGCCTATTCAATTTACCACAACATTTATTCAGGATGGTAAAATTTGGATAGTTTTGATGCAACCAGGAGACAGGCAGTTAATTAGATATGTAAAAGTCCAGAACCTGAGAAAATTAAAACCTACGGCTGTGTCTGCATCATGGGTGATGCTTATGTATCATTTGAGCAAAGCCAAGGTTATCCATGGTATCAACTATTTCTTCGGCATAAGCGATACAGGATCCATCTTCCCATGTGTGCAGGTGGCTAATGAAGGATACAAACTTAGAGATGGGCACTAAGCATTGCTACAAGCCCATAAGCTTTTCAAGAAATGTTGTGTGCATCTTTTGGTAGAGCAAAAGAGGGTGCGTGCCCTGTGAATGAACATTTTTCATAGTTTCTCATCGTTGTAGCTCTTTCAGGAATATAACTTTATTATTCCTGTCTCTGGCACAAATCGAGGCTTGTAATGAATCTTGCCTCATGGTAGGTTTTCCAGGTGCTCTGGGCCCGAATTATGTTCATGCACGAATAGCTTCCTGGATCAAACGGCCAGTACCATTACAATTGTAAGCTACTGCCTGGATCAATGTACAGATTGCAGTCCCTTAGCCAATACTGCTAAGTTTCAGAGGCAATAGTGATGTCAAATAATTACAAATCAAAACAAAAAATGATAGCTGAGATGATCAAAATAATGTCGGCCACTGGTAAATCCATATTTTATCGCTCACTGCATCCCTCCAAGGATGGAACCAAACTTGGGTAACAGGCCTTGCCCTGCTCCGTCAGGAACAATCCAGACGAAAGGATCAAGTCTCGACCCTCTGAAAGGTTCACGAACATCAGTGTTTGTTTTTAGCCTTGTTGGGCCTCATGAGTGAGGTGCAGCTTAAGTCTGGGCAAACCCATCACACTTGGTGTGTTTCATTGAGAAAAATCACAAAGTGAAGGGTTGAATGTGTGAATTAAGCTCAGCCACTGGTACTCTGGGCCCCAATCCAGCATTTCTGTGTTCTTTTACTCACTGCGCCGCTCCAAACATGGGCCAATCTGATGCAAACAACCGTGGTCCTGCTAAAATAAGAACAGTCCTGCTCAAACCAGCGGGCCACATCTGCTTAGAACTTGACCACAAGCCAACCTATTAGTGAGAAGCGTCTCGTGATGTGGCACAGCTGGCACAGGGCCAGCGTCTGGATAAACCGGACCAGTTTCCTTCTCGTTGGACCACACTGGTAAGATGCAGTTAAGTCCTGTGGCCCAGTGAGCAAACACTGCCCTCATGACAGGAGAGGCCACCAGGAGCAGAGTCAATGATAATGTGCCTTTGGCCCACCAGCTGCTTACTAATACACAGTGATTTGGTTTTACACAGTATGTCTCTAAAAAATCGACAATAAGGAAAAGAATGATTGTAAGTTGCACCATCTTACTTTATTTATCACAAACTGACTGTTTTATGATAGCTTGATGGGTTAAGGCACCTGGTCCATAATACTGTTAACAGATATCAGGTAGTTAGTGCAATAACCAGAGAGATAAATGTGTAAACGGTGAACATAGGTTTGAACGATAAAAACGTGTGAAGGGTTAACTTGCCTTATTCATGGCATTCGCTACAACCAGTGTGAAGTACCTCCTGCCATAGCTTAAAAGGCTATTGCAAGTCACTGAGGAGTTCCATTATCATATAGAGGAATGAGGCCGAAGGCGGAGTTCCTTATAAGGTTGTGGAACTCCGAAGTGACGTAGGGCAGGGGGTACTTTATCCCTTGTAGTATATAGTTGCACCATTCCCCTTTCCCAGAAGCAATTTAAATCCTCGGTACATAGCTCTTTCATGAAAGGGAGAGCATGTCTGAAAACATGAAGAATTAAAATGGAATATTAAGTGCAAAATTAAATACCTCAATAAAACGGTTGGATATTTGTTGCAAAAGATATTAGAACCCATTTAACCCCTTCAGTGCCCATGACGAGCTGGACTCGTCATGGGCTGCGGTGGCGCTGTGCCCATGACGAGTCCAGCTCGTCATGAACTCCGCCCGCTAATGGAAGGCGCGGCACTGGGCGGGGAAAGGGGCGGGCATGCAAGGGGTTAATACAAGACATTTGTTATCAAAACATATTTGTACAATATGTAGAAACTTGTCTATGATTACCTACAGAGTGCAACAAATAAACATGTTGCAATAAATATCTCATTTCTGCTTGTCCCTGTACAGCTAGAACAGCAGCAGAAGAAAGAAAAGGAATCATGTTCGTTCTTTGAGCAGCTGTTTTAATTATGCAGCATGACCGTGGCTGCCTTTCCCCTCAGTTGCAGGCTGTGGCAGCAGGCATTTGACAATGACATCAGAACTCCACTGTAATAAGTTATTACAGTTGAGCACTGAGGTCCAATCTTTATATTAGGAGACTGCAAGTGTCACACGTCTGATTGTAAAGGTATTACAGACAGGAGTATAAAGAGGGATTGCAGAATCCTATATATCATAAACAATTTAATGCTGGTAACCTTGTTTAGCGCAGAGGTCACAAGTTCTAACCATGGTAAAAAAAAAACCTTAGAGGCTTTTGTGCTCACAGAAAACTCTTGCATGTGACCTAAAAAGCATACATTTCAATGCTATCAGATTCAAACCCAATATTTCACTCTATCCTTAATAATGTGGTGGCCTTGATTTAAAAAGTTTAAATATTAATTTATTAAGTACCAAAAAACAATTGTCTGTATTGTTATACTGTTTGGTGTATAAATGGCCTTTATTTGTATAAGTACTCACATATCAAGCCCATCATAAACTGGGAGACATCTTTGGAAACAGGCCATCATATGTTTGCACACACTAAGGTACAGACGTGGCATGATGGGTTGAACATTTCCACATGAAACACCAGGGTGTGCTGGCAGGAGACCCTGCCGCTGCTTCGAATGAATGATTTAAGTGAGCTGTTCTAGGTCACACACAAGGAAAGAATGAATGGAGCACTCGTTTGCACAAACGTGTTTATATTTATTTAGAATCTTTAAAAAATCTAAGTTTGCATAAATATTCCCCTGAAAGTTTTTGTTGCATTGGCCGGGAGTCGAACCCGGGCCTCCAGCGTGGCAGGCGAGAATTCTACCACTGAACCACCAATGCTTGACATGTGCAACTGTCTTCCAGTTAATGCACAATCGAAGAACAATCTGATATTGCAAATAATGTTTCGTAGTTTTATTTTTCCTGGGATATTTTTATTAACTATTTGCAAGCACGAGTTGTCAGATGTAAAATAGTGAGTTGCACAGTAGCTAAGTGGCTGGTTATCCGTGTGACACCTTCAATCACAGGGCTCGAAAAATCTGAAAAATGGTACTAGTCCTGCAGGTCTAGTACCTTGAAAAATGTCCTCGACCTAACAGTAACCTACTTGACCTCCGTCTCTGAAAGCGGAGCAAAAGTGACAAGATAACAAGATTTATTGCTCATTTGCTTTGTGAGCAATAAAAAGGCCTTTAAATCTTGTTATCTTGTCAGTTTTGCTCCGTTTTCAAACACGGAGGACAAAAGTTAGTATGTTTTCCTACTCGCCAGAAAGGGCGAGTAGGACCTAAAAATAGCTTGACCTCATGAAATTTACCTCACAAATGCGAGCGGTCGACTGGATTTGTCGAGCCCTGAATCAGCCTTAGGTTTCTTTATACATATGCATTTTACAATTTTGCAGTTTTTTAGAACATTAATACATTTTTAAACGGGAAAGTACAATTGCCTAAATGCCATTTATTTGCTTGGCATAAATCAAAGGACCGGTTGAAGATATCTCACTGCAAGGGACCATTTTGCAGCTGTGTGAGGTTTCCCCCTCAGCCCAAACCTTTCCAGTCTTGCCCACAGGATCTGCACGACTTTGAGAACACTTCTCTGCTCCGGACTGGTTGTAGGTCTCCCCATACCGGGGCAACAACACAAAATATCTTCAACACTGTTTCACGTCAGCAGTCCTTACGATTTCTGTTTATGTACCCCTCTGAGGACAATACAAACATTTCGCATTTAAGTATTGCATGTTTTAGGAAAATTGGATTCTTCATAATGATACATTACATACACGCTAGTTGGGCTATTTAGAATCTCCCCTTCCGCTAAAACTTGAATTTCGCATCCACTGGATCAACCAGAGCCAGCCATGGCCGTGAACGGATTTAAAAAGATACCACACCAAAAGAGGATGAACAGATTAGACAGCTAACCTCTGGGTGCCTGCCTGCTTCATGTGAGCCAAAGTAAACCTACTGTCCACAAACCGACACCTTTCATAGCTGGGCCCTCGCATCTTCAGTACACTGGTTTGTAAGTTTAGCAAAGCATCTCAGTGGAAATAAATTGTAGCTATAACATCAAAGAGCAATCTTAATGAAAAAACACCTGTGTTCATATTTAAGACCTAAAGACTAAATGAAAACAAGCATTAAAAATGCAATAGGTCTCGCCTTTCATTAAGTTAAAGCCATTTGCTTTGCTATACAATACCATTAGCAAAGCAAATGGCTTTAACTTAATCAAAGGCGAGTCCTATTGCATTTTCAATGCTCGTTATTTCTTTACAATTTGGGACTGAGAGATTATGTATACTCCTTATTCTCCGTGTTGTAGTGAGCGGGAGAGCAGATCATGCTGGGTTGGTACCCCCAACCCCTATAGCTTCTGAGAGTGCTCCCTCTGCCCTTTGATCCCAGTATTTTCCTTACTTTATGCCTGATATTTACTCTGGTTAGATCTGTTGTTTCTGTTGTCTGTTGTTTCTGTTACTTCTGTTTTACCTCTGATTACCCTGCTGTTTCTGCAGTTCTTTGCTGTGTTTACCTCTGTTTACTCTACTATTTTCTGTTCTCCTGAAACATCTGCCACATTATTCTGCTACTTCTCCATATCTGTTTAGTGACATCCGCCATTTTGTGGCTCTTTATACATGTGACCTTAGTACTTAGTGTTTGATTGCTTGGTTACCATGCTTAGATACTTGCACACTGTCCTAACCACGTGTGCTGCTGTATGTGACAAGTTGGTAGTGCCAAGTTGATAGAAACCATACTCCTTACAGAGGCGCTCTATATCCAGTAAACAACTTTTAAGATTTTAATGTGAGACTTTAGTGAGGTGGCACTCGTAGTTCGAGCGGCCGCCATCTTGTTAATCACATTCACGCGCAGCACCAGAGTTTGTGAGATAGGATATGTACTTCCTACAGTTCATGGGAGATAAATCTAACATCCTGGACACAGGCGCTGTATAAAAAGTTTGCGACAGTCTCCTGTATAAAAGTAACGTTGGTCCTCTGCGAGTGGTCTCAGTTTTAAGGATAGCTAGCATCCTCCATATTTGGGCCGTTAATCAGTCAGGCAGTGACGCGCCGACTGTATTTCATTAAATCACTTTGCTCTATACTTCCCTCTATGCTTGTTGGCACTTAGTTAGCTACCTTCCTTGTAGAGGGCCTTAGAGTAACGTTGGTCCTCCGTGAGTTGCCTCACTTTTAAAGATCACTAGCGTCCTCCATGTTAGGATCAGGCACATAGTCAGGCAGTGACGCGCTGACTGATTTAAAATCGCTTCACTCTACATCTGTTGGCAATTAGTTAGCGACAGTACTTGTAGAGTGCTGACACCCGCCGATAGTCAGTTAGCTGCAGCTTCCGACCTGGACTATCGGGACCTTTTTGGTACCACAAGGCTGCTCAGAGTGCGGCGATGAGGTGGGAGAGACCTGGTTGCTTCCATAAGCCCCATGTCCAATACCAAACACATGTTGTCTGATTTTAATGTGCTGGAATGGTGCCTTGCGTAAAAAAAAAAAATCCTTCATCGTCGTTGCTGCCTTATCGGTGAGCTCATACCGCAAATTACCTTAGATAAGTTGTTTTCCTGTGAGGAGGTGCAGGCTCAAGATGCCATCTTCCTCGGCTCCAAACTTCTTAATACCATGACCCAGTTTTTAGACCGACAAACGTTTGTAACCCACCTAGCTTTAACTGACATGAGGCAGGGCAGTTGTCTTAAAAGTAGTAGTAGACATGCTTTTAAAATGCTGTACATTCTCAAAATAGCATACTGTTCATTTTTTGCGTTCCTCTCTAACAGTATTTGTTTGTAAATGTCACAACCTTGACTACGCCCTTCAATATGTCTTTATTGGACTGTGGCCAAGATAGCGATCTGCCCATAAAAGTAGCAGATTGTGAACTACACTGGAACTAAAATCACTTTTCTGAGGGGGTGCTGGCCTGCGGTATCTGTTCACTAAAATCACAAAGCTACTGCAGAATCTTGGTGTTGATACCATTGATATTAGGATATTTGAAAAACCACTTCTGTAGCAGAGTATTGGGCGAGGCCTCATCAATTTTTGAGCTAAAACAATGCCCAATGGTGCATTTTGGAGCTCTTTACACAAGCATTAGATTACATTACAATAAGTTCAGATTCATCTTATTTTAAGCACTAGAGATTGATTTACCCAGAGCCAACGCTGAGACTTGAACCTGTTACATCTAAAGTTGGCACATGCATATTTCTCAGTTTATGTCAAAGTCCTACACAAGTGCGATGATTGTGTATGAGCATGTATAGTGAGTACATTCTCTGTTGAAATGGCTTTGTAAATAACAAAAAAACGGGTGGAGATAATACTCTAAGGTTCTGGAGTCCTAGATGGGAATATTTGCAAGGGTTTGTTTTATAACTGAACTTGGGGACGTAGCTTAACTTCTTTGCACCAGTGGAGCTGGAACAATTTTTATCGTTGGGGTGCTGATATCAAAGTTACAGCACTAAAGATATAGGGATTGTGAAAAACACAGCTTCACACAGAGTTCTCTGCTAGAGAGTGGTAAGGTTGTAATATGTAGCTGGTGGTGCACTTTTGAGCACACTCGCAGAAATATTCTATAGCATTGTGCGGAACCACACTGTCATTTAGAGACATTTTCCATTGAAATGGCCTGTAAATTTGCACTTACATATAGTTCAACTAATAAAACTATATAGCACACAAATAAGGTGCAGAAATTGGATTTCAGTGAATATCATTTGTTCATCACCAAGTGTCTTTGTTTCAATTCTATTAATATCTTTGTTTCCATCTCACTTAAGAATTACAAAAAAGTGTTCCTTTTTTGCTTTCCTAACTGCTGATATATCTGAAATATGTTTACAGTTTATTTACAGGTATTTAGATTTTGTTGTGTGTTAAAAAAATATTACACCCTACAGCAGTGTTTCCTAAACTGTAGGTCGCATCTCAATTTTTGGTGGGTCTCAAAAGTCCTGGCAATAAATAAAGGTGCCTTTAAATTGTGATTCTCCTATTAACATGACTAGAGAATCTGGATTTCATTAAAGACACGGAGGCTATCATTATGCATTAATCCTTTAATGCAGTCACAAGCAGCCGCACTACATCACAAAGAAAGAAACAGTTCTAGAATGTAGTGAGCAAGTTACAAATGGCATGAGGCACAAACAGACTGCCTCTTTTAAATGCAATGAAGTAAATAAAGTTCAGAGATGAGGTCCAACTTGATCTTGAAACTGAAGGTAGTGAGAAGTCCGAAGAGAGGTAAGGTGAAAGTAGGTGATCATGCAGAATTATCTGAAAGAAAGAGGAGAATGATAATAGAAAAAGGTAAGAGGATAATAAAGTCATGAGTTAATATTCAATGCAAAATACACACCATAAAAATACATAGTTTAAGAATTATACCAACCAAGGGAGGGAAAAAAAGGGTGGGATAATGATAGCCTCCGTGTCTTTAATGAAATCCAGATTCTTTAGTCATGTTAATAGGAGAATCGCAATTTCATTACAAGACCGGAGGCTACATTATTTATGCATGTTGGTAGCCATGAAGTACAACATCAGTCATATGTTCAATAGGTTTACAGTAATGGTGAGCGAAGGTTGAAGCATTAGACCAATCGGCCGCTTTAAGAATATCATCCAACTTGCCTCCAGACCAAAAGGATTTGCTTGCCATAGCACCTCTGAGAGAATGAGCTTGGAATTTAGAAAGATCAATTCCAGCTAGATTAATTACTGACTTGACCCATCTAGCGATGGAGGAGGAAGCAACTGGTTTAAAGGGTTTAACAAATGAGATAAAGAGTTGTTTGGCATCTAAAGGACGAAGGTCTTTCATTCTCAAGTCATATTCTCTCATACATTCTACGACACACAATCTCTTGCAAAGATCAAAACGAGGATAAAAAATAGAGTCCTTCTAAATATATCAAATTTATCTCCGAACATGTCATAAGATCTATAAGTAATATCCAGACATTTCACATCTGAAACTCTACGACAAGAGATTAGACATAAAAGAGTGGCAAGTTTAAGCGAAAGGTATTTTCTGTTAAGGTAAGCATTATCTGGCCAAGAAGAGAAAAGGTCTAAGATAGCTTTAACATCCCACATGGACTGGTATTTGGGTCTGGGAGGTCTTTTTAGTCTGATACTTTTCATAACTCTACAAATAATATTGTTCTTACCTACCGTCTTACCATTGACGAGGGAGTGTCCAGCAGAGATTGCTGATCTGTAGCAATTAATAGATCTATAAGATAATCTCCTGTCAAATTGTTCGACAAGGAAATTATATTGACGATAGGAGCTTCCAAGGGATCCAAGTTCCTCTCCATGCACCAACAAAACCATTTTTTCCAAATGTTATTGTATCTATAGTGCTTTCCAGGTGCCATGATTCTCCGAGGAGGGAAAGAGCTGATGACGAAAGGCCAGACAGTTCGTTGGATTGCCTGACACATTCCAAGCAAGAAGGTTCAAATTCCCTGAAGTGATTAGGTGGTGATCTTCTCAGTCTGCGTTTGTGACCAGAACCTTGTTCGCTGGAATGAGGAAGGGGATGTCGCAGGAAATTTCAAGAGTGGTCGGGAACCATGCCTCAGAGGGCCATAATGGGGTTATCAGAACCAAGGAGCATTGGTCTATTCTGACCTTCTGTAGGACCCTTTGTATCATAGCAAAGGGAGGGAAGGCGTAACCCCGAAGGTTTGACCAGCATTGTAGAAAGGTATTCACCGCTAGAGCTCCTGGGTCTGGCATCCAGCTGAAATATTTTGTGAGTTGGAATGACAATCTGCTGGCGAACTAATCCACATCTAGTGGACCCCAAAAAAGAGAGTATTGAAAATGTTCACATTGAGTTTCCAATCGGTACGGTCTGAAAGGAATCTTGAGTTCCAATCTGCAGAGAGGTTTGACTTCCCGGGAAGGTATTCCGCCTTTTTTGTGTGTTCCAGACAGGAAATCCAGAGTTTCTTCGCTAAAGCGGATAGGTCTGCTGATTTGGTACCGCCAAGGCGGTTGATATATGATACTGCAGAGATGTTGTCCATCTTGAGAAGAACAGATCTGCCTTGAAGCGAGTGTCTGAAGCTCATTAGGGCATATAAACCGGCTGTAAGTTCTAAGAAATGTATGTGGTCAAAAGATTCCGCAAGCGACCATGCGCCACCAGTGTTTTGTTCGAGGAAGCGAGCATCCCAGCCGTGGAGGCTGGCGTCTGATTCCAGAACGAATTCCGGGACAGAGCCAAAAATTGCTATGCCATTCCAGGCATCCAGGTTCTCCAGCCACCAGGAAAGTTCCAATCGGCCCTCCTGATCCAGGGTCACGGAGTCTCCGTACCACAGACCAGACTTGAGAGCCTTCCCTTTTAATCTCTGAAGGGCATGGTAATTCAGTGGGCCCGGGAAGATAGCTTGGATGCTGGAGGAAAGGAGGCCTATAAATCGGGCTAATTCTCGTAGGGTTATAGAATCTTGTTTTAGAACGTACCTGATCTCTTTCCGAATTTTAGCGATTTTCTTGGTAGGGAGAAGGAGAAGACAGCTCGAGGTATCTACAGTGAATCCGAGGAATTCTAGAGATTTGGAGGGTATAAGGATAGATTTCTCTCTGTTTATAATGAAGTCGAGACTTTCGATAAGGTGGATGGTGGTATTGAGGTCTTTCTGGATTTGGGAGTAGAGTTGAGACCTGATGAGAATGTCGTCTAGGTAAATAATGAGGCGAATACCCCTCTCTCTCAGGATAGAGACAATGGTCCTCATGATCTTGGTAAAGCACCAGGGGGCGGAGGAAAGGCCGAAGGGAAGAGCTTGGAATTGGTACAGACGTTTTTTCCAGGTGAATTGGAGAAAACGCTGGTGTTCTTGTGCCATAGGAATGGTAAAGTAGGCGTCCTGTAGGTCTAGTTTTACTAACCAGTCTCCTTTCAAAAGAAGGTCCCTCAGAAGGTGAATACCTTCCATTTTGAAATGTCTGTAAACTAAGTTATTTGTTCACTTCTCGAAGGTTTATCACTGGTCTCCACCCTTTGTCCTTTTTTTGAACTAAGAAAAGAGTGCTAATAAATGTTTTTAAAGACCAAGGTACTTGTATGATAGCTCCCTTTTTGAGCATTGAAGAGATTTCCTCTTCGACGATCTTCTGATGTTCTACTGAAAGAGTTAAAGGATTTGGGGGGTGAGATTGAAAGGGAATGTCTATAAAGTCTATTTTGAAACCCTGAACGGTCTCTAGAACCCAAGGGTCTTGAGTTTGCGATTCCCATATATGCTAGAAGAGTTTTAGTCTGCCCCCTACTTGGGAAGAAGAGGAAAGAGGTGGAAGACTTACTTGGAAGGTTGGAGATGTTTGGATTTCCGCGGGATCTGTATTCTCTGTTACGTAGTCCTCTGGCTCGATGAGGGTAAAATTGTTGATTTGAGGGATAGAAGCCTCTACCAGAACCTCTGAAGGACGAGAAGGGCCGTTTCTTACTGCGGCCGGAAGAACGGCCCCTTCTTCCAGCCTGTCCAAAAAGGTTGGTGTTGAAAACACGCTTCATATTGGCTTGGGCCCTATCCAGGGCGGTAAAGGTGGCAACGTATTTGCCGATTGATTTGATCATGTCTTCTCCGAAGAGAAGACCCTTAGGGTTGTCGGATGGTTCTTTTTCTGCTAGGTCACTGAGTTTGGGGTTGATCTTTGTAAGGATAGTTCTCCTTCTTTCGATGTTTAGACTCGAATTCGCATTTCCGAGGAGGACAATGGCTCTTTGGCTCCATCCGCGAATGAGGTTGATATCGAGAGGGGTATTTGAAAAATGTGATTCCTCAGCTAGGTCTAGGATCCTAGTGAGGGGACCGAGGACGTCAAGAAGGCGGTCCTGGCAGCCCTTGAGCGCTCTCTCCAGACCTCTTCTAGGGCCTTTCCCTAGTTTAAATAAGAATTTTATCAGGTCGGGTCGAGGTTAGGGGTTTGAGAGACCTTATCCTGAATGGAGGGTCTAGGGCACTCTGATTTGAGAGTATTCCTTGTTTCTCTTTCGAGAGAGTTTCTTAGCCATCTCTTAATGAATTTAGAAACATGTTCCTGAGGGAACCATTTTGAGCTGTTTGGGTGGGAGATAGTTAGGGGGGAGAACATTTCTTCTCCTAAGGGGTTGAGTATAATATTATCAGAAGAGGAGGGGGATTCTCCTTCTCCAGGATTATTAAGGTCTAGATCTTGGTTTTGGTCGTCTAGATCCAGAACAAATTCGTCATAAGGATTGCGAACATTTTCTTCCTCTGAATCAGTCTGCGTCATCCTTAGCACCATAACGGATTGTACCACGAGGAGCACTAGTCATATTTGTGCCGCTAGGGACATCCATCAAATTTGTGCCACGAGGGACACCGTTCCCATTTGAGGCGCGAGGGCCTCCCAACATAGATGAGGTGCTAGGGCCTCCAAAATCAACTGAGGTTCTACGACCTCCCATAATGCAATCAAAAGGATGTTCGCAGTTTTTTGATTTTTTTTTTTTTTCTTTTTGCCAGGGATTGTGAGGTCGTAGATAGGATCATCTTGATCAGAGGGAAGAGATCTTTTGGTAGACATGACTTCTTTTAGTGTAGATAACATGCAAGATCGCATTTCTTTCTGCAAGAAATGTTTAAAGGAGTCATTGTTGTGATGGGGAGAACTAGCAGTGGCATCATCAGAGTCAAGGTCTGGCATTTGGCCGGTAAATGTAAACAAAATAAGCTCAGTAGACTAGTTGTATTAATTTATGGTAATTTTTTTATTTTGGCAATATTAAAATCTTTTTTTTTTTTTTTTATGAAAAGGAGATGGCAAATATAATCTATATATATAAAGGAGATGGCAAATATAATATATATATACATAGAGCAACCTCTAAGATAAACAGGTAAGAAACGAGATGGCAGAAAGAGGTTGCTTAATAAACTCTATTTAGAGCGTATATGAGAAACTCTTTGGGTTGGTAGCATTGAATGGGGTTTCTCCCGTTAGAAGCATTCAAACGCGATCTCCGGCAGCAGCTCATCGGAGTGGAGTAACTGAAGCTCTCGCTCGAGCTCAGCTGCTGTCGGAGAAGGAGTCTGCCTTAGAGGAAGGTTCCTAGGGGGTAGGCTTACGCACATGCACCGTTGCTAGGGTGCTTTTCCCTAGTCATCGTGACGCACTCGCCCGTCTAGGCGAGCGCGTCGAAGAAACGCTAACATTCGGCGAGAAATGAGCTCTCTAGTATGAGAGGAGAGCAGGGGTTACGGGGTTTGAAAGAGAAAGATGGACAAGGTAATTAAAGAAAATAATTAATTTGTATACACGGGCAGGGTAAAAATGGATTGACAACCTAAATAGGAAGTCGGTGGGGAGGGGGGGAGGGGGAGAAAAGAGCCCATAGTCACCCACGCGAAGGAGAGCAGAGAGCTGTTGGAGTAAAACGCGTTAAACACGTTTTTAGATAAATAAGGGTATAACAAGCAGAAAATCGTTATAGACCAGAAAGGATGTTAATCAATAGATCGTTTTTTTTTTTGTTTTTTTTTTTAGATTAAGCAAGCAAAGTTCTTACAAAGCGATTTCTAATCAGAGAAAAAGAGTTGTTACTTATCTGCCTGTGAGCCGCATTTAAAAGAGGCAGTCTGTTTGTGCGTCCTGCCATTTGTACCTTGCTCACTACATTCTAGAACTGTTTCTTTCTTTGTGATGTAGTGCGGCTGCTTGTGACTGCATGAAAGGATTAATGCATAATGTAGCCTCCGGTCTTGTAATGAAATTCTGTATTTATCTTGTCAGATTTGCTGTGCTTTAAATACAGAGGTCAAATGTTGGGCTGCTTATGTTTTTTAACAAACTCATTTTTCAGTCGGAGAAAGTGAAGTGAATTATGTGACAATCTTGCTGAATTACAGGGATTATGAAAGGAGATGCTGTAGGATGTCATTTTTATTGTAACGCGCAACAAAATATAAATACCTATAAATTAACTGTTTTCATTCAGCAGTTAGGGAAGTAAAAATGAAGTACATTCGTTTTGTAATTCTTAAGTGTGATGGAAGCAAAGTTTTTAATACAATCAATCAAATCAGAACATTTTACTTTGTGATGCATAAATGATAAATATTTACTGAAACACGATTTCCACACATTATCATTTGTGTGCTAAATAGCTTTATCAGTAAAACTGTCTTTGCAAATTTTGTGCCATTTCAATGGAAAATGTACAGCCTGTAAACGCCAGTTTGCTAAAACACAATACTTTAGTTACACAAAAAAACAAGCACTGGTAAATGCATTATGTTTCGCCTATGTGATTAATAATAGTTTTTCTGGTTGTAAATTTTAGCTTGGTGAGCAGTTGTGCAATATAAGTTACTGAAACTTCGTAAAAGTGTTATGGCTTGTTTATTGATAAAGGCGATATGTGCAGTAACTGCGTTTTCCAAACAATTATGGATTTGCTGCATTTACCACATGATCTGCTGATTAAAAAAAAAAAAAAGCGTTTCTATCCCTAACGGTTTAAAGGTTACTGAAAATACAGTGAAGTGTTACCGCACATTGGAACCCCCTTTGCAAAGGTTGACTGGTCACCTCTCTGTTACGTATTGCTATATTTGGGTGTTGAACCAGTACTAATAATCTGCGACCTATGCCCAGACAGTGCTAACAAGTGTAACAAGTGCTGGAGGTCAGCTCAAGTTTAGAGACTGACTGACACCTCCCCCACCAGGCACCTGCATCATTACTACACCTCTGCATGATGTGCTTAAAGCACCCTTGGTCAGACGGCTGAAGAAAGTGTAATGGGTCGGACCTTGCGTAATGACCGGAGCTGCCAACTTTGGTGTTGGGGAACCAGGTTTGAGCCTCTGCTCAACATCCTGTGATTCTGGGCAAAACACGTAATCTCCCCATGCCTACCCAAAAAATTAATGTGTTGTGTAATGTAACTGGTGCTCAAATAAAGTGCTCTGATGCCTTTAAGTCCATCACACTATTTAAAAAAAAATAAAAAAAGCAATATTCTGGCTTTTTGTAGAAAAAAGATTTTCCAGCTTTCACAAATGCAGACAGGTATGGCGTTGCCCACCCATGTAAGATTCATTCAACAGAGAAAATGTACAGCACTGAACATAGAGCTGCACTGCATTTTGTCAAAGATTAGTTGAGATACACCACAACATTCTGTGCCTAGTAGCTGCAACGTCATGATGGCAAATAAACTACAGCACATGTTAAACAAGCAATGGCATAGCCAATAGGTCTCGCTTTTGGGACCTTATAATTGTTTAGCCATGCAGCACATTATCACCCACCGGGCAGTGGAACTAGTACTCCTAAATTAAAGTAGTATCTTACTGGAGTGTCTGTTTCCTTTTTTTTGCCCCCAGCATAAAAAAGGCAGACGCTTTCCATTTACAGTAGAACTCCTCAAACATTGTTGGCTACACGACTTAGCTTTCCCTTAGCAAAGATGGCCATGCATAAGAACCAGTTAGGAAACGTAAAAAAGGGGATAACACCACCAAATTGTTACAGTTACACTGTGCATAGCAGCTACTACACGGCAGCAATATATTTTTGCGACAACTCCGCCTACACCGTTAGTCCAATTAGGATCTTAACTCTACCGTAGGAAACTGGATTTGCATAATATATCATAATGTACTGACTATAAAGCACTCCAAAGAAATCCTCAAAACGACTTAAGAACTATTATTGAGTGTGTTTTTCACGCTTAATGTAATCAGTCCGAGGAACAAAACCCCAGTCGATGTGGGCCCAAGGGTGTTCTGTAATTAGGTGTGTAAATATCGGCGCACATAGAAACCCTTTGGCATGAATGGTCCCGCCCCTTTTGCGTTCACTGGCCCAGGCCCGGCTCTGAACTCTGCCGGGCAGTTAATCACTCTCTATGAGACTGGGTGAGTGCCGCCTGGACAGCTGGACAGGGTGGAGGCTTGGGGGGGGTCACTTGAGAGAATGGGTCTACCAGAGAGCTTCGCAGGACGCTAACAATAGCTAGAAAGAGGGCTGGGTGAGAGCAGGGAGGCACTCGGCCGGGGTGAGCAGCAGGTCTCGGGTAGGGAGGGTGAAGCAGGAACTGAGAATGTGCGAAACGGAAGAGTTAGTGGGAGGAGAGAAACAAGAAGGCAACTGGGAGCAATTAATTAGATGCATTGTTTGTGTCTATTTTGGATAATGCACTCACGTTCTACGGCCTGCTCCCCCCTCCCAGCAGAATTGGTTCAAACATAAATTGCCAATGAGCACATTTATTCATATGGAAAGGGCAGCAAAAGGCAACGTCAGTGCAGACCGAGAGAGTAAGCAAGGGTTAAAGCAAGAGGCAATCTAGAGACTTTGTTAAAGTAATCACACGAGGACACTCTCAGGCTGCCTCTGTCTCGAATGCCTGTGTTGAGAAGAGCACAGTCTGCCCTGACAGAGAAATGGCAGGTGAGGGGCACGAAACTAATGCCACGAAACAGTGATTTGCCCAATATCACACATCTTGTTGAAGACGGTCAGCCGGCACTAGGTAGGTCTCCCCTCCAGTACGCCACTGTAATAAGCCATCAGAACAAATTAGTCGTAACAGAACAAATTACAAAATCAACAAGGAGAACTTGCACATATTCTGCCCTAGCCTTTTAGGGTTTAGGGTAGTGTCGGGGGGTTGTGTAGGGTAGTGTTTGAGTGTAGTGGAAAAGTAACGTGTTGTTAAAATAATTAAGAAATGTACAGTTTTAATTAATACTCTAGTATTAATTTAAATTACATTAATTTAAAATTATTTACCCACCTAAAACCCCTCTTTTCATAGCATCCCGTGCCAGTAGTTAAGTGTATAATTTGTAACATATTTTAACATTTATTTTTCGTTGTTCTAGCATGCGTTGTTTTAATTTGCAGGGTAAATGTACTTTAAATACTTTTCATACAAATTTTGTTGTATTTAATTCGTTGTAATTACTTGCGGGGTCATTGAATCTGCGTGGTGAAAAATGCATTGTGATGGTCGGGGGTAACATCGTATATTCGAATAAAACTCATTGCGAATACGTCAATTGCTTGATTCCACCTCTTGACTATTTCTAAACTGTTAGTAACTGCTTACAAGACGTACTTTTAAATTATTGGAGTTGTTCTCCTGCGTCAGCAGCAAAGATTTCAGTACCCGATGGAAGCCGGTGTTATGGCTTCTCCGTCTCTGTGAAGGTTCACTCCTACAGCTGAAAGCCTTATGGGGCTTCCGGTTCCGAGAGATAGAGGTGAGATGACTATAACCAAGAACAACTGGTCTGCTAACAGAAGAAAAAAAAGGCACTGTGCATGCAAAACCTTAAAAAAATAGTTCCATAAAAGAGGATGGAAATAGTACTTTGTCGCCGGGAAACGGATAAGAGAAGCACATGAGGTAAATGAAAAGATAGGAAAACAAGGGGGCGGGATGTAAGCCCCTTTTAAGATTTATTATTAAATACAATAGCTTTCACAAGTGCTATGCAGGTGAAACCAAATCGTCACCTCTTGTCCATTAAAACTAGGTTGGCGTAAACATTTACCATTCTAACAATTTGATTGTGGTTATAAAATGTTGGTAAGCACTGTCCTACAACCTTTCCTTTCACACTTCCTGTACCACAGCAAGATTGTTGCGTAATTCACTTTAAACACTCCTCTCACTTTGCAGCCAGAAAAAAAGAGAAGTACACACCAATCCCCATGTTGAAAGATTTAAACAGCAATTTGTCAGAAGGCATATCCCAACATATAATCCCTGTCCTTGAAGCACAGCAAATGTGACATTATCGCTACAAAATGTAAAGACCTCTTTATTTATTGCTCTTTTGTAACCCCCTAGAAATCATCTGGTGACTCACCAGTGCGTCACGAATCGCAGTTTGGTAAACCGACATAGATGCTTAATATATATTTAGCAATATTATAACACATTAAATAAACCAAAAGAGGATGCTTATACATAATTATTTGCTATGCATTTTGAATAAGTTCTCTGTGGGTAGCCCTAGAGTATTGTTATTGGGTATTAACTTCCTATCAAGTCCTGACTAATGTTACTGAACTATTTCTTGTCTTCCACACCAAGTAGCATCGCAGTCATCCAGTATAAGGCCTCAAAAAAGCATAAAAATGTTACTAGACCTGCAGGTCTAGTAACCTGAACAATCTTCTCGCACCAACTGTAATGTACTTGACCTGTGAACTGATCTCAAATTGTGTGATCCTAGGCAAATCTTTTGTCTTATGAAGCCATCTTTTTATTCATGATCACATAAGAGAGCACCTCCAAATATGCAAGTTCATTATTTCCTTTGTGCAAAAAAGTATTTTTATTACTAGACTAAAATTGTTCTTACTGTATAGTAAGAATCAAGCCCACCTATAGGGTACACATGATCTCTGGCTTGTCTCTTAGTTCACTGATAGAATTGTCATCTGGGCAGGATCAGGTATATTTACCAGTACATGTTTAAAAACTCACTTTTCATAAAAATATTATGAAAGCATTATGAAGTAGTGCAGTCATTTGCAGATAGCAAATTTTCCATTGAAATTGCCACAAAACTTTCCCACTAACATGTAGGTTTACTGATAAAACTATATAGCGCATAAACAATGTTTCGAAATTGGGTTTCAGCAAAAATATTTGAAATTTGCCCATCACCAAGTAAAGTGTTCTGATTTGTTTTGATCCTATAAAAAAATCTTTTTTTTCGCGACAGAATCACAAAGTCTTCATAATTAGTGGAATATATATTCGAAATGTTTGAACAGTTCACTTATTAGCTATTTTAGTGTTGTGTTAGAAAAAAAGGCTAAAATCTTATAGCCTTCCATTTCACTTAGCGCGATTCACACAATTCACTTTACAAAATCCTCTAACTTCAGCTACAGAATGAAAAGTACATGTAGGACGAAAAACTGACTTTTGACCTTTGTCTCTGAAAAACAAGCAAATCTGACAAGATAATAAGATTTAAATGCATCTTTATTGCTCATTCACCTTGTCAGCAAGTAAAACACTTGTTGTCAACTCGTCAGAATGGGCAAGTAGGCCCTAAAAATAGCTCGTCCTGATTAAATCTGGCTCGCCATAGCGAGTGGGCTTGTGGATTTTTCAGAGCCCTGAGTATGTAAGATCTCAGTTTGTCAAAAGATCTCATCTCTACATTAAACTCTGATTGAGTTTGTCAGACAATATACAGACCCTTATTTGACTGTAAATCAAAGGCAGTATTTGTTTTATTAAAAACTGTCACACATAGCCAATTTTCATTATCCCTTGCACTGTACTAAGTGGATTTCATGGATAGATTACTAATTCTACAGATAAAATCTGTTGAAGTTTGTTTATTGCCTTTAATTACCATATTCTGTTTATAATTTATATGTAATATTGCATGATTTTGCTAGCACCTGTAAAGCAATTTGCACCATATGCAAACATTGACTGACTATAGTTTGAGTTAATTTAGTTTATTATGGGGGAAATCCCCCATCAAACATGCACATAATTACAATAAAAATGTATATAAATTCCTTAATAAACGCATACAAAATTGGTTAACATATTATATACAAGCAATAAAATATAATCTAAACCTTGTTAAGAAGCTATTCGAATGGATCTACACCACAGTGCCCCCTGTACATTAGCTTTCAACGCAAGTCTCCGTCTCCATGCTGAGATTACAAAGTTAGACATTGCAAAAACAATCAGTTTGTTATTGTCTTGACTTGAATAACCTTACGGCAATTTGATAATGTTCGACAAATAGGAACAGGCCGTTTCCTTTATCACATGAGTTACAGTTTGGGCAGGTAATTGAAATTGGTTGAGTTACACAACACTTTCTACAGAAGCAGTTGACTGGAAAATCCTTTCCCTGAATGTAATGAATAGGGATCTTGCTTCTGCTACCTCAGTGTCCTCTAAAAAAAAAAAAAAAACTATAATTGTAGAGCATCTACACGGTAGAATTGAAAGTGAAAAAAGTAGTAAGGCGTTGTGTGCCGTTCCCCCAAACATGTTCCATGGCGCATTGAAAACTTTATTGGTGTTAGGAATGTATTGGGGAATCCTTTGCTGTACGTCTTTAAAATGTTTCTCCTTGATTTGTTTACATGTGTTCTGTGCAAGAAGAAGCAACATAACCCACTATAGCATCTGAAATCTCTGTGGAGAGTGGCAATAATTAATTCTATTCTTTTTATGTTTAAATGTGTTTATTGAAGTTTTCAATGAAACAAAAAACAAGATGCGGAGGTAGCTTGAGAATAGACATTGTAAGAATCTGGGTAAGCTGTGGGTGTAATCACAGCTCATGAGGGCCCGTTGAGAGTAGGGTGCTTTTAAAACAATGCGCTTTTGTACCCCCCACTATGCAGACTTCATCCCAAAAATGCATCCTCTGTAGAAAACCAAAAACAGTAACTCCCACCCACCACCCCGTCCGGTAGTTGCTGCTCCCCTAATAAATCTCTTTGTGCCAGGAGTCGCTATATTATGGTTAGAGTGTTGGAGAAGGCTGTGGAGGTCCCCGCATGTCCGAGAGTCGTAACACCCATAAGTATTTTGGCTGAGTGATCTCATTGAATTCAGACGAAAGGAGTTTCAGAAAGGGGGCCCAAACTGTCTGAAAGGAGGTAGTGGAATTAGTCAGCGTGGCAGAGATGCGCTCCATGCCGAGAATGAACCATATCCCGTGTAGTTGGGCAAGGTGGAGGATGCCCAATGCTTCAATACATTTTGCAGCGCTGCCCCCAGTGCCCTCCCCATTTGCCGACCCCTAATACTCTTCAGTGGGTATGTTATGGGTTTTTGAAGCCCCAGGACAACATATACCGGGAGCCTCGGGATCTGTGTATCGAAGAGCTCGTCCACAGTGTCTAGGATCGTGGCCCAGTATGGGGAGAGAAGTGGGCAGTCCCATAAGATGTGTAGGAGCGTTCCTTCGCCGCCGCAGCCCCCCCAACAGGCGGAGCTCCCCTGGGGATTGCGCTTGTGAAGGCGCACCGGGGTAAGGTACCAATATGTAGCAATTTTCATTGCAGATTCTGTGCTAGCTACATTTCGAGCTGTATGTTTCGCCCTGTAGTAGATCCCGTCCCAGTCTATTGGTGTGAGTGCACCTCCCAACTCCTGTTCCCACCTCCTCCTGGTTGGCGTGTCCTGCGGGTGTGTGTTATGTTGGAGCATTTTGTACATGTCGGAAATCAGACCCTTGTCAGTGGTCTTGGTGATCAGCCATTTCTCATACTTGGTCAATCGGCGCCCCCCCTTCTCCCTCATTTCTGGTTGGAGTACCCAGTGTCGTAGCTGTAGGTAGCGGAACCGTTCCGTTTCCAGAATTCTGTATTCCTGCTTCAGCTGGGTAAAGGAGAGGACCCCTGGAAGATCGAAAAGGTGTCCCACTAGGCGACACGAGGTGTCTCGCCACGCGTATACGTTTTGTCTCATCAGCCGGACGTAAATTCACTGTTCCGGAACAGAGGAGTCAGGGGGGAAGGGTACGTGGTGAGCTTTCCAGAGACCGCCACCCTGTCTCATACAGACATCACTGATTTAGTGATGGGAGATCTCATTAGGCCTGGAGGCCGCTGGGACTTCTTTAAAAAGGGAACCTTCCAAAGAGGTATTCCATCCAGCCAGAGCGCGTCCTGGAAGAGCCACCTCTTTTCGGATTCTGGCCTAGCCCATTCCACCAGATATCGCATCTGGGCCGCCTTATAATAACCTAGGAGATCTGGTATCCCCAGCCCGGGCCGCCTATACCCCCGTGCTTTGCTCATGCGGAGTCTCGCCCCTGCCCAGACAAACTGGTTGATGTCGCGTTGCAGCGAAGTAATCGCCCCCGGGGGAGACAGAGCTGGGAGAGTCTGAAATAGAAAGAGCGCTTTGGGCAGTAAGGACATTTTGACCGCCGCTATTCTCCCCAGTAGGGAGAGCTGGTGTTTGCTCCAGGCGCCAAGGTCCCGCTTTGCCTGATGGGCCAGTCGGGAGTAGTTCAGACGGACCGTTTGGCTCACTGCCGATGCTAATTCCAACCCTAGATAGGGTATCGAGTCCACTACGCCGATGCCGTGCGTGCAGCCATCCTTTAGTTGGAGCGAGGACGACGCCGGGTTCAGAGCTAAAATAAGTGATTTCCCAACATTGACTCGGAAGCCAGACACACCTCCAAAAGCCTCCAGCTCTTCCATGAATGCCGGGAGAGAGACCCTCGGTTCCACCAACGCCGCTAAAACGTCGTTCGCGTAGAGACTGAATGGGTGAGTCTCTCCCCCAAACGATATACCCCTGATAGCTTGGTTGGCTCGGACTTTCTGCGCTAGTGGTTCGATGTACAAGGCGAAAAGAAGAGGGGACAATGGGCACCCCTGCCGGGTTCCTCTCCGGATCACGAAGGGCTGTGATGATAAGCTATTTACCCTGATGGCAGCAGTAGGGTCATTATAACAGCAGCCCACCCATTCCCTGAATCATCTCTCCCCATGCCGAAGCTAGTCATCGAATGACCCAGAAAGCGCCAGTCTACATAATCAAATGCTTTTTCGGCGTCTATCGTCAGTAGAATCGCGTCCATTTGCGTCTGGTGGGCCTTATCAATGAGGCGCAGTAACCGCTTGGTGTTATCCCCACATTGGCGAGATTGGATAAACCCAGCCTGAACCGGCTCGCTATCAGGCTGAGCATGCACGGACTCAGCCGGGCAGCAAGTATGCCGGTAAAGATCTTAAAATTGACGTTGAGGAGCGATATGGGGCAGTATGAGCCGCATTGCTGGCGATCCTTGCCCGGCTTTGGCAAGACCCCTATGGCTGCCCCCAGCATTGTGGCGAGGATCGGAGTTTCCTTTCCAAAGGAATTAAACCAGGAGCGGGGCCAGGATGTGGCAGAAACCCACCTGGGCTGAGGGACTTGAGCAACTTAAGTCGTGAAATCGCTGTGACGACCTCCTCGATCCGGATGGGGGCGTCGCGTCTCGTCACCTGGTCAGTAGTGAGTGTGAATAAGTCGACTGAGTTGAGGTATTTCAATGACACCTGATCCGAGGCAGTGTCGGCCGCATATAACGTCTGAGAAATGTCCCGAAAAGCCCTGGCAATGTCTTGGTCCCCCGTTATCTCCTCCTGCCCGTTGCCATGTAGCAAAGGCACCTGGGTCCGCAGTCCCTGGGCTCGGAGCCGGGCGGCCAGAAGGCGACATGTATGATCTCCCCCAATATAATATGTGTTTCAATCTGACCGCCGCATACTCCGCCCTATCGAGGTCCAGCCCTGCCAGTTGTGCCCTGGCAGCCTTCAGTTGCCTTCACACTCGGGGTGCCCCAACTCAGCTCTGGACCCGTTCAAGCTCCCGCACCTGAGCGGACAACGCCACACGAAGTTCCTTGCGCTCTTTGTTGTCAGCTGCCGCTATGGCGATCAGCTCACCGCGGACCACCACTTTCATCGCCTCCCAGAGAATTCGTGGGCACTATATCTGGCGTGTCATTAAGGGCCAGATAGTCCTGTATGCACTTAGTAAGTTGTTACTCTACCGCCTGTCTATGTAACATCGTTTCTCGGAGCCACCACTGACCAGTCGGGCGGGGGCCATTTCCAACAGCATGGTCACGGTTACTGCCTCATGGTCCGATAACGCGGCCGGCTCAATGTTCACAGACCCCACCACCCTACCGATCTCCCTCGTACCGAGAAGGTAGTCAAGCCGTGCATACGATTTATGTGCATGTGAGAAAAAAAGGTGTATTGGGAGGAATTCTGGTGAGCCTCTTGCCAGAGATCCACAAGACCCATCTCCCCCAGCCAAAGTTTCTCATCCGGCGGGAGCTCCCCGCTCTGGGAGTATGTGGACTGTGTTCTATCTTTGCGTGAATCCATTACTAGATTCAGGTCCTCCCCGATGAGCGTCATGCGATTCTCAGAAGTCAGTGCATCTGTTAAAGCCCTCTTAAGGAAGGCCTCCTGCCCAGAATTGGGGGCATACAAAGAGCCAAGCACAATAGTGTGGGGGCCGAATTGTATCGTGTAAACCAGCAGTCTCCCTTTTATTTCTGCCACTTTCTCAAGTACCACCCCCGTGCAGCGATTAGATACGAGAATAGCTACCCCGGCCTTCTTCTCCCCCGAAGAAAAGTATTGATGTGGGAATACTCTAGATTGTAGGCGGTGTTGGTCACCGACTAGGAGATGTCTCTGCATGCTCCAAGAAGGACAGTATGGCCCTCCGTTTGACTAGGTTGTTGAGCCCTTTGACGTTGAGTGTAATGATCTTCACCTCCTTAGTGACCATGCCCAACAAGAGCCCCGCTCGCTAATGTGTCTCCAGAGATATGTGCCTCTCCCCAATGTGAAGGTGGTCCCCGTCTCGCCTAAGAGAGATGAGCGTGCATGAGTGGGAGTCGAAAGACATCAGAGGTATGTATAGCGGCCAGCCTGAGAGTCAGACCCCCGGGATGCCAGGCCCCCAGAACCCCATCTGCAATGTTGACTACGCAAACTACCGGACAACCAGCCCCCCCACCCAAAACCCCACCCCAACAAGTTCCCAATATCCCCCGCCCACAAACTCCCCCCATCCCTCCCTAACCCCAACCGCCAAGACCCCATGTTCAGTCAATGTCCCCTGCCCATCATCCAAAGACGAGGGCATGTGGAAAGCCGAAATCGGGGTCAGTATGTGGCCCAAGCAGCCTGGACCCCCATCCCCGGCCAATGCGATATGAATGCCACTTTATCCTCCCCCACAGAGTCAGGAGGAAGCCATCGAAGCGGTGTCCTTCAGGATGGCATCCAGAGCCGCCTGCCTCTCTTGCACCAAAGTGTTTGAATCCAGGCGTAGTTTCAGGCTGGGAGTGCGTCTGCGGCCCACCCGTTGCCAACCATCTCCAGACGGCCTCTGTGTGCGTCTCGGCGAGCCCTCCGTGCTCCGTGGCTCCAAGCCGAGAACCTTGCAAGCCTCTTGGAGGGAACGAAGTTGGTGGAGCTTGCTGTTCCATTTGAATATGAGGCGGAAGATATGGCCCCAGGAGTATGCCACTCCCTGTCCCCTCAGGTGTGCAGTCACGTCTTTGAAAGCTTTTCTCTGTTGGAGGGTGATGGAAGCTAAGTCCTGGTACATGGCCACTGGGTATCCTTGGTATGTGAGGGGCTGTTTCGTGCGGGCCTCCCGTAGGATACGCTCCTTCAGGGGAAAATCTGTGAGGAAGGCTAGGATGTCCAGGGGAGGGGCCGGCGCGCGCCTCTGCAGGCCCACCCGGTGTGCCCTGTCGATGCGAATCTCAAGGTCTTGCGGTTCGCCCAGAATGTCCCGCAGAGACCTTGGAGATAGTGACCCATGTCTACCCCCTCCGCCTTCGAAGGGACCCCTTGAATGCGAATGTTGTTCCGGCTGGAGCAGTTCTCTAGGTCTTCCGCATGCGCCTGCAGGTCAATCTGTTGGTCACGGAGACGAAGCACCTCTTGCTGGAGCTGTTCGATCTCCTCCCCTTTGGTCAGCTCCTTTTCCTCAATGGTCGCGACTCTCTTCCCCAATTTCGTCGACGTCCCATCTGATCTCTCGCACTTCGCCCACCACCACGCTTTTGAGCATGTGGAAGACCTCGCAGTGATTCGAGGAAGGAGCGAGTGATCGGGACATCTGTCTTCTGAGTCCTCAGGGATTGTCAAAGCGGGGGTGTTTTATCGCCTCTGTTCCCTGTCAGGGGTCCCTTGGTGAGCATCTCCTTCAAGGACCTCTCTCCCTTCTTGCGGACCGAGGCCATCGGAGAGTCACCCCCATTGGAGTGGACGGTTGCAGCACCTGTCGAGGTCTTGGAGCGCATGGACTGTGCTAGAGGTGGCCAGTGTCAGTGGTGTTGTGGCCTTGCTGTGGTAGTCCCTTGCGAAAGGGTTAAACAGCCTCCCTCGTAGCTCTGCCAGTGGTTTGAGACTTAGCGCCTGGCTAAGCTCTAACTGGGAGAGAGTCATAGCCCAGGAGGTCCCCCTCGCCGCCCGGCCGGGACAAGGGTCCTCCTAGGCTGGAGTTGTGACTCAGTCGGTCCGCAGGCCGCCCCACGGAAGTCTCTGCCCACTGCTGCTCAGGTGTAGGTTAAGGCACTCTGCCCCCCTCCGTTGCTTCCTCTCTCGACCCCTGATGAGTGCGGGGGCAGCCGTCTCCTCGCACTTCCTGTTCCGCCGTCCCCGAGAAGGGAGAGGGAGCCATCCACAGTCCAACGGGTCGCCCCTGGTCACTCTAGTGCCTGCCTGTGTGTTGCCTCAATCCTTTCTCATGGCGGCCCCGCCGCATCACCTCTAGGCATATATATTTGTGCACTCTCCGGTGGCGCCAGACTCCCTGGGGACGAGCACCGCCCCCTCTGATGCTGTTTCCACTTGGGGCCTGGACCGCTGAGCGTGGGCTGCCTGGTTTTATCGAAGAAGGCCTAGGTAGGCCTGCACACTGCACGCTCACGCCACCTGTGCGCGCCAAGTCTGCTTTCAGCAATGATGGGGGCTCTCCCCTTCTTCAGCTCGCCCTCCTGCTGGTGAGGCCTCTGGTATTGGGGCTGAGAGTCTCCACTGCCTTGGAATCACCGGGGCTGGGTGCTGCTCCCCGCGCGCTGTCCCATCAGGGGTCCCCACAGCTCCGCAACTCTGAATTTGCGCGAGGTAGGCCCTGAGGCCGCGTGCTCGATTTGGCTGCGATCCCGGCACATATCATAGCTCTGGGTGCTTCTGGGATCCTCTGTGCCCTTACCGCTGCCTTGGCGCCACACCCGACCCATCCGCTCAGCCGTTATGTCGGGACTCGGGTCTGGGCGCCATTTTCGCCGCCGTCTGTCAAATAGCCCGTGGTTCCCGCTCGGGTCATTCTGCAGCTGCCGGCACCCTCCACTGCTTCGCTACCTTTCCTTGAGCCTTGTCCCCGGCAGGGCAGCGTGTCTGGGGGATTTGCTGGGGTTTTCGGCTGGTGACAGGGGCCGGGAACGAGGAGCCTCCGGGCTATGCGACCGTCTATATCGCCATGCCCCCCTTAATTCATATTCTTTTGAGTGAGCAAGCAAAATTCCTATAGTTGTGCTGCCAAACTATAAATGTAAAATTTTTTTTTTCCTGAAGAGCGTGTTGTCCTATTGGTTGACACATGTCTGTTTGCATTATTATGTAGTGTGGCCAGAGATCGAAGTGGTTAAGTGAACAGAGGAACAACGTTTGTGCAAAATAGTTCCTATACTTTTTATGTAAAAAAAATAAGTAATAATAATTCCCAAATGGTTGAGTTTCCGTTAGTTGAGAAGGGAGAAGAATTGTCTGCTCTACTATACTTTTCTTTATTCACTTTGACAGTTGATTGTAACAGGGTTTTGTTACTGCAGTTTAATTTGGCGCAAGTAAGTAACAAATGCATCCCCAGACTCCTCAGTGCTTGCATCATGGAAGGGAGAACACTGATAACTTGGAGGAACTACAAAAGGAAAGTGAAAGCAGGCCCAGAAATGACGAGATCAGAGACACTAGTTGTCTTTTTACTTCAAACATGTTTCTGTGACCTAGTAAGAGAGTGTGCCTCTTCCACCATGTGGAACAACAACGATACTAGAAGAAGGCGGCAACAGCTATCAGATTGGCTTGTGGAGAGCCCTGAAAATGAACTGTCACCATGAAAGGAGTGTGCTGGGTGGGAGGACAATGGTTCGAGTGACACTGTCGGAACAGGTGATGCCCTGCAGTGTTGCCTGGATCACCAGAACTTGGTGGCCTGCAGGTCTTGAGTTTCTATTATCCACTGTTTGTGAAAAATAGAACTGTTGACAGCAAGTGTGTAACTTTCTGGGGGAACAGAGCATTGGGGTCCAGTTGCTTACAGTTGTTAGTAGCTCAGTCTCCTGAACTTTCATCGCAAGTAATGTATACTACCGTTAAATGTTACCCTCTTGAGTTCGAATCTAAAACTTGTTGTTTTGTTTTCTATATTGCAGCCTTTCATTCCTAGATTAAAATGAAGCCTAGAAGATCTAAGACATTCATTAAGTCATTAAAATTCAAACGAAAGGGTATAAAAACGTTGGGCAAATGGAAGCCAGTGGTGATAGACCCAAACCTTTTTGCTGATGAGAATTTTGGCGATATTGTGTGTTTTGAAGAACTTACTGAATATGAACTGCTGGATTCTAGTAAAGTGTTGAAAGGTAAAGGCACAAAGAGACAATTGGGAGACGTAGGGAAGGAAGACTTCAACATAGAGGAGGAGGATGAGGAAGAGCCATCCCGTAAGAATAAAAGAAAGAAGCGCATTGCTAAGGAGAAAGCAGAAATTGCTGAGGAAAACAATAACTCTGAGGTGGACCAGGGTGAGGCATCTGTGGATGATGAGGATTACCAGGCTGACGAATCCCAGCACACAGACCAAGCTGATGAGTGCAAAGCAACTGCAGAAATGGATACCACTCAGCAGCTATGCCGGAAAAAAAAGAAAAAGAAGAGAGTGAAAAAGAAGGTGATGGTACCATCTGAAGAACCACAGATACCCAAAGCTTCGAAGAAGCCCAAGAACTGGTCCGCTGAAGCCCCATCCAGAGCCTCAGACAAGGAAGGAGATGTTTCTGCTTGGAAAGATTTATTTGTCCCACTTCCAGTTCTTCAGGCCTTGAGTTATTTGGGTTTCTCTGCTCCTACTCCCATACAGGCACTAACCTTGCCATCTGCTATCCGAGATCACATGGATATCCTTGGCGCTGCAGAAACAGGTAACTTATTTGTTGTATGGTTTTGTAATTGGTGCTGGCAGGGTTGTCGGAATAGAATATAGGTGACGGACTGTGCAACATATGTCTAATTTACTTTCTTCTGTGTTCACACAGGAACACTTTGTTGCATGTTTTAACTAGTAAAATATGGTTGTGCCTACGAATGCATTTGCTAGACTTTGTATCAGAAGCCTCATGTTTGTATTCACTGTGTGCCAAATAACACTTATACATATGTTGGATTTCCAAGACGTTACATAAAAATCTACTTTAAAGTTGCACGCTCGTAAAGCAGACATCAATGTTTACTGTGCTTAGTTGACCAACCATGCATTAATTTCCAGTGGAATTAAGAATCTCTCCATTAGATCTCGGATCTACCCCAGATACAAACTTGTAAGGTTCTCTCTGCTTCAAGCTCTCTGACTGATCCCATAAAAGAGATCAGGTTGACTACTTTGCTTTTTAGAATATGGAGGCCATGTTAATTTGTTTTTTAATGTGTCTGCTATTTCCATTTCTCTGGATAGAGGTGCTATTATTCGCAACTTGTATGTGAGCCAAAAGGTGCTACAGTGTGTTCCTTGGAATTCGAGTAAGTCTAATAGTATGTGATAAGATTCCAGAAGTATTTATTTAATAAAGTATTTGTTGAAATGAATTATCTAAAAAGATGTGGTCTAGATAAGACATCAGTATTTCGATATAATAACTACTTTTCAAAAGGCTTAATTAGAACAATAACCCCAAAGGGATGTTGCTTTACATTAATGAAATTGTATGTGAAAAATGGCTGGAGGCATATTGGGATTTAAATAGTTATATTCAATAAGGGTGCTATACGCAAGTGACAAATGATTATGCAGTGCCCAGGTGATGATGTGTGACATCAAGAACTGAGGTAATTAAGAAATACGCCAAAAACAGAGACATGCCTCCATAAGTTGCTGATTGGAAACATTTGGACTAAACCAAAATTGCAACGTTTGTGACTAGCCAGTGGTACTAATAACAGTCCACTTGCTAAACATGTCAATGACGTTTCAGTTCCAAAACAAGTGTCTAGATTATCCTGGAGACACTTGTCACAGCTTCACTTCATGAAGCAAAGACTACTGGCAAAGCCAAAAGGTGTAACTTTTTTAAAACATGCTATGGCAAACCTTACAATTCTAATGTTTTCTTATGGTATGTGCTTGGCAATAGCTGGGTGAGTGTTGCTCTTAGCTGTCCTAGAAAGAAACTGCTATAATAATAAAGTCCTGGGGCTGTAACAATATGGAAGCTGGGAGTAGGACACTTTGTTGAACAGTTTAGGATAGCATAGTCGAACCCTTCCCAAAAGAAGAGTGTGATCATGAAAGACCTCGATGGAAAAATACTACTTAAAAGAAACTTTCGGGAATGGACCAGCAGCAGTAAGAAAGCCTATGCACACACCAGTTTTTGCATCCTGATGAAAAAAGCAGCAAATCCGAAAACGTTTTATTAACAGCAAAGTAAAACAAATGAAATTGAAAAGATTGTTAGTGAGTAGCCTTAGCCTAAACAAAAAGATATAAACCATGTATTGAGAACATCAACCTCATATCTCACAGACAGCAAAAGCTGTCCGAAACTGGTCCTAAAAGGAACTGACTATCAATCGGTGTTTAAAAAATGTTGTGAGCCAGTGGTCATGCCAAAAGGAGGAACTGCTTACCTTACAAGTTGCTGGCGGAAGTTATGCTCAGCGTCTTTCTTCGAAACGGAAAAAATGAATATATGACACCAGCACATGTACACAATTGTGCAGGTGTTCAGATGTGTAAGACACTCATGAAACTTTACTAGATTTAACTGCAAACAGTGTTTAACCTAAGATCTCTGGAAAAACTACCTAAAACTCTGTCAAGGCCGATCATTAATACTGTTGTTGAAATAAATTAAAGAGGTAGACTTGCTTAGGTTTGGGTTGTTAGTTAAAGACTGCAATTCCTAAAACAAATGTAGCTAATACAGCAGTCCAATCCCCCCACAATATGACGAAAATAAAGGAGAGAGATATTTTGACAATTCTATTAAAAACCAATTTTGAGCAAAGGGTGGTTGTGAATAGTCTGACTCGCTTACTTGGATTTCGATTGATAGCAGACAGGACACTGTCCCTGCCTGTCAGCCATCAGGGATACGTGGACATGCTGCACTCCTTTTCTCTTGGGTGCTCAAAAACAAAATGTTGCAGCCCGTTGCCATCCATATACATTTGGCAGTGAATCAATATCTCGAAAAGAGGTTCTGAAAATTGAAAAACGTCTAGAAAGATGCAGACCGCATGAAATACATATGGTTCCGTGAATTTAGAAACCACAAAACCATGAGTAAGAAAGTGGTTAGCTGTCTTTTTAGAATGTAAACAAAAAAATAGTTTACCATTCAGTAGCACAAACGGTCATCGGATGCATTTCTGAAGTCAGATTGGAGGTAAAAAATAGACTCCGTTTATTCAGTTTACCATTTCCAGTTAAACTAATAGCCATGATCAGCTATATTTACAGTCATGCTAAAATTATTTTCCTAAATGTTTTATTCATTGTGGAAATTGTTTAACCCCTTCGGTGCTCATGACGGAACGGTTCCGTCATGAGCCACGGTTGAGCTGTGCTCATGACGGAACCGTTCCGTCATGACCACGCCCGCGCAGGAAAAGATCAGCACAGCAGGGGAATCCGTCCAGCATGGAAGGGGTTAACATCCTAGAGACAGGATGGTTTTTCTACTTGAAACGAGTGAGATTTTTTTTTTCTAAAACCACTTAATACATTGGTCTCTTTAGCAAAAATTGCCCCTAGCAGGGTTCTTTTTCAGTATAAGCTCTACAGCGTTAGTGTGAGTAATCCATTTGCTTACTCGTTTGTTGAACAATAAATGGATGTTACCGCTAGTTGATGGAGTAACAGTTTTCCTAGTGACCTGCTGGCAGTTTCTTTGGCAGTGTGTAATTTTTATGTATTGTTGACCCAAGGGAGCTTTTGTGTTGCATCTCATTCTGCTCCGATTTTGTAGACTCTGTATCTTTATCTTCTGAGTGGTTTGCACTGTGTATAATTGCAGGGGCACCAAGTTGCATACATCATGCTAGGATTCTTTTTGTGTTCCAATATTCAAATGTTTTAGCCTTTGTAGTTAGTGGGCATGCATGTCAAAGTCCACATTTGAAGTATCCAACCATGGAAGAAAGAACATAGTGGGGTTGGCTCTCCTTTATTGGCTTATATTTGAGCTTTGTTGCTATTCAACCGATACATTTTCATGGTCTCTTTTTCAGGCAGCGGGAAAACACTGGCCTTTGCAATTCCCATGATCCATTCAATACTTGAGTGGCGAGAAGCCCAGAACCGTCCAAATGATAAGGAAGAAGAGGTTCTGGGTGTGACTGACGAGCCCTTTCTTGAAGCAGATGTACAGACAGACTTTATAGAGGATAAAGCAAAAGACATTCACAGAACTGATAATAAAGAGGACGACGATCACAACGGTGATGATGAAGGGGAGGAATCTGCTAATGTTGGGTGTGTGAAGGTTTTGGAAAATGTTGACTTTCATTTTAATTCCAGTACGTCTGGTGCAAAATCACCTGCTGTGGATAAAAATCGACCTCTGCTGGGGCTTGTTGTGACCCCCACAAGGGAACTGGCAGTCCAAGTAAAACATCATATTGATGCAGTAGCCAGATTTACAGGTCAGTGGAAACATGGCCATATTATTCTTGTGTGCACGTATGTGAAAGTAGAAGTTTGTTCATTTTGTTACTGGGAGTGTGGGTTATACAGAGTTGTGCCTATGCTCATACCATTCATATCTCACCTTGCACTCTTGCACAAGTGAATAAATCTGTAGTTATTAACATAAAAAGAGGTTCACTATTTAAAAAAAATCAAAAAAAAAATCACTGGTCACTCGGGCAGGAGGGGTATTTCCAAAAGGCTATGTTGGTTTCACATCATGGGACCACGTCATTAATTTTTAATTTGTAATAATTAAAAGTGGAGGTGATGTGGCCACAGTTCTCTCTAACATGGCTAACTTAATTGACATCAGTTTACACCCAATGAAAAGTTTGAGAATTCCTGGTTTTGTTTGCATTTTGATTTGGTATAACGAGAACGAAAATGAATCTGTTATGGAAGAGCATATGTTCGGTGTTACACCTGGTACCATTGGTGTGAGTCTCCCGTCCATTTTTTAAACTGATTGCCTCCTCTGTTTTTGATATGTTTTTGCTGGTTAGATGCTTTGGGCACTATGCCACTGCTATTCAGTGCCACAGTGCAAGAGCTCCCTATGTTAAATTGATACAATGGATTAGTGACTCCATGATTGGCTCATTTGATTTACTTGTCAGACCCTAGTACAGTGCAACATGTGTGTCCAGGGCCTGTAAATCAAATGCTGCTGGTGGGCTTGCAGAACTGGTTGTGCCACCCACAGAAGCAGCTTGTAAATTGTGTCTCAGGCCTGCCAGTGCAGAGACTGTGTGCAGTCTAGTACTGCAATGTCGACTTGGTAAGCGCACCCACTTGCCAGTCCCTAAACCTTCCCTTTTCTACATATCAGACACCCCTCAGGTAGGCCCTAGGGCAGGGTACATTGTATGTAAACGGTAGGTCATCCCCTGATGTGTGTCATGACCTGATAGTGAATTACAGCCTATTTTGTTTTTCACTATTGCAAGGGTACCTGTCCCCATAGGCCAGAATGGGCAGTTTGATTATAACATCTTATAATCCCAACTGACCCAGGGAACATGGTAGAAATAAGAGTTTAGTATGCCTGAACTCAGAATGATAAAATACATATTTTAGTGAAGTTGGTTTTAACATTCTGTGTTTGAAAATACCACTTTTAGAAAGTACGTATTTTCTTGCCTAACCATCCTAGCCTGCCTCTGCTAGGCTGTGTATTGTATGTCTGGTTTTATGAGTGACTGGGGCTGAGGGGCTCCAGGAGACAGGGTGAGTCAGCACAGGGCTGAATTGACCTATCTGCGTGTAGAGTGGTGGGCGGAGTAGCACCTGGGCCTGAATAGGACTGTGCCTGCCTTCCACAATGCTGTCTCCACCTCCTGTGGTGTGTCTGAGGACCCTGGCCCACACTGACAAAGGAAGAAGGTGTCCACTGCCAGAATGCACCCAGAACTGGTTTGGACTAGGTACAGGACCCTCTGCCTTCAGAGAACAAAGAGAATAGTAGTATACATATGGGGATCCAGACCCCAAGAGTTTAGATCACTTCTGGAACCACAAGACAAACCTTTGCCAAGGAGAAGAACCAAGGAAGCTGCAGGAGTTTGGACTGCCCCTCTGCCAGTGTGCTGTTTGCTGGGTTGGCCTGCAGTGGTGTCTCCATTGCCAAGGAAAGGAGAAGGAACTTTCATCATCTTGCAGAATATTTCTCCAAGGGCTTGAACTTGTGCTTCCCTCCTGCTGAAGTCTCAGGGCTACAAGACTTCACCACAAGCTCCCCCCTGAATTTCCTTGGTGGGAATTCTGTCTGCAAAAGCCTGCGTGCCGCTGGGAGAGCGAATCAACGAGAAGCATGTCGCAGCTGCTGCCGTCGCATCACCGGAGAAGCGTGTCGCCACCCAAGGGTCGCCGTCGCATCACCGGAGAAGCTTGTCGCTGGGCCTGTCGCGGCTCCAAAGTTAGAGTTCGCTGCACAGCCATCGGGCGTGCACACATCATCTTCATGTCGTCGCATCGCATCAAGGGTGCCATCTTATCGCATCACACCGGATTGTCACATCGCATCGAGGCGCAATCTTTCCACATCGTAACCGGAACGCAGTATGAGAATCAATGCATCACCTCCTGTCTGGTAAGAAAAAGACACATCCCCTACTCTGCCAAGCATTGAGGCGCAACACATCGCCTCTCCTGAAGCAAGGAACCGAAGCATCACCCTCCCTGCAGACCTTTTTGCGTTCCGCATCCCAGGTACTTTTGTGAGAAACGTGTCACATTAATCATCAACTTGAACTAAGATACTTCTACCATCTTTAAGTCTATTTTGAGTACAGTATTGTGGATTTTTTTCTTTTTTGTGGTCTTGTGTTAAGTCTATATAAAGAATACTTATTTTTATTAAACCTGTATGGTGTCCATCTGTAGTGTTTTCACTGTATTACTTTATGGGTTCACAAATGCTTAGCACACTGTCTCTGAGATAAGCCTGTCTGCTCGTGCCAAGCTACCAAGGGGGTGAGCAGGGTTTATCCAGGAGTGTAATCCCCTTTTCCTGACTAGAAGCAAGGGTCCCTATTTGGAGAAAGGTGTATACCATTGCCAATTAGAGACCCCCAGTTCTAACATTGGTGGTCAGCGGTGAGGATTCTGGACTTGCATTTGTGCCTCGTATACAGTGATTGGTGTACACTAATAGTGAGTGCAGACCAAATGCAACCGCATACTTTTTTTTGAGTAGAATTTGTTTCCTTGGACTGTTATTCTTTCTGAGCACTGCCAATTCTTACTGTCATGAGCAGACCAGCATCTGTTGCATCCATTAATCTAGATTTTGAGGAAGAGAGGTTGGAAACCTACAGTTTGAAACAGCTAAAGCACTTCTGCAAAAAGTTTAAAGTTGCTACCCCAGGCGTTACCAAAAAGGATGAATACCAAAAGGTGCGGAGGGCCTGGGTGGAAGCAAGACATGCCCCACATCTGGTGGTGGAGCCAGTAGGGGATGCAGATGGGCAGCTGGATAGGCCATTGTTTCCAGCCAGGGAAGGGGTACCGTCTCCGCCTGGCAGCAGCGTCTCTGTCCCGCAGAGAGTTAGACAGGGAGAGAAATAGGTTGCTCAAACTGGAGATGGCAAGGCTTAAGATGGAGGGTCAGAGGGAACTAGAGAATAGCAGGTTGTTCTTGGAGAGAGAGAGAATGAGATTGGAACTTGAGAGGATATTGAGGGAGATGAAGCTCAAAGCAAAAGGCTTAGAAATCAATCCCTCTGGTGGCAGCGCACCATCTGTGCCTGCAGAAGGCAGAGTCTATATTCCCAAGGATGTCATCAGCGAATTCCATAAACAGGAAGATATTGGGCAGTGGTTTGCAGCCTACGAGATAGCAATGTTGGCCCACCGGGTCCCTGAGAAGGATTGGGGTTGTGGGGCCGCTTTGTGAGTGATGGGAGGGATACATTGTTAGACCTACCCAGTGAGAATAGGATGTCTTATGCCCACATGAAAGAAGCCCTGATGACAAGGTATGGTTTGACCCCAGAACTCTATAGACAGAGGTTCAGAAATTGCAAGAAACTGGAGGCAACTACCTTGGTAGAATATGTATATTTCTTTTGCAGAGCTATGTATGGTTGGGTGAAGGGTAGCAAAGTGAATACTTTTGAAGCGCTCTATGATTTGTTTGCATGGGCGCACTTGTTTGCTAATTGTTTTCCAGAGCTACGCCAGCACCTTATTGATAGCAAGTTAACTAACCCTAGGAAGCTTGCTGAGTAGGCGTACTGCGGAGTCATCACCCGGGTCCACAAGGGTCATGTGGGAGACTTCGCAAAGGTGGTTAGGGTCCCCAGAAGAGGAGTGGGGGGACCAAGGGTAAACCGAGGGAGTTCCAGAAAGGGCCCCAAAGTAATTCACAAGGGAACCAAGGGAAGGGTTCCCAGCCTCCCCCTGAGAAAAAGCAAGAGGCCCCAACAGGAAAACCTGTTCCCAGCGGCTCCTCTAAGTGCTTTACCTGTGGTCAAGTGGGCCACCGTTGGTATGATGCACAGTGTCCCATGAGGGATTCCAAAGCACCACCTAGTGCACCACCCCGTCAGATGGCGAGTGTAGCCCTGGGGGTGGGGGTGGGGGTGGGGATGGGTACCCAAGGTGGGTGGGGTCCCGCAGAGATGTCCCTTGTCTCTTTAGGAGACTTTGAGATGGTCCCGAAGACCCAGCTGCCTGATAACTCTTAAGAAGTACAGGCAGTGGGTGACCTTCAATGTCCATAGGGTGGAAGCTCTAAGAGACACAGGGGCTAGTGTGACAGCTGTCAGTTGCCGTCTGGTGTCCAAAGAGCAGGTTATCCCCAGGCATTCTTCCATGTAGTTGCCGCATTCAACTCAGAGAGCCAGTGTGAGTTGGCTCAGGTTCCCTTTGAGTGGGGGAGGGGTCTCAGGTACTCTTCAAGTAGCGGTGAGGCCAGCCATGTCTGTTGATTGTCTGTTGGGCAATGATTTAGAGAGCTCTCTTTGGGCTAAGATGGAGAGTAAGTCGCATCTGGAGATGTTGGGTCTGCCTGAGTGAGTGTGTGTGACCACTCGGTCTATGGCAGCCAGTAGGGGTGTTCAAGAGGTTCTGGAGCCTGAAAATATGGCCCAGACCCCTGCCTTAAAGAGAAGAGGTAGGGGGCGTGGGAAACCAGCCCCCATAGTTCCAATGGTCCAGGAGGAGGCAGACCTTGAGGGGGATGCCCTGGAACCTACAGCGGAACAAGTGGCTGAACTGGGGGACCTGCCTGAGCTGACCCATTGGCAGCAGGAAGGAGGCCCCTCCATGGAGGAATTTTGTGCAGAACAGAAGAAGTGCCATTCTCTTGTGGGTTTGCGGCAACAGGCCACAAACCAGGCAGCAGGTGATCAGTCTGGATCACATTGGATCTACCGGGAGAACGACCTCCTGTATAGCGAGCCTAAGGTTGCTGAGCCTGGGTCAGACCATGTGCAGGTGGTACCCCAGCCCTTCAGAGTCTTCGTACTGGGTTTGGCTCATGATGTTCTTTTGGCTGGACATCTGAGGCAGGACAAGACCTTTGAAAGGCGTGTCACCCACCTTTATTGGCCCTAGATGCGGAAGAGTTCAGACACTCGTTGTGGGACTTGTCAAACTACCAGGCAAGTGGGAAAAGTGGAAGGAAGCACAAGGCTCCTCTCCAACCTTTCTCTGTAGTCAGTACCCCCTTTGAACGGGTGGGCATTGACATTGTGGGGCCCCTGGACCCCAAGACAGCCTTGGGCAACAGGTTTGTCCTGATCTTCGTGGACCATGCTACCCGATACCCGGAAGCCATCCCTCTCAGGACAGTGACGGCCCCCGTGGTGGGACGTGCACTGATGGGGATTTTCTCCCGTGTGGGGCTCCCCCGAGAGGTGGTGTCAGACCGTGGTACAAACTTCATATCTAATTATATGTAGTCCCTGTGGCAGGTGTGCGGTGTTACATACAAGTTCGTCACTCCTTACCACCCCCAAGGTAATGGGCTGGTTGAGAGATTCAACCAGACCCTTAAAGGCATGATTATGGGTCTTGAGGAACCTATGAGGCATAAGTGGGACGTCCTCGTGCCATGCCTTCTGTTTGCTTACCGTGAGGTGCCACAGAAGTTCCTAGGGTTCTATCCCTTTGAACTGCTGTATGGCCACCCGGTAAGAGGACCTTTGAGTCTGGTCAAGGAAGGCTGGGCGCAGTCTCCCAGGAAACCTTCCCGGGATGTATACCGTTACATGCTGGCCTTCAGGAGCCAGACTCGGCGATTCAGACAGCTCGCTCAGGCGAATCTGGAAGCCAGCCAGGAAGAGATGAAGTAGTGGTACGATCAAAATGCCACCCTGATTGAGCTTCAGCCTGGTCAGAAAGTTTGGGTCATGGCCCCTGTAGAGCCCTGTGCGCTCCAGGACAGGTGGACTGGACCATTTGAGGTGGTGGAGCGCAAGAGTGATGTCACTTACCTGGTGAACTTGTGGTCTCCTAGGAACCCTTTGCGGGTCCTGCATGTTAACTGCCCGAAGCCCCACTTAGAAAGGTCCGAAATGGGCATGCTCCTAGCGACAGATGATGGAATGGAGGAGGAGACCGAGCCTTTTCCTGACCTCTTGTCTGCAACAGAGCAAGATGGGTCAGTGGATGATGTCCGCCTCTCTGCCACACTGACCCCTGAAAAGCAGCAAGATTGTCGCCAACTGTTGGGACAATTCTCTGATTTGTTCTCCCTGGTTTCACGGAGTGGTGCGTCCATGATTTGGACACTGGGGACAGTCCTCCTGTTAAGCACAAGGCTTACCGAGTGACGGACCGAGTCAGAGCTTACATCAAGGAGGATGTCTCCAAGATGTTTGCCTTAGTGATTGAGTCCTCTAACAACCCTTGGGCTAGCCCAGTGGTCTTGGTCCCAAAAGCTGCTGCGCCTGGTGCCACACCCGAACTCTGGTTCTGTGTGGACTACCGAGGACTCAATTAAGTCACCAGGACTGACGCGCACCCCATCCCCAGAGCTGATGAGCTCATTGATCGGTTAGGGGCTGCACGGTACCTCAGTACGTTTCCTGGCAGATCGCCTTAACTGATGGGGCCAAAGAGAGGTCAGCATTCTCCACACCAGATGGGCACTACCAATTCCTGCTTATGCCCTTTGGGATGAAGAATGCCCCTGCCACCTTTCAGAGGTTGGTCATCCAGGTGTTGGCTGGACTGGAGTATTTCAGTGCCGCCTACCTGGATGACATTGCAGTGCAGAGCGCCAGTTGGGAAGAACATCTGCGCAACCTCTGATAAGTGTTGATGGCACTGCGAAAGGCAGGCCTTACGATCAAGGCGAGTAAGTGTCAGATCGGGCAGGGTTCCGTGCTGTACTTGGGGCACCAGGTAGGGAGCGGTCAGGTGGTGCCCCTACATCCCAAGATTGTTATCATCCTGCCATGGGAACCCCCCAATACTCAGACACAGGTGAGAGCCTTTTTAGGACTCACGGGGTACTACAGGAGGTTTGTCAAGGAGTATGGCAACGTTGTTGCACCCTTGACTGAGCGGACTTCCAGGAAGCAGCCCAAGAAAGTGAACTGGACTGACACCTGTCAGAAGGCTTTTAACGCTCTGAAGACTGCCATGTGCACAGCACCCGTGCTTCAGGCGCCCAACTTCTCAAAGGAATTTATTGTCCAAGCAGACGCTTCAGAGCATGGTGTGGGGGCTGTTCTATCACAGATTAATGAGGAGGGCTTAGACCAACCTGTAGCCTTTATCAGTAGGAGGTTACTTCCAAGGGAACAGAGGTAGAGGTGGAGTGCAATTGAGCGCGAGGCATTTGCTGTGGTCTGGGCACCGAAGAAGTAGAGACCATACCTGTTTAGGACTCACTTCCGGGTTCAGACAGACCACAGGCCCCTCACATGGTTGATTCAGATGGGTGAGAGCCCAAAGTTGTTGAGGTGGTCCATTTCCCTACAGGCGATGGACTTCACGGTGGAACACTGCCCTGGTACAGAACACGCCAATGCTGATGGTCTGTCCAGATTTTTCCGCCTAAGTGAACAGAACTCCTAAGGGGAAGGGTAGTTCTCCCCACATTTCAGCTTGAGGGGACACGTGTGGTACCATTGGCGTGAGTCTCTCTTCCATTTTTTTTTTCTGATTGCCTCCTCTGTTTTTTATATGTTTTTGCTGGTTAGATGCTTTGGGCACTGTGCCACTGCTATTCAGTGCCACAGTGCAAGTGCTCCCTATGTTCAATTGATATAATGGATTAGTGACTCCATGATTGGCTCATTTGATTTACTTGTCAGACCCTAGTACAGTGCACCATGTGTGCCCAGGGCAGGTAAATCAAATGCCGCTGGTGGGCTTGCAGCACTGGTTGGGCCACCCACAGAAGCAGCTTGTAAAGTGTGTCTCAGGCCTGCCATTGCAGAGCCTGTGTGCAGTCTAGTACTGCCATGTCGACTTGGTAAGTGCATCCACTTGCCAGTCCCTAAACCTTCCCTTTTCTACATATCACACACCCCTAAGGTAGGCCCTAGGGCAGGGTGCATTGTATGTAAAAGGTAGGTCATGCCCTGATGTGTGTGTGGCATGACCTGATAGTGAATTACAGCCTATTTCGTTTTACACTATTGCAAGGCTACCTGTCCCCATAGGCCAGAATGGGCAGTTTGATTATAACATCTTATAATCCCAACTGACCCAGGGAACATGGTAGAAATACGAGTTTAGTATGCCTGAACTCAGAATGATAAAATACATCCTTTAGTGAAGTTGTTTTTAACATTCTGTGTTTGAAAATACCACTTTTAGAAAGTAGGTATTTTCTTGCCTAACCATCCAAGCCTGCCTCTGCTAGGTTGTGTATTGTATGTCTGGTTTTGTGAGTGACAGGGGCTGAGGGGCTCCAGGAGACAGGGTGAGTCAGCACAGTGCTGAATAGACCTATCTGCATGTAGAGTGGTGGGAGGAGTAGCACCTGGGCCTGAATAGGACTATGCCTGCCTTCCACAATGCTGGCTCCACCTCCTGTGGTGTCTGAGGACCCTGGCCCACGCTTACAAAGGAAGAAGGTGTCCACTGGCAGAATGCACCCAGAACTGGTTTGGACTAGGTACAGGACCCTCTGCCTTCAGAGAACAAAGAGAAAGTAGTATAAATATGGTGACCCAGTCCCCAAGACTTTAGATCACTTCTGGAACCACAGATGAACCTTTGCCTAGGAGAAGAACCAAGGAAGCTGCAGGAGTTTGGACTGCCCCCCCTGCCAGTGTGCTGTTTGCTGGGTTGGCCTGAAGTGGTGTCTTCATTGCCAAGGAAAGGAGAAGGAACTTTTAAGAAACGTCCATCTTATCGCATCGCACTGGATTGTCGCATCGCATCGAGGTGCCTTCTTGCCGCATCCTAACCGGAATGCAGTACAAGAATCAACGCATCACCTCCTCTCCAGTAAGGAACAGAAGCAAGGAACCGACGCATCACCCTCCCTGCGGACCTTTTGTTTGTTTTGCGTTACGCATCCCAGGTACTTTTGTGAGAAACGTGTCGCATTTATCATCAACTTGAACTAAGTTACTTCTACCATCCTTAAGTCTATTATTTCGCTTGTGGTCTTGTGTTAAGTCTATATAAAGAATACTTATTTTTATAAAACCTGTGTGGTGTCCATCTGTAGTGTTTTCACTGTATTACTGTACGTGTTCACAAATGCTTAACACACTGCCTCTGAGATAAGCCTGTCTGCTTGTGCCAAGCTACCAAGGGGGTGAGCATAGGCGCACTTGTCTGCTAATGAACCCCATACCCTAGGAGTTTTTCTCCAGGATTTGGGGGTCATTGACTTTTTTTTTTTTTCTCTTGGCGGTGATGGGAAGGAAAAAAATACATTACACTGCCCACCTTAAATGGGACGGGCAGTTTAATGCCCTTCCTCTGATGGCCCACTCTCTGGTGCTGTCTCAAGACATATACTGATGGCGAGTCAGTGAAGGCTCCGTTGACGGAATACTTAAGGTCTGCCTGTTTCTAAATGAGGCGGGCGGACCAAGGGGTTGACAGCAGGGTACTTCATTGCATTTGCATCGGCATTCCCTGTCCACCAAACTCTAAATCGGGCCCTGGGTCTGTGATAGCATACCTTGAAATGAAATCAGCTAGGGCAGTTCCAACCGGTCTGCCTTTAATGTGCAGCACCTTGCATTTACTGAAAAATGCCCCTCTGCATTCATATGGGCACACCTCTAAACTTGCTCTTGTATAGACACACTGGTCATTGTGCAATCCAACGCACTCACCCTGCCGGGCTCCAAAAAGCAGCAACATGTTACTAGACCTGCTGGTCTAGAAACTTGAAAAATCTACTCAACCTAACTGTAATGTACCTGACCCGTGAACGGGTCTCAACGCGATTGTCACACAGTTCAATTTGCAAAATCCTCTAACTTAAGTCACAGAAAGAAAAGTAAATGTGAGAAGACAAACTGACTTTTGACCTCTGTCTCTGACAGCCAAGCAAATGTGACAAGATATAAAGGCATCTTTATTGCTCATTCACTTCATGAGCAATAGAGAAGCCTTTAAATCTTGTTATCTTGTCACATTTGCTCTGCTTTCAGAGACAGAGGTCAAAAGTCAGTTTGTCTTCCTACATTTACTTTTCTTTCTGTGACTGAAGTTAGAGGATTTTCAGCTCGCCTGAAAGGACGAGTAGGCCCTAAAAAAATAGCTTGTCCTGATTAAATTTGGCTTGCCGTAGCGAGCGGGCGAGTGGATTTTCTGAGCCCTGCCCTCAAACACCTTTTACCCTGTACTCATAAACTGCACACCATGCACTTATGCACCTCTCACCCACAACTCACCCTGCACTTACCACTCTGTAGTCACATCACATACCCTTCACTCTTCTACCTCACTCATTGTTAACCCTGCACTGACATAACTCTATAATGCTTCTCTTGCTGGACTTACCTCCCGTCAGCCATAAGCAGATCCACTCTGAGCATGGCTTGGACAGTGTTTATATACCACAGAGTCATGTGCAAACTCCACAGCCAAACACAACTTTGAAATTCAGTGCAGTGTGCTGGGATTTTCTGGGTTCTCTCAATGCACCAATCATAGGTATCTTTAGACATAACTAGTTATTCCCACTTCCAGAATGTGATCAGCAATGGGATTGGTTAGAAGTTGAATAAAAAGTTCTGAAATTACTGAGAAATGATAATGTTTTAAAAGCTAACTGACGGCAGAAATCAGGGTAATTTATGGACATCTGTGTAAGTAGCTGAAAGATGACCAGCTTGAAAATGCCTGCACAGATAGACATACGTTGACCGCAGTGCTTCATCTAGGTGAGGGTAAATCAACAATAGTGCAGCCAGTACTAGTGCAACATGATGGCAGGTTTGCCCATAACATCGCGCTACATCATTACATTGGAATGCCACAGCCATGTTAGGTGAAGCGAACGCTCTACCGCAGAAAAGAACCGATATTCAAGCATTCTTTCAGGGGATGCAGACCACTTCTGCCCAATGTAATGCTACACCCAAGGAAAGGAACATCTGGGTGGAACCAAACTCTGTCTCTCTCGCTCTCCGTAGTTAACTCTGAAATTTAGTCCATTGATCACTTAAGGTCTGCTGACAGCTGTGTCGCCAAGCCGGACCAAAAAAGAAAATGCAGTTGACCCTCCAAAAAATTAAGATTTTGGGGGAGATGGTAAACTCTGCGTCATTTAATGTTAACAAGTAGCTTTCAGCTTGTGCATATTTGATAGGGGAGTTGGGAATAAAACTGTTCTGGCGTATGGTTTAAGTCTGCGGTCTAATGAGGTAGGCTTCCTTTTATAATAAGCGATGACCCACTGCAAGAGTTTCAGTGCTTTATCATCTTTTTACTCTCTATTGGTGATAGTTTGAAATGTCAGTTTAGTATTGTTAAGGCTGGACAGACAAAGTAAAATGCAAGTGTGAAAATAAATTTTTGTTGCATTCAGTTATTTATCTTATACTTGCATTGTATGCAGAAAGCTATACTTTTTTGTTTTCCTTCAATGAAGCAGGCCTCTTTTTTAATTCTATTGTATGAACTTGTGTAAACTGATCCTCTTGTGGCACCCTATTAGCGTTTCTTTTTTTAAGGTCTTCTCTTTGAGACTGCTCTAGCTGTATCTCCAGATTGTTTCCCCCCCCCAAATTAATACATAATATGCATTAATGGATGGCTATTCTTCAGCAGATTTCATCCATCGGTCAGTTAAGCTACCATTCGTATTTTGCTTCCGACCACCACAGTATACAGTACAAGCCAACGATTCAGCCCACTTTTCCCATTGGCTTTCCATTCCTTTAAGTGATGGCGCAAAGACTGTGCATTGTTCACACCCTCCCAAAATAGTTACGTTCTTTTCAGTGGCAAAGCTTGTTGAGTATGCCTTTTTATTTTATTTTTAATTTTAACATTACATAACCTGCTATTTCTTTTTCTTGCATTTCAGCTACCCAGTTAAACAAGGATTTATTTTCCTTCTGCTTTTTTAAGTTGCTGTTATGAAGTAGTTAGTGATATTGTAACATTATTACTGCCTGTGATTTGAGTGCCTGTTTAGGTTATTTATTCTTGTTTCTGTCACCAACAATAATAGTAAAAAAATGTTTGGAGGAGCTGGAAGGTTTGTATTTAACATACATTGGCAAAGCCTGTAGGTCATGCCTTTCGGCTTTATCGAAGGTTTAAGCTATGTTGTATAGCATCCCTGATGCTGTTCAGCATGGCTAAAAAAACACAACAAAAAACACCTATTTTGTAGATGCCTGCACCATGCATGTGCATGCTTACAAAATGACCTGGTTGTTTTTTTTATCTGCTAATTCAACTCTGATCAGCAAATAAATAAAAACACACTCACTCACTCATTCTTTGGAAGGGGGATGCAGGTGGGGAGGTGCAACAATAATGGGGGGGTTAAAACGGGTACCATCTTGGGTGGTGGGTGCAGAAGCAATATCGGTTCTGTGGAGCCTGAACCAACACAGGGGTCTGGAAGCAAAACAGAGGATGGGGGCAAACTGGCGAGAGGGAGAGCAATGGGAAGGGAGGAGGAGAAATGCATACTTGCAAGAGAGAACTTTGGACAATGCAGGTGTCAAAGCACACAGGCGAGAAAGCAACGTGTGCGGGGGAGGTCACGTTGGCATGCACGTCACAGAGGAAGCAGGGGAAAAGCACTTGAGCGAGGCAAAGGGGAGAGGGGTTAGAGAATCTCACTGTGGAGACAGCTGGGAAACATGTACACTTGTAGAGTGCATAAACAAAAAAGCAGCGCCTCAAAAAGCGTGTGATACAAGTACACTGGAAAGTGTTCATGCTCTAGGGGAGGGTCAGACACGAGTAAAGGAAGTAAAGAACAGACAACCTGACAAATACAAAGTAAGCAAATGCCACGGACTGTAAAGCTAACCAGTGGCAAGCAGCGGGTGGGCTCTACACATATTGTACGCTGACAACCGGTCTTTTTGCCAACAGTCAGCTTGGGCTGTCCGGTGGGTGAGGCCAATGCTTTTAGTTTTTCTTTCAAATGAACCTCCCCTTACTTTTTATCCTCTGCATGCCTCTTCTCTCTGAGCATAACTACTTTAAGATATTCATGCTTGTTTAAATCCACATTATTGCAGTTTTGCAAACTGTCCTCACCTCATCGCAAAGATCACACCCTTTGCTTTAAAAGTCATACCTCTGCAACCTAACAATACTTAATCTCCTCTAGCACATCTATTAATACCACCAACCATTTACCTGCATCTACATATGCCCTCCTACTAAAGATCACATCTGACACCTCTTAATCTAATCTGTTGGTTCCCTTAAGAGCGCAATACTAAACCACTGAAAAAACCACTAACCCTGTGTGTCAGAACCCACAGAGATCAACTGCGGAGTACCCCAAGGATCATCACTCAGCCCCACGCTCTTCAACATCTACATGGCCCCCCTCGCAGCCATCATCAGACATCACGGACTCCGCATAGTAGCCTACGCCGACGACACCCAGCTCAGTCTCTCCCTCACCAAGAACCCTAAGAGGAGCAGCTGCTTGAAGCTTAACTTGGAGAAGACAGAGGTCCTGGTCCTCGGACCCTCCCCCTCTGCATGGGACAACACCTGGTGGCTCACTGCCCTCGGCAGCCTCCCCACCCAGACGGACCACGCCCAGAACGTCGGCATCATACTTGACTCCTCCCCCTCCATGACCCGACAGGTCAACACCGTCTCCTCCAGCTGCTTCAACACCCTCTGCATACTCCCGAAGACCTTCAAATGGATCTCCCCTGAATCAAGGAAGACCGTCACCCACGCACTCATAACCAGCAGACTGGACTACGGAAACACCCTCTACGCTGGGATTAACAAGTCTCTGCTCCGCGAACTCCAGACCTGCGAAATCTCCACTGGCTCCCCGTCGAGAAGAGAGTAACTTTCAAGATATTCACCCACGCCTACAAATGCCTCCGCAAAACTGGACCCCAATATTACAACGATGGAATCTCCTTCCACGTACCTAAGAGAAACTTCTGATCCGCCGCCCCCCTGTGAATCCGCAGAGCTAGAACGGGTGGAAGAACCTTCTCCTACATCACGGCCAAGACCTGGAACGAGCTCCCGATTAACATCAGATGCGCCGCCATCCTGCACATCTTCAGGAAGACCCTCAAGACCCTGGCTCTTCGATTGACTCCCCCGCCCTCCCCCCTCCCCTCCCTCCCCCCCTCCCCTCCCACCCCCCCCCCCCCCCCCCCCCCCCACCAGAAGGGAGCGTCCCAGTGTACAGTACTTCAATACCTCATGAGGGGTAGTAAGTACTATATAATGTAATTGGAATACAAAATAACCCTGCTGATCCGCACAGATGCTAAAACAATAGCACCCAGCAGTCTGGCAGTTGATTGTAGTTCATACAGACTGCATATTAATTTCCTTATACTGCTTGATGCTCTCAATCTCACATAAGACAAAACTGTTGTGGGTCATGTCAATCACCTGGTTCTGTACCACGCATCACCAACTGAACAGGCATAGAATATAACTGAAGCCACATGCTGTTGGCCAGTGTAGGACATAAATATAGTCCATCACTGCAGGCCACAACAAGCCTTCCACTATGACTGTTCCACGGTATCTCACAATGTCAGTCTTATATGGATGATGTAACCTAAGTCCACCCCGGCAGATCTCTCTCTATTATGCCTTCCTCCAGTGTATGCCTACTCTGGACCATATTAATCTAAAATAAAATATCTCAGAATGGACAGCCCAGTGAAGTAACCAGCTAAGTGCACTAAGATCATAAACCAATCCATAAAGCGACTCTTAGAGCTATTCAGAGCCACCAGCATACTGAAAACCATAGGCTCCCACACCTTTATCATCTGTTAAACTGCTAAGCGCTGCGTTATATAACAAAATAACTACGCCTCATCGTACAGGACATGGAAACACTTTCCACAGAGGATCAAAACAAGGACAACACACTTAGCAATATGAGTGTAACAGTCATTTTTTTATTGTACTGTTTGAATCATTTGTTGGATTAGAACAATATCATGTCTCATGATTTTTATGACTATTTGTACTTTTTGATTACTGTTTTTAAATGAATAAACTTACTTGCCGTCTTATACTTTTGGTGCTGTCAGGATTGTCTATTGGATATATATGGTTTCATTTCTAATGACTGTTAGCAATATGAGTGGAACAGAGTGATACAAGTGGTGTTTATTCTCCAAAGGTTAAACCTTTTGAGATACTTTGGTATTCACCCTATTCCGTTGGATGTAAGGGGGTCCTCTTTATTTCTAAATCAACACACTTACAGCCATACACCAGACAGTGTGTGGCTACCCATGCGAGCGCTTCAACGCCCCACAGACGTCTGTATAAATGTTACTATACAATACAATCCTAATGTAATGTTCCAGCGGAATGCATGTGTGAGAAGGTGCCTCTTTTGACATGGTTAGCCCCTCACTTTTTGCCTGGAAAATTGTGGTTTCGATTGTAGTGCTCAGGGTCCCTGCCAACCAGATCCCCTGCACCAGTGCTTCTTCCCTAAAACGGTTCCACAATTGGCCCTTCAAGCCCACCAGGCCCTAAGTAGGTTCCTAGTAAATGGTACCTGGGTACCTAGGGCATTGGGACTGAAGAGTATCTCCTAGGGACCCCTCACCTGGGCCACACAGACTGCCACTGCAGCATGAATGGCGTGGTTCAGACAAAACGACAGTCGACATGGCACACTGCCAGTGTGCAGTTCCAACTAGCACTGCCTAAGGTATAGGTAAGTCACCCCTCTAGCAGGCCTTACAGCCCTAAGGCACGGTGCACGATATATCCCAGGTGTGGGCATATCTGCATGAGCAGATATGCCCCTACAATATTTATGTCTAATCTTAGATATTGTAAGTGCCAGGAAAGCCATAAAGACTACATTGTCTGGACACTCGACCGCTTGTGTTCCCCAGCACCATGATGGCTTCTCTGAAGCCATGAGTGTTTGGTATGAAACTACTTCTCTCAATAAACCCCCACTGATGCCAGTGGGGGATTTATTGAAACATGTACTCTGAGAGCACCTCAGAGGTGCCCCCTGAAAACCTTCCAACCCTGGTGAGGTCACAGACTGCCTTTAGGCAGCCTGCCACCACCAGACATGTTTCTGGACCCCTGAGTGGAGATCCCCCACTCTCTGGGACCAGAAACAAAGCACATCCTGGGCGGAGGGGTCACTCCTCCTCCCCTAGGGTGGGCTCAGTGCTCAAGGTGAAAGCCGCCTTTGTAATGCAACCCCAGCCTCTGCTGCCAACATCAGATGGCAGCCCCCAGTTTACAGTGCCACTTTGGGCGGGAACACCAGTGGGAAAAACTAGGAAGAATAGAAGGTGTGCCCACCTCTGCCAACTCCACCCCTATGGTGAAGGAGGCGAAGTGAAGCACATCTTTCAGTCCCTCCCATCTTGAAGAGGGGGAGGGGCTCTTCCAATCAGGGCAAGGACTATGCCCTCTTCCATAGAAGAGTGGCATAATTGAGGGTGTAGACACTGGAGGTAAAGCGCCCTTTACCCCTACCTGTCACTCCCTTAAAACGCCCCTAATTCCAGTTTTTAGGTGGCTCCCCAGACCCTGAAACTAGTTCCCGCAAACCGAAGAAGAACAAGCATTGGCATAGCCAATAGGTCTCGCTTTTGGGACCTTATAAGTGTTTAGTTATGCAACTGTTGCATGGCTAAACACTTATAAGGTCCCAAAGGCGAGACCTATTGGCTATGCCAAAGCTTGTTTTGAAATTTGTCTTCCCTTTCTGAGTGGGAGTTTTGAACACCAGATGACCCAGCTAAACATAAAAGATTAGTAATGAGCTGGTACCCTGCCGCGAGGACAGATAGCTGGGGGACCGCGGACCTGTAGCCAATACAATTAATCACTCTATGGAAACAGCATACACCACAGACATGGCGAACGGTGCCTGGGAAATGTGTGGAACAGCAAGGGGTGGAATCGAAACACTGCGAGCCTTGCGCTTTAACTTTTCTCATTTTTTTGCCTTAATGAAACGTATTTCTTAATTCGTATAAAACAGACCATTGTGGACACAGTAAAACTGCGTGCACGTGAGGCTGGGAAATGCAGACTATTTACAAAATCAGCAAAGGTTGTACTTAAGGAAATATGTAATTAACTTTGCAAACTTTGTGCATCCAGTTTTCATTTTACACTTAATGCAACACAATGGTTTTGTTGTTACCATTATCGATTATTTATGAACAGAATAGAAGTCCTTCTGTAGTTGCTAATACGCAGTGTATAGAAACACAGCGGCACAAATTTAAATAAACACGCATTGGCCGCGCGGCCGTGAAATTAACGCCGCGCGGCCATGAAAGAGAAAGTGAGCCACACGGGTAACATGGCAGGGGAGGGGGGGGTGGGCGGTGAGTGCTAAAGCAACACAGGGAAGGCTGGCATATGGTGAGCACTATCGCGGCCGCTTTGATGTTCTCAGTGGCCGCGCGGCTCACTGAGAACATCAAAGCGGCCGCGTAAGTGATCAGCAGGCTGACAAATGGTGCGCGCGCCCGGCGCACATGCACTGTAGTTGGCGGCCTGAAAAGCACTAGTTTGCACTTCCAAATCCCGCTTTCTATAGCTCTCGTCAGAGCAGCGCTAAAGCGCTGGCTCAGGCGAGACCTAAAAAGGACAAAGAAGATGCCATGCAGAAGAAGGCTTAAGATGCCCACTGACTTGGCCCAGCCCTACCTGCCTGTCTGCAGCCCTCGAGGATCCTGGGAAGAACCAATGCTTGTCCTGCAACTATTGGCCTCCACAACCCCTAGGAGGACTGCCTTTCTTTGAGAAAGACCAGATCTTCAGAGGGCAGCGACTCTGTCCTCCAAAAACCAACACCAAGAACTCTGGTGCACTCCGGATCCGTTATTGCTGACCACTCTGCCTCCAATGCCTCCGGCCTTTGTCCAGGTGGCCCACCGATCCAGAAAAGGCTCCCTAGCGATCCTTAGTCCTAGTCCAGCATTGGCTGACCCCACCTGGACTCCACGACGACGCCTGCAATGTGAATCCAAAGGCTCTGCCTGACCGTGACTGGCTCCGGCATCTCCGCTTACCTCTGCTGTCACTGGTTTCCTTTGTGCTGCCTCCAGTTTGTCGCCTGCAGACAGTTTTCAAATCCAAGTTTCTCCATTGATTTGCATTAGCTGCCCGACACTGTGCTTGCACCCGGTCGCCCCCGTGCCGCTGGTGGTGTATGTTTTTTGCTGCCTTGTGGCCCCCCGTGGTAGTCTAAACCCCCAAAGCTTGAGCCCTGCAACCACTCTACCTACCTGCAAGCAGTGTGTCTTCAAGCGCCCCTCAGTCTCCATTGAGTAACTTTGGGCCGATCTTCAACTTTGACCTCTGCACCCGGCCGCCCTGTACCACTGGGGGGGCTGTGTTTGTGCTTACCAGAACCTTGCCCTCTGCTGACCTTGTAACCCGAAGACTGGAACTGTAAGTGGTATACTTACCTGTAAAACCTCATTATTGTTTTCCTCCATAGGTTAACATTGCAAAGGTTGAAATTGCACTGTGTCCACTTCTGAAACTGAAAAGAATTTGTTTAAAAACGTGCTTACCTTTTTTAGAAGATCTTGATCTAAAAATACATTGGGGGCAAAGCTTATTTTTATAAAATCGGTGTGGAACTCCTTTTTGAATCGTGTGTCATTTATTGGTTGTGTGCACAAAAAATATCTTGCACTCCTCTGTGTTAGGCCGAAGGCTGCTGGCCCACACTACCACAAATGGAGCACTTTGGGTTTGCATTGAGCCCTGTACACTTCTGGGGGAATTCTGCACTCAGTGCACAGTATAACCCCCTAGTGGTATACCATATACAGAGGCAGCGTCCTATAGCATAATTGTCTTCTTGGCTGGTACCAATAAAACAAAGGTCGAAGTTAACTCCTTACTGCCCCAGGTGGTAGTTTACTTTTGAAGTCAGACATGTAGAGCTAACCCTTGATTTACAACTGTGTGGACTTCTTTCTAACAGCAATAGCTGGAAGTAAATGCTCGGACCCAAATTATCATTACTCCACCACCACGCTTGGTGGTTGGTATAAGGTTGTTCGAGGCATATGAGCTGCAGATTACACACTTGTGCATAGATCGCCATCTGGTGTTGGGCCCGGATGTTTGCAGTTTGTTTTTCCTCTTGGAAAGTCTTTGGAAGTCACGAGGTCGGTGACTCCTCCTTTGGATCGTATTGCGCATGGGCTTCGGCTCCATCCTCAGATTGTTTTTTTCCGTCATCGGTCTCGGATGTAATCTTCGCGATCCGGTTCCGAACAGCTTCCAGTTCGACGATCGACTCGCAATCCTCACCCCAATTTGCGGTATTGTTTCGATCGCGATCTCCCCACTCGACGTGCCTCTCATCGGCAAGACCTTCGGTTCCAGTCGTCGACAGCGGCCTTCGGGCCTACCCAAGCTCCGGTCCTGGCTAATGGAAAGGACTCCATTTAAAAAGTGCCCTCGATGTGGGTCCAAATTCCCCCACATCGATCTCCACGAGGTGTGCAACCTCTGCCTCTCCCCTGAACACGAGGCTCAAGACTGTCCGGCGTGTAAATCCTTCCGGTCCAAGAAAACGATTCGGGACCGAAGAGCCAGAAGAACCATGGCACACTCTTCGGCGATCCCGGACGACATCTGCGGGGAAGGCGTCGACGCTCCAGAACAACACACAGACGAGGGACTCGTCAGCGCATCCGAAGCCGACGATTCAGATGTGGAGGACATCACTCCGGCACAGAGGGTCGTGAGTACTACTCTACCCCCCCCCCCCCCCCCCCCCCCACACACACACCCTCACCGGCACCGAAAAAGGCTTCGGTCACGCCTTCGGGCCTAAGCAAGACCAAAGACACTGCTTCCCACACTGCCCCTTCGGGGCCGGTAAAGAAGCCAATTAAGCCTTCAGGCGGTTCTGGCTCGAGCCAGCCCACCGTCGGAGCCGATGAACACTCTTCGGCACCGAAAAAGAAACTGGCCTCCATCTCGACACCAAGCCCCACACCGAAACACTCTGGGTCGAGACCCAGCTCCTCGGCAGCGACCCCATCTTCTTTACAGACAAAAGCCCACAAAAACACCGGCACCGACACTTCAAAGCCGAAATCCATCTCGGCGCCTTCTAAACAATCAGAGCTTTCCAAGCATGGTTCCAAACAACGAACCAGCACCGACAAGCCTAAGAAACCAACGGCCCGATGCCTTCGGCGCCGACGGACCAACCAACCTCTCCAGAACTATTCGCACCGGATCCCTTACAAAAAACATTAACTAAGGATCCCAAAACTGTACATTTTATGCTCTCTATCAAAAAGAGACAGTTAGAGAAACCTGCTCCGCCTCCACCTCCAAAAAGGAAGGACTCTGCTACCTCCCCTTTCAGACTACCTTCCCCACCTCCACCACCTCCTCCACCTTCCCCCTCCTCCACCTTCTCCACCCCCACCTCATCATTCTCCGACCCCATCCCCGGATGAAGATGATCAAGGGGATCCATACGATGACATAGGGGATGTGCCCCAAGATGTACCTACAGGGGACCCCACTCCCACAGGATCCCCAGACCCATGGGACGATTATAATATCCCTGATGTCCCTAACGTCCCACAAGACGATCTTTACCCTTCCAGACCTTCTCCACCAGAAGACTCCTTGGGGTTCAACCATTTACTGCAAAGGGCGGCACACTACCACGGGGTAGATTTACGTACCGACCCAGTGGAGGAGGATTTCCTCCTAGATACATTTGACACCACACATAGGACCACCTCCATATTGCCTACGCTTAAGGGTGTTATAAAACATGCGCCGGAGGTCTTTAAGGACCCAGTCAGGGCCAGGGTCATTAACGCGCGCATTGAGAAGAAATATAAAGCCGCCCCAACAGATCCCTCCTACATCAGAGGGCCAGCGCCACTAGATTCCTTGGTAGTATCCACAGCACGGAAAAGGGCCAACTCCTAGGCGTCAGGTGACGCACCACCACCTGACAAAGAGTCTAAACTCTTGGATGCATCAGGCAAGCGTACTGCATCTCAAGCGGCCAATATATGACGTATCGCCAATACACAAGCACTACTAGCGAGGCATGACAGGGCCCATTATGACGAGCTAGAAGCCATAATGCACCATCTTCCTGATAAATACAAAGCTAGGGCCAATGAGCTAATTCAGGAGGGCAAAAAAATTACCAATACCTCCATACGTTGTGCCTTAGATGCAGCAGACACAGCCTCTAGGGCTATCAATACTAGTGTCCTCCTCCGTCGCCATGCCTGGCTAAGGATATCCGGTTTTAAACCGGAGGTACAAGCCTCCATCCTCAACCATCCCTTTGACCAGGAACATCTGTTTGGCCCCAAAGAGGATGAAGCCCTAGAGAAAATGAAAAAGGACACTGACATGACAAAATCCATGGGAGCCATACAATCTCACCCTCCCAGACGCTCCTTTCGCCGCTCTTCCTTTCGGAGCACATCCAGAGGCTACTCCTCAGACACCGCTTGCACGTCATACAAATCCCCTACTCAGTCCACCTTTACAAGGGGTTACCAAAGAGGCGGCTACAGGGGCAACAATAACAAAGGCAGAGGCAAAACAAACACCGCCCGTTCTGCCACCACGCCTAACCAATGACTTCCCTCCACTTCCCTCCGTCAGGGGCAGACTTCAACATTTCCTTCCGGTCTGGACTACCATCACCTCAGACAAATGGGTAAAACAAATAATTCGGTCAGGCTACTGCCTAGAACTAATATCTACCCCCCCAAACATTCCACCCAGACAACGCCCAATGTCACCAGAACATCTACTGCTATTCAAGCAGGAGGTAATCTCCCTCCTAGACAGAAAGGCAATAGAACACGTTCCTACCAACCAACAAAATATGGGGGTCTACTCCCTATATTTTCTCATACCAAAACGGGACGAGACTCTACGGCCCATCCTAGACCTTCGGCCCCTAAACAAATACATACACTGAGACCACTTTCATATGGTGACGCTTCAGCAGTTACTTCCGCTACTTTCCAAAAACGACTTCCTCACCACTTTGGACCTAAAAGATGCTTATTTCCACATTCCAGTGCACAACGCTCACAGGAAGTACCTCAGATTTGTAGTGGACGGCCAACACTACCAATTCAAAGTGCTCCCTTTCGGAGTCACAACCGCACCACGAGTATTCACCAAGTGCCTAGCAGTGGTGGCAACACATCTGCGAAGACAACACATTCATGTCTTCCCATACCTAGACGACTGGTTGATAAAAGCCAGTTCGTACAATCAATGTGTACAACACACACCACGATCCAGCTACTTCACCAGCTGGGCTTCATGGTAAACCACGAAAAGTCCCATCTACAACCATCACACATAAAACAATATCTAGGTGCCACTATAGACACCTCAAAAGCGCTCGCCTACCCCAATCCTGCCAGGATTGCAAGCATTCAGGCTCTACGCGCAAAATTCATAGCACAACACTCCCTTCCAGCTCGGGTGTTCATGCAACTAACAGGGATGATGGCCTCTTGCATCTTCATAGTACCTCACGCAAGACTCCAGATGCGTCCTCTCCAAGAGTGCTTAGCGTACCAATGGAACCAGGCCCAGGGACAATTAACAGATCTGGTGTTGGTAGACGGTCATACCCATCGCTCTCTGCAGTGGTGGAACACCACAAACCTTTCCAAGGGTCGACCGTTCCTGGACCTGGTTCCCCAGATAGTACTAACAGACGCATCGCTCTCCGGCTGGGGAGCTCATCTATTACATCTCACCATGCACTACTCCATATCAACCATCTGTCCTTTCAAACACAGATTTCAGGCAAGGCAGTCCTAATCCGCACAGACAACATGACCGCCATGTATTATATTCAAAAACAAGGCGGCACACACTCTCCACAGCTCTCTCAATTAGCATAGAGCATATGGAGATGGGCCATACCCCAGAAAATCTTTCTCCTAGCCCAACATGTCCCAGGAGTAAAAAACACTATGGCAGATCTACTCAGCAGACAAACACAACAACTCCACGAGTGGGAACTTCACCCACAAGTTCTTCACCCATACTTTCAAATGTGGGGGCATCCACAGATAGACCTCTTCGCCACCCACGAAAACACAAAATGTCCAAGCTTCGCCGCCAGATACCCACACCCATTGTCCAAAGGCAATGCGATATGGATGAACTGGTCAGGCAGATTTGCATATGCTTTTCCGCCTCTCCCACTCATTCCACTAGTGGTGCTCAAACTACAACAGCACTCCCTCATACTAATATTAGCAGCGCCAACTTGGGCCAGACAACCGTGGTACACCACACTGCTGGAACTATCAGTAGTACCGCATCAAAAATTACACCTCTCTCCACACCTCTTAACCCAGAACCATGGAGAGATCAGACACCCGGACCCAGCTCAGCTCAACCTTGTGATCTGGCTCCTGAAATCCTAGAATTCGGGTACCTAAATCTTCCCCCGGACTGTATGAACGTCATCAAAGAAGCTAGGCGCCCTACCACTAGAGCGTGCTACTCCGCCAAGTGGAAACGTTTTGTTGTCTATTATCATAACACCATCGATCCCCTAGATGTGTTCATTCAACACATCATAGGGTACTTACTCCACCTACAAAGGAGCAATCTAGCCTATACGTCCATTCGACTACTCCTCGCAGCCATAGCAGCTTACCTACAAAACAGGCAACATCTCTCACTCTTGAGTACCTGCCATTAAAGCCTTCATGGAAGGCCTTAAAAGAATAATTCCCCCCAGAGTGCCACCCTCTCCTGTGTGGAACCTAAATATCGTTCTCACCAGACTAATGGGACCTCCTTTTGAACCACTACACAAATGTGAACTTCAATTCTTAACATGGAAAACCGCTTTTCTTGTAGCCATCACTTCCCTCAGAAGGGTCAGTGAGATACAAGTACTTACTATTCAAGAACCTTTTCTACAAATACACCATAATAAGGTGGTTCTCCGTACCAACCCAAAATTCCTCCCCAAAGTCATCTCTCCTTTTCACCTAAACCAATCTGTAGAACTACCAGTATTCTTCTCGCAACCACAAACTGTTGCAGAAAGAGCTCTTCACACACTAGATGTCAAACGAGCCATACTCTACTACATAGAGAGAACACGACCTTTCCGTAAGACCAAACAACTGTTTGTCTCTTTCTCTCCACCACACAAGGGCAACCCCATCTCCAAGTCGGGGATAGCTAGGTGGATTGTCAAATGCATTCAGATTTGCTACCATAAAGCAAAACAAACGCTATCCGTTTCCCCTAAAGCACATTCTACACGTAAAATAGGGGCTTCAATGGCTTTTCTAGGAAACATCGCACACTTTCACCAAACACTATTGTGTAGATGTGCAAACTAAACAACAAGCTAGTGTGGGCCAGGCTGTACTCAAAACATTATTTCAAACCACTGCAACAGATACGGGTGGTCGCGGCTAACGGTGGGTACTGCTATATAATCTATGCACAAGTTTGTAATCTGCAGCTCATATGCCTCGAATGGAATATGCTACTTACCAGTATGCATCTGTTCTTGGCATGTAGAGCTGCAGATCTACACACGCTACCCAGCTATCTTTATCTGTTCCAGTTTATCTTATTTAGATAACACACACACATGGGCATCTTCACTGTTATTACTACGCTCCCATCTTTCCCTGCTGGCGAAAAACAATCTGAGGATGGAGCCGAAGCCCATGCGCAATACAATCCAAAGGAGGAGTCACCGACCTTGTGACTTCCAAAGACTTCCAAGAGGAAAAACAAACTGCAAACATCCGGGCCCAACACCAGATGGCGATCTATGCACAAGTGTGTAGATCTGCAGCTCTACCTGCCAAGAACAGATGCATACTGGTAAGTAGCATATTCCTTTTTAGGTCTCGCTGGAGCCAGCGCTTTAGCGCTGCTCTCGCGAGAGCTTTTGTAAAAGGGGGATCTGGAAGTGCAAACTAGTGCTTTTCAGGCCTCCAAATACAGTGCATGTGCGCCGGGCGCGCGCACCATTTGGCAGCCTGAAAGCACTAGTTTGCACCTTCAAATCCCCCCCCCCCCTTTACAAAAGCTCATTTCGCGTCCGCTTTGATGAGAACATCAAAGGGGCCGCAAAATTGCTCACCATTTGCCACCCCCTCCCTCCCTTATCCCACTTCCCTCACAATGGCGACAGCTTGTTTAATCTCTACGTCTTGTCCCCCAACGTTTTTCTCTCGGACTATGGCTCCCTTTTGCTTGCTCTCTTCAGCGCTCTTCTTTCTTGCTTTCTCTTTCCTAAAATCTCAATCACACAATCCTTTTAGTAGCGGGCAAAGCAACACAACCATTCTCATAATAAACACAGCAGGACATGGTTTTAAGAATATGTCAAAGGTGAATTAAGGGTAGGAAAAATAGCTAAATCGTTTATTTGTGAAGTATGCATAATTTATATTTAAAAAATACACGTATTAAGTGGAACACACTTCCCCAGTCGTCTGCCATACACATAAACCAGAAAGCCGTATAAACCTGGTGCTACTAGCGTTTGGACACCTGCAAGGACTTAGGAACTTTATACATCGATGAATAATTAAATGGCGCATGACCACATTTGAAGATTATAAAATGCTGACGGCAGCCCAAAGCGAAGAGTCGATTAGGAGTGGACTTCGTGACTGACGAGGTTGTAAAATAATTAAGTAGGACAAACTATGGCTGCAGCTCATCTCTCAGTGGAATAAAACCGGAAATGTTGAATGGTTTCATCCAGTGCCATGGTCACAGACAAATTGCTCCTCTTTCTAAGTTTCCCAGAGATTCTATGATTGTCAATCCTGAGTCCGACACAAACAGACTATTTTGTCTGGGTTTTACCTACTTGCAAATTCAACCAGGCATTACTACGAGAAAAATGCGGGGGAAACAGCTTGGATCGGAGCGGTGGAAAACATGGGATAAAACCAAACCTGCATACCATAAAACCAAACCTGCATCCTATTTCTCATCCTGACCTATGAAACTCAGAAGTATGAGGTAAAACCACGTGTGCCGAAAAACTGAGGGGCATATTATCAAGCACGGCGTTAACATTATCGCCGCTTTAGCGGCAGACCTGCCGCTAAAGCGGCGATAACGGGCTTGATAATATGCCGCAGAGAATTCCAATAGAAGCCCATGTTGACACCAGAACATGGGCTTCTATGGGAATTCTCAAGGGCGTATTATCAAGCCCATTATCGCCGCTTTAGCGGCAGTTTTCTGCCGCTAAAACAGCGATAATTTTAACGCCGTTTCTTAATAATATGCCCCTAAGAGAATTAATAGGAGACCTCCAAACAAGACCACCGCCTTACTCACATGTTATATGCAGGTGACCTAAGTTTGTTGGCTATGACCCCTGCAAGCCTACAACGGCTCCTAGACACCCTCTCAATCTTCACTGAGTGGCACAAACTAGAAATTCTTTTTTAAAAAACCAAAGTGGTGAAGTTCAGCAAGAAAACTAAAAGACCTGGTGCCTAGATGGTAAGAAGGGATCAAATAACCAGTCGAACCAAAATACAAATACTTCTGGATATCTTTCGACAAAAGAGGTACTTTCTCTGCACACATGGATAAAATGAAATCCAAAAAGCTACCTCCCTAACTTTTGGCTGTAACACCCTGTCGAAATCCTTACAAGAATAAATGTTGGAGCCTCTCCACAAGGCCATAGCAGGAAAGCTACTCATCTATCTTTTATAGCTGCGAACTATTGGTAGGAACAAAGGTGGCAACGCTGCTCGGCCTGCTTATTGCTAAACATATCGGGCTGTATACAAATCGCCAAACTATACATTGCAGGCCCAACTACGCCTAGAGCTAGGCTTGAAAAATGAATCAATTGCCATAAACTGCTCTTTCTTAACATGCATTTGCAATGCAATAGAGAGAGAGGATGTGTGCGCGAGGAGGGGGGGGGGGGGTGGGGGCGGCACCATGTGGTGAATCTCTGGGAGCAATGTGCCTGTGGCGATAGCGTGCGAAAGACTGTGTGCTGCAGGAGGGGCAGCCAGAGGCGCGAATCTGTTTGATGTGTAGACGAGGGGTGTATGGCGTGTGAGGTGAGAGCTTGTGCTAGGCATAGGAACAACGTTTTTGTGTGTGGGTGAGCATGCGCGCTGAGCTGCAGAGTGGCCCCATGATAACTTGAGCCAGTTCTGGATGTTTAGACAACTGCATGTTGTATTCCTGGAGTTGTAGTTCCTTTTTAAATATTTTAAGTACGTGTTCTAAAATCCAAACATACAGAGTGCTGCGAGATTTAAAAAAAGCATTGACGACAGCATTCTGCTTTTAATGTGATAATGTATACAAATATAGGCATGCAAAACTGCAATTTGCACGCATTGCAAGAACAAATGTTTGGCACATTAAAGCCCCACCTTTTGGGTTTACCAACACTGGGGGATGAAGTAGAACAAGCATTTGCAATGCAGTAGGTCTCGCATTTACGCGAGTTTAAGATATTGGCATTGTAAATGACAAAGCCTTTTATTTATGTTTTAAAGCACAACACATACATTGTTATTTACAATGCCAATAGCTCAAACTCACGTAATTGCGAGACCTGTTGCATTGCAAATGCTTGTTGGTGGTTGTGTTTGCTTTTCGCCATATACATGATTGTTTTATAGTACAGCTAAACAGCATTGCTTGGCTAATTCATCCAGTTCACATTGTTCCACAGGTCTTTTGTTTCATCTAAGTCCTGTTTTGCAAACCTAAGCCCAACAGCAACTTTCTTTATGGCCAGCAGGGCCTTTCTGCTGGCCAGGCTTCCACAAAAGCCACCCTTGTTCATTTTTCCCCTAATTGTTGAATCCTGGACTTGGTTTACCGTACTAACAGAGGCATGTCGGTCCCATCCGTGATGTAGGTGTTGTGGTTCTTTGTAATCTCCAGCAGCATTTTCTTTCTGATCTTTGAGGGAATTTGCTTGGACACCCACTCCTGGATAGATTGGCAACTGTTTTGGATTTTGCTGTTTATAAATCATCTTTCTTACTGTGGATTGATGGACATTTTGTTATTTTGAAATTGATTCATAAGCCTTTCCAGACGAATGAGCAGCAGCAATTCTTCATCTGAGACCACCGGAGATATCTTTTGACCGATGCATGATGTGTTATCACAAACCAGAATCCTCAAGTTCAAACTGACAAAGTTTCAGAGTTTCTTTATTTATGTATGTGTATGTATGTATGTATATGTGTACATATCCATTTTTAGGTCTCGCCTGAGACAGCGCTTTAGCGCTGCTCTCGCTAGAGCTTTTGTTAAAGGGGGATCTGGAAGTGCAAACGAGTGCTTTTCAGGCCTCCAAATACAATGCATGTGCGCCGGGCGCGCGCACCATTTGGCAGCCTGAAAAGCACTGCCTGATCACTTTCACGGCCGCTTTGATGTCCTCAGTGAGCCGCGCGGCCACTGAGGACATCAAAGCGGCCGTGAAAGTGCACACCATTTGCCACCCCCTTCCTGCTTGTTCAATATTCTGTACTTCATCTCTAGCGCTCTATCCTTTCTTACAGCATTCCTTTCACTCGAGGTCCCTCGCCTCTCCCTCAAGCATCAGTCTCTTTCTCTCAGTACATCCCTCTTCCTCCCCTCAAATCAATGTCAAATGTGTCCTTAAGGTAGCTAGCTGCGTGTCTGTCTATCTATCCATTCGAACACAAATTCAGATTTAATGACATATGCCCAGGCCTATTCTTTCTCTCTTGTCTGATGTGCGTTCTGAACACACATACACATAAATGCACACACAACACGCATCCATTAAAATTTGCTAACACACACTCGCTCTCTCTCACACAGTGAGGCATTTTTCAAACACACACTCATTATTAACACATTCTCAAAAACTCTAATACACACTCGCGCCATTTCAAACCAGTAAAAGCACTAACCCACGGCAGCAGGAACGCATATCTCCACTCACCACACATTGCACTATTTCACACGCGCACACTGCTTCTCTCGCGAACTCCTCACACACATGCACAACTCCACTCTGACTGTCTTTGCTATTGAGAACCAGTGGACACGCGCTTTCTCGTGCTTGTTTTACTCTCAATCGTAAATGTTGTATTTCACTTACATGTCTCTCGGCATTAGCAGGTTTTCTCCCCAATCGTTTTCGCGTGGTGTTTTCCCTTTTTTGCACGTCTCTTCCTCTTGCACATCTCAATCGTTTGGCCGAGTCTCTCCCAGCTAAATGTACAAGTAACAAGCATTTGCAATTCAATAGGTCTCGCATTATTTAAGTTTGAGCTATTGGCATTGCTAAATAATGCAACACCAATAGTCTTTTGAACAATAGTCGACCCAGCAGGAGAGTTACTTCCCTACTATTTAACTCCCTGGCATACGAAACATTCATAGAAGCACCAAATACCGCTTATGGCTGGCTGAAAAGCGAGCCTTTTTTTTTTTTGCATGCAGCACAATTACAACACGGGCCCAGATACAGCTAACATCTAAGAAGCTTCTAGCATGCGACTGTTAAGGCCATGAACCACCCCCCTTTCAGTGCGAACATAAGGGATTGTAAACATCAAGGGGCCTTCATGCGGAGCTCAAAGAACTCATAAATCAGGTGCTTATCTCTGGGAAGCTCATTCCTTAGCTGCCCTCTAAGCAGGGACAGGATGGCAGGATTACGGTTCCAGCAACAAACAAGCATTTGCAATGCAATAGGTCTCGTATTTACACGAGTTTAAGCTATTGGCATTGTAAATGACAATGCCTTTTATTTAGGTTTTAAAAACAAAAATAAAAGGCATTGTCATTTGCAATGTCAATATCTCAAACTCGTGCGAGACCTATTGCATTGCAAATGCTTGTTTATCCTAGTGGTGGTCCCCACCAGGTAGTTATAGTTTGGTCTGCTTTTTCATAGACTGAGAAATTGTTTTGGTTTTCCAATAACTGCTCCATTTGATGAATTTTCATAAAATCTTCATGAAACATTTTAGAAACAAAAGTTTATCCACCTCAGATTCTTCCTGGAAAGTTTCAGGGTGACCGAAAAAAAAGGGTCCCAAAACATAAAATCCCCATGCATTTTTCATAGACTTCTTCAAGACCGGTTATAGCAAAAACCGCTGAACGGAATTGCACCAAATTTGTCTGAAAGCTAGATCTTGGTCTGCAGATTGTGCCTTTTGTAAATTGGTGATAATCCATTCAGTAGTTTTTGAGGTATTAAAAGTCAAAAAGAATATAACATTTTGGCAGTTAGGCTCACCAGCACCAAATCAAAAATGGAGCCCTGTGATTGATCGGGAGACCTGTTTTTCCTGTGAGCCTTAATGCTCTTGCCGGAGTGAGAGGCTCCTGTGAGTCCTGCGAGTGCTCTGATTGGCTAGCGACTGGAATTTTAGAAATTAAATGGCCCCTATTACTCTTTGTGAAATAACTATATAAGGGGGCAGCTGAAAGGCATGCTGTCTGACCCCCCCACCCCCCCCCCCCCTAGATTTAGAGAGGAGGTGTCTAAGGGATAACTAGTGTGAAGAAAATAAATGTATATTGTTTTTAACTAATTTTTACGATCTTGATGGACTCTCGAGGGATTTTGAATAGTAAAAAGGAGTTGATGAGTTCTCAATACACTGTTGGTAGGAAGGCATATTGTGTACCTTGTTTTTGAGAGGAAGTGTGTAAGAGATAAGCACTGTGATAATTAGAAGGTTAATTGTTTTTTCTTATTTTGAATAAATGTTACGATCTCACTAGACTCCCGCGGGATCGTGAAAAGTAGGAAAGAGTAGGGTATGTTTGGATATTCTGTCTTACTAGAGATGGTGTTTGTCTGAGTCTACTATTTACGCTTATGGGCTTGAAAGGAGTATGAGTTATGAGTAGAGTTAAGGCTCTTCCCATCACCCTACTATTCAATTTATCTTTCCAAACAATTATATAATGAATTGCATTTCATTCAAAGAAACACACTGTTCTGGTGTATATAAATTATACATACTACATCAGGATATATTCAATGTAAATGCAAAGTCCATGACCTTGCAAGAGGCTTGTGAGAGCAAACCAGGCAGCACTGCTCCCGTGGATTGCATGTGTGGGATTGCCTTCCTTGCTTTCTCGAGAACCGTTAATCATTGTGGGCTTCTCTGGCTCTTGTGAGAGATTTTAAGAAGGGGAAAAAAAGCGAAACATAATAGATCATGAAAGTAGTGGCTAGCCGTGAAAGAGCTTTTTTGTTAACAGCTTTCAACAACTATATAATTTTTTAATATTTTTTTTCTATTCAAAAATCTTTTTTAGTAGAGTTGGACAAAAACATACAACTTGAGGTGTTAAACACCAACATCATCACCTTAAAACCAAAAAAGAGAGTCAAGTTGAAAAAACTTTAAAAATAAATAACTGCTGTCTAGGGGGTCAGTTGTGATCTTGGACAGACATGTCCTGAGCAGACCTGTTTGGCTCAGTTGAAAAAATGATCTACTTACACAAGCAGCAAAATATTGCCTTATTCAAGAAAGCAGGGTTGTCTTCTTGTGCACTTAGCGCCTGCATAGGCACAGTATATCCCAGATCAATTGATATGGAAGCCCCTGTAGAGTTGTCTAGCTCTGCAGCAGAAGCCAACTCTGCCCATGCAAGCCTTTGCGGATGATGTCCGTGATGCCATAAATTATGTCATAGAACATGTCATTAGTGAGGTCATAAGTGAGATCATAAGCAGTGCATGGCGGGGGTGCAAGTTATAGTTAGCTCTGCTAACTATAACTGATAGATTTTTGTGGTTGTTTTTAAATTTATTTTTTTAGTTCAAAACGACATTCACCTAACTAGAACGTTACTTTAACCTTTGGTGTGTGTGGGTGTGTATATACTCACATATGTACACGTGCCTCATGTTCATGTAGACGTGCTCTGGATTGCTTAATTTTATTCTAATTACCTTTGTACCTGATATAGGCTGACTTTTTTTTATTTATTAAACAAAAACAGTTTCATTTGTTTGTGCTTTGTCACGAGATTAGATGTCTGTTATTGGACTTAGTGAGGACTAGATGATGGTCAGATATGTCTTAATATATTAAGCTATAAAATCCTAAAATGGTGTACTTTCTTTATTTGAAAAGAGTTTGTAACAAGTGAATACAAAATGAGATCATTTTGAAGCCATCAAAGTTCGCCAGATGTGGAAATCCTATTTCAGGTGTTTCTTTGTTCGGCTCCAGCTATAGTTTCTAAAACTAGAATGTTTAATGTTTGCATTGTCCTTACTGAGTCTTTTCACCATCACATTACGTTTGTAATTGCATGGACTGGTGAAAGCACATTCAGTTATTACTTGCCATAATTGTAAACTGCTGCTGATAATTGTATGGTAGAAGCTGAAACAAAGGCAGCATGTGTTGCAGTACCACCACTGCCCAGTTATGTAATGAAATCGAGCATATCCGCATGGAACAATGGTGGTTATCCAGTGTTCCTGACGAGGCGTGACCTGCTTACACCCTGCAGCTGGCATGAACTGATTCACTTTTGTAAACTGTTTGCCCAAAAATACAGGCAACGTAGCAGATAATTGTATTTTGCAGCTCGATCATGTTTTAATCAGTGCGGTCCGGCCTTGAGCTTTAAGAAATAACCAATCCTAATGCCCACTAGAAATACCAGGTTTCACTTTTTATATAGTTTCAAGTAAAAAGTGGATTCAAATAACTGCATCCCTATTTTTATAATAGTTGAGTAGTACACTGTGATTAAATGCGGGTCAATTTCATTGCTACAAGTGTGTTTACAAAATAATTGAGTAGGCCTTTTGGGCTATCAAACGGCATGCCCATTTGTGATTAGAAAGCAGTAGTCTTTCAGAGAAGTGACATGAGAAACTTTATCTCAGATGTTCCTTTATCTTTCCCTTAAAAGTAACAAACGTTGACAAACTTAATAGACATGTCTTTAATGTACTAATGCATGTAAACACGAGTATGCCCAAATACACACTGACTATCATCCCACTGTGTAACCTGCTGCCTGGTATCACAGGCATGGGGATTAAAATGCAGGGCACCAGCATAGGTAAATAAGATAGTTTGCAAAGAGACAAGGTACAGATTGTCTGTGCACATTTGTGCCGGTCTTAGTTCACATATGTTATCAAATTAAAAGCTAGACCTATTGGCATTGCCTATGCTTGTTTAATCTGGAAGATATTTGGCAGAGCAGAAATCTGAATATACATTTTATAGGCACAGGTTTTGGCTCCAGTCCATTTTAGCGGAATGAACCCTTTTTGGAATTTTCTATATAATCTCATGCACTCTTCAAGGATTTTGAGAAATTTGGAATGGTTGGTCTTAACGGAAGTAGTTGAGAGGTCTAGAAGAATGTGCAGGCACAAGTCACCACTGTCTATGATACATAGACCCTAGTTTAATTTTGTATACATGGCAGACTCCGATACAATGGAGGCCTGGTTGTAGGTCCTAAAAACAATTGTCATCTACGATGAACTGTTTCAGCTGAGTTGCCATATAGCTTTCCAGGACTCTTTAAGGGAATTAAAGACTTGTCATAGATCTGAAATTATTGAGGTCTTCTGTTTACACTCCTTTTTGTTTTACACGTGGTGACTGTCCAGTCTGCCCCCTGGGAGTTTTTCATCAAGTTTGTCCACTATGGGGCCAAGAATAATCCTATGTCTTTAGGAAAAGAGGGAGGAATCTGTCGGAGAAATGGGGTTAGTTTATGAATCACTGTATTTTTTTTATCTCTTTTCCCTGAATAATGTCCTTGAAAGTCGATCATACCTCATTTGGCAATTGTTAGTTACGGACGAGCAGGGTCCTTTGATGCGTAAAGTTAATTAGGTTTTAATTTTAGTGATTTTTGTTTTTATATTTAAGAATTGTGAAACATTTTCACATTTGTATGCTGATTTAACAAAAAGCTAGGGTATTGTAGTCTTTTTAGAGTTTAACTCTGCTGTTTTGTGTGGTGTTAAGTAGCGTCAATTTAAGACTTGAAAAATGTAGATTTGGTTTCAAAATGAGGTTGTTCATACTTTTTTCATTCCTTGAAGAGATCCTCAAGGCCCCAGAGGCATTTGATGTCCTGAGAGAGAGTCTTCCCCCATTCAAGGCTTTAGCGTACAGTGGGCCTGATTTTCTTTACTACATTCTTTTAAGTTTCTTGGGGGTTAAATCATTCATAATACCAGTCCTGGCATTACTGTAATGTGTCATGAGGCCACTCATTTGAGCATGTTTTTCTGAGACCTGTTGTATGTCTTAAGTGACCACATGCTAGCAAAGTCATATGACTTGACATATTGATATGCTTAATATCGGAGATTAGTCGTTTCGGACATCTTGACTGTGCTATCAGCATCGTTTTGCAGAGTTACAGTGAAAAAGGAACCAAAGAGTATTATAAACAGTGGACTGGTACTGGGGTCTACACATAAAGAACTCCCTCTTGCTAGTAAAGGATTGAACACATTTCCCCTTGTAGTATTTCAAGCACCCACAATTCTACTTGATACTTGTGTTGAAGAGCCAAGGAACATGTGACCAGAAATGCAAGCATTGACTGCACCAACACAGATAGCAAACATTTTCTATTTATGAGTGAATCAAAAACCATATGATTTGGTTTTATCGAAATGCATTTGGAGGTCTGATGCTCACTTTGCAGTGTGCTCTTCTCCACCTCGATTGTTGGGTCATTCAGGAGTAATTTGGTTGAGAAACCATTGGATGCACCTGCTTGGTTTACACTAAAACTTTACCTGATAGACTACAAGAGGCTTTTTAAGCACCCCAAACCGTGTTTGCTAGTTCCTGCTGATGAATAGTACAAACCCAAAAGCCGCTGACAAGAAATGCAAGTACTGACACTGCCTGTTGGCAAACACTTTTCTGGTTGTATTACAAAAACCCTATGTATTGCATCTGTCAGAATGCATTGGGGGAATTGGGTTTACTTGCTGGCAGTATGCTCCTTTCCGGCTTGACCGGTACAGTACGCAGAGTTATACAAGTCTTTTCTCAGTGGTGGGGTGATACTATCTTTGTTCTGGAACTTCACATTGATTGCCTTCCTTAAGTCCCCCTTTGGCTCTGTTTTCTATTTACCACACTTAAATGGGGACTACAAATCATGACAAAAATGGCCAATCACTTATATTGCCTAATTGGGGTCTTGACAGGTTTATTTCTTGGCATAGTGGTTGGGACCAACACCCATTACTTAGATACAATGATTGATTAGGCTGTAGCACGCTTGTTACGGTATTGATAATGATCTAAGATTCTGAGCTGGCGCTCAACCAAGGCAGCCTATGATTTCTCTGGCTGGAATTATCTCAGTCATAGTTTCCAACCAATTACTCATCGGTCCTTGTTCAAACTCATCAATACAATTAATGATATACAACAAAATCTCTCAAGTGACACATCGTGGCTGTCTTTCTCTACACTCCTGTCTACAATCTTCATTGAATCTTTGATAGTTCAGTTTAGAAAACATTCTTATATAGATGACTTTTCCATCGTTATCTCTAAGTTAACCTTAATCACATTATGTGGTTGATACGATGCTGTATTTGAACCCGATTCAAGTAAATGTAATGAAAGCTTTGGATTTTAGTTGCACACTGACAGCTGTCAGGTTGAACAATAAATAGAGTAATGCTGGATTGTATTTGATTTCATTGTTCAGTAGGCAGGGATTGTATGTACTAGAGGCCGGTGGAATCAAACCTTCCTCCCGTCAGTAAAAATATTTTAGGAACTGGCATCTACAGATATAGTTGCGCTATAGACACAGAATTATAAACCCATATTGAATAAAACTAGGGAACAAGCTGGTTGTTCCAAGTAATCTCTCTTTAATAGGCATGGCTAATGTTGTGAAAATGGTTACTAGCTTGCTATTTACTTTTATTTCAGTCTATTATTTACTTTTTACAGAAACGTTTTTTCAGGAATTTAATTTATGCCTTATGAAATTTTATTGGGATAGTCAAAGCCTCAAGACTTGGTATAAAAATTGCATCCGTTTGTTTAAGACGAGAATTGGACATTGAATTTATAAGGTAATTTTTTGCAGCTGCAGACTCTTCTTACCTTAAACGATTAATGGACCTTAAGGTTACTGCACAGCCTGTTTAAATTGAATAATTGGCGTATTTGAGGGAGGGAGGGATCTAATTAAGTTAAAGGAATTTTTGTTTAAATATCGAATTTAAATAAATCATTTTGATGTAGCAACACATCTGTTTTTATTCTGCATCGCTTACCTGAAATCTGATAAATTACCAGATTGGCTTTTCTTTTCCATTATGTCAATACCCTGTTCAGAGGGTGATGAAGCATTACAAGCAAATAACTGAAGAAGAATATTGTTGCAGGTTATAAGGTCAGATGACAGTTGTACTGTTAAGCCAGACCTAGAGAAAACTATTTAGGTTAATGACTGCCATCTTCCCATCTGGCCACTGGCTGAGAAAAAGAATATAAATCATTTAGTTATCTAAAACACTTTTATAGCATTCTAGTGTTGTGTGTACCCCTGAGGAGGGCACCCAGTGTTTTGGTAGAAGCAAAATCAAAACATGTAATCCTTGCTCTCAACATATGGGTGGAGCTAAAGCACCCCTCTCTAGTAATGCTCACATAACTGTCTGGGGACAGCTGTCCTGTCAAGTTAGACCATAAAAATGAACTGGATATGTATGTGCCCCCGGCTAGCTGCGATAATATGTGGTTACAACAAAGTGAATGAAAGGTAACTGTAAAGTATCCAAGACGAAGTAAGTACAAGGAAAGTACTTTATTTCCAATTAATACACCACCCACAAACAGAACAACCTTACAGCAGAAAATCAGGCAGCAACTGTCAAAAGCAGGACATCATTCCAGCAAGGAACGTAGAACGCACGCCTGACAGCTACCATAAGAAACAGAATACAGAACCCCCCAACAGTACACACCTCCCCCCCCCCCCAAATACAAGAAAAACAAATTCATGAAATATAATAAGCCATCCAAAAAGGTTTTTTAACAATTCTCTTCCCCAAAGTAGATGGTACATTATGTGAAACCTCATTAGAAACAACGCTAGATAAGACTTCTGTTGGCGCAGAGTCGGACAAAGAATTTCCATCAGCAATGATCTCCATTAGAAGAATCAAGTCATTCAAACAGTTGCTCTTTACACAAAAGGTAGAATCAAAATTAACATCCTTATTACCTTTAAGGATGGGAATGCATTTAAGATTCCAAACCTTACCATCATTCAAAATAAGTGCAGTTTTCAAAACTTTAGTAACCTCAAAAGTACCAAGAAACTGTCTAGAACCTTTCTTCACCTTCCAAGGTTTTTTTTACCTTAACAAGTGTACCAATTTCGATGTTGGTATTAGCCTTGGAACCTTTTCTATGATCATAAGATCTGTTGTACAAATCATGAGTGTTTCTGATGGTTTCTTTAACCGCATTCAAATCTAAATTAGATACAGTGCTAGGCACTAGCCATGCAGGATTCTCTTTAGTTCTGGGAATCCTGCCTCTCATAATTTCGAAAGGAGTACATCCAGTCATTTCATTGAAAGTAGTGCGTTGTTTCCAGACAGTTTGAAAAATGTGTAACTCCCACTTATCATTCTCCGTACCAACAGATTGGATACCTTTGAGCACCCTATTAAAACGCTTAATCATACCATTCCCGCTGGGATTGTATAAAGAAGTGGTACGATGCTTGATACCCAAATTTTAAAAAAGAAATTGGACTTTTTGGGAAACAAATTATACATCATTGTCAGAGATGATTTGATTAGGAAGACCCTCCTCAGTTAAAATAGAGTCTAAGAAAGATAAAACAGCATCAGTATCGACTTTGTTAACGATTTTGACAATAGGCCACCTGGAAAACACATCAATAGCACAAATAATATACCTAGAACCATTACCAATGGGCCCATGATATAGACGGCGATGATTTTCCATGGTCCATCAAGAATGCAAGAAAAACTCATATTTGGATGCCAGGTTTTGAGAGCTTTATCTGCAGTGGCACAAATCACGTCATTTCTGACAATTCTTTCCACAAAAATGTTTAATCCTGGCCACCAAAAGCCATTCTGGACAGCACGTTTAGTCTTCACTATGCACAATCACCTTCATGACATAACTTAACAATAGAATCTCTCAGCTTAGAAGGAGGAACAGCTTTATCTCCTCTCCAAAGAATTCCTTCAGCAGAAGAATGTTCATTACGCACTTCCCAAAAACATTTTTAAAGTCTTTTGCAAGGCCAGCCATTGTTTATAAAAGACAATACACTTAGCACAATAGTATCCTCAGATCAAGATTCCAACCAAACTTGCTTGTGAATAAAAGGAATACCCTCCTCATGGGCCAAAGCTATATGTAAATCATCCCAAGATTTTGAAACACATTCCTTTATTTTTAATGGCATCCTGGATATAAAATCAGCAGGCACATTGTTTTTGCCAGGGACATAAAAAATCTTGTATATGAAATCCTGAAGTCTCATAGACATTCTAGCGATGCGTGCAGAAGCCTTGAGCATGCCATCAGTAGTAAGGATATTGACTAAAGGTTTGTGGTCACTTCTAATGTGACATTGCTTACCCCATATAAAAGCTCTAAAATGCTCCAAAGCCCAAACAACGGGTAGAGTTTCGCTTTCAATAACTGAAAACTTTTATGGATGTACTAAAGAGGGTCATACCCGCTCGAGCATCTCCAGCCCTAGTCTGGAACTTCAACATAGTTATTACCAGACTTATGGGGCCACCATTTGAGCATCTGCGCTCATGCTTTTTGCAATTCCTTTCATAAAATGTATCCTTCCTAGTCGTCATCAGCTCAGTTAGGCACATATTAAAGTGGCGTTATAGTTAAGTGAAAATATAATTTAAAATGTTACATTTTAAACACAAAAAAACCACTGAAATTCTCCAGTGGACTAAAGTAACTATACCGCGCACCCTCGCCATGCACAGTGTTGTCAATATCTTTCCAGATGTCACGTTGATGTTCTCAATCATGTCATGAGTGATATAATATGTGAGCTATAAGCAATGCATGACGAGGGCGCGAGTTATAGGTATGCTTTTTTTAAGCGATATTCCTTTGGTAATAAACATGTTACTCATTTTGGCTGGAGTGAGTATAGTCAGTTTACTCTGCGGGCTACCTATGTTTCTGAATTTAGGAATATTGAATCTAAGTGTACATACCTAATTTACCTGGATTCTCTATTCCTATTCCTCCGTCCTATGATTGAATCACAGCAAAAGTATATACCTGCTCAAATCTTATTATCCTTTGTATAAGTTCCTTGTGAACAATTGTAACAAGCTATATAGGAACCCACCACAAGCACACATTGAGAACTGCAAATGTATGTCTCAGGTGCCAAGTAATAGCACTCCAGGACACACTAGTTGCAGTAAGGCATATAATACATTAAAATAACATATTAAATGCAATAGATTTCACAAGCACAGTGCAAGCTCTGTGTAGGTGAAACCTAACAAACAGGGCCCCATACAGTGACCATAGGTTGACGTTTTGCAAGGATTATTTTTGTGCATATTCTGGTAGATAAATGAGAACAAATGAGCTGCGTAATGAGTAGCCATTCTGTACCTTGCATCCCAAGCAAATACTCGGAGTGTGGGAGGTGCAGACTTACACTTGTAGGGACAGTTTTATTCCCCAGGAACAAGCATGGTTTAGAATGCATCTCAGCAGCCTCAGTCAAACAGCAGCAAGGCGGAGCCAGGGGCTTGATGCAGTTACAGGTGTGAACTTTGCCCGTAATAACTGGAAGAAACTAAGGAAGTGTGCTCTCCTTTGTCCACTGCGAAACAAACTCGGCTCACTCCCCGGTCTGGTTGCTGCAAAACTACTGACCGCACCAACCGTAATACTTGTTCTCTAATTGTTCGACGCCGGCAGCCCAAACTAAAAGTGAATGGCCACATCAGCAGAGGATAGTCCACATTACCATGCATACAGCCTGCAGCACCCTTTGTACTCTGCTTTCCGACGTGACCCGGCCCAACAAGCGGTGCAGGGCCAGGGTGAGGAGGACGATGACTGCTCCCTGAGTGCCAGACATCCTGGCTCAGCAGCTGCCATTGGTCTCACAATGAGTGTGCCCCACAAGCCACTCAAATCCGCAATGCAAACTGACAGCCTTCCGTGCAAGTGACGCTGGGGGAAAATTGAATGGGAGGGATACGGTGGATGTGCACCTGATCGAGTACGCCCCACAGAATATGGCCCACAGCTTACAAAGGATGCATTGCTTTATAAAACCTTAGTAACTGTCAGTTTCTGCCAGAGTAAGGTTGATCTTCTGTATGTTATTTATAGCCTCTCGTTTAATCTTATGTTATCTGAGGACATCTGAAAAGGGAATAATGACAAATCAAGCACCATGCTCGCTGCATCCTATGAGAATTAGAGGCAGTTGTTGCAAAGTTTGCATATTGTGCCTGGCAGCCTTCAGCTGCCACAATTTTCCCTGTATCAGGAAATCAGAAAGCTACAGGCAAAAACAGGGGGGGCTCAGGGCTGAAAGCGAGGCTTGGAGAACGTGCATTCCAAGCCTCATGAAAGTTATCGCGGGGAGTGAAACGGAGACAAGAGAAACAAATGAAAGACACTGAATTGGACATCAAAACCTTTTGACTAACCAATTAAGCCGCCTAACATACATGGCAGCACTTGACAAACAAGCACATTTCAAGTGCTGTGCAGGCAAAAGCTAACAAAATAAATAAAATAAAAATGAGTCCCACAAAAGCAGATGAAAACAGTACTTGGGCCATGGGACACAGATAAGAGAAACACACAAGAGGAACAACAGGAAATAGTAAGCTACAGCCAGTAGAAACAGAGGAAGAAGTAAGTGGCAAGCACACCAACCAATGAAAAGTGAGGGCTGGATGTAAGCCCCTTTTAAGATTTATATTAAATACAATAGATTTTATGAGAGTGAGTGAGTGAGCGAGAGAGAGAGAGATATGGATGAACTTGGTTCATAATTGGATTAATGGTTTTGACTGAAAGTCTCAATGTAGCTGAAATGCGCCAGTTATGGTTATCAGAGTATGCCATAACTCAGACCACCCACCATGTTTTTCTCTTGATAGCCTTTTTTTTGTTGTGCCGGTCGCACAGTGGTGTATTATGCAAGACAATTCGTATGAGATATGACTCGTATCTTTTTCATACCCCCTTTTCAACTTTTTTCTTCTGGCCAAATCTGTATGGAAATTAACATGCAGGACCCTTTTTGCTCACTGTGCCAAGCGATTGACAAATTTAGGGTCTAAACTATAGATGCACTGCAGCGACTGCCACCATGTAAATATGTATAGTAAATAGGCAGATTTGCAGAATTTAATATGTTAATGATTAACATTTGATGAATATGGGGAAGGGCCATGCATCGCGATAAGCAAAACCTTTTTACATTCCTCACGGCTGTATATGTCATTTGTCATGTCATTGTTTTCTGTTTATTTGTTTAAAAAAACTATATTTAACCAAAACCAGGCTACAGGGGGATAAATGTATGCAGTAAAGTAGAACATCATATTGAACTGGCCTGTGATCATTAGGAGAGATGTTTCTATTTGTAACGCTATTGTAATATGCCCATAAAAAGTTTTCTGTAAGGGGTACACTGAAATTTGTTCTTTGCACTGTAGCAGTGAATGTGTGCTTTTATTGGTTTGGTTATTTTAAATAACGTCATTGGGTTTAGCTCCCGTGGCATAAATGTAATTGCATATAAATTGTAAAAAAATCATTAGTGGTGTGCTTCAAATGACACCGCATAAGATTTTATGTTTCTGTCTTGCATTAACTTAGTTACTTAGTGGCTGTACGAGGCTCTGGAATTGAAAGACATTTCAATAAAACGCAGTATCTCATCTCAGTGAAGTACTCTTTTTAAAAAAAAAAAAATTCCCCCCCTTTCTTTCTTCTTTTTGGCTAGGTATTAAAACTGCAATTCTAGTTGGTGGAATGGCTGCACAGAAGCAGGAAAGAATTTTAAATCGCAGGCCAGAAATTGTGATTGCGACGCCAGGGCGGCTCTGGGAGCTAATTAAAGACAGGCACCCTCATCTTTTTAATCTTCGTCAGCTCAGGTGAGATCTCTATCATTGCAGCTGAATATGCATGAATTTAGATTCCTCGGGGAACTGTGCACATATGAGGCCTAATCACTTAATTATTAAACAGAAGTGACCATGATATCAGCTGTTAAATTCATTTGTCTTTCATCCTTTTTATAATTGAAAGTTGTTCTCCGTTTCTGTCGTTCTTTTGTTTGAAAGACTACATTTGTTTTCATATTTTGTACCATTGTGCACGTTCATATCACTATGTTTATACGTATCCACTTTTCATTACATCATGGTATTATTTATTAGGTCTTGCCTGGCGTTAGCAGCGTGCATGCGCTGCTCTTGCCATGCGAGGGCCTTTTGGAATCAATACACTTCTGGGGAAAAACTAAAAGCCCCGCCCTTGTTTTCAATTGGCTCGCGTCATCCTTTATGTTAAACGCTTGCGCGTGATTGAAAACCGGGCTTTGGGGTTACCGCCTTGTCCACTTTTAGGACGGCTCATCTGGACAGGCCGATGCCATCTTTGTTTCGCATTATGTAGGAGGATGTGCTGGTAGCTTGCTCCTCCTTTCCCTTCCCCCCCCCCCCCCCCATCCCAAACCAAACTTCCCAGAGTTGCGCTCTTTATTTGCATGCTGGGCTTCCGGAGGCTGAGGACAAAGTTAGCCGCGCCGCAAGTTTTATTTAAAACTCATGTCGCTTTACTTGCAAATGCTTCTATGGTACTGTTGTTTTCTGGCAGTCTTTGCAGCCCTCAGATGCCCATGTCAATTGCCTTCGTTAAGGGCCTCTGCACCCATCCGTATGACCGTAGCCTTGAATGGGAACCAAAACCACTAACAGTGGAGTTCACTCTGTTCGCACAGGCAGTCAGGGGTACAGTGCTGGCTGCTTCGTGTTTATTTACAAAGTGGCAAATATATTTACGGAATCTGCTCATTTAAATCCATTGACTAAAAGCCCCCTTGTTGTAGCAGTTAGAGGCCGGAGGGCATTGAGCTGTGGTTCTCAGCGGAGCTGCTTGCATCTGAATCTGGCTCCTTCATGGCAGATGGAGATTCAGTTGTTTTGTTCGCACTCCCCCTGTCGTGCTTTTATTTGAGATGGTTTCCCTGTGTTTATTCTCGTGTTCTCCTCTTACCCCATGGCCAGTTTGCTGGGCACACGCATTGCAGTAATGCTGTTCGTTTTCTTATGTTAATTATTCAGTTTCTCCTAGCTGTCGTGAGCGTGACTTTTATCATGCCACGTCTTTACAGCCATCACCAGCAACTATAAATGAATTTGTAGTTTCACTTTTTCCATGACCGGTTCAGGCATACAAGTCCCAGCATGCTTCTTGCTGGCTGATTGATTAGGCGGGGGCTACGAGTCGTCTCCAGGACTACTGGTAGTCATGGTACAGGTACTTACTTGCATTGCCTTCCTTATACGACAGCCCAATCTCCATCCACATTGTACCTGGGAGCTCTTAGCAAAGTATAACCGCAAATTGTAAGGCCGCTGCTCGCCTTTGCATTAGTACATTTAGACATGATGCGTCCTTTCTGCCGGACCAAAAACAACTCTCAAGTTTTCCAAGTCCACGTTTATGCCCCTCCATCAATACCTTTTTATTTATTAGTTGAAATTCTGATGTGCACCTGTTTTTTTTAATAAACAGGACTACAAAAACCAGAATGCCTATAAAAAACGTCTTTGGACCATATTAAATATTAAAGCACGGACCCGGGAAACCTGGGAGCGTTTTAGACACTATAATCACGCGGGGAAAGAGAGGCTGGGCTGTCAGACACTTGTATACGCCAATATATAACTGTAAAAATATCACATGAACAGTTGGGACTTTGGAACCCGGACATACAGTTTAGTACCGCCTTACTGATGACAGAGAACCTCCGCATTGTAGATTTATTTTTTAAAGGATGCAAACCCTCACTAGCTGCCATGCTTAATCTACTGCGGACCTGTACTGCCATACATGGAGTCACACATGGAGTTTGCCTCTTTTTTTTAATTTTATTTTTTTTCTCATAAAATTTAGAGTGCGGAGGTCGTCTGAATGGCAGTATCTACCTATAGAGAGCTGGAGGGAAGGAGCAAAGCCATTCTGCGCAAAGGCCATATGGTCAGTTTTCTATGGCACACGCTGCTAGGTGTATCACTCATCAACCTGTTACTTGTCTAGGGTGGCCACCTACCACGGATGCACATTCTGGGCAATGACTATAAAAAACAAGCATTTGCAATGCAATATGTCTTGCATTTACGCTAATTTAAGCTGTTGGCATTGTAAATGACAATGTGCATTATTTACGTTTCAAAAACCAAAATATAAATAAAAACCATTGTCATTTAAAATGTCCGTAGCTGAAACTCTCGTAAATGCGAGACCTGTTGCATTGCAAATGCTTGTTATGTTTGTTTGGCTGGCGTTGGCCAAAGATCTATTTTTTTCATGAACTCAGAAACGTTTTGGTTAGGCCCCATTAAACTATTACTTCATAGACCTATTTTTACAGTTCGATCCGGCCAAATGCTCAGTTTTACATTTCAAAGGTTTTCAGCCGCTCTTCTCAAATGTGCACGGGATAACTGCGTGTCGGACTCTTCAGGAGGGCACATCACGTGGAGCAGCACAGGGTGCACTTGTGGATGTGCCTTCTTGATATCACTACACGTTGTGCCTAGGGGCTGGCTGGACTGTGAGCGGCATACATGGAAAATACAGTGTTCTATAAAAAGATCAGACTATTAGTAAATAGGAAGCGCTTATTTCGGCCTTGTGCGTATTTGAACATTCCAAGTGGGTATAGAGAAGCTCAGAAACATCTTGAAGACGTCTTGTGGTGGCATCCATTTGGGTGCATCTTCAATGGACGTTTGAAAAAGTAGCCTAAGCAAAGTCTCAAATGCTGTCCTGCCCCTAGTCTGAAAATGGTACTTTTAGTTTATTGATTTACTACATTGTAGGGCGAATTTTAACCTACACTGTGCTGGGTGATTGGTTCTGTAAATTTTTGTTCTTGTATTTTACACTGACAGTTCCTGTCAGGACAGCGATCCTAGGGGCACCCTTCATAGTGTCATTAAGCAGTGTAATTAGAGACCCATGTCCTGATAAAAGCCCCAGACTTTTTAGCCTTACAATAGGGGACTGAGACATGTTGACCTGACGCAAGGATGTTAACAAGCTGGCAGCTAGAATAGAGCTGTTAATAAGCCACAATGTAGCTTGGCTCTCTTTTCTGGTCCCTTTTTTCCATCGAGGTGCCATTTTGTTATCAGTTTTCTAAAGCTTCGCTTCAACTGAAAGTATTACTTTATATATCATGGCAAACCGATACAAACGAGGAGCGGGGCCTTATGATGAAGTATGGCACCCTTGAGTGGGTGGGATCTCTGCCTCTTGTTGAATGAGGAAGGTGCCACTGTTCGCATCCTAATATTACTCATGAGTGTGAGAACACTAGATCACTCTCTGACGTGTGTGCATGCATATAATTTCTTCAAAAGTAGGTTCACACCTCTGCCTGTGTACTTTTGGTTGTGGTCTGAAAAAAACTGATCTTGAAGCAGATCAGGATGATTTCGGAGTTCCTTTACCTAAATTGTAGCAATTAGAGTGCATTGAGATTTATGATGCGGATTGAAGTGCGACGTTTCTGAATCTTGGGTTTGTGATTTTCTGTAATGTTAGGACTAGGGGTGGGTGGAATTTGCGAAATTGACTTTTGCCAATTATCGCAAAATTGCTCAAAATCAACGCAAGCACGCGGAACTTTCGCGAAGATGCGGAGATTGCTTTTCCCGCCCGCGATGTGTTTATGCGTGCTCACGGGGAAATATAGCTCCAACTTGCCCATGCGGTCGCTAATGGGCGCGGCCATCTTGCTCGCGATGCTTATTTCCTGTTCTGGGTCGAATGACGTGTTGGCGATCGCAAACTCTCGCGGGATAGCACGACCGGCTACCAACAATACAACATTTCGTGGCGCACGCAAATGGATAGAAAAACTCGTTGGCGAACGCAGGGACCCGGTAAGTCGCGACCGCGCGCACGAGAACGCATTTTTAAAGCTCGAACAAGAAAAATACTTCTGTTTCGCGGCAGATTGCGAAAGCTTTGAAATTTTCGCACTCTTCACGGACCGCAAAAACGTCAAAATATCGCAAATTCCGCTAGCGGAACGAAATTTACCGCCCAGGCCTAGTTAGGACTTCAATGTGCTTTTTAATAGACATGGTACTTTGCTTACACCTTTCTAAGATAACTACCCAGGAGCCCTGTTATTCCCTGCCGAACAATTGTAATTCCTATGTAGTCTCTTACTTGTCTAAGACCACCTGACATCCCAGTGCAAATGATATTACTTTGCATAGATCTCATGTACATTTACCTGCAATAAGACTGATGTTGTGGCTTTCGCTCCAAAACCAGAGACAGAATCCTTTTACACAGAAAAATCTGGCTGTCTTTTTATGGTCCAAATGTAGGGGAGTACAGAAGGCACACGATCCATCTCCAAAATGATGTGGGGTACAAGAGATAGCTGGATTTAGTAGTTCTTTCTGCATTGCAATTTTGACTTCATTTCTAATAAAAATCTCACACAAACCGAGACGTTTCTTACAGAATTTACATAGTGTGCATGCTGTTTTAAGTAGCTCATGGGTGGGGGGAATGAGGCTGGCGTAGCCATGATGACCGTACCTGGACATGCTCTGCGGTAGCTTCTGCATGGCCCTTAACATTCTTTCCATGTAGGTCCCACTGTGAATGCGGCCATGGAACCCTGACGAGCTGCAGGACATGATATGCCTGCTTGAGTGGCATTGGTCAACCCGGCGTGACAGATGGCATTGCAGCCTGGGGACGGTGCCGGGCGCCTCAGCTCGCTGCGGTGGAGAGAGGTTTGTGGCAAATTCCGGGCAGGCGGTGGCCCCGGGGAGATACTGATGAGGCACACCAGCAGGAGCACCCATGGTAGAGTTTTGACATGGAGATATTGTCCTGATGAGAGCTTTAAACGCTCGCCGATTTTCACCAGGAATGGAATAGGGGTTTGGAGGGGGGAGGCGGGGCAGTCCAGATAGGGACATTCTCGAAGTAGGTAAAGACATCCCTACTGAATCTTGGCCTTAGAGATGTGTGGCGCAAATTACACCCTTCAGACTCTGGTTATACCTTTTACTCCCACATTCACCATGCAGACTCTTGCATTGATTGTTTTATTGAGCAATACAATCATGGCTCGACCAGCTCGATAGTCAATGCAATTTCTGATCATGCTTCATTTCGGTTCTAGTGAACTTGGCTACCTAAGGGGTTTGGCAACTGCATCCTTCATTACTGCTCAACCCTCTCCTCCGGGAAGCAGTCGGTTACCAAATTGACAAATACTTTGAAATTAAAAAAGGAAGGGGGAGGCAGGGGGATGCGGCATGAATTCAGATGTTTGATGAAAACAACCCCAAGTCTTTCTTGCAATGTAAGGAAGCCTTTGAACTTTGGCTATGCAGATGTTCCACATTGGATCACCAATTCGCAGCCACTAGGGACAATAATCCATTTGCAAAACTATTGTTCAATCGCATGGACTCTAGAGGTCCCCTTTCTAGCGTTAACAAGTTGCAGTTGGTGCAAGATGTGCCAACTGCATGTAAATATAATAAGGAATTGGAACGAGCTTTGGGGTTCAGATGACATTAAAGTGATGGGAACGACTGGGAAGGGACACTCATTCATTTTCCGCCTCGGTCCTAGGAATTGAAATCCATTTTTAAATCTGGTTCGGGTGGCACTATTCACCATCTCGACTTAATTGTATGTACCACACTGCATCCCTGAGGTACTAGAGAGGCAGTGCAGCACTGGGAGGGGCCCTCCCGTTTGGTGGGCCTGCCCTAAGGTTCTGCATTTTTGGAAACAAATGTCAAACAAGCATATTCGGGATATCCAATACCCTTTACAGCAGAACTAATGTTGCTGTGCTTAACCTACTGACTGATTTGTAGGCATGGTGGAAACCAGAGGAGCACATGGCACTGCAATGTTTGGGAGTCGCCAAGCTTGACCATAGCTTATAATTGGAAAAGTTCAGACTGCCCTTTGCTGACCCAATGACATCACAGTCTCAGGTCTGTTTTAGCAATGGAACGATTAATTAGTAATATGATTGGTACTCCCCTTTCCCTTTATGAGGCGAAATGGAAACTTGTATATTGCGTTTTGTGGTGGGGTGTCGCAGTCTGTGCTTCATCCTTGCTAGAGGGTCTAGGGCATGTTTGATCGAGTAGGGATCGAAGCGTCATACCCTGTTTTCTTTCTTTCTGTCATTTTGCATTGTGATGGTTGATGGTTGTGCCCCTGGGGGCTTCTGACATTGTGAGCAAATTGAGAGGAGGGTTCCCCTTCCAAAGTTGGGAGACGGAAGGGGAAGATTGGTTGAAGATGAAATGGGTTGCAGCTTTATCTGGACTGCAATTGATTCGCTGTGGCCTATTGTTGACAAATGTTCAGCTGTAAATTACTGTTTTGGAAACCTTATAATGTCTCGCTGGCCGATAAGCCCAGGAATGTTTAGGTTAAAAACTTGATTTAAAAAAAAGATGTATACAAAAACTAGCTCACTTTTTGTATTTTGCTTGGCAGGTGCCTTGTGATTGATGAAGCAGACCGAATGGTAGAACGGGGGCATTTCGTTGAACTCTCTCAGCTTCTGGAGCTGTTAAACGATTCAGTCTACAACCCCAAGAGGCAGACTTTTGTGTTTTCTGCGACCTTAACTTTGATCCATCAGGCTCCCACAAGAGTCATGCAAAAGAAAAACTCGAAAAAAATGGACAAAGAGTCCAAGCTGGACGCACTGATCAATAAAATCGGGTTGAGGGGCAAACCCAAGGTGATCGATTTAACACGGAAAGAAGCCACGGTGGAGACCTTGACTGAGACCAAGATCCACTGTGATACCAATGAGAAGGATTATTACCTCTACTACTTCTTACTCCAGTACCCGGGGCGAACCATGGTCTTTGCCAACAGCATAGACTGTATCAAGCGCCTTAATAATCTCCTTACCATATTGGATAGCACCCCATTGCCTCTGCATGCAAACATGCACCAGAAGCAGAGGCTAAAAAATCTGGAGCGCTTCTCTGAGCGTGACAAGTAAGTGGATTGATAACTAACAGTGCTGTTAGTGGCGATTTGAGACTTTTACTTAATAATCCTGTACAAACTAAAGTGCCAGTGGGCCTATGGCTCTCTTGGCAGCTCCTCCAATAATCTAACTATTCCTGTTAAGAAAAATGCGTTTTACCACGATGGGCCATATCTAGCCCCTTGATTTCAATAGAGTGCTCATAATACATACTAAATTACAAGAACCTCTGCAAGTGTTGTAAACGGGTATTTTGAGAAAATAAGGTCATGCACCAATACAGGAATGACATCCACAAGTGTTAACCTGTAGATTACACCACATTTAAAGCACCTTAGTGGTGTCTTCTACACCCTTCCTTACTCTCTTTCCTGGTCACAAAGTCAATAAATACAGCCATTATTTCAGTAATTTAATAATGGATTGCAGAGCGTATTGTGTGCAATTGAGGTTTTTTTTTTTTATTCAGCTATATTTATTTTAGCGTTGCTGGTGAGGATGTCCGCGTCCAGTATAGTTTCACTGCTCAAAATGTCTGTTTTCTTCCCAATCCCCAAGTCTTTCTATTGATGACGATTTATAATGTTTATTGCTGGTGTTCGGTTTCATGCCATTATCATTTGCAATCCACAAGTCTTTCTATTGATGAAGATGTTTAATGTTTGTTGCTGGTGTTTCATGTCACTCTCACTTGCAATCACCAACAGTGGATTATGAGACTTTATTTTTTTTTACATAGGTTTTCATTAAGCCCTCATAACATGTTTTCCATGAATGATGATCTGGCCAAATGTACGTCCTTTTTTTAGGTCTGATCTTTAGACAGCTATTGCTACCTTCTCTACTTCATGTAATTAATAAAATAAAAAAAAGTACATATGCATTACATATATGGTGAGGCTTTCGGTCGGTCAGCCCTCTCCATCCATTTGGGTCAGCCCTCTTCATTTGAATTGCACAAGACTGTCACCCTAACACCCATTGCATCCAAATTAGGTGAAATATCTGGCGCCCAGATACTAATCTAATTAAATTATAGGCACAGATAAAATGATAGTGGCTGATATATCAGAAGTTTAAATTCAGGCTTAAAACCATTGTGTATGCCCATTATGATACTGAACATTTAGCTTTGATCCTCACTGTGTCTGGAAGCCTTGGCGGGATGTAGATATGGAGCACAAGTAGCAGCAGAAGATGAAGAATTGTGGGGCATGTTCCCCTGATTTTGTGTTTTTTTTGTACTGCTTGGAAAGGGGAGCATGGCTTAAATGACTTACACTTTTGGGGTGGTACATGAAGATGTAATTCTTGTGGCTTAAAAGCAGCTGAAATTTGCAGGTAATGCAGACAAATGCAACGACATTGGAAACATTTGCTCTGCTTGGCCGTTGGAACAGGTTGGAGACCGCAGAGCCTCTGTTCAGCATAGGACCTTAGCTCACTCTCCTCAGGAAGGGATAGCAAGGTCCAAAGAGTTCATAAGGCTGGTTTCCAATCGAAAAGTCTTTTTGTACCCCCACGTAATTTAAGAAGTTCAGTCGATCTCCCCACTAGGCACTGACATGTTTTTGAGATTGGACTTACTTTAGCATTTAAAAAGCACTGTTCCTAGGAATAGTTCTACTTATTGTAAAAGGACTGAAAGTTGAGGCTGATCATCCTAAAAGAATGCCTGTGAAAAGTCAAGGGGAGTTCCAGCTAAAAATGTGACTGCATCCAGGGGAGCTGAAAGTTGTCTTTTAAAGTTTTTCTAATGTAGTGTTTCAAAATGGAAAATGACTCACTGACGGAAACCTGGCTTTTGTATGGGTATGGGGGTCATATTTTGTGAAGTTTTTGTTTAAAGATTTTAATAAGCTATTCTCTTCCTAAAGTAGATGGAGAGGGGCTCAATAAGATCCATGTAGCAAAGCTCACAGCCGGAAGCCTTGGCTGTGTAAAGTTTAAATTCAGTAGACGTGGGAGAAATGCAAGAAAATGTTACTTTATACAAATTGGGGATGGATACATGGATTAGCTTCCTGAATAGGGTTTTTTGGGGAGTGAGAAGAGAGTGAAGATTAAAACTGTACAAGTGCTTAAGATGTTTTGGCAATGAAACAGAAAATGTTGTCATAGATGTATATGCTTGTCTACATTTATATAACGACAGGAACTTCAGTCTATGTAAAAGTGGGATTGTGCTGGCTGTATTTCTCTGCTGTGTCATTTGCATGTCTGTTTTTCTCTTGTTAAGTCTCAAAGTTTAAATGTCAGTCACCACTCTTCAAATGTGTTTCAGCTGCGTTCTTTTAACAACTGATGTTGCTGCCCGTGGGCTCGATATTCCGAATGTGCAACATGTACTCCATTATCAGGTAGGATATTCTTTAGCACCAGTATAATAATTATTGAAATGTTTGAACGCCTAACATGTAATGTATCCACCTCCTCCCAAATTAGACATACAGGTTCCGATTCCAAGAATGGCGGAACCGCCATATCGGTAGTCTAGCACCCAGGAGAGCTTATACTGTCCCATCATAAGCTAACCCATGACAAAATGGAAAATAAAATAGAAACGATGCGTCAATACTGGTTCCTGCTTCCTGGTTCAGATTTTTGTGGGTGATTGGAGAAAGGAAATTTGTGGGAGAAAAACTAGGAGGCTGTGGTTTTCTTGCCCATCGTTTAATTACTGATTCAAATAGTACCTCTTATTAATGCCTAAACTGAGAATTACTGGCCACGCATAATCAAGCCATTATTCTTCTATCACAGTCTCCAAGAAAGTCACCCTCTCCTGCTCTCTCCCCTATGTCCTCCCTACCTTTTCTCTTTGTACCATTCCACCTTCCCCCCCCCCCCCATTTCTCGACAAAAATTGCCACAGCACTCTGGCCATAGTAATTATCGTCATATCTTTTTGTGGTATGGAGAAGTGAGGAAGGAATACAGAATTGTTTTAAAAAGGTTAAAAATGTTCCCTCCTGCCCTAATTACCTTTCATTTATGGAAGAAGGGACTGTCCTTTCTTTTACCCGGCTAGCTTTACAGCAGTTAATAGCATAATCTTCCTGCTTTGAAACTTTTGTTCAGCGAGCAGAGGACATAGGGAACATCTGTGTGAAGCAGCAGGACAGCATCAACATGAACGACCCTCAAGAAAAAGCAGGATTTCTTTCATTTATGATAGTCTGTTTTGAAGCAAGTGCGATGAGCGCCCCATAATGGAGCATGCTATTTGCAGATCGATTTAATAGCATTTTGAAGCAGACTGTTGAATGACAGTGTTGAATTGTGTGATGCACTCCATAGATAACTGTCTTTTTCTTGAAAATATTTAACCTTGCTCGGAGCGTTTCTATTTTCATATAACTAACTTGCACGAAGAGTCTCAGTGTAATGATGCATATCATAAGTAATAGATTCAGCTGAAAATGGGTAACAGTGCCCAGCAATGCTCCTATTATGTATTTAGTGAATAATAATGAGGGATTTGTGGGTCTGTTTAGGACTTCTGAGACCAACGATGTTTCAAAGGCTTCAAAGTACATTGCCAATAAACTTTTTGATTATGCACCAGATTGGGTTCCAGATCTGGGAACGTTTTAACAAGTATTTGAAAGTATATGTAAAACAAACTTGCACCTAGAACACATGTGATAGATATCATAATTCAGCTGTCGGCGCCGAGCACTGCTATCTGCAGGAAACGCAGACATTAGCTGCTTTTGAACAAAGACAGTAAAGAAAATAATCAGCTTCAGTATTGAAAAAACTTGATTGGTAAAAGAAGAATACAAACCAATTGGCACATTTCATTTTCCGTTTTTAACGCTGCGATGGGTGGTTTCAAAATAGGTTTCCTTGGCTTATTTTTGTGTTTCTCAGTCTGTGTGTGATTTGGGGTTCTTATTAATTCGTTTTTACTTACTCTCTGGTCTGCTTTGGTTTCACAGGGAAAGAGTTCTTTTTAGTTAGGTTACAGACACTTTGAGTTGGTATTTTAGGTCTTGCGTAAGGTTAGGCAAGCAAGCCCCTTTAAAAAAAAAAAAAAATGTTTTTTATAGGTTTCACCTGCACAGCGCTTAAAAGGTGCTTACATCCCGCCCATGCTTTTCATTGGTTTGTGTGTTTGCCACTTATTTTTCCTCTGTTTTTATTGGCTGTAGCATACTATGTGTGTTTCTCTTATCAGTCTCCCATGGCCCAAATACTGTTTTAATCCAAGTTGGAACTTCTTTTAATTCAGCGCACTGAAAGCAATGCGCACTCGCCAGTCCCCCAGACGCCGAAGCAGGGACCCACTGTAGTGTTGCCTTTTGTTTGGAAATCAAGCAGCGCACTTAGCAGTCTCTCCATTGCCGAAGCAGGCACCGACACTAATGCTCCCTTTCGGTTGCAACCCGGAGCGCTGTGGCGCATGTTTACATAGTAGCAGCTAAGACAACAAGCATTTGCAATTCAATAGGTCTCGCATGTGCGAGTGTTTGAACTATTGGCATTGCAAATGGCAATGCCTTTTATTTATCTGTTTTTATAACCTGCAAGTGGTGTGTAAACATGCACCTTGCACTTACAGTTCTTGCTTACGAAAAGCAGGGCTGGCAGTAACTGTGCCTCTTTTAAACAGATAAATAAAAGACAATGTCATTTGCAATGCCAATAGCTCAAACTCTCGCAAATGTGAGACCTATTGCATTGGAAATGTCTGATACCTGTCAAGTCTCTGTGTTAGTGCCCACTAACAAGTCAATCCTTGTCAGGTGATGGGTGGGAAGGGCTTTTGGTGGAAGGCGGTTTTTGGAAGCAAACTTGAACGGGGTGGTAATAATGTGGTGAAGTTGCTTGGTGAATGCATGCACAAACCATTGTGAGTGAATTGTGCACGCAGTACTGGGATCCGTGTGTATTATACACTCTACACTGTGCTGTATGTGCGTTATGCACTTTGTAGCAGGCTTTGTGTGTATTATACATGAGGTACTGGGCAGTGTGTGTATTCTGCTGTATGTGCAGTAGCCTGCATTGTGTACTGGGCCGTTGGCTTAGCCTGCACTTTGTAGCTCGCTAGACAAGAGCGGCTCAGGAGTCACTCTCGCACCCCAGAAGGATTCTTCAAAAGAACAGCTGGTTTGTGACCAATGGAGTGAAGTGTAAACGGAAGGGGTCCTGGGTGCCTTCGTCTGTGCTGCTGGGGGGGGAGGGGTGGTTGACCTCTTAACGGGCTGGAGACAGGGAAGTTTATAGTCCCTGGAAACAAGGAGCGCATTTGAGGGAAGGGACGCTTCCATAACATTTTACTTCAGTGCGCTACTAAGGGCGCAGCTTGGCAAACAGTGACTAGGGTTTGTATGGTGGTCTGTGATTGTTAGAAATGGGATTTCTGGTTGGCTGAGGCTTGCGCCAAAGCCAGGCAGAAACCACCACTCTAGTCAGGGCTGGGGAGTTACACGCCAAAGATAACCCCTGCTCACCCCCTTGGTAGCTTGGCACGAGCAGACAGGCTTATCCCTGAGGCGATGTGTAAAGCGTTTGCGCGCGCACCCAGCAACAACACCCAAGGCCCACCACAAAGGAAACTCCACACAAGGTATTCTATAAAAATAGCCTTTGTATTATACACAACACATTAGGTAAAAACACACACTTTACAAGGTGCCAACAGGCACGGGCAGAATTTACAAGGGATTATATATACAGGGGACAGGGCCACATGGACCACTGTCCGGAATCAGCACTTTGTAGAAATTAGCACTTAGAACATAGGAATAATATCACAGTAGCACAAAATAACATGTAGCACACAACCGGTAACTACTGGTATCAGAAAGTACCACCTACGCAACCCTAACCACCTTAGGAGAAATATTGCGCAGGGAATCAGGACCTCACTAGCACCACCTGTACTAGGAGAAAGCAAACAACCACCTAAGTATCACAATACCTGTAGGGGTAATAGAACGTTACACATGATGCATGAAAACATTCAGAGGTGTAGAGCAAAGGAAACACATGATGCATGAAAACATTCAGAGGTGTAGAGCAAGGGAAACACATGATGCATGAAAACATTCAGAGGTGTAGAGCAAGGAACAATTGCGCCAGAACTCGTATGCCACCACCTGTGGCAGTCCCCAGGCCAACTGGCCTTGTCCAGGCTAAGACGCCCTGTGTCCAGCAAAGTCAGGGGCAAGACTGCGCAGGAGGCACAGTCCAAAACTCAGAGGGGCACAACCTAAACGTGGCAGCTGCCCACTAAGTGCTGGGCAGCTGTGGAACGAACTCAGGCACCGGCGTGCCTCTGTAGCCCTCTCTGGGCTATAAAACAATTGAAATGCCCCCTAGAGCCTTCGTGGCCCTAAACGTTACTGTGGGGCAAAGGGGGAGCGACCCGCTGCCATCTGGGGCCGCTCCGTAAAGAAACAACTGGTGCCCCCTGTTGGTGGAGCCTCGCTGGGCTCTTTCAAAGATCGCCCCGTCGTTGGAGCCTTCTCGGGGCTCTACACAGCACCACAGAACAATGTCCCCTAGAGCCTCACCGGCTCGAGAAATAATGCCCCCAACGTCGGAGCCTCCCGGGGCTCGTGAGCACTGCCCCCGCACCCCCAGCACCTGCGTGGAGTCCCCCAGCCCGTCTGTACTCACCGGGCCGTTCTCCGGGGACTTCACTCCTCTCCGGGCCGGAACTTCTAAGTGGAGCCTCGCAAGCTCCCGGCGGCCGCCTCCCATCACAATGGCGGCACTTCCGCTTCCGTCCCGCGGCCCCGCCCACAACCAGGCGGGCCGCGGACTCGGCGGCGGTTTTGAACTGAAGCTCGGGCCGCGGCGGTGATTTCTCCTTCAATGATCGCGGGGTGGGCACCCGCAATAGAACAACCATAAGCGGGGTGGGCACCCGCATTAGTGATAACACGGCAATGAAGACGCAGGGTGGGCACCTGCATACAATTAGCGCAAAGACAGCGGGGTGGGCACCCGCGAGACCAGCATTACGGGGGGAATCCCTACGTCGGGATTCCCTCGGCGGAGATCGCAGCCCAGCGCTGCCAAGGCCCACATGTTCCTCCTTCCTGGGGGAAAAGATAGCGCTATCCAGGCGCTAGGTCAATAAAGTCCTGGAGGCATAAAGAAATGGGGCAAAAAGCTCCCAGCAAAGAGGTCTTCCAGGTATCCATGGCATCCAGGGGCTGGGCAGGGCCCAGGGAGGCAAGCCTTCCCCTGGGCCCCAGCAGCAGCACGCCCCTGGCAGATTCAAGTCAGAACAAGAACATTTTGTAAGGGGACACAGCCCCTTTTTATACACCAAATCCCTTTGTTCTGGGTTCAGGGTGAGGGGGAAAACCAGTCGCAGCTGGTTGGAGAGCACCCTTGATGTGCTCAGCCCCTCACTCTATTCACTGGCAGGGCTAGGGTCGTCAGTCGCACCACAGGGGGCGGAGCCAGCACTGTGTGGGGAAAACCCTGCCCTATTCAGGTCCAAGGGGCACTCCTCCCCAGCCATCAGCATGCTAATCTCACACTCACCACTGGGGCAGACCCAACCAGACTCCTGGAGCCAGGCTCACCAGCCAGCTCCAGCCAATCACACGCCAGACACACTGCACACAGAAGTGCCCACTTCTAGAAGTGGCACTTCTACACTAGGTACATGCACGCCGCACACATCATCGCGCAGCATTCAATCCCACGAGTCCGCACATACCAAACTCGGGCCTGCACACCCCACGCATCAGGAACTACTAGGGACACATACATTCCCCATGCATTCCTATGGGAGGGCAGGCCTATCTCACCACATGCACTCAGCGCGCACGCACTTTACCCAGGGACACAGGGAAAGTGCGCAGAAACCAAATAAATCACCACACCAAGTTACCAATAAAAAGCAAAAAGTTCAGGGGTGAACCTGCCAGAAGGGCCAAGTCCAACACAACCCCCTTCCAGCCAAAACGCAGGGCAGACCGATCACCACCGTGATGGTCTTCCCTGCTTGGGGCGATAGAACACGGACGCAGGCCCGCACTGCAGGGACACTCTCCTGTTCTACGCCATTCTCAATCAACATGGTTCCATCTGAAAAAAAAACAACCGAAAAGAGCTCAGGCCCAACTAGGCTACCCCACTGGTACTACCTAGTTGTCCACGGCCAGGACCAGGCCCTAGGCCACCCATATACCACTGGTCCTTGCCAAACCCAGAGTGGGGGGTAGTAACCCCTGGCATACAAGCCATTCTCCACTCTCCCTCTCAGTGTAGTTCCCAACTACCACTGATCCTTCAACCTAGGGTCCGCACCCTCAGGCTGACCAGAGGTCACGGGCAAGAATGCCCCACCCTACCTCTACTTCTGGGGTTCCGCACCCTCCCAGGGAAGCACCCACCAGAACACAACTCTCCCACCAGTTCAGGACCTCTCTCCACCAACTGGTCTACCACCTGGGATCCAAGGGGTCAGAGGCGAGGACTCCCTCCCTCTGCACCCCCTTCCACTGTAGAGCAGGGTCTCTTCACCTAAGATGAGCCCCACCTGCCCTCAGGACTACAGCTGCCCTTACGTCCAGATCCGGAAACACCGACTACTGGCTCCCCAACCGAGGGACGTACCCTTTGGTCAGATGCCTGGCGAACCAGGACTTAACGAGGGTGACACATACCTAATGGGTCGTGTGACAGTCTGCCTGGCGCTGATCTCACGACCTCCTGTCCATCTGACAGTGCGTGCAGACCCCCCAGGACAGAAGTGGCGACACCACGGTCACTCAGTGGCGACTCAGCCATCCCGGCTGGTCCCTGACCTACTGGTTCCCACTGGGGAATCCCTCCCCCCTCTCACCCCTCCCTCTGGACTTCCGCACCCTCCCAACTGGAGCGGTACCGCCAGACACCAGGACTACTGGAGCTCTGATTACAGACGCTCCACGTCCTCTAGACACTGGGAGATCCTCCTCAAATGACCTATTGGTACAGCCTAGGCCCCCGACCTGATGTTCCCTAAAGAAACCATCCAGGCCCTGACACTGGGTTTCGGGCACCTGAAGACACGCAGTCCCACCCACTCCTTCTCCGCAGAGACAGGCCGTGAGCCCCTACACCGAGACCTAGCTGGGCTACTCTGAACCTCTTCCACCACGCTGGGCTGGAAGACACCTCAGCCACTACTTTTGGAATCACTCCCCAATGCAAGTTCCCTATCCCAGAGAACTCACACCCAATCAACCAGCAAGCTCCTTATTTCAGAGAACTCACATCCTTCATCCACATACACACACCCCCCAGACTAGTAAGACAGTTTCTACCGCCCCTGATTTCTCAACCTGACCACCACGTGACACAGGTACTATTACTCTGGGAACTGGGAATGGGACATCCACATTCACTGGACACACATCTGCTGCCACCACTGGATCCCACCCTCTGGTGAATCCAGAAAACACAATGCACTAAGGGGGATGATCTACCCTCCCGAGCTAGGGACACCTAACTCACAGTGCACAAAACCACATTTCCAAAGAAATGACAATTAAAAACAAACTTAGAACAATAATCCCTATACCATGTGATTTATCTAAATGCAGAGTTTTGTAGTGCGGCCAGTTGCCGCTGCGGTACAGCGCAAACGCAAGTCCAAATCCCACCGCTGATCACCAATGTTAGAAATGGGATTTCTGGTTGGCTGAGGCTTGCGCCAAAGCCAGGCAGAAACCACCACTCTAGTCAGGGCTGGGGAGTTACACGCCAAAGATAACCCCTGCTCACCCCCTTGGTAGCTTGGCACGAGCAGACAGGCTTATCCCTGAGGCGATGTGTAAAGCGTTTGCGCGCGCACCCAGCAACAACACCCAAGGCCCACCACAAAGGAAACTCCACACAAGGTATTCTATAAAAATAGCCTTTGTATTATACACAACACATTAGGTAAAAACACACACTTTACAAGGTGCCAACAGGCACGGGCAGAATTTACAAGGGATTATATATACAGGGGACAGGGCCACATGGACCACTGTCCGGAATCAGCACTTTGTAGAAATTAGCACTTAGAACATAGGAATAATATCACAGTAGCACAAAATAACATGTAGCACACAACCGGTAACTACTGGTATCAGAAAGTACCACCTACGCAACCCTAACCACCTTAGGAGAAATATTGCGCAGGGAATCAGGACCTCACTAGCACCACCTGTACTAGGAGAAAGCAAACAACCACCTAAGTATCACAATACCTGTAGGGGTAATAGAACGTTACACATGATGCATGAAAACATTCAGAGGTGTAGAGCAAAGGAAACACATGATGCATGAAAACATTCAGAGGTGTAGAGCAAGGGAAACACATGATGCATGAAAACATTCAGAGGTGTAGAGCAAGGAAAAATTGCGCCAGAACTCGTATGCCACCACCTGTGGCAGTCCCCAGGCCAACTGGCCTTGTCCAGGCTAAGACGCCCTGTGTCCAGCAAAGTCAGGGGCAAGACTGCGCAGGAGGCACAGTCCAAAACTCAGAGGGGCACAACCTAAACGTGGCAGCTGCCCACTAAGTGCTGTGCAGCTGTGGAACGAACTCAGGCACCGGCGTGCCTCTGTAGCCCTCTCTGGGCTATAAAACAATTGAAATGCCCCCTAGAGCCTTCGTGGCCCTAAACGTTACAGTGGGGCAAAGGGGGAGCGACCCGCTGCCATCTGGGGCCGCTCCGTAAAGAAACAACTGGTGCCCCCTGTTGGTGGAGCCTCGCTGGGCTCTTTCAAAGATCGCCCCGTCGTTGGAGCCTTCTCGGGGCTCTACACAGCACCACAGAACAATGTCCCCTAGAGCCTCACCGGCTCGAGAAATAATGCCCCCAACGTCGGAGCCTCCCGGGGCTCGTGAGCACTGCCCCCGCACCCCCAGCACCTGCGTGGAGTCCCCCAGCCCGTCTGTACTCACCGGGCCGTTCTCCGGGGACTCCGCTCCTCTCCGGGCCGGAACTTCTAAGTGGAGCCTCGCAAGCTCCCGGCGGCCGCCTCCCATCACAATGGCGGCACTTCCGCTTCCGTCCCGCGGCCCTGCCCACAACCAGGCGGGCCGCGGACTCGGCGGCGGTTTTGAACTAAAGCTCGGGCCGCGGCAGTGATTTCTCCTTCAATGATCGCGGGGTGGGCACCCGCAATAGAACAACCATAAGCGGGGTGGGCACCCGCATTAGTGATAACACGGCAATGAAGACGCAGGGTGGGCACCTGCATACAATTAGCGCAAAGACAGCGGGGTGGGCACCCGCGAGACCAGCATTACGGGGGGAATCCCTACGTCGGGATTCCCTCGGCGGAGATCGCAGCCCAGCGCTGCCAAGGCCCACATGTTCCTCCTTCCTGGGGGAAAAGATAGCGCTATCCAGGCGCTAGGTCAATAAAGTCCTGGAGGCATAAAGAAATGGGGCAAAAAGCTCCCAGCAAAGAGGTCTTCCAGGTATCCATGGCATCCAGGGGCTGGGCAGGGCCCAGGGAGGCAAGCCTTCCCCTGGGCCCCAGCAGCAGCACGCCCCTGGCAGATTCAAGTCAGAACAAGAACATTTTGTAAGGGGACACAGCCCCTTTTTTATACACCAAATCCCTTTGTTCTGGGTTCAGGGTGAGGGGGAAAACCAGTCGCAGCTGGTTGGAGAGCACCCTTGATGTGCTCAGCCCCTCACTCTATTCACTGGCAGGGCTAGGGTCGTCAGTCGCACCACAGGGGGCGGAGCCAGCACTGTGTGGGGAAAACCCTGCCCTATTCAGGTCCAAGGGGCACTCCTCCCCAGCCATCAGCATGCTAATCTCACACTCACCACTTGGGCAGACCCAACCAGACTCCTGGAGCCAGGCTCACCAGCCAGCTCCAGCCAATCACACGCCAGACACACTGCACACAGAAGTGCCCACTTCTAGAAGTGGCACTTCTACACTAGGTACATGCACGCCGCACACATCATCGCGCAGCATTCAATCCCACGAGTCCGCACATACCAAACTCGGGCCTGCACACCCCACGCATCAGGAACTACTAGGGACACATACATTCCCCATGCATTCCTATGGGAGGGCAGGCCTATCTCACCACATGCACTCAGCGCGCACGCACTTTACCCTGGGACACAGGGAAAGTGCGCAGAAACCAAATAAATCACCACACCAAGTTACCAATAAAAAGCAAAAAGTTCAGGGGTGAACCTGCCAGAAGGGCCAAGTCCAACAGTGATGGGATCGACAGCCTTCATTATTTTAACCAGAGGTGCACGATGTGTGGTGTGGGGGTATGTTTGTCAGTTTGTAGCTGACGAACGCCACAAAACACCGTTTCTAAAATAATCTGAGGGAATTTAGCAGCCTAAAATGCTTATGTTTGTCATTTTCAGGGCGTAACATTTTCGTACATGTGCTGGATCCCCTTGCGCAGAGTGGTTTAAATTTGATGTTAGACATCGTTCGAAGCATCTTTTTTGTTTTTTTAAAATCACGACCCTTCCTGCAATCAGTGCCCCAGGGCCGGTGCTCCGTTTGCCGCATAGCTGTGACTGCTGCCCCCAGATCTTAAGAGATTGGCACTGAGATGTGAGGTGATAATTTAGCAACCAACGCTTGCAGGCGACATGTAGTGTAGCCGCGGATGACTCAGAAGTCTGGACTCAGTGCAGATGGTCCAGGCCCTGGGGCTCAGCGGCAGGGGGCCGTGGGAGTATGGGTCTGTTGTACACTGAAGGAAAACTATCTCTGGGACTTTTTATTGAGAAGACGATGCGTTTGTGACGTAGGAAGACACCCGATGGCTCTAATCAGAGGATGGCTGAAGTGCGGTGTGGCGCATAAAAAAACATTGTTTATAGTTAAAGCGCAATGTCGCGGCATGCAGTGAGCGCTTTTCTGTAAATATAAAGCTGGCGCACAATTTAAAAAAATAACAATATTTAAAGTTAAGGCGCGATGGCACGGCATGCAGCGAGGGCTTTGTGTGTAAATATAAAGCAACTGCAAAAGAGGTGCTGCCACCATATTTAAAATTAAAGCGCGACACTGCATGAGCGATTTTTGTAAATATAAAGTGGACGCACAAGCACCCACATAAGTGCCCGTCCGTGGTAAAAAAAAGCTCAAGCAATCACAGAAAAACATAGGAAAGGGACAGAAGGCATTAACAAGCAGGAAGTGGGATAAGGGAGAGGGTGGCAAATGGTGTGCACTTTCGAGGCCGCTTTGATGTCCTCAGTGGCCGCGCGCCTCACTGAGGATATCCAAGCGGCCGCGAAAGTGATCAGGCAGGCTGCCAAATGGTGCGCTCGCCCGGCGCACATGCACTGTATTTGGAGGCCTTGAAAAGCACTAGTTTGCACTTCCAGATCCCCCTTTTACAAAAGCTCTCGCGAGAGCAGCGCTAAAGCTCTGGCTCAGGCGAGACCTAAAAAGCGAACAGAGGGCCTGAAAGTGAACACTGTGTAAGAATTTTGAATAACTGAAATTAATCTGCTGGTTCATGTTAGGTCTGATTTTCGTTGCTGTTTTGTTATTGCATTGCCAAGCAGTTTGACCAGAGATGTGTTTAATTGTTAGTCTTGAGTACGAGTTTCGCTTGACAGGGACCTGCTATGGTTTCTGAATTAGTTTTCAGCCTGCCCTAGCACCCTTGCTACAGAGGATGTTGGTTCTTGTCTGGACAGCAGGTAAATCACCCACAATTTTCCTCGAATTGAGACACATTTCTGTAATGGTGAGCCCATCGGAATGGTCTGAGTGGGTGTGGATTGCTGGCAAATGATTCAGCTTTTTGTATACATTATGTTAAGCGAACTAATTAAATCTAATTTTCGCCTTCTGTTCTTTTACAGACTTGATTGGCACGCCTCGTTATTAAATGAGTAATACTTTTGTCGTAATATTTTTATTCGGAATTCTGTGTTCAGTTCAGCGCTTCACAAGAGGGTCGAAAGTGGAAAAAAATGTTGGAAACTTTCCCAGTTTTGTGTAGAGCGTCTTAAACCTGTCTTTGGCACTGTCAATTAAAGCCCATTTCCTTTTGAAAGCGAGCGCCCGGGCCATGCCTCTGACACTTCACTTAGCAGAGCCATTGCATCTGAGAGCGGCTCTTTGGAAGCAAGACAAAGGAGCAGATTTAATTTAACTGTAAGACGACAATCAACCTTGGGTCATTGCCTTTTTCTATTACCTTACTGAGGTGCTGTAATTTAAACACCAAAGGCCGGGGAAAATGTTCCCTCTAACCGAATTTATTTCTTGTTGCGTTTGGCATTGAAAGGGGCAAAAACGTTTCTGTCTAGGCAGGGGCGGTGCTTCCATTAGGGCATGGGGGCGTTGCCCCACTTCTATTTTGGCCCCAAATTCAATTGAGTGTAATACTGCTAAAACTGTTTTGAATTGCATTGAAGACCTGCCGGGCCGTGGCTGGTTACAGCATCGAGGGCTGAGGCGGGGCCTGGAGAAGCCAGTGTAAATCTGAGGAGGGGGCGGGGCTTAACACTATTAACAGACTGACTAGCAGAGTCCAAGTGCGCATGTGGGATTGGACTGCTGCAGCTCTCCGACCTACCTGACATGCCCACTAGAAGCCTCTCAGTGTCTCTTAACCAGTGTATTCTGGAGCAGGGGGTGACTCAAAGTGCCGCAGTATGAGTGGTGAGGTTGTCTGCCCCAGCCAATCCAGGCGCTCCTGTAACAGGAGGAGGAGGAGTGTCTGGATAGGCTGAGAGATACGGTACGAGTGTGTGCATGTGATGTCACACAGCGGTAGGAGGAGGCTGTGTTTCTGTCTCCTCAGTGCGGCATGAAGATACAGGCAGCATGTAGGCGTTGCTTGCTTTGAAAAAGAACTGCGTACTTTGATCGTCATCGTGCTTCCACCCTCCACACAGGTAAGTCAGTGAGCTGTTTGGTGACCGTCTTCACATTTATGATTTGCGTAAGTGTTTGGCTTTTAAATATGGGATGTGGGCACGGCTTTGGCTCAAAAGACTGAATACCACACTGGTGCGGTGGTGCTTGGGCATTCCGGAGTCCGTCTGCTTCAGGCGAGTCAAATTAGCAGGCGGACTTGTTAGTGCCAGTTATCACATTAAGGGCTTGGCTTTGGCTTGTAAATCAGATGTGGGTCCGGGTGGCTCAGCGGACCGTATAACACCCTAGTGCCTGCCTGGGCATTCTGGAATGCAGGTATCTGCTTCGGCCGAGTCATACGTAAACAGTAATAATTCACCAAAGTACGTGAGAACCAGAAGACGAACAAAAAAGCAATAGGAGCTGCATCATGCTGAGGCCACACTCCATAACATCACACAACTCCATTTCCGTGGGGTTTTCTGTCCTTCTCCCGCTGCGTGAACTAAACAGGGCCAATCTAGTGCTCTGGAAATGAGTTGAAGGCTGAAGCGAAGCCACGTCGTGTGAGAGAAGTAGGCACCACAGACACACTCCCTCAAAAGAACGTGAGCAACTTTGCTATTCCACTGCCTAAAATTGCATTATACTTAGCTGCGGTTAGGCCGTGAAATAGCAAAGCTGCTCGCAGTCCTTTAGTGAATAATTTAGTTCTGGGGGCATCTGAAACATGACTGGGTTGATCCTAATGCTTAACATTAAACTATGCAATCTCTCAGTTGTGGAAAACGAGTAGAGCAGAGAAAAAAATTAAATGAGGGAAAACTGCAGGGCGGAGGCAGTGCCGACTTCAGAGCAGGTGTTTTCAGAGGGGGCAGTGGCTGTCAACAACCAGCATAAGCCTTCACCAGTCATTCAGCATACGGCCTTGCTTTCTCCAAAGATGCATTTTATCTGCAGTTTCTCCCCTTCCAGGCTGCCCCCTCCAAAACCGCTTATATTTGTAAATTACTTGCTCTGTGTGTATTAAATGGTTGCTTTTCTACCAACGTAATTAAGTGCTTTCTTGCATTTTGACACAACAGCTACATGTAAAAAGTTATAAAGCATAGTTACACAAGGGCACACGAATAACACAGCCTTTTTTTTATTTGCAAGTGTTAATTCCGCATACTAAGTCAGGAGTAAACATATACTTTCACTATATACATTTATCATGCACCAGACCACATATTTTCATGGTCACCATTGCCTTGAGCTTATCCATTTCAATTGTACACAGGACCTTTTTCAGGAGGACACCTTGACTGGCCGTCACAAAAGGTCTTGGCATGGTGCTTTGTTTTTTGATGTTGCTGACTTGTGTTTATTTGTTATATTGTTGAAGTATTATTTCCTGTTGCCTCCAAGTGTCCTGATTTGTATGCAATAATGTCTTGCTGTTAGTATTTAGTTTCCATTACAGCCTCTCCCGTTCAAGCGCCTGCCATTCAGGAATAGTGCCTGTCCCTATTACTCCCCAACCGCTCTCTATTGTTCTTTTCTTACTTATCGTAAGTCTGAAATTCTCCAATCTGTATGTTTCTTGGTGTCATCTTTGTCACCGCGAGATCAGGGTAACCCAAGGCATCAGCCAAGACAGTTTTCTGTTGCCAATGGCCCGAGCTGATCCTAACATTTCTTCATCCCTTGAATATGACTTACAGTGCCTTGTAGGGTGCCCTACTGCCTTTTTAGGTCTCGGCCTGGCGAATAGCAGTGCATGCGCTGCTCAGCCATGCTGAGTGCCTTTTGGAAACGATACGATTCCAGAGTGCACGTGGGGAGACAAACGAGACAAAAGATGTGCACGCGGGGATTGGATGCTTTACTGGCGGCGTGATACACTGTGGACTTTTTTTCACCGCCAGTAAAGGCATTCCCCGCGTGCACATCTTCGGTCCGTCCCATGATGGGCTGCGCTTGTTATGCCATTGACACCTCTCAAAATAGCAGTTCCTGCAGACAAGGGGCAGATGGGAGTGACGTCTGTGACAGTGTATTTACACAGCACACAGGCACCGAAGGCACCATCAGGTCGGCCACCGGTTGCTGCTAAAGTAATTGCAATGATGAGGAGCTGCTGTAATCTTTTCAGCGGTTGTGTGTTAATACCTATTCAGGCTGTGCCAATCCCTCCTTAATTCCACCATAATCACACAGGCACACAGGTTTAACAGGCGCAGAAAGGGAGAGTTATCGCTCAGGGGAAACCCTGGCACCGTCTGTATAATGGACATTCTCCTCTGAGCCCTCGGTCTGCACTTGCTTCCTTGCTGTGTTGCATCCACGGCAGGGGCGCTGTGGCGCGTGTTGCTGACACGGGGTCTGCTCCTAGGCATTTATTTATTTATTCAATGCATTTTTATATAGCGCGAACTTTACCCAGAGGTGTCAGAGCGCTTTGCTATAGAGTGGGAATCACCCAGGCAGGCGAGGGTTGAATGACAGTTGCTGTATCCAAACATGAGCACTTACCTCTAAAAGGACGGAAGATGGGTTTTTTTTTATAGTGACTGACAGATTTGTGACGGGAAGCCTCATTCTTGTCACAAGAAAGGATCTATGGATAATGTATAGGTTTGTGTTTGGTGATGCCCACCCACACAATGGCCTTTTATGTGAACTGATGTTGATATTTACATATATGTTTTCCATCTGATATGCGCATTCTTGTGTTCCTCTATGAAGCAGAGGTAATGTGTCGTGTGAAGAAGAGGGTGATCTTTTCACCCTGAAGTTTCAGAAGTACAGGACCTTATCCACCCGCTTCACAGATCCCTTCTCCACACCCCAGAGCCTCCAAGCCCACTCCCAAAAAAGCACCGGACTGCTTTGCACTTTACGAGCAGGTCATGTATTCTCCACAGTAACAAGACGACATGGTGCTCCTTTCCCTTAATATTTCTACACAAAGGGACAATGCAAAAGCCATTCGACCAATAGCAATGTCTCTTTTCGGTCAATTTTTTCTATGCCAGAATTCATTGGTTCAGCGATCACGTCGAGCCCCCTGCAGCTGTTAAAGCTGTGCGTTTTACTAGTCAGACTTCCAATGCTGTCTTCAGACCACAAGTCTGAATAGCGAGACATAAGTCACCCAAACGAGCCACCGCTTTCGTTTATTGTAGAATCGATGGAACAATTAATTGTTCTGATTTGTATAGAAGGAAATTCCACATACGGCTACTTACCATTTTCTTGCAACTGTCAACTTCTAGAAACAGTCATTCAAATATTACCTGTGCTTAGGCAGGGCACACTTCTCCTACTGGCGTGTCTTTGCGCTTTAACGTTTATAGATTCTGTTAGACAATGGATATTCAGCGCATGTTATCATGTCGGGAGAATGAAAAGCAGAGTTGGCCGCCTTCGAATTTGAAGCTTTGACATGGAGGGTGCACGTCAACCTACATGTCTTAGACGTTTCATCTCTTGGAAGCCGCCACTATAATAATAATATGAATTGTGAAAAGCGTAGTACTCTTTCTAGAATGTTTTTGTGTTTTAAAATGTATGAATATTTCTAGTCTGCTGACCTGAAACTCATGTTATCAGCCTCGGAAAACTGACAGACGGAATCGACCCTCTTGCATTTGAACCTTTGACCTTCAGGTTGTACACTTATCTCTGCAGCCCGCGCCTCGCTCACCTAAGCTGTCTCAATAGCTGCAGCCTTTCTATTTGGTACTCCTACTTAACCTTGATAAGCGCCAAGATGCCAATTAAATGGCGCGTCTAGCGCTATGTGAAAACACATAAGTCGCCCATGCTCCAGTGTATTCTTGCATAAAATAATTTAAAAACTGGAAAAAGGTTCTTTGAGGCACAATACAAGGAGCACTCATGCCCAATGCTGAAATGTGCAGAAATAAAAAATGAAATTGAGATAATTGCAGAATGCTCTACACCAGTAGTGATCGTTGGTCACACTACTTCTAATTCTGGATGGTTGAAGGAGAAGTGGGGACTTGCGGATGTCATACTTTGGCAACAAGCGTTCGAAGTGCACGGCTGTGTATGAGGCAAATGTTCAGTATGTCTGAGAGCAGTTCAATCCACTGGCTTGTTCCATTCCTGCCACTTTTCAGACATAATATTTATGAAAGCATTCTAAATATAGCTTTAGGATGGGAATTGTCAGCATTTTATTTACACCCGTCTCCGAAGGCCTTGATTTCATAATAAAAACAGAGCTTTGGACTATACCATTTCCCACTGAAAGTCAAAATTTCTCTCCATGTGTTCCAATACCTGGCGTGTCACGCAGTTTGGTGCTTGCTTTCCCTCCATGTTAAAGAACAGTAGATCTTTTAGCACCCAGTCTAATGTGCTACATAGCTAAATACATATAAGGTCCCAAAGGCGAGACCGATTGCATTGCAAATGCTTGTTATTTCTGATGGATACATCTGCCAGTGGATTCCTCACCTTGTGAATATCCCCTGCTCCAGCATTCCACGGAACTTTTCTTTCCCAGCACTCCACATCGACGTGGGCGACGTCACAATGCATCGGCTCCGCACGCGACTCCGTACGACGTCATCGGAGCCATAAGAAGCCCACGTCGGCGTGATGACGTCAGTTCCCTTTTTTCCGCGCCGTCGACGCGCAACGGTTTTTTTCCAGTGCTCTCTAGCTACTTTGTAGTTTAGCGGTGTTATTCAGTATGTCTTCGACGAGGAAGTCGGGCTTTAAGCCTTGTAGGGAATGCGGAGGCCTGATGTCCATGACGGATCCGCATCAGGACTGCTTATGGTGTCTTTCTTCTGATCATGACATGGAAGAATGCGGTTGCTGTAGGAGTATGAATCCTAAAGCGCTGAAGGAGAGGAAGACCAAGCTCTTCATGAAGAAAATCGGTGAGGAGAAGAGAGGGAGAAAAAAGGAGAAGTCCAGGCGGGAGTCATCGACTTCGAGGTCGTCGAAGTCGAAGAAACACCACAAGAAGAGGAAGCATTCTTTGCGTCGGTCCTCGAAGTCCAGGAAGTCGAGGTCGGCTTCGCCCCGTCGACGTCGGAGCAAGGACTTGTCACCTTCTCCTTCTCCTGCTAAGTCTCCGAAATCTCCCTCGCCGAAGCGGGCTCCAGCTCGTTCCCCGACGCCGTCACTGGCTCCGTCCAAGGCTTCGACTCCGGGTCAAGTGGAGTCTGATGTGCCTTTGGATGAGCAAGGACAGGAGGAGGCTGTTCCGGTGCCGGATGACTCTGCGGCTCCGATGGATGATTCTGCGGAGCCGACGCCGGTGACTCCACAAGGGGATACAGGGACGGTCCCTTATCCCCAATTCCCGGCTCCAGGTACGGATCCCTCAGGATTTCTGAATGCCATGTATGGTATTTTTAATAGGGCATCCTTCCCATCCGGAGCATCAACTGGTCCCGTGGGTCCGATGGCGTTTACGCTGGGGGTGCCGCAGCATTACGCTCAGGCCCCTTTTCTGCCCTTTATGCCGATGGCGCCTTCTTGGCAGTTTCTGGCGCCGGCTGGGGATCCGACTCGACCTCGGATGGACCGTCAGTCTTCGGAGCCTTCTTCGACGCCGAGGCCGACTCCATCGGCGCCGCCGACTCCACCTATGGCGCCTCCGACCCCGGTGCCTTTGGCTCCACCGACGCCGTGTACGACGTCGACGACGCCGGCTCCCCGGATCCGGTCGAGGCGGGAGGCCCAAAGGGTGTTGGAGGAAGGAAGATATCGGGCAGAGATGGAAGAAGGTGAGGTCGACTCTTCTTCGGATGAGTTTGAAGGAATAGAGGAAGCAAGTGGTTTGGATACCACCCCTGAGTGGGAGCATGCTTCTGCAAGGTCTTCTCCTCCACAGGAATTGGCACCCTACCATGTGGTGATTAAGAAGGCCGCAGAGTTGTTGGATCTGCAGCTGCCCTCTGTGGAGTACAAGTCAAACCTGCTTACGGAGGTGTTACACTCTCCGACGTCGGCTTCGGAGCCTTTGTTGCCTTTCAATGAGGCCATCTTGGAGCCAGTGTTGGAGGTGTGGAGGAAACCTCTTTCAGCTCCGGCGGTTTGCAAACAGGTGGCAAGGAGGTACAGAGTTGCACCAGGAGACCCGGATTTTTTGTCCACACATCCTTCTCCGGAGAGCCTAGTGGTGCAGGCTTCATGTTCTAAACATGCTTCGGGTGCTTTCCCTCAGTCTCCGGCTGATAGGGAGTCAAAGAAGGCTGATCAGGCGGCCAAGAAGACCTTCTCCTCAGGAAGTATGGCGTTGAAGTCATCTAATGCCACATGCTTGCTGGGGCATTATGTTCATGCCTTGATGGACTCTATAAAATCTTTGGCCCCTAAGTTGCCTGAGGGGGATAAGTCGTCCTTCTGGGAAGTTGTTGCGGACACTCAGGCAGCTGCCAGGCAGGTGATCCAGTCTGGGCTGGATACGGCGGACTCGGTGGCGAGAATTATGGGGTCGTCCATCGCCGCAAGGAGACAGGCTTGGCTCCGTTCCTCTGGTTTCTCAGCGGATGTTCAGGCCACGTTGGTGGATCTGCCTTTTGACGGACAGAAGCTGTTTGGGGAGAAGGCAGATTCTGCCCTTCAACGTTTTAAGGACAGTAGGTTGACGGCGAAGTCCTTGGGTCTGCAGGCTCCTGCTAGGGGTTCAACATTTCGAAAGGCTAGGGGATTCGGAAGATCATCCTTTCGTTCCTTCCGACAACCCCAGCAGCAACAACAGCAGCAGAATCCCCTCTATAGGTCCTATAGAGAGAAGCAAAGGGGTCGGAGAGGTTCCTCCTCCTCCTCTGCTCCAAATGAGGCTTCAGGGAAGCAGCCCTAGATCCCCCATCCCGGATCATGTAAGACCTGTGGGGGGTCGGGTGTCCTACTTTCTACGGGGTTGAAAATCTGTTACAACCGACCTTTGGGTTTTGAACCTCGTAGAGACTGGGTACGCCCTTCCCTTTCGGGAGTTTCCTCCCCCTTACCCTCCTTGCCAAGGTTATTGCTCGGAAGACCATCTGCTTCTCCTGCAGAAAGAAGTTCTGGCCTTGCTTCAGAAGGGTGCGATAGAGGTGGTTCCGGAGCAGGAAAGGGGTCAGAGATGCTATTCCCGGTATTTTCTGATTCCCAAAAGGGACGGCAGATTGCGTCCGATTCTGGACCTCAGAATTTTGAATTTTTACCTGAGACAGGAGAAATTCAAGATGTTGACCCTTGCGCAGGTTCTTCAAGCGTTGCAGCAAGGAGACTGGATGGTGTCGCTCGACTTGCAGGACGCGTACTTCCATGTCCCGATCCTGAAGTCGCACAGGAAGTATCTCCGTTTTACGGTTGGGTCGCAACACTACCAATTTGCGGTCCTCCCGTTTGGTCTTACTACCGCACCTCGAGTCTTCACAAAGGTGATGGCAGTGGTGGCTGCTCATCTCAGGAGGTCAGGGATCCCGGTTTTCCCTTACCTGGACGACTGGCTTCTGAAGGCGGAGTCCCCAGAGATAGTGCAGCGTCATCTGCAGGTGACATCTCATCTGTTATTCGACTTGGGTTTTTCAATCAATGTGCCCAAATCTCACCTGGTGCCCTCTCAACGCAACCTGTTCATAGGGGCAGTACTGGACACTACTGTGTGTCGAGCATTCCCTCCTCCTCAAAGGATTCTCGACATTCAGGAGATGGTCCCTTTATTCCACAGTGGAGCGGTTGTTCCAGTACTGAAGGTCCTTCGCCTGCTCTGTCTGTTTGCCTCCTGCATTCTGTTGGTCAACCACGCACGCTGGCACAAGAGGGCGCTCCAGTGGTGTCTCCGCAAGCAGTGGTATCTGCACAACGGGGATCTCGGGGAGTCGATCAAGATCTCCGGAGAAGCTGCAGCAGATCTGTCTTGGTGGAGCGTGGAGGGCAATCTGTCTCAAGGAAAGCCCTTCCATCTACCTCCATCAGTGGCCACAGTGATAACGGATGCATTCACTTTAGGGTGGCGTGCGCATCTGGGTGATCTGGAGATTAAAGGACTTTGGTCTCCAGAGGAGAGGTTGCTTCACATCAACCTTTTAGAACTGCGGGCGATTCGTTTGGCACTCAAGGCCTTCCTCCCTTCCCTTCGCGGTCAGTCGATTCAAGTCCTGACAGACAACACGACCGCGATGTGGTATGTCAACAAGCAGGGAGGAGTGGGGTCTCTTTGTCTATGCAGAGAGGCCTTACGTCTATGGTCCTGGGTTCAGGACCATCGGATTTGTCTGATGGCAAATCATCTGGCCGGGGTGCTGAACGTGCGTGCGGACAGTCTCAGTCTGCAGTTCTCCGCCGACCACGAGTGGAGGCTCCATCCGGAGGTGGTTCGTTACGTCTTTCGGACGTGGGGGACGCCTCGGGTGGACCTGTTTGCCACCCGTGAAAACGCGCACTGCCCGTCATTCTGCAGTCTCCAGTATCCGATGCAGGGGGCGTTGGGGGACGCGTTTCAGTTGAGTTGGGACTCACAGCTCCTTTACGCGTTTCCTCCCATACCCTTGATTCCTCGGGTTCTGAGGAAGATTCGCCAAGACTGGGCCCAAGTTATTTTGGTCGCCCCGGATTGGCCAAGAAGGGTGTGGTATACAGATCTTCTCCACCTCTCCTCGTGCCCTCCGCTCCATCTCCCTCTGAGGGCAGACCTCCTCTCGCAGTCGGAGGGGCAGGTTCTACACCCCCACCTCCAGAGCTTACACCTTCATGCCTGGAGATTGAACGGGGCAACCCGAGTTCTTTCTCTCTCCCGCCTGATGTGGTGGATGTTATTTTATCGGCCAGGCGACACTCCACCAAGTCCATTTACTCCTACCGGTGGTCCAAGTTTGTAAAATGGTGTGGAGAGAGGTCCATTGACCCTTTAAAAGCCCATCTTTCTGATGTGCTCCAGTTTGCTCTTTCCCTGGCTCAGCAGGGCTGTGCTGTGGCCACGGTCAAGGGCTATCTTTCGGCCTTATCGGCTTTTCTATGCCTTCCAGATCAACCTTCACTTTTTAAATCTCCGGTTGTTCTGAGGTTTATCAAGGGCCTTACAAACATGTTTCCTCCCACTCCCTTTGTAATGCCTCAGTGGGACCTTAATCTTGTTTAAACCTTTCTGATGGGGTCCCCGTTTGAGCCTCTACGTAGTTGTCCTTTGAAGTTGTTGTCCTTTAAGGTGGTTTTTCTTGTAGCCATAACCTCGGCAAGGAGGGTGAGTGAGCTTCAAGCTCTTAGTTCTAAACCCCCGTTTTTAACCTTGCATGCTGAAAGGATGGTTCTCAGGACCAGGGCTGCTTTCCTGCCAAAGGTTGTCACTCCGTTTCATTTGGGGCAGTCCATTACTCTCCCTGTTTTCTATCTTCCTCCTCATCCTTCCAAAGAGAAGGAAAGGCTTCATCGCCTGGACCCAAAGAGGGCTGTCAGCTTTTACTTGGACAGAACGAAAGACTTTCGTCTGGACGAACAGCTCTTCGTGGGTTATGTTGGACATTCCAAGGGGAGAGCGGTGCACAAGCGCACGTTGTCGAGATGGATTATCCTTGCCATCAAGATCTGCTACGCCCTGGCTGGTTAGACCCCTCCTGAGGGCATTAGAGCTCATTCAACTAGAGCTAAGTCATCTACATCTGCTTTGGCCTGTGGCAGACATTTGTAAAGCCGCGACTTGGGCCTCCCTCTATACCTTCGCAAAGCATTATTGCTTGGACTCAGAGATGAGGAGGAAGGGCCACTTCGCGCGCTCTGTGTTGCAAGACTTTCTGGTATAGGAAGGTGGACACCCTCCTCCGGGAGTGGGGACTGCTGTGGGAATCTATTCACAAGGTGAGGAATCCACTGGCAGATGTATCCATCAGAAGAACAAGTTACTTACCTTCGGTAACGCTTTTTCTGGTGGATACAGTATCTGCCTGTGGATTCCTCACTGACCCACCCGCCTCCCCGTTGTCCACCTTTGTATACCATGGAATAGGTCTTGTTTGAAATGTTTGTATACTTTCTGGTACATTTGTAGGAAATGCTTGTTTGATTAGCATTCTTTTGTTTTGTATGCTATGTATATGTATTGGTTTTCTATATACTGTGTATACTTGGAGTTGTCGTTGGTTCACCTGTTCGCCTCGAAGGCACGGAAAAAATGGGTGGAACTGACATCATCACGCCGACGTGGGCTTCTTATGGCTCCGATGATGTCGTACGGAGCCGATGCATTGTGACGTCGCCCACGTCGACGTGGAGTGCTGGGAAAGAAAAGTTCCGTGGAATGCTGGCGCAGGGGATATTCACAAGGTGAGGAATCCACAGGCAGATACTGTATCCACCAGAAAAAGCATTACCGAAGGTAAGTAACTTGTTCATTTATTCCTTCCTGTCTCTTTGTGTCCAGTCCGACAAAGCACAATAACTTGTATTTCCTCAGTAGATTTCATTTGTAAAGGTATATCAATAAACACAATCTGTGAGATACTCAGCATAGTTATCTCAAAGTCTGTTTTGAAGTTCCGTGGTTATACTGAATAAGCAGCTACACCTTTACAATTGCCTTATTAACCTTCTTGCTTTTTCAGCTTTTCTTGAAAATGCACCATTTGCCCACTCTTTTTTTCAAAATTTTCTTGGGTGGAGAACCCCTCTTATAATGGTCAGGCTCGCTTGCTACGCTCGCTCGCCATAGGACCCTTATCCCAAAATGTTTCATCTCACCACTTTCAAATGTCACCAGCCGCCACTGTGTCTAGGCCTCAATATGGAAACCGCGCAGAAAGCTGAAAGCCGAACATAGCCTCACTGTCCACAGCCTCTCTTCACACAGATACCAGCCACGGCCTTTACATTTGAGCGACGTGAAAGGTACGGTCTTTTTCTTGGCGTTGACTTTCAGATTAGTCATGCCATGGGCCTCCGCCCTCTGGCATTTCTTAACAGATCCCGGAGCAGGCAGCATTTATACATGCTGTTTTCACTTTTCGTGTCAGTGGTGCTCCGATTCACAAGAAAAGTTTACTTCACATTTCAGTGAGTTTGCACTGTTGGTAACATGCTTGGGCATGTTACAGGAAACAATGTTTTATTGTTTGATGAATTGAAAGCCTGTGTTCACAATGTAGGATCGGAGCTGTATTTCACTTACATTTTAGAAAGTGTGCTGTACAAATGCCTTGTGTAAGACTAGTCGGATCCACATGGTGCACACCATGTTCACAATCTCTCTCTTCCCTGCTTTCTCCTCACCCCCATTAATTCTGATAAAGAACTGACTCTGATCGAGGCTGCTAAACTTAAAACAATGCAAGTGCTATGTTTTCCCGGACTGGGAGCCGGTTCCATTTACTGTCTTCGGCACAGCACAAAGACGTTGGTGAATATTGCCGTTTCTCAAAAGCTCACTACTGCTTTTTCAAATGTTTTCTTTGTTTCAGATATCGCAAATTGGAATAATGCCGTTGCTGTGTGTGTTCAATCAGGGCCAGTTTTAGGATGTTGGCACTGACCTTGTGGGGTAGGGTGCTGTGTTAAAACTAACTTTTTCAGTTCGAAAGCAGGTGCTGCTAATTTCCTTGGGTGTCGAGCAGTCTTTAGGCAGCAATAAAAATGTCAAGACACTGACAGTGATTAATGCTGCTGTCTCATTTAACCCATTCACCCTCCTATACAATTATTCATTGTAAAGGGGTAATCATAGATGCACATCACATTAAAAATATCACAGTTACAAACTGGAGGTGCAGTAAAAACCGTCAAACTGTTTTTAAGAGTCAGTAACTTATTTTGCACAACTGCTCACCAAGCCACAACTTACAACAAAAAACACATAGGCGAAACCTATTGCATTTACCAATGCTTGTTTTAAATAGGTACAATATACTTATTTAAAGGGGCTTTCAGACAGCTTTCTTCATCCGTTGGTTAGCTTGTGTGTCATTTACATTTGATTCTGCCCACCACAGCATACAGCAGAGGGTCAGCCCACTTCAGCCACTGGATAACTTCACTTTGAGTGACTGCATTTTGCGCTTTCACAAGGAGCACATCCACAAGCTAGTTCCCTTCTGTGCCAACGTTTTTGTTTCTAATGTATTACTTTGATGTTCCCTTTGTGTTTAGAATCTGATGTGACAGCAGGATGCTTTATACAAGTGAGCCAGGTGATGACACATGCCAAATTGCACACTTTGAGTTCTGTCTCTGTCCAATAAGTTTGTCAATTTGTTTTGTAGTATGCTTTATCTGACTGCTGGTATATCAGTGTGGCATCCATTTGAAACCGTTCGCTATTAAATTGTTGACCGCTTCAATATTATACATGTGAATTCATAAGCAGGCAGTTCTTCAGAACACATTTATTCTGGTTTCAGTTTCAACAATGGTAGTTTAAAAAACTTTGCAAACACAAGGAGATAATGGACGGAGTGCTGAAACTTTTCTGACAACTTCTCACTCTCCCAGTCACAGATCTGGGTTGAATCCATCATCATTCTTTAGCTCACTTCACCACCTCAGTTCAGACCCAGCTATATGTAAATCGGTCTTGACCCTGTGCCTCATGGGATGGGAACAGTGAGAAGCTGGCCTGGTATATGGTGCCCACTAATGTAAGTGGGCACCCTGCACCAGTCCAGACAACACTTATGGTGATTTAAGAGGTCTTAGACAACCTTAGAAAGCTCTCTAAGTGGTAGCTGTGGAGAGCAGCCTTCAGGCTTAGTCCAGAAGGAGTGTGTAAATCAGCTTGTTTTAAAGTATGCAATCTTATAGTATAAATAAGTGAAAAACAATGTGTTTATAGAAATATGTATTTATTATATAATACTCTCTAACACGTTTAAATATCGCCTACACAGAGATAAACACAATGCACACAATACTCTGCATAGAAATAGAGGAAATAGCACAGAATGCACAGTGGACCCCTGGGGGCGACCAAAACATATACTAAGAAAGTGGTATAAGAACCATGACTCGGGTCAAGACAATGTTGAGAAGACTTAAAAGTGCTGGGGACCCAAGGTGAGTGACTAGGAACCCCACAGAGAGCGTGTGCAGTGTGGGAACACGACTGCGTGCTCCATACAACGGGTAAGTCACGGTTGGAGTGTTAAGGATTAAGGACCCTTCCCAGTGGAACCTGAAGAAACCCAGTGGAAGACAGAAGGTTGGAGAGCTACCCTACCTGTGGATACCCTAGTGCCCACGTTACCTACACCAAGGAAGCTGGGTGCATAGGTGTGAAGTGGTGTTGGAAATTTCCTTTGAACCCAATGGAGGACTTCAGGAAAGTGCCGCTACTGAAGGAGAAAGTGTCCGGTGGAATCCGAAGGTGGATTCTAGTTGAGAGGTACATGCAAGCAGAGGGGGCAGAGTCTGTCACTCAAGAGTGACCAGGAGATCTGGAAGACTAATGTCCACCAATGTCGGGATTTGCAGGGGAGTTGACGACAACCTTGACTCTGTAGCTGTGAGGACCAGGCGACGCTGAGGAAGACCAAGAGCCGTGCACGAGCTGTCCCACGTCGGATGTTGAGTGCCGAGGGGTCGGTGTCCGGCGGGAGCGCCAACCAGCCTTGGCAAATGCAACCAACACAGAAGTCGAAGAAGGTGCAATGTCTGGACCAGCAAGGTCCAGGACACTTGCCACAAGCAGGGGTGTCAGGGCAGGCCCCATGCAATCAGGGGAGCCCAAAAGAAGTACCTCAACAGGACCCACAGGCCGTAGGCACTGGAGTCGCAAGAGGATCTCGAGCAGCTCACCAAAAGATGCAGCCCACAGTGCAAGCAATGCGGTGTGGATGAAGATTCTGGTGCTTGAGGTTGGGGCTACTTGGAGCCCAAATATCTCGGTGGAAGGAAGCCAACAAGCCTTTGCAGTTGACGCAGTGCACAGGGATTCGGTTATTGCAGTCCCCTCGAGGGATACTGGCCTCAAACTTGGTGAGAGGGTAGGGCAGGCCTCGAGAGCTGTGGAGAACCACAACCTGTGTTGCAGAACCTTATGGAGTCCCGAGGAGCTCAGGATCAGCAGACCGGTCTACTTATTTGCGGCGCCTGCGAATGCAGGGAAGTTACTCCTTCACTTCAAGGGTGATTCCTTCAGGTGTCTTTGATGCCCACAGGCCTTGGAAGGTTCCTGTATGGTGCACATACAATGCAACAGACTGGAAGGGAGACGAAGTCGAGCCCAAACGAAGTCCAGAGTGCCCAGACGGTAGAAGAAGTGGTGTCTGATCTGAATTGCGTCCCACAACGAATCTAGGGACCTACACCCAGGTAAGCCCTTAAGTACCATCAAGAAAGGGTTGAGACGATTCAGAGGACCCTCCCAGGGGAGGGTCTGGACAGGGGGGAGGTTACTCCCATGTCATTTGTCCTGTTTTGCGCCAGAGTGGGAGCCAACAACTCCCAGAGCTGGTTTGAACTGGACTATGCATGGGGACACCAAATGTGCCCCTCATGCAGAATGAGTGGTGTTAGCAAGCGCATCCACCCTGCCTCAATACACTAAATCCTGTCTGGGAGGTGGTCACACCTCTCTGTGAGAGGATGCCTATTGTTCTGCCTTCCCCTGCTCGTGCTTGGCTCAGCAGCAGGAGGGCTGAATCGTGTCTCTGGTCAGCAGCAACCATTTTGTGCTGTCCAGGTCTAGAAGACTGGTACCGGGAGCACTGAGAGCCTAACGGAGGGCTCTTCCAGTGCTTAGAATCATACCTCCCACCCCGTTTATATTTTGGGAGTATGATTCCAACATGTTTGATACCAAACATGATAGGATTTGTTGCAGCCAGTTTCAAGATGGTCATCGCGTAATTACGCGGTGCCCTTCCTTATAGTATATGGCTGCTTCACTTACAACCTGGGAAAATGGACTCCGTAGGCTGTAGAGTTGCCCTTTTCATGCAGGGGCACCCTCACACTTCGATCCAAGCACCCTGCCTTCAGGATTGAGAAGGCCTGCTATAGGGGTGACTTATAGGTTTTAAGTGCAGTGACCCTAGATATAGGAAACCTATATCTTTAGTAAGTGGTGCTAGCACCAGCTTACACAGGCTGTAATGGCAGGCCTGTAGTTCCATTTTGAATGGTCTCCCGTGGGTGGCATAATGCATGCTTCAGGGTACCTATGCCCTGGGTACCTTGGTACCATATACTAGGGACTGATAAGGGTACTCCAGTATCCAATCTTGGATGTAGCCAAGTACTGAACTTACCAATTTAAGGGAGAAAGCTGGTAGACTGGGGTCCTGATTAGCATGATCCCAGTCAGACTAGTCAATAACAGCTTAGCACCAGGCAAAAAGTGGGGGTAACCATAAAAGCAGATCCTACTTTCCTACAGGAACTGTCCAGCCCGAACTGCCAAGCCAGGTCTTACCTGAAACAAAAATCCTGGACATACCCTTCCAACTTAAGGCGAACAAAGCAAACAATAGGAAATGATGCTTGGCATTTCGGGCTGGACTGTTCCCATGAGGCACAGGGTCAAGACTGATTTGCATTCAGCTGGGTCTGAACTGGGGTGATGAAGTGAGCTAAATAACAATGATGGATTCAACCCTAATCTGTGACTGGGGATGAGTGTCTGAAAAGTTTCAACGCTACGTCCATTTCCTTGTGTTTGCTTTGTTCACCCTAAGTTGGTAGGGTATACCCAGACGTGGGTCCCTTGCTCACTTTGCAACTGGATTGGAGCTAGCCTGGCTGATGAGGGGTGTTACCCTAAAACCGATCCCAGGATGTTAGTTTGTGTTCCAGGTAAGACCTGGATTGGCAGTTCGGGTTGGACTGTTCCCGTGGGGGAAAGGGTCAAGACTGATATGCATATGGCTGGGTCTGAACTGGGCTGGCGAAGTGAGCTAAAGAACGATGATGGATTCAACCCAGATCTGTGACTGGGGGTGAGTTTCAGTGCTCCGTCCATCATTTCCTTGTGTTTACTTTAAAATGTTTGTCCAGGAAGAAAACCAGCGTTTATCGTGTTTAGTTTGCAGCACTTGTAACACTTTTTATAATTTGGTTTCTTTCTTTTTCTTTCTCCTCTTTTTTTACTTTCTTTCTTTTCTCCCCTTTTTTCTTTTTCTTTCTTTTTTTTCCCTCATTCCTTCTTTCCCTTTCATACTTTTTTCTTTATTGCTTTCATTTTTTGTTCATTCTTTTCTGCTTTTTTGATTCTCTTCACTTAGTTTCTCTCATCTTTCCCTCTTTCTTGCTTTCATTCCTTTTTTCATTCTTTCCTGCTTTCTTTTTCTTTCTACTTTTTTCTTTTTCTTTTCTTTCTTTACTACTTTATGTACTTTCTTTCCTGTTTTAAGACCTTTTTTCCTGCTTCCACTCTTTCTTTAGTCTCCCTTCTCTTTCTTGCCTTTCTTCTTTCCTGCAGCCTTTCTTTCTATCTTTTTCTTACCTGCTTTCCTTCTTGGCTTCTTTCTTTACTTTCATTTTCTTTCTTTCCTGCAGTCTTTCTGAAAAGCAATAGGCTGACATCCAATGGCCTAACTTTTAGATCTGTGTTAGTCAAGACATTTTGATTTCAATAAAATTATGTACATGATTAGTTACTTATAGGGGTTTTCAGCCAAACTTCATCCTTCTGTCAGTGGTTGTGTCATTCACAATTTTCTCCAACCCTCTCAAACACGCATCAAGGAGCAACGTGTCACCCCACTTCAACCATTTGCTATCTTTGGTATGGTTTATGGAATGATACCTTTCCACAAGGAACACATCCACACACAAAGTATTTCCCTTTAGTGCCAGGGAGCACCATGGTAATGTGTGCTGTTTTTAGACCAAATCACATTTTTGCCTTTAGTCAATGTTTTTTTTTTTTTTTTTAGATTGATAAGAACCCGCATACATTTTGCAAAAAGGGATGCAGGGAGCTCTGGTTAGTTCCCAAGTTTAGATGGAGAGCAGATTCCTAAAATTAAGCACCCCACAACACCATTGACACTGAATTCTGCTCACCTCAGTCTTAGCACAGTGCCATCCATGCGGAGCTAGAAAGTGACAAAGCATTTTGCCATTTTTACATCCAAGTTTTTAAGCATAGGATTAGTGCAGTGCCATCCATGCCAAGCTGAACAAGCATTTACAATGCAACGGTCTCTGCATTGTTAAAGTTAGAGCTATTGGCATTGCTCATGACATTATTTTTGTTTATGTTTTTGTTTTTAAAACATTTAAAGAAACTGCATTGTTATTTACAATGTCAATAGCTTAATCACTCTCAAATGCGAGATTTATTGCATTTGCAGCCGCACACAGAGCCACACACACAAAGCCACCCACACACACACAGCCACCCACAGAGCCACTCACATAGAGCAACCCACACACAAATAGAGCCACCCACAGAGCCACCTACACACACACACACACACACACACGCAGAAGCCCACTGACCTATTTACATTATGTGCACTTTGTGATCTGCATGGTACATGTTCTTTGCTGCAGGCACATTAACCCTATGTGCTACCTTTCCAGGAGTCAAAACTTCCACTAGACAAAACTCCGATCTCTCTCTAGGAAGAACATTAAACCCCAGAGTTATCATGACATTTTTATTGTTGCCGAAAATTGCTGGAGGCCAGGAAGGAGGCAGCAAGCGCTTTTAAAACCTTAATTTACTTGCAAATATAATGTCTCCACCCAAAGTCAGCGCCCGGTCACACTGGTTGCACTGCCCTAGAGCTGGCCCTTCTCAAGGGTCCTGTGACCTCAGTGACAGAGTCACTGTTGTTCTTGGCTGTGCTGCTTCATAGGCCTGCTAGCAAGACTGGAGGTGAACTTCAGTATGGATTGTGGTGGACAAACCTTGAAGGTTAACCCAGACTTGCCATTGCTAGGGTCCACCTGCTGGTGCTAAGACACCAGCGCTTCGAAGGTCTTGCGAAGCCTTCTAAGGTCTAGCATGGGATTGTGCTCTCACTGGAGAGTCGTCTGGTGGACTGGTTATTAAGGCTGAACGTGGTTCCCCAGTTCCAAATTCAGCAGCTCTGGTCATAGTGCCACATCGTCTCCCCCACTGAAAACCATACTGTCCCACTGCGAAAAACTCACACTGCAGGGCTCGACAAATCCACTCGACCGCTCGCATTTGCGAGGTAAATTTTATGAGGTCGAGCTATTTTTAGGTCCTACTCGCCCTTCTGGCGAGTAGGAAAACATACTAACTTTTGTCCTCTGTCTTTGAAACCGGAGCAAATGTGACAAGATAACAAGATTTAAAGGCCTTTTTATTGCTCACAAAGCAAATGAGCAATAAAAATGCCTTTAAATCTTGTTATCTTGTCACTTTTGCTCCGGTTTCAGAGACGGAGGTCAAGTAGGTCACTGTTAGGGCGAGGAGATTTTTCAAGGTACTAGTCCTGCAGGACTAGTACCATTTTTTAGATTTTTCGAGCCCTGCACTGCCTTCAACTACAACCCACACTTTACAGTAAATTATTCTCTTTTTCCGCAAAAAATAATACGAGGTGAATTATTGCTGCATTTGAGGCTGCTGTGCCCCTGGATGTGGTGCTGATGTTAATACCTTGCTACAGTCGGGAAGATGTGCATAGGTGAACTGCAATGTGATGAACACACGAACAGCCACTTCATCCACTGCAGACACATATACTAAGTGTGCATTTGACCACTAACCTAACTTCCAAGCATTATGATGCCACATTTCAGATATCACTTGTTAAGATTTGGCAGAGGAGACCAGAGACCAGGGGGAGGATGAGTTGAGATCAAACGAGCAGAGAGAGAAGAGGTCAGAGGAGAGCAGGTCACAGCGGAGAAGAGATCAGACATTAGTTGAGAAGAGATCAGAAAGCCAGAGAAGAGCAGAGAGGAGACCAGGCAGCAGAGAAGAGATCAGAGGAGCCCAGATCAGAGCACAGAGGAGCCCAGATCAGAGCACAGAGGAGGAGAGATCCGAGGGGTGCAGAGCAGCGAGGAAGAGACGCAGCAGAGGAGAAGAGGTCAGATGAGTGCAGATCAGGGCACAGAGGGGAAGAGATGAGATTAACGCAGATCAGAGCAAAGAGGCAGAAGAGCAGAGTGGAGATCAGAGGAGCCCAGATCAGAGCACAGAGGCAGCAGAGGAGAAGAGATCAGAGGGGCCCAGATCAGAGCACAGAGGCAACAGAGGAGGAGAGATCCGAGGAGTGCAGAGCAGCGAGGAAGAGACGCAGCAGAGGAGAAGAGGTCAGATGAGTGCAGATCAGAGCACAGAGGGGAAGAGATGAGAGTAACGCAGATCAGAGCAAAGAGGCAGAAGAGCAGAGTGGAGATCAGAGGAGCCCAGATCAGAGCACAGAAGCAGCGGAGGAGAAGAGATCAGAGCACAGAGGCAACAGAGGAGAAGAGACGAGAGGAGCACAGATCAGAACACCGAGGCAGCGGAGGAGAAGAGTAGAGATCAGAGGAGCGCAGATCAGAGCCGCAGCAAGCGGAGCAGAGCTGGGAGACCAGATGAGGCGCTCAGAGCAGCCGAGAGGCGACGGGGTCGACGGAGCCCACAGCAGCAGCAGCGTCGACGCACGAGCAGCAGAGGGAAAGTTTTCAGAAGCCGCTGCAGGGGATCTAGAGCGACCAAACCCGGGGCTCGGGCTGGGATCCAGTCGGAGGGATCCGGACGAGGATGCACCCGGGGACTCACCGCCCGCACTGCCTCCAGCCGAGCCCAGCCACTGACCCAGCCAGCAGCTCCCGGCGGAGGGAGAGGGATCGAGCGTGATATGAGAAGGGGAGGAGGGAGGGCCAGGGGGAGGAGGAAACACCTACATGGAGGTGGAGAGAAGGGGAAGAGAAACGGGAAGTTTAGATGCAGTCTGCACTATATCCACCAACGGACCTCAAACGACAGGCGCATGACTGCAAATCTCTGGGTGACTCTGGATGTAGGGTCCGTTTCCCGCGAACGAGCAATACACAACGCAGTTATGTGTCCGCTGTACATACCCACTGGTGTCTGAGTTTACGCTCTTCGACGGTACTAAGGAAGAGAGGTTAACTGTTCCGTAAATGAACGTCCAGCCATGAACACCGCCGCCTTTCTCCGAGGTCAAGCAGAAATGCCTCAGAGAAACGCAGCGGCGTTTTCAGATTCGGGGGCGTGTTTTTCTTTCTCTCCTCTTGCCATTGGCTGGAATGTTTACATTCCAGAGGAGAGAAAGAAAGTTAAAAACACGCCCCCGAATCCGAAAAAGACGAGGCTTGTTTGGAGAGACAAAGCTCTTCTCCAATGGCTGACCAGCATTTAAGAGGCCAGCCAATGGAGAAAAGGGAGAAGAGGGGCGGGTTCAAGCCCCACTTCTCAAAGTCTTTAAATATCGCGAGCGAGACTGCGCAAGCGCAGCCTTCGCTAGCCGAGACCTAAAAACAACAAAAGCCGTTTCACTCCATTTGCAGTATTATATCTTTGGATTGGTGCCATCCAAGCCAACCTGGAATGAGTAAATGCAACCCCGCACATGTATTTCGCTCTAGTCAGAGCTCATCAGAAACCTATAGCTTTGTCCAGACACATGGAAGCACTCAATAAAAATCAATACAATACCCCTTCAGGCATAGCGAGTTACATAAATTATGCACAGAAAGGAAGCAGTTAACTTTGGGTACTTCCCAAGTTTAGATGGATAGCATGTCCTTTATATGAAGCACACTCAACCCCCACGACAGGCAGAACCTGCTCACCTTAAATGTCTGGAAAGACAGACATTTCAAGTGAGCAATTTCAGAGCAGGTTCAGAGCATCAGTGGTGTTGTAAGGCACTATGTTTAGATTTAATTAACCCTTAAAGTTCTTGTCCATAGAATACTTCATAAATCTGGTTTTTGAATGGTTTCTGGCGGAGTTCACATTGCTTATTAAATCACAAGGGAGAATTGACTTTGTGTGTTTGATAACCACTTTTTCTATTGGATTTCTTCACCTTGTTTTATGAAGTATTCTATGGACAAGTGCATTACAAGTGCTCCACAGGGTTAATTTACATCTGAGCATAGTGGTGAGGATGGTCTCACATTAAGTCAAGGGACCAATATGTTGATGTATTTTCACTATCTGCAACCTAAAAAAGCTTCCGTCGAATTCGTTTCATCCACGGATTGCTTTTCCGGATGATTACTGGAGTTTGACCCGGCAGTAGTGGACTATCATTCACTTGACCTGTGTCTAAAGAACCTATTGAGGGTCATCTCAGTGTTCTGTGCTAGAAACTGCAACCCCTTCATCATATACTGGGTTGAAAATAGGTCATGCAATTTTTTGTGCTCAGTTATTTGTTGCTATTTTTACAGATGAGTAAACTACTTTATTTTACATGTACTCCTCTTGATATATTTTCCCTCATTAAATTAACATGCAATTAGAACAGTGAAGTAAATGAGTTAGGAATGTTTAATTCTGCTGTAAAATTCTTTTATGTGTTTTTTTTTTTTTTTAGATTTTGCTGCTGTATATTCAGACATAAGCTTGCAAAGTGTTAGTGGGTTGCCCTTGACTTTCCTTACTTTCTTGTAAAAACTTTCTAGCTCGGCATGGATGGCACTGTGCTAATCATATGCTTAAAAATCTTTGACGTTTGAGGTGAAAAGATTTGGAGTGTCAGTGGTGTTGCAGAGTGTTCCATATAAAGAAGCTGCTCTCCACCTGAAACTTAGGAACTTTACACAAAAAAAGTTAAACCAATGCAACTCCTTTGTGAAAAGTTTGGTCTGTTAGGTGAGAAAAAGGGGTGTCCCAAAACACATTTTCTCTATGCAATTTCCCATAGGAAAATGAAACTGTGCTACAGCCAACACGGCTGAATGGAATTACACCTTCCTTACCCAGAAAATGTGCTATTTTTGATTTGGAGTAAATCCGTTCAGTAGTTTTTGTGAAATTAAGGTTCAAAGTTTGTGTATGTATAATGATGCGGCAATATTTAAAGTACCGCAAAAACATAAGTAGGCCTGGGCGTAGTTCGCGGAGTTTTGTTACGCGGAACACCGCGTAGTTACAAAAAAACTCTGCGAAGTTCTACAAGTGGCGGAGTGCAGTGTGAACTGCAGTTTGTGCTGCTATTCCTGCCGCTCGGGTAGAAATTGTAGCCGAGCGGCAGCTCGCGAACTTACCGTTCGCGATTGCGAACTTACCGTTTGTGACTGCGAGCGGGGAAAAAATTCAGTTGCACATCGCAAAGCGCAGTTTTCTGCACTCCATGAGCTCAGCGGAGTGCAGAAAACTCTGCAAACTCCGCGAACGGAGCGAAGTTCACAGCCCAGGCCTACACAAGTTCAAAACACACAATCTGATTGGCTGGCTGCAACATGAAGAAAAAGTTGCGGCACCGTTTTATAACTCGAGGATCTAGCCCCCATGTCATGGGAAAAAAAAATAAGGAATAGGTGTGCAGGGTAAGCGTATCCTGACCCCCTGGCCCTTATAGCTGGGGTGACGGAGGTTCCCAGAGAGACACCTCCTGGGTTCAAATGCAGTTTTGTTTTTCACTGTACTACCATAGGGCTCAGCGCACCCACCTTCCCCAGTGTAATTTCACAGTAGTACCTGGGAATACAAAAGTGCGAGGCCTTTGGGTGCTTCAAGGCCATGAGGTTTGGCCAGCAACAGGATCTTGGCTGTCTGTGATGGGTTGGGAGGAAAGCCTGGCTGCACACCTGGCTCTGCGACCAACCACACGCTGCACACGGCCAAAAGCTGTAAGCGACCTTGGCTTGGCTGCCCATGCCCTGCCCTGCTGTGCACTGCAAAAGGTCATGCCCAGCAGGGGGCTGGCCGTCCACACAATGTCAGTTAAAATGTTACATTAAAATTTCTTTAAAACACTGAAATTCAATAGTGAGATTTAACTGAAGTAACTATAACTTAAACCCTCGCTATGCACTGCTTATTACCTCACATATTACATCTATAAGGACGTTCTCTAACATTATTGATAACATCAGTGGAACATCTGAAATGGCATGATGACAACACAGTGCATGGTGGTGCCATGAGTTATAGTTATTTCAGTTAACTATTACGGGTGATTTTCAGAGTTTTGTTTAAAATGTAACGTTTTAACTGACATTTTCACCTAGCTAGAATGCAATTTTAACCATTGTTTTTTTTAGTGAGGTATAATTAACATAGGATATATATAAATTATATATCCTATCAACCTTTGCACGTATCCCCAAATAATAAATCCCTCAATATCAACCAACACGTGTTCACAGAAATATTGTCCTTCTATTAAAATTGAAGCAGTGCTTCACTTTGTGATTTATAGAGACATATTTTACTTACATATTGTTTATACAGACATATAATTAATACATTAACACAGTTTTCACATTACTTCAAAATCTTAGATACGTTTTAAGGCTGGTGTCAATAGAGGGTATCATGCAAGACACAAACACACAGAATAGTCACACTCAACATCCCTTAGTCCCAAATCTCGACAGTATATTATTTTTCAGTGCCGTGTAGCACCAGAAACTAGAACAGCCACTGGTTAAACAACACGCTAGTGGTTATTAACAATGAAGTCAAAGTCTTTCACTATGTAAATACATTTACAAAGCATATTGAAATCAAGCACAGAAATTAAATTAGATCATTAGATTTCACGTTGTGCTAAATATATAGGTAATAGCAAATAGTGGTTTTCACACAAGTTCAGTAAACTTTATCGGTTTAACATATATTCGTAAAGAAAAGCTCGCTGGTTCTGTATAGTAATCTGTTATATGAACATGTGACCAAGCATCCTCAACAGGATGTTCGTGGTAAACAGTCAAATAGTACAATGATTATCCAGCTACTTTATACACAATCACATGATGTACAATCACAGGGGTTTCTACCTCTTCTGGCGGCTCTGGATTCAAACACACCCATTTCCAAGGCAAAGGGGAAAAAAAAGTTTGAGGTGTTAAAAAAATAAGTACGATTTTCCAGTTCCAACAACTAGGTAGTGTGAGTTTTGCACAGCACGGTAATATAGAATAGTCCAGCCTCAAAACTGTTGCTATATGTAAGTAACCATTGTTTTAAATTATGACCCAGTAAATCTACGAAGAGCATCATGTCCAGTAACTGCGTTACTTGAAATGAGAATTATTTTATTTAGGTATGGATGTAAATACAACAAGCATTTGCAATGCAACAGGTCTCGCATTTATGAGAGTTTGAGCTATTGGCATTGTAGATGACAATAGCTTAAACTTTCACAAATGCGAGACCTGTTGCATTGCAAATACTTTGTAAACGTGCCTATGCTGCGCTTTCAAGTTAAGAGGCCACGCCCCTTTCTTTAGAGGAGCCGTGTCTAAAGAAAGGTCTGCGGCCGCCATTAAAGTAAAAGTACGGCATGGGGCGTTTTTACAAAGCAAAGCATTTGTTTAAGTTGTCAAACAAATGCTTTTTTTTGTAAAAGTGCCACGGTTTTACTTTAATAGCTGCCGCGGACCTTTCTTTAGACGCGGCTTGTCTGAAGAAAGGGACGTGGCCTCTATTAATGTGAAAGTGTGCCATGCTGCGCTTCTAAACAATACAAAAACAGTGAATAAAAAGAAAAACAAGCATTGGCATAGCCAATAGGTCTCACCTTTGGGACCTTATTAGTGTTTAGACATGCAACAGTTGATATTGTTGCACCAAGGATATTGTGCTGCATTAAATATAATATATGCAGATGCGCAGAATCTAATACACGATTTTTTTTTACCATTGTTCCGTGTGAGGAGGGACCATGACTCACAAGAGCGGCCCCTCCCCTCCCTCAGCAATCCTAATAAAGTAACATATTATTACGCTCTGCACTTCTTCATACACAGGTTATACTATGGCGTTGTTTCGTGTTTACAATGTAAAGATATTTATTCAAAAGCAGAATGTAAAGGGTTAAACTTTTGCCGCGAGGCAAAGCCACATTGAGGCCTCGTGACTATGAGCAGAGTTGTTTCTATGTGTAAAGTCATCGTGACAGCCAATGCCTGAAGCACCAGTGTCAAACGTTTTCACTTTACCATTGTCATATGTGCAAGCGGATCTACTGGTAAAGTTGCTTTAAATAACATGCTATTGGGCCATGTATATGTTCCCTGCCATGGCATAACCACGCTGGCTACATAAACGTGTGTTAAAATCTAGCAAAGTGTGTAACTCTGCTGAGAATGCAAAAGAACAGTTCCCTTCAAGTGACTGGCCTGACAGGGGGTGACGTCTCCGTGACAAAGCGATATCGCTGCATATCGTCTACCATATGTCCACCACCTACTTTTAGGGGGCTCGTTCCCCTCTTGCGGAGGTAAAGGTGGTTGGAGGGGTGCAAACTGGTGGCAAAGCTGATTGGTGCTAAAGCTGCAGAAAATTAGAGTTCGGGAGGAGAATTGTCAATTTACTGGCCTTTTCCTCCCACAAGCACTGGAAATAGGGGTGTGGGGTTGTTGCAGCGCCTCCAAAACAGCCCTGCTGGAGTCCAGAAGCTGAATGAGCAATAGATGCCTTTAAATTGTGTTTTTGTCTTGTCCCGTGTTGTGCGTTCAAAGAGAAAAGTCAAATGTCACGCTAGTGACTCGCGCGGCAGCAGATGAAAGTGATCGCGCTGGAAGGGAGGCAGATGGCGGCTGCGCGCATGCAAGCGAGTGGCAAAGCTGGCGGCTGTGCGCATGCTTGCGCACTGACACGCACGCTTGAGGACGGCAAAAGCGTGTGGCAGCACTTTGAAAACCCACGCACTAAATGTCTCGCAAAGCAACGCATGCGCTGGGTCAGCGAGACCTAAAAACACACAGCTGCGTACGGCACCGCAAATAAAGGCGCGGATGCCAATGTGGGGTGCTGTGCTATTTTTTTTAAAAAAGTGTTAGGAGAGAGCATGTCTTGCGTGCATCAACAGACAGGTAAAAACCATTGATAGAAATAGTGCTCGAAGGGTGTGTCGCCATGGGAGGTTACAAAAGGAGACAAGGTGGTACTAAGGAAGGACTTCTAAGTCTATTGACCAATGAACAGCCACAGTTTACAGTGGATAATGATGCAAGCAAATGAAAAAATGTGCGCAGAGTGGGTGGAGCTACAAGTCCCTACCTCAATACAGCAAGCCTTGCAGAGCAGCCCATGCGCTGCACAGGCTCGACCTAAAAAAAGGAGGTAGTAGCTCCTGGGCCGGGATTCAATGCCAAATATAATTAATTACTTCTCTTTAACATTGGTCGTACTCCCATTGTTATCCAGGAGGTCATACTTGGCATTTGTATTATGAATTTAGAGTCCATTTACGGGAGAGCAAAAAACATTGACATATTAGTTTCTTGGTGCATTTTTAGTGGAAGATGATTCCAGTAAGTGGCAGCTGCCATGGACAAAACTTAGACCCCTATCCTGACTTCTTCAGTCTTGGGAATGTGCAGTAGTAAAGTATTCGTAGATCTCAAAGACCAGTTTTCACTGTAACGCTTAAAATGGGCAAAGAAGGTTGTTTGTCTTTGGTTGTAAACTTCTTAATGTACTACCAGACTTACAAACTTGAGCACAGTGCATTGCTTAGCTGAATGTCAATGCAGTGAGGCCATGATGGCTGTAATGTGATCTTGCTTGGATAGTCCCAAGACAATGCAGAATGTGGTTTTCTGCACAAAGCAGATGCTTAGAGCTTTCTGGCAGATCTAAATATAGTGTGTAGCAGTAGCCCAGTCGAAATTGAATAAAAGTGTTAATTATAAGCACTTAGTTTTAAAAGGTGAACTGGTTAAAGATTATTTTCACCTCAAGTACATAAATGAAGGAAGGATTTTTACCCCAAGGTTTTTCTCATCTGTCACAGGCAAGGGCATCTCTCCATATAAGGATGGTCTGAAAGAATATTTCTAAACGGAGGTTCTCGCATTTGGTAGAAGGATCTACATTTTGTTCCCTTTGAGTTTCTGATGGTTGAGTTTATCCAGTGTTCAGTAGGATACAAGCAATTAAAAAGTTCAGAGTATGCTTCAAGATCTTATGAGATTTTCAGAACTATTTGTTTGCTATTCTCATACATTAAATATACTTTCCCATAAGATTATATCAAGTATGCTATGGAAACAACATATACATTAAACCACAGAGAGAGCAACATAGAGCCATGAAAAATCCACATTGCAGCTGTGGTGATATAGCTTTAAAGGAGTATAACATCACTTTCTATGTCCCAGAGGTCCGAAAGTCTTGCAGCCAATAAAGCGCTGTGCCCTGAATGCCGGGAACTGTCAAGCTAGTTATTAGGAGCTGGTTGTCAGTCTTGTTGAATGCAGACTAGAGATCCAGGGCAGCTGAAGATTCTACATAAGATTTTCACTGTAGTTCATTCATGGCTGCAACCACTATGGACTCAACAGGGCAGCCTGAGATAAAACCTTCCTACATAGGTTAGAGCAAAGCATATCCCTACGATGGTCTTGCACTTAGCTATAGAAGATCTCTCAAGCAATTAAGATGTGAGATTGGGTTGAAATTGACCAAGTGCATAAGATCCAGTTTTCTTTATTTCAGGGTAATAGCTACTACAGCCAGCATTATTCAGTTGGTATCTTCCCTACAGCAAATAAAGCATGAATAATATTTTAACAGTTGTTGCCCTTAGACAGTAGAATTGTTCTTTAAGGTTAAACTTACTGGGAATCCTCTAGAGAAACAGTTGGTCTGCTGATCTCTACAACTCGCAAGAACTACAGAGAATTTCAAAAGTAGTACAATATGAAATAGCAACTTTCTGTACTTCTGGGTTTGAGCCGACTCAGATACATGAACTCTGGACACAATGCTGGTCATTGACTATCATTGCTGTTCTTGGCAGTGAAACAAAAGTTGTTACCCCTAAACCTAGATGAGGGCCTTTTGGGATGGGAATGTCCCTTGCCTGGTATACAGTAGTGTGCCATGCCCAGCTGAAAGTATTTTGTGTCCTGATTTGGGTATTTTTTGGCCGCAGTCTCATGCTAATCTTGTGGGGGCGCCCAAATACATGGTACAGTACAATGCCATCACCTACAACTTACCAAAATCTTAGATCTTCTCCAGGCCGGCTTCTACCCCGCACGTAACACCGAATCGGTCATGCTTTCTTTGCTTGATGACTTGCTCAGTGATGGGGATAAAAGTCTCTCGGCTCTGGTCCTGCTGGATCTTTCGGCATCCTTTGACATGGTTGATCACACTTTACTAACAGACTGCGTGGAGGCTGTCCGCTTATAGGAACCAGCCCTGATTGGATTAAATCTTATTGGGACAGTCTTACTCAAGTCATTTGTATGAGCCCTTTTGATAAGCCTGTGGCACTGCCCTTGTGTGCCTGAAATCGACTTAGTAGTGGCTTACTGTACTGCACTTGTTCCACATGTGCCTGAGTGAACTTTGCCACTGTAAGAGAACCTGCTGCCTCAAGGCACTTGACCGTCGTTCACCAGAGTGACAGCGGGGCTGCCAGAGGTGTTGACCAGAAGTGGGCCTATTTGGATCACACCGCAGTTTAACTGTGAAGCACCTAGAAGAGGCCCAATGTCACTGACTGGAGATGGAAAGCAGACTGCATCACTGCCTCGTCCCCTTAAGCTCTGCCCAGCAGAGCTGCGGACTGCCAGTTAGTCCAAGTGGAAGAGGCCATGTCGAAACCTGCAGGACCCAGACACCAGCCGGCTCACCATGTTCTCAGAAGAGGTCTGCTCTCTTGTTGCTGTCATCTAAAGACTTGCCCAGCCCCACGTCTGCTCCCAGGACCAGAGCAGGGAGCTGGCATACCTGCAGCTGGTGGTCTTCTTGCCTTGAGAGCGAGGCAACGTCTCTAGTTGAGGCCTACTGCAGGCATACAGTTGGTGCGATAACTGAGACTGGGTGCATAGTATAGATTAAAAGGGAGGGATGCGCCGCAAAGGTGGCTGAGGCCCAAATCATGGTCTGTAATGTTAGACGAGAGTGAGTGGAGGGAAAAGTAGAGGGACATCCTTGCCCAATGGGCAGTGGTATTGCGCCAGAGACTGAGTACCTGAGCTTTTGTAGTGTATAGTATTGTATTGAAGTACTTCTCATTTCCAAAGAAAAGCACTGGACTGGAAAAGCAAGTTATTACGCTGTTCGGTGTCTTTTGAGTGCTGAGCTTGTTGTATCCCTACACTAACCTCCCTGAGAAGCCTGCAACTGCACAGCAGGACTCCCACTGAGACGGATGCGCTAAAGGGGTCGTACTGGGCCTAGTTTGGAGAACCACAGTAGGATGAACCCTGGGACATCACAGGCAAAAATCCTTCGTCCACAAGGCTCAGGGCCAGTAGCCCATGCATGCCCCATGGCTCCCCTTAACTGTATTGTATATGGTCCACATAAAAGATATCACCTCAAAATGTAAAACACAAAAGCCAATCACCCCCTGTAATGTCTCCATGTGCCGATGTCATGATGATCCACTGACCTGTCAGTGATGTAATAGTCAGAAGTTAAAGCTCGACTGTTAGTACTGCTTTTGCCTAGGGGCAGATGGGCTAGGTTGCCAGTACTAATTAGGCTGATTGTAGGGTGCCTGTTCCCTTAGGGGTCTGTATTTTAGAATCTAGCAGACACATTTCACTTTTTTCCAGGGGCAGAGAGATTCCACAGACATCCCTAGCCAGGATTAACTGAGATCTGGATTTAGCGTTTAGAACCGACCACCATTTCAATCGGCAATTCTTCCTTGATAGTAAGAGCTTAAAACAAACGCGCACACAAACAAGCATTTGCAATGCAAAGGGTCTTGCATTTCTAAATGTTACAGCTATTGGCGTTGTAAATGTAAATATTTTTTATTTGTGTGTTATGGATTGCAGTGGATGTATATGGTGTGCACTGGAATTATGTTGTTCCCATCCAGATAATGTGAGCCTTTAAGAAGCAGAGGTGTAGTTTAGGATGGCTGGGTTGGTGTAATGATAGATGTTTGAATGAATGCTTGAATGAATGAATGAATGGATGGATGGATAACTGTATGAGTACATGGATGGAAGTCTGGGTGATTAGATGAATGAAAAGATGGTAGGTGATGCATGGGTAGGATAGTTACAGATGATTGGTATAGAAACAAAAATGGAAATAGGCAAAATATTCATTAAAAAAAAAGAAATGGTAATACTTTATTGAAAGTTTGGTCAGAACTGGACGAATTCTCATATTACAAAATGTGTGCCCTAACTGCATAATTAACTGTATGAATATTTTTGTTATTGAAACGGTTTGTGTATCGCTTCTTGTAAACCCACAGAGACAGTAATAAGAAACAAGGTCATATTCATTTTGTTGTTGTTCTTGGGGCACATGGAGTTAAGTGATTTGGTCAAAATTACTTGATGTTTACCTAACGCCAAGACTGGAACCTGGTTCCCCAGTTCCAAAGTTGGCAGCTCAGGCCGTAACGTCACATCGTCTCCCTGTCGAGAAAAGCATGCTTGTAGCAAGCATCAGTAATACAAATAAAAAAGGAACACAATAACAAATGCTTCAAATATTTAGCCAGCATAAGCACCTGATCTGCGCAGCAGGCACTCCCGCTGACTGAGCTATCATACCAGCTAGAAGTTTGCATTGTAACCTTATTACAACATATTTATGCTGAAACCAGTACCCTGCACGTGGACTGGTCACTATTTGCACTGGTTGATTTTAATCTTCCCACTGATAGGCTTAAGCATATTGATTTGACTGATCGGGGAATGATAGATGTGAATACCTTCGTGTGTGCTGAGGCCCAGCAGATAGAGGCACTTTCGGACCTAAGCCTGGGGCCAACCAGGGAGGGTTCTTCAAACATAAGAAAAATGCACGATGTTGGTAGAAGTCATTAATGTGCAGCTTACAGCAACAGTAGGAGTGCATCTTGTTCCCAATTTAAAAAAAATCTTAACCAATATCTTAACTGATTAAAGGCAATGTTTGGTCACTGTGGTTTTGTAAGTGTGCACAGTCGCGGAAATAACCCATAAGGTAATGGAAGAGTAAGTGTGCGCAGTCAATGAGGAAACCCGTAAAGTAATGAATGGCAGTGTAAGTGTGCGCAGTGCATTGAAAGGGTTAAATCAAGTTTATGGGGTTGTTGGTAGGCCTGTGCATAGTTGGTGGAGTTTTGCTACGCGGAACTTCGCGAATTTACAAAAAAAACTCCCCGATGTTCCGCGAGTGGCGGAGTGCAGTGCGAACTGCAGTTTGTGCTGCTATTCCTGCCGCTCGGATTGTGAGCGTGGAAAAACCCCACGGCACATCGCGAAGAGGAGTTTTCTGCGCTCCGCGGAGTGCAGAAAACCCTGCAAACGGAGCGGCGTTCACCGCCCAGGCCTAGTTGTTGGTCTATCCCAAATGCACAATATTTACAGCTTTAAAAGCAGTGCATTGTGCTAACCATACGAGTCTGATGAAGGGCTGTAAAGCTATAATTATCTGGATGATTTAATTGGGTATTTGCCCTTAAACACCGTGCAGAGAGCAGTAAGTGACAATGGATAGCACAGAGAAGAAAAAAAGATATAGACGGACAGGGGCCATTCCAAAGACGACGAAGAGATAAAAATATTCCACATAATGTCAACGAAGGAGGAAAGAGGGAACATGTGACAATACTCTGGGTTCCATGTTTCACAGTAAACAACTTAATCATTGAAACGCATCTTAGAGTCCTCACACGTAGGGCACGGTTTCAGTCTGCTCTTTCTTTACTGTTAAGCTTTGGGTGGTAAGTGTGAAGGAAGACAAAATAAAACAGTCATGGAACGTGCTTGAAGTTAGATTTGGTGAGAGCGGTGGAAAGGGGAGGAGGGTTGTGGACAAAAATCTTACCTTTCTCAGGCACCAACTCCAGCACTGCAGCGCATTTCTAACAAAGAACCTGTTCTTCACAGAGATGGGACGTTTTCAAGGAGAACGCTTGAAAGTGGGGTTAACTTTAAAAAAACAAGGAAAGTTAGGCAGATTCCCCTTTGACATCCGGACTGGGATGATCTTGTGGCTACCGGGGAGACTCATTTCATCGAGCTACCCAGTCCTGTCCTTCAGTCATCTGGTACTTCTGCAGGTTTTCCTGTAGATCAGAACTGCTCCTCCTGGCAGGCGCATACAGTTTCTAGGCAGGCATGTAATCTGCACACCTTTCTGTTATTTTCCAGCACATTTCAGACATTTATACCATTCAAGGGATATTAAACTTCAAGATCCTTTTGTTTTATATATTTTAGTCCTATTAGCACATTCGTGGAGAATAGCGACAGCCTCCATTAGTTCTGGGATGGTTTTGCAATATGACTGACAAGAAGCTGCAAATCCATAAAATGTATTCACTATAGGATTATATTACGGAGTTGAAATAAGATTGAGTTGGATGGATAATTATCATAAAGAATCAGAGAAACTTTTTCGTATAGATACGTGAAACTTTGATTTAGGGAAATTCCTTCCATTGACTTAAAGGATGATTGTTAATTCCGTTGGTCGGAATATACATAATGGAACTCTGACAGTCATTACAAAAAATCACATTGAATTATAAAACATTCAAGTGCCTTTTCACACTTTCTTAAAGATGTGCTTCAGCGATCCCTGCATTGACCACAGGTATCCGACGTAGGGTTCAGCCACAACAAACAGCCTGCTGTTCTTTAATCAAGGAGAAATCGTGTGCCAGTTTGGCGAGCACTGTGAGAGCACAAACGGGCATTTGCCCGTTGGAAAAAAAGTACAATTCATAGTGAGATTTCTCTAAAACTAACCTTGGTCTAGAGTATAATTCGAGTTTACTGCTGCTGTCCCTTTAAAGCCATAGTCTGAATCATAGCATGCTCAAGACATTGCCCTACATTCCTTTGTAGCCATGAGAGTAGTTCTCTAATTCCATAAAGTAATTTTGTGTTTGGCAGTCTTGTGAAAGACGCCAACCTTTGACAATGGAATTACATTAGTAAATGCTACATCTTCTTCTTCTTCTTCTGTTTTTTGGAACGGCATTGGGCATGGTTCCAATGTGGAGTTTGAGCTTCATTAAAGTTTTGGTATGAAACCGCCTTAGTTTAAGCTAATAGAAGTTGCCCATGATATACTATTAACTCTGGCCTTTACTATGTTACACATTGAAGTTCAAGTTCCTAATTCTTGTCCAAGGTCAGAGTAGTAAAGATGATAAACGTGAGCATCAGCCTCTTATCAACTCTGAGAGTATGCTTTCCCCTCTTCACCATGATTAGTGCAATTGCCTCAAGTTTGTTGTCAAAAGTAGGCATAACTGCCTCTTTTTTCAGATTTGAATTCATTCAACTTTGATATGGATCCAAGGCTGCATATTTGATTTGACAAATTTTTAAATGTGTCGGTCTGTTTGCTGAAACAGTCCACTGTCGTCCTTCTAAGTGTACTTAAATGGTATGTGACGTAACCTAAAAGTACTGCATCACTTTAAGTGACATTTTTATTCTCATGCTTTTCCTTTCCAATCCTGTTTAACTGTGACTTTGGCATTACAATTTGTTTTTGTTAGATTATTTGATCCCCAGCACTTAGTAAGAGAAATGAAGAACGCGTGGCTCTCCATTATACCACAGAGCATTCCATCCATGTTAGTAGCTTTTTGGGTGCCACACACGTTAATGTTGCAGATGAAACTTGAGTTAACTGCGTAGAAAGGGATAGTTTTGCACCTGCCGAAAGTCTGATTCGGTCAAATTATCTATGATTGCTAAAAGCGCTGTTTGCATTAAATGTGAAAAAAGACTTGCTGAAAGAAAGAGGTGCCACAGACCTGGTATGACATCTCGATTTTAGCAAATTTCAAACTTAATAGAAACGAAAAACAATAGTTTGATTCAACTGGTTCATAATCCGCTTCTTTTAATCCATACTCTCTATCGACTGTGCATTAAAAGCTCACTTTTTCGAATATCTCATCCAATGCTAACCTTACTGAATTCACTTTTTGTCTGTGCAAATATTGTTTTCTACTTAAGCTTTTTGGTCTGGTTGTGATTTTGAGTATCATTTGAAAATTCTTTGGAACGCACTTACCCATGTGGTGTAGTTTGTGCTTTATAAATATAATAAATAAAAACATAGGAGGAGAGTGCAGTGACAGTGATGTTCACATCTGGTCTCAATAATTATATATCCAGATTAGCAGCCTCAAAAGTGATAGAGTAGCAAGAAGGTTGTAGGAGGAGGAGCAATGGTTGTAGAGGATATAAATGAGTAATTCTGCGTGGTTGTATGACCCTATTTTGTATGACCCTTGAAAAGAGAACTGAGGTGAGTACAGGGAGAGGGCAAATCAGTATTTTACAGTACAAGGATTTTGCTTAACCTAGGGCAGAGTCAGGTGGAGAGCGACAGTTGTTACGGCAACACAATATTACTGGGTAATGTTCCCAATAAATTATTTTTTTTCGAAATTATTTAAAGTTTGACCTGCTCTTGTTAATTAGCACAGACCATCGCTGAGTTATATCTTTTGCATTGATTGTGTCATTACAAAAATATGTGCAGCCCATCTAATAACCTCTAGTCTTGAGGGTTCTTGTACATAGGCGTGCATCCCAAGTTATTGAAGTGGTTTACTTTGTGTAGTTGGCAATGCCTTTCTTTAGTTAATTGGCAGATTGCACAAAACATGTTATCTCACCAACAGAGGCCAGTGTAGTTGTTCTTGCTTTAGCATACATTTTTTGCCTTACGATGAAGTACCCCACACACGCTAAAGTACATCTTAGTTTAATACTGTGATCCAAATATTTACAAAATCATAAATCAGTGGGCACGCTGTATTTGTAAGTCTACAACAATAACATTCTTTTTTTTTTTTTTTTTTAAAGTTTTTATTGAACAGTAAAAAGGATACAAGCATGGGCCTACAACCACCAGGGCCGGCCGCTAGAATCAAAAAGGATCACACAGTGTTAAAGTCATTAACCGGCCCATGGGGCCCAGCCCATTACAGAAGCTCCGGTTACACATAAGGGGATCAGGATACATACATTTAACATAAATAACAACTAAAAAAAAAAACAAAAGGCGAGGCGTAGTGACATGAAGTGGGCGTCAGACTACAGCAGAGGGACTTCACATCCGACCACCAGATGGCGGTCAAGGGGAAGGAGGACTAAGAGGTCAGGGGGGGTCACGGGTGAGCCAGGTCTACGCTCGGATATTCCAAATACGCAAGGAACCATCACGGGTCAGGGGGACAAGGCAACCTCGGAAGTGTCCACCAGGGGGGGAGCACAGATATTCCCCCGATACTCATTCCATTGCCCCCAGATTCTGCCCCATGCCCCCGGTTTACCACGAGCCACATACACAGTCTTCTCCCTGAACATGCACCAGTCCATGTTCTCCATCCATACAGACACGGTGGGAGGCCGCTGGGAACCCCAAAGCTGCGCTATATCTCTCTTGGCAATCATGTTCCCCAGGGCCGCCCACCGAGTCTGGGCCGCGTTATAATCATTGGGCTCCCACACATTCAGAACACAGCGACGCACCTCCGGCAACAGAGCAACCCCGGTGACTCGTCCCATAACCTCATGCACCCGGCGCCAGTATTCCGCCACCTCGCGGCACTCCCATAGGATGTGGAGAAAGGTGGCACTAAGCCCACATCCCCGCTTACAGAGCCCGTCGTCAGAAAATCCCATCGAAACCAAACGGGGACCCGTCACGTAAACCCGGTGGAGAATCTTAAGCTGGACCAGACGGAGACGGGCCGGGATGGCCACCTCCTTAGGGGACGACAGTGCGGACTGCCAGTCCTCGTCGTCCAACTCCACCCCATCTCCCGTCCATGCCTCCCAAAGACGCACCAAGAGGTCAGCCCGATTATTAATCAGTTTTTTATAAATTAGAGAGATAGTACTGTCGGGCACGTGACCATCGAGTATGCGGTCCTCGAGGGGCGAAGAAGCCGGGACCTTGGTCCCTTCCCCAAAGACAGAGAGCAGGGCATGCCGAACCTGGGCATAACGGAAGAACTCCCTTTCAGTAAGCTCGTATTCGCTCTGGAGCGCCGCGAAGGTTTTAACCGCGCCCTTAACCCATAAGTCTCCCACTCTGCTAATACCGATCGTGTCCCAGTGCTCAAAGCCTTTCGTTGTCCAGAGGCTACCCAATCGGTCGGAGGCGAATAAAGGAGTAGCACACGTTAAACGCTCACTCCAGCCCATGGCTACATTAGCTGCCTTCCAGATCCTTACCGCAATCTTAGTAGGGCCCGTAAGGGTCCTTCCAGCCAAGCGGGAGTAAAGCGCCCTATTATAGTTACCGCCGGGAAGCAGAAATTTATCCATCTCATACGCCGGGTTCAAGCCGGGCGCATACGTGGCATGGTTAATGGCCGATAGTTGGGAGGCCCAATAGTACCTTCTAATGTCGGGAAGCGCGATGCCCCCGTCGTACCAGGGGAGAGTAAGCTTTGCCAGAGCGATACGCGCCCGCCCGTCCCACACCAGTCTCCTCTGCAGGCTCTCCACCTCCCGAAAGTAGGACACAGGAATGACATCGAAGGAGTTCTGAAGTGCATAAAGGAATCTGGGAAGGGACATCATTTTAAACAGAGCTGCGCGACCAAGCGGGGACAAGGGCAGCTTACACCACCGAGCCGTATCCTCCCTCAAACGCCGAAGTGGAAGCAGGAGGTTCTGCTCATAGCGAACCGCCGGGTCCAACGAAACGTACACCCCCAGGTATTTAAAGCCGGACAGAGATAGTTGGATCGGAAGCCGAGGCGGCAAGAGAGGAGGGCCACCAGAGATAGGATACACGCAAGATTTAGACCAGTTAATCGTCAGACCCGAATTTCTCCCAAAGGAAGTAAGGACATCAAAGAGAACATTAAGCCTCTGCCGCGGCGAGGTGAGATACAAAAGAATGTCATCCGCGTACAACGAGACCCGGTCCTCCAATCCCGGGGCCCACCGGATCCCTCTGATCGAGGGCTCCCAGCGGAGCCAGGCAGCGAGCGGTTCCAAGGCGAGAGCAAAGAGCAGAGGGGACAACGGGCACCCCTGCCTCGTACCCCTACCGAGAGCGAAAGGCTGGGAGACCCGCCCATTGACGACCACCTGAGCCATTGGTCCAGCGTAAAGAAGCTTCACCCAGCCAAGAAATCCCTCCCCAAAGCCGAATCTGGTCAAGACAGCCCAGAGGAATGGCCACTCGATGGTATCAAAGGCCATCGTGGCATCTAAAGAAACCAGTACGGCTGGTTCGGAGAGGTACTCCGCCCTAGCGAGGGCGCCGTGGAGACGCCGCAGGTTAAGAGCGGTATTACGATGGGGGATGAAGCCGCATTGATCCGGATGGATCAGATCACAGATAACGCTCAGCAAGCGAGTGGCGAGGACTTTAGCCAGTATCTTAGGCTCAGCGTTTAATAGAGAAATAGGCCTGTAGGAGGCACAGCGGTCTCGTGGCTTACCATCCTTGGGGATCACGACTATAGTAGCCAGACGCTGGTCGGCGGGAAGGGAACCCGTTTCGAGGGACTACTGGAACATACGACGGAGGAAAGGCGCGATTTTATCCGGGCGCAATTTATACAACTCAATAGGCAGGCCGTTGGGACCCATAGCCTTGCCAGAGCGAAGGGAGCGAATCGCAGTTGCAATCTCGTCAACAGACAAGGGGGCGTCCAGCTGTTCACGGTCCTCGACGGACAAGCCGGGCAGAGCAATATCCCGCAGCAGAAGGCGAGAGTCTTCCTCATCCCTATCAGTCACCGGGGAGTACACGGCCCGGAGGTGGTCAGCAAAACACTCCACAATCTCACCAGGCTCAGTCACACACGCTCCATCCGAAACCCGAAGCTCCGGGACCACACGATTCACTCTCTCCTTCCTGTCCAGCCAAGCAATCAATTTACCCGCCTTGTCCCCGGCGTCATACAATCTACCCTGCTGCTCCCTATACATAGTCTTGGCAGCATCAGTAACAAGAGACCTGTATTCAAACTGCTTCAAGCTGAGGGCATGGAGCCCATCCGGAGTGACACCCGCCTCCAAGGCCGACTCCAGCCCCGATATGTCAGTCTCCAGCTTCACCACTGCCTCATTCTTGAGCTTCTTAGCCACCACTATCTGGGAGAGGGCTTGTCCGCGGAGCACGGTTTTAAAAGCTTCCCACAGGGACATTGCGGACGACACCGACCCCTCGTTTTCAAGGAAATATTGGTCAATCGACTTGACCAGGCTGTCGCGAGTCGTGGGGTCTCGCAGGTACCAAGGGTTAATGGGAGCGATCCGCCCTGCAGACCGCGACCCGGTGTCAAAGAGCAGCCACAGCGGGGAATGATCAGAGATACCCCGCGCCAGGTGCCTAACCTCTCGAATCCGGGCAGTCTGGGCCGCGGGCATAAGAAAATAGTCTAATCTGGAAAGACTCCCATGCGCCCCAGAGTGAAAGGTGTACTGACATTGTGTCGGATGCATTAATCTCCAACTATCTACCAGACCAAAGGTCTCCAAGAGTCCGCCGAGCCATGCCTGGGCAGCGGGGAGGGCCCTGGGCGGGTAACGATCCAGGTCACCCGAAACCACCGAATTAAAGTCCCCGCCCATAAGCAAAAGACTGTCCGGAAGTTCAAGCAGCATTCGACCCAAGTCCGAGAAGGTGGAGTTCTGGAGGCCCGGGGGAACGTAAACTGAGACCAAGGAAAGTGACTGCCCCTCCCACCTCCCAGTCAAAGCCACATAGCGCCCTCTATCATCCGGGACTACCCTGGTGATCTCTAACGGAAGTGAGGATCGCAGGAGAATGCCCACCCCTCTAGAACCAGTGGTGAAACCAGAATGGGCCACGAGGCGGTATCCCCCCCTGTTCATTGCATGACAAACATTACCAACCAGATGCGTCTCCTGTAAAAACACCACATCAGGAGCCAGACGACGCAAATACTGCAGCACAACACCCCGCTTGATACGGTCCCCCAACCCATTGACGTTCCATGACATCAATCTCAACCCGTCCCCCCCCATCCCCTCCAGTAGATCAAAGGTCCCCCAGCCAATAGCGCAGCACCCGAAACTGGACAAAAATCAGTACCTCGCCCTGAAAACAAAGAACACACATCAAAACAACCCCTCCCATCCCCCAACCCCCCCCCCCCAACTCCCCCCACCCTGCACCCCTGCGGGCCAAAAAACCACCCCAACTTGCAGTGTGCCTGTCGCCCTACAAACCCCATTCTACGAAAAGACCCCGGAGGAGGAAAGGGACCCGTCCCCGCCCGCCCCCCACACAGGTCATAGTGAGACAAAATGAACAAAAGAAGTAAAACCCAGCCGAACAGTGCAAAATGGCAAAGTCAAGGACCAAAAGTCACTCCAAAGGGGACCCGTCACCTTCGGTACCGGCAGAGGGCCCCGGCCGGTCACCCCTGTCCGGCAGCGAGTCCAGCCAGTCACTCACAGTCGCGGGAGAGTCAAAAAAGACAGTCCGATCCTCGTGTTCCACTCGGAGTTTTGCGGGATAGAGCATAGAGTACTTAAGGCCCAGGTCACGGAGACGACGCTTCACCCCCTGGAAACCCATCCGCTGTTTCTGAACAAGTTGGGTGAAGTCCGGATAAAAGTTAATTGACGAGTTCTCATGACGAACCGGGCCGTGGACCCGTGAGGCCTGCAGAATCGCATCTCGGTCTCTGTAGTGGAAAAGTTTGGCTACAATAGGCCTCGGGGGGGCCCCCGGCCGCGGCCGACCGCCCGGAACTCGATGGGCGCGCTCCACGGCAAAGAACTTACTTAGGCCAGCGGGGGCCAGCTGTTGGAGGATGAGTTCCTCGACCAGGAGGTCAACCGGGCGGCTGTCGGAGGACTCCGGTACGCCTATGACACGGATGTTATTGCGTCGGGCTCGTCCCTCGAAGTCCTCCAGCCGCCGGGCCATCTGATCGTTGGCCATCTTGATGTCGCCAAGAGTGGTCTGCAGGTCCGACACATCCGCACCAAGGGTGGAAGTACGCACATCGAGCGCTTGAACCCTCTCGTTGGTTTTAGAGAGATCCGCCCGAATTAATGTGACATCGATAGCCACCGTGTCGATTTTACGGGCCAAGGCCTCGTACTGCGTGGCGATGGTCTCCCTGATGCCGTTAATGGCGCCCATGATGTCCTGCAGGGACAGCTCCGGAGAGACGGACGTGCCACCACCGGCGTCGTCTGGGGGGGCACCGGCCGCTCCAGGGGACCCTCTGCCATGAGTGTAGCGGTCCATGTTGTTCGCCTGGACCGGTCCCCCGCGGAGGGAAGCTTTAGTCTTGCGCCCCTCGGGGCCCCCCTTGCCCCCCATGTGGGCCACGCTCACCGAAGGGGACCGTCGATCAAGGGTCGAATGGGCACCGGCACCGCAGACGGGCGCCTCACCAGAGTCCGCAGTATAGCGGTGCGAGGGGACCAAAGGCAACGGGTACACTAGTAGCAGGCGGAGACAAAGGCCTCACGCAGAGGCCAAGGAAACACCCAGCCACACCAAGCGATTCCGCCGTCCAGCCCCTTTGAAGTCCAAAAGTGAAACCGAAAGTGATGGAGCGGCCACTGGCACAGCGCTGCAGCCGCTGTTGTTCGATTACGCCCCGGCTCCACAGTTCACCCTCGCACCGGGCACCGCCGTCGGGTGGGTCTCAAAAGTTCAGACCACGATAAATCAGGATTCCCAGGTCCGATTCGATTTCTGAAAGGAGATCCGTGTTCAGCCAGCCTTCATCTTCCAGATTCCGTAAACCATATCAGGATAAAATCAGGATAAATTCCGAGGAGCAGCGAGGGTCCGGGGAGCCCTGTGCTCACGCGACCATCTTGGATGCGCGCTAGGCTCCTCCCCAACAAGAACATTCTTAAATACTCCTTCAGCAGCACAGGGATGCCAAGAGAAACCAATAATATGGAATTTCCCAAATTCTCGTTACTTCATAAAAACACATGGGCTGACCGAAATATCTTGAGTCTTCCTTTTATTTCAGCACCCCGAAATTGTACAGGAAATTTTCCTACAGTCCTTTATTCATCTATTGAAAGAGTACGCCCATTTTTGATTTCCTGGTAGAACCAAATAGTGGTTGAAGAACCATAATCTGGAAAGCCCAGCAGTACGATTTTATGTCCAGTAAACCCAAGCCACCTTTTAGAATCTTCGTCCTTAGAGTTTTCTCCAGAAAAGTCCTATGCTTTGCACTTCCAAATAAAGCAATTGGGTCTAGATTGAAGTTTGACTAGGGCAGATTTGTCAAAACGTAACGGTATTTTGCCAAAGATGTAGGTAATTTTCAGGATGATGCACGTTTTCACCAGATTATCATATTGTATCACAATTCATTAAAGCTATGTTTACCATCTTCTCAGGCAGTGACCAATCTTTATCCTAACTTTTGGAATGTTCTTTACAGGAATGTCTTTCACCTTGTGCGTGACATTAATGCCTAGGTATCTATTTTCATGTTTTATTCTATCATCTGTGTATTCTATGTTCCATGGCATTATCTCAGATTTATCCTGAGATACTTACAAATTCCTTAGTTATTTGGTTAACTTAGTTAGCGAATGTTCGATCTCAACAGTGTCTATTAATAAATCATCTGCATACATAGTCACTTCATTACATAACAATCCATGCTTAAAAGGAATAACTTCCTTCTATGGTCTTAGAACTTGGTCTAGCGGCTCAGTATACAGGTTAAACAGAAGGAGAGGTAACGGGCAGCCTTGGTGGTTCCCCTTTCTATCTTTAACTGCCTGTTTAGTCTGTTACCGCCAGTTTTACAAATCCATGATCTTTGCTTTTAAATCTAAATCTAAAGCTACTGTTGTAATACAGAAGTAAGCAAATGTATTTGGGCAGATCTCTAATTAAAAACTAACACCCTTGGTGGAGGGCACCCGTCAAGCTGGACAGGGTCACAGGAGCTGTGAGGACCCCCCAGGCCCCAGCGTGAAATCTGTCTTGGGATTAACCAGGTAAGACTGGGTCATCCCTTTAAAAAAATACTATGAAAAAAAGGCATGTGGCCACACACACACAAACAAAGCAACTGGAGCTCATGATCTAAAATCCCTTGCTTCACAGAGGGAGTGCCCCATAATACCCTCGTGGAGGGGGCGGGGGGAAGGGGGCTTCTTCGTCAAAAATCTCTCCTCTTTGGTGGCCCCAGGAGAGCAGGGGCATCACCAACGTACCCAAGAAAGTGTTTTGGGGCTACATGAGCACAGCAGCACCCCAGAAGTAACTGTTTAAAATTCCCCCTGTCTCTCTCCGGTCCAAGTAAATGTGGCCTGGGGAGACTTTTCAAGGTTGTGCACACACTCCTCTGGGCTGGAGTTTTTGGTGTACAATTCGGGAGTGCAGGGACCTTCAGTGGTTGGTCCTATGGCTACATTTCATGTGGTCTAAAGTGGTACAAGAAAGACGTATATACGTGTGTTTATTTTAAATGTTTTATTTAAAATGCATTGCTGATAGTGATTTTGCTATGAATTGCAATGCTTTTTTATTAACTATAGAGAATGCATTTAAACAGGTTTACTGGTTCCAATCACAAGATACGAAATGATCATAACTTGTGATTATGGATGCAACATAGCAGGTGAACCTCGACAAAGCCAATTGGCTTGCCTAGATGTTTATGTGGTGACCCCCTGACAAAGACAATAGGTCTGTTATATTGAAAAGGATACTCTCTTGGATGCAAATGTTCTGTCTGGTACAGGAGGGAGGTAGTGTGCTTTTGGGGATTGTGACCCACTAAGGGTCTATTTTGCTTTCAGAATTGTTTTCCACCAGATGGTATTTCCTCCTACCTTATGATTAGATTTGTAAATGAATGCATTGTATTGAGTAGTGTGTGTAATACATCTACTTTTCCTTTTTGGAAGAAAAAGTGCACAATTATTTATTGAATATTGTTATTGCTTGCCAGCGATTGGTGATTACTAGCCCACACCACCTCCCCTGAGTAGGTCTTGAACTGCTCCACTTCGCTACCCTGAGAGATTCAAGCGCTACAATGGGATGCTTGGTTCCCAGTGTGGGGATATTTGTGGACACGTTTGTTGTGCACACAACTCCTGCACAACTAATAACCTGGCATATCCCATGTGGGGCAATTCTTTCCCTAGTATTTTCCAGGATACTATATATGTAAAAGAAAAAAAAAAGGGAGCACTATTGAGTCTGACCATTGGCACAGATATTTTGGAATGTGATATTTCAAACGTGAAAATAAATAGAAAGAATACAATTTATAACTGGCTGTTTTTTTTTAATTTTTGTATTTAGAAATTGGGGATCTTTTTTCCTAAACAAGATAGGTTAACTTTGCAGACTAATGAAACAGAAATTATTGAACTTTATCTGACTCATAATAAAATTTTCCTCTGTGAGTTGTTGCGCATTTTAGTCTGCTTGATGCTGGTTTTTGACTCTGATAGTGCTCTGAGACCTGCTAACCAGGCACCAGTGCCCATGATCTTTCCCCTAAAAGTGATCTGCATTGGTACACACAATTGGCAAGGTACTTTGACCCTTTATAAGTCCCTAATAAATGGGACCAGTGGTACCCAGGGCAAGGGTGGTGAAAGGCTTACCAGGGCTGCAGCACTGGTTGTGCCACCCTGTGTGAAGCAAGTAAAAGTGTGGCTCTGCCATTGCAGTCCTGCACGAGCAGTCTGTCTGCTGCAGAGTGACTCTGCGCACACCATGTGCTGCAGAGCCACACCACTGCCTTAATGTAAGGAAATCACTCTTAAGCTTGTCTTCCTAAGCCCAGGAGGTAGAGTGCATTATGTTTAAGGCTCCCTGTTTTCACAGATTTTTACAGATCAATACAGACAGAAAACCATTTATTTTCTTGTCTGTATTTATTTTTAAATGTGGATAAAAACTGAAATTGGGTGCTTTTTGAGTGATTCTAAACACACTTTGCGATGACTGCCAGGCCAATAATTGTGAGGATTGATAGGTGTAAGGGTGTTAAAAAAGAAAAGAATTTTAGTAAAGAGGCTCAAACAGCAGTAGATATGCACAAGGCTGATACTGAAATGTGCATATTTTCATATAAGTGCATTGGTTTATCTTTTATGTGTGTTCATATCGATGAAACCTGGTAGGCATTCAAACATGACTGTATATTTATTGGTTAAATAAATGTGGAAATATACCAGTTTCAGTTCTATTTTTTTCACAAAATCCATAATAAATATGGATAAATACAGAAGGTGGACAAAAAAATAAATATAGATAAATAGACGGAAATGTAAAAAAAAAATACCATAAAACCGGGAGCCCTAATTGTTAGACACAGAGCATCATGTTGATGAGACACTTCATAAAAGCATGCTATTTTTGTGTATAATACCATAGCTTATTGCTAGATTGCGCATAGCACGAGAGTGGATCTATTCTATAGCACCTTATATAACACATGGTGGAATCCGCAATATCGAATCTATGAACTTGAGGCAGCAGGACAGCAGGTTAAAGGGCATCCAGGACTGCAGCAATTCAACAAGAATTGGGGCCGGTTACCAAATTTGAGAATACTAATCCGTGATACTTTGCACATTGTGTTAACTAATTCAAGTAAAAAAAATAAAAACTCCTTCTTTTGTTACACTATGACAGTTTTAGTTAAATTTGTTTGTATTTAATTGAAACTTTGATGTATGTAGCTAATGCAGTAATCTGTTTATACAGGTCTTTCATCTTTTAATCAAATGAGAAAAAAAAAAGTAGTTTGATTATGCAATTTGGTACCTCGTGCCAGTGGAGTGTAAGAGACCGGGCCGGACTGGGAACCCAAAGTAGCCCAGGCAATTTTGTCAGACTTTCCCTTGGGTTTGAGTGGACGCAAGTGTGAAGCCCTGCTGGTTTTGTTACTGGGGGCTAATATCACTGCTGCAAAACCAGCCCCAGTAACTAAACCGGCACCCACTGCTACAAAACCGTCCCGCCCTTAAGCCTCCTGGTGACACGCTCGATGCCCTGCTGGGAGGGTATGTAGAGATTCATGTTCCTATTGTAGTGATCAACCATGGTAATAATGAGAGGCAGAGAGATGTGTTAAATATAGAATCGAGGGTAGGGTAATTTATAAGCTGTGCCTTTTTAAATATAAAGCAAAAATGATCTGAAAATCATTTTAGATTACACCATACTGTCTTACTTGAATATCTGAATGAATGAAGGAAAATTTATAATGCGCAAAGTAAGCCCAAAGGCATCAAGGCGCCTAACAAAATGAAATCAAATAGACCCAGAACCAAAATCACGGATATGCCTTGACAAAAAGCCATGTCTTTAATGCCTTCCTGAAAAGAGGGACAGATTGTTGAGTTTTGATTTCAGTAGGGAGGGCGTTCCACAGCTTGGGGGCTAAAGAGGAGAAAGCCCTTCCTCCCCACTTGACTCTCCTGAATCGAGGCACTGATAACAAGCTCTTTCTAGAAGAGCGGAGATTTCTACAAGGGGCACAAGGTGCCAGCAGGTCCTTAACGCCCCCAGCTCCAAAGCCAGATAACGCCCCATAGGTCAGGCATAGGGTCTTAAAAGTAATCCTGGCATGAATCGGAAGCCAATGCAGACTCTTCCTAGCAGCTGTAGCCGAGAAGAGCCTCGGGGCATCAAGCACGAATTTAGCTGCCGCATTCTGGGCGGTTTGCAGACGTTGCACAAGACCTTTATCTATACCCGAATACAGGGCATTACAATATTCAAGCCGTGAGGCAACCAATGCAACCACAATTTGTTTGTGAGTCTGTGGAGCTAGGTAGTGTTTTATTTTCCTAAGAATATTACTGATGCCCCAACAGGTGGCAACTGTCCTATTTATCTGCTGAGCCATAGAAAGAAAGGGGTCAATCAGCACTCCCAGATTCCGGGCCGAGTCCGTGGGAATAGGACACACTCCCAGAGTAGGAGGCCACCACTCAGAGGTCCAGATGTCCCTCTTTCCACTAAAGAACCTCGGTTTTTTCCCCATTCAGCTTCAGTGAGTTATAGATCATCCACTGAGAGACTGCCTCCATGCAATTCCTAAAGCTGAGAGCAGAGGAATTGCCCGAGTGTGAAAGGGACACCATGATCTGGGTGTCATCAGCGTAAGAAACCACCTCCATCCCGTAAGATCTTATTAACCTGGCAAGTCGGGCCACATAGATATTGAAGAGGGTTGGACTAAGAGCCGACCCCTGTGGAACCCCACATTGCACAGGCAGGGATGGAGATAGGAACTCGCCCAATTTGACCCTCTGTTTCCTCTGATCAAGGAAGGAGGCCAGAAGGCTCAAGGCCGGACCATCCACCCCTATCTCCCTGAGACGAGATGTTAGGATCGAGGGAGATAGGGTGTCAAATGCGGCTGTCAGGTCTAACAGGACTAAAAGAGTGGTATGACCCTGGTCAACCTCCGTGCGGATGTTATTTAGCACAACCGTGAGAGCCGACTCCGTACTGTGAAACTTCCGGAAACCGTGCTGGGACTGATCCAGAAGACCCGAAGTATCCAGAAAGGCCGTCAGATGTTCATTTAAATGAGTCTCCAGCATCTTTGCAGGTGCAGGGAGCAGTGAAATAGGTCGAAAATTCTTAAGAATTTCAGGGTCCAAAGTTGGCTTTTTTAAAAGAGGCTTAACCACAGCACTCTTCCACAGGGTAGGGAAAATGCCCTCCTGCATTGCCCTATTCATGATATCCAAAAATAGGGGCAATAGAGTTTCCCTGCAATCCTTAAGAACTTTGAGAGGACAAGGATCCAGAGGGGACCCCGACCTGGTCTTACTCAATAGCAGGTCCAGTTGGTGTAAGGAAAGCGGGGGAAAGCTAGACCGGCTCGCTGAGGAGGTCAAATTTCCGTTTGCTGGGGGGGGATGTAACAGAAGTAGGAGGGGAAGGCATAGAGGCCCTTTGCAGTTCAAGGGCAGAATAGATGTCTATTTTAGAGTGGAAAAACTGGGCGATCCTATCACAGAAATCTTGGGAGCTGGCAATGGGGTCGGGCAATTGCAAGGTACACAAAGAATCAACAATTCTAAAAAGATCTTTGGGGGAGGATAGAGCAGTAGTTAACTTGGAAAAGTACTCCTGTTTTTCTTTAATCACCTCGGCCTTATACCTTTTCAAAAGAAGTTTATGCTTTTCCCTCTCTTGATTGTCCCAGCTAACCCTCCACAGCCTCTCCTGCCTCCTACAACCCTGCCTTAAAAGTCTCAAAGAGTCTGAAAACCAGGGGGCCGAGGGTCTCTTCCTGGCGGAATAGCGCAGGAAGAGGGGGGCCAACAAATCAGCAGCCCTGGCGATGGAGGAAGTCAGTTCAAGAGCCGCCATATTGATATCGCTCACTGTGGCAATATTGCTGTTGGAAATTAAAGGAGCCAAAGTATCGTTGGAGATCATCTTATAGTTTCGTTTAAGTTCTTTTCTACTGGGAGCATTCGGCCTAGTATTTGCAGAAGTGGCCTGGAGCTCCAGTGGGACAGCAAGATGATCATACCAAACCAACGGAGTTGGCAGATCTGTTGATAGCCTAGAGTCGTTTGAAAATGCCCCATCCAGGATGTGAACTGCCTGATGAGTAGGGTTTTTAACCAATTGCTGAAGGCCACATGCGGACAGCGAATCCAGAAGGGATAGAGTTTCCCTAGAGTCTAGGTTATCAAGATGAAAATTTAAGTCCCCTAGGACCGTCAGCCGTGCACAGCCAAAATAGGGTTCTAAAAAGTTAAGCAGAGTCTGGCTGAACTCAGCTCTAGGTCCCGGCGGCCTATAAATCAGTATGCCCACAAAAGGAGCAGCGAGGGGGGAGGTTATTACAAAGTTTAGGACCTGAAGAGAGTCAGAGGGGGCAGATAGGGTAGTAATGCGGCATGAATGGGATGTTTGATAAAGAATCCCCAGCCCTCCTCCTCTACGTCCCACATGGTCCATCCTGACTAGCGCATAGCCATCGGGAATGACATCTACCAAATCCGGGCCGGAGGAATCAGAGGCCCAAGTTTCCGTTAGGAAAACCCAAGAGGGTTTTCTTGCCGACACAAACTCACTAAAAGCAATATTATTTTTCACCAGCGATCTAACATTGATAAGGAAACCGCTCTCAGTCATGATGTTAGAGGTGGCACTCGACTTAATGGGAGGACTAGGATAAGAGGCACAGTCTGACGGCAGCGTACATTTTCGAGAGTGACAGCCACAACCCAAAACATCGAGGAAGGCCTCCGGAGCGAGAGAATAATGACATTGCAATCGTCGCGGTCTAAGGGCAACTAGGTCATGATATGTATAAGTACAACTTACATATCTGTCATCTCTATGCCCAGCTACCCTCTCGTCCTGACAGTCCTCTAGCCCGTCTTTAACGCGGACGGGCGCAGACGGGCTGGACTCCGGCGCGACTCCGGCGCGATTACAGCGCGCCCGCTGCGCGCTTGCATAATAGCCTTAAATAGAGGTCTAGCGAGTCAGCCTGCCTGCTAGACCGCTACCCAAAATGGCGCCCGCTATCCGTCCCTTCCTACCCCCAAGATGGCGCTAGGTGTCCGTTTCACCGCGCTGGGGACCCGCTGAAGCCACGGTGTGTCTATTAGTTTTATAGTGCAAGTATGCAAATTTAAAACCAGGGAATAATCCAACGAAGAAATGTAAGTAAAATACAGCAAAACAGGATATTTTAAAAAGTTGAAATAAGGCACAGGTTCTAAGGAATTGAAGCGCTGAAAGCCAGGGCACTAGCGTGGTTTGGTTACCTTGTCAAGGCTCACCCGCCTGCTTCGCCTCCTTAAATACACATCTAGCGAGTCAGCCTGCCTGCTAGACCGCTACCCAAAATGGCGCCCGCTATCCGTCCCTTCCTACCCCCAAGATGGAGCTAGGTGTCCGTTTCACCGCACTGGGGACCCGCTGAAGCCGCGGTGTGTCTTAGTTTTATAGTGCAAGTATGCGAATTTAAAACCAGGGAATAATCCAATGAAGAAATGTAAGTAAAATACAGCAAAACGGGATATTTAAAAAAGTTGAAATAAGGCACAGGTTCTAAGGAATTGAAGCGCTGAAAGCCAGGGCACTAGCGTGGTTTGGTTACCTTGTCCGTACGTAATCATATTTGTTTGCAAAGTTTGTGTTGTTGTCATAGGTTCAATACCCATTTCTTAAAATAGTTGCTGCTTAGCATTCATTTACAATTTTCTTATTTTGGAGAAACAATTTTTATTTCTTTTTAGAAAAGATTAATAAACTTGCTATGGTGTTCTCAGCTGATAAATATGTTTATTATATTTACAGCTAGTGTCCCAGCCAAAGCTCATGAATAAACAGATGGTTCAGCCGCTTCACTACATACAATTGTGCTTCGTTCAAAACTACAAGTATCATAAGGCATTCTAACCAGATATAAAGAGAAGTTGTTAGCAAAATAGATTGTCCGCCCACCTGTAACGGCAGATATTTGTCCTCATTAATTCAATGTAGAGAGCTGGAGATGTTCACACATTCACAAGGTACTGGTTTAATTCCCTTCACAAGCTGTTAATGAGATTTACCACCAGAACAAAGAGGTGGCTTTATTGCAAACATGTAATTTTCAATTGTATGTAGTCCAGGTAATGGCAGAAAAAGACAGCACATATTTGCAGCTGATAATTGAGGCTTCTGATGTTATTTGAACAGGTGGTGGAAATTCAGACGCCAATATGTGCTCCACTTGTTGATAACATTAGTCATGTCTAGTTCTAGTGTTGATGAAGACTTTCCAGGAAGGTCTTTAAAACATAATCTATTTATTAATAAATTAAGCATTGTAAAGTCTAAAATCTGTCTTGTTTTAACTGAAAGCCATTGTTTGTCTTTTACAGGTACCACGCACCTCCGAGCTTTATGTTCACAGAAGTGGCAGAACTGCAAGAGCTACCAATGAAGGTTTAAGCTTGCTGCTCATAGGACCAGATGATGTAGTCAATTTTAGGAATATCTATAAGACATTGGAGAAAAATGAGGAGCTTCCAGTTTTTCCAGTTCAACAGAAATGCATGATTGGAATAAAGGTAGAAAATGATAACTTGTATATCTGGCTGTTGTAAACCACAAAACTCAAAGGATCATCCATGACTTATTACAATATTGTCAGTCAAGTCTCTTGTCACAAAAACATAGAGTATGCCTTGTGGTGTGGTTGGGCTTTTCCAGTTCTTTTTTAGATAATTTGGTTAGCAACCTTAAACATTCTGATGGATATGCCTTACTGTGGATTCCTCACCGTAGAATATTCTCTACGTGTCAGACTGGATTCGATTTTTTTTTTTTCTTCATTTTTTTTTTCATAGCAGTGCTCCCACACTCTGGCAGAATGTCACTCTGGCAGGTGACATTCAGCAGCACCACCTTGGCTCCATACCACCCCAGAAGTGACAGAATGTAGCTGCATTTAAGCACCACCCCTGTGCGCTGACTACAGTTCTTGCTTTCTGCTGCTTTCGCTTCTGAATTTGTCTGTTTTACACTAGTTCTTAAGCTTCCCATCAGCGTGCTTGGGAAAGATGTCTGCATCACAAATGATAGGATTCATGCTGTGCTGCTAGATATTGGTCATGGATCCACACAAAATGTCTCTTTGGTGCCTGAGATCAGGACAACTCTGAAGTCATGTGATAATTGCACCCAAAGGCAATTTCAAACCCGGAGACAAAACTTTACATTGGCAAGTAAAAGAAGAAGTTGGGGCCTTCGTGTAGGTCTCTCCCCTGCTATAAATTGCGAGCTCGCACTTTCTGCTGATCATATACATGTTCCCATGGCTTTTCCACTTCCCACTTAAAGTCTTCTGATAAGTCCACGTCCAAACACAAGCATTAAAAGTAGGACTCAACCACATCCTGCTATTCCGAATCCAGAAGGAAGCACAAGGGCGCCAAGCAGCAAGTTGCATTCCCTCAAGATTGCCAGTCAATGATCCCATTCCTCAGTTGTCCCCCAAAGCACTTGTTTCTTAGACCGTTGTTTACTCTGCAGCAGATTGAGGCCTTCAAAGAGGTCATGCCGCATATATTCAGTGCACTTCAGGCCCCCTCTGGGGCACCTTTTGGCAGCAAGGAACTGCAGGTCCTTCCCAGGAGCCGTCTATCTCCTTCTTCCAGATCTGTGCCGAATCTAGTACAGTTCTCCACATCGACCCCACGATCCACGCTAGTTATCGATGGCACATGCGGATGACCCAGTGCAGACGCCTATGTCAGCTTGTGAACTGGGCTCGACTGATGATGTATTAAGAAATTAGAAAAGCACGGGCGTTCACCGTGAAGCCTTGACTCTGAGGCGGTGTCTCCACCGTGTCACAGCTATCAGTAGAGGCTCATTTATATTTTTGGTACTGTGCTAGAACAGACTGCATTCTAGGATTCTGATGATGGTGAGGGGGATGGCTTGCTCCCCCCTCATTATGCTGTTGAATGTGATAGAGATCAGGGTGTGTATAATATTCCCACTACCACGGATAAAGTAATCTCACAGTTACACGCACATGCATACATCATACGCTAGGGCCCATTTCACTAACATACGCTCAAATACTCTACCAGCAATAAACCTGTGGAAAGAAAACACTCCTGAACACCCTGCATCTATATCGAGGTCGATAAGACCTGGTTTTTGTGACTGTCCCTAAGCATAGTCTATACAATATATACAACAATAATCAATAACGCAAACCCAATAATTGACAAAAATGAATATCCAACACCATGTTTAAAATTATATTGCTTTATCTAAAATTAGTCAAAGAAAATTCAATCAGAGTAAATCATTTCTCATAGTTACCTATTCTAGCTAAATGTCAGAACGGGTCAGGACAAGTCTCTCGGTAAATGTCTCTCAAGACGAAGTCCCGTCAGCATCAATTCTCAGCAACGCAGGTTCATCACGCAGCAAAGGCAAAATGGCAAGTGGCAAAAGGGTGGGGAGAACCCTCTCTAAGCTAACAGTTTTTATAATAAATTGAACAAAGGAAAGATACATTGGAACATAGGAAAAATCATTATGTCCGCCGGACTTGCTGAGCAGAGCGAGAAGGAAAGGATGCAACATTGCAACATTTGTGAACCTCCGCTCAGGAAAAATACACATAGCGAAGACTACGGAACAGGAACCAAGAAAATAAAACATGTATCACATTAATCCGGCTTCTCCTCGGCTATCGAGCCACAGTTCAGAGTTTCCCTCTAAGGCTCCTTTGTTTTTCAAGACTGCCAAGGACACTTTCACTTCTCTTGGAGAACTCCCAAAAAACTGCTGCTGTCCTCATGGAAAGTTTCCCGACAAGGACCATGGTCAGTTAGCTTCAGAACCATTTCCAGCAGGGGTCTCCCTCGTCTCAGCTTTCAAATTATAATCACAGTCAGGCTCACTTTATTCAGCCTTCTCTCTCAGGGCAACATAGGCCTTAATAGACCATCTTAATTAAAAGAGACAAAAACAACGTTACTACAGCATAGTGATTAAACAGTGTTAACCCCACTAATACCCTTATGTGTATGCATTTATCTAGCACTTGCAACATAGGAAAGCATTAATTCAAAAGCGTTTTGTGCTCAAAAATAAACAGCACATAGCAACGTTTAAACATGAAAAACACATTTAACACACGCATTATTATTAGTCAGCACATTTAAGCACATTCACGTGTAACTCTTTCTTGTTAAAACAAACGGATTGATTAATATAAACACATTTGCACAAGACAAATAATTAATTATTAATAATTAGTACAACGAATAGACATGCCAGAGCTTCAAAAGCCCCAGAATTTTCAAACTGAAAACTCTGCTCCAGCAATCCCCCCTTTGGTGATTTTATCACCAAATAAACCCAAAAAAAAAATTAGTGAAAATTTAGTCCCATTTTAGGAGAAATCAGAAATGTCTTTTCCCCTATACACAACATTAAACACCAGTCCCTCTTTCATCATCCCTTTTTGTCTTTAAGTAAACACTCTCCCTCAATTCTTCTAGTTCAATTTCTTGAGGTTCTCTCTTCAACCTCTTGTTTTTCTTTTCTTTATTCAATTTCTTCCTCCCTCCCCTGTTTTTACAACACACACACACCAATCTTATTATTAATAAAGCCACAATTATACAAGACAAGGGAAACAATATTCTACCTATAATAGTACTACCTATCTTTGCAATAAAATCCTTAACAGCTATCATCTTATTAGCTATTTTAGTCCACAAACTCTCAGCTTCAAGTGGTACTAATTCTTCATGCAAATCAGTAATATTTTTGATATAGACTTTTAGGTCTCTACTTTCGTCTGGAATGTAAGTGCAACAATGTTGAACTTTCAGCATTCCACAGACTCCACCCTCCTTGGCCAATAGAATATCAAGGGCAAGTCGATTTTGCATAGACATGGCACGTACGGCACTTAATTCCGTATTTACCAAAAGAAACCCTCCAGCGGTATTTGTCGATAAGCGATCAACCACTGTAGACAGTTTCCGAATTCCATAAGCATTTAAAGAAATTCCCACTGCTGGAATCAAAACCCCAAAAATATCACCCACTATTTCAGACCAAGTTTCTCTCTTAAAACGCATTAGTAAATTAACATCTTCTACATCTGTTACTTTATCTATATGAAAAGTCTTTGGAAAAACTAGGCCCACATAACACGTGCCATACCAATGGTCAGGCAACTTGTAATAAGCCTTATTCCCACAAACATAATATACTCCTGGAAAAATCGTATCTTCTCCACCTCTGAAACCCCAACCTGTTGCAATGAAGTATGTATCATGGCACTCACTAGTCCCAACAAAATATGTATCATATTGGGATTTCCTTCATGTAATACAAAGTTTACCCTTCTGTGGTGCGTCTAGAGCTAAAGTTGGACTAGCCCCATTCTTCAACTCTTTTCCCATCTCAATGTCCCAAATTGTCTCACTCACTTCATATTTCCCTGCTTTCTCATGCCTGTTCAATCTCCTTTCTTCTACCATATCCAGGAAAGCTTTCTCCTCTCCTTTCAAACTGCAAGTTAAATTATTCTTAAAAATGTAATCTAATGTTAATCCTTTTTCTTCAATAAAAATCTCACCAAAAGTGTTAGCTTCTTTAGCTGGATTCAGCTCTTTGTTCATTGGCAAGTGCCCAAAAATACTATCTCTGTTAGACATCTTATAATCTACTTTCCCTAACAAATAAAAAACACTACTTAAAATACTACAGGAAATACCATATGTAGCTGGTAAATGATGATAAGTAACACCCTCTGAAACGGATGCAGGTAATTGCATACAGACGTAGCAATCCCTTACTTCCATTGTCTTCACATATTCATATAACAGCTTCGAAAAAACATTACTAGAAAAGTTATTAATTGACCTATCTTTGTGTGTGTAAGCATTACTAATTCTAATTGGAACTTGTTTTTGTGAATTCTTCTCTACATTTGTCATATTCTCTATATGCATTCCAAACTCTACTCTAAAAGTAACTAATAAAACTAAAACACCCCATAGAAGCATTAATAATCCAGTACAACAGCAGCACATCCTACACCACCTCTTAAGGAAGGCACATCTATTTCTATTATCCTCTATGTTAGCCATTTTAGTTTAGCCTCTACTACTCCACTACTGTTTGAACTTCTTCAATTCTTCAGTAATTCTTCAGCTTTCAGTTTATCCAAATGATCTCTTTATTCACTTGATCCAAGTGAATCCTTCTTTCACTCAGTTTGGATACTTGTCATTCTTCACTTCAATTTCTTCAACATCAAATTGTATCAGATCTCCAACATCAAAATCCTCTGTACTCGACTCTTCTCCAATGTCAGTCAAGAGTACTTTCAGAATTTCACCAGTATCTTCCTCAACCACTTCTCTCAAGATCTCTTCCGGATTATCTCGAGTCACTGTTTCTTCTTTTCCTCCTTCAGACAGTGCCACATAAGACCATTCCGGTGATCTGTACTTTTTGTTGGGTCTTCTTACTCTTTTTATTTCCACTGGTTCGTTTGACTCCTTTGATTCTTCTCCTTCAGCTTTTGAACTTTGACTCGAAACTTCATTCACTTGTTCAGCTTTCGATGTATTTGCTCTTATCACTTTGTATCTCAGCCTCTTAACTCTGTTGTTAGGCCAACGGTCTCCTCTTAACACCTTTTTCGGCTTTATTTCCTTATTATTTCTTTCTCCGATCCAAGTTCTCTTTCTCAGAACTCGACCCTCTGTTTGTTCATCTTCATCATCTGTTTCAAGTGCCTCTTGTTTCCGTTTTCCAGCAGCTCTCTTTTTCTCCACAGATTTTTTCACCACTGTTTGAGACTTCCCTACTCCTGTCCCTCCTCGGGTCTCCGACACGCAATCTTCTTGCTGTCTACTTGTCCCTTCACCTGGCTCATCAAGAATGTTCCCTACACCTCCTCGGGGGTCTTCCGCAATCTGTCCCTCTCTATCTTTTTCTGACCCTACTTCTTCAAGTATAATCTCAAGTGGTTCTTCAATCTCCTCCTCTTCTGATTCAGGAGTAATCTCTGTGTTATTTCTCTTTTCTTTTTCCTTCACTGCTGTTTGAAACTTCAGGCTCTCTTACAGAATTCGATCTCCTCTCTGATACTCGCAGTGGTTCATTCGAAGCTCTTCCTACTTCTTTCCCCACTTATTCTGTATCTTCATCATCTCTGGAATCTGACTCTTCAAAATACTCTTTACCAGTCCCTTCTTTTGGGTTTGGAACTCTCAGAGTATGACTTGCATGTACCCAGTGCTTCACTCCAGCACACTTTACTGCAGTCGTCGTAGTCAGAATAACTTGTCTTGGCCTTCCCCACCTTGGAATCAAGCAATTTCTTCTCCTGTGAACTTTTATCCTCACCCAGTCTCCTGGACTCCGATCATGAGCTTGCTTCTTCTCAAGTGTGGTAGCTTCTTCTCCAACCTGGTGAAACACAGAATGAACTGCGTCAGCCAGGCCTTTACAGTAATCCAAAATCATGTCATCAGTTATTGTCACCAACTTATTGACAGGCACGAATGCATGGCGCATAGCACGTCCCATGATTATCTCGTGCGGACTCAAACCAGTAGTTCTATCTGGAGTAGATCTCATAGTCATCAGAACTAGAGGCAAAACATCTGGCCATTTCATGCCAGTGGCTAAGCACATTTTTCCAGTTCTATTCTTGATTGTGCCATTAATCTGCTCAACCACACCAGAAGCCTCTGGTCGGTATGCACAATGTAGCTTCTGCTGTATTTTCAATGCTTCACAAATCAAACCCATAAGCTCATTTTGAAAGTGTCTACCTCTATCAGACTCAACTGTTACTGGAAACCCGTACCTAGGAATCAACTCCCTTAACAGTAACTTTGCCACTGTTAATCCATCATTTCTTCTAGTCGGGTAAGCTTCCACCCACCTTGAAAACAAACAGACTACCACTAGAACATACCTCAGTCTGTTTACTTGGGGCATCTCAATGAAATCGATCTGCATTCTTGTAAAAGGACCTCCTTCTCTGCCTATTGTTCCCAGACTCACCACTGTCTTTTTCCCAGTGTTAAATTGCTGACAAACTAAACACCTCTGACAGATGCTTTCTGCAATTGTCCTGAACTTTGCATTGTACCAGGTCTGCTTGAATGACCTAACCATCGCGTCCCTCCCCAAATGTCCCTGGCCATGATACATCCTTGCCATTGACGACAAGATGGAGTTCGGCATCACTGGTCTGCCATCTCTGTAGACCCAAACATGGTCTGTTTCTCTTGGAGCACATCCTGCCTTAATCCAATCTTTTTTCTCTTCCTCTCCTGCCTCATCTTGCAACTGTTTCACTCCATCCCAGGTCTCTAGGACATTAGTAAACATCACAGATAGAAAAGACATTTCCCTTTCTCTGTCCCTGTTGATGGACTTATTCGTTTTGGCACAGTATTGCGCAACATCGTTGGCATATCTGTTTCCAACCGTTATAAAATCCTCCCCTGGACCATGGGCAGCACATTTTACAACTGCTAACTCCTTAGGCAGCTGTATCGCCTCAAGCAATTTACCAATCATTTCAGCATTCTTTATTGGAGTTCCACTCGATGTCAAGAAACCTCTTTGTAGCCAAAGTTGGCCAAAATCATGCACCACTCCAAATCCATACTGACTATCAGTCAATACAGTCGTCCTCAAATCTCTCCCAATTTCGCAAGCCTTTGTCAATGCTATCAATTCAGCAACTTGCGCAGATTTCACTCCTTTCAATGGTGATGCTTCCATGACCTCCGAAACTTTGCATACCGCATATGCTGCACATAGCACACCATCATCATTTCTCAGACATGATCCATCCACAAACAACACATGATCACTCTCATTCAAGGGAAGATCCCTTATGTCTGGTCTCGGTTTTGTACAGTACTCAAGCACATCCAAACAGTCATGATCATCTTCCATTTTCACACCCACATTTTCAATGTCTGGCAAAAGCGTCGCTGGATTCACATTCACACATCTCTCAAGAGTCACATTTGATGCTCCCAGAATCACTTTTTCATATTTGGTCAATCGACTATGTGACATGTACTGAGTTCTACTTCTTGTCAAAAGAATTGCCACATTGTGAGGTACGAATACCCTTACAGGATATCCCATTATGATTCCTTCACTCTGTTCCAGACTCCTGCATGTTGCAGCCACAGATTTCAGACAACCTGGTAAACCCACAGCTACAGGGTCAAGTGTCGATGAGAAGTACGCAATAGGCCTTCTCAGTAATCCATGTTTCTGAATTAACACTGAAAGTGCACATCCATTCCTTTCACTGCAGTACAGCTCAAATTCTTTCTCATAGTCAGGCATACCCAAAGCTGGAGCCTCACACATTTTACTTTTGAGCTCTTCAAATGCTGCCATTTGTTCTGCATCCAGATCCAATGGATCCGTCATTTCACTTTTTGTCAGTTTAATCAGTGGCTTTGCTATCAGGGAAAAATTAATTATCCACTGACGACAATAACCCACCATACCCAGGAACATTCTCACTTCTCTCTGGGTCTTTGGAGCTTTCATTTCTCTGATTATTTTGATCCTGTCAGTAGTCACTTTTCTCAGACCTTTTTCAATATTGTGTCCAAGATAATGAACCTCTTTCTTGCAAAATTGCAATTTGGCTGGAGATACCTTTAACCCTCCATCTGCCAGATGATTCAGTAAAGCTATGGTATCTACTTCACAAGCTTCACGTGTTTTTGATGCCACCAGTAGGTCATCAATGTATTGCACTAGCACTGAATTCTCGGGCATGATCAAACTCTCCAACTATTTCTTCAATAACTTATTGAATATCGAAGGACTCTCCGTATACCCCTGTGGGATTCGACACCATGCTAAGATACGCTGGCCAAACCTAAATGCAAAAATCGGCTGGCTATCATGATGCAACGGAATTGAAAAGAACGCATGACACAAATCAATCACTGTATACCACTCAGCATCATGTGGAATTTGATACAGGATCACTGATGGATTTGGCACAATAGGACAACATGCCACCACAATTTGATTAACTTTTCTCAAATCCTGTACAATCCTAAATTTCCCATTGGGCTTTTTTAGTCCCATTATCGGTGAATTACACGGACTACTCAGTAGTTCTCTCAGGACTCCTTGCTGAATCATTTTCTCAATTATAGGAGTTATCCCTTCAATTATTTCTGGTGTCATTTTGTATTGAGGAATGTTAGGATATGTTATTCCCTCTTTTACTGCAATTTTCACTGGATCTACGTTATTCATCAATCCCACATCCTCTCCAGTAAAATCCCAAACTGTCCTTTTCACCGTGTCTCTCAGCTCTTGAGGCAAATCCTCCGGATTAAACACAGCAAATGCACCAATTAACTCACTCTCTCTATTTTCTAGAGTCACTCGGTACAAAGCATCTTCATCTGGTGTCTCAAAGGCTATTCCATCCGGTGTACAAAAAATTGTTCAATTCATCTTGCACAACAAGTCCCTACCCAATAGGTTCACTGGACTCGTGTCACAGACAATGAATCTATGCATGTCTGAAAATTTCCCTATCTGTACTCTTACCGGTTCAGTAAGACGTGTTTTGATTTGTGTATTGGCTACACCAACTACTTGTATTGCTTCATCCGAGAGAGGAATATTTCTAACATCTGTTGACCTGACAGTTGATCTTGTCGCACCTGTGTCTACCAAAAAAGTAACACTCTCCTCATTTATTTTCCCATCCACAAATGGTCCTGCCTGGTCTATTTCTAGAGTTGCACCAAGTATGCACTCTTCTTCCTCTCCTCGGCACCGTCAATAATCACCCTCAGACTCACTCCCTTCACTCTTTAACAAGTACTGCTGTACTTTGTTAGAACGTCTTGGTTTGTTTACCTGCTCATCATTGTAGAATCCTGAATCCTCATTATACTTTTGTAACCCTCTATTCTGCGGCAAGGGCGGTTTTGGCTCTTGACTCTGCTGTCTCACAACTTTCTGTTGTTGCTGCTGTTGATTATTTCCTTCGTTCTGCACCTGTTGATTTAAATTTTTATTTTCATTACTCACTAATGGTGGATTAGGACACTCCGATCTCCAATGCCCCAATTGGCCACAGTTGTGACAAGGGAACTTTTTCTTTGCTTCCTCAAGACTTCCTTTTCCTTTTCCTGCATATCTAGGTCTATTCCCTGCATTATTTCCTGGATTATTCGCTTGTTCCACTAACTGTGCTTCCTGTCTCTCCGCAACTTTCACTTGTGCCCACATTGCTTTTTCTTTCAGCTTTCTTTGTTTTGCTTCAATTTCATCACTGAAGTATTTTGCATGTCTCAGGATCTCATCTACTTTCTTACTCTGCCAATCCACTGTGTGCTCACGAATTCTCTCACCAATTTCAGGTCTTAGGCCATATACAAATCTGTATACAAAGTGACTCAAATCTTTGTCACCCAGGTGTTCATCTCCACTGAATTGTTTAAATGCCAGTATCAGCCTTTCGTAAAAAGCATGAACTCATTCTTTCGCTTCCTGTTGTGTTCGATCTATCTTTACCCAGTCTGTCTCTTTTGCAGGTACTTTACTCTTCAGGTATACCATCACCTGATCATACTTTCTCATTACCTCTGGATCTGGTGCCCCTGTTCTTGGGTCTCTTGGATATTCCTCAGTAGGCCAACTCACAACTATTTTACACTCAGTCCACAAGTCTGCTGGAACAATTATATCAAACAGACTATTCAGGTCAACCCACAGCACTTTTGACAATTTCACAAACCTATCTACCTGCCTATACCACTCGACGGGCTTTTCTCTCAATCGAGGGAAATCATTCGTAAATGATAAAATATCCTGTCTGGTCCATGGAACATGTACATATCCTCCTCCAGGTATTTCTCTCATAGGATAATTATCCACTGGTTTCTCCTTTTCTCTCACTGGAAATGCTGAATAAGTCGTTCTATCTTCAGTCTCATCTCTTTTCTTATACCACCTATCCTTCCACTTTTCAACATCACCCCATCTTCGCAATAATGCTACCATTTCTTTAATCTGTCCTGTTCTACCAGTAGCATTCAAATTTTCAATATCCTTTTCTGTAAAATCCATCCTGTAAGTTCTCTGTAAAGCTTTCACTTTATCAATGTCAACTCCCTGTTCATTTGCTATTGCTCTTAGCCTGTCATGTGTATTCCTTGCTCTCCAGGTAACACTCTTGCACATAAACATTAGTTCACCATCATGATGACTCTTTAAAATCTCTATTGGAACTGTTCCTGTAACAAGCTCTTCTAGTTCTACACGTAACTTAGCTACGTCAATTACTTGTGAATCTTTTTCTTTTTTCTGTAGAACCTTCATCCAATCATTCAAATCATCAACTGTTATTTCAGCAGTTTTTCTCACTGGAACCACTCTCTTTTGCGGTTCTAAAATCGGCATCCCTGAACAACTAGCTTCACTAGCATCCAATATTTCACTACATGTGTCATGTCTTTATTGTCTCAGGTCATTTCTTTCTGCTCTTTTGCCTGAATCTCCTGAAGGACCAACTGAATTTGTCAGATTATTCCCAACATATGGAATCACCAGTCCATTCTCACCTGCTTTCTGTTTATCAAACACAGGCATAACTGGACCTATTGTTACAGGCACCGTAACAGCTTCTAGATTCTTCGTTAACTCCCTAATCTTCTCAGTCAACTCTGTTGTAGTTCTGGCTAATTGTCTGGCATTCTTATCAAGGTAATGATCACTCCTTACCTCAGGTGTCTCATTTTCTGTCTCACTAACACAAACTGTATCTCTTATCGGAGAAACAACTGGGGTACTTTTGTCCGGTTCTGGTCTATATGGAGGTGGTCTTTTGTAAATCATGTCATTCAAGACCTCATCCTCGTACTCATTAACTCCATATCTTCTTATTTCTGACTCAGGAACCCTTTCTGCTCCTCCTTCAACTGTTCTCATCGGATATAATCCCTCTGACATACTAACATCTCGCTACCTTTTCATTCGATCATGATGAGTCTCACGATCATGTCTCCTCCCAAACATGTACCTATAATACCCTCCTGATCTTTGTTTTTCTCTCTCATGTACTTCTTCTTCCCATTCCACTAAAGCCTCGAACTGTGTAGGTCTCGGCTTCGGGTCAAGACATAACATCTTTTCCCGTAGATTTCTCAACACGGCCAGATTAAATGAACCATGTTCTGGAAATGCTAGAACACCATCTTCTTTAGTATACCTAACCCAATTCTCCAACCATATACAAGTATGAAACCCATGTCTCGCAGCCATGAAGGATGCAGGTGTTTTCGGTGGAGGTAACAACTCGCCCTCTCTTGTTTTAACATCTTTATCCTTGCTAAACCACTTTTTAACTTTACCAAAAAATGTTTTTTTCTTCTTCTCTTCTTGATAATACATTTTAGCGTTTACAAAGAACTCGCTACTCTTTCCGTATTATAAATATACAATACGATTTTTCAACCAATTGCAGCGCGGCTCACACTAACGCACCAATCCTGGAACGTTTACGTCACTAAATAGCTCTTCCAATCCTTGCGCGGCTCACACTAACGCACCAATCCTAGCGCGAGCACTATTCTGATCTACCATCCAATCAGAGCGCGGTCTTTCTGACGTCAACAGTCGCTGCAGTTTGTCTCTGTCTTCTGTCACTCGTCTACCCCTCCTTTACAAAAAACTTTTCAGTAGACTTCGTGTCAAAATTTCTACAAAATCTATTAGTTACAACATAAAAACATCTCCATTGTCTGCTTCGCTAACCACAGAATAGTAAAAAAGTTTATTTCATAAGAAACCTTTCATTGACACAGTAGCACTTCTTCTACTCTGCCCTATTAACATACATTCATTAACTGTTTCCTCCAGGACTTGTCCAAAGAGTCTTACAATCAACTAAATTTACAAACATTCACGCACATTCATACAAAGGAAATATAGTACATACGCACAGAATCCTGCTTCCCGAGAACAGACAATCTGCTCCACTACAGAATTATAACGTACACCAACTAAGCAAGCTTTCTTTGCCCAGTTTTTCAAATAAGCTCAGAGAATACCTATTACTCCTCCCGCGATAAGCTTTAACGGAAATCCTTACGGATCCCTGGGACTTAAGACCAGAGTTTCACAGATAACCTTCACTATCATTCACACTCCTTATATACCAGAAATATCTAATAGTAACATACGACGATGTCACTTATTCCGAACCCAGACATTGTGACGCGCAACTTCAATTGTCACACGTTATTCCTTACAATTCCGTCTTTCCCGAGAGCAGCATTTACTTCCCTCTGCCCTACTACGGAACTGCTACAGCAGCTTCCAAGTTCCAGAAGCACTACATATAACTTAACATTACGACTCCAACATATAGTATTAGTACATATACCAACATGAACCAATAATCAATAATCAATAAAAACAATCTTATCTAATCAAAACAATCAACAAAACCATCAATCTCTGCTACCAGGAAATTGATAGAGATCAGGGTGTGTATAATATTCCCACTACCACGGATAAAGTAATCTCACAGTTACACGCACATGCATACATCATACGCTAGGGCCCATTTCACTAACATACGCTCAAATACTCTACCAGCAATAAACCTGTGGAAAGAAAACACTCCTGAACACCCTGCATCTATATCGAGGTCGATAAGACCTGGTTTTTGTGACTGTCCCTAAGCATAGTCTATACAATATATACAACAATAATCAATAACGCAAACCCAAACCCAATAATTGACAAAAATGAATATCCAACACCATGTTTAAAATTATATTGCTTTATCTAAAATTAGTCAAAGAAAATTCAATCAGAGTAAATCATTTCTCATAGTTACCTATTCTAGCTAAATGTCAGAACGGGTCAGGACAAGTCTCTCGGTAAATGTCTCTCAAGACGAAGTCCCGTCAGCATCAATTCTCAGCAACGCAGGTTCATCACGCAGCAAAGGCAAAATGGCAAGTGGCAAAAGGGTGGGGAGAACCCTCTCTAAGCTAACAGTTTTTATAATAAATTGAACAAAGGAAAGATACATTGGAACATAGGAAAAATCATTATGTCCGCCGGACTTGCTGAGCAGAGCGAGAAGGAAAGGATGCAACATTTGTGAACCTCCGCTCAGGAAAAATACACATAGCGAAGACTACGGAACAGGAACCAAGAAAATAAAACATGTATCACATTAATCCGGCTTCTCCTCGGCTATCGAGCCACAGTTCAGAGTTTCCCTCTAAGGCTCCTTTGTTTTTCAAGACTGCCAAGGACACTTTCACTTCTCTTGGAGAACTCCCAAAAAACTGCTGCTGTCCTCATGGAAAGTTTCCCGACAAGGACCATGGTCAGTTAGCTTCAGAACCATTTCCAGCAGGGGTCTCCCTCGTCTCAGCTTTCAAATTATAATCACAGTCAGGCTCACTTTATTCAGCCTTCTCTCTCAGGGCAACATAGGCCTTAATAGACCATCTTAATTAAAAGAGACAAAAACAACGTTACTACAGCATAGTGATTAAACAGTGTTAACCCCACTAATACCCTTATGTGTATGCATTTATCTAGCACTTGCAACATAGGAAAGCATTAATTCAAAAGCGTTTTGTGCTCAAAAATAAACCGCACATAGCAACGTTTAAACATGAAAAACACATTTAACACACGCATTATTATTAGTCAGCACATTTAAGCACATTCACGTGTAACTCTTTCTTGTTAAAACAAACGGATTGATTAATATAAACACATTTGCACAAGACAAATAATTAATTATTAATTATTAATAATTAGTGCAACGAATAGACATGCCAGAGCTTCAAAAGCCCCAGAATTTTCAAACTGAAAACTCTGCTCCAGCAAATGCTTATACCTGACTTACTACCACTGTACTTGACATGTCCCCTGAGACAAAGCTTAACTTGCCACATGGGTCACCAGTGGCTGAGTGCCTCATTCATACTGGTGGTTCAGAGGGCAGGCAAAGTACTTAACCTACCGCTGTCTTCCATTAAAACTAGAACAAATATTTTAACGGAAATCCTACAGCCTGGGCCAGCAACATCAGAGCCCTTTCTTCCTTTCAAGTGACTCTCATACATGCTCTGATGGCCATCTTGTCAAAACTATGTTCTTGGCCACGTGTGAACAGGCAGGGGCCTGGACGTCAAGCCCGCACCCAGTGACCTGGATTTTCTCATAAAGTATCCCACCTCAGAGAGCCTTGTTGTGCATGACTCCAATATTAAAATGAATGCCAATTTCCCACTACTGTTACTGATAGGGAATCTTAACAGAATTGACGCCTCAGGCAAATTCGTGCTTTCTTCATCCAGTCTGGCATTGCGGTCTGTCAACGAAGTCTGCCTATTAGGTCAATACGCCAACATCCTTTGGGGCATGGCCAGCAAGATGTTGCTGGCAGTTCTAGAAGATCTGAGAGCCTCTTTCGCCCAGAGGATACATGATGGTCTAGACAAAGGGAAATATGTTATCCGCTTAGGGCTGGATACCACAGGTTGCCTTAGCAAAGTGGTTCTTTTCAATGTGGTCTTTCATAGACATGCCTGGAGGAGGAAGGTCCATTGGGTTCTCCAGCACTATGTAGAATTCATTGATGGACATGCCCTTTGATGGGTCTCAATTCTTCGCTTTGCAACACTTTAAAGGTAGTTGAACTACAGCACATTCCTTGGGGCTGTTGGCTCCTACACACTTCCTAAACCACTTTCGGAAATTTAGAGGCTACTCTAGAGGGCTGACATGTATACAAATTGAGACTTTACAAACCGTAATGCAGCGGGCAACCCTGTCTTTTCAGGCATGTGCACATGGAACAAGCTGACAACATGCGGGCCAGCATAGGCACCAGTTTTTCAAGGGCTCCTCCCCTACTACACCGGTCAACAAACCACCTACGTTTACACTAAGTGGCTCATGTCCACCTAGTGGGAGTCAGGATCTAACATTTCCTCCAGAATTCATGATCCATTACATCCAACTAAAATCGAAATTATTCAAAACAGCTATGCTCTACCCTTTCTTTCCTACCACCCAATATACCTCTCACTCTAGAACACATTTCCGAGGAGCATTTCTCCATCACCCTAAAGGAGATTCACCTGTTGCTCCCCAAAGTGCTGTAGAGAAGGTTTTAAACTCAGAGTAACAATCCCTTTCTTTCTCTATTTTCTCATTCCAGACAGGAATGGGGTCCTCAGCCTTATCTTGAACTTCCATTCTTTGTGCCTTCCTACTGAAGGAAAGATTCAAGATGATGACGTTGGCTGTGATCCTGTCTGCTTTGGCATCTGGATGGTATCCCAGGACTTGCAGGATGCTTATTTTCATATACCCGTTCTGCAGTCCCACAGATGTTACCTGCCCTTCAAGGTAGGCCAGGATCATTTTCAATTAAGACACTCTATTCAGGCACACCTGCCCCCCTTGGGTGTTGGGACAAATGATGGTGGTGGTCGCAGCTCATCTTCCGAGGAATCACTGTGTTGCTGTACATCGACACTGGCTGCTGAAGGCAGTCTTGCCGCTATGAAACGATGGTTTTCAATATAAATAAATGGAAGTCCCATCCAAATTTCTCTGAAATTTCCATTCATCAGGTCAATCCTGGGTAGAGTGTAGTTTAGGGCTTTCCCTCAGCTGTACTGAGTCTTGGGCATTCAGGCTGTGACTTGATGTTTTAAGTTCACTCCTGGATTTTTCTGCGTATGGTGTGAGCTTTTTGGCCTCTTAGCCCCGTGCATCCTCAATTGTAAGCCCTGCCAGATGGGACATGCAATCAGTAAAGTGGAACCTGAAGTCCCAGTGGGCTGTGCCCAAAGGCCACCTTTGCGACACCATCTTGATCTCTGGGGATGCAGCTCAGGTCTGCCGTGGTGATTGAAAGATTGCAGTTTGTCTTGCAGCGGGCCACTCTCCCTTTTCCATCCAGAGCTTTCTCTGGTGATGATTTGGGGTAAATCTGGGAAAGCTGGAGATGTGAGGATTCTGGTCTCCAGTGGAGAGACAGTTTCCACATCAGTGTTTTGGAGCTGCGGGCCATATATGTGGCTCTGAAGGCTTTCTTATTGTACATTCAAGGGAAGGATGTGGCAGATTCTCACTGGCGACACCCACCGTCGTGAGGTACTGTAACATGCAGGGTGGGGTTGGGTCCCAGATCCTGTCCCATGCCGATATTGCGCCAGAGCTTCTTCCTGGTTGCAAATCATCTGGTAAAGTTCTGAAATGCAATTGCAAATAAACTCAACATTGTGGCTGCTAAATCCTGAGGTGATGCAGGTTGTCTTCCAACAATTGGGAGAATCCTGGCTAGATCTTTTCGCCACTGTCAAGAATGCACATTGTCAACAATTTTTCACTTTGCAGTTTCTGCAAGTACACTTGATACGGGCTGCATTGCGGCTGGAATTGGACAAGAGACTACTGTATGCCTTCCCCCCACTCTCCTGTCCCTGAGTTCTAAAGAAAATCTAGAACGATCGGGCCGAAGTCATCCCGGTGGCCCTGTATTGGGCCAGGAGAGTGTGGTACCCAAAACCCCTGAGCACGAGCACTTGTTCTACAATCAGGCTACCACTCCAGGAGGACCTTGTGAATCTGCAGAAGGTCAGAGGCTGCCATCCGAATCTACACAATCCTCAGCTGTGTCGAGATTGAGTGCTGGCAGTTGACTGCGTTTGATTTGCTGTTTAGAGTGGCAAATATCTTTCTCGCTGCCAGACACCCCTACACAGAATCCATTTATGCCAGGTACTGGAACAAATGCATGGCCTGGTACAGTTCCGAAAATACAAGCCTCACAGGAAAAGCTGTTGGATGTTTTTTTTTATTTGTTTTTAGCCAAACAAGACTTTGCAGTGGGCACTACAAAAGATTATCTTGTCAGACTTTTTAACCTTCATTTTGCTGGACCAATCATCCTCTTGTGATGAGGTTCATTAAAGGTTAATTTCATTTTCTCAAATAACTTTTGTAATGCCATAGTGGAACTTTTACCTTGGTCTTGACATTCCCCATATATACAACCTTTGGATGGACCTTGACGATTGTATTCCTCATTGCAATTACCTCAGCGCATAGCATGAGTGTATTACAAGCACTTTTCCAGACAGATTGGTGCTGAGGACTCAGGTGGCCTTCGTAACTAAAGTCATGATTCCCTTCCCTGTTGGACAATCCATCACTCTGCCACTGTTTCGTTTGCCCCTTAAAAGAGGAGGAGAAGGCTCCATCTGTTGAACCTGAAACTGCTCTGTGTTCTTCATAGGTTGCACCAAGGCTCATTGTGTGAATAATCAGTTTTTGTAGTGTTATCCAGAGCAAAGAAAGGGGAGGTGGTGTAGAAGAAGACCTTGTCAATGTGAATAGTCCTCTGCATTATGGTCTTCTACTCACTGGACATGACGCAGCCTGTGGAAGGTATGGGAGTCCATTCTACCAGTGCTAAGGCTGCTACCACTGCTTTGGTACGAGAAGTGCCTGTTAATAATATCGTCCAAGCTGTGATGTTTTTGCGTTAGTGCACATGTCCATAAAGCACTACTTCCTTGACGGTCAGGTCTGGTGGAATGGACAATTTTTCTGCTCCGTTCTGCAAGACATTTTGGTCTAAAGTCCACTCTACACCCTTCATCTTGTGGAGGTACGACTTTGGTATCTGATAAATTAAGGAATCTGCGGTTAACATCCATCTAAAGAACAAGTTACTTACTTTTCAGTGAAGCTCTTTCCGGTGGATACTCTGTCTAATCGCAGATTATTCATCCCCCCCTTCCATCTCCTTGTTCTGTGAAGTGGCCTCTTTTTAACATCATAAACACTCCCAAGTTAGTATTCAGCACATTGTAACCAACAATTGTTCACACATTGTGCCTGAGGGAGCGGAAAGAAAAGGTGTGGTGCTTATATGCGGCTCGGCTCCCATCTGTTCTGTTGTGATACAGAGCTAATGTAGTGCCATGTGGCAGCACATAAGAACATTACTATGTAAAATCTATGGATCCAGTCTGATGCCTGGGAAATATTCTAAGATGAGCAATCTGCGTTAGAGTATCCACCAGAATTAATGCTACTGAAAGTAACCGTCTTTTTAAGGGTCTTTGATTAGACACAATGATACAGATTCTGCTTTTTATGATCACTCCTTTTATTCATAATGACTTTTGTTGTCTAACATCCTCAATTCATACTTGAAATGTATCTTCACTGGTTAGCAGAGGAACCTGGCTGCTTTAATTCTGTTTTGCCACAGTTCATTTTGTGGATTCTATATGCAGTGTTAATAGTGATAGTGAAAAAAGAGGTTGACAGGCTAGCCGTCCCTTATGTTTTGGTTTAATTGGAGACCGTTCAAACCAACTTCTCCATTTAACACGAGTTAAGATTTTGAGGATGCATGTGTTTACTGGAAGCAGTTCGGTTACTTGATACCAAGACCTGAAGGTTACATTTGTTTTTTTTCCCTTAATCATGGGCCGTCTTCCACCTGAGTACCCAGGCATAACAAAAGACAGGACTACACTGAATAAGGGACAGACTAGTGTATAGATTTAGGATTGTAGCTGAATACCATTCATGCCCCATAACCCTTTTTCCTGCTGCTACTGTTGTATTTCTATGTCTCACCTACCAGAGAGCTCAAGCTTTCTGATTGTGAAAGACCAAATGGGAGTTTAAAGTTGGCTTATAGCCCATCCATTTCTTGTCATTGGTTGACTTTTTATCATTCTAAGTTAGTTGCTTCTTATTCGATTTCTTGCCTTCCTTTTCTTTGTTGGTCTTTCCCCTGGAGCATATCCTCTTTACAATCCTTTTGATTGGGTGATTTGTATCCTTACACTGCCCACGTTGAGGGAACTACTTTTATTCTTTGTCATTCAATACTCCATGAGAGCGCATGTGTGCTACTTTCCGAACTCTCCTGCTTGTGCCACCTCCCCCACCCTCAAATAATCTCACCAATCCCCTGTGATGTTTTTGTTCCTGATCCCTCAGTTTGTCTGTAAAAGCTGAGTAACTAAGGTATTTTTGTTGGGATGTGGCTGACGAGCAGGCTTAAATGGTTGTTTTGTTATATCTCCTGCATTCCACATTTCCTGGAAGCATAATCTTAGCCATACAAAGGCTTTTTTGGCGATTTGGCATCTGCTGCACTCTCAGCTGGCCTCTGGTGTACTTCCCATTATACTTATTTTGTAGAGCCATGCCTTCCTGGGCTACTATGGAGGACCAAATGGCTGAATCCTGTATAAAGTAAACTGTCTTGGCAAGTGTTGCTCTTTACATTCTGATACTCCCTTATCCTGTTTAAATTCTGTTCAGAGTTTATTAAGACACTACCTATTGGTGTGACATGTACTTGTTGAGCTGGTTAACACTTTTGGGCACAATTCACAGAGAAATTAGAAAATCTGCAGATTAAGATTAACTACCTTGCATGGGCTCAGGTTTATGAGTTTCAGGAATTGACAAAGGTTTAACAGAGTGCCGAAAAGACTGTGACAATCACAGTTTTCCAGATTTTGCCCCCAGATAACTTTAGGGAATTTCTATATTTGTTTATGCTGAGGCAGTTTTGCAGTACGAGTCCTTTTCTGGATTTACGTGCTGTTTATTATTCCGCCATCTAGTGGTTGGGGCCAGAATCGTTCTTGTTTTTCGTCTTTTTTTTTTTTTTTCTTGTGGCCGTCGTTGACTCAGGGTGCTTTGGTGGTATTTACATCCCCTGTGTGACTTCAGACGGTGCCCCAGAAGTTCATGTGCATAGTCGCCATTTTCTTTTCTTTTTTTCTGCCGTTGGTTCTGAAAGCATGACTGACGAGCTCTGAAGAATTTTGGGAAAAAGACAAATGTAAGAATCAACCAAATTTCCAAATACCGAGATAAGAATGATGAGTAAGAGATTGGAGCCCTCTTGGTCTTGATGGGGGACCCTGCCGGTAACCACGTGGTTGGAGAAGGAAGAAGGGGGAGGCAGATAAGGGTCATAGAAAAGACCCATTTTAAGTTCTGCCCCAACTGCCACCACATTTGACCCACAGAAAGACCTCCACGAGGTCTGCAACCTTGGTCTCCTGAAAGTCCACAAAAACGAAGACTGCAAGGCCTGTTCAGAGTTTGTACCCAAGACTTTAAAGATGCAACCTCTACAGCGGCTAGAGCATTACTCCATGGCCAGCACTCTGAAGACGCAGGTATCGCTCAAGGACCTTGGCTTATCCAGTGACTAGGAGGAGAACGTTGAGAAGGTTGAAGCAGCTTGTAGAGATATGTCGGACTTCGAGATCTTTGTTGCCGACAACGAAAAGAGGCAAGTGTTGAAAAAGCTGATTAAGGACACCGAAGGGAAGCCATCAAAGGCAAATAAGCTCCCAAAAGGCATTCTCCGCTTCGAAGCACTTGTCACCCTAAACAAAAAGAACCCCACTGATCCTGACCAAAGAATACCGATGGGGGCATGACACGGTTGAAACCATCGACGAACCATCCACTCGAGAGGGAACGAGATACAAAAGCACGCTGAACAAAAAGAACTCTATGTCAAGTGCAAGAAGAGAAGACTCGAAAGAGTTCGATGGCTTCTTGAAGGAATTCCTTATTTCTGCAAAGCCTTTGATGACTTCAGAGGCCGAAGACGACCAGTCTTGCATGGAGGCCCCATCAACCCCAGAGCCTCTCGAAGAGGCGCAAGAAGAGTTCTACGAACTTGAGGAGGTCGAGGACACGACAGGGTTCAACGTCCAGAACCAGTTCGAGGAGGCTTGGCAGGATCTCGATGCCGAGTCGCTGGAGGAGGGGATAGACAGCTACTCTTCGAAACCATCTCTACCAGATGACCTATCCCTCTACAACCCCCTCATCAAGAGGGCTGCAGAGACATATAGGTTGCAACTTGAGTAGTAAAAGGAGGATACATGTTTCTTTCTTGAAACATTAATACCCTCACAAAAGGGAAAACTATATCTGCCCATGCTTTCTAGCATCCTGGACCAAGGGAAGGAAGCCTTTCGTGAGCCTGCAGCTGTAAGGACTGTAACACCAAGTGTGGAAAAGAAGTACAAGCATTCCACTCAGTACCCGAAATAAATTAAGGGAAATGATCCAGCAGACTCCATTATAGTGACGACCACAATGAAGAGAAACAATAACCCCATATCCAATGTGCCACAACAAGAAAACGAAAGTAAGAACTTGACTTGGTGGGAAGAAAGACTGAGAGAGAAACAGCCACCCAAGGGAGTATTGCTAATTCCAGCGCTTTCTTGAGCAACGACGGCCACCAGCAATGGAATTAAATGGATTCCCTCACGCAGCACCTCCCAGAGGAATACTGCAAAGTGCCAAAACAGTGATGCAGGAGGGAAGGAACATTGCTAATACCTGCCTCAAATCTGCACTAGATGAAGCAATACTGTCAACAAGTAGATGTGACCAGCAACAACATTAAGACTATACACCAGTATCAGGTTTCAAGCTGGAGGTGCAAGCCTTAATCACCAATATGCCATTCACAGGTGACGCCCTGTTCGGCCAGGCAGTGGATGACTTCCTTCAGCAATTAAAGAAGGATAACGAGATGGCAAAAGCAACAAGGGCACTGCAATTCAAGGGTTCCTTCAGGAGAGGAGGAACCACAACCAGTAGACCCGCGGTCAGGGCACCCTTCACATCTAGGCAGCAACAACAGCCAAAAGGCAGTGCACATCAAGCCACACAGCATACCACCAGTGGCAACACCCTGCGAGACAGTCCATTCGAGGAATAGGAAAGGGAAGGGGTCAGCCTCGTAGAGGGGAAGGACCAACAGGTAGGAGCATATGCAATATCCAACCCCACCACGAAACACCTGTAGGAGGCAGGATAATGGAATTCCTCCACGAGTGGGAAAAGATTACATCAGACAATTGGATCTTAAATATAATACATCACCGAAACTGCATAGAACTACTCTGAGCCTCCACAAATCCCTCCCACCCAAAACCAAAGAAGTTCCTGGGACAAGAAATAATACAACTCAGAAAGGTGTGAGGCTGGCCAGGTATATGATGTCCACCTATGTAAGTGGGCACCCTGCACCAGTCCAGACAACCCTTATGGTGATTTAAGAGGTCTTGCACAATGTTAGAAAGCGCTCTAAGTGGTAGCTGTGGAGAGCAGCCTTCAGGCTTAGTCCAGAAGGAGTGTAAAGCAGCTTGTTTTACCAGAATGCAATCTTATAGTATAGATTAAATGAAAAAGAATCACACAAGGTATTTATAAAAATACCTATTTATTATATAATACTCTCTAACACGTTTAGATATCTCCTACCCGGAGATAAACACAATGCACACAATAGTTTGCATAGAAATAGAGTAAATACCACAGAATACACAGTGGACCCCAGGGGGGACCAAACCATATACGAAGAAAGTGGTATAAAAACCACGACTCGGGTCAAGACAATGTCGAGGGGACGTAGATGTGCTGGGGACCCAAAGATCCACCCAAGGTGAGTGACTAGGAACCCCATGGAGAGCGTGTGCAGTATTGGAACGCGGCCGCGTGCTCTGTACAAATCAACGTGTAAGTTGTGGTTGGAATTTTAAAGATTAATGACCCTTCCCAGTGGACCCTGAAGAAACCCCGTGGAAGACAGAAGGTTGGAGAGCCACCCAACCCATGGATACCCTAGTACCCACGTTACTTACACCCGGGAAGCCGGGTGCATAGGTGTGAAGTGGTGTCAGAAACTGCTGTCAAATCCAATGGAGGACGTCAGGAAAGTGCCGCTGCTGAAGAAGGAGAAAGTGTCCAGTGAAATTCGAGGGTGGATTCTAGTTGAGAGATACCTGCGCAGGCAAGCGCACACACACCTGGCTCCAATACACTAAATCCTGTCTGGGAGGTGGTCACACCTCCCTGTGACAGGATACCTGTTGTTCTGCCTTCCCCTGCTCGAGCCTGGCTCAGCAGCAGGAGGGCAGAAATGTGTCTCTGGTCAGCAGTAGCCATGTTGTGCTGTCCAGGTCTAGAAGACTGGTACCGGAAGCACTGATAGCTTAACGAAGGGCTCTTTCAGTGCTTGGAATAATACCCCCACACCTTTTATTGTGTGGGGTTGTTATGATTCCAACATGTTTGATACCAAACATGATAGGATTTGTTGCAGCCATTTTCGAGATGGTCAACGTGTGATTACGCGGTGCCCCTCTATATAGTATATGGCTGCTTCACTTACAACCCGGGAGAATGGACTCCGTAGGCTGTAGGGGTGTCCAGCTCATATAGGGGCATCCTCACACTTAGAATCGAGCACCCTGCCTTCAGGATTTCAAAGGCCTACTATAGAGGTGACTGGTTTTAAGTGCAGTGACCCAAGATATAGGAAACCTATATCTTTGGTAAGTGGTGCAAGCACCAGCTTACACAGGCTGCAATGGCAGGGCTGTAGTTACAGTTTGAATGGTCTCTCATGGGTGTCATAATACATGCTTCAGCCCATGGGGGACCTCTGGGGTACCAATGCTCTGGGTACCTTAGTACCATATACTAGGGACTGATAAGGATACTCCAGTATCCAATCTGGGATGCATAACAATTTACGGGAGAAAGCAGAGGGACTGGGGTCCTGATTAGCAGGATCCCAGTCAGACTAGTCAAAAACAGCTTCGCACCAGGCAAAAAATTGAGGTAACCATAAAAGCAGATCCTACTTTCCTACAGGAGGCCAGAGAACTCTTACAAAAGAGAGCCATATAAAAGGTCCTAGCAAACTGGATACTTCTCTCCCTACTTACTGGTATCAAAACTAGCTGTAGCTCTGCGACCAATCCTAGACCTCAAATTTTTAAACAAGTTCGTCCATACACAACACTTCAAGATGACAACACTGCAAGGAGTAATTCCACCCCTAAGTAAGGGAGATTATATGGCCACCCTACATCTAAAGGACGCTTATCTACACGTACCTATGAACCAACGACACAAAAATACCTCTGATTTGTTCTGGACAAGGTACATTAACAATTCAGGATGCTACCATTTGGCATAAAGTCAGCACCAAAAGTATTCACAAAGAGCTTAGCGTCAGCTGTAGCCTACCCACCCATACTTAGCTGATTGGATAGTAAAGGCTCAATCAAAAGAAAGATGTCACAAGGACATACAAACAGTGATTGCCATATTGCAACGCCTTGGTTTCACAATAAACCACAAGAAATCTTTTCCACAATTGGAACAAGTAAAGGTATTCCTGGGGGCAACTTTAAACTCCAGGACTGCGCAAGCATACCCAGTCCAGAAGAGAGCAAAGGCAATCACAGAGCAGACTTGCCTTTACCAGAATGGTCATCTTCTGACAGTGAGGACTATCATAAATCTCATGATGTCATCATATATCCCATGCATAACACATGCAAGATTACATATGCACCCCATTCAAGAATGGATCTGCAGGAAAGTTGGAAATGGAAATACAATAATAAATGTGAACATGGGGAGGTCATTCAAGACACTGTCTCTCAGTGACCATAATGACAGACACATCCCACAAAGGTTGTGGGGCGCATATAGGCAACCTGAAGGTATGGGGATTATAGAACAGCGCAGATGCAGTAAAACACATCCGTTACCTGGAGATGAAAACTGTATTTCTAGCCCTAAAAGTGTTCCAATCGCTCATAAGCAGTCAGACTGTACTGATCCAAATGGAAAACACAACAATCGTGTTCTAACTCAGCAAACGGGGGAGAAGAAAATCATTCACACTGTCTAAGTTATCCCAGGAGATACAGAGATGGGTGATCCAAAGACAGATCACACTGCAGACAGTCCATCTACCAGGAAAACAAAATACGGAGGCAGACAGGACAGCACCTCCCACAGATGGAGAAGTGTGGCTCAATGAGTGGAGAAGTGTGGCTCAATGATTAGAGCGGCAGACCCTGATGCAGAGGTCTAGCCCGGGACCAGGGTTCAATTCCCCGCCTCGGCGGGTCTTGGGCTCAAAAATTCCACGGACCTGATAATTCTCTCCTCGGTGCCTATTCCAGTCATGGAGTCCCACTCTGCAACTCTGGGCAATAGCTTGCTTAATCTCCACAACGGCCCCCACAACGCTAAGGATGCCTGGCCTCCACCTTGGGGGTGCACAGGAGTGGACGCCTCACAGGGAAAGCCAGGATGGGTTCCACAGCGGTATTCGTACAAGCGCCTTGAGACCCTTGCGGGTGAGTAGTGCGCTATACAAGTATCAAATTTACATTTTACAGATGGGAGATGAAACAAGGGACACTGAAAAAAATCTTCAAGGTCTGAGGCAGGCCAAGTATAGACCCGTTTGCAACCCCAAAGAACACAAAATCCTAACTCTTCACCTCTGGGTTTTCTGCACCCCCTGACAGTGGGGAATGCTTTATTGATAAACTGGTCAGGGAAATTTGCATACACTTTTCCTTTGATTCCCCCGATTCCAAAGGTACTGGACATAGCCAGACAACCAGGGACAAAGCTCATCCTCATAGCCCCACAATGGGCCAGACAGACCTGGTACTCGAGCCTACTAGAGATATCCAGGGGACAAGTGATAACAGTCAAAGCAGAATAAGACCTGCTGGCAATGCAGGATGGGAAACTGTACCAACCAGACCCAGCCGCACTCTGCCTAACTACATGGTTCCTGAATATGTAGAGCTCTGTCACCTACAGCTTCCACCCAGGACAATTGAAACCTAAGCGAAGCAAGAAGCTCAAGCACAAGGAAATGTTATGCGGATAAATGGAGCAGATACATTCTTTTTGTGCACAGACTTCAGGAGAATGGAATACAGGACAGAACAGGAAATGTTACTAACATACCTCACACACTTGTTAGACTGCAGGTGCTAAAGGAGCACCTAACAGCAATAGTAGCCAACCCTACGGGAGCTTCAGGGTAGCAGCGTCTTCACATCCCCAGTGGTGAAGAGATTCTTGGATGGTTCTAAACAATTTGCACCACTAAGATCAGTTCCTACACCATTGTGGAACTTGAACGCAATGCTATCACAGTTAATGACGACCTTTTGAGCCTATGCACAAATTGGGCCTAGGATCACTCACTCTAAAGATAGCCTTTCTAATTGCAATCACTTTGCTGCTTCAGAATCAGTGAACTTCAAGCATTATCAATACAGGAACCATACCTACAAATACACAGAGACATGGTCCTCAGAACCAACCCAAAAATTCTACCTACGGTGGTGACCCTATTCAATGTCAACCAAAGCATATTAATCAATCTGGATTTATAAAGCGCAGTTAATCACTTTCGAGGGTAGCCAGGCTCTGAAAGCTGTGCTGCTTCATGGAGGTTCAGTTGAACAGCCAGGTCTTGAGTCCTTTCCTGAGTTCCTCCTTTCCTGAGTTCCTGAAGGGAGGCTGCGGTCCTTTGGTGCAGAGGGAGGTTGTTCCAGGACTTCACCGCAAAGTTGCAGAAGGCGCGTCCTCCACTGATGCTTTGGCGGATACAGGGGGTTTGTGAGAGGGAGGTGGAGGGCAGTTGTCTGGAGGGTTGGTGGAAATTCATACGTTAGTTGATAAGTCGGTCCTTGATTGTAAAGGGCTTTGTAGATGTGGATCAGCATCTTGAATTGACATCTCTTCTGAATGGGGAGGCAGTGGAGCTTCCTGAGGTGGAAAGTGATGTGGGCTCATCTAAGGAGGTAGAGGATGAGTCTGGTCGCTGTATTCTGTGTGGTCTACAGTCTCTTCGGGAGGTGCGTGGTGATCCCTAGGTGAAGTGCGTATCAGTAATCCAGCCGGTTAGTGACTAGGCCTTGAATGATGGTTCGTCTGTTGTTGACGGGGAGCCATTTGAAGATCATACAGAGCATGCAAAGAGTGAGGAACCAGGCGGAAAGGAATGTTATGTTCTGGTTCTTCATGGTGAGCTTGTCATCTATGATCCTGCCAAGTTTGCGGGCGTGGTCTGCCGGCATGGGAGAGGGTCTTAGTTCGGGAGGCCACCAGGAGTCGTTTCATGGGAAGGTGTTGTTCCCGAAGATCAGTACTCCCATTTTGTCTTTTTTGTTGTTGTTGTAGGCAGTTGTACTTCATCCAGTCAGCAACGCTCCTCATGCACTTGCGGAAGTTGGCCTTTGAGGCAGTGGGGTCTTTTGCTAGTTAGAGGATGATCTGGGTGTTGTCTGCGTAGGATAGGATATTTAGTCCATGGGTTCTGACGATGTGGCTTAGGGGAGGGTCAAGTAGGTGTTGAACAGTGTAAGGCTGAGGGACTAGTCTTGAGGAACACTGCAAATGATGTTCTTGGGTTCTGAGGTAAAAGGTGATGGGTGGATTCTCTGGGTTCCTCAGGTGAGGTAGGAGGTGATCCATTTGAGGGCGACTCCTTGGATTCCACTGCGATGAAACCTCTTGATAAGGGTGTGGTGGGATACGGTGTCAAACACTGCTGAGAGGTCGAGGAGGATCAGTGCTGCTGTTTTTCTCTGGTCCAGGAGGGTTCCGATGTCGCTGGTGGCAGCGAGCAGGGTGATTGCTGTTCTCCAGGTGTTCTATTAGTTGGTGGTTGATGGCCCTCGAAGAATTTGGCTGGGAAGGGGAGCAGAGAGATAGGACGGTAGTTTTTGAGTACGCTGGTCGGTGGAGGGTTTCTTGAGTAGGGGTTTGACGTCTGCATGTTTCCAGTCTTCAGGGAAGGTGGCAGAGGTGATGGATTCATTGAAAATGAGGCTGAGCTTTTTGTTGATCTGCTTGCTCCAGAGGCTAAAAATGTAGTGGGGCATGGGTCCAGGGGAGCTCCTGAGTGGAGGAATTTCATGATGGCTGTGGTGTTTATGTGGTGAGCTGGTCTCAGGTGATGAGCAGGTGGTCTGGGTTTGCAACTGTGGGTGCAAGGTGGCTAAGGGTGTCGGCGGGCCGTGCGTTGGGCTTGGAGGTTTTTGGAGATGGTGGAGCTCTTGTGGAGGAAGTCTGTCAGGCTGTCACGGAGTTCCTTGGAAGGGTTGATGAATTTATTGTGGATGCGAGGTGTGTCAACTGGCCTGCTTGGTGAGTCTCTTGGATTTGGTGGGCTTGACAGGGGTGACTTGGAGATTCCTGTCTTCCCCTACCTCAAAGACTGGCTTCTGAAGGCCGGCTCGCCCTTGGCACTCGTCTCCACCTCAATACTACGGTGGACCTCCTGTATTCACTGGGGTTCTTCAACAAACCAACGTACCATCTTACTCCCTCTTGGACACTCCTTTTCATCGGAGCCATTCTGGACACAGTTCAATTTCACCCTTATTCTCCAGAGCAGCGAGTCCAGGATATTCAGGTTATGATACAAATGCTTCAGCCTCTATACTGGATTTCGGTGAGACTGGTTCTGAGGCTGCTGGGCCTCATGTCTTGCTGCTGGTTGAACATGACTGCTGACATAGGCTCTGCAGTGGGACCTGAAGATCCAGTGGACTCCTCAGTAAAATCTCTCCGATCTGGTCCAGATATCAGAGGGACCTGGCAAAGACCTGCAGTGGTGGCTGACAAATCCCGATTGGGTCTACGGCAGAACCATCTGGAGGTGGTACAAGGTATTCTCTGCAATGGTGGAGAACATTGGTTAGATCTTTTTGACACTGTCGGCGTGTAATATCAACACTTCTGGTCGTGGAATTCCCAAGGCGGCTTTCACTTGGAGACACATTTTGTCTCGAGTGAGGCCTTGGCCTACTGTATGCCTTTCCGCCGATACCACTCTTGCCCAGAGTTCTCGAAGATCTCAAAGACAATGCCAAAGTCATTCTTGTGGCTCGTGATTTAGCAGTGTGTGTGATATCTCGAACTCCTGAACATGACCATCAGTCCCACGATCAGGCTGCCTCTTTTAGAGGCTCTCCTGTTGCAGCAGCAGGACAGAGTTCTGCACCCGAAAGTGCACACACACTTCAACTCCATGAGTGAAGATTGGGCTGCGACAGTTGTGAATTTTCAACCTCTCTCGCGAAGTTTAAGATATCATATTAGCAGCCAAGCATCCCTACACCAAAACTGTATATGGCTGCAGATGGGACAAATTTGTGGTTTGGTGTGCTGCCAAATCCATTGATCTTCTGTCTGCACCCTTTTCTGACGTTCTCCTGTTTGCCTTCTTCCTCGCCCAGCCAGGCCTTGCCTTGGGCACATTTGAAGGCTACCTTTCGGCCATCTAGGCGTTCTTGCGTTTGCTGGATCAAGCCCCACCCCAGTTCAAGCCACCTGTTGTGATAAGATTCCTAATAGGTTTACAACTTGTTTCCTCCCACCCCTTTCATGCCCCAATGAATCCTTAAATTAGTTCTTACTTTCCGGATGTGCACACCTTTTGAGCCCATGCACAGCTGCCCTCTTAGGCTACTTACCTTCAAAACAGTCTTTCTAGTGGCACTTACATTTACCAGGAAGGTTATAGAGTCACAGGCGCTCAGTCAACCCTCCATACACTACCTTCTTTCAGCACAAATTGGTCCTCAGAACTTGTGCCTACTTTCTACACAAGGTGGTAACACTTTTCACGTCAAGCAGAACATTACGCTGCTCCACCTCACCCTACCGAACAAGAGGAGAAACTCCACCATTTGGATCCAAAAAGAGCGTTCTCGTTCTTCATTGATCATACCAAAGACATCCGCGTGGACAATCCTCTCTGTATGGGCGGGCTTTGTTGGAGTAAAAGACAAAGTAGTAAAAGAGAACCATCTCCAGGTGGATTGTCCTCACATAAAGCCCTGGAACACACTGGCCAAGAAGCAACCCCCTGAGGAAGTTAGCTCTGGCAGTCCTTGTCCTGGACATCTGTCAGGCATCTACATTGACATTGCGCCACATGTTCACCAAGCACTACAGCCAAGACAGTCCGGTCTGATGCATTTCGCCCTTTCGTTCCTCCTGGACTGCTTTAGTATAAACAGTCAGCAGACACACCTCTGGGGAGATATTTCTTTGGTATCCAAAGGTAAGGAGTCTGTGGCTAGAAGTCTCTATCAGATGAACAAGTTACTTGCCTTCGCTGAGGCCTTATCTGATAGAGACTCCATATAGCCATGGATTCCTTAACGCCCTCCCAACCTCCCGCTCTGAGGTCTGTCAAATTCATCTTAAGAGGACCTTACTCTGGCACACTGGTTCAAGACCTCAGTATGACTCCATGGAAAAATAGTTAAGAAACTGATGTCAGTGCTCTGGGGTGGCAACTGTATAGGCATTGCGCATTTCATTTCCGGCATGAATGCTGCCACGCCGAGCCGAACAACTCCACCTACTGGCTCTCAAGAGGATTGCTCAGAAACATTTCCAGATATAATCTAACGCCTGGGCAGGGGCGACTCCTTCGGATTGTCACCCCTACTGGCTCAGAGCCAGCAAGTAAAAAATAAAACAATATCTCAGTATAGTTTTATTTTTCATTTGCCGACTCTGGGCCAGCTTGTGCATGGAGGGGCGGGGCCAGGGCATGGGAGGCATACGTGCAGTTAAGTGCGCTTGTGTGGTAGGACAGCCGTCTCTGGCCGGCCAAACACACATGCCCACTTAGGTTTCTCCAGCCCAGCTGCATTGAGCAGCCGCCCGCCGAGGCCAATCCCCGGGGTGCTCTCATATGAGAGCAGCTCGGGTATTGGATGGGAGCGTGATGCTTTCATAGGAACTTCGGGAACTGCAGCAGAGGAGCGCGAGACGGACGGCAGCACCAGCATTGCGTGCTTCCCATTGGCCCCCTCTCCCCCCCCAAGCCCCCCCCCCCCCCCTCCGTGCTTCTGACTTGGCCCACTTTCCTCCACCCCCTCCTCCCCGGTATTTTAACGTGTCAGCCGCCACTGCGCCTGGGGATAATTTTAAGGAAGAAGATCTACGGCTAGATGGAGAGTTTGCCAGTAAAAGTGTTACCAAAGGTAAGTAATTTGTTCTTTAGGAATTGGTAGCACCCGTAAGTATAGCCATGTACTCGTGTATGTAGAGCTACCATGTGCCAGTGACTTTCTAAATATTGCCCTTGGTATGGTGGATCATGGTAGGTTTTACCTCTAGAGGAAATAACTCCTCATCCTGCGTCAATTATTGGTTAGCGTTTTTGTGTGCACTGACTACTTGCCCTTGTGTATTTTTGTTTTTTTTTTTGCTCAGTGGCTTTCAAGTACGTGTCATTCCACTCAAGTGTTTACATTAGGTTTCACAATAATTATCTCAGTTCTGTCATACACTGCCAACCAAGCAATTCATTTCAATGTGATAACAATGTCTCTAATGTTCACATTTGAAGTAGTCCTTAATAATCACTTGATGCTTTGTTTTGTGATTTTCTTTGTGGGCATAGCAACACCACATTGAAGAATAATTATGAGGCTGGTAGAAGTTAACCTTATTAGGAGCTATAAAAACAAGCGATTTGTTTTTTACCTTAAAACTGTGGTTGTGCTCTCTTGCAGGAACGTGTAGATCTGGCTCGGCAGATCGAAAAACTAGAATATCAAAACAGTAAAGCAAAGCAACACAACTCCTGGTTCCAACAAGCAGCTGAAGCTATGGAAATAGACTTGGATGATGATTTATTGATAGGTAGGAGTGCATTCTATTTTTAAATAAGTTGCTTGTGGTCAGTAACCAACAATGTATAGCTGGAGTAATAGTTTGGAGAAAGAAACTGTGAGAGAGGATTGGCATTTGCCAGAGTGCTGTACGGCTTATGAAGTGCGTGACATGAAAACAGTTAATTTATGGGCTTTGTTGTTGCTGTAACTGGCGTTCAATACGTTTTCTTCATATGTATAACATTTGTTAGATGCACTTAAGCTCAATCGGTTTGAGACCCTGGTTTAGATTTTACCTATTGGAGAGATCCACTTTTAAAGTTGCTTGTAGGCGAAACATTTGATTCAAAAAGTGCAGAACCCTGACTGGAGAGGCCAGGCAAAGGATTTTGAGTAGCCAGTTCTACAAAGAGCCCATCGCTCCCCACGCTCGGTGGCAGTGCGGTAATTGTTTGTAGGTTTACTGAGGATGTTGTCTTTAAAAGGCTTGGTGTGCCATACACAGCCTTACATTTATTTATTATTTTTTTATTGGATAATAGTAATCAGCTCAAAGATGGAAGGGCAAATGGTCAATTTGTTTCAGTTCCAACAGCAGCTGTGCTGCTGCATTTTTAAAACACTGAAGGTGCTTCATACAGTAACCTGAGAGTACAAGATGCAGCCCACGTCTGTCATAAATAGGATATAGCCAATTGGACAACCAAACAGAGATGTTCAGAAAGGAGATTTAGGGATGAAATGTAATTAGAATCGCATTTCTGTGTGAATGGCCCTAGGGGCAAAGGTAAGGGAAAGTCAATGACATTCAGGCTTTCTACTAAAGTAAAAAGGGGAAAGAGGCCTAGTGGCAGGGCCAGAGGTTGGTAGACCGACAATTAAAGTGAAGGCAGCCAATGATGATTTCCCTTTTAGGTGCGTTTATTCATGTTTTTTGCCTCATGATCAGAGGACTTACCTTAGTTTTCAGTTGTATTTTTTTATTTTTTTTGTCTTTTCATGTTGTTAAGATGGGATAAGTATTGGTATCCCTCGTGTCACTTCTACAGATATACACGTGTGGATCTGAAATTTCCTGTAGTTTGATAGTTAAATAAAAGGTATCAACACCCTTTAACATTTAGTGTTCATTCAAAGGACCGATAAACAATAAGAAAGGGCAAAAGTAGGGTAGGCTGTGATTACAGGCAAAGATGAAGAGTAGGAGTGTTTTAGTGTGCAGTAACGTGATTTAAAGCAGAGAGGTAGAATTAGACGGAAGTCAGTGAAGGAGATATTAAATTGGAGGACGCCTTTAAAACATCTGAGATCAACTAGTAGTGAGTTTCAGATGGCCGGAGCAGTACCAGGGTAGGACTGTTAGTTTTTCTTGAGTTCAATTTATGCATTGCAGACTAAGCATATTTATGCATTGCAGACTAAGCTTTTTTATGCCTCTTAATACCACTAGAGATTTTAGAATAGGCTTTTTAGTGGTCCTGTCATTGTAATGGAGTGTCACCCGTTCTTTTCTGCAAACATATCTTGAGCAAAAATATTGTGTTAAGGATATTTCAGGAAAAAACTGTTTCAGGGGTCAAAACATTCACACATATGTCTCTAGGCAAACATATTTTCAACCTTTGTAACATTGAAATATATTTTCCATTTGCGAAGCAATCAAATAACACACTCATGGCAACCTTCATCAGAGAATAGCATGCTTGGGATATCAAGAGATGAAGCGTTTTATTCTACTGGCAAAAATCTCAGCGTACATGGCACATCTCCAATACAGAGGAATGTGTTTGTGTTTGGTTAGGCAAAACGCCCTGAAAGGAGATTAAGGCTTTACTGAGCTAAGATGCTGCTCAAGATCACTGAAATAGGATGTAGATCAGATGCAACAGTTTCTGAGAACTCTCTTCACATTAGATAACTTCATCAATGCTGACCAGTTTGAACAAACAGCGGATCTCATAGGGGTCTCTTATTGCACGAAAGTGGATGTTTAAAAGGTAACCACTTAATTTCGATACTCTCCTCTACCCGAATGCAATATCACATCTTGGGATCTTCGTCAGGCTGTTCACAGTTGATTAGCTATGCCACAAATTCAAGTCAATTGCAATTTTGGGTATGTGCAGCTTATTGCAGATGGGGAGCATGATCGCCTATGAATGGTGTTTAGCACTTTTGCAAGATTTGTAATGCAGAGCAAAAACCTTGATTGAAGATTGCAATATATACACATATATATATATATACATATATATATATACATATATATATATATATATATATATATATATATATATATATATATATATATATATATATATATATATATACACATATATATACACACATATATATACACATATATATACACATATATATACACACATATATATACACATATATATACACACATATATATACATATATATGTTCGAGGAATATGAGCTGCAGATTACACACTTGTGCATAGATCCATCTGGTGTTGGGCCCGGATTTTTGCAGTTGTTTTTCCTCTTGGAAAGTCTTTGGAAGTCACGAGGTCGGTGACTCCTCCTTTGGATCGCATTGCGTATGGGCTTCGGCTCCATCCTCAGATTGTTTTTTTCCGCCATCGGGCTCGGATGTGATCTTCACGCTCCAGTTCCGAACAGGTTTCCAGTTCAATCGACGTGCAATCCTCACCCCAATTCGCGGTATTGTTTCGATCGCGATCTCCACACTCGACGCGGCTCTCATCGATCAACACCTTCGATTCCAGTCGTCGACGCTGGCCTTCGGGCCTACCCAAGCTCCGGTCCTGGCTCATGGAAAGGACTCCCTTCAAGAAGTGCCCTCGATGTGGGTCCAAATTCCCCCACACCGATCTCCACGAAGTATGTAATCTCTGCCTCTCCCCTGAACACGAGGCTCGAGACTGCCCAGCGTGCAAGTCCTTCCGGTCCAAGAAAACGATTCGGGACCGAAGAGCAAGAAGGACCATGGCGCACTCGTCGACGGCGATTCCAGATGACATCTTCGGAGAGGGCGTTGACGCTCCGGAAGAACACCACACCGACGAGGCCACCGGCACCGATATCTCGAAGCCGAAACACATCTCGGCACCGACCAAACAAAAAGCCATTTCCACATACTTCCAAACAGGACATTAAAGCCAGAAAACCAACGGCCCCGACGCCTTCGGCGCCGATGGATAAACCACCTTCAGAAGAACTCTTTACACCGGATCCCTTGCAAAAGACATTGACCAAGGATCCCAAAACCGTACATTTGATGCTCAACATCAAAAAGAGACATCTGGAAAAACCTACCCCAGCTCCACATCCAAAGAGGAAGGACTCTGCTACATCACCTTTCAGAATGCCTTCCCCACCTCTTCCACCCCTTCCACCTTCTCCACCCCCTCCTCATCATTCCCCAACACCCCCTCCGGATGATGATGATCATGACGATACATATGATGACATGGGGGACGTGCCCCATGATTTACATACAGGAGACCCCACTCCCACAGGCTCCCCAGACCCATGGGACTATTATAACAACCCCAACATCCCTAACGTCCCACAAGAGGATCTCGATCCCTCGAGACCATCCCCACCTGAAGACTCATTGGGGTTCAACCATTTACTCCAGAGGGCGGCACACTATCACGGGGTAGATCTCCATACCGACCCCGTGGAGGAGGATTTCCTCCTCGATACTTTCGACACCACGTATAGGGCCACCTCTATACTGCCCATGCTCAAAGGAGTTGTAAAACATGCGCCAGAGGTCTTTAAAGACCCAGTCAGAGCCAGGGTTATTAACCTGCGCATTGACAAAAAATAAAAAGCCGCCCCTACAGATCCCTCCTACATCAGAGGGCCAGCACCCCTAGATTCCCTGGTAGTATCCACAGCACGGAAGAGGGCCAACTCCCAGACGTCAGGCGATGCACCACCACCGGACAGATAGTCAAAACTCTTGGACGCATCCGGCAAGCGCACTGCATCCCAAGCTGCCAACATATGGCGTATCGCCAATACACAAGCGTTACTGGCTAGATATGACAGGGCCCATTATGACGAGTTAGAAGCCATAATGCAACACCTCCCTGACAAATACAAAAACAGGGCAAACGAGTTAATTCAGGAGGGTAAAATCATCACTAATACCTCCATCCGTTGTGCCCTAGATGCAGCAGACACCGCCTCCAGGGCCATCGATACTAGCGTCCTCCTCCACCGCCATGCCTGGCTCAGGATCTCAGGATTTAAACCAGAAGTGCAAGCTTCCATCCTGAACCATCCATTTGACCAGGAACATCTGTTCGGCCCAAAAGTGGATGAGGCCCTAGAAAAAATGAAAAAAGACACCGACACGGCCAAATCTATGGGAGCCTTACAATCACACCCTCCCAGGCGTTCCTTTCGCCGTTCCTCCTTTCGGAGCACATCCAGAGGCGACTCCTCTGATACCGCTTCCACGTCATACAAAGCTCATACCCAATCCACCTTCACAAGGGGTTACCAAAGAGGCGGCTACAGGGGCAACAATAATAAAGGCAGAGGCAAAACAAACACCGCCCGCTCTGCCCCCACACCTGCCCAATGACTTCCCTCCACTCCCCCCAGACCATCCCACTCCGGTCGGGGGCAGACTCCAAAATTTCCTTCATGTCTGGGCTACCATCACCTCAGACAAATGGGTGACACAAATAATTCGGTCAGGCTACTGCCTAGAGCTAATGTCTACCCCCCCAAACATTCCACCCAGACAACGCCCAATGTCACAGGAACATCTAGCATTACTAAAGCAGGAGGTAATCTCCCTCCTACAAAAAGGGGCGATAGAACACGTTCCTACCAACCAACGAAATCTGGGGGTGTACTCCCTATATTTTCTTACACCAAAAAGGGACGAGACTCTACGGCTCATCCTAGACCTCTGGCCCCTAAACGCATACATACACTCGGACCATTTTCACATGGCAACACTTCAGCAGGTACTTCCCCATCTCTCCCAAAACGACTTCCTGGCCAATTTAGACCTAAAGGACGCTTACTTCCACATTACTGTACACCACGCTCACAGGAAGTTCCTCAGATTCGTAGTGGACAACCAACACTACCAATTCAAGGTACTCCCATTCGGAGTCACAACAGCACCACGGGTATTCACCAAGTGCCTAGCAGTCGTGGCAGCACACCTCAGGAGACAACACATCCATGTCTTCCCATACCTAGACGACTGGCTAATAAAAGCCAGCTCATACAACCAGTGTGTACAACACATGCATGCCACGATCCAACTACTTCACCAACTGGGCTTCACAGTAAACCACACAAAGTCCCATCTGCAACCGTCCCACGTAAAACAATACCTCGGTGCCACCATAGACACCTCGAAAGCGCTAGCCTACCCCAGTCCGGCCAGGATCACAAGCATTGAGGCTCTACGCGCAAAATTTATAGCACAACACTCCCTTCCAGCTCGAGTGTTTATGCAACTAATCGGGATGATGGCCTCTTGTATATTCATAGTACCTCACGCAAGACTCCAGATGCGTCCTCTCCAAGAGTACTTAGCGCGCCAATGGAACCAGGCCCAAGATCAATTAACAGATCTGGTGTTGGTAGACGGTCGTACCCATCGCTCTCTGCAGTGGTGAACCACCAAAAATCTTTCCAAAGGGCGACCGTTCCTGGACCCGGTTCCTCAGATAATACTGACAACGGACGCATCGCTCTCCGGCTGGGGAGCTCACCTGTTACATCACACTATGCAGGGCAGATGGACACCTCAACAAAAGTCACTCCACATCAACCATCTGGAGTTACTAGCAATATTCTTAACCCTGAAATCCTTCCAGACACAGATTTTCAGGCAAGGCAGTCCTAGTCCGCACAGACATGACAGCCATGTACTACATTTAAAAACAAGGCGGCACACACTCTACACAGCTCTCACCTAGCGCAGAGTATATGGAGATGGGCCATACCCCTTTAAATCTTTCTCCTGGCCCAGCATGTCCCAGGAGTCCAAAACACTATGGCCGATCTACTCAGCAGACCGGCACAACAGATCCACGAGTGGGAACTACATCCACAAGTTCTTCACCCGTACTTTCAACTGTGGGGGCATCCACAAATAGACCTCTTCGCCACCCACGGAAACGCCAAATGCCCAAGCTTCGCCGCCAGATATCCACACCCATTGTCCAAAGGCAATGCGATATGGATGAATTGGTCAGGCAAATTTGCGTACGCTTTTCCGCCTCTCCCACTCATTCCATTAGTGGTGCGCAAACTACAGCAAGACTCCCTCACTCTCATGCTAGTAGCTCTAACTTGGGCCAGACAACCTTGCTACACCACACTGCTGGAATTATCTGTAGTACCGCACCAAAAGTTACACCTCTCTCCACACCTCCTAACCCAGAACCATGGAGAGATCAGACACCCGGACCCAGCTCAGCTCAACCTAGCGATCTGGCTCCTGAAATCCTAGAATTCGGTTACCTTAATCTTCCCCCTGACTGTATGAAAGTCATCAAAGAAGCTAGGCGACCCACCACTAGAGCGTGCTACGCCACCAAGTGGAAGCGTTTTGTTGTCTACTGTCACAACAATACCATCAATCCCCTAGATGTGTCCATTCAACACATCATAGGCTATTTACTACACCTGCAAAGATGCAATGTAGCCTATACGTCTATTAGACTGCACCTCACAGCCATAGCAGCTTATCTGCAAAACAGGCAACATCTATCACTTTTTAGAGTACCTGCCATTAAAGCCTTCATGGAAGGCCTTAAAAGGATGATTCCACCCAGACTGCCACCCTCACCAGTGTGGAACCTAAACATCGTTCTCACCAGACTAATGGGGCCTCCCTTCGAACCTCTGCACAAGTGTGAACTCCAATTCCTAACATGGAAAACCGCTTTTCTTGTAGCCATCACTTCCCTCAGAAGGGTCAGTGAAATACAAGCACTTACCATTCAAGAACCTTTTCTGCAAATGCACCATAACAAGGTTGTTCTCCGTACCAACCCAAAATTCCTCCCTAAAGTCATTTCTCCCTTTCACATAAACCAAGCGGAAGAACTACCAGTTTTCTTCTCGCAACCACAAACCGTTGCAGAAAGAGCTCTTCACACACTAGATGTCAAAAGAGCCTTACTCTACTACATACAGAGAACACAACCTTTCCGCAAGACCAAACAGCTGTTTGTCTCTTTCTCTCCACCACACAAAGGGCAACCCCATCTCCAAGTCGGGAATAGCTCGGTGGATTGTCAAATGCATTCAGATTTGCTACCACAAGGCAAAACGAACGCTTTCCGTTCCCCCCTAAAGCCCACTCTACACGCAAAATAGGGGCTTCAATGGCATTTTTAGGGAACATCCCATTAGATGACATCTGCAGAGCAGCTACATGGTCAACACCGCATACTTTCACTAAACACTATTGTGTAGATGTGCAAACCAAGCAACAGGCTAGTGTGGGCCAGGCTGTACTCAAAACATTATTTCAAACCACTGCAACAGATACGGGTGGTCGCCGCTAAGGGTGGGTACTGCTATATAATCTATGCACAAGTGTGTAATCTGCAGCTCATATGCCTCGAACGGAATATGCTACTTACCAGTATGCATCTGTTCTTGGCATGTAGAGCTGCAGATCTACACACGCCCACCCGCCTCCCCGGCCACCTTTATCTGTTCCAGTTTTTCTTATTTAGATACAACACACATGGGCATCTTGACTGTTTATTACTACGCTCCATCTTTCCCTGCTGGCGAAAAACAATCTGAGGATGGAGCCGAAGCCCATGCGCAATACGTTCCAAAGGAGGCGTCACCGACCTCTTGACTTCCAAAGACTTTCCAAGAGGAAAAACAACTGCAAACATCCGGGCCCAACACCAGATGGCGATCTATGCACAAGTGTGTAGATCTGCAGCTCTACATGCCAAGAACAGATGCATACTGGTAAGTAGCATATTGCATATATATACATATACATAATATAAATTTGTTTTGCATTTCCAGGTGGCAGAAACCGAGAGCAGGAAGATCACAAGAAGCAGAAGATGTTGAAAGACATGAAAAAACAGTTAAAGCGTTTGCTGTCTCAGCCGGTGGTGAAAAATCTGTTTAAGACCAAGTACCCAACGCAAGGTGGGAAGCTGCAGTTGCCCCAACTACCTGCGGCTGCATCCGAATCTGCCTTGAACACCATTTTCAAACAACGGCAAAAGAAGAAGAAGCCAGCTAAAAAAGTGAAGGCGAGCAACACAAGTTTGTAGATATTCAAAGGAACCATTCTTTGCCTATTCACTGCTCAAAAGTGCCTTCCCCAAGGCAGCCACTCTCCTACAAGGCCCCAAAGGCTATCAGTCCCATTTTTGAATAAGTCCTTCCTACCCTTGCAACCGCCTGCTTCATGTTGTATTTACAGGCTTAATCAAAATTAGTGGCTGACATTTGCAAATCCTATGAAAGCCCCTGTTGGCGTTAGCCTCCTACTTGTGGAGAAACGATCGTCTAGTGTTTCAAAAAGTACAATAAACCAGCCTTGAGATACAAAGGGCGAGTATTAAAACATCTCTCCAATTGCTACTTTAAGAAACATTGTGAATCTCTATTTAAAAAAATATGTAATTTGCCTGGCATGATGTACAGATGTTACAACAAAATTATTTAATCCAGCCACACTTTAAAGCCATTCTGCTGTGTGTTCAATGTGAAAAATAACATGAACGCTTTACAAAAAAATTGACTGGACTCCAGTTTTATTCCTCGTTGTGTTATGTTTTTTGTCTAATGTTTCTCGAGTATCCCAGGCACGGGCATCCGATACGTCATTTACACATGGGCAGGAAAGGGATGGCAGAAAACCTTTTTTTTTTTTTCCCTCTCTTTGAAATGTGCCATGGTGGCAATTTTTGAGTGACACTGTTATGCTGATTTAATACAAAGAAATGACTGCTTCAAGGCACCCATGGTTACTTAAGAAATAGCGTTGTTAAGAGATGTAGTTAACAAGCATTGATAAAGCCAATAGGTCTCGCCAATGCAAGCGCTATGGCCTTTGTCATTGTGGTTTATCCATGTTGTACATCTGTGCAGCATGACTGAAAGTAAAGCAACAAAAAGTGGTATGTTGCGATTCTTGCTGGTAGCGTGATTGCGCTTTTTTCCTTTTCTTTCAGTCATTCTGCGCAGCAGCTGCGCTGTTGGACAACATGGTTAAAGAAAACATTGGCAAAGCCAATTGCTCTTGTGTAGGTGAGACCTATTGACTTTGCCAATGCGTTTTTTCACAAGCTGTCTGATTTTTGGTTTTCATGAAAGTGTGTAGAGTGCAGTTTGCCTTTCTGGATTATTAATGTGCTAAAGTCTGGCGTGCTTGAGCCTACAACACAATAAGCCAACTGCAGAGATTATTAGAGATGTCCTTGCCAGCCGTTAAAGTTGTAAAAATGTATACAATTGAGGGAAGTATGGGTTGTTTAACAACTGACATGCATCTAAAACCAGCCAGGATTATGGCTTTGCCAATGTTTGCGCTGCGGTGGAATTCCCGCCGCAGCGAAGGAGTTAATAGAGAGCAAGATTCAGTAAAATCTGTGAAATATAAAAGGGAACCAAATCACTAATCTGGATTACCTGAACATGTATTACATTAATTGTTCAGAAATCAGCGTGTATGTTTTTCCCAGTAAAGTTAAGGACATGGATATAGGGACCTAAAGGGACCAGTTTCACTGTTAGTTCTAAAAATAGTCTTGTCTCTCCAAAGAAGCCATAGAGCCTGTATCCCCGTAACACCAGGGTTAGGGCGTCGATCCCCTGTACTTTCTGATCCCCAAGAAGGATTACTTCTTCAGACCAATCCTCGACCTCCATCCTCTTCAAAGGTACATCTTGTCAGAGCACTTCTATATGTTTGCCCTATAGGATGTCATCTCCCTACGGCAGCAAGGGGACTTCATGGCCACCCTTGACCTAAAGGACGCCTATCTTCACATTCCAATGCATCTAGCTCATCGCAGCTACCTCTGTTTCATGGTAAGTGGTCAACACTATCAGTTCAAAGTTCTACCCTTCATAGTCACCACGGCTCTAAGGGTCTTCAAAAAGTGACTAGAGGTGGTGATCACTCACTCTGAGGAGAACCAGAATCCACATGTTTCTTTACCTTGATGGCTGGCTGATAGGGTGTAAGCAGACACAAATTTCTGGTCCACACCCAGGCCACAGTCTTCCTCCTTCACACACTGGGGTTAACATTAAGTGCACAAAGCCACACTTCGAACCACTTCAGATCCAACCCATTTTAGGATTAGTCCTCAACTCTATAGAGGGAAAAGTCTTCCCCAGTCCTCAAAGAATACAATCTATCCCACAGTTGGTGCCTCTTTTTCAGCCATTGAGTCACATTCCAGTTCAAACTGTTATGCGCCTACTAGGCATAATGTAATCTGGCATCACTATAGTGTCCCACACTCTGCTTCAAATGTGTCTACTTCAAGGGTGCCTCTCCAGTCAGTGGTCACTAGTGCAGGGTCACATGGAGGATCTAGTGCTGGTAGGGGCTAGCACCCATCACTCTGCCATGGTGGAACAGCAACATCTTGCTGCTGGGCAGGTCTTTTCTGGTCCCTGTTCCGCAAGTGACCATCACCACAGACTCATCCCTAGCTGGCTTGTGGATACACTTCAAAAACATGAAAGTCCAAGTTCTGTGTCCATCTCCTCTGGGAGGGTCTTTACATCACCCACTTGAAGCGGTTAGGCATTAAATTAGCGCTAAAGGCATTTCTCCTTTTGATTGAAGGCAAATCAGTCCTCGTGTGTACCAACATAAATGCCATGTTCTATCTACAGAAGGAGAGAGGCACCCACTCCTCTTCCTTTTCCGCCTTAGCCCAACAGATCTTGCACTGGGCCGTCCATCCCAAAGTTATTCTCCTGGCAGAATACCTGCCAGGGATGGGCAGTGACTTTGCAGACCTACTCATCAGGACGCAGCAGCAAGTCAGCAAGTTGGAACTCCACCTGCAAGTCTTGCTCTCGTACTTCTGCAGGTGGGGTAGTCCTCACATAGACCTGTTCACAACAGTAAACACGCAAAATGCCTAAACCTGGGCAGCTGATTTCCACACTCCCAATCCATGGTCAATGCTCTGTGAATCATTTGGTATGGGGTGTAGGAAGCTGGCTCTGTTTTTACTATACCCAAGTAAGGAATAGTGTGCACAGAGTCCAGGGAGTCCTCAGAGGCATAGCAGAGGCTAAATTAGGTAAGTACCAACAGCTCTCTTTATGGTAGTGTGGGTGAGCAGTTAAACTTATCCAGAGGGTGTGTTGAGCATTTATTGTATTCACTTAATCAAGGACTGACAACACACACTCCGAGACAGAATCCAGACCAATTGGATAAGTATATAAAAGGTATACTTGTGTTTTATTTCTAGACCCAAGCAGGACTAGGTACAGGTAGGTAGAATACCCTTTCAAGTGTAAACATTTACACAGAAATGCAATTGGGAATAGATTTGCAGTTGTTGCAGGTTTTGGTTTCAAAAAGCAGGTTAAATTACACAGTATTTACAGATTGATTGTTTTGAGAATACTTTTGGATTACATAGACTACTCTGGTGGTATGCCTAGATACCACACGGGGATCTCACAATACAAGGTGATTAAGACTTTTTAGCATTTGCAGTGTAGGTACTTTTTCTCCATACAAAACATCAGCTCAACTCTTGAAAGTTTTAGGAACAAAAACCCATATCATTGGTTCCTATGGGAGAAAAATGTTTATCAGTTTTACAAGTAAGTAAACATCTTACGATTGGGAGGTTTGGGGGTTAGGACCAAGGTTCCCCAAGGTCTAGGTTAGCACTCAAGTTGCACCACCAGCTGGACTGAGACGGCCGGGTGCAGAGTGCAGGGGCCCAAAGTTAGCCAATGGGGCCTTCGGTCAGGGGCTGCTTATGAGCTACCCTTGATCTTGTTAGGTAGGTCGCTCCCCCTCCGCACAGCACTACCTGTGCGTCCTGTCCTTGCCCCAGCTGCCGCTGATGAGGTCTGTTCTATTGTTCATTATACTGCCTGTATCGTTTTCTCTTTTGCTGTCTCTTTTGCTGTCTGTGACTGCTGTTCTCTGTCTTCCCCCTGTGCCTGTATTTTCTCCTGTACCCTTCTTTTCTTCTGTTCCCATCGTCACCCCGTGATCTGTGCCCTTTTTCCCTTCTGTGACCCCCGTGATCTGTGCCTGTTTTCTAATTCTGTGACCCCCGTGATCCGTGCCCTTTTTCCCATCTGTGCCCCCGTGATCTGTGCCCGTTTTTCTCCTTCTATGACCCCTGTGATCTGTGCCCGTTCTCTCCTTCTGTGACCCGTGATTCTGTGCCCTTGCCCTCCATGCCATCCACCACTCCCGTTCCCGCCGCTGCGTCCCCTGCGGCCCTGCCCCCTGACTGTACATCCGCTGCCCCTACCTCCTGCCTCCCAGCTGCTCCTCCCTCCCACCTCCCCATATATGGCGGCCGCTGCGCGGTGAGGTGAGCGACCCTTGGCCTTGTTAGGCAGGTCGCTCCCCCTCCGCACAGCACCGCATGTGCATCCTGTCCTTGCCCCAGCTGCCGCTGCTGAGGTAGTTGAGGTCTGTTCTATTGTTCATTATACTGCCTGTATCGTTTTCTCTTTTACTGTCTGTGACTGCTGTTGTCTGTCTTCCCCCTGTGCCTGTATTTTCTCCTGTACCCTTCTTTCCTTCTGTTCCCAACGTCACCCCCGTGATCTGTGCCCTTTTTCCCTTCTGTGACCCCCGTGATCTGTGCCCGTTCTCTCCTTCTGTGACCCCCGTGATTCTGTGCCCTTGCCCTCCGTGCCGTCCACCGCTCCCGTTCCTGCCCCTGCGTGCCCGCCCCCCTGACTGTCCATTCGCTACCCCTACCTCCCATCTCCCAGCTGCTCCTCCCTCCCACCTCCCCTTATATGGCGGCCGCTGGCGCGCCTAAGGCAAATCCGTCTGCGCCCGTCCGCGCCTGGACCGCCCCCAGCGCCAGGACCCTTGGCCCCTGCTACGACTCCAGCACCCTCCACGCCGGACGATCACGCACCAGCTGCCTGGCCGCCCCGAAGTGCACCCAAGGAACTTCTCCTGCCGGAACTTCAGCTTCACCAGCATCCGGCCTGCCAACCCACCTACCAAAGAACCCAACCACCTCAGATGCATCCTTCTCCACACCCGCTCCGCACGCAAACACGCCGTGGAACTCTGGGACCTACTGGACTCCAACACCCCAGACGTCGCTTTCCTGACAGAGACCTGGTTGAACTCCTCCTCACCCAACATCGCCATAGCCATCCCGGAAGGTTATAAGATCACCCACAGGGACCGCCCCAATGGAGTAGGAGGAGGAATCGCCATCGTCCACAGGAACTCTCTCAAAGTCTCAACCAACACCAACGACACCCTCGGCACCGCCGAACACCTACACTTCCAGATCTACACCGATCCCAACACCACACTCCGAGGAACCCTTATCTACAGTCCCCCGGACCACGAGCACAGTTCAGCGACTCCATCACCGACCTAGTCAGCACACACGCCCTCGCCTCCACAGACTACATCCTCCTCAGGGACCTGAACTTCCATCTTGAGAACAACAACACCAACTCGTCCACCCTGATCAACAACCTCGCCAACCTCGGACTCAGACAACTCGTCACTACACCCACCCACTCCGTCGGCCACACGCTGACCCTATCTTCTCCGCAAGCTCCCACATCTCCTTCAACCACACCACCGAGCTCCACTGGACCGATCACTGCTGCATCCACTTCACCTTCCGGAAACCCACCACGCACCACCGCACCCCACAGATGCCGCGCCACTGCTGGAGCAAAGTCACCGAAGACAAGCTGTTGAACTTGGCCCTTTTTGCAGGGTCATCCCTAAACTTTTTGCCTTCCTCCTATATTTTTTCTGACCTGTTGCTGGCTGTTTTATGACTCTGGGTACTTTACCACTGCTGACCAGTGCTAAAGTGCATATGCTCTCCCTATTGTAAATTGATGTATGAATTTGTGATTTCATGATTGGCTGATTTGGTTTACCTCTCAGACCCTAGTACAGTGCACCAGGAGTGCCCAGGGCTTGTAAATCCAAATGCTGCTGGTGGGCTTGCAGCACTGGTTGTGCCACCCACAGAAGCAGCCTGTAAAAGTGTGTCTAAGGTCTGCCATTGCAGAGCCTGCGTGCAGTCTGGTACTGTCATGCTGACTGGCAAGTGCACCCACTTGCCCGTCCCTAAACCTTCCCTTTTCTTCATATCAGACACCCCTATGGTAGGCCCAAGGGCAGGGTGCATTGTAAGTATAAGGTATGACATGCCCTGGTGTGTGTGGCATGTTCTAATAGTGAATTACAGCTATTTTCGTTATTCACTATTGCAAGGCTACCTGTTCTCCATACGCCAGAATGGGCAGTTTTATTATTACATATTATAATCCTAACTGACTCAGGGAACATGGTGAATATTCAAATTTAGTATGCCGGAACTCAGAATGATAAAATACAACTTTTAGTGAAGTTGGTTTTAACATTCTGTGTTTGAAAATACCCCTTTTAGAAAGTAGGTATTTTCTTGTCTAACGATTCAAACCTGCCGCTGCTAGGCTGTGTATTCCTTGTTTGGAGTTTGAGTGACAGGGGCTGGGGAATTCCCGGAGACAAAGTGAGTCAGCACAGGGCTGAATAGAGAGATCTCCATGTAGATGGGTGGGAGGAGTTGCACCTGGGACCTGAATAGGGATGTGCCTTCCCGCCACAATGCTGGCTCCACCCCCAGTGGTGCGTCTGATGGCCTTGGCCTACAATCAGAAAGGAAAGGAGGAGTTAGGTAAACAAAGTGCTCCAGGACTGACCAGAACCGGTTTGAACAAGGCAAAGGCCCCTCTGCCCCCAGAGGATAAAGGATTTTGGGGTATAAGTATTGGGACCCTGATCCCAAGAATTTAGATCACTTTGGGAAAACAAGAAGAAACCTCTGCTGAGGAGAGGAACCAAGAAGAAACTGAGGAGAGACTATCCCTGAAACTGGGGGATTGGCCTGCAGGGGTTGCTTACTGCCAAAGAGAGGAGAAATGAACTTTGTGTGTACTTTTGCTCAACTTGTGAAGGATCTCCAAGGGCTTGTAAAAGAGCTTGCCTCCTGCTGAAGTCTCAGGGACAACAGACTTCAACCACCAGTTCCCCAGAGTTCTTTGGAAGTGCCTGTTGCTGTTTTGGGGCCTTCTGAGGGACTGCGTCTCGCAAGGAGCTGGAAGCGCGACTCACGAAGCGTGCCGCCGTCGGAGCTGTTGTCGTCGCATCGCGTAATGGGGTGCCGCCGCTGCAGTTGTCGCATCGAGCGGAAGCATCTCGCATCTAAGAAGAAGTATCTCTCAACGCCAAAGAAGCATGTCGCCATCGTAGCTGACGCATTGCACCGCATCAAGAGAAGAGTCTCGCATCGAGGAAGAAGCGTGTCGCCGTCGCAGCCGCTGCTGTCGCATCTTGGATGACGCCGCTGTAGCTGTCGCATTGCACCGCATCAAGAAAAGTGCCTCGCATGCCGCCGTCGGAGAGGTTATCGTCCCATCGCGTAAAGTGTGTCGCCGCTGCAGTTGTCGCATTGAGCGTAAGCGTCTCGCAACATCGGAGAATAGTGTCGCCGCCAAAGCCGCTGTCGTCGCATCGTGTAGAGTGGTGTCGCCGCTGAAGCTGACGCATCGAATCGAGTCTTCTCGCAACATCAGAGAAGCGTGCCGCATCTGGAAGATCTTCACGTCTTTATTTCTTAGCACCAAACTTTCATCGCATCAACATCGTTGGAACACTTTCGTTGCCCTGCGTGTCGCATCTAAAAGGTACATTGACTTAAAGTGTCGCATTTAAGAACTAAAGAGAACTAAGCTAAATTCTACCATCTTAAAGTAATAGTATTGTGGATTTTTGTTGTTTATGGTCTTGTGGTAAATCTATATAAAGAATACTTATTTTTTATATAAAACCTATGTGGTGTCCATCTGTAGTGTTGTCACTTGACTACTGTATGTGTTCACAAATGCTTTACACACTGCCTCTGAGAAAAGCCTGTCTGCTCGTGCCAAGCTACCAAGGGGGTGAGCAGGGGTTATTTTAGGAGTGTACCCCTTTACCCTGACTAGAGGCGAGGGTCCCTATTTGTCACAAGTGCATACCTGTGCCAACTAGAGACCTCCCAAGTCTAACACCAGCTTTCCACCACTCTCGCCCGGAGCCCACCCACAGATCCGACCGACCCCGACACCGCCGCTTGCAACCTCAAACAGTGGATCCACGACTGCGCCAACACCCTTGCCCGTTCAAGAAGCCCTCCAACACCCACACTAGCAAGAAAGCCAGCTGGTTCCCCAAAGACCTCCAGGCCTCCAAGCAAAACTGCCGAAAATTAAAAAAAAAAAAACTGGATCCGTGAACGAACACCGGAAAGCTACACAGCCCACAAGAACACCACCCGCAGACACCATCACTTCATCAGATCCACCCAAAAAACTTCCTTCAAAGACCGCCTAGACAACAACGCACACAACAGCAAAGAGCTCTTCAACATCGTGAAGGAACTCTCTAACCCCAGCTCTAACTCCAATGACATCCCACCTTCACAAGACCTCTGCGACTCGCTGGCCACCTTCTTCCATCGCAAGATCGCAGACATCCACGACAGCTTCAACGCCGTCACCAACCCAGCAACCACTGAGACTCCCGCTCCCACGACCATCAACCGCCTGATCGCCTGGACCAACGACGACGACACCATCAAGATCATGAACACCGTCCACTCCGGATCCCCGGAAGACCCCTGCCCACACCACATCTTCAACAAAGCCAGCAGCACCATCGCACCCCATCTCCGGAAAAGCATCAACATCTCCTACGAGACAGCAACCTTCCCGGAGAGCTGGAAGCACGCAGAGATCAACGCCTTACTCAAGAAACCCAAGGCGGACCCCAAGGACCTCAAGAACTTCCGACCCAGCTCCCTGCTCCCGTTCCCGGCGAAGATCGAAAAGGCCGTCAACAAACAACTGACCAGCTTCCTCGAGGAGAACAGCATCCTGGACCCGTCCCAGTCCGGGTTCCACAGCAACCACAGCACCGAAACTGTCCTCATCGCCGCCACCGATGACATCAGGACCCTGCTTGACAACTGAGAAACCGCGGCCCTCATCCTCCTGGACCTGTCAGCCGCCATCGACACGGTCTGCCACCGCACACTACGAACACGCCTCTACGACGCCGGAATCCAAGAGAAGGCCCTGGACTGGACCTCCTCCTTCCTCTCCGGCAGAACACAGAGCGTCCGCCTCCCCCCCTTCTGCTCCAAAGCCACTGAGATCATCTGCGGCGTACCCAAAGGCTCATCCCAACGTTGTTCAACGTCCACATGGCACCACTCGCCCACATCGCACGACGGCACGACCTCATTATCACCTCCTACGCCGACGACACCCAGCTGATCCTCTCCCTCACCAAGGACGCCCACACCGCCAAAACCAACCTCCACAAAGGAATGAAGGCCGTCGCCGACTGGATGAGGAACAGCCGACTGAAGCTGAACTCTGACAAGACGGAGGTCCTCCTCCTCTGATCCACCCCCTCGGCCTGGGATGACTCCTGGTGGCCGACTGCACTAAGAACACCCCCAACACCCACCGACCACGCACGCAACCTAGGGGTCATCCTCGACTCCACCCTCTCCTTGACGAAGCCGATCAACGCCGTCTCCTCCTCCTGCTTCAACACCCTCCCCATGCTTCACAGGATCTTCAAGTGGATCCCCACCGAAACAAGAAGGACAGTCACCCAGGCCCTCGTCAGCAGTAGACTGGACTACGGAAACGCATTCTACGCAGGAGCCCCGGCCAAACTCCTGAAACTGCTTCAACGCATCCAGAACGCCTCCGCACGCCTGATCCTCGACATCCCTCGCCGCAGCCACATCACACCCCACCTGAGAAACCTGCACTGGCTCCCTGTCAACAAGAGGATAACCTTCAAACTCCTCACCCACGCACACAAGGCACTCCACAACACCGGACCAACGTACCTCAACAGCCGACTCAGCCTCTACACCCCTACCCGCCAGCTCCGCTCCGCAGACCACGCCCTCGCCACCGTCCCCCGAAGAGTGACCGCCGGTGGCAGATCATTCTCCCACCTCGCCGCCAAGATATGGAACACCCTCCCCATTCGCCTACGGCAGACCGAAGACCTTCTGAAGACTCCTCAAGACCTGGCTCTTCGAACAGTAGCAGCACATCCCCTACCTAGCGCCTTGAGACCCTTGTGTGTATGTAGTGCAGTCTACAAATGCCATGATTGATTGATTGAGCAGGCTACTCGGTGTGGGAGCAAAGCTCCTGGGTTTAAGATCAGCACTTCAGAGTGGAGCTTTCGGTCAGGGGCTGCTTATGAGCAGGCCACTCTGGTGTGGGAGCAACACTCCTGGGTTTAAGATCAGCACTGCAGAGTGGATCCTGGGTGTTCCTGTGTATCCACCCATGTATTGTGATGCAAATCCATAGTTAAAGAAAGATTTTAAAAACATAAATTTGCCCCAAAATGATGCGTATACCCAAGACTGGCGTGACGAGGAGGTATATCTTTGTTTTGCTTCATTGTTCCCTTTTTGTATGTGTGTGAAAGAGAGCAGAACTGCACCATATCTTTGTAAATAGGGGACAATATTGCTCTTTCCCTTATGCGCTGCAAAGGTATTTGCTGTGCTGTGTTGCGTGAAAGGGAAAGTGCAGAATTGCCCCCTATTTACAAAGATATGAGTGCATTGAATTAAATATTACTAAATCCGGGCCTAGATGTCTGTGCACAGGGCGCAGTTCGACGTTTCTACAAAAGACAAGAATTTGCAATGCAATAGGTCTCACCTTTATGCTATTAAATGTTACTTATGTTTTGTTTTTTAAAACATAAATAAAAGGCATTGTCATTTACAATGCCAATAGCTTAAACTCTAGCAAATGCTTGTTTAAAAGTGTGTGTGTGTGTGGGGGGGCGGGGGGGGGGGGTTCAGAACAGAAGGTAGCAGAAGAAACAGATGGGGAGGGTGTGGGGAAGGAAAACAGCGGGTGTGGGGAAGCAAAAATGATGGCGTGGTGGTGGAAGGGGCACAGAGGGCATAGGGATGCAAACGATAGAGCAATGTGGTGGGCAGGGGAGAAAAGCAAAAGAGCAACGTTAAGCTGGGGGTGAAAGCACACCCTTTACAGTTAATCTGAGCCGAGAAGCACAGCGACCTGACACTTTGGAACTGGAGAACTGCTCAGTAAAGCGCTCCAATACCTTCCGGTCGGGTTCGCGGTTGCGGGAGAGTGTGTCCAAAGAGACATCTGCAGCCAAAGAGTTTCTTTTTTAATCCATTTCACAGAGGAACAAATTGAGAAAAGTGGGTAAGAGCCCTATGTCGAAGTCATAGTTTTTAGCAAGTGTACGGAGGAGCAGACCTAAAGCATATTCATGTTTAACATAGATGTTTGTTCAGAAATTAAACACGCCAGATCTAGTGAAATTTACATCACGCACCTTTGACCTCCCTGAAGGCATCACCGAGTTGCCCCCTTCTGTCTCCCATGACCCCTGAAGAGCGCCCTGTTTGCTACAAGTTGAACAAGCCGGTGGTCACAACTGCGCATGAGAGACCCTCCTGCAGTAAGAGAAACTCATAAAAGAAAATAGTGCTTATAGATGAAAGATGCGTACCGTGTAACAACCGAAGTAAAAGGGGCAATCCTACCATGAGAGGTTACAAATAAACACAGGGTGAAATTGAGGAGGGACTAACAAGCCTAATAACGAATCACAAGCCAGAATTTATGTAGGACAATCGCACACGCCAATGACAAATAATGGGCGGGGCTTCAAGTACATACTTGAACACAGCATGGCTCGCAGCGCATGCGCTGCCCAGGGTCGACCTGAAAAACGAAGACTACAAAAATGACAGTTCACTTAAGGAGTAAAAGAGTCCTTCCCAAAGAACATATAAGTACACCCATTATTATTACTTGTATGAATGAATGGTTTTCAAAGTAGTTTTTGGGTCAGCAAGTTATGCTTTCTGTTGAAAACATTTGGTGAAACCGTGCTAGAGTAACAGATCTTTCATGCTGTAACGAAGAAGTTCTGGAGATGAATCGAGTTGTGAAGACGAATTGAGAAAAAGTATTAAAGGAGGCATAGTTTGTTGCACTAGCAATAATAGCCCAATCTTTACATTTTTAACAACTCCCAAACAACTCATGGATAAAGAACGTAAGTTAACAGCTCTGCAACAAATAAAGAGGACCCCTTCACTGTGATTCAACCCGCACCTGCACTTTTTGTCACCTTTATAATCTTACTCTCCTTTTGCCTATACATCTGCCCTTCATCCTGTGTTAGTATTATGTGTGAAGTGAGTCAGAGGGCGGATTTGGGAACTAGTACCTGCTGCAGATCCATATTGATCTGTCAAGACTGGCACCAGGTAGGTGCTCTGAGTTTTCACACCCAGTTCTTCTTTAGCATTGAGCATGCTACCAAGCCAAAGTCCTCTCTCAGCATTGAATCTGGAATTCTTTTTTGTAATGCATGGATGTCAACCTCCAGCATTTTCTTGAATGTAATTAATGGTAAAGAGGCGGTCTAGCACAGTTTCTCGTCGCCAGTCCCCGTGATAGCAGTGAGCCAAATGGATGCCATTATTCCATGCTTTTCAGATCTGTTTTGTCTGAGGCCACAACTTTGATATGATGATAATGTTCAGATTGCAAGGGCTTTTTTTCTCTTGCTAACATAGGCTCCTCCAGACCTACAGTTGTCAGAATCTAAAAGCTTTCCTTTTCTCAGATCCCAAATGCAGGATGATCCCTGAAAGTCTCTGCTGCCACATATACCCACTGTGAGGGGTTCATATGAACTCTTAAAGGGACAGCCTTACCTGTGGCACCTATGTATTACATCGATCCAGAAGGATCAGTCATTACATCACAAGCTTTGGGTGTATCAGCAGGGCTGGATCGTCTGTCCCCACCATGAACTCAGGTTCCCACCTCCCAACCATGGCAAGACAGAGGTGCTGAGGAGTTTAGACACTGTCCTGGAGAAGAACCCATGCACTTACACACTATTCAGGTTCTGACAAAGAGACCGAAACACACTATTCTGCAGGAGAGAACACTAATGGGAAACAATTCAAGGAAAGGCACTGGCTTCATAGAGGACCCAAGAACTGTAGGGTCTCCTATTGAGTTCTGCATGAGAGGCTGAAGTTTGGCCACCTCAATACAATTTTCAAGGAGGGGGAGCTCAAAATGGTGCTCAAGCCCACTGGATTGTAAAACTTGTCTTTCTGTTGGGACTGGCTATTCCTGCTGTCATTGCAATTTCTTTGTCTTCGTCAGTTCATGCACCCCGAGTGGAGTGACAGCCCAGAGAGAGCAGCTGTGAGTTTATGAAGGTGGGCTGTGCCCCATTAAAAGAGAATAACATGATGCTGCCTGAGCCCTGTTGTTGCCGCCCCCTGCCTGCATCTCACGCTATGCTGCGCGAGGACACCGAACCAGCGCAGAACTCGTGCCGCCCACCAGAAGCTGTGAGCCGACTCGCGGGACGCAAGCAGATAGACGCGCTGAGCACCGGCACCTGATTTTTGATTTCAGCGGACCCAAGGGAAATACCGGGCCTTGCTGAAAATCGCAGCCAAGGATACTGCAGGAGAGGAAGAGCCGCGGGTGATACAAGAAAAGGCCCACAGAAGAAAGGTGTGGTTAAACTGCACCTATGTGGCCAAACTGCATTTTAAACGTGCCCTGACTGCCCAGAAGAAACCAACGCGCAGGAGAAGGCGGATAGACCGCCCAGAAGAGAGAAAGTCGGAGAAATCTGGGAAGCAGGTGACCCGGAGTACCCAAGGAGTAACCAAAAGCCTGGGGTGGAGTTACAGAACCGCTCCCCACTGTGGAAGGAAAGAGGTATAGGAGAGGCCACCAGGTCACCGATTTGGGGAAAAAAAGAAGAAAAAGGCACAAAACTTCAAAAGCAAATTGGCAGGCATGGTGGGATAAAGGCACAACAGAGGTAAGTGCATGAATAATTGCATGAACGATTGCTGTACCCCGGTGCCCTTCTAAGTATTTATTAGCTGGTAAATTTTGCTGATTAGAGGGCAAGGGAAAAAGCAAAGAAAGTGCAAGGAAGATTTTTAAAATTATAACGCACAGTAAAATTGGATTATATAAGCGCACAATAAAAAGAGATTCGCTATACCTTAGGGACGATGGCACCAAAAAGGAAGCAAAAAACTCGTAAGGAGCCCATGGAGAAAAGCCCCGGGGGGAGAGCGCTCTTTGGGGAGGTAAGGATCCAAGAAGAGAGCCAGGAGAACCAGGCCAGTCCCAGCGAAGGAACTAAAGGGGCGCCTCAAAAGAGAAAAAATAAAAAAGCCATTAAGAAGACCCTGCAAGAAATTAATGGAAGTATGTCAGCAACTAAATCCATAAAGGACTTTTTAGGTAAACACTATAAAAGATTAGACTTATCTACAAAATCCATAGAAGCAGAAGCGGAGCAACAGAATGGGAATGGCATGGTAGAATCCCCTGAAGAATTCTTAGCGGCATCATTCCTAATCAACCACTCCCTTCTGAGTCAAAACGATCTAGCAATAGCACCGCGTCTGTCATCATCCCCCAAACTACTCTCGATGCAAGCACATGAATCAGAGACCTCAGACCAAATGGAGAATAACAGCCAAAGGTCAAGAACTGTCTGGGGGGTCTCACCAAATATATCGGCACCACAATCAAAAGGGATAAGAAATCAAATCCAGCAGGAAACATCGAGAACTGAAAGAACAGTCGATCCCGAGAGAACTAGTCTACAAGATCTAGACACTTCCACGACCCCCTCCTCTTCAATGATGGATTTATTATTGATGCTTCAAAAAACTTTGCAGGGGTTGTTGGACGTTACAATGTTAAATAATGGGGTTCTGAAAACGCAAAAGCTTTATCTGAAAAAGATTGAGGAGCTGCTGCAAGTAATTAGAGGTCAAATGCCACACATGATGAGACCAGTAGTAGATGCCCAGCCTATAAAACAGAAAGAAAGCATAGAAACAGTAGGAACCCCACATAATGTATATATATCTAAGTGTCCGATGTAGATAAAAAGAAGAGGGGAAAACTCAAGATATAGCTTCTTGAACATTAGGGGCCATCATAAAAGAAAGATACGCAGAAAGAGGGAAACAAAAGCAGAAACAACGGGAAAAATAAAGGAAAAGGAGAAAGAGGTAAAATTTAAAATTCCCGCACTGGCAGTGTTATCTGCCAAGACCCCAAGAGTTGAGGGCAAGAGGAAGGGCCTCAAAAATCATGTAAAGAAACAGAGTAGTAAGAGTCCTAGAAAAGAGCAATTAAAAACTAAAACCACAAAGACAAAACCCATAGTAAATCTAAATTATGTGGGACATAATATAAATCTTCAGAAGAACCAAAATCAAGAAAAAGCCGTCCCGCAACGAGGTAAATTAGAAGCAAAAGGTAAAATGGGGAAAAGCACCGAGCAGGTAGGTATAGAAGCCCCCAAGACAGGGATAGAGGTGGGAAGTGACAAATGGCTGTATTTTGAACCTGAGCAAACTGAAAAAAAGGGAAAGAAAATAAGGAAGATTATACCTTTAAATAGGTCTCAAATCCTATTCTCATTTTCTAAATGCCCTAGCCTGAGGGGAATAGGAACAAAAGACCTGAGACAGGTGGGTTTTATATACAATATAAGTGGAAAGGTGATTACAAGAGTACTACTCTACTCCGACCTGGTAAAAATGGCAATCTGGAAAGCAGCGAGTGAGATACGCTAGGAAGGTATACGGTTAATCCCAGAGAAAGAACTAAAGGGAAATGGTCAATCAGGAAGTAGCTTTCTAAAATGTCATGCAGGACTAGGAAAGAGACAGGTGAGGCTACTAGAGGAAAATGAAGATGGGGGAAGTACTCTGAATGCAATAGTCAATAACTCAGTAATTGATAACTTTTGTTTTAAATAAAAATTTGTATTATTCGCAACCGCCTTCATACCGTCATCCTTTCCACAATAGGTGCATACAATACATAGTAATATATTGCTCTCTTGAGTTCACATACAATATTATCAGGCAACATATCCATAAGAGTGTACGGTATTATCCAAGTTCCTATTTCCCGTCTCTCATTGGCTGTTAACAGCCTCCCCACTCTTGTAACTATTACCCTCAACTTTCCCCCCCAACAAAATGACTACCCCCTCCCCCCCTATCCCTCCCCCAGTGTGCTCCCCCATCAGTTCCAGTTTCAATGTGTCGTAACTTCTAGGTACATGCCCACTTTGCGCCGTCACTATTACCCGGCCTCTATCCCCAGGGCCCCCCGCGCTCTCCCCTTTCACCACCTTTTCCGTTCCCGCCATTCCCTCCACCCGCTCAACGCCCTGTGGTCTAGCAGTTGGTCGGTTCATCTTCCTGGCCTCCGCCAGCTCTACGCAGCTCCTCAATTAGCGCTTCCCAAGCTCGCACCCCCTCTAGCATCGTCTCCTTCTGAGACCTATGCGCCAGCCGTAACTTGATCACACTTTCACTCGCCGCCCACTTAAGGAATTCGTGTTTCCATCCTTGCAGTCTAGGCCCCTGGCTATGCTTCCAGTGGCTGGTTAACTCTCTTTTGGCTATTATCAGGCCTAAGTCTATAAATTTGCTTGTCTCCTTATTGCGTTTTGTGCGTGGAAACCAATGCAACAAGCTCACCGCCATATCATGAGTAAGCGTTCTCTCTGTCGCCAGTCCCAACATCGTTAGTACCTCCTCCCAATAGGCAGTCAGGTTCGGGCAGGACCACATCATGTGTCGAAAGTCCGCCTCCTCCATTCCACATCTAGGGCAGTCAGCCTTGTCTGCCCCAAAAATACGCTTAATGTGCTTCGGTGTCATATATGCCCTATGCATCACATAAAACTGTATTAGCTGGAACCTAGCGTTCCTCGTGCTCTTCCACGCCCTCTCTACAAGCTTAGGCCAAGTGGTGTCCGGGATATCCCCCCCAAGTCCTGTTCCCACTGCTCCTTTAGGCGATCTAGCGGCTGCCTGCCTTCTTGTTCCATTCTCCTATTAAGGCACGTGACAGCCTGGAAAGTACCAGCCGCCATAACTACATATTGGCATATCAACAACGTCTTCGGCTCCGATAACCCCATCTTCCAGCGGCGTTGGATCGCCTCTACCAGCGCCGCGTGCAATAAGTAGTGGCCCCGGGGCAGGTCAAACCGTTATTGTAGGCCCGAGAACGGTAAGAAGACACCTTCGTCATAAAGGTCGCCCATCACAAAGAGGCCCTGCTCCTCCCAAGTCCCCAGTGCCGACCAATCTCCCCCATGGGGCAACGCTGTGCACGCCCCTATCGGCATTTCAGGTGCATAGGGGCACTCCACTCCATGCTTTTTGTTACTCCGAATCCAACAACGTTGCATCGTTCTCCTCATTTGTGATAGTATCTCTACGCAGCCGTTGCCCCATCAGGACATACGAAAGCACATGCCGCGGCACCCAGCAATTAAGTCCCGGGTCAGGCCCTCTAAACATCGCCGCCACCGCTTGCGTGAGCCATTGGAGCTGGGCCGCCAGATAGTACCGTTCAAAGTCCGGCACTGCCCAGCCCCCCGCTGCTCCGGGGCGCATCATTATGTCTAGCGCAACCCTCCTCCTACCGGCTCCCCACAAGAAGGCTCCCACCATCTTCTTCAGCTGCCTGAACATCACCCCTGGTATCCATACAGGGAGAGTCCTGAAGAAATATAATAGTCTCGGCAATACTATCATCTTGAGTAAGGCTACCCTCCCTGCCACCGACATCTTCAAAGCAGTCCAGAACTCCATGCTCCCCTTAATTCCGCGGATTGCCCGACCGATGTTGCCCTCCAGGAGCCCATCTTGCGTATGGTAAATGTGGACTCCCAAGTAGGGCAAGCACTGTGCCTCCCATCTGATCCCTTGTACCTGGGTCTGCGCCGGGAAGTTCGGGTTCACCGGAAACAGGCACGTCTTTGCCCAGTTAACCCGCAACCCCGATCTATTCCCATACTCTGTCAACAAGCGTTTTGCCGCTGTTAACTCCTCTCCAGTGTCCTCCACAAACATTAGGAGGTCGTCCGCATACAACGAGATGTAATGCGCATTCTCCTGCAGCACTAGGCCCCGATAACGCTCCCCCGTACGTGCCAACATAGCCAATGGTTCTATTGCTAGTGCAAATAGTAGCGGGGAGAGGGAACATCCCTGCCTCGTCCCCCGCTCCATGCTGTACGCCTGGGAAATTGTTGCAACCGTTCGCAATCTAGCCGTGGCCCCATTGTAGAGAATCCGGGTCCATCTCACATAATCTTCCCCTAGTCCCATTTTCCCCATCACATAGCGCAAGAAAGACCATTCCAGGCTATCAAAGGCCTTTTCAATATCTATCGCCAGCACTACCGCTCCCGGCGTGACGTCTCGGTGCTCCTCTAATACACGCAGGACGCGTCTAATATTGCCGGCTGTATTCCGTTTGGGGATAAATCCTCCCTGGTCGCAATGAACCAAGGAGGTCATATATGGGAGCAGACGCGTCGCCAGTATCTTGCTCAATATTTTATAGTCCACCGTTAACATTGAGAGCGGTCTGTACGCTGTCAGCTCGGCAGAGTCTTTGCCTGATTTTGGAATGGGAATGATAATAGCCTCTCACGTCGTGGGCGGCAGCATTCCCGCTGTCCAGGCCTGTTTGTACAGCGCCTGCAGCCGGGGGACCAGTATATCCACATATGTGGCGTAGAACTCAATCGGTAGCCCATCAACTCCCGGGGTCTTATTGCAGGCCATTTGCGCAATGGCCGTCTTAATTTCCCCTGACGATATCTCCTGACCTAGCGCTGACGATTGTTCCTCTTCCAGCTGGGGCCAGACCAGGCCCATGAAGTAGTCCTCTAACTCTTCAACATCAACATCTCCCTGACTACTATACAATGTTGCATAATAGCGCGCGAACATATCATTAATTCCCCGTTGAGTATAGTCCATTGTCGCAGCCGGCGTGCGGAGCCCCAGGATTGGCGCTCCCCCAGTATCCGGTGCAACAAGTCACGCTAAGAGCCTACCGGTTTTGTCCCCTTCGTCATGCATGCGCGCCCTATATGCTTTATAATCAAACGCCCTGAGCCTTTCAACTTGCTTCGCTACCTCCTCTCTCGCTGTCGCCTCCTCCGTTGGATCCCTTCCCCCTGCATGACTACGCCTTTCCGCGTCTCGCAACTTCTCGTCAGCTCTCTGGACCTCGTCAAGTAAGACTTTCCGTACTCCTACCATCTTAGAGATGCACATCCCTCTTACAACTACCTTGAATGCCTCCCATTCTGCTGCTAGCGTGGACGCCGTATTGTCATTGTCATGAAAATAATGGAGGATCCCCTGTTGGAGCTCGTCCTTAAACACCGGATTCTCCAGGACCTCAGGGCGCAGTCTCCACGTTGGAATCAACGCCCGTTCTTTATACCATCCCAAGTGAAGCAGCAGGGGATTATGATCTGACACTGTTTTGGCCAAGTATTCACTGTGCTGCACTTTCACACAGACATCAGGCGTCCCCAGCATCGCATCCAGTCTCACATGCAAATCATGCAGCCCCGAATAATACGAGTAATCCCGTTCTTGCAAATGCTGCGCCCGCCATACATCCACCAAGTTCCAATGCGACTGCCATCTCTGCCGCCTATCAGCCAGCCTTACACTCATCGACTCAGGTAGCGGCGGATGAGACATGTCCATAGTTACATCCAACACTGAGTTGAAGTCACCCCCTAGCAGCATCGAGCTCGGGGTAGACAGCGCCATAACCCCAGATAAACGATCAAAGAAACTGCCCTGGTCAACATTTGGGGCGTATATACTCCCTATCAGAACCTCCACCCCATTTAGGCGCCCCAGCAGCAAAACATAGCGCCCCTCAGGATCAATCATCTTATGTAGCAATTGGAATGGCACTCCCGCCCTAATCCACACTAGCGTACCTCTTGTATATGCGGAGTAGGTAGTGTAATATACCTGACCACGCCATCGACGCTGGAGCGCCCTGCCTTCTGCCATCGTGAGGTGCGTCTCCTGTAGCAGCGCCATATGCGCGCCCCCGCGCACCAAGTAAGCATGCACCTGATGTCGTCGAGTCATGGTGTGGAGGCCCCGTACATTCCAGGTTATGCACTTGTATGCCGGGGTAGAGGCCGTTGCCTTATCGCCTATACCCAGGAATCTGTCGCGTTTCCCGGAGCACACTGGTTCCCCTCTGAAACTTTTGAACAAAACTAAACACACCCCAACACCCCCTCCCTAGGACAGATGCCCCAACTTGAACACCCATCCAAACCATTGACTCAAGCAGAGTGCTCAGACCCTCGTGGAATCTACAACACCCTATAACACCGGGGGTAGACACCAAGGTCCAAAGAGGCCCAGCTCGCCCCGCTCCCGCCGAACCCCGACCTTCAGTCATTGTCATCTCTCCCCATCCAGCAATATACAGACCAGTGTAGCAGGAGTCCACTGCAGTTGTTCAGTATTGACCGATCATAAGTCCACCAGCTCATCTGCCATTCTCGCCGTCACCTGAGGCAGCCGCTCACTGTCCGCCCCGAGGTCTCCGAACCCGAGCCATCCGTGTCCGGCTTCGAGCCCCCGTTGTCGCTCCGCTAATCCAGGTCTGTCCTGGAGAGCGCCGCCACGACCTCCAGCACCGCCGACCGTTCCGTCGCCACTTGTCGCAGTGTGGGCCGCGGGGAACCTGGTCTCCGTTTCCAAGTCTTTGGAATTCGTCTGGATTTAGGTCGTAATGGGGTCCCCCGTCCATCGTGACTGGGCTGTTCGACGCCTGCTTTGTAACGCTCTAGCCAGTCCCAAGCGTCTTCCGGGCAGCTGTAGAAGTAAGATTTATTATCAACTAGTATTTTTAAATTCGCCGGATACATCAGGGCATACTGCAGGCCCTCCGCTCGTAGCGCCTTTTTGACCGCCATATAGGACGCCCTCTTTCGTTGCACTTCCCACGTGTAATCCGGGAATAATGTGACAGTGTCGTTGCCCACTTTGTATGGACCTTTCTTGCGCGTCTGTTCCAGCAGCCAGTCTCTGTCTTTATAATGCAGCAACTTGGCAATCACCGGTCTGGGCGGGCGTCCCGGCGCCAGCGGCCTCGCCGGTACTCTATGCGCCCTCTCCAGCGTCTAGAAGGGAGTCAGGCCCTCCGGTGCCACTTCAGCTTTCAACCAGCATTCCAAGTACTCCAGCATGTCCTTACCCTCAACCCCCTCCGGCAGACCCACTACGCGTATGTTACTCCGCCGATTTCTCCCTTCTGCATCCTCCGCCCTCTGTTCCAGCGCCCGCAACCGAGTCTGTACCTCCGTCATTTGGAGTAACTTGTTATGGTCCGCTCTCAGTAACCCCAAACTCGTCGTTACTTGCGCTATGTCCGCTTGCAACGCTTCACGCGTGGGGGTTATGGCCTGCAAGATCTGGTCAACTTGCTGCTGCGGGAGGCCATCCGTGGGGGTCGATTGTCTTGCCGGCTCCACCACTGTACTCTCCGCCAGGTCTCGAGTGGACTGCTCAGCCCCCTGCTTATGTCGGGGCTTCCCCATCGCGTCCTGTAGCCTCCCGTCCCGCTATCTCGTGGCCGCCTCTAGTCCAGGGCAGCAGGGCTCCGATCCAAGTGTGGCGGACGCTCGCGCTCACTCTCCTTGGCAGATCACGGCTCCGGCGCCGTATCCCTTCCTGAGGCCTACCTCTCGGCAGTGGCGCAGTCCCTGTGTCCGCAGCCCATCTCCCTTTCCGTCGCCGTTCAGCTCCTTACTGCACCCACCACGGCACAGCAGGTCCGCGCCCAGAGCCTGTTCCGCCGCTGGCACCAAGGCCCCGGCTTTAGCGCTTCTCCCTGTGGCGCTATGGGGGCTCTGCCCTCAGCCTGCAGATCGTCACGGGCCGTGGATCAAACAGGCATCACACCCTGGGCAGCGGCTCCAGGTCCCGCACTGCCGCACTATGTTGCTACCAGCAGGCAATGTGGCCAGGTCCATGCGCCTCGCGGGGCATCCAGCGCAGTCGAGGGTCCACTTCAAAAGTAAATGCAACCCAGGCTGTGTTTCCCGCTGCTCTGTTCGCGACTGCGGCCTCCTCCTCGCCGCCGTCGCGCACCGACTCTCCCGTGCACCAGCTGCTCCCGTGTGCTCGTGCCCCTTCCTCTGTAGCTGTGGGGGGAGGGGGTACCCTGCCACAATGGGTCCCCTATGTCACAGTCCCCGACCCCAGTTCATGCCAGAGCTGCTACTCTCTGGATCCGCTGTACAGGCAGTGCCCCAGGCTCCGCAATCAAGGTCGACAGCCAGCCCCGGGGCTCACAACGCCGTCTCGGTCCGTCCCGGGATCTCTGCCGCCGGTCTGAACTTCCGTCCCAAGCGTCGCTGGCCTCTCCGTACTTTCCTACGTCTCCGTGGCAACAGCGCCGCAGCACCCTTCAGGGCCGATGTCACCCACACCTCTCCCCAGGCTCAGCACTCCTCTCCCGTCTTCACAGGGCGCAGCGGCCGGCCTTTCAGGGTCCGTGACCGTTCCCAGCCGCCATCTTGATTCCCTGATCAAGCGCTCCGCAGCTCTCGGCCGCCGTCCGCTCCGCTCCACCAGCTCCCTCAGCTGAGCCGCACACAGCAATGTGCTCCTCTCCACAGGGCCAGCTCAGTCGTCCGGCGCATGCTGTATTGGGGCACTGTTTTCAGCGTTATTACTCAGGAGTTTCAGTCCGGCTCCGGCGGAGCAGCAGGCTCACACGTCCGCCTGCATTCAAGCCTCGGCCACGCCCCTCAGTAATGATAACTCTTGGGGTAATTGGAGCCAAAGAAGTAGCCCAGCAGGACCCTCTCAGAGGTACAAGGATGTAATGGATGAATATGGAGGATTAAGTGAGGTGGAATAGGATGAAGGGGTGTCGCATAGCCTTAATTTCTTATCGTGGAATATAAATGGCCTTGGAGATATAATAAAACAGGAATGTATAAATAAGCTAGCAAATAAAGTGGAAATTGTTTGCCTGCAAGAAACCTGGCTATGCGACGAAACCCCAATATTTGATGGCTTCCTCCAACTCCATCGACCGGCCAAGAAAAAAAGGTTTGGTTGCCCGGCAGGGGGGATCATGACCTTATTGTCTACAAAAGTAACAAATAACCTGATCCCGCTAAAAGTAAAATGTAAATGGCTCCTGGCTTGTAGACTATCTCTGTTGATTTTAAACAAAAAAAATGAAAATGTAATTATTGTAAATGTGTATATGCAATGGAAGACTGCTACAGAGTATGGAATTGAGCTGGTATATTTTAAAGATGATATAGATTCTTTATGTGAAAAGTATGACTGATATATTTTTTATTTTGGGGGATTTTAATCATAAATTGCACCCAAAGAAGGTAGACCTTTGGCATAGGGATATACTAGATGCATATGAAATAAAACAAGCCATTTTTCCAGCCTGTGAAATCTTAAGACAGGACAAAGGTCTGGGAAATTATCTAGGGGTGAAGGGTCTTTTCTGCCTGAATGGCAGATTTGGAACAGATCGCTCAGCAGAGAAAACATTCAAAATAGGCACACAAAATTGCCCAATAGACTATGTCTATATGTTTGCTTGGAACTTCTCTCTTATAAGGGAATTTAAGATATTTCAGAAAGAAGGCAGTGACCACAATCCCCTGCAGTTGAAGATTCAAGGGGGAACCCCAAAAGCTCGAGATAAAGTAATCTCACAACAAGTTGAATACCCCAAGAGAGTAACAACTAGATTAACGGAAGAGTATATGGAAAAACTAGGAACATTTCAACAAAAGGTAGTCTTGGGAGATATAGGGGGCCAGAATTTGGAATGGCATGAGGGAAAAATAGACCAAGTGGTGTAATGCCTTCGAACTGAATTAAAAAAAAGATAAAACAAACCAACAGTTAATCCCTGTTAGATGACCTAAATGGTTCTCTGCAGACTGTCTAAAGAAAAAAGAGAGATAAGGAAAGTAACAAGAAGCATTAGTAAAAAGCACGATCTGAAGAGACAAAGTCATCTCAATAAATTAAGAAGAGAGTATAAAAAGCTAATTACAAATGCAAAAAGGGAGTATAAAGATAAATGCTGGGAAAATCTACTGGAATCTATTGAATCAAAAAATATAAGACAGTTTTGGAAGCCGGTAAAAGCAGCAGCCGATCACCCAGAGGGGGCAATGAACTGTGTGATAGTCGAGGCAGTATGGGAGAAGTACCTGAAGGAATTGTATGGTGCTCGCAGAGATCTAGAAGTGGAAGAGCCCCAGCCATGGCATGACTTAATGGAAGAATTAGAACCAGACATTACAGAACAGAATGTAGAGAATACAATAATGAAATTAAAATTAACAAGAGCAGCAGGACCAGACAATCTCCCAGCAATCATAATTAAGTCACAGATGAAGTGGTGGGCGAGATTTTTTTCTCATATGTTCCTGGTAATCTTAGCGGTAGGGAAAATACCAAAGAATTGGAAGGAGCTGTAATATGGCCAGTCCATAAAAAAGGCAATGTGAATGCACCACAAAACTATAGGTTGATTAATTAGCTAGATATAGGAGAAAGTCTTTTCAAAAATAGTTCTGAATAGACTAAAGTACTGGGTGGAGGAGTTCTCAATTGTACCAGTCGAACAGGGGGGCTTCAAAGAAGGCCACTCCACGGTTGATCACTGCTTCGCCTTGTGGGCAATAGCGCGCAAGTCAATAGAACAAAATGGTAAGCTGTGCTGCTGTTTTGTTGATTTTCGAGCAGCATTCGATTCAGTTGATCGGAACTGCCTCTGGGAAACTGTTGTAAATAAAAATATCCCTGAAGGCTTGCTTGCGATAATAAAAGAGCTACACAGCGGAAATTGGGCACAAGTGATTAGAGACACAGAAGGGTCATTGACGCCAAAAATAGCAATCGAAAATGGCCTTAGACAGGGCTGTGTGTTGGCCCCTTTGCTATTTGCCATATTTTTAGCAGATCTACCAGCAACCCTAGAGGTTGAAAGAAGTGCAAGCCCGAGAATGGATGGAAATAAAGTGTCCTGCTTATTGTATGCAGATGATCTGGTAATTTTGGACCAGACTGAAATGGGCCTCCAAAGAAAGTTAAACACCTTTAGCGAATATTGCGAAAGGACATTTTTAACTGTAAGTATGGAAAAGACAAAAATGTTATGCTTTGGGAAAAAAGATATTCGATTTAATTGGTTTTTAGGAGATTTGAAACTGGAAACGGTGAATGAATATCGCTACCTTGGGATGTGGTTTAACAGGTCTTTAAAGTGGCACACTCACCTAGAAGCCCAGAAAGCGAAAGCCTTTACATCGATCTGTGGTCTGAAAAAATGTAACCGTGATTATGGCAATATGTCTCACAGACCGCTGTTAAAGGCTTTCAGCGCAATGATACCCCCACAAGTACTCTATGGAGCGGAAGTTCTTCATTTAAGTGGCAAATGTGATTGGGATTTAGAGGAAGGGAAATGCCTGAAAACATTGTCACTACCACATTCGTCGATGATCCAAGCAATAAGAACCGAGTTAGGTACAACTGCTTGGAGTGTACAGTCACAAATGGCTTTAATTAGATTTTGGAAACGCTTGGATATAGAGATAGGCCAGAAGATATCTCAATGGTGCAGAAAAGCGATCCAAAATAGCAATTTAAAATGGGCTAAAGAGAACAGGAAGAAAATACTATTGGCCTGTAAGAACATAAAGGTGAAAATTTGCCAAAAATCCCTGTATGTAGAATTTATTAAAAGCGATCTTAGGAAGCATGGACAAGAAGTCTCTAGACGTGCAGATATGGAATATCTGGCACAGAAAAAATCTGTGCAATTTATGAGGGACTCGTGGCTAAATGAAAATTGGTTCCCTTATTTGGACGTTTTACCAAACCATTGGTACAGGAAATCTTGAGACTGAGAATTGGTATAAATCCCTGGTTGGTAAACGAAGAATTAAAAATAAAAATGTTAGATCATGTTGGTTATTGTAAGTGTACTCTGGGAACAAAAGGTGATATAGTACATATTTTGTTAGATTGCGCAACAATACTAGAGCAGCGTAAATTATATCTCCGCCCGATGTTTTTAAAATATAATATAAAGTTACGGCCACAGGCGGTGGAGTTAATTACAGAAATGCCTAATCTCGAGATCGCGATTGCATTAGGGAACTATATGAAGGTAATCAAAAGTTATCTCAGAGAGAATTAGCCGTAATTTCTGGAATCTTTAAACTTTTAAATTTTAAGCAAGGTTAATATAAATCTTTTTAAAATGGATGAATTGCACATTATTTTAAAGTGAGTTTTAAATTATGTATAACTTTTATAAATAGCCGTGTTGATTTGCGTAGAAAAGTCACTATTGTACTCCATTTTTGAAAATTTATTAATTTTTAACGTCGAGAAGGTATAAATTTGTGCTGTTGAACTGTCATTTTTAACCGGTTTTATCACTGTTTAAAGACCAAGGTCTAAATAAACATTACATTTATTGAATTATTGAATAACATGATCAGTTCTGGGGGTGCTCCTGTGAAGGCAGGTCTCTTAGGGAGGCACATTTCTCCATTACACTGATCTCCACAGCATTGCATGCTATCCACACTCATATTCATAATCGACCTGTACGGTTTCAGCAGACATCTGCTGCTGCGTCCTTGTAAGCACGTAACAAATAATTTACAACAGGTGGCTGGGGCCAAACGACCACAAACCACATCTACCACATTCACTTAGTCACATCAGACAAGTAAAGTAGAAAGCACGAAAAAATATAATCAGACCAGCGCAGAAGAGGAAACAACCACCTTCTGTAAAGTAATGACTCCCTTTATATTCACACAAAATATAGTTATTCGTCACACTAATTTAGTCTATCAATATTCACTATGTGTTGAACACATAAAGTTGAGTTTAAGAGAAGCAGGGGCCCGAAATGTAGTGCACAATCAGTTCTTTATGCATTGATTGTAGAAAAGACTATACAGTCAACTTTTTTCATTCTCCTCTTCAGAGCTATAAAATATACATAAGTAAAAACACTATAAAAATGAAAAATATTCCTATCACAACCATCAGGTGAAATAACATTAAAAGCTTCACTGAGCACAGTAAATTATATAAACATCAGAACAAGACTTTCACGAAACAATTTAGTAGAACCTTCATGGACCACTGATTAACTGGGGTGTGAGCCCTAGTCAAGCAGCAACCACAAGCCTTTTCCTGGGGAAGCACAAGACAACTCTAAATTAACTTGTGCTCAACCCTCTGGTAGCTTGGCACAGAGAAGTCAGACTTAACATAGAGGCAATGTGTAAGGTATTTGTGCAACTCTTCAAACAGTAACACAGTGAAAACACCACACGAAAAGGATCCCACACCAAGTTAGGAAAAATTGAACTTCCTTTAATAAATGAAACCATCCCAAAACTACAAAAATCCAATCGGTAAAACTGAAGATATGCAATTTAAAATTTCAGTGGACAATAGCACCAAATAGCACAAATCGCGGATATCTGAGCACTCCAGACTGGGACAAGTTCAGGCTTACCATGATGGAGTGCGAACCTACTACAGGGACCCAATTTGGCCCGCTGAACTAAGTACATTAAATCCTGGTTCACAGAGTGTTGCGAGAATCTGCATCATGCAGCCGAAGTGATGCATCGGTTCTGGGATACTGCGGAGTGCTATGTCGGTTCCAAGGAACTGCGATGCAGAGTCTGGTATCCTCATCAAGGCTGACGTTGAAGAGGGATGCCTGTGCCAAGGATGCGTCGTGCAGTGGTGATTTTGATGGGGCAGCGAAGGCAGTGCAGGTCTTTGCAGCAAGGCTGCAATGCGAGTCCCTGCATCGACATCGAGGATTCCGTCAACGGGGCTTGCAATTCGAAGTCCAGAGTTGAGGATGCTACGTGCAGTCAGGGTGATGCATCAGTTCCAAGGAGCTGCAAGGATGTGATAAAGAGTCTGACGTCGTTGAGGCTGCCGTTTATGAGGGATGTAAGGGCGGTTCAGATGGGGATGCAAAGGCAATGTGGATCTGTGCAACGGGTCTAGTCCATGCTGCAGCAACGATGTGCTGGTTCTACTCGGGTTAGCAGGCTGCTTTTAAAATAGGACTGTGTCCAAATTCGACTTTGGAATAAAAAGTACTTACAAAGTCTTAAACAACCCTATTTTTACATATGTCACCCCTAAGGTGGTCTGCCCTAGGTACCCCAAGGGTAGAGTGCATTGTTATAATAAGCAGGGACAATATAAAAGACGTTTTTTATGCCCAGGTGAGGAAAAAAACTGCAATTTTGTTTTTGCTCATTGTAGATTGCTTGCTCCATAGGCTAACATAAGAAGGCTTTATTAAATCTTAATTAAACCTACAGCAATGATGAGCTAAAAAAAGAATTCCAATATAAAAACAACTGCATACCCACACTTTGATCAGGGATAGATATCCTGTCTACAATGATTTCAACTAACTATATGTGTACAATACCGCCCATGCGTTGCTTATGATGAATAGCATTTTCCATTCTTATATATATTTGTCTACCATGACCTCAACGAACTGTATATGTACGATACCGCCTATATGTCACAAATGATTAGTATTTACCATATACATGTACATTTCGGTCTACCATGTTTTCCACCAACTGCATGTATACGACACTGCCAGTGTATCGCTAATGATCAGTTTTTACTGTTATATTGATGTGTATATTTTCTTTATTCTCCCTTCTTAATCCCACCTTTACAAACTTTCTATTATCACGGGCGCGTGCCTCTTGACTCATTTTCGTTTGGGCATTCCTTATCGCACTATTATAATTTTTCTACTGTATATTATCACAATCTTGACCACATTCATTGATCTTTTGGTCCCCCTTCACTTCCGTTTCTAATTTTTATATATACTAATGTCTATAACCAGCCTTGAGAAAGCCCTGGCCTGCTGGCCTTTTGGGCGAAACATGTGTCGGCTGTTCTTTGCTTTTCACATGTTTTCTAATGAAGAAGAAAAGACCACTACCACAGAGTACTCCACTCCTTCTATCTACCATGCTCAATACGGAATTTGGAATTATCCTGCAAACCTATATGATATTGAGGGAACAAACGTATCAAACACGTATAAAGAGATTTATTATAACTATTGCAGGAAAGTATTTTCAGAACTGTTTTCCTAAAGTTAGTATGTCAGCCCTGTACCAGCCTCTTCTGATTGACCAGCCTTTAACAGGGTGAGCCAAGCTCCCTTGATTAAGTGGCCTAGGCTGAGACAAAGAGACCATCTGGTGGGAGGCGATCTGCTGCTGCAGATGCCAGGACAGGAAGGGGTCTGGGTAGCCACGCTGGTCTTCAAAGGAAGAAAGACATTGAGGACAGGAACCAAGCCTACCTCTACTTCCTGCACCCCTAGCCTGATGGGAGCCCCTGTATTTGAATTAGGAGAGGGACTGGTAGGGAAAAGTTAGCCTCACCTGTGGGTTGGGTTAGCCAGGCGTGAACCTCCATGAGAGATTTTCTCCATTTTTATTGAGTACTTTCTGGGACAAAAATATGCCACACAAGGAAGTTGTCATCACAGAGGGTGACACCCTGCACCCCATTGGTCAGGCATGCCCTCCCATCTTGCCAGCCCAGAAACTGTAATCAATGTGGGAGAGTTGCTCAGCAACTCAGGTCCATGCCTGGTAACCTCAAGAGAAGGAGGACCGCCCTGCTGAACCCCTGGCATGCATCAAGAGAGGACTGTACTCACAAGGACTGTACCTGCAGCACAATCTGGGCTTCAGAAAAGAGGAATTTGCCTTACTTCAAAAGTTTAAGGAGTGAACTCCCTGAAAGCAACAGGTAGAAAAGAGCTTCAAGAAGTCACCTGCATCAACTCCACCAAGAGAAGCACAGCTTCACCTTGACTTTAAAAGATTTGACCAGGTGCATTGTGGGAATTGTACTGCCACATCTCCAAGAGGCAACTCTGAGCTTCTGGACCCTTAAAGACCCAAAAGAGGCCTTCTGGAAGAAAAAACTGAAGTTTGGAAACATTTGGACAGCTTTTATCAAAATGCTCCATCAGTTGACCAACCCCTAAGATGAGAGTCAAGCTGGCGACGTCAAACTGCGACTCCGCTTGAAATTCAGGTTTGCCCCACTGAAAGCTCCGGAGCTCTTCGCCATTGGCTAAGACCTCCAGGAGTCATTAAGGCATCGCGCTGAAGCAAGCTGCCGTAATCAAACTAGAACCCTGCTTGCCGAGAAGACCCGCTCAACGTCAATGGGAAAAAAAAACCAAAAGTGACTAAGTGCGAAGGTAAAATGTTTACCGTCTCCAACCCATGAACATATCCGACCTGCGCTCCATTGCGGTTGGCCTGAAACTTTGACTTAGCTCTGGTCAAGCGCAACCAGATAGCCCAAGTTGGTGCTATTCACTTTTTGGCTCTAGAAAGCACATTTTTACATGAATCTTTAAAAATTCATATCTCCGGTTCCTTACTGTGGATTTTTGTTGTTTTGGTGTTATTTTAAAGATATAAATATTTCCTATGTTTTTAAATTAGTGTTGAATTTTTATTGTGTGTTGTGTCTTACCTATTTACTGTTTTGGTAATATTAAATGCTTTACACACCTGTCTCCTAAATTTAGCCTGACTGCTCATGAGCCCAGCTACCTTAGGTTGAGCAAGGATTAATTTGAGACTTGACCGGGCCTTATTTGTGATTGTGTTACCTACCTGCACCTACTAATAAACTACTTTCCAACAACCTTAAGACTACTTCCAAAGGTCCAGGACTTGGACGGCACCATTTGACAGGGTAGATTCCCAGATGGCAGAGTCCAGGTGCAAAGTTGTTGGAAGCCTGCTGTGTTCAGATCGGAAGGCCAGCCAACTAGCACTTTGAATCACTCTAGGTTCAAATGATTCAAGTCTAGTCCTTCTCCCTCAGGCAAAATGGCAGGTATCAGGTCAGCACAGCAGGGCGCAGTCCAGCAGTTCAACAGAATAGAAGTTTTGTTAGCAGCACAGCAGTCCTTCTTGGCAGAGTATCCACAGGTCCAGAAGTGTGCTTAAGAGTTTTAGTCTGATGTCCAGCATTTATACCCAGTTGTGCCTCTGAAGTAGGGAGAGGTTCTAGGTGCCCTGCCTTTCTAGCCCAAGCTCCAGACTAACTTCGAGGTTATGCTGCGCTTTTTGTGGAGACAGGACACAGCCTATTTAAATGTAAGTGTTACTGTGCCCAGCTCCTGCCAGTGATGGACTATGGCAGGTCTGATATGTTTAAAGTGCTACTTCAGTGGGTGGCACAATCCGGGATGCAGGCCGACTAGTATTTAATTTACAAGCCTTGGGCACCAGTAGGGTCACTTTCATATGGACTTACAAGTAAATTAAATATGACCACTGGGTATTATCCAGTCTTATTTTAAGGAGAGAGCACAAGCACTGTAGCACTGGTTAGCAGTGATAAAGTGCCCAGAGACCTAAGACCAGCAAAAACAGCATTTCTGAAGTCAAAAGGTTAGGGGGAAAATCACGCCAAGGATGCCAGGTCTAACAACAATCGTATATATAGAAAGATGATCAAGTCTCCGACTACTTAGGAGGGAAACTCAAGACCCAAATGCAGTGATATAAATCATTCTAGGAATGTATATAAATTCATGGCTTCACAGGAGTATAGACCAAATCCCCATGCATGCTGGCAAGCGTTAAAATACATCATAATCTAACCCCAAATTGATGCTACCATCTCTAATAAGCAAATACATTCTACACTGGTGTACATCAAAATCAAAGGAAAACACAATACCTGGTAAGTCTAACACCTGGTAGATATGTATTCTTAGACATATATGAACGTTCACTAACCTCCATGTACAGAAAAGTGGCTTTGAATCTCTCCTAGGATGGCAATAAGAAAATAAATGTTATGAACGCCATCTCTTCATTAACATTCCTGTCCAAAGTCAAGAAAGCAGTGATAATACACTTCCATTATCCTAGTCATCAGAGTATAATATACCAAATAAAAATGAAAAAATAGGCCACAACTCTTGTCTTAACTAACAGTAGTTTCCTCACAATAACAGTGAAGATAGCAAATCACAATGACGAGAGAAGAAAATTGTATTTTCCAAAACATGTTTACTACTGGCCATATAGAATTCTCACAGTTTCCAACTTACCAAGGAAAAGGCATTCTGGGAGAAAATGGTCTTACGAAGAAAAACGATGCTGACATACATCCAAAGTAAATAATATATACAAGGAGGAGGACTTACTACAAATTAGAGGACTCATCACAGTCATAATCACTAGTGGTGTGCTCTTGTCAGTCTCCCTGTGCGCCATGTTGGGTTTGGTTTTATACCATTGCCTGGTTGCTTGTGGCCCACATGACTGAAAAAAATAAAGAGGACATATCTGAGAAGTGTGGGCGCCATAACAGTAGCCCGATATCGCTCCGCGAAAAGGGGAATTTAATCATGAATAGCATATTGTAAGTAATTAGTAAAGAATGCTATCCTGAAAAATTAAATGACTACTCAAGCTCACTGTTTGAATAGGCATAGTATAACCATTATATTGGATAAACGCCTCTCAACCTCAGTGTGATGTGCTCTCGACATTCTCTCCACGCACCACATTGAGTTTAGCTATTGGTAACCCATAGGATTAAACGTAAAAAGACTTTAAATGGGAAAAAACTAAAAAGGTGACTCACTAATAAACTGTTTGAATAACCATTGCATAACTGGTCCCCTATCAACCTGTCTATTTAATTTGTAACCTTATCCAGTTGCAAATTCTAACATTAAATTCTAAACATTATATTTATGACATTTACTAGTGTACCACAATTAGTTTGCATGAGTAGAAAGTAACATTCATGTCGGAAACATTCCATGATAAAGAACTCTCAAGGAGAGAAAACCAGCAATAACTATGCATAATTGCTTGAAATCATATTTGGAGCATTAAAGACACAATAGATAATAAGTGGCGCCTCTATTATAAAAAAATTAGGCAACTCATTATTAGTATTAGGACCCATTTACACGGTTCTCAACTTGCTTATTAATTTGGCTACTGCCTGCTGTAAAGCAGTTTCCCTGTCACCTCCTCCCTCATTGTTTCTTATATAGCCCAAAACATGAAACCAAATGTTGGTATTATCAGGGTGACGGATTTCGAAATTTGTGGCTTCAGGGTAGTTATCTTTGCGGTTCCTAAATACTCCAACATGTTCTTGAATCTGTGATTAAAATGGATGTATATACTTCTTCCCACATAGATCATATTGCATTCAAATTTCACAGCATATACTGTGTGTGTTTATATTACAATTAATAAAATGCATAATGGCATACTTCTTTGTGGTATTATAACTGAACTCTCATTTTATTCTTGTCTTGGCTACAAACATAACTTCGCAAAAACCAAAGGAAATGATGGACGGAGTGTTGAACATTGCAAGCACTCACCCCCAGTCAACTGATCTGGGTTTAATCCATCACCGTTCTTTAGCCCACTCTGCCACCCCAGTTCAGACATGGCCATATGCAAATCAGTCTGACCCTGTGCCTCATAGGAACAGTCCAGCCCGAACTGCCAAGCCATGTCTTCCCTGGACCGGAAACAAGCTTCCTAGGACCGGTTTCTGGCATTCCAGCCGTCTTCAGCCAGGCTTGCTTGAATCCAGTGGCAAAGTGAGCAAGGGACTCACGTCTGAGCATACCCTGCCAACTTATGGCGAACAAAGCAAAAACCAAAGGAAATGATGGACGGAGTGTTGAACATTGCAAGCACTCACCCCCAGTCAACTGATCTGGGTTTAATCCATCACCGTTCTTTAGCCCACTCTGCCACCCCAGTTCAGACATGGCCATATGCAAATCAGTCTGACCCTGTGCCTCATAGGAACAGTCCAGCCCGAACTGCCAAGCCATGTCTTCCCTGGACCGGAAACAAGCTTCCTAGGACCGGTTTCTGGCATTTCAGCCGTCTTCAGCCAGGCTTGCTTGAATCCAGTGGCAAAGTGAGCAAGGGACTCACGTCTGAGCATACCCTGCCAACTTATGGCAAACAAAGCAAAAACCAAAGGAAATGATGGACGGAGTGTTGAACATTGCAAGCAGTCAACTGATCTGGGTTTAATCCATCACCGTTCTTTAGCCCACTCTGCCACCCCAGTTCAGGGGGTGAGTGCTTGCAATGTTCAACACTCCGTCCATCATTTCCTTTGGTTTCTACAAACATAACTTCCTCAAATGAAAAAGCCCTTTTGTTTAGCCGGTCCAAATTATTCAGTTTGTTACTTCTAACATCCCTGACACACAGCTGATCTGAGTGTCACCCCTCTTCAATATAACTTTTGGTTTTGAAGAGATAACTCCATCAGGCACAACAGTATCTTTAAGTATGTGCCAATGTTTCCTTATTACATTGTACATGTGACCACTGTGAGTATTATATTGAGCTATAAAGGCAATCTCTGCGTGACCCTGATTAGCTACTTTCTTGTTTCTTTTAGCAAAGGTTGTTCTTTGGAAGTCTGAAAGCCCTTTTCTCTCCTTGTTTCAAACATGCATCATCATATCTTCGATATTTAAAATGTAATTTAATTTCAACTAGATTTTTTCTAAAGTTGTCCTGACTGCAGCTGCGCCTCGTTCGGACCCTTTCCCCATAGGAGATTTACTGGATCATTTTTCTGTGGTGTGAGCTTGAAGCATGCAACACAGTATTACAGACAGTCTCTTTTTTATGGATGTCAATATGTATGGTATCACCATCAATATACAGCAAACGATCCAGGAAATCAATCCTGTTTCTATGATATTTAAGTGTGATATGTACATTGATTCTATCCTCATTTAGGTAAGCATAAAAAGCCAGTAGATCCGACGTGATACAATATCAGATCATCAGGACTTCTTTTATATATCTTCCCTAGGGAAATGATGTTATCCATCCATCGTCGTGCTTGTACTCCCCAGGTGTGGTCTTTCTGAAACAAAACCATAAAAAGATTTGCATAAAAAGGAGCAAATCTAGTGCCATTGCAGTGCCCTGTTTTTGTAGGCAACAGATGCCATCATGTAAAAAAACATTCACGGTAAGTGTTTGACCTGTTATCCTTAGTGTGGTCTATTACCCAAACATTTTGCCTGCTTCCCTCCGCTTTTTCTGTAAGTAACCCTAAGGTAGGCCCTAGGAAGCCCATAGGGCAGGGTGTTGTGTAAGGAAAAGGTAGTACATGTACTGGTAAGTTTTACACGTCCTCTTATAGGTTAGCATTGGGGATTCATAAAAACACTTTTAAGCTGTAATTTCTGATCAGAAAGGAGTATCTGCCTCATGTATCTAAAAGAGACTATTAGTTGTAGATTCCTTACCTTAGAATTACCCCCAGGCATCCAAATCGATCCGGAGAAATTTTCTTCAGCAGTACTCCTGTGCATCGATAGGTGGCGTTGGTCGACTCCACGTTTGCCATTGGCGTCGTGATAGCTGGAATGACATTGCAGTATCTACTTAGACGCTACCCCTGCACGCTGACGTCAGTTCTTTCTTTTTCCAGCGCAGATACGGAGAGAGCAGTACCTCTGATCACTTTTTTTGACTGTTTTTTTCCGACTTTTGTCGATATCTTGGTTCACAGGGATGTTACATCGGCGAACTGGCTTCAAACCTTGTAACTCGTGTCACAAGTTGATGTCGGTTACAGATCCGCTTGTGTGCCTTTCTTGCTTGGACCACGACCCGAAGTCGTGCTTCGACTGTCGGGCCATGAATCCGAAGTCTTTGCAGGAGCAGTCCTGAAAGCTTCTGGAGGCCCGGCAGTCGGCTCTGCGCCACTCGAGGTCCCGGTCGAGAGGGAGGTCGCAAAGTCACCAACATCACTCCTCTTCGAAGTTTTTGACGCACAAAAAGAAAGCAAAGAAGCACAGTCGCTCTTCACGTTCTCCCCGCCATGCGGGCGAGTCGTCCGGCTCCGCCCGCAGAGCCTGTTGGGTCAGCTCAGAGCCTCCCTCCCTCTTCGGGAGCCAGAGCGACCTCTGCCCAACTTCGTAGTTTTTATGAAGCCCTCTACTCCATCTTTGGGCAGCCCGACTCCGCCGACGCATCTTCGGGCCCGCGGACTTGACTGGGGTCTCTAGACCTTAAATGCCGGTGGCTTCGGCACTGCAGGCCCCCAGGGATCCAGGCCTGGATCTGTATTGGTGCTGGTCGACCTTATGACACCTCCTCCGGCGCTGAATCCATTGGCAATACCTCCGGCCCCTCCGATGCCGGTTGTGTCCCCAGCTAGCATCGACCTCGACATGGACATGGACACGGAGCCGGACCGGCGTTGACCAACGCCGGTACCGGCGCCGACTGGTACTTTTGTACCTCTGTTGTACCCTGGTGTTCTCTATCGCCCTGATTGGCAACCAGAGAAGGATGAGGAGGACTGGGAGGGGTCTGTGGACCCTCCAGCAGACCAGTTGGAAGATCCGGGCTGGAGAGAGGAGTTGGGTGAGGCCAGTGGTCTGGACACTTCTCCAGACCTTGGCATACTTTCTCCCCCTACCGTAGCAACGGAGGAGGGAGCCTCTTATGCTGTGGTGTTACGTAGGGCTTCTGAGGCCTTGAACCTTTAGCTTTCTATGGTGGCGATCAGGACTAACCTTCTGACCAAGGTGCTTCAACCTGCAATGGCCTCTTCGGATCCCCTGCTGCCGTTCAATGAGGCCCTGTTGGAAACGGCCCTTTTTGCAGAGTTATCCCCAAACTTTTTGCTTCTTCCTCCTTTATTTTCTCTGACCTGTGGTTGTTGGCAATAGGACTCTGAGCACTTTACCACTGCTGATCAGTGCTAAAGTGCATATGCTCTCTGTATAAATTGTTATATTGATTGGTTATCCATGATTGGCATATTTGTTTCACCTGTTAGCCCCTAGTAAAGTGCACTGAGTGTGCCAGGGCTGGTGATTCAAATGCTACTAGTGGGCTGCAGCACTGATTGTGCCACCCACAGGAGTAGCGCTAAAATGATGTCTTAGGCCTGCTTGCAGTGCCTATGTGCAGTCCAGGACTGCCATATCGACCTGGCCAGTGCACCCACTGACCAGGCCTTATCCTTCCCTTTCTGTACATGTCAGGCATCCCTATGGTGGCCCTAGGTACCCCCCTGGGCTGGGTGCAGTGTATCTGAAAGGTAGGGCATGTACTGAGGTGTGTAACATGCCCTGGTAGTGAATTACAGCCATTTTCGCTTTTCACTGCTGAGAGGCTATCTTGCCCATAGGATAGAATGGGGAAAGCTGTTTACATGCCTATCTTCCCATAAGGGCAAGATAGAAAATCCAAGTTTGGTATCTCTGTGTTCAGAATTTAATTATACATCTTTTTAGCAAGATGGTTTTTAAATTCACTGTGTGAGAATAGCACTTTTTAGAAAGTAGCTATTCTCCTGTTTACCCTTCCTGTGTGCCTGTGTGCTGGTTGGCTGACTGGTGTCATGTGATGGGCTAGGTGGCTCCAGGAGCCTGGATGAGTCAGCAGCAGGGTGAATAGGGAGATCTGCTTTAGATGGGTGGGAGGAGTAGTCCCTGGGTTTGAATAGGGCTGCCTCTGCTGGCACAAAGAAGGCTCCACCTCCTGCTGAGCGTCTAACGACCCTGCCCCTCACTCTGAAAGGAACCAGGTGCTCCAGAGCAGAGCACACCCAGGAACCGGTTTGAGCAGGGGAATACCCCCACTGGAACAAAGAGAGACAAAGACTTGGAGGGGTATAAGAAGAGGACCCCAGACACCTAAACTTTAGATCACTTTGGAACTAAGAAGAAACCTCTGCCAAGGAGAAAGCTGAAAAGAACTGAAGAGGAGAAGACTGCCTGCTTGCTGTTTTGCTTTGCTGCCAAGGAGAGGGGAAGGACTCTGCTGTGTCCCCTTCTTTTGATTCTGATCTCCAAGGGCCTGAGAAGAGCTGGCTCCCTGTTAAGAAGTCCCAGGAACAAAAGGACTTCACCACCAGCTCCCCTGGAACTCTGCTGAGAGAGTTCTGACCTGCCTTGGAGTGCTTGCCCAGTCTTGGGGCCTCAGGAGGTCGTTTTTGCTGTGTTTGGGAGCTGGGAAGCAGAAGCGTGAAAAAGAGTAACTGGTACCCAACGCATCATCCGATTGTGTGTCGCAAGAACGAGAGTGCGAGGAGAATTTCATCGCGGCGTCATCGCAGCACCCGGAGTCCCCGCATCGCCGAGTGCGTCGAGCATCGTCCCGGTGTGAGAAGATTCCTGACGCTGCGAGGGTCGTCGCAGAACCAGTTTGCGGGCCGCACCACTGCCGGTGCGTGAAAGTATCCAGTCGTTGCGTGCGTCGACGCAGAGTCCCGTTCCGTGGCGCATCGAGAGTTGCGGCGCCGGAAGTCAACGCTGCGCCGCGCATCGTGCCACATCGAAGAGTGTCGCATCAAACCTGTGCGTGAAGCTTCCCCCTAAGAAACCTACGCAACGAAAGCCAAAGTCATCGCATCCTCCCCCTACAGATCGGAGCCGGCGCATCCACCTCTGCTGCGTGAAGCAGGGCTGCTGCAAAGCCTTCCCAGGATCTCAGGAGTATCGCATCGCCTTTGCCATCTTCCTTGTTATAGCTTTTGGGAACCTTATCGCAACTACAGGTACTGTTGGGCCCGAAAGTGTGGCATTTTGTGCATTGAGAGTCGCATTGTGCAGGACACTGACTTTTACATCCTGGAGTACTTTCTGCAAACTCTTGAACTATCTTTAAAGTAACCTTTTTAATTGTATGTTGGTTTGTCTGTAGTATTTGGTCTTGTGAAGTTTTTAGTAAAGATACCTTATTTTTCTAAAACTGGTGTGGAGTAAATCTGTGGTGTTTTTACTGTGTTACTGTGAGTGCTGGTACAAATACTTTACACATTGCCTTTGATAGCCTAGACTGCTCAGGCCAAGCTACCTAGAGGGTGAGCAGGGGTTATCTTAACAGTGTATCCCCCTTTCCCTGACTAGAAGCAAGGGTCCCTACTTGGACAGTGGTACCTACCCTGCCAACTAGAGACCCCCAGATCTAACATTGGTGGTCAGCGGTGAGGATTGAACTTGTATTTGTACTTGACCCACAGTAATTGGTGTACATCACTAGGAGTTCAGACCAATAGACAACCACATACTGTATTTTTCTATTTTTGAGTAACTCTTCAAGAGCATCATGTCTCAGGTGGCAACAAGTGAGAGGGCAGAATTGGAGTTTTCCATTGAGGATCTGTATTCGTACAAGGTTGAGGAGCTCAAGCAATTCTGCAAAGACCTTGGTTGCCCTGTGAAAAGCGGATCTAGAAAGAATGTGCTACAAAGATACTTGAAGGCCTGTTGGGAGGCCCAAGAGGAAGATGATGCAGATGAAGGGAATGGTTTTGTTCCCCCAGATCTGCCCGTGGTCGGACCAGTCTCAAGGGCTGGCAGCTCCCATTCCAGTAGGAGTCTCACTCCAGAGGAGTTGGAGGAGAATCAAAGGGTTAGAGATCATGAGTTCGAAGTCATGAGGCTTGAGTTGAAGCTGATGGAAATAGAAACCCAGAACAAAGTAGAAGAGAGCAAGAAGATGTATGCCTTGGAAGAATTGAAATTGACCTTGGCACATGAATTAAGAATGAGGGAGCTTGATTTGGAGCTCGAGAGGCTTGAGGCCATGAGTGTCTCAGCTGAAGAAGAATGGTTAGCTCAAGAAGTGCGCTTTGCTGAGTTGGAGGTGGAGTCGAGCTCAGATGGTGGCAGCAAGATTGTAATATCCAGTGCTGAGGGAGAGGTACAAACACCCAGAGATGTGGCGCCTAACTTGAGGGAGGGGGTTGACATACACCAGGGGGTTCAGGTTTATGATGTAGTTCCAGTGGAGTGCAGTGTCCCTGAAGTGGATTGGGGAACTGGCACAGGGGACCATATTCCTAGTGGTGGGAGGGACACTCTACTGACCCTAGATGAGAGGTACAGGGAGAGGGGTTCCCCCATGGTAGAAACCTTGGTGTGTGAGTGTGAAGACCGCCCAGAAGAGTGTGAGTTGTGTGACAGGGACAGTCAGGTACTGTCTTGCCAATCTCAGGAGAGTGGTGTGGGGTACTTGTGTGAGGCACTGGAGGGTGAGGCAAACGGTAGCTTGGTTAACAACTGTGGGGGGCTGTGTGATTCATTTGTTGGAGAGCATATTTTAAGTCCCTGTTTTCCAGAGCTATGCCAACACCCAGTGGAGTGTGAGTTCTCTGGTTCCAGAGAGCTTGCGTTGGAGGCAGACCTTTGGTTGGATGCCAAAAGGTCTGGAGAGGCATTGGGGAGTGATCCCAAAAGGAGTGGCCCAGATATCTTCCAGACCTGTGAGGTGGAAGAGGTTCAGTGTAGCCCGGTTAGGTCCCAGTGTAGTGGGAGGGGTGTAGGGGCTGACGTCCTGTCTCAGTGGAGAAGGGGTGAGTGTGGGACTGTGGGTCCCAAGGTGCCCGAAACCCAGTCTCAGGGCCTGGTGGGTTCCTTAAGGGAACACCAGGTTGGGGACCCAGACCGTGCTAGTAGGCCATTTGAGGAGGATCTCCTAGTGTCAGGAGAACCTGGAGCCTCGGTAAACAGAGCTCCAGTGGTTCTGGTGTCTGGCGGTACCGCTCCAGTTGGGAGGGTGCAGAAGTCCAGACTGAGGGGTGAGAGGGGGATGTGTTCCCCAGTGGGAGAACCAGTGGGTCAGGGACCAGCCAGAACGGCTGAGTCCCCTAGGAGTGACCATGGTGACACCACTTCTGTCCTGGGGAATCTTCGCGCACTGTCAGGTGGACAGGGGCCGGGAGATCTGCGCCAGGCAGACTGTCACGAGACACATGAGTCATGTGTCACCCTCGGGGAGATACTGTGTGAGTCCCCAGAAGTCCTGGCATGCCAGGCAGGTGTGCAACCGCAGGGTTTAGTCCCGGGGTTGGGAGGCCAGGTTCAGGATCTGCCTGACCTGGGGGGAAGGACATCTGTAAGCTGTGTCCTGACCGGTTTGGCTTCCAGGGGTACCACTCCAGTGGGGAGGGTGCAGCACTCTGGAAGGGGCTGCAGAGGGAGGGAGTCCTCGCCTCTGACCCCGGTTCACCTGGAGGGTGTAGACCCTAGGTTGGAGCGCCAGGTCCGGGGTGTCCCCCCTGACCTGGGATCCCAGTTGCAGGATAGAACCCCTGAACTGGTGGGCGAATGGTGCAGGACACCTGCCACAGGTGCCCTGACTATTCTAGAAGGGGGTACCGCTCCAGGTGGGAGGGTACAGAGCCCCAAGGAAGAGGAGGACTGGGTATGGAAAAGCCTACCCCAGCCTCCTGTCCAGCTGCCGGATACAGGCCCGGGGATGGTGGGTCAGTGCCAGGTTGTCAGACCCGACCTGACAGGAAAGGAAGTGGACAAAGGGTGCCGAGCACCTGGGGCTACTGCCCCCCACCTTCTGACGCCACAGGGGTTTGAGAGCCCTGAGAGGCATAAGGCCTGGGTCTCATCCCTGACCACTGTCAGTGGTCACTGCGGCCTGCTGTCTGTCTGTTGGGACACACCTGTGAGCAAGTTAAGGCTAGGTGCTGCACTGGTGGTGTCCACAGGTGAAGAGAAGGGTTCCACATGGGTTGGCATGATGGACCCTGAGAGTATGGATGGAGAGATCCAACCGGGTTCAGGAAGGCGTAGAACAGGAATAGTGCCCTGCTGTTTGGGCCAGTTTCCGTGTTCTATCGCCCTAAGCAGGGAATCCCATCGAGGTATCGCTTGGTCTACCCTGGCTTTAGGCTGGAAGGGGGTTGTGTTGGAAACGGCCCTTTTTGCAGGGTTATCCCCAAACCTTTTGCTTCTTCCTCCTTTATTTTCTCTGACCTGTGGTTGTTGGCAATAGGACTCTGAGCACTTTACCACTGCTGATCAGTGCTAAAGTGCATATGCTCTCTGTATAAATTGTTATATTGATTGGTTATCCATGATTGGCATATTTGTTTCACCTGTTAGCCCCTAGTAAAGTGCACTGAGTGTGCCAGGGCTGGTGATTCAAATGCTACTAGTGGGCTGCAGCACTGATTGTGCCACACACAGGCGTAGCGCTAAAATGATGTCTTAGGCCTGCTTGCAGTGCCTATGTGCAGTCCAGGACTGCCATATCGACCTGGCCAGTGCACCCACTGACCAGGCCTTATCCTTCCCTTTCTGTACATGTCAGGCATCCCTATGGTGGCCCTACGTACCCCCCTGGGCTGGGTGCAGTGTATCTGAAAGGTAGGGCATGTACTGAGGTGTGTAACATGCCCTGGTAGTGAATTACAGCCATTTTCGTTTTTCACTGCTGAGAGGCTATCTTGCCCATAGGATAGAATGGGGAAGGCTGTTTACATGCCTATCTTCCCATAAGGGCAAGATAGAAAATCCAAGTTTGGTATCTCTGTGTTCAGAATTTAATTATACATCTTTTTAGCAAGATGGTTTTTAAATTCACTGTGTGAGAATAGCACTTTTTAGAAAGTAGCTATTCTCCTGTTTAACCTTCCTGTGTGCCTGTGTGCTGGTTGGCTGACTGGTGTCATGTGATGGGCTAGGTGGCTCCAGGAGCCTGGATGAGTCAGCAGCAGGGTGAATAGGGAGATCTGCTTTAGATGGGTGGGAGGAGTAGTCCCTGGGTTTGAATAGGGCTGCCCCTGCCAGCACAAAGCTGGCTCCACCCCCTGCTGGCCAGGCTGAGGACTCTGCCTCTGCTGGCACAAAGAAGGCTCCACCTCCTGCTGAGCGTCTAACGACCCTGCCCATCACTCTGAAAGGAACCAGGTGCTCCAGAGCAGAGCACACCCAGGAACCGGTTTGAGCAGGGGAATTCCCCCACTGGAACAAAGAGAGACAAAGACTTGGAGGGGTATAAGAAGAGGACCCCAGACACCTAAACTTTAGATCACTTTGGAACTAAGAAGAAACCTCTGCCAAGGAGAAAGCTGAAAAGAACTGAAGAGGAGAAGACTGCCTGCTTGCTGTTTTGCTTTGCTGCCAAGGAGAGGGGAAGGACTCTGCTGTGTCCCCTTCTTTTGATTCTGATCTCCAAGGGCCTGAGAAGAGCTGGCTCCCTGTTAAGAAGTCCCAGGAACAAAAGGACTTCACCACCAGCTCCCCTGGAACTCTGCTGAGAGAGTTCTGACCTGCCTTGGAGTGCTTGCCCAGTCTTGGGGCCTCAGGAGGTCGTTTTTGCTGTGTTTGGGAGCTGGGAAGCAGAAGCGTGAAAAAGAGTAACTGGTACCCAACGCATCATCCGATTGCGTGTCGCAAGAACGAGAGTGCGAGGAGAATTTCATCGCGGCGTCATCGCAGCAACCGGAGTCCCCGCATCGCCGAGTGCGTCGAGCATCGTCCCGGTGCGAGAAGATTCCTGACGCTGCGAGGGTCGTCGCAGAACCAGTTTGCGGGCCGCACCACTGCCGGTGCGTGAAAGTATCCAGTCGCTGCGTGCGTCGACGCAGAGTCCCGTTCCGTGGCGTATCGAGAGTTGCGGCGCCGGAAGTCAACGCTGCGCCGCGCATCGTGCCACATCGAAGAGTGTCGCATCGAACCTGTGCGTGAAGCTTCCCCCTAAGAAACCTACGCAACGAAAGCCAAAGTCATCGCATCCTCCCCCTACAGATCGGAGCCGGCGCATCCACCTCTGCTGCGTGAAGCAGGGCTGCTGCAAAGCCTTCCCAGGATCTCAGGAGTATCGCATCGCCTTTGCCATCTTCCTTGTTATAGCTTTTGGGAACCTTATCGCAACTACAGGTACTGTTGGGCCCGAAAGTGTGGCATTTTGTGCATTGAGAGTCGCATTGTGCAGGACACTGACTTTTACATCCTGGAGTACTTTCTGCAAACTGTTGAACTATCTTTAAAGTAACCTTTTTAATTGTATGTTGGTTTGTCTGTAGTATTTGGTCTTGTGAAGTTTTTAGTAAAGATACCTTATTTTTCTAAAACTGGTGTGGAGTAAATCTGTGGTGTTTTCACTGTGTTACTGTGAGTGTTGGTACAAATACTTTACACATTGCCTTTGATAGCCTAGACTGCTCAGGCCAAGCTACCTAGAGGGTGAGCAGGGGTTATCTTAACAGTGTATCCCCCTTTCCCTGACTAGAAGCAAGGGTCCCTACTTGGACAGTGGTACCTACCCTGCCAACTAGAGACCCCCAGATCTAACAGGCCCTCACAAACATCCTTCTGGGCACTTGGGCCAAGCCCAGCACAGAGGCCCCTGTGGATAGAATGATTGCCCGATACCACCACCTGGCCTGTTGACACCATTTTCCTCTCCCAACACCCTACCTCGAGAGCTCGGTGGTCCAAGCCTCTATCTCTAAGGGCCCATTCCCTACTGCTCCCCCAGATAGGTAATCCAAGAAGCTGGGTCAATTTGGGAAGAAGATGTTTTCTTCCGCCAGATTAGGACTACGGTCGGTGAACACTGCATATCTCTTGGGCCATTACACCCCCTCCGTGTGGGACACGGCTACACAGGTGCTGCCTCAGTGCCCGGAGGAGGCCTGGGTCACTCTCTCCTGTGCAGTCGCTGAGGGAAGGTATGCAGCTAAGTTCACCATCAGTTGTGGGCTGGACACCGTTGACTCGCTGGGCAGAACCATTTGATCGTCGGTAGCCCTGAGATGCTACGCCTGGCTGAGTTCCACTGGCTTTTCGGGCAATGTCCAATCGACTCTTTTGGACATGTCCTTTGATGGCCGTCGCTTGTTTGGCGACAAAGCAGCCAAGGCGCAAGCGCTTTAAGGATTCTTGGGCTACAGCCAGATCCTTGGGCCTCGCTTCCACCTCTCTCCCTGCCAAGTCTGCTTTTCGCCCCTTTCGGGGCTACGGAAGGGGTGCCCCACCACATTCCACCCAGAGACACAAGCCTGCGCAAGCTACCCATCCTATGCGCGGACCCGTGAGTCTGGGGGACAGCGGGTGTGCCAGTCCACCAGGGCAACCTCCAAACCCTCTAGTCCGACCCTCCAGGGCCACCAGTTGCCAGTGGGCGGCAATACCTCCCTCACTGTCAGAAGATCACGTCAGACAGGTAGGTTTTGCAGATAGTTCGAAGGGGCTACTCCCCTTCGAGACTACTCCTCCATCCATGCCACCTACATTCTATCGCATGTCGAAGGATCACTTGGCCCTTCCCAGCCAGGAAGTTGCAGCTCTCTTGGCCAAGGGAGCCATCGAGCGCTTCCCTATGCCAGAAGTAGGTCGTGGTTGCTACTCCCACTCCTTTCTGGTACCCAAGAAGGACAAAGGCCTGCGTCCTATCTTAGATCTCAGGGACATCAACCTGCTTCCTCGCAAAGGAGAAGTACAAGATGTTGACTGGCTCAGGTTCTGTCTGCTCTCAACCCTGGAGACTGGATGGTGGCATTGGACTTGCAGGATGCCTATTTTTACATCCCTGTCCTGCCAGCCCACAGACGTTACCTACAGTTCACGGTCGGCCACGAGCATTTTCAATTTATCCTGCTCCCCTTTGGCCTTACCAGCGCCCCTCAGGTGTTCACGAAAGTGATAGCGGTGGCAGCAGCTCATCTGAGCAGATCAGGTGTTCCACTCTTCCCCCTATCTCGACGACTGACTGTTGAAGGTGGGCTTGTTCCAGGCTGTCGTCTCCCACCTCCAGACTACGGTGGACCTCCTGCATTCACTGGGGTTCACTATCAACGTGCTGAAGTCACACCTAATTCCCTCTCAGAAGCCCCTTTTCATCGGAGTGGTTCTGAATACAACACAGTTTCGGGCTTATCCTCTCTAACAGCGAGTTCGGGGTATTCAGGCTATGATTCCGATCTTTCAGCCTCTATCCTGGGTTTCGGTCAGAATGACCCTGGGGCTGCTGGGCCTCATGGCCTCCTGCATCCTGCTGGTGGATCATGCCAGGTAGCATATGCAGGTTCTGCAGTGGGACCTGAAGTTCCAGTGGGCACAATCAGGGGAATCTTTCTAATTGTGTCCCTATCTCGGAGGGCACTGCAAACCAAAGCAGTGGTGGCTAACGAACCAGGATTGGGTCAACGGCAGATCCCTCTCCCTTCCCCAACCAGTGTTCACAGTGGGGACAGATGCATCACTTCTGGGGTGGGGCAGCCACATGGGAGAGGCGGAGATTAGAGACCTCTAGTCTCCGGAGTAGTCCGGGCTCCACCTCAACCTTCTGGAACGTCGGGCGATTCGTCTTGCACTGAAGGCATACCTCCCTTCTGTCAGGGGAAAAGTAGTGCAGGTGTTCATGGACAACACCACCGCCATGTGGTACTTCAACAAACAGGGCGGGGTGGGGTTGTGGACCCTATATCAAGAGGCTCTCTGCCTATGGACATGGCGGAAACATCAGTGCATATTTCTGGTGCTTCAACACCTGGCAGATTCACTGAACGCCAGGGCGGACGAACTCAGCCGCAGGTGTATGATGGATCACGAATGGCATCTTCACTCGGAGGTAGTGCAAGGTCTCTTTCAGCAGTGGGGAGAGCCTTGGTTAGATCTATTCGCCACCGAAGAGAACGCGCAATGTCAGCAGTTATGCACATTGGAATTTCTACGGCTGCACTCGCTCGGCGACGCTTTTCGTCGCGAGTGGAGTTGCTGTCTTCAATACGCCTTTCCGCCTATACAACTTCTGCCCAGAGTGTTGAAGATCAATCACGACCGGGTCCAAGTCATTCTTGTGGCTCCAGACTGGGCACAAAGTCTGGTATCCCGAGCTCTTGCACATTGATCCTCCGATCACACTGCCTCTTTGGGAGGATCTTCGGTCTCAGCAGCAGGGGACGGTCCTCCACCCAAACCTGTCCAGCCTCAACCTCCTTGCATGGAGATTGAGCAGCGACAGTTGACAGCTTTCAACCTTCCTCCCGAAGTCTGAAATTTTATCTTGGCAGCCAGGCATCCCTCCACTAAAATGGTATACGCCTGTAGATGGAACATATTTGTGGCATGGTGCACAGCAAAGTCTGTGTGTCCCCTTTCTGCCCCTCTTTCTGAGGTACATTTGTTCCTCCTTTCTTTGGCCCAGCAGGGCTCTGCTCTGTACACCCTTAAGGGCTATCTCTCTGCCATTTCATTCTTTCTTCGGCTTCCTGATCAGCCTTCTCTTTTCAAGTTCCCTATTGTAAATAGATTTCTTAAGGGCATTACTCATCTCTTTCCTCCTATTTCTTTCGTAATCCGCCAGTGGGACTTGAATCTGGTCTTGAATTACTTTATGTGCGCTCCTTTCGAGCCACTACATAATTGTCCTCTCAGTCTTTTAACCTTAAAAACTGCTTTTCTGGTTGCCATCACCTCTGCTCGCAGGGTGAGTGAGCTTCTGGCTTTGTCTTCTAAGCCTCCTTTCCTTGCTGTTCATCCAGACAAGGTTGTCCTTCGAACTTGACCTTCTTTTCCCCCTAAAGGGGTTACCTCTTTCCACATTGGACAGACACTCACTTTGCCCACCTTCTTCCTGCCCCCGTATCCTTCAAAGGAGGAAGAGAGACTCCACTGTCTGGATCCAAAATGTGCGCTATCTTTCTATCTGGATTGCACAAAACAATTCCGGGTGGATGTTGGCTATGTGGGCGCCAAGAAAGGTCGGGCTGTGCAAAAACGGACCATCTCTCGGTGGGTCGTTCTTTGCATCAAAATGTGTTATTCCTTGGCAAAGAAGGAACCTCCAGTAGGATTGCGCGCTCATTCTACCAGGGCAATGGCAGCCACTACTGCTTTGGGACGTGGAATGCCCCTGGGTGACATCTGTCAGTCAGCCACGTGGGCATCCCTGCATATTGTTACAAAACACTCATGCCTGGACAGCCAGGTTCGGAGAGACAGCTTCTTCGGCTGATCAGTTCTCCAGGACTTTCTGGTGTGAACTTGGTTTGCAGACCCACCTCCGGGGTTGGTATTGCTGGGGTATCTATTCTAAGGTAAGGAATCTATAACTAATAGTCTCTTTCAGATGAATAAGTTACTTACCTTCGGTAACGATATATCTGTAATAGACATATATTAGTAATAGATTCCTTACCGCCCCACCCATCCTCCCCGTTCTGCGAACTGACTTCTAAGGTAAGAGACTCCCTATCAGGGCCCTAGTTCTGTGCACCAATGGTCAGTGTCTTGCATGGCTCTGCGCTTCTGGGGTGGAATGTCGTGTAAAGAACTGATGTCAGCGCGTAGGGGTGGCGTCTAAATAGATACCGCGACGTCGTTCAGGCGATCACGACGCCAATGACCAACGGGGAGTCGACTGACCCCAACTACCGACACGCAGGGGTACTGCTGAAGAAAAATTCTCCGTCCGGATCCAGTCTGACGCCTGGGGGTAATTCTAAGGTGAGGAATCTATAACTAATATATGTCTCTTACAGATATATCATTACCGAAGGTAAGTAACTTGTTCTTTATATCTTTGGAGTGGTAATGATAAATCCTCTTTAATGGTAAAGTTGGATTTAACATTAGTATTTTAGAAATGCCACTTTTAGAAAGTGGGTATTTTATCTATTCTTACTGCTTGTTCTGTGTGCCTGAAGCCTTTCTCCGATACACTTCTGGTGTGGGTGACAGCTACTCTTTGTGCACTCCCTCTAGACAGCCACAAAAACAGGAAGGGTAGGTGTGACAGAGGATTCATCTGCATTCTGATGGCTCTTTCTGAGCAGAAAGAGCGAAGGGAAGCTGACACACCTGAATAGGCAGTGTCCTGTTTCCCCACACAAAGGCTAATAACCCCCTACTGATAGTCTGGAACCAGGGCCGGGAAGAAAGGGGGACCTATGCACTTAAAGGGCCTGCTTTTAAGTCACTCCCACTTCAAAGGCACAACTGGGTATAAGTACTGGGGTTCTGACCTACCAAGAGAGTAAGATACTGAAGCTGTGAAGAACTCTGCCAGGAGTAAAGACTGCAGTGCTACATGGATTGCCACTCTGCTTGACTGCTGCTCATTTTGGTCTTGTTTTGCCTATAAAAATATAATCTATTCATCTAAACCTGTGGAGTATTATTGTCCTCTTTTCATTGTTACTGTGTGTGTGTTGCAGAAATACTTTACACATTGCCTCTTTAGGTAAGCCTGAGTGCTCTGAGCCAAGCTACCAGAGGGTGAGCACATGTTATCTTTACTGTGTATTTAGCATACCTAGACTAGAGTGGTGGTTCCTGCTTGGACAGGATGCTTACTCTGCCAACCAAAAACCCCATTTCAAACTGGAAGTATGATTCTAGTCATTTCTAATAGCATATCTGTATGCTCCAGGTGGCTAGCACTATGTTTATGGAAGACAAATCGTAGGGCCTTGGTGGACCTGGCCTTTTTTTCAGGGTTATCTCCAAACATTTGGCATTCCTACTCTATTTTTCTGACTTTGTTTTTGCAGTTTTTTGGACTCTGGGCATTTTGCCACTTCTGACCAGTGTTAAAGTGCAAGCGCTCCCTGTGGAAATTGAATTGGTGATTGGTTTGTCCATGATTGGCATATTCAAATTACTTGTAAGTCCCTAGTAAAGTGCACCAAGTGAGTCAGCATTTCTTAAGTGCATGGCTACCCAGAAGCATCCCAGCGCTGATAGCAGTACATTCAAGGACTGCGAGCTGCTTTAGGGAAACAGTAAGGTCTTAATTTCATTTCGGAAGGTCAGATGGTTAGTCTCAAGACGGATCTGAAGAGGAAGGGAGTTCCACAATTTGTCAACAGTATAAGAAAACAGACATCCTCCACTTCCTGACTTGCTTATTTTAGGAATTGCAGCCAGATGCTTACTGTCCGATCGCAGAGCCCTGTTTGGACAATAGGGCCGGATGATGGTCCGAATGATGAGAGGTCCCTTACCTGCTAATGCCTTGTGAGCAATACACAGAGCCTTACATTTGATTCTCTCTTGTATGGGGAGCCAGTGGAGAGTGGCACGGGCAGGTTTAGCCAATTGACGGTTGTAAATTCTCAGAAGAAAATGTGCTTCACAGTTCTGGACAATCTAATTTTGCAGTGGTACGGCGTGGGGCTCCTAAATAAAGGGCATTAGCGTAGTCCAGCAGGGAGAGGACCAATGCCTGGACCATAAGTCTTCTGGCGGAAAAAGGTAAAAGAGCAAGGGCCTTACGCACCATCCTGAGAATGCCGTAGAAACTAGCTGCAACCTTCCGTGCCTGTTCCTTAAAGTCAAGATTGCGGTCAAGCCAGATGCCCAGGATCTTGATCTGATCCTTAGGAGGGGGAGCGGGGCTGAGACAGATTGGCCAGAATGATCCCATATTTAAAGTAGAGGGCTTGCCAAGGAGCATCAGCTCCGTCTTGGCCCCATTAAGTTTAAGGTAAGAGTGTTCTATCCATATTGCCACATTGTCCAAACACGACGCTAAATCAGGCACTGTGTTGTCACGGTGGTTAAGAGAGAGAACCAGCTGTGTGTCATCGGCGTAAGTAACAATCTGGACTCCAAAGGGCTTCACTATCTCTGCTAGTGGGCTCATGTAGACATTAAATAACGTGGGGCTGAGGGAGGATCCCTGTGGGACCCCGCATCTGAGGGACATATATTCAGAAATAGTTTCATCTTTAAAGACTTGATAGGACCTGCTCTCCAGAAAGGATTGCAGCCACTATAGAACCCCCCGCCCACCCCTTGCTCACTCCCACATCTCTGGATCAGCAACTGATGATTAACAGTGTCAAAAGCTGCACTGAGGTCTAAGAGAATGATCGCAGCACAGCCTCCATCATCTGAAATCTTCCTGGATTCTTCCACCACTGCCAGGAGGGTGGTCTCGTTACCTTGTTGTGGTCTAAATCTGGTTTGTGAGGGGTGGAGGCAATTGTGGCTCTCCAGAAATACAGGGAGAGCTAAATTAGCATGCTTCTCTGCAATCTTACTGATCCCTGGCATTAAAGAAATGGGGTGGTAATTCCCCAACGACTCTGGGTCTAAATTAGGTTTTTTCAACAGTGCTTTGACCATCGCCTGTTTCCAGGGGGAGGGGGGGGGGACAAGTCCCTTCAAAAATGAGGCATTTATCAGTTCCAGAATAACTGGAGCAACCATGTCAGAGACCTGATTTAAAGTAGTCGGAGGGACTGGATCTATAGGAGAACCAGATTTTAATCGGTCAAGAATACCTCGCAATGATGTCCGGTTCAAAGGAGGGAATTCCTCTAAAGAACATTCTAAAATTTGCGGCCTAACATCCATTGAAAATAGGTTTTGTTGGGCCGCTGCTTGAGGAAAGGAGATGTAGATATCTTGTATTTTATTAAGAAAAACCTCGGCCAGACGGTTGCAGTGAGATGAGGCATCATCAGACCCGGCAGGTGAAGCGGGCGGATTAAGGAGAGACTTTACAATGCGAAAAACTGCGCAGGGAGTTGGATGCTGATGTAAATCTCTCTTCATAATTTAAAGCCTGAGCAGATTTCATTTCTTCTTTGTAGATTTTTTTATTGCCTCCCTATATTTAGCTTTATTAGCAGGTGAGAAGTCTTTTCTCCATCTTCTCTCCAGTTTTTTACAGGATTGCTTAAGTTCACAAAGCTTGGAAGAGTACCAGGCAGTTCGATTAGCTCCGACCTTATTGCACATCCATTTTTTCCGAAGAGCCGAGTCTAAATATGACTCAAGCCATTCATTAAACGTGTCATTAGCAATAATAGGGTTTGAATCAAGTGTTGGTCTAATGCTGTTAAGAATTGATGCCCAGGAATCTATAGGCAATTTAGACCATGGGCGAACCTGTCTTCTGACCTTCAGGGAGGGCGCGAAGACCGCCTGCGGAGCCCAGGTGAATGGAATCAGAAAATGATCTGCCCATGGCACCGGTATGGGGTCCCCGACCAGCAGATTCTCGGTATTAGAAAAGATGGGGTCGAGTAAATGGCCTTTCAAATAGGTAGGACCAATTACTTTTTGATTGAATAGGAACGCCCCCAAACCATACATCAGCTCACAAGTGGCTATGTGTGAGATATCATCGAACTGGAGGTTAAAATCCCCTAATAGTGTGAAATTGGGAGAGAACTAGCTAGATTGGCGGTCACATCCGGGAGGGTCTTACAGAATTGTCCATGCGCACCTGGTGGTCGGTAAATTAGAATCCCAGAAAAAGTGCAAACATGGAAAAAACCAATAGCGAAAAGAAGACTCTCACAGTCGGGTAAGGGGCCTGCAGAGATGCAGCATGTTAATTCGGTTTTAAATAGAATAGCAATGCTGCCTCCTCTGCCTAAGTCATGATCTAGCCTCTGAATGATAAAACCGGGGGGAAGGGCCTGAACAATGGCAGAGTCTGCTTCACTGTTCAGCCATGTTTCTGTTAAAAACAGATTATCCGGACCCTCTTCTTCCAGAAGTAGCTGAATTTCTGTACAGTGTTTAGGAATGGAACAGCAGTTAAGTAGGAACATTTTAAAAACCTTCTGCACATTTTTAGGAGGTGAAGCAATTGGGGGTTCAGCAACAGAACAAAGTTTAAAAAGACAATGGGGGCAGTGATTATCATGGCTGTCCGGCAAGATGGAGTGGGAACACTTACTCATAATAGTCCCTCTAAAATGCTTCAGCTGGTCCGCGGTATATATATACTTTTCCCTAACGAACCCAGCAGGGTGTATAGCCCCTGGTCCCGGTCGGGCGCAGACGGGCTTGCCTTAGGCGCGACCACGCCCCTTTTCAAGTTGGGCATGCGCATCAGCATCACAAAGTGGAACGCTGACCTAACGTGTGCTCCATTTTCAAAAGTGCATTTCAAACCCCCCTGGAGCTATAACGCAGTTCAAACAGACCAGGTGTGCCCAGGGTCTGTAAATCAAATGCTACTAGTGGGCCTGCAGCACTGATTGTGCCATTCACATAAGTAGCCCTGCAAACATGTCATTGAACTGCCACTACAGTGTCTGTGAATGCAGTTTTAAAGTGCCATTTTGGCAGGGTCTTGTGCACTACAAGGACTTTCCTTTGCAGTTTGCCTACTTCAGAGACCTGGAAGGGGTATAAGTATTGGACCTTTGACACTCTCAAATAAGAACACATTTGAACCGAGGACATACTGCCAGGAAGAAGAGCTGGATGCTGTAGGAGGAACTGACACTATGCCTGTTGCTTTGTTGTGCTGGCCTGCTGCTTACTACGTCTGTCCTAGGCAGTGAAAGGAATGGACTTTGCCTTCTGTATCCTGCTTTCCAAGGTTCTCCAAGGGCTTGTGTGTGCTTGCCTCCTATTAAGAAGTCTCAGGGCCGTCAAAGACTTCACCCACAAGTGCCTAGACTCTTCTGCTGGGAGTCCTGACTTGCCAAGTTGTGCCAATTCTAATCCTTGGGGCCTTGGAAGTGGAATCTGGTGAACTGAAGGAGAAAATCCATGCATCGACTTCTCTGTCTTTATCGACCCATCGCTACAAAACTCGACATATCACCGGTGCCAGCACCGGAGTGTGGTTCCCAAACAGGGCATCTACCACGGCTTTCTCCGTAGACCCCAGCTTTCCATCGCGGCGTATCAGAAGAACTACTACAGCGTGAGTTTCGAGCACCGTACCACCAAAGTCTGGAACGCACCATTCCTAGTCCAATGCAGGTCCTGCTTCGCGGCTGTGGAATCGACGCAGAGTCTGCATCGCCACTGTCACATAGGCACAGCGCGTCTGGATTTTAAACGCATTGTCCCTGTTAGCTGATTTCTTCGTCGATGTTGCCTAGCAGTATGGAACCGAGGCTGCGTGTCCGGAGATCGACGCATCACCTCCCTTTCCAGTAAGGAACTGACGCATCACCTCCCCCGACAGTAAGGAACCAACACATCACCTCCCCTGCTTAGCAGTAAGAAACAAACGCATCACCTCCCCTGGGAGTAAGGAACGGACGCATCGCTTTGCTTTGTCAGTGCCTCGCCTCCCATGTGCCTCACACCATCTATTATTATAAAGTACCTAAGGTACTTTGGGGCATATTTACCAGAACTTAACGCCGCCGTAGAGTCAATCTTTTGACGTTACGGCAGCTTTTTTTTATTGCCTTATTTACAAAGTGCCGCTAACTGCAGTTAGCTACACTTTTCCAGTGTAAACGTGAATTTTCAAGATCATCACTTCTGCTAGCGGGACTTAACAAAAACGAGATGCAAGGTAGGCATTCCTGTGAAAAAACTGCAGCTAACCACACTTCGCAATATTTACAATGAAATTCCTGTACGTCGATAACCCCTCCCCCCCCCCCCAACCGAACCCCCGCACTGCTGCTAACTAAAATTAGAGGCAGTTTTTTAAGACCAGAAAATAGCTGGTCGTAAAATTGGTGCAAACACTTAGGCCCACATATAAGATGTCTGGGTGCTGGACAGCACTATAAGGAATATTGCTACGCTGCCCTGCCCCAAAACAAAAGGTCAGGAATGCGCCCTATCAATAAGATAGGGCGCATTCCTGGGCCCCATTCATGAAAAGTGTTGCATCACTGCGATACAACAGCGATTGGACACCTTTCATTGCGCCCTCCTTGCAGCACAATGGCTGCGCCGTATTTGCTGTACAGCCCTCCATGTCGCAATCAATGACGGATAACGTCTGGAATCCTGGAGCATCTGCCAGCACTAAAGTCACGCATTGTTGCAGTTGTGTCGCAAGCATGAGGCAACTCCAGCAATGAATTGGGCCAGCCTATCCCTATGGCACTGCATCACTCTTACTCCTGCCATGAGGCAGGCGTATGTTTTGACACAGTGGCATACAAGAATTGTCGCAGTGAAATCTAATAGATTACACTGCGCCACTCCTACGAGGCTTAGTTGCATGGTAATGCACATCCTGCATACATCATACCTGACGCAGGTATAATGTGGCACAGGGCTTTACAAGGTCACGCAAATGCCTAGATGTGTCTTTTCATAAATGCGGCGCAATGTGGTGCAAAATTCACGCTGTAAGTATGTAAAAAAATAATGCACTGGCGTCGTTAATGAATAAGCCCCCCTGTACTTTTCCCCATCGTAGTGAGGCGCACTACGTTTAGGACCCTTGCCTGTTGTGGCGCACTACGTTTTGGACCCTTGCCTGTCGCGGGTTCTTGGGCCTCCCACACAAGTGAGGCACCATTTTTACCGGGAGACCCCGGGGGAACGCTGGGTGGTGGGAAATTTGAGTGAGCCCGGTGATGCCACAACTTTCCCACACAAAAATGTGTGAAAAATGTGATTTTTTTCAGCTAAAATTGAGGTTTGCAGGGGATTCTGGGTAAGGAAACATTGGGGGATCCATGCAAGCCATACCTCCCAGGAAGCCCCCGGGTGTCTAGTTTTCAAAAATGTATGGGTTTGGTAGGTTTCCCTAGATGGCCGCCGAGCACCGGACCAAAAACCCAAGTGACCCCCCTTGCAAAACCAGGTGGTTTTGAGATAGGCAATTTTGATGTCGCCTCACTGCGTTTTGGGTCCTTGCCTGTCGCGGGTACTTGGGCCTCCCACACAAGTGAGGCACCATTTTTACCGGGAGACCCGGGGGGATGCTGGGTGGTGGGAAATTTGAGTGAACCCGGTGATGCCACAAATTTCCCACACAAAAATGTGTGAAAAATTTGATTTTTATCAGCTAAAATTGAGGGTTGCGGGGGATTCTGGGTAAGGAAACGTTGGGGGATCCACGCAAGCCATGCCTCCCTGGAAGCACACGGGTGTCTAGTTTTCAAAAATGTATAGGTTTGCTAGGTTTCCCAAGCTGCCCGCAGAGCTAGGGTTCACAAACTACAGCTAAACATTTTGCCAAAAAAGGGTCATTTTTCACTGCGAAATTGAGGTGTGACCACGTTGCGTTTTGCGCCGTTTCCTGTCGCGGACACTAGGCCGACCCACACAAGTGAGGTACCATTTTTCTCGTAAGACTTTGGCGAACGCAGGGTGGGTGGAAATTTGTGGATCCACACAGATTCCGGAACTTTCCACCACAGAAATGTGGGGAAAATGTGATTTTTTGTCAATTTTTTAGGTTTGCAAGGGATTCTGGGTAACAGACCCTGGTGGGAGGCAGTCAAGTCACCCCATCCTGGATTCCCCTAGGTGTCTAGTTTTCAAAAATGTATAGGTTTGCTACGTTTTCCAAGGTGCCCGCAGAGCTAGGGTTCAAAAACTACAGCTAGACATTTTGCCAAAAAAGGGTCATTTTTCACTGCGAAATTGAGGTGTGACCACGTTGTGTTTTGCGCCGTTTCCTGTCGCGGACACTAGGCCGACCCACACAAGTGAGGTACCGTTTTTCTCGTAAGACTTTGGCGAACGCAGGGTAGGGGGAAATTTGTGAATCCACACAGATTCCGGAACTTTCCACCACAGAAATGTGGGGAAAATGTGTTTTTTTGGTCAATTTTTTAGGTTTGCAAGGGATTCTGGGTAACAGACCCTGGTGGGAGGCAGTCAAGTCACCCCATCCTGGATTCCCCTGGGTATCTAGTTTTCAAAAATGTATAGGTTTGCTAGGTTTCCCAAGGTGCACGCAGAGCTAGGGTTCAAAAACTACAGCTAGACATTTTGCCAAAAAAGGGTCATTTTTCACTGCGAAATTGAGGTGTGACCACGTTACGTTTTGTGCCGTTTCCTGTCGCGGGCACTATGCCTACCCACACAAGTGAGGTACCATTTTTATCGGGAGACTTAGGGTAATTCAGATTTGTAAAGGAACTGTTATTATCTATTGACTTTCGATGCATTTCTGCCTTCCAAATGAAAGATATTGTGTAAAAAAGAAGTCATTCTAAAAAATGACTGATAATTCTCATGCTAGTATGAGTATTCCCAATTTCAGAAACTCTATATTTTGTTCCCATTTCAGAAATACATGGGTGTCTTTCATACCGGTTTTTCCATGTACACATTTTTACAGAATAATTACTATATACCCGGTACATAATAAAAAACCTCTGCAAGTTGCTGCTCAGTTTTGGGCTCTGGGTTCGTCGGGTTCTTTGTGAACCTACAAGTCCTATATATCCCCACAACCAGTAATGTCCAGCGGATGTAATGGTATATTGCTTTCAAAGAGCTGTCATAATTAGAAGAAGTTACAGGTGAAAACGTTGACACAAAAGGCTATTTTTTTCAACTAATTTTCAATTTATCCTATATTTAACTGTTAGTTTCTATAAAAAAACCTTGATGGATCTACACAAATGACCCCTTGCTGAATTCAGAATTTTGTCTTCTTATCGAAAATGTATAGCTTTCCAGGATCCATTATTGCTTTTGTACCCATTTCTGCCATTAACTGGAAGGAGGTCAAAAGCACAAAAAATAGCAAAATTAGGCTATGTCCCAGAAAAATCCCAAAACTATGTAAAAAAATGTTGGGTTTCTGACAAAACAGTAAGGGAAAAGCTCTTTCAGGACCTATATAATTTTATTTGAGACTACAAAGAGTTCTCACCTGCCATCATCAAAAAGGTAAAATTAAACAAAAAGAAACATGTATTTATTAACAGTTTTTATTTATATTTTTTTGAATTTTATGAATAATCATTAAAAGAATTTCACTATTATTATCATTGCTTAATCACATATATATTTTCATTTAACGATATCCAAAACACCCTAACACATGATCTCGTGACTAATCATATAAAAATACAAATCATACTCTCACACATACATCAGTCATACTCATATTAAAATATAGCACTAATCATTTGGTTGTTTGACATAGTCTCCAGGACAATATAACAGCAAAACAGTTATATCAGATATTATCGGGTCTCTGGGGACCTCTCCTCTGGATGAAAAGGGGCCTACGCGCGTTTCGGTGACAAGACACCTTCTTCAGGGCCATCAACAGGAGGGGCAACAAGCCCTAAATGATGTAGGGAAATCTGTAAGGGGTTAGATATAATAATTATAATTTTAATTAAGGCAGGTAATATATTTTGAAACAATATTTCTTAAGACTTCATACTATAATTTAAAGTCAAGAATAACTCATCGATTTTAACAAAAACCAGCAAATAATAGTTCTGTATATATATAGCTTACATCTTTAGAGTGGGTAAAAGAATAGCCCCTTCACCAAAAACATGACTAGAATTCAATAGTAATCAGAAAAAGGCAAGGGAAAAAGATTTGTAGACAACAAAGTACCTTAATAATTTGATTTCAGAAAAATGTACTTTGACAAAGCCAATCTTGCTCGGTTACTATTTTTCAGGAACTTCTGCGTCTGTACTGAAAAAATGTTTGTAGTTGATGTTCTGACTTGCTCTGGGTAGTTGCAATGTTATACATACTCTACGTAAAAGGAAAATGCTCACCTTTACATATATACTCTTTGTTTCATTATTGTAGAAACCATGTGGAAATGCAAGTAAATTGCTACCACTTCTATCTTAGCGCAGCATCCAAATGGATCCGAGATGTAGATATGATTTGATGCGTTCTATGGAGAATGTCAGAAAGTAGAATGAAATCGATTGCACCATATAGGTGGTCAGTCTAAGGTCTAGCTTAGTTGTACAGCATTTACACAAACGTGTCTGGTCTCTTACCCTTAAAGGGGCTTCAAGCGTCCCAGAATGGAAGTTTATGGTGGGTCCTTAAGGTGTGAGTTGCAGTGCTCTAGTTCTGTACGATCGGTTTACTCTTACTGGTAATCTCGATGTCTCTAGAAAGAAGACATGCATGTTTGTACCCTTTTAAGTTCTATAGTTTACTGCTTGCGGAAATCATTTGGTAGGCTATACTTCTATATCGAGAACACACATCTGTTTTTTACTACCCAAGTCCTTTCTTTTCTGATTGTAAAAGAAGTGAGTCCTTTATTTGATTTGTGCTGCTAGCGGTTAGCTTCTACGCACATTCCAAAACTCACAACCACTATAGGGACAGATCTTTACAAGCGACAACACTCGTTCCTATTTTAAGTACCCGGATTTTAACAGATAAATACGATCTGGCGTCGGCGAACACCCAGCGTCAAACCATAGCAGTAATTACCAGCACTTGTTCGATAATTACAAGGTAGCAAACCTACAAACTATTCAGTCTTAGTGACGGAATATATCCTAAGGCTTACCTGACTTCCGCAGAGTGTGGACCTCACTGGTACGTCTATTTCCGAAGAGCAATCAGCGTGTATGGTGTTGACACCAGTTTTAAACGGAATACTCGGCGGATGATTGGCCAGACAATGAGTCACGTGGGCTTTACGATTGGAGCTAAGGGTGATTGGTCTATTAAGTGGTCACGTGGTATGTTACGTGATCACAACATAGATACTGGCAATCTGATAAACAATCTAATCTATCAGCGCAGCCATTTTGTAGTGTGTAAATAGCTATAGATTGGCTGCATCATGGACTACTATTAGCGAGTATAGTCATTATATAGTCCTCACAGATGTCGAGTAACGGGAGTCCCGTTTTTATAGACATATGTGTGCCAACCAAGCAGATGATATTGGTTGGTAAGATATTTCGTATTTACTAAGTTTAAATATAGGTGTTGACACCAGTTTTAAACGGAATACTCGGCGGATGATTGGCCAGACAATGAGTCACGTGGGCTTTACGATTGCAGGTAAGGGTGATTGGTCTATTGAGTGGTCACGCGGTATGCTACGCGATCACAACATAGATACTGGCAATCTGATACACAATCTAATCTGTCAGCGCAGCCATTTTGTAGTGTGTAAATAGCTATAGATTGGCTGCATCATGGATTACTATTAGCGAGTATGGTCATTATATAGTCCTCACAGATGTCAAGTAACGAGAATCCCGTTTTTGTAGACATATGTGTGCCAGCCAAGCAGATGATATTGGTTGGTAAGACATTTCATATTTACTAAGTTTAGATATAGGTGCTAAAGCAACACGAGCCTCAGGCTTATTAGAAAGAGGGTAAGTGTCTCAGTATCGATATTTTTACTCACCACATAGGCATTATATATAGACGGCCACACACAGATGTGATCATTATACTGTATTGATCATCCGCTAGTATAGCATGGACCAAGGGACTGTTCAGAGAGTATATAAATGCGATAAGGTTAGGTTAAATACAAAGGCGTAAATGAAGATTAGGCTAGTGGCTCAACCATATGTCTAAAAGGCATATTAAGTAACTAGCCATATAATTTCCTCATTAAGCCCATGTCGTACTGTGTCAAAATAGAAAATCCAAAAGGATTCTCGTTCTTTCCTTATCTTCTCTGTGTCTCGTCCCGCTTTTGGAGTGATCTTCTCCAATATCAGCCACCGCAGGTCTGTCTCAGAGTGATGTTGATCCAAGAAATGATTAACCATTGGAGCTTGTCTTTTTCCCGTTTTAATTGCAGATTTGTGTTCGGACAGTCTTGTTCTGAACTCACGGCTTGTTTCTCCTATGTAGCCTAGTCCACAAGGGCACAATATCATGTAGACTAGGTTATTGCTTCTGCAATTAGTGTGGCTCTTCAATTTAGCTGTTTTAGAGCCATAGTTGCAGATTTGGGTGGTAATTGCTGAGGGACAAGCATGGCAGTTACCACACCTGTGGTTGCCTAGGATGGGAGGGAGTCCATCAATAGTCATCTGCTGTCCTTGTCGTCGTCGCGGCCTACTGTGGACCAATTTGTCTCTAAGATTTGTATTTCTTCTGAATGCTACGATGGGGGGAGCTAGAGCACTATCTTCTTCGCAGACATTCAGTATTTTCCAATTCCTGTGTAACACCTTCTGGATCTTGTTGTTCAAACTAGAATGGTTGATTACGCAGACGATTTTGTCCAAAGCTGGTTTTTGTCTGCCAGAGATTAGGGCGTCTCTGTTATAATATTTAGCACGCTTCATTGAGTGCCTCACTAATCGTCTGGGGTATCCTCTAGCGAGGAGTCTTTTTTGGAGTTCTTCTGCATGAATATTGAACTCACTTATATTGGTACAATTACGCCTGATCCTTAAAAATTCTCCAAAAGGAATGGAGTCCTTTTGACAACTGGGATGGAAGCTGCTATGTTCTAAAATTGTGTTTTTCGCAGTTGGTTTTCTAAAGAGGCTGACTGCAATTTCGCCTCCACAATCCATAATCCAAATGTCTAGGAATTCCACTTTTTCTGTGGAGTATTTAGCTGTAAATTTAAGGTTAACGTCGCTAAGGTTAAGCCATTCAATATATTCTAGAAGATTTTGTTCGTTTCCTGTCCAGATGAAAAAGATATCATCTATAAATCTGTGCCATACCTGTATATTCTCGTAAAAGGGGGCCACTTCATTAAAAATGTGCTTAAGTTCGAATTCGCCCATATAGATATTCGCTACACTTGGAGCACATGAAGCTCCCATACTGGTGCCTTTGATCTGGTGGAATAGTGCCTCTCCAAATTCAAAAAAGTTGTTGTGGAGTACTATGTCCAGGCACTCCAGTATGAATCCGTTCGGTCTGTTACCCGGGGTTCTAGTAAGGAGCGCTGCCACCGCTTCTAAAGCTAGATCTTGGGGGATGTTTGTATACAGGGATTCAATATCTAGTGTGACTAGATATTGAGTCTTGTTATTGAACGGTAAGTGCTCTATGGTCGTAATCATGTGTCCTGTGTCTTTAATATAGGAGGCATACAGCTTAGTAAGTGGACAGAGGAAAGTATCTACATATTTTGAAAGAGGCTCTGTACAGGAATTGATGGAAGAGACAATAGGTCTCATAGGGGGATTGTCTGCATTTTTATGCGTCTTGGGTACTCCGTACAGAGCAGGGACAACTGTATGTGTCTGATTTAGGAAATCCAGCTCTTTTTGGCATATATAGCCGTCTCTGAATGCTTTGATAGTGCAATTTTCAATAAGTTTTTTTAATTCTGGTAGGACAGATCTATTAGCCCTACAATAATGATCTGAAATCGATAGCATGGATTTCATTTTATCATTATAGATGTCACTATCCATGACAACTATGCCTCCTGCTTTATCGCAGGGTTTAATGGTAATGGAGTCATTATTCTGTAGGTTATTAAGGGCAATTTTCTCCGAGACCGTTAGGTTGGAATGGGTAGACGGAATATACTTGAGAATTCTTTCAATTTCTTTAAGGACTGATTTTTCGAAGATTGTAACTTCAGGTCCCACCATGTCTAAAGATGGAGTAAATTTTGACGGTGGTTTACAGCCTGAGTAGTTCACTTCTGATTCTGATGGCACTACATCCATCATGTATTTTTTCAGTCTAACTTTCCGAAAGAAAGAAAAAAGATCTCTATGTAACTTAAATATGTCTGGTTGGGCACTTGGTACAAATGACAACCCTTTACTCAGGATATTGATCTCATCCGAAGATAACAGATGTTTAGACAGATTAAAAATAGGAATATTGTCATATGGTTTGATTTCTTTATCTATGACTTCCAATATTGGTGGTTCCGTGTCCTCATATATTGCTGCGGATGTACTTGCTCTGTTTGAGGATAGTGATTCCTTTCTGATCTCTGGAATCTGACTCGTCCTCTGCCTCTCCCTGACCGTAAAAAAGGCGACTGACCCTGTTGATGTGGGTAGCGAGATCTGAAATCAAATTATTAAGGTACTTTGTTGTCTACAAATCTTTTTCCCTTGCCTTTTTCTGATTACTATTGAATTCTAGTCATGTTTTTGGTGAAGGGGCTATTCTTTTACCCACTCTAAAGATGTAAGCTATATATATACAGAACTATTATTTGCTGGTTTTTGTTAAAATCGATGAGTTATTCTTGACTTTAAATTATAGTATGAAGTCTTAAGAAATATTGTTTCAAAATATATTACCTGCCTTAATTAAAATTATAATTATTATATCTAACCCCTTACAGATTTCCCTACATCATTTAGGGCTTGTTGCCCCTCCTGTTGATGGCCCTGAAGAAGGTGTCTTGTCACCGAAACGCGCGTAGGCCCCTTTTCATCCAGAGGAGAGGTCCCCAGAGACCCGATAATATCTGATATAACTGTTTTGCTGTTATATTGTCCTGGAGACTATGTCAAACAACCAAATGATTAGTGCTATATTTTAATATGAGTATGACTGATGTATGTGTGAGAGTATGATTTGTATTTTTATATGATTAGTCACGAGATCATGTGTTAGGGTGTTTTGGATATCGTTAAATGAAAATATATATGTGATTAAGCAATGATAATAATAGTGAAATTCTTTTAATGAATATTCATAAAATTCAAAAAAATATAAATAAAAACTGTTAATAAATACATGTTTCTTTTTGTTTAATTTTACCTTTTTGATGATGGCAGGTGAGAACTCTTTGTAGTCTCAAATAAAATTATATAGGTCCTGAAAGAGCTTTTCCCTTACTGTCTAGTTCTTCCCCCTTTCTCTTGGACCTCAAAGTATGTGCTAAGGGGGGCCTTGTGCTTAGATTTATAGGGTTTCTGACAAAAGTCTGGTATCCCCGAAAAGCTGGGAAAATGGTGATTTCAACCCCACAAACCCTTTTTTGATAACATTTGCAGGGAAAAACCCAGATGCTTTCATTTGCAGCCCGTTTTTCCCATTTTTCCGAAAAAAAACAAAATGTTGCTGTATTTTGGCTCATTTCGGTGACCCCTCTAGGAGAATCCACAAACCCTGAGTACCTTTAGAATCCCCATGATGTTGGAAGAAAAGGACGCAAATTTGGCGTGGATACCTTATGTGGTCAAAAAGTTACAGGGGCCTCAGCGCGCACTACCCCAAATAGCCAAAAAAGGGCGTGGCACAGGATGGGAAAAGGCCTGGCAGCGAAGGGGTTAAGACTTGGCTTTTCAACCAGTAACCTAATAAGCTGCGTTCCATTCTTCTGATCCGCTCCGGCGCCGGGAAACCCTTCTTGGGTAGCTGCTGCCCCTTGCAAATGTAATTTAATAATAATATTAGATTCTGACCCATTCTGTAGGTTTACGGTTTCCCGTAAACCTGGGAATGCTTCAGATTCCATTGGTTTGGTGTAGGAACGCCCACAGCAACACCCATTAAACCAGTATCAGCTCCTCCACTATGGCGGAGGAGCGTCGCAGCACTGCTTTCAAGCAGTGCGAGAAGTCAAAACATAAAATGATAATATCTTTCAGTTATAACATTTTATATTTGTGCTGCTTTGCAGGCGGGCAGGGCAGCTTTGCTCTCGGAGCAGGGCAGGGAAGGAGTTGTTTGCCCACTCTCAAGTGTGCAATAACTTTGATTGTCCCTCTCGGGCCGTCAAAACCAGTCATGTGCACTTTCCCCATTCTCCATGCAGGCTGCATTACAGCCTGCATGGAGAACATGCCCAGGCCCCAATTCCCTGGTTGAGCATCGAACCAAGACGCTCAAAACCAATCACAATGCTGCATTGCAGCTTTATGATTGGTCAGTGGAGCCTGGCTGTGCTTCGCTGTTCCTCTGGGGGAGCATGAGCAGAGACGCGGAACCCGGCGGCAAGCTAAGTTATATATTTTTTGTAATTTTCTATTTATAATGCACACCCTCCCGCATTCACGACCTCCTGCACCCACCCTTGCCCCGCCAGCCATGAGCCATGCTGGCTGCCACTGCATGGAACGCTCCTTTCACACTGTTTAATGTGTGAAAGGGGCACATATTTACAAGTCCATGTAAAGTGGCTTTGTGTGGCCTTGTAAACATGCTGTGGCAAATTGCGCAACTGGAATGTCAAACACGTGACATCACAGCATTGCAAGAGTGCCACTAGGATAATTGAACTCCCACAATTCGTCCTTGGCAAGGTCAACAATGCTATGGACCTCATGCCATTGCAGCTCGGAGCACCGAGGAGACCACCACTCCTGACATGCATCGCTCACCTGGATAACTGCTCCGTTCCCTTTGAGTGACGCCTGGACCTGATCACCTCTAAATGCTGACCTCAGTAGACCGGTACTTCAGCAACAGGAAACTGGAGACCAGGAACTCCCAAAAGCCAGAGACTCTCTGGAGCTGTCTGTAACCGTGGAAGAAGAGGAGACGCTCAACATTAAATTAGGTCATTCGCCGTCTGAGGAGTCACATCCAGGGGCTGCACCGGATGACCACATTGCAGTGGAGCCCACTTCGCTGGGGCAGTGTTCAGGGGAAGTGTCGAGATCCTGAGTGCGATTGTGCATCGTCGGCACCACATGCTGCTCCTTCCACCTCTCTTGTACAACCTGCTGCAGATTGGGTGTGGCTTGTAGTTGTGGCCAGGACGCCTGCTCCTCCTCCGCTTCCCAGTACAACTGGCTCCACGAATGACAGCTTGTTGTGCAGTCCCTTCACTCCCTGTTCGCAGCACCTGGCGAGCAGTAGATTTCAGCCAGGTCCAGCACTGTTCAGCGACGATTTGCATGCCAACATCTGAGATCACTTACAGCCTTTACGGGTTGAGGAGGGAGTATTTGATGCCCAACTCTCGGAGGCATCGCTTAACCACTAGATTCGAGCCCCTCTGCCGCTGCACCCCTGTGTCGTAGTCGGAAAAGAAAATAACTGTGCCGTTATCCTACCCCAGCTTGTGTACATCCCTCAGGACAGCATCACGATCCCTGTAGGAGGTGGGAGAGAAAGGATCTAGTGGCTGTCCGAGAAGCATGTGGCTCGCCGGCATTCGTTGGGCCTGCTCCACAAGGAATGGGGAGAGAGCACCTGCTGGCATTAACTCATGCAACCGTGTCTCAGTATATGCCACTGCATCAGCCACTTCTGCTCTCTCAGGCAGACCCAACACCCTCACATTGTTGCGCTGGGAGCAGACATCCACATTCTACGCTGTTCTTTCTAGTGACTTGACATGTGCCATTTGCTGCTACACCTCCGAAGCTGTACTCAGAGGGACTTTGGCCAGTTCTTGCTCAGCATTGTGTACCTTGTAAGTCAGCTTTTGATGATATGCGCGGTCCAGGATGAAGTCGACTTTGATTTTGTCTATGTGTTCGAGGGAGGTACCCGCTGTGAGTACAGAGTCTAGGTTGGAGTCCAGGCTGTCCACTGTCACCTGCCCCGGCGACCAGCAGTCCCCAACCGCTCGGTTCACCAACACGGAGGAGAGGCCAAATGTCGACGACGCCCCCGTCCGCAGGCGGGCTATCGCTGCACCAGACACAGTGCAGTCAGCCAGGCCATATCCTCCAGTCGGGTATATGTAGCCAGAAATATTCATTCGGGCAGCACAGGTGGAAACCCCCATACACTCAAGAGCTCACTACCAGGGGGTGACGAAAGGCAGCACCACTCGGTTGCCAACTCTGATCTAACAGTACAAGTAGATTCCGTGTACCCCAGTGAGTGATGGAAGATCAAGAGGCAAATCCAAAGGCCTGGTCCTGATTGACCCCTATGCCCCTGGCACCCTCCGCCACCAACGGCTGAAATCAGTGGCTAGACCCAGTTAGTGGAGTCCCCCACCAGTCTTGTGCGGTGCCCACTGTTATGTTGGTCAGCTGCAGCTCAGGGATTGCTCAGGGCATGGTGTGTGCCACCTACAGACGCAAGGACTGGGCCCTACTCGATCCCTGGGCCTCCTCAGCTCCGTGTCCCACCTTCTGCACACCTGGACATTAACACCGGGGCTCTCTCTGAATCTGTGAGTCAGCCAGCAGGAGCCTCAGCCAGGTGGGATTTCACAAGCCTGGGTACAGCAGTGGCCTCCAAGTCCGCTGGGTAACCTCCCATGCAGGTGATGCAACAGGGCCCCCTTAGTTGTGAAGTTGCAGTGCTCCCGCCACACAAGTTCAGCGCAGCTCAGGGGGTCCACCCTCCACAGAGTCCGGCCAGCGCCACATCCTCCGGCCTGTGATGCAGAGAGGCGCGGGCCAACATTGCCAATCTCATCCGTGCACCCCGGTGTAGTGGTGGCGCGTGTTATGCAATTATAGAGCTCATAATGTCGGTGCGCAGGAGCGCCACTACGGATCACAGCTCCAAGGGGTGCCAGGTGATCTTCTCACACATAGCCAGCAACGTGTCTCCATGCGAAATTGCCAAACTTCATCATCAGCTAAGGATGATCATCGACGCCTCAATGTATACCGCCACAGCCCACAGGCTTGGGCCTGATGCAGCCCGCCTCCACCATCAGGCTGCAGCAACTCCACAGCACTGCCATTTCCCACTCCGGGTCTCAGACACAGGCCCAGCGAGGCCTCCGGTTCCCAAACACTGTCCGTGCTTCCAGGCATTGGCTGCCATGGTGTCGCAAGGACGGCGCTGTGAAAAGTGCTGCATCCTTTTTCATGAATGAGACTCTGATTTTGCATTTACTCTTCCCCTGGGACTCAGGCTGGTCATCCTGGCTGTTGGGGGACATGCGGGGGGGGTTGTAGACCGCAGCTGAGCTTGACCCTGGCTGCTCCATTCTGCATTCCATTGTTATTATTAAATGTTTTACATTAGAGGTGTATTGATAGGCTATGTTTGCCTCTTGAGGCTGAAAAGTGACATTGGGCTGACTAACGTGAATTTGTTTGCTGCTAATTGACCTTACATCACCTTTCTCTCAATAACGAACGTTTTTTTAATTGCCTTGACGCTAGTGTTAGCGGCAGCTTTCGTCGCAGCTAGCTGATACTATCGCCATGTAGTGGCATATTTTAAATACGTTGCTAACAGGGCGATCGTTCGCGTAAAAAAAATTGCTGCTAACTAACACAATAACTGGTTAGTACCAATTCTTGTAAATATACCCCTTTGTGCTAAAAGTAACACATCCATTGATTTCTATGGAATAAACTTGCTTAATCTTTGAAAAGTGATACCTTTACTTTTGTATGTTGGATTCTTGTCATTTCGGTCTTGTTTTCATCTTGTTTCATTCAGATAAATATTGTCTGTTTTCCTAAACTGATGTGGACTTCTTTTGTAGTGTTTTCACTGTGTTACTGTGTGTGTATGTACAAATGCTTTATACATTACCTCTGAGATAAGCCTGACTGCTCATGCCAAGCTACCAAGGGGGTGAGAAAGAGTTATCTTAGCTGTATGACTCCCTTAGCCTGACTAGAGTTAGGGTCCCTATTTGGAAAGGGTGGAAATCACTGCCAACTAGAGACCCCTTTTCTAACAGGCCTCTATTCCTGACTCACGTTTTATACATGTATATAGACTGGTGACATCTGAAGTGACAAAAATTAATCACTCATACTCCCAGCTAATATTGCTAAGTTTACAAAGCACATCCTTGCTGTCTGGTAGACAGGAGGGTAGGTTAAAGACCAGAGGATGAAGAAACATATCTATATACTGGTCAGATCAAGAATATTCTTTTCTTAAAGTTCTCTGCCATAGATATCTGTGCATATATGTATATATACAGATATCTAGGGCAGTGAACTTTGAGATAAGAATATTCTTGATCGGACAGTAAACCATTCTCCCTCCATTCCATCAGACTTGCATTCTTTTTTCTCAATGAGGGGCATAATATTCTCGCTTAAGTTGCCTTAGGCCCTCATTCATGTAATCACTTTAATGGATAACTACAATGTTTCCACCTTCATCTGCCTCTGTATAACAATACAGTTATCCTCTCTTAAGCCATTTAAAATCTACCTATCTTTTTTACTGATGTATACATGTTGAAATGTACTGCTTTCATGTGTGAGTCCTCCAGTCGATATATAATTCCCGAGTGACTTTCTGGAACAACTCATCAATTACAGGGTCATGAACACCTGCGGGCATAAACTTAGAAGGTGGTTTGCAGCCAATATCTATACTGGTATCCTTATGTATGTTCAGGTCAGCCATCAACTCAATGATGTTACTGGTGCTCAAGGGGTCATTTAATGACATTAATGTTTGTGTGTCAAATATGTCTGCAATAGATTGTGTAAAAGGTATTGGGTTTTTGACAGAACTGAAAGCAGGGGGTTCATTTTTGCTGAATAACTTTTTCATTTCAATTTTCTGATGAATTTAAATAAATCAATGTGTACATTCACAAAATTACATGAACGTGTTAGACTGAAATTCAAACCTTTTTCCAGGATATTCAATTCATCTTTTGTCAACTTCCTGGAGGACAAATTAATGATACTCCATTTTGCAGCACCTCAATCATTTGTTGTATTCATCATGGCCTGTTCCAGCATACCATTCTCTCTTAGTGAATCAGTTATTTGAACTGGACCTTCTTTGTTTGTTGTCTTATTTGGACGTGCTGACCGATGTTCCTAAGTGGGAAGGGTATGCCCAGACGTGGGTTCTGTGCTCACTGTGGAGAAGTGTGGCTCACTGGTTAGAGAAGGCATACCCTGAAGCAGAGGTCAGACCCGGGACCAGGGTTCAATTCCCGACGCGGCAGGGTCTGAGCCCAAGTGTCCACGGACTTGATAATTCTCACTTCGGTGCCTACTCAAATCATGGGTTCACACTCTGCAACTCTGGGCAATAGCTTGCTTAATCTCCACAACGGCCCCCCCGCGGCGGGATGCCTGGCTTTCACCTTGGGGATGCCCAGTACGGGTTATCTCACAGGGAAAAACCAGGACGGGTTCCCAATGCAAGCGCCAAGATGCCCAAGGGTAAGTTGAGCGCTATATAAGCACACATAATAATAATAATAATAATAACTGTGCCACTGGATTCAAGCTAGCCTGGCTGAGGGTGATGCCACAAAACCAGTCCCAGGATGCTTATTTCCAGTCCAGGGAGGACATGGCTAGGCAGTTCGGGCTGAACTGTTCCCATGTGGAGCAGGACCAAGACTGATTTGCATTTGTCTGGGTCGAAACTGGGGTGGCGTGGTGAGCAAAAGAATTATGGATTAAACCCAGATCCTTGTGACTGGGCGTGAATGTTCGTATTGTTCAGCATCCCATCCATCAATTGTTCCTTTTGCTTTTTACCTATGTTTTTGGCCTCCACCCCTTTGGATCCTCCTTTTTGGAAGCTTCTTTCTTTTTTCGGTTCCCTATCCTTAACCTCCAGTTGAGCGATTCTCACTAGAAAATCCCTCTATACTGGTGCTCTCACCCAAGTCACTACCACCAGTAGACAACAGGGAAATATTACATGAAGACATAATACCATTCAGGACATTTGCAGCCTTCACTATGTCCTTCCTGATGGTAATATATTTCCAGGCAAACGTAAATAACCTAACCTTCTCATTGTTCCCATAATCTCTACTGATCTTCCTTAACTTTTTCTCCTTAAGAAATACCTGGTAATTAGTTATTTCTTGTTTCAAAATCTCACAAGTTTTACTGGTAGTATCAGGTAAATTTATGTCTTTAATCTCCTTCTCCAATTGTGTCATTTGCTTCTTAAGCGTCTTAGCCTTTCTCTTTGAGTTCTCAATCAAAATCCTCATTATTTTAAATGATGTTTCCTTGAGTACCTCCTCTCACTCCATCAATAAATCACTATCCAAGTCTCACATTTGGTAAAAAATAAGGATTTTTAGACCTCTCAGAATCTACCTATTCTCAAAGTATTTTTTCAGGTTGGCCCCGTCTCACCATTTAGAAAGCTATTGTTTTTTCCATCTTTCCAATTTAATGAATTTACCTTTCAAACCTTCTGTTCTTTTGGGGTTGAGTAATGTGTAAATTGTGTCTCTTGTAACCTTGGAGAATAAATCTCCTAATAGTTTTTCTTGATTATCTTCAAAATCTATTTTTAGAGTAAAATATATGTAGTAGTGCCGGATCACCCGATTAGCACAACAATTAATTTAAAATAGGTGGCTGGGGCCAAACAACAACAAACTGCACATATCACAGTCACAATAAGAAACATCAGACAAGTAAAGTAGAAAGTAAGAAAAAATATAATCAGACCAGACAGGTGAACGAGTAAGATGGAACAGCCATCACATACACTCTCTAAAGGAATAACTCCCTTATATTCACACAAATATAGTTACTCAGCAATCTGTATGTGTATGTTAATTCAGTCCATCATTAGACACTATGGGCCTTATTACGATGCAGGTTGCACGGATAACCATGGCCTTGTCTGTGTCGTTTGTACAGCTATGGTCTCGTCGGAAGCGGTCGGACCGACCCCCGAATTACGACGCAAACTGAATGCAGTCTGTCCGACCGCTGACTCTGGCAGCTTTTCTCCGACCGCTGAGATGGCGTTTGGCGAAAGGCAGCAGCCATGCAGCCATAGAGCTGTACAAGGAATTCCGACCTCCATCAGGATTACGATGTGCTTTTCTGATGAGCCAACCGCGGTGTTCTGAACGGCTGCCTCGACTCGTCGGAAACAAAGGATTTGGGGTGCATACTCACCCAAATCTGCTTTTCTCTGACAGTCTCTGGTGTGGATCCGTTTGTCCAGGTCCCCCCTACACCGTGAAAGCTGAACCCCAAAGACTATGACCCTGTGGGCACCAGAATACAGGTAAGTCCATAGGTTGTGCACAGATCGCCACACTCCAGCAATGGGGTACATGCAGCACAAGGCACATCCCCAAATGCCATGCATGTGCATACATATCACATTTCCTGTGAGTTTGTACGTACTTGCAGCAACATATTCAGGGATATGTGCACCGTCATGGATGTGACTGCCGCCATTGCATCTTAATACGGTAATACGGCGGGGGGCAACCATCCCAGCCTTGGCGGTCAGAATCTGATCGTGGCTGGGATGGTCGGCCAAACTGACATCGTATTGAGACCCCATGTATTGAACATGTACAGTTGAGGTAAAGAGAAGCAGTGGTCTGAAGTGTAGTGCACATTCAACGCTTTATTTATGCATTTGTATGCATACATTGATTGTAACTAAAACTAAACAGCCGTGTTTCGTTTTTTTAAAACTTCTTCAGGGTGACAAAATATACATAAGCACATTTTTGTAGAATAAAAACACTATAAAAATTAAAAACATTCTCATCACCAGCACCAATCATCAGATTAATAACAAAAGCTTCATCGAGCACAGTAAATTATATAAACATCAGTCCTAGAGTTTAAATAAACAATTTCGTAGAACCTTCACGGACCACAATATTTAACAGTCATATACAGAAAGATGATCAAGTCTCAGACTAATTAGGAGGGAAAACACAAGACCCAAACGGAGTGATATAAACCATTCTGGGAAAATGTATAAATTTGTAACTTTACAGTAGTATAGACGAAAAGTCTGATGCATGGGGTTGGTAAGGGGGTAACAATACTTAATAATCCAACCCAAATTTGAAAATACAACCTCTGATAAACAAACAAACAAACAAAAATAAAACTATACACTGGTGTACATCCAAACTTAATTTACATGTACAGGTTATATCATAACAAAATGTTTTTTAGAAATTATTATACCTCATGTATTCAGATCCTTACTAGCAGCGCATGGCTCAAAATTTCATATAAAGGTCTGAAATGCAATCGTTTGAAGGATTAGATGCCTGAAATGCCAATAAATAAACAAGTATCAACAACTATTTGCCATAGTACAATAAAGTTTTAAATCGTGAAAGGAAAGACACTTTCCTATTGCTATATTGAAAAAAACATGGCTCTCAAACGAAATGTCGTTTCCAGACATTCCCCTCTTAGGTTTAATCAATGGAAAACACAATAACTGGTAAATATAACACCCGTTAAATGTATATTCTTAGCCATATATAAACATGCACCCAACTCCAAGTACAGCAAAGTGGCTTCGAATCATTCCTAGGATGATAATAAGAAAATGAATCTTATGAACGCCAGTTCTTCATTAACATTTCTGTCCAAAGTAAAGGAAGCAGTGATAATACATGTACACTACGATAGTCATCCAAAATTATAATATACCAAATAATAAAAAAAAATTAGGCCAAACTCTTATCTTAACTAACAGTAGTTTTCTCAGAATGACGGAGAAGATAGAAGATTAAAATGAGGAGAGGCGAAACATTGTATTTATTTGCCAAAATGCGTTTATTACGGGCCATATACCATTCTCTCAGTTCACAGCTTACCAAGGTTAAGGCATTCTAAGAGTAAATGGCTGTACAAAGAAAAAGGCACTGATGTACGTCCAGAGTAGTTAATGTATAGAGGGGGAGGATTTACCACAGATTAGAGGACTCATCACAGTCATAAATATATGATATGTTGAAAATATATAATACACAACTGCGTAGTTATGTTTAGTCTCAGGGGCAGATTTATGTTTCCTGGCGCATCCCTGCAAATCAGCAAGGATGCGCCAGGAATGATGCGTCACTCAAGTTTACCCTTGCGCCACACATGATGCGCCGCATTTACAATGCGGAGCATCATGGCGCAGGAATAAACAGATGCGTGACGCATCCGATGGCGTAAGGTTGGCGCAGTGCTTCAGTTGCGTCGCAAGTGCGACGCAACTCCAGCACTGTTCCAACCTACCCTATCCCTAACATGGTGCGTCAAGCCTTACGCCTGCTTCAAGCAGGCGCAGGGTTTTGGCGCATCAGCGTTGGGAAAGTGACTCAGTCAAATCTTATAGATTTGACTGAGTCACTTTTCAGGGGCGTTCCTGCGACGGAACGCCCCCCCCCCTCTGTCGACACGCCCACGTGAAACCTGACGCATGTTTTACGTGGCGCAGGGCTTTACATCGTGACGCATCTCCATAGATGTGTCACGATGTAAATATGGCGCAACGTGGTGCAGGGTTTACACCGCCGCTGCGTCACAAAAGTGACGCAACGGCGGCGTAAAAGTGGCGCATCTCCAATATAGATCTGCCCCTCAGTTTCTAGTGAAGATGGTTTATTTCCTTCCATATATCTTTACTGTCATTTGATGATTCTTCACAAAGCTTTTCGTTTAAATAGGGTAAGACACAGTGGTTCCCAAACTGTGTGCCGTGGCTCCCTGGGGAGCCGTCAAACCTAGCCAGGGGAGCCGCGCACCAAGCACTTTAATGCATTTATTGTTGAAGGGTCTGTTGGCTTCAGTTAAACGAATTAGACTCAAACGCATGATGTCAATAATTTCAAAGTGACATACCTAAAGCTGGGAACGTAGTGCTTAATTTATGGCATGTCGAGGGAGATGACCTCCATATTTCACTGGATCTCCACATTCCAACACTCCCAAAGTAAGTGGAAGATGCCTTATTTATTTTCTTACACTCGCTAATAGTTTTGTTTTTGCCAAATGCATTTTACACCAATGCAAGTTATCAGGAAAGTATAGTTGTCCTGTCTATTAAACACACAAAGTATTATTAAGTATTGACATTTGTACTTGAATCATAGGTACTTCCAGTACACATTTCTTTCAGTACACACACATTTCCAGACAAGCCTGCTCTCTCCTTGAGAACAGGGAAGTAAAACACCATATACGGCTCAATGCCAACATTTGGAAGCAAGAAATAGGGACGTTTAAAAAAAAACTCAGAGCAATTTGTTTTACTTGCATTGATATGGATGCAATTTTAGGGAGGAGACAGCAAAAATAAAGCTGTAGGTGGTTTAAAAAATCGTGAGTCACCCTGAGACAGGTGTGTTGGCACGTATGGCATGGGTAGAAATTAAAGTGCATGCAAATATTCTTCATGCGCAGAAACACTTTGGCAATGGAGCCTACATGCATAGGGGTGCTATCTAGCTCTGTAAGTGGGATAAAAGTGTTTGAGAGGGTACTTTAAAGAAGGCATGGGCAAAGAAGTGTAACTAGGAATATATTTTATTAGAGGCGCCGCCTTAGTAATACGAAACACCCTGCGTAAGTGATCACAATACCTTCATCAGCTTCATCCAAATTATTTTCAGGGAGAAAAATGCAAGTACTCTCGAGGCCAAGCTTACATCCCCCCCACCCTCCCTAAAAAGTAACAGTGGGGAGCCGCGGGCAATGGCCAATAGGTCAAGGGAGCCGCGGGTTGAAAACATTTGGGAAACACCGGTAAGTGCATAATTTTCATACGGTCAGTGCTTTTGCCCAGAGTATGTTGTGCTTTGCCAAAGGCCTATGCAGCTGGCTCATTTGCACAGGGCCTAGCGCAGAGACTGCGCCAACAGCTCATTACAAAAGACGGAACGCACATGTCCGTTTTGCAGCACTGGGCAGGTTGTGTGTATGGGAAACTTGGCCCTAGAAAGGTAGGCCACAGGGCCTGGCATAAAGCTGTGTGCAGCCAGCGTTGGAAATGTGGGAGGTAGAGCATATGGCCTGATGCAACAAAGGGGTGTGAATTATGTCATCAAAAACAACCAAAATTCATTGAAAAACTTTGCTAATAGTAAGTTATCGTCTCTTCTTTTCATAATACCTTTAGTTATGTTTTGAAACCTTCGACATTCCCTTAAAAACCACTGTTAAAGTGAATTACCTTGCTTCCCCACCATACAGAGTATAACTCACACCTTATAATTTAACAATATTTCACCAATAAATAAAATGACTTAACAACAAAGCATCAGTAAATAACAAGACATATTTAAATAAAGAAATTGTTGGACCTGGCCCTTTCTGCAGGGTCACTCCCAAACCTTTTGCCTTCCTCCTCCCCTTTTTGCTAAATTCATTTTAGTTGGCTTTGGGACTTTGGGCAGTTTGCCACTGCTAACCAGTGCTAAAGTGTATATGCTCTGTACTCAAAACATGGTAACATTAGCTTGTCCATAATTGCCATATCTAATATACTTATAAGTCCCTAGTGGAATGCACTATATGTCCACAGAGCCTGTAACTTAAATGATGCTAGTGGTCCTGCAGCACTGATTGTGCCTCCCTCTCTGTAGCCTTTTTGTAAAAAATGTTATCATAGTTCAGGCCTGTCACTGCAGAGCCTGTGTGTGCAGTTTAAACCGCCAGTTCGACCTGGCAAGTTAACCTACTTGCCAGACCCAAACCGTCCCTTTTATTACATATAGGTCACCCCTAATGTAGGCCCTAGGCAGCCATATAGGCAGGGTGGAGTGTTTGTAAAATGTAGGACATGTACTTTTGAGTTTTACATGTCCTGGTAGTAAAAAACTGGGAAATTCGTTTTTCACTTCTGCAAGGCCCATCTCTCCCATGGGTTAACATTGGCATCACCTTAAAACATCTTTATTTTTTTAACTTTATTTTTCATTTTATTGACTGAAAAGCAAAACATACACTTGGGAAAGGAAGTCGTTAATGCATGGAGTATGTTCAATTGCAGGCAGCAAGTTACAGCAGTGGGTAGAAGGTATTGTAGCAGACTCTTCAATGAGAAACACAGAGGTACATCAACATCACGGATAATCAAACACATAGGCAGTTCTCGTACAATCATAACCGTCAGGCATGGGCTATGCATCACGGTGATTAATGACTTGGTTCTGTTCTGCCGTGTGTAAGGTCTAGACTTCCCCCATCTGTGTCCAAGTCCAGATTGTAGTATTTTATCCATGGCGTCCAAATTTTTCGGAATTTACGCGGGCAGCCCCGCGCCTTATAAATCACTTTCTCCGCAACCATATATAGGTCCATATTAGACTTCCATTCCTTGAGTGTGGGAAGTAGTTGGGCCCCCCAATACTTAGCTATGTCCCTCTTAGCTACTACTAATCCTAGATTGGCCAGCAGGAGCCTGTGTCGCGGCAGGTCGATGTTTGTTGGGACCCCCAATAATAGGAATTTTGTGTCCAGCTCTAGTTGGGTTCCCAGTATATTGCTCAATTCTCCCCGGATCGTGTGCCAGTAGATTTGGATGTGTCTGCACTCCCAAAGGGTGTGAATGTACGTGCCGTGCTCCACATGGCATCTGAGACAGGTTGGATCCTCCACCCTCCCCATCTTGTGTAAACGTGCCCTGTCAAAATAGAATCTATGGAGAATCTTACATTGTATGAGACGCAGTCTCAGTCTGATCGCTATTTTGCGCAGGTGCATGAGGGCCGCCTCCCAATCTATATCTTCCAGTGGGTCGGTGGTGAGTTCCCACTTGGCGCTCAGCGGGCCAAGGTTGTCCGGGATATTATTGATTTGCGTCTTAAATGTCAGGGATATCGTCTGGGTTGGGATCTCTTCCTGAAGGAGCCTACCTTCTAGCGGGGCATATTCTGGCAGCGTCACGCCGTCCAACCCTTCAGCATGCCAGGCGTGTTTAAGTCTAAGGTATGCATAGGCTTGGGAGCTATGAAGTTGGTATTTAGATTGAAGGGAAGAAAATGAGGCTATGGAGCCCCCCTCCAAAAGATCCCCTTTCTTAGAGATACCTATGAGGTCCCATTTCCCAAAACCCCTCCACTTTCTGATCTCAGTTAATCTAGCGCCTTCCCACAGGGGGGTCTCCCGCATAGGTTTCCCCTCCCTCTTTATCTGCTATTCTGCACTCTTCCAGGCCGCTGGTACGCGTTGGGTAGCTGGGAGGAGACATGCAACCCCGGCACCCCCGTATATGTAGTGTAAGTGGGTGTGTGTTCGGAATTGCAGCTTTTCCAGTCTATATGTGGGGTGATCACCTGGCACGTGGTTCCACTTGTTAATGACTATGAGGTGTGCCGCTCTATCATAGGCTCTAATATCTGGTAAGGCCAACCCTCCGTTATATGGATTGCGTTGCAGGGTTCGCAATGTTATTCGTGAGTGGGCTCCGTCCCATAACAGGAGACGTAGTTCACTGTTAATGGAAGCAATAATGGCGTCTGGTATTTTGTGGTATGTATTTTGCAGAACATAAAGGAGTTGAGGGAGTGTTACCATTTTATACATGGCGGCCCTCCCAATGATGTTCAGAGGGAGTTTCCTCCACCTCTTCACATCCGCCTGAAAATTCAGTAATACCCGCCTAATATTACGATCCATTCGGACCTCGGGGTCGGTGGTGATGTAGAGCCCCAGATAGATAAACCCCTCCGTAGATATCTGCAAACAGCTCGGATAGGTATGAGGGTCCGTTCCTCCACTCAACAGATAGAGGGTGGATTTATTCCAATTGATCTTATAGCCCACGTGGGTGCCATATTCTTCAAATATTTGCAGTATTCGGGGGGAGTGTCTCGAATGGTTGTGTGACATATAGCAGAATATCGTCCACATATAATGATATGCGTTCTTCTTCTAAAAGATGTGAACCGTCGAGGAAGCCACCCAGCCCTGGTCGGGTTCTAACCACGCAGGCCAGCAGTTCCAATATGAGGGCTAATAATAGGGGGGGCAAGGGGCATCCCTGCCTGGTGCCGCATTGTATTGGCCAGCTAGCAGTGCCATTTACCCGAACCTTCGCCTCAAGAGTATTATATAACAGCGCCAGCCATTCTAGGAAGACCGGGTGGAAGCCCATTTTTTCCAGAATGCACCACATGAAGGGCCAATAAATCATGTCAAACGATTTCTCCGCGTCAAGCGAGAGAAGCAGATGGGGGTTATCCCGACCCTGTACCGTGTCTATCCAATTAGCGAGACGGCGCAGATTGAAACATGTGGCACGCTTTGGCATAAATCCAGACTGAACCCTGTGTACCAGTGGGAGAATCAGAGTCAAGAGACGTCTCACAAGGATTGTGGCCAGGATCTTTGTTTCAATATTAAGAAGGGATATGGGGCGATGGGACCCACATTCCTCTGGGGGTTTCCCATCCTTATGGATGACCACCACCGTGGCTAGACGGAGGTCTCGTGACAGAATCCCCTGATCCTTTGATTCCTGGAACATCTTGAGAAGATGCGGCGCCAACAGTGCACTATTCAGTTTAAAAAATTCACCCGTAAGACCGTTAGGACCCGGAGTCTGCCTGCCTTTTGTCGGCCAATGGCTTTGGTCACTTCCGCCAGTGTCAAATCTCCCTCTAGACTGTCTGCCTCTTACTGTGTAAGGGAGGGTAGGTCACTGTCACTCAACTATTGACGTATCTGTGCTTCTTCCGCCTGGATGTGGGCTGTGTATAGTGTTGTGTAGTACCTCGCAAAGGCTCCCGCTATAGCCTCAGGGGTGGTGTGGGTGACATCATGTTCCTTAATAGACAGTACCCATCGTGACTCTTTCTTTCCGTCCCAACCATGCTAATAACTTCCCCGCTCTATCCCCGGTTTCATAAAGTTTGTGTTGGGTTGCCAATTGTGTTCGCACCTCGTTGGTCGCAAGACCTTAAAACATCTTTTATGTGTAATTTCCAATTGGGAAAAAATAGAGATTTTAAGTTTGGTGTTACTGGACTCACAATTTAATATCACAATTTGTGAAGTCAGATTTTTAAATTGTAAGTCTGAAAATGGCACTTTTAGAAAGTTAGCATTTTTTAACTTTAAGCATTCTGTGCCTCTGCCTGTCTCTGAATAAACACCTGGAGTGGGTGACAGCTGGGCTTTGTACATTCCCTCTAGAAAGTCACACAAAGGGAGCTGGGGTGTGACATTTGCATCCTGATGGTCCATCACCAGGCTGATGGGTGTTCCTGACTAGGGCTGTTCCTGTCCCCATACAAAGAGCTCCATGCCCCCTGTAGTGAGCCTGGAGTCAAGGCAGGGATCTTATGATTTTCAAAGGCCCTTTTTGATGTCTCCCCCACTTCAAAGGCACATTTGGGCATAATTACTGGACCCCTGACACCACAAAATCAGACCTTTGCTCGAACCAACAACATTCTACCTGGAAGAAGAGCTGCTGTGCTGTAGGAAGGACTGACACTTTGCTACCTGAAATGCTGTGTGGACCTTCTGATTGCTGTGCTATAGGAGGGACTGCGACTTTGCTACGTGAAATAATGTGTTGGCCTGCTTCCAGCTGCTTCTTACCTGGGAGTGAGAAAGACTGTACTTGCCCTCGAACATCCTTGAAACCATGTTTACCAAGGACTCGTCGGCTTGTCTCCTGTTTTCTGAAGTCTCACGGCCACAAAAGACTTCTTGCAACTTAGCTGGTGCCGCTGGACTCTGCCATCTGTGATCCTACCCTTGTCTGAGGTGCCCCCATCCAGTTCTGGGCCTTAGAAGTGAGATCTGCAGCTGTTTTCAGCAAAAATCAACACAGTGATGATTTTGCGCCAACCAGAACTGATGCAGATGCAGTGTGGATTCGATGACGATGCGGGTCCTGACTACAAGGTCCGATGACGATCAGTGCCGAACCGAAGACGCTTATTGTGAGACTTGACTTTGGCACAGCACCAATTCTTCAACACTGACTGCGAGGCTCGACTTCGATGTAGTACCAGTCCTCTGACCCCAACTGTGAGGCTCGACTCACAGTTGGGGTCTGAATAAAAATAGAGAATAAATATTCTCTATTTTTCGAAACTAGTGTGGAATCTGTTTTTGGGTATTTCATTGTGTTACTGTCATTTAAGTGTTGCACAAATACTTTACACCATGGGGCATATGTACAAGGACTTAACGCCGCCGTAGCGTCAATTTTTTGACGTTACAGCAGCTCTTTTTTATCGCCTTATTTACAAGTTGTCGCTAAGCAAAGTTAGCTGCAGTTTTCTGGTGAAAACGTGCATTTTCACATAACACAAACATAACAGGTGTATTTGTAAAGCGCACGATTACCCGTAGGTGTCTTGGCACTGAATAACAGATGTTTATTGTTACCCAACTCAATGGTACTCATTTTATCGACCTCAGATGGATGAAAGGCTGTGTGGACCCGCCAGGATTTGAACCTGTGACCATGAGGTCGAACACAGGCCCCTGCAGTGGCTGTTTAGTCAACTGAGCCACCAGACCCGACTTTTTAAGATCGCCACTTCTGTAAGCGGGTGTTAACGAAAATGAGATGCAAGGTTCCCGTGTGAAAACTGCCGCTAACCCCACTTCGCGATATTTACTAGGAATTCCTTGTATGGTGCAAAACCACCAAAACTGCCTCTAACTGCAGTTAGAGGCAGTTTTTAAGAACAGAAAATAGATGGTCTTACAATGGGTGCAAACCCTTGAGGCCTCATTTCAGAAGGGTTTGGTACTGGACAGCGCTGCGAGGAATGTTGCTGCGCTGCACTGCGACAAAACTACAGGGCAGGAAAGCGCACCATCACTAAGATAGGGTGCTTTCCTGGGCCTCATTCGTAAAAAGTGCTGCATCGCTGCAACAAAACAGCATTGAAACACTTTTCACTACGCCCTTCTTGTGACACCATGGATGCGCTGTATTCACTATACGGCGCTCCATGTCGCAATTAGTGACAGATACGTCTGGAATCTTGATGTATCTGTCAGTGCTAAAGTCACTCATTTGCTGCAGTTGTGTCACAAGCATGGCGCAACTCCTGCTATGCATGCAGCCAGCCTATCTCTGTAGCACTGCGTCACCCTTATGCCTGCCATGAGGCATGCGTAAGGTACTGACGCAGTGGTGCCCTAGAATTGTCGTAGTGAAATCTGATGGATTTCACTGTGCCACTCCTATGAGGCTTTGTTGCCTGAGAATGCCCACCCTGCATACATCATACCTGATGCAGGTATAATGTGGCACAGGGCGTCACAAGATCACACAAATGCCTAGATGAGTCACTTTGCAAATACGGCACAACGTGGTGCAAGAATTACGCTGAAAGTACATCAAGAAAATGATGCACTAGCAGGGTCAAACTATCAGAAGGGGCTCATGAAGAAGCCCCCCTGTCTTTTTCCCCTACCTTGGCGCACAATGGCTGCCATGCGCCAACGCAGGCACCCTTGCGCCATGGTGCAAGGGTGACTGTGTTGCGGAGTTGACTGATGTTATGGCTCCATCCCTTCTCGAGATGTCTGTTGGGCATATGGACTAGAGGAGGGCGGGACTGAAACAGTTGGCCTTCTTGGAGTGTTGTTTGCATGGGCTTTTCTTGAGGGTTGCCAGGGTGTCGGCGCAGGTGGAGATCCATCAGTGGAGGCTGCGTGCTGCGGTGTTGTCGTCTGTAAGCATTGGCGGAGTGGTGGTGCTGAGGGAGTTGACGAGAAGTTCTTAGGTGGCCTTGATCCAGCTGCGAGGGGGGGCGATGATGGCATTGGTGTACGGTGGGCATGGTGAAGACGTTATGTATACAATGATGGTCGGTACAGGAGAGTCCGATGGTGTGGCTGTAGTTGAAGTTCCCGCTGTCGGAGAAGACGTGCTCGAGCGTGTGACTGGCTATGTGGCTTGGTGCGGTAACTAGCTGCTTGAGTCCAATGTTGGCAAGGTTCTCCAGGAGGGGTGTGGTGTTTTGGTCACTGGGGTTGTCCTGGTGGAACTTGAGGTCTCCGAGTAGGATGTAGATGGGAGAGCCTGGGTTGCAAAGAGGTCTACAATGGCATCGGTGAATGGGGGTCCCTGGCCCAGAGGGCTTGTAGATGAGGGTGCTGCAGAGGATGGAGGTGTTCCATGGTCACCGTTGGGTCATTAGAGTGCGTGGTCAGTTGGAGTGTGCTTTTGTAGACGCAGGCAATGCCTCCTCCTGGACGGTCAGGTGGTCCTTGTGGGTAAACTAGTAGCCGTCAGAGATGGCGATGTCTGGTCCAGAGCAGAGGTTGGTACAGGTTTCCGTGAAGAAGGCGATGTCTGAAGAAGTGGGATCGAGGAGGTCCCAGATTTCAGATGTGAGTTTGTGGAGGGACCGCACATTGAGGAGGATGCAATTGAGCTGGTCGGGTGCGCTGTTGGTCAGCTGGCGGCAGGAAGCACTGGTGGGCTGATGTGGCAGAAGGTGCGTTTGTAGTTTCGACAGGTGCAGGGTTCAAGAGAATTTTACAGTTTTGCTAGATGGCAGGTGGTGTAGCATCCAGGGTTGATGGCGAGGAGGGTGCTGGCGTCGTAGCGGTGGAGTGTCCGAGAGGAAGGGTCCTTGGTGCTCGGCGCAATCCAAGGGCGGACAGACGCAGACGAGCTTGCCTATGGCTTGCCATTGGCACACCAGTGGTACGCCCGCTGCGCATGGCCACACAGTGGCCGCCATTTAGTAGTGCTGCAGGGGTACCGGACAGCTGGGATGCAGTAAACGTGGGGAAGGACGCTGGATGGGGTGGGGACGCGGGGGTTATTAATATTTTTTCAAATAATTCTTACCTCGAGGCCGGGTCCTGCATCGTCTGTGCTCCTTCTCTCCTGAGTCTGCTTCCAGGAACAGGAAGCAGGCAGCCAGGCTCCCTCCCCAAAGCCAATCACAACACTGCAATGCGGGGTTGTGATTGTTCTTGAGCGCCGTGACAAGGCATTCAGCCAGGGTCTGGACGGGTGGGCATGTTCTCCATGCAGGCTGTAATGCAGCCTGCATTTTTTAACAGGTAAGTGCGCATGACTGTTTTGGACGGCCTGAGAGGGCCGACCAAACAGTCATTGCGCACTTGAGTGGACATACCACTCTGCCCCAGCCCTACCCACCTTCGCGCCCGCAAAGGAAACATAGCATGAGTACATCAGAAAGTTATCATCATGTTATTATTTTTCCTCTTCTTGCACTGTTTGAAAGCAATGGGGGCGTCCCACCTTCTCCTCACCTGGACATTGACACCATGGCGCAATCTGCTGCACTCTCCCCAAATCTGTGACTCAGCCAGCAGGAGCCTCAGCCAGATGAGATTTCACAAGCCTGGGTACAGCAGTCGCCGCCAAGTCCGCTGGGAAGCCTTCCGATGCAGGTGATGCGACAGGGCCCCCTCAGGCGTGAAGTTGCAGCACTACCGCCACACAAGTTTGGCACAGCTCAGGGGCCTCACCCTCCACAGCATCCAGCCAGCTCAACATCATTCTGCCTGGATGTAGAGAGGCACCACTTCTCCTCTGTGCACCCCGGTGTAGTGGTGGATCGTAGTATGCAATGCAGACCTCTCTAAGTTGGTGCGCAGGAGCACCTGCACTGTTCACAGCTCGAAGGGGTGCAAGGCGGTCTTCTCACACAGGTCAGCAGCGTGTCTCCATGCGACCTGGCAGACTTCACCGCCAGGTAAGGGTGATCGCCAATGCCTCAATGTTTACCACCACGTGCCAGCAACTCCACAGCACCCCCGCATTCCACTCCGGGGCCCTGACGCAGGCCCAGCGAGGCCTTTGGGCCCCGGGGACTGTATGCGTTTTCAAGGGTTTGGATACCAATGTGTTGCAAGGAGTGCGCAATAATAAGTGATGCATCACTGTTTTTGCCCAGCGATCCACCTCTTTTCATGATTGTAGCCCTGGATTTCCACTTACCCTGGGACTCTGGCTGGTCATCTGGCTGTTGGGGAGCTTGGGGGGGGGGGGGGGCTGTTGATCTGTGCTGCAGTTAGCCTTGGCTGTTCCAATCTTCATTCCATTGGTTTTGTTTCCTATTTTTCATTGGGGTTGACTTGTAGGCTATTTTTGCCTCTAGAGCCAAAAAAACTCACGTTAGGTTGACTAACGTGAGTTTTTTGCCCGCAAATTGGCCTTTCGTCAGTTTTCTCCGGGTAACGCCAGAATTTGTATAGCCTTCACGCTAGTGTTAACGGCAGTTATCACCGCTGCTACCTGGAACTATCGCCATGTAGCGACGTATTGTAAATACATTGCTAACAGGGCCATAGTTTATGGTGATAGGCCGCGTTAAGAAAACTGCCGCTAACTAGTGTTAGCGTTAGTTAGCGGCAGTTCTTGTACATATCCCCCATTGTCTCTTATATTCAGCCTGACTGCTCTGTGCCTAGCTACCAGAGGGTGAGCATAGGTTGTGAATCTGACTCACCCTGACTAGGATTGTGGCTCCTGCTTGTACAGGGTGTATACTCTGCCAAACAGAAACCTCAATTTCTAATAGAAATCATACTTTATCTATAGTGATATCATTGAAAATGTCAATATTAAAGCGATTTGTAATGTTACAATTGATTTCATTGTGATATTATATGACTCATTTTGGGTGAGGCCATGAACATTGCATTTTAGGTCAGTTGTCATTGCCAGCCAGGTTAGAGGTAATGTGATGCCATTTCCTGTGATGTACAATAACATCATATTGTACTGATTTCCACTTTTGAAACCTAAAACATCCTAGGATTGAGAGTTCTGATCTCTGCACTGTGCATAACTTAAAGCTCCCCTCTCCCTGCACCTTTCACTAAAGTAATTCTGCAAAGGGTCCTACAAAACCATTTGAAGAGGTAGTCATTGTAAGTACTACAAATGTCAACCTGGCCTAATTGGCCCATTTTATTCTTTGACCTGGCAGGCAGAAAGATTGTTCATTGAACTCCCAGGCAAAATCGCATATAGTTGCAGCTGTACAATGTGGTACTCAACCTAAATGTCATAAATTCCATATATATATATATCTGTTCCCGAAACATAAGTTTGGCCCAGATTTAATAAAATTTGACATATCAGCACTGTGTGACTATGCACAGTGCTGCATTGTGCGAACGGAGGAAACCTGTGCAGTAACATATATATTAAGGGCCTAGCGCTGCAGTTGCACTAAATTACGGGGACAGATTTATCAAAATGTCATGCAATGCAGCAAGATAATTTGCTGGCATGTGTGGCAGGGAAAGAGTAGGTATGTGTCATATCTACTAAGATATGATGCATTCCTGCTCTTTCCCTGCGCTGCCACACTGAGTGCTGCTTAAGGCCAACGCAGGCTCCCTTGCATCATGGTGCAAGGGTGTCTGAATTATTTTCGTGCACGAAGGGAAACCTTCCTGTGCAAAAACAATCCATAGAGGTATTTCCCTCTTTCTATGTGTGCTGTAGAATGGAGCACACATAGAAGGGAAATAACAAGGAGAAATAAAGATATTTCTCCTTGTTACGCCTCTGTTGGGAAGGCATACCACTTTGACACAATCCCAAGTTTAAGGGTAGTAAATCTGGGATTGGCTAAAAATCCATGGGTGGATTTATGGGAACACCCATGCTTCACCCATGGACCCGCCTTCTCAATGCAGAGTAATGCAAGGAAGTGATTTGCCCAAACCTTGTGTTACTCTGGATTTACTAAGCCATGCAGAGCCATGCAAAGTGGCTTCTCGTGGCTTAATAAATTTCACTTAGGCCCTTAAGTTCCCTTGCATGACACAACAGCAACACAAGGGCTTAGCAAAATTTGCCCACAGGGTTAGCACAATGATAAAGCTCTGGGTCATGGCACAAAGATGATTCAAAGAGGTCTTGTTTGAGATTTGTAGCAGGTCCCAGGCCAAGCACTGCCTGTGCCCCTCTTGCTCCTGTCTTCTCTTTGCTCATTCCCCTGTTTTTAGAGTGCCTTCTCCTTGCCTTTCCGTCATTTTCAGTGCCTTCTTGCTTTACCCTTGTTTTCACTGCTTTCTCGTTGATTTTCCCCCATTTTTCAGTGCCTTCTCCTTGCTTTCTCTTATTTTCGCTACTTTCTCCTTGCTTTTTCCCATTTTATGAGTGCTTGCTCCTTGCTTTTTCCTCGTTTTCGTAGATTTCTCCTTTTTTCCCTCATTGCCACTCTCACCTCTTCCCTTTTTCCCCACCTCCTGCCTAGCCCCGCCCACTGCCCCGAGCACCCCTCCTCCTCCAAGTACCTACTTAATGTAGACCGCAGCACAGCCCCATTGAGCAGGCCCCAGGCCCATCTCTCCTTGTGCTGTTGCATCTCTCTTGCTCCTGTCTTCTTCTTACTTCTTTCCCATTTTTTTAGTGCTTTCTCCTTACTTTTCCCCTCATTTTCACTGCTTGCTCCTTGCTTTTTCCCTTATTTTCACTGCTTTCTCCTTGCTTTTCCCCCATTTTTGAGTGCTTCCCCTTGCTTTACCCTTATTTCACTGCTTTCGCCATGCTTTTCTCGGAATTTTCTGACTGCCTGCTCCTTGCTCTTCCCTCGTTTTTACTGCCTCTTCCTCCCCCCAAACCTCCCACCCTCCCCGTTTTGTGATGAGTGCTTTAAGTGCTTTCACCTTGCTTTTCCCTCTGGTGATTAGTCACACTTTTCAAATCCGAGTAGATTGATTGTACACATCATAACCTAGAGTAAGAATTTCTAGTACAAAAAACCATCCAAAAGGGAGTCATTTAAAAGCTATTATTTTGCAGAAATTACAATTACACGTAGAAATGTGAATATTCAGCGTCCCTATCGTCTGCGCATGTTTAAATTTGATGTTAGATTTCCATGCAATATGACCGTGCAACTTAGGTTGACCTGCCTTTCAAGAAATCCCAGGCTTGTTGTTCCGGCTCCATTCCGCCCGTTTTCCATGCATTATCAGGTTAGGTGACGTAATGCTGTTTGAGTTTAGCCCTTGAATCAGCTTTTAGCACAAAAAAAGCTTGTGCTAGCAAAACCTGCTTAACATTGTTTGCACTGATTGACAACACTTTGGCATTCTGAGAGTGCCTACCAGCTAACCTTTAGTGAATCTGGATCTCAAGATGTGCACCAGTAATGTCATCGGGCATTCTCATGCTAAAAATGTATGTTTTTGTTTTGTTTTATATAGCTGAGCTCGACCCGAAGGTATTGAAGTGCTTTACATGAGCACCAGTTACATTACAGAAGGACACATTCATGTTTTGGGTAGGTACGGGGAGATGCAGTGATTTGCCCAGGATCACAGGATGCTGAGCTGACCCCGATACCCGAACCGGGTTCCCCAGCTCGGCCGCTCTGGCTGTCACGTGTCCCTAAACTATTGCATCATGGTGCAAAGGCATGCAAGTAGTGTCTTGCATGAGATTTTAGCACGAGGTACCGCCTTCTTTATCAATTGCAATCTTCATTCACTTCCTGTATTGTCTCTTTATTGACTTTGATGCCCTATACGAACTGAATTGAAGGTCAAAATCAATTATTTCTGTTAATTCAAACCATTATATTGTACACAGCTCGATACATTCAAAAACAACTTCTTTCAGGTTCATTAAGAGTAGACAGTTCTTTTTGGCATTGAATTGCATTTTGAAAATTTTCAGTTAAAATACCATAGTTAAAAAATATAAAAAGCGACTACTTGCATGTTGGAATATTCATTACATTCCGCTCCAATGTAATAGCGTTATTGATTTGCTTGATGCTCATTCATTTCCCTACCCTTTTCTATTTTAAAGTGCAAATGTGTTTGTGCACGATCACCTTAAAACTAAAAAAAAATATCTTATCGTTTCGGAACACAATGCCCCTCCTGTTTCACCTGTTCCAAATTTCACTACTGATATGATCATATATGGTCTTTTAAAATGCATTTGTGATAGCATTATAACCAGGGTACATCTACCGGTACGGGTGTCACATGTAAGTATTAATAAATAGATTACATAATCTCCACCAGTCCCTTTGCTGTTGGTAACTGATCCGCTTCAAGAAAGAATTTGATAAAATCTGCTATTATTTGAGGAGTCTCCCCTTTCATGCAAAAAAACCCTGAATTGATCCTAAGGGCATGCTGAAGACCTTAACAACTGGGCTGTGTAAAAGCCAATATCCATACATTCTTAGTTAGACTTTTTACCATGACCGGCGTTATGTAGATCTAAATCACTAGTGGCCAAATATCATACCATTGCCAATGGTTATATTATATCCATCTGTTTCATGTCCAATAGCTATACATCCAGATTCAACATCATGGATTTAGGCCCAGTGACCTAGTGATCTCCTTAAGGAATACATCATATCTCCTTACCTTCTGTTTGCAAATTCTTGAGAAAAAGGACAGACAGTATGTGGGTTGAGTTCTTAGGCGTAATTGCAGAAATATTAGTAGCTTGTGGGAAGACGCAGACTGCATGACATGTGCCTTTTATTCAGGTCCCACAGGAACATGCGCTGTATTGTCATGTGAGTAGGCAGATCTCCCATCTGTGTCCCTTGGCACTGGGGTATGTTTGAATCGTGCAGCTCTAGAGTTGGAAGCAACCCTATTAATTACCATACAAGACCCCTGCTGTGTGTAGGAACAATAGTTGCACAAACCAACTCATTAATTTATTGGGGTCATAATTGTTTATTTGAAGTTGTAAGCATCCAAACACATACATTTGTAGGCAGGTAATTACTCAAAAGATAAATAAGGTGTAACAAATATCTAACTTATGTTTATTTGTTTATTTTTGATCTGTCACATCTTGTTATTAGCATTTGACTTTTTAAAGTTCTGTTTGTGTGGCTAAACTGGAGGCTAATATAATGAGGACATCTTTAATTGTCAGTCCGCAATTAGCAAAGCCATTTTCACACATACATCAGCAAGAAATGGGGTGTGAAGCATAGAATATTTTCTGAATAAAACTCACCATCATCCATGGTTTCTTTACCTCTTGTTTTGCTGCTCCTCTATCAGCCGACCTGCTTTGCCTTTGTCTTCAGGTAGCAATTTATACTATTTTAATCTTAATGATATAGTGTCATAATTTAGTTGCTGTTATTATAATGCTTGTTTATATTTTTAGCAACATACTTTTTTGCCTGAATATATGAAGTTCTGGTTAGTGAAGGTATTAGTTTATTACATGAGGAAAAGAGTGTGCCAGGCTTTTCAACACAGTTCTTTGCATCAACTTACTACCATGGCACTAGTTTTGGTGCTAAAGCTCAGCCAATCAAGAAGCCGAAGCAAAGGAACGGGGCTCTGATCCCTCGAAGGCTCAGGCAAACAGAGGGCACAGAGCTGTGTAGCCATCACAAGTCTTTTTCCCACTATTCTAACACATTATCTGAAATATACTTAGGCTGTTGCCATTGCAGCTAAATTATAAGGTATATTCCTTTTTATTCACATGTATGGCTGTATCAATATTACCCAAGGACAGGTCGGCCATTCCTCAGACAGCTCCCAGGCGAAACTAAATTTGGTGCCCGTCCACATCCATTCCTTTTTGTTAATTTACTAAAAACTATGGCATATTTTGATTAATCCTCATTACATTTCGCAGACATGTAGCATGTTTAGTCTTCTATGGGTAGGGAAAGTTTAATTTAAAGGAGCGGGGCGGCAAAAACATTTTCATGTTCAAATAACTTTGCCTCTTTTTAATGATTTTGATGGTATCAATCTATAACCAATTCAGGGTTCAAGCAGATCCAACAGACATTGTCGGACTGGCCTTTAAGGCAGTCTAGCAGTGCCTGGTGGGCTGTTCTGATAGGTTTATGTGTGTGAAGGTTGTGTGGCTGTTTGTGGGCCTGTTTTATGGTTTGTTTGGGCGTTTTCTACTGCGGATTTCCAAATTTTGACACAAACATTGCCTGCAGCAAGCACAAATGCATGCAGTCTCTGCTGCCTCGCAAAACACACATTCATTGGGTCCTTATAAGTTCAAAACTTCCCTAATTTATAAAAAGGGGCAACTTTTTAGCTGTTTGATGCACTAATGGGGACCAGTTTAAATTCTTGCCCGACCCTATTTTCTGCCCCTGTCCTACAATTCCAATAGGGAAAAAGCAAAGTTAAAAGAGAGGGTGATATTTGATTTGCTAATAACTTTGGCGTATTTTAAACGATCTGCACAACACTTAGCCTTTTTAGCTTTCTCTTAATTTTTATGCTAATCTGTATGTTTGGTAGAGGTAAAGGAGTGTTTGATTTCTGGTAACAACGCTTTTTAACGAATTATACAGGAATTTTTGCTTGTTGTCAGCAAGTTAATCTACATGCAAGGATTTCAGGTTGGCAAAATTAATGGGGAGGGTATTTTATTTAATAACATTTGTTAACCTCGGTCTTTTACAACACATATCAACTTTTGGATTTAGTAACATCGTGGGGAGCGATCATAGACCCCAAGAAATTCTGATTAATACTAGCTTACAGCAACATGAAGAAGAAAGGGCACAAATTCATGAGAATCACACAGTGAATTTAAAACGTATAAAGTGCACGGTCCTAAACTTACAGGAGGTCTCCACTGAAGCCAAACAAGCCTATGAACAAGGATGTAGGGACCCAAAGGATAAAATAGCATACTGGACGACGTTTGTAACAGCACTGACAGCCAAGTATGCTAAACAAACCAGGCAAAGAAAATCCCATGAAAAGGAAAAGTTAACATTCTCAAGTACAGCACTTTGATCAGCAAAGAGAACTGTGAACCAATTATGGAGGAAACTCAAAAAAAGGTCATCGGACTCAGAAACATTAATAAATCTGAGAACAGCACGTAACCATCTTAAGAAAATCAAAAGAGAACTTCAAAGGGACAACTGGAATTCATTCTGGGCCAAACTATACCAAGATATTAAGTCGAACAACTCGGCAAGGTTCTGGCGTACTATTAATGGCATTGGCGGGAAGGCCACAAAAGTGGCATCTTCAAACATCTTGGAGTCGGAGTGGAGCTCTTTTCTGCATATTCACTTTTGTGCCCAACCAGCAGTCCCTAATGACCAGCGACGAGGAAATGTGGTGGGCGCATCTAGAAAGGAAGTACTCTTGTCCCTTGGGCAGGCCAGCAACAACATCATAGTCGCTCCTCTTACCGATCCAGATCCCGCTCAATCAATCAACAGGACAACATCAAGACTCAGCCATTTAATCAGTACTGAAACACTAACAATCCAGGAGGAGGACATAGTAAAACTGATTAAAAAGGGCAGGCATTCCCCCGGCTTTGTACAAAGAGGATCCAGTTTTTTGGGCATCAAAGCTAGCTCCCTTGTTCTCTTTCATTTTACAAAAGAACATTATTCCGCCCCTTTGGAATGGATCGATCCTGGTGCCAATCTTTAAAGGAGGAAATAAGCAAGCCCCTGAGAACTACAGACTGGTCGCACTCATTGATCATGAAGCAAAGTATTTCGCTGGGATATTGTTGAACTCACTACGGGCTTGGGGGGAGGAAAACCAAGTAATTCCGCCAAACCAAACTGGATTTATGAAAGATACAGGAACATCAGTCAACCTCATGTCACTGTCCTGTCTGATAGATCAGGCAGAATCAAGCAAAGGATCTCTTTACATGGGATTTATTGATTATAAAGCTGCATTCGATAATGTCAACAGGGCAAAGCTCTGGCAGAAACTCTACAGTCTGGGCATACCACACGACCTACTAAGAGCCATACAGATGCTGCACCATGACACCTGGGTCAGGATTAAAATTGGGGACTGATCAAGACTATCACGTCGAATAACAACATCTAGAGGCCTAAAACAAGGATGTGTCTATGCCCCTACCCTTTTTAATCTTTTTCTATCAGACCTTCCTGAGGCACTAAATAAAATAAACTCCCATGCTCCTAAACTTGCCAGTTTTCGGTTGTCAAGCCTCTTATATGCAGACGACCTGGTCCTTTTAAGCAACACAAAAATAGGTCTGCAAAGATTAATGGATGCAACTGCTGAGTATTCTATACGGAACGAGCTTCAGATAAATAACAAAAAACCAAAAATCTTGGCGGTGCGTCCTGGTAGGCCCCGGAAGATGGCTTGGTTTTTAAACATGGAGAGAATTGAAGAAGCACCTTGTCAAAAATATTTAGGTGTCTTTTTTAACAACAACGGCGGCTACAAAACTCAGCTAGAAGAGCAAAAAAAGAAGGGAGTAGCACTTTCTTTTGCTCTCAGTTCCATCTATAAGAAACTGTTCGGACCAACATTTACCCCTATTATGCAGACAGCCCAGGCAAAAATTATTCCCACCCTATCATATGGAAGCGAGGTTCTAAAGGGGCGGGACAGTGGCAACTTGAACACAATTATTGCAAAAATCTTTAGAACAGTGTTTAAGCTTCCAAAAAACATCTCATCAGCACAGATCAGGCTTGAATTGGGCATCAGCAATCAATCTCTGGCGAGACTAATGAGTTTTTTAATAAGCTGTCACAAACTAAGGTCATCAAAAGCCGGGAGTCTGGCACAATATCTTTGGTCTAATATATCCACAAACCAATGGCATGCGGGGCATGCATACTGGACCAAAGGCCTGGCAACTTTGAACTTAATAGAAGCATGGGATTTGCAAATCAGCCAAGGCGAATTTAAAAGATTGGCAAAAATAAGTATGAAAAAACTCTCTGTAGTAGAGGACAAATCATGCCTCACAAAAAGGTCACACGGCTGGCTAACTCTCAACACGTACTCCAATCTGTCTCCCCAGGGGTACCTAACTTTACCATTTTCTGCATATACTAAACTTTGTTTCTTAAGATTAAGACTGGGAGTGTCCAACCTGCTTTGTCACCTGCCGAAGTGGAAAAGAGACCAAACACAGCAGCTATGCCGCCTTTGTGGGAAACACAGAGAAGATATAATCCATATTCTCTGTTTATGTACAAGCCTGATGCAGGAAAGAAGGTCCCTCTTAAGGAAAATCTGGAACAAAATGGAAATCATGGGGCCCAGATCGTGTCTTACGCAGATGACACGCAACTCCTCTTCACATGCGGAAAAGATCAGGCATTTGATGGAGAGAGCATTCGGGGGTGCCTGGGGATGGTCTTCGACTGGTTCCAACAGAATAGTCTGAAGGCCAATTCCAGCAAGTCGGAGGTTTTATTCTTCGGCTGTGCTACCGACCTGGAGTGGCAGGATTGGTGGCCGTCGGATATGTGTCCTCCTGCACAGTCATCGCTGGTTGCCAAAAACTTGGGAGTCAAGCTGGACAATAAGCTTTTTTTGAGAGCGCATGTTCTTGGCTTGGCTGGCACCTGCTTTGGCATTCTGAAGATGCTCCGCAAGTTTTTACCATTGCTTTCTGTGGAGCACAGGCGGATCCCTGTGCAAGCTTTGATTGGATCCAGGCTGGATTACGCGAATGCCCTTTTCCTTGGTCTTCCGGATTATTTGGTCCAGCGCCTGCAGGTGGCGCAGAACTCTGCTGCTCGTGCCATTTTTGGCCTTCACAGGAGAGCGCGAGTATCTGGGCTGCTGCAGACGCTCCACTGGCTGCCTATCCGGAAGCGGATTATGTTCAAATCCTTGACGCTGATGCACAAAGCACTTTTTGGCTCTGGCGCAAGATATTTGCAACGGAGGCTGTCTTTTTACCGCCCAGCCCGTTCACTGCGGTCAGATTCTCTTTTCATGGCCGTGGTTCCGCGTGTGAGGAAGGCTCGCACTGGGGGGCGCTCTTTTAGCCTTAAGGCTCCCCAGCTTTGGAATTCGCTCCCGCTGGTCTTACGCAGCACTGCTAATTTGCTGCAGTTCAGGAAGAGTCTGAAGACCTGGCTTTTTAACCTTTAGGTTTCTTTTCCCCTTTGTTGCCTTGTGCTTTGTTATCTGTCTGTTGTGTTATTTTACACTGAGCTGCATGTGGAAAGCGCCGGGACACTCTTTCAGAGTAGCCGTGCACTATATAAACACAATATAACATAACATAACATAACAAATCAGATCCTGCAGAGCTGCAGTTTTAGAAAGTTTTAATTCACACAACCCGGAGCTAAACTATGCCTTAGTAAGGTTCATGGAGCAGGCCGGCAAAAGAATAATGAAAGGGTCAAAAAATTGAAATTATGATCATGGACCTAGTTGGGATACTGCCCCTGAGTGGTGAGGTCAAATGAACTTGAAATCAGCCCACACCAAGACTTTGCAAAATTAATTCTACAGAAATTTGAAATAGTTTTAGTTAGAGCGAATGAAGAATGGACTCCAAACCTGATAGGCCGTACTTTTATGTTACTAAATGCACTTTATTGATTGTACAGAATGCCACTTCTAGAACCTTTACAGTCTTATGGTAATATCGAAACTTTTTAACGTATTTAATCAAATCTTTCTTTTACACAAAATGTGTTGCTTATCTACTTGGGCTTATGTCATTGTACAATGTAGTGGATTGCAAAGGTTTTTATTCAACTAAGCAATAAAGTTTATTATTATTATTATTTAATACCATTTGTGCCAGTTCATAGATCTGCTGAAATATGCCAGTCACTTGGCACCTTAGACATACTTCTGATATATTGAGCTTCAAGAAGATCCATAAATGTGGCACCCCTTATCAAATACATACAAAGCTCATATCTTTAGTGTTTTGTTAATATGCTAAGTTAAGCACAGATGGGGATCCCAGAATTCATGCAGATCAGGCAAAGTGTAGGTAAAGTTAAAGAAATGGGTCAAACAAGTTCTGATCTCCTATTAGCATTGGCAACATTTCACAGATTTGCACAAAATTTGAAATGCCAGAAGTGGGTCTAACATGCAAACTGCATGTACAGCTGGCAGATGATATCAAGGGTAGTTGGTTGCCTGTGGTGGTCCACCATTAAGCATGACCAAATGATAAGTGCAGCTGAAATTGTCCGGCAAAGGGTTGAGCACAGAATCTAGCATAAGATGTGGTCCTGCTGCCAAGCCTAGCTATGTTCTGAAGAAAGCCAAGCATAACTGGGATCAGCCATCTATGGAGGGGCTGCTTTTATAGAAGTTGTATATCATCAATAAAAAACAAAATTCACTGAATAAAACTACAGCTAAATTGAGGTTATGATAAGTTTTATTCCTAACCACTTAAAGTAGATATTAAAAAAACTCTGACATCCACTTAAAAAAAGCACAGTTAATACAGACATGGGTAAAGATAAAAATGCCCCCCCCCCCCCAAGATATTCCCCACTTATGGTTTGGACCACAAACCAGAGATTGCACACCTTACTTGAAAACCATAACCCCCACACCGAATCCCAGCCCTTCAGATAAAAACATAATCTTTTTCACCGGACCATGAACCTGTTAAAAAAAGCCTGTGGGGTAAGCCTGGGGGGTCGGCCTGATTTTTATATTTTGGGGAGGAGGCATGTGCCCCCCCCCCCACCCTGAGCCTTCTGGAGGCTCAAGAGACCCAATCCCCAGTGGCACTATTTATATTTAGGGGAAGGGGGCATTCCACCACGCTCCCGGAGTCTTCTGAAGGCCCAAGGGACCCCATTCCCTCGGGCCAGCTTTTAAATTTAGGGAAAGGATGCATGCAGCCTCCATCCACCAGGGCAAATGTTTTTCTCTGAGGAGGGGGCATTCGGCCTCCTTGACCCAAGCCATAGAACAGCCCCAGTAACCCCATTCCCTGTGGCCCGATTAAAGCAATGTCTCGGGGATCCCATACCCTGGGATACTGTTCTTCTCTGCCCAGGAGACTGAAGGGCAGGGAAAGCAAATGTAATTTGTTTCCCACACAACTTTGCTCCCGTCCATTTGGAGCACAGAAAAATCTGCTCCCACCTGTACAGGAGGAGAGAATAAAGCCAGCTCCGATCGACACCCATCATGAGTGCTGGCTGGGGAGACAGCAGAGGCTGTGGCAGCCATGGGGATTACCCCGTGACCCCTAAACATTGGCCATCTTGTGGATGCCATGGTAGGCACCAAGGCACCACCTTTAAAATAATGTCGGACTCCTCCCAGCACCTACTATGAGTGCTGGCTTGGGAGCTGGCAGGGGTCACAGAGGCCTTGGGACTACCCCAACGGCTCCAAAGTTTGGATGTCCTGGGTGGGATACCCAAAAACATAAGAAAAAATTATAAGAATAATAATTAATGAGCTGAAGGAGATTCTTCTTGCATCTGCAATTACAACATAAAACTATTGATGGATTTGTGGTAGAATTATGAGTTTTAGTTTTCATGAGTGGGTTTGAAGGACCTTTGGATAAGTATTTGAGAGCTCTATTAGTGGTCAACTGCTATGTTTTCGAAATCCTTCGTTGACAGAAACTCTTGATATTGCCTGAGTAATCCAAAGTGGCCTCCAGGGATTTAAGAAGATTTAAACAAAATGTGGTACCTGAGAGTGTGAATGCACTTTCAACTAAACCAAAACAAACTACTTCTACCACACACTACATCAAAAAGCAGGATATACTTAATGTTAGAATTAGTGGGGGATGTTACTGTTGTAGATCTAAAAACCATTTGGCAAATGCCAAAAACTATCCCACAGTAGCTGAAACTTATATGAAGTTTGTTTGTTTCTGATCAGTCCGATTTACATTTGACAGAAGGGCAGGAAGTTATGCAGAAGGAAAGTAGAATATGATCTTGGCCTCTGGTTAGAAGTGTAAGAAAGGTGATCTGGTGTATGAAATAACAATTGGAAGTGTAACCCTGGAAGTTGCCATTGATTCAGTATCACCCATTACTATCAGTACAGATAAATTATACACACAGCACTTGGCACATATTAAGGGCCAATTTCGATGTTGCCTGACACCAACTCGGTCCTGGGCCAGATCGACACCCGGTCGGCGCTCCCGACAGCCTAATTAGGATGCATTTCCCTATGGGAGCATGCTTTATGGCCGTAAAGCGGCTGTAATGCATGCTCCCATATGGAAATGGGAGGTGTAGTTCATCCCTGCACCCGGCGTTCAGGGATCAACAGGAGGGCACCATGGGTGCCCCCTAAGATCCCAAACGGAGCCTGCACACCCAAGAGGCCCTACTGGGAGCCCCCAAAACTCTTTCTGACATGGTTTCCATATATGACAGGCCGGCATTTAAATATGCCATAAACCGTGCATCGTAATCTCAAGGGTGGAAAGGCTCACCCTTGAGATTACTGGCTGTCTTCCGACTGGCTGACTGTCTGCTGGAGCCCTTCGGAAGCCAGCCGGAATGAGAGGCCGGTTTACTTTCCGACCGCCAGCATCATAATGCGGCGGTCGGAAAGGAAAACCAAGGAGCCCATTATGATGTGGCTCGGAAGGCTCCGACCGTTGGTCAGAGTCTTCCGAGCCGCATCGCAATCAGCCACTAAGTTGTTATTCTCCTGACAATCGTACTATGACTTTGGGGGAGAGAAAATCAACATGATGGGATACTTTTATGATGCCTTGGCTGACAATGAAAGGAAAATCAATTCTAAGGTCTATGTGGCAACAAGAGGTTACAATATTCTGGGATGGAGGATAAGGGGATGTTTGGCATGGTTGAGACCTGGGACTGGCCTTCCTATTTTCTTGGTGGATGTCCCTCAAGTACAAGTGGAATTGATGGATGAAGTTTTAAACAGTCACAAATCCATTTTGAAAGAAAGACTTGGGGTGTTAAAGAGTTTTGAACACAGGATTATATAAAAACCTGATGATTTTCAGGTGATGAACAAGATTCGTAATTTTCCACAGATTATCAGAAGAAAATTAAAGGAACACCTGGATAAGTTGCCTAAAAACATGGTCATTGAGCCTGTCGAGTCTTCTCAGTGAATTTCACCCTTAGTTGTGGTTTTAAAGAAAGCTGGAGAGCTGAAACTTTGTTTTGACCGAGGTGACTCAGCAAACGCTTTCAAAGGCGGATTGTTTTCCCCTTCCTAAAATTCAGGATATGGTGGCACAGTTAGAGGTGAGGACAAACATTTTCAATAATTGATAATAAGGTTGCTTACCATCAGGCAGAATTGAGTCAAGAGTCCTTTTTCCTAACCACTTTCAACACTCCATTTGAAGCATTTAAGTTTTTGTGATTGCAGCTTGGCCTAGCTTCAGCTGTTTATGTTTTTCAAAGGTTAATGTATCAATTCCTGGGGAAGGATAAATAGGTGTTAGCTTACAGGATGATGTTCTGATATTTTCCAACACTGAGCATGATCATTTACAATAATGAATAAGGTTCTGGGACTCCTGAGTGAACGTGGCATTACACTTAAGGAAGAAAAGTGCAAATTCCTCATGGAGGAAGTTTAATACCTGGGTCATAAAATATCTTCTTGAGGGATTGAGCCTAAGGAAGATTTATTGCAGGCAATTGAGCAGTGTTCCCCACCCAGTGACAAGGTCCAGTTAAGGTCCTTTTTACCCCTTTGTGAGTATTAGCTACAATTTGTAGATAACTTTGTGCTGAAGATTGAACCTCTGATAAAATTGTTGCGAGGCAGTGTCAAATTTGCATGGGAAGAAGCACAAGATGTGGTGTTTGCAAATGTAAAATCTTTGATAATTGAGGCACCAGCTCTACAACCTTTCAGAGATGATGCACTGTCGATAATTAGAGGTGATGCCAGCACTCTGGGGTTGGCGTCTTAGCCAGGTCAAATTGTTGACAGAGAAAAGGATACTGTAGCAGTTGCCTCTAGAAGATTGTCATTTGCAGAAAAAAGGTACAGCACAACTGAGAAGAAGGCTTTGGCTTGTGTGTGGACAATAGAACATTTTGCAAATTACTTGAGGGGTAGGCAATTTTGATTGGTCACTGACCGTAAGCCTTTGGTCTTGCTGCTGGGTGAGAAAGAGCTCAGCAATGCCAGCCCAAGGTTTTTTAGACTACTTTAAAACATATATGCTCAGATGTTCAAGTCCAGGCATATTGCTGGCATGAAACCTAGTAGAGCTGACTTTCTGTCAATGTGCCCATCGTGACTTCAACACACTGGTGTGGTTTTGGAACATACTTGTGGAGAGGATATTGAACAGTGGGTTGATTAGTGGTGGGACAGTTTTTGGCCAAGCGATTGTGTTACAGGAATAGAAGGAGAATGTTAAAAAGGATGGATGTCAACACATGCTTAGGGAATTCATTAGCCGAGAATGGCCAAGGGAAAATTGCACAACCACTAACCACTTTTTTAAGGTCATTGAGGAATTAAGTGTGAAAAGTAGATTGATTTGAGGCAATATTATTGGTGGATTCTTACGTAGAAATGTTTTTGAGACGATTTAGTCAGTTTAATCTTCCAAATAAAACGGTTTGTAGTCATAACATTCCCATATGTTCAGTAGAGATCTGTATCCAGCCATGGGATAAACTTGGGATAGACTTTGTGGGGTCTATGCATTATATGCACAAGCACACAAGATTTGCTTTAATGGTAGTGGACTATCATTCGAAATGGGTATCTTTTAAATTCATCAAGGAACCCAATACAAAGCAACTTATTGCATTTTTGAGGGAACTGTTTCATGATTAAGGTATCCCTCATTTTTGGTCACTAATAATGGCATTCAATTTAGATAACATTTGATGGACTAATTTCTGTTTGTGGTTAGGCATTTAACCACTGCATTGTATACCTCGCAAGGGAATGTAATGGTAGAAAGAGTGAATCGCATGCTAAAGGAAACTATTGGCTATTTCATCAGGAGTGAATGCAAAAAAGGCTCTTAGGGAGAGAATTCACAGCTATCACAAGACTCTGCATTCTAACACAGGAGTGGCTCTATTTGTTTTGTTACATGGTAGATTTTCTTCCAGTATATTGTCAACAGTTGGGTTCTCGATAAGACGAGAGTTAGAAATCCAAAACCTGATGTGCTTGAGTTAAAAATGAATGTGGAAGAAGTGCAGTCCAAACGTAAGTAAAGGTATGATAATACGAAGAATGTAAAGGATCTTGAATTTCAAGTAGGGGACACGGTAAGAATCAAGAGACCTATAGGTACTGGTAAGAATATTTCAAATTATTACTCTGGCAAAAGTATTATTCAAGTTTCAAGCCACTCTGCTAAAGTGAAAATGTTAAATATTGGAGCAAAAGGAGTGTGGCAAACTTTGGAGGAGTCTGTTGCTGGAGGGGCTCTGATCAATCAATTTAGAAGTTCTGGTTCAGTCATTCCTCATGCACCAGGAGCATTATATTTTTCAGGGGTGTTGAGTGGATCTTTCCCTGTGATGAGTAGTGGTATGTCCGAGTGTGTTGAGGGAGGCGCTTTGTCTGTCGAGGGATACCCATTGTGTGACGGGTCCCCGTTGGGTACGTAATTATTGGAGGAGATATCAATCTTCTGTCCAGAGCCTTGTGCGAGCGGACGGACCCAGACGGAGTTCCTGTAAACTGACATGCTTTAATGATTGTGTTATTATAGTTTTTGACATTATGTATTCCTCTGAGATTGTTTTGTCATTTAATTTAGTTTTCATTTTGTGTTATAATTTGATGATGTTTTCCTTTGCCTCATCTCTTGCAAAAAGTTATGTATCTTTATGTAGGCTTGGTTATGGGGAGGGAGGTGTGTAGTATGGTTATAATTGGGACTGGTCTTTTTAACTGTTGAGATGATGTTATCTAGAATGCTGTAGTGATGTTCTGTTCGAACGTTTGGTAAAGATTTGATACAGTGTCAGTTGTTGATCCTGCCTGGAAGCCCTCACTGCGATAGAGTTTATGTGCCATCTGTATATACAGATAAAGGCCAATTTTCTTCTCATCATCGCCTCTTGTCCTTGTGAACATTACTTAATTTATTATTATTATGTATGCATTTATTCATCACTGTTTCAAGCAAGGAACCCCCCATAATGCCCTGCAAGGGCTTTTTATTTATATTTGTGGATTCTGGTGGCGCCCTTAGAAGAGGCAGAGGCACCATCAAGCATTTCGTTTACTGTTGTGAAAGTACGCAGGCCATGCAGCAACCCCTCAGCAACATAAAACAAGCATTTACAATGCAATAGGTCTCGCAATTGCGAGATTTTGAGCTATTGGCATGGTAAATGGCAATGTCTTTTATAATATTAAATGGCTTTGTCATTTACAATACCAATAGCTCAAACTTTGGCAAAAGCAAGGCCTATTGTATTGTAGAGCGTGGTGTCCGTAAAGCTGGCGCCGCGCTCATCAATAAAGTTAAAAAAAATCAAATAAACAGAGCGAGTGTCCCTGAAACGGACGCCGTGCTGCACATTATATTTGTTTTCAAAAAATGAAACTGAGCATGGTGTCCCTATACAAAGTGCCACACTCAGCATGCCAATTTATAAAAATTTTTTTTAAAGGTGATAGAACGTCGCCATTGTGCAGTGAGGGAAGGGGGCGGCCACTAAAAGTTAGAGCGGCATAGCGCTCTATACGAAAAGCAGTCACCATTGTCCTGTGTGGGTGCTGCAAATACAAAAAAAAAAGCATTGGCATAGCCAATAGGTCTCGCTTTTGGGACCTTATAAGTGTTTAGTTATGCAGCACAATATCCTTGGTGCAACAACATCAACAGTTGCATGGCTAAACACTTATAAGGTCCCAAAGGCCAGACCTATTGGCTATGCCAATGCTTGTTCTGTAAGGCTCCCAAAACCGATATATGCCTGGCGTAGCTAAGGCCTTTTGATTTTACTAAAATTATGCATCTGATACACTGGCTTATAGGGGCTTTCAGCCAGCACTGTTTTAAGCATCATCTGTTGTGTCATTCACATGCCCTTCTGTTTATTACACCATACAGCATGGGTGATAGGCCGGCCACTGCAGTCACTAGCTAACTTCACTGTGAGTGACTGTATACTGCTCTTTCACATGGAGCAGATCCGCAAACAAAGTAATTCCTTTCAGTGCAGGGACTAGTACGGCAATAATAGTTTTTTAATATTCCAATATATTTGTGCCTTCAGTCAATGTATTTTTTTTCATTGGCGATGGCCTGGCAGGGCCCTAATACTAAAGTTTTTTTCAAACCATGGCATAAAAAGCCAAATGCCAAAGTCAAAAGGCTGATTTAAGTTTGAATTTAGCCAAGACCTTTTCGTCTAATTTTATATATGCAAATATTGTACTTACTTAGAAGGACTTTAAGCCAACTGTTCAAATACACCACTTAATTCCCCGCAGTACCCTTTTACATTCCCATTTTTCTTCCACCCACTACACCATACAGCAGCGGGCAGCCCTCTTCAGCCATTGGCTAACTTCACCGTGAGCATGTTATGCAGGCCTCGCACAATGAGCACATCCACACGAAAGCAGCCCTCTTCAGTGCCAGGGGCAGCAGTGGCAAGGTGTGCATTTTGAAAAGAACAAAAAAATGTGGTGAACACATGTGTAGCAGCCAAGCGCGCAACAGCCATTGGACTCACAGGGCTTCAGCCACCCCCCCCCCCCGTCGCGTGTGGCAGCCCGGGCTGAGACAGCTTCTCGGCGCTCACAGAGCCGCACCCGAGCACTTCACAGGTCTTTAAAAGACCATTTGCATGTTAATGAGGCCTCGCTGTTGTTTCACCCCTTCTAAGAGCCCCTGCAGCTCCACTCTGCCTATGGCTTAAAAGATTCAGCCCCCCCCCGAAATTTTTTCTTAGCCCCCCCCCGAAATTTGGCTCTAGTTGCGCCTCTGGTAGCAGCCAATGTAACTTTTTTGCAAAACTTTATGATAAAAATAGTTTTAGATGGCCGCATGTACACCCATCTTTATGATGGTTTTATAAGGTCTCGGCAGTGTTGCAATACTTTCATTCCTGCTGCGGGTACCTCCTTCCCCATAAGGTGTGCCTATTTGCACGTGTAAGAAAGTTGCCAACAATGGATGCCTTTTCTCGTGAGGGTGATGAGTGTAGGCATGCAGGAGTAGTTGAGCAGTCTGTAACATTTCTTACGGGTGCAATCAGTATCTCCATCCACATGAGAATGTGTTTGTGTGTATATGAGAGCAGTTAGAGCCCTTCCGTGTGAGGTGTGTGTGTGAGCAGTTTGTGTAGTTCTAATGAGAGTTGTGTGTCATTGTGAGAGTGAAATGTGAGCAGCTGGTTTTAGTACTTGAAGTTGTGTGCGTGTTTGAGTGAAAGAGAGACCAGCCTGTATTCATTCTAGTGTGTGTGTGTGCGTGCGTGCGTGCAGTTTGTGTACTTCCTAATGAGAGTTGTGTGTCTTCTATATGAGAGTGAAATGTGAGCAGTTGTTAGTACTTGAAGTTGTATGCGTGCCTGTGTGAAAGAGCTACCAGTGTGTATTCTTTCTAGTAACATGTGATTTTCGGAGTGTGTGGGCGTGCGCATGAGCAGTTTGTTTACTTCCTAATGAGGGCTGTGTCTGTGTCTGTATCTGTGTGGGAGTGACATGTGAGCAGTTCTGTTAGTATGTGTGAGGTGTATATGTTCTTGTAAACAGACAGATTGTCTCGGTCGCAGATATTTCGCTCAGACCAGCGTATTTCTCTCTGCAGAAGTGACATGGATTTAATTTCACGGTTGGACAAGCCACGAAGGGGCTGCGTGGGAGGACGATCGAGCTGGAGGGGGGGGCAGTGTGAGTGGGTGGATCGGACTCTCCTCAGGAGGGCTGTGTAGGAGAATCGCGCAGTGCAGCGAGACAGCGTCGACTTCCAGGGGCAGATGAGAAACGGAGGGACCTGATGGAAGATCAAGTGAACGTTGCCGATAGATAGGAAGCAGTGAGAGACAAGAGAGAAAGGGAGGAGCCACGGGGGGGAGGGGGGCTTAAAAAAAGCTAAGTAGGACAGGTAAGGGTGGGGGCTGGAGTAAATGAACCTGGGGCAATACAGAGAGCAAGGAAGAGGGATGCGAAGGGGACGCAGCACACACAAGGGATAGAGGCTGACGCGATCAAGCAAGCAGAAAGGAAACTGATTAGAAGGGAGGGGGTAGTGTGAAAACAGCGGGGAGAGAAGGGAGGGTGTAATAAAAAAAAAACAAAGGAGCCAAAGCTATAGAGAAGGGAGGGGGGAGTGGGAGCAGCTGTGCACGTGCATGTGATCGTGCACTCAAGGTTTAGGCCAGCCAAAAGACTGTGGGTAGCACTTTGAAAATCCCACATACAAAATGTCTCTTGGAGCCTTTGGCTCGCGAGACCTAAAAATAAACAGTGAGTCTCCTGGGTCAAAGTACTCTGAGCTTGAGTGCAGGGTCCCCTTGTGGTTGATTCTATGGCTGCACCATGTGCCATACAAAATGTAAAGAAAAGACACATTAATGTTTTTTTAATGCTTTATTGAAAATAATGTGTGACAATAACTATTATTAAACATTACAATGTGTGACTTCATAAAATATATATGTGATTATCATTATTGGTGACTTTTTGACAAAGCCAATAGGTCTGCTTAATATATGTGCATGATCTGGCCAACTTTTCATATTTTGGTGTTCTGACACTTTGACAAAGTCAATAAGTCTGTCTTACTCAAAAGGACACCCTTTATATTTTATTTGTTTCCATCACCAGTACATCAACAATGGCGTTGTCTAGACAAGTGATTAGACTATAGGTGTATTAGGTAAATAATAGTGGGGCCAAGATACAACTCTGATGTACTCACCGAGATAAATTGAAAGAGCCTGTCAGTTTGTCAATAGTGCCATTACGAACTCTGGCTGACAAGTTAACATGACGAGTGTGTAAAAAACTTACCAAAGAGGCTTTAGCCCCATATCCAACAAGTGTAGCCACAACTTGGCTCGATTAACACAACTGAATGCAGTTGACAGGTGAGGTACAGTGGGCAGCACCTAGGAATGTTATACTTGCCCAAAATAAGATGCAAATCCAGGCACTGCTCCACTGTTTGCAGCCCTGACCTGAAGCGATACTGACAAGGGTTAATGATTTTATTTTAATTAGACCAGAATTTAAGGCGAGAAAACACAATTCTGTCTAATATCTTCACAGATCTATCAATTAGTGAGATGGGTCTATAGCACCTGGAGGCATTTCAAGTCGCCCTTCTTAATGATCGGGATGATCATCGAGCGAGACCACGAGCTAGGTAACCTTTTACTTATAAAGGTGTTAAACACATAGGTAAGTAGGGGGCCCCAGGCCTCAGGTTTACACTTAATCAAATCAATTGGCATACCATTGGGCCCAAGGTCTTTCTACAAACTGATCTTGCACCCGAGAAATATAATTCTGTTTATGTAACTAGTATAGTACAGCTTATTAAAATATAAACAAAACAAAGTAACACAACCATTAGGCTTCCCACAGCAAATATATCTAACAAAACGTAAGTCTTGATTGTAGTTTTTAGTTCATCCTTTATTATGAATCAATTGTCCTCTTTTTATTAAAATCACCATACAATTGCTTTGCCAACGCGTTTCATCCCTTCAGGGCTAGAAAGCAATTTACAAAACACTATTTACAATATAAACATATTAAAAACATACAATGAGTTACAGAACAACACTTAAGTATCATTTTGTATGAAACAATATTATATTGCTAACAATTAGCCATTATACATGATTGTACATGATGGTATTCTTAATACAAGATTAACATGCTGGGAAGCCATTTAGTACAGTACCTAATATTTCACAAGTTACGTACAAAAGGGGAGGAGCACATCTACTCAATACTACTTGGAAATAATACATTGACCATATTCAATCTGTGAATAATGTCCTTAGTTAATGACAAAAAACTAATGTCATTTCACAGTCTCATGATCCAAATTGGTCATCAAGAGTTCATAAACCATACATCAAATCCACTGTGGATAATCCATAGTTCTAATTCAAGTCGCAATGTTATCCATAATATCAAGTCACTTTAATAATTGTATCCGTACCTTATTAACGTGCTGTGTCTGTTGTTGATGATAAGTATGGCTCCTGGCCAATCTTAGCAGCAACATAGGTAAACACTGTGTATCTATAAATAAACATAATTTTTTCTTCAATTTTTAATCTTTAATTCAATGCATGTACATTGCAGATTCAAGCATATGTATCATAGTATTAATATGCTAATGCAGCTCAACGCTATATTGCACATTGAAATCACAGAAATAAGTAATACACTGAACAAAAAGCATAAATATCCTCATGTCACCTCCAAAACGTTGATAATCCACAACCTATTAATAAGTTGCTGGTTATATTCACAAAATTATATATATAGGTGCAAAACACTTCTTTTAATGTTCGCAGTAATCACATTGGCTGGTACCTTCCCAATTATCATATTTTAACCTAATAATGTCAGGCCCAGCTCCGCAGGATTCAGTCGCAGCTGAAATAAGAGGTCCACCTCCGGATCTTTCCAACACCCAGATAGAGAATATGCACCGGGTGTACGAATGATCGGGCGAGAGGAAGGGACAGCGTGGGAAGAGAACCTGCAACAAGAAAGGCAAACAATTAATACCGTAAAACAGTCTACTCCCAATAATTCTCACTAAGGGTATTCTTTCTGCGTACCATAATCTGGCTACTGCTGAGAACACTTTTTTGGAACGTGGCGAAGCTCTTTTTCTGTACTCTCGGTATGTCGCTAGAGAAACAGAAGAAAAGCACAAGCGTTACATTCAACCACCGCTTGCAGGCAAAACACCTCCTTCATTAATGCTCACTCATACATACCCCACAGTTCGTGCTTGCTATCTGCTAGTGGTCTCTATAGCCATTTACAAGGTTCCCACACAATGAAACGTAAATCCGGGATCAGGGTTCCCCTCTCCTTTTAAAGCAAAGTTTAAGCGACAGAATCTCTTTGATCTCCCCCAAGGTTGTCTTCACCTCGTACAACAAATACGTTCCAGGATCGTGACCGCTTGGAATGTTCAACACTAGAACTTATAGTCTTAGATACGCAACAGAAAGAAACGTTTCCAAAATAGCGGTGTATCCTCACCACTGTTGGTATTTGCCCATAACTTAGAACGTGGTTCTTTGAATCCTTACAGCGATACATGGTTAAACGCCACCACAGTATTCCGCTGGTTTCAATAAAGCATTTTTACGGTTCTCAAAATATGCTCTCACGGTATCATGCGGTACACCCAACCGCTATACTCCTTTGTGGAGCTGGTGTCAGTCCCCAAAGCTCTTGCTCCCGCTCACGGAAGTATGCGGCACTCTACCGCCGTACTCCGCTGCGTTCCTCCCACTACGGTAGCGCGAATGCCACCAGGCGCACTGTGGCCCCTGAAGGAACGGCAATACGCGGCTTTGCCTACCGCCGTATTCCGCTCCCCCGATGTTCTCCAAACAAAGACTGTCGTCGGTACTCACGAGATCCGTGGGTGCTACTCTGGTCATCAAACACTACGGGATTTCCTTCCTCCAAGGACAGAGCACTCCACGACGCTGACCTCTCCCGTTCTCCAGCCGAGAGCGCGAAGACGTCCATGAAACAAAATAATGTGCAACTTCCTGAGCGCCGCCGGCCCCTATATTCGCTTCTTCCGCCAAGCCTTCTGGGAAGTGTAGTTTTTATCGGCATGGCAGGCGCGGCACGAACAAAATCTGACAAATAAAGTCGAACAATTAAACAGAAAACCTGCCTTATCCTACTGCCCATAGAGTATATATCAGATATAGGCACTGAACTTACTCGTAATGATCTTTATTTCGTTGTTATTTTTGTCTCATAGACTTTCCTAAGACATCACACCCATCTATATTGGGTGAAATAATTTCAAAGAAGTGTTCATATATTGCAAAAAGAACCAAAAAGTGAAGGATTGTAGACTCATCTAATATCCATGTCTACATCAAGCAAAAAATGATGCTCTAAAATACATGTACTGAAGTACCTTTTCATTCCATTGGCATCGTCCGAAAAGGATGTCCAAAATAATCTTAAATACTCACAATAATGAGGAAACTGTATGGGGATAAAAATATATATATATATATATGTCTCAAATTCAAATTTAAGGGCTATATTATGTAACCTGCCCCAAATAAGGGAAATGAAAGAACACTTACTAATAAAATAGAACGCGGTTCGTTTTAAATGTTTCCGTGCGGCCGGTGTGTACTCTGAATATGGGTTTCACCCTATATTCAAAAAGATTCGGTTCTCTCTCGAGTGTCAATCTAAAAAATATAAGGGCAGCCTTCAGCCCTAATTGCCTTCTATCGTGTTCATGTTGCTGTCAGATTTAATAGCAACGCATTTCACAATAAAATAATCATAAAGAGAACACATCATAATGGACCCATATCACATAGTCCCAATGATTTTAAACGTTACGAGTGTAATACATCTAAACTGAATATGTAGGCACACTCACCCATCTATTAGGTTCAAATAAGTGCACAGATATCACTATTATTAAGAACTATTTTCATCAATATAGCTCTTTAGCAAACTCATGTCCCAAATCATTACCATAACGATCATAACAGTATTACCGAAAGGGCCATAAACCGTTCTCTATGCAAAAAAGCATATCGGTTTCTACTTGATAGCCCGCATATCTCAATAAGTAATGCATCTCAACACCCCGTATTCGCTAATCATGTAAATTAGAATAACCCCAAATAACAGTTCCAAACAAACCATATAAATCAAACATTTCCCAAAGGCACTAAATGTACCAAGTGAATAAATAATCAAAAAAGTTCTCGGTTTCTCGAGAATGATGTACATACCCCAAGTAAGCCTATGTATATTTACTATTCGGCAGGTATAATTGTACTTACAATCCAATGTTGCCTTCTCCATACGCGCACCATCCAACAGTTTATCCGCAGTATAAGGAAACAGGCGTTTTTCAACTTTGTGTTTTATCTTCTCTTAAAAGTGCTCACACCTGTTGCTTGCCTAATTGGTCCCGCAATCACATGACTCAAAACGCATCGGTGAGCGCCATCTTAACATATATAAATGCGTGATTTAAACAGCATATAAATGCATTACATGGTTTTACTTGCAATTAATATGAGATTTAACCATATCATATCGGTATCTATATGATTTTGTCTCTTTTGAAAAAATTAGGCATCCAAAGAGTCTTTCAAAACACGACTTGATACATATACAAAAAGTCCCACGATCACATGACTCTAGACATAACGATGAGCGCCATCGCAACGTGTGCAAGTGCAAAGTTGAAATAGCATTTGAGTAAATTATATGACTTGCACCCCTATTAATATGAAATTTAGGTGCATCATATCGTTATCCCTATAATTTTGTCTTTTCTTTAAAAGATGTAAAACACACTCGTAATGTTTAAAATCATTGGGACTATGTGATATGGGTCCATTATGATGTGTTCTCTTTATGATTATTTTATTGTGAAATGCGTTGCTATTAAATCTGACAGCAACATGAACACGATAGAAGGCAATTAGGGCTTAAGGCTGCCTTTATATTTTTTAGATTGACACTCGAGAGAGAACCGAATCTTTTTGGATATAGGGCGAAACCCATATTCAGAGTACACACCGGCCGCACGGAGACGTTTAAAACGAACCGCGTTCTATTTTGTGTTCTTTCATTTCCCTTATTTGGGGCAGGTTGCAAAATATAGCCCTTAAATTTGCATTTGAGACATATATATTTTTATCCCCATACAGTTCTCTCATTATTGTGAGTACGTAAGATTATTTTGGACATCCTTTTCGGACGATGCCAATGGAATGAAAAGGTACTTTAGTACATGTATTTTAGAGAATAATTTTTTGCATGATGTAGACATGGATATTAGATGAGTCTACAATCCTTCACTTTTTGCAATATATGAACACTTCTTTGAAATTAATTCACCCAATATAGAAGGGTGTAATGTCTTAGGAAAGTCAATGTGACGAAAATTACAACGAAATAAAGATCATTACGAGTAAGTTCAGTGCCTATATCTGATATATACTCTATGGGCAGTAGGATAAGGCAGGTTTTCTGTTTAATCGTTCGAATTTATTAGGTTAAAATATGATAATTGGGAAGGTACCAGCCAATGTAATTTCTGCGAACATTAAAAGAAGTGTTTTGCACCTATATATATAATTTTGTGAATATAACCAGCAACTCATTAATAGGTTGTGGATTATCAACATTTTGGAGGTGACATGAGGATATTTATGCTTTTTGTTCAGTGTATTACTTATTTCTGTGATTTCAATGTGCAATATAGCGTTGAGCAGCATTAGCATATTAATACTATGATACATATGTTTGAATCTTCAATGTACATGCATTGAATTAAAGATTAAAAATTAAAGAAATAATGATGTTTATTTATAGATACACAGTGTTTACCTACGTTGCTGCTAAGATTGGCCTGGAGCCATACTTATCATCAACAACAGACACAGCACGTTAATAAGGTACGGATAAAATTATTAAAGTGACTTGATATTATGGATAACATTGCGACTTGAATTAGAACTATGGATTATCCACAGTGGATTTGATGTATGGTTTATGAACTGTTGATGACCAATTTGGATCATGAGACTGTAGTATTGAGTAGATGTGCTCCTCCCCTTATGTACTTAACTTGTGAAATATTATGTACTGTACTAAATGGCTTCCCAGTATGTTAATCTTGTATTAAGAATACCACCATGTACAATCATGTATAATGGCTAATTGTTTATACAAAATGATACTTAAGTGTTGTTCTGTAACTTGTATGTTTTTAATATGTATATATTGTAAATAGTGTTTTGTAAATTGTTTTCTAGCCCTGAAGAAGTCATAAGAGGGATGAAACGCGTTGGCAAAGCAATTGTATGGTGATTTTAATAAAACGAGGACAATTGATTCATAATAAAGGATGAACTAAAAACTACAATCAAGACTTACGTTTTGTTAGATATATTTGCTGTGGGAAGCCTAATGGTTGTGTTACTTTGTTTTCTTTCTATTTTAATAAGCAGTACTATGCTACTTCCATAAACAGAATTATATTTCTCGGGTGCAGGGTCAGTTTGTAGCTTGTTAACGGTGGTCTTTAACCACTAAATTGGGATGCATGCGGGTCACATCCCAGACTTGCTGCACCGAGGTTTGATATCAATATAACAGGCAGATTTGTCAGTGATGTCTGGTGCTAGTCCATTTAAAAGCTCTGACCCTGATCGTTTGTTAATATGGCCCAAGGTCTTTCCCCTGGACTTAACTTTATAGCTAAAGATATTTTGGCTTATGTAAATGACAAACAAGTCACATCGTCTAACTTACTGGATTAAACTCTCATACCCCTTTGTGAAATAAATAGTCTGAAACTAAGCAGCCCATTCAATAACAGTAATACTAGATCGCAGTGTATTGGCCGGGGCATCCCTCTGTTGAATTCTGTCGACTAACTTCCAGAACACTTTACTGTTCTTGTGGAGTACTGCAGCCTCAATCTTTTCCCAATCTGCCATTAGCAGGTACATTCCCCTCATTTTTGCCATGTTTTTATGAACTTTCTGTGCGTTTGTAACTTTAACCTAAATCCTGGGCTTGGCCGCCAAAACCTTCAAGATTTCTGTCAGCTGCAGAGCATTCAGTATTGAATCATCTAGGATGAGCAGGAGAACACTTCGCTGGCTTAATTAGGCTTTCTTAAATCTATAGGCAAACATTTTCAAAATGACCCAACATATTATACCCCCTCACTAACTTCTGATAAACAGGTAAGAAAGCTCTGTAAGTTGTTAGCAATAAGGGAAACAAGGCTCAGGTGCCAACAGGGACCAACATAATCTTCGGCCACCGTTAGAAGAATATGGCTGTGCAAGCTGCCTAACAGGGGAAACTGCTTTTAATATTGGGAAGCACCATGTTACCGCTAGGGAATTATGGTCACCCCAGTCAGTTACTAGGATGTAGCCCTCCTTAAAAATGGAGGACAAATTGCATGTAGAAAAAATATAGTCAATAGTAGAAGGTAAACCTCGCCCTCTAAAGGTTGGCACCGGGGAATCATCTTTCTCAAAAATATGGATGATGTTACTGAGATCGCTAGCTGCTATATAAGATGATAGCTCAGCACCTCTACAGTCCGAGTGTGCAGCATGGCAAATTGCAGTCATGTCCCTCCCCCACAAAATCACAATATTGAGCCTTAGTTTATCAATATAATCACAACACATATACTACAGTTTGCTTATGCTTCCTTCCCATACCTTGGGACCTTGAGTAAAATGATCACAGGCTGCAGTAGTAAACCATTGTTATAAAAATTTATCATGTAAAACATTGTTATAAAAATGTATCATGTAAGAGTAAAAAGACCTCTTAGCGTCCTTGATCAGCACAGTCTGAAAAGCAGAACAATGGGAATCCAATTCAGCTACTGAAATATTAAGTGGCAACTTAATCTATATTGGGAGACCACCCTTAGCTCGACCATTGGAGGGGTGAGTGTCAGCAACTGAGAAACATGCAAACACTTCAAACAACACAGAGCAATTAGCCCAGGTGTCTTGAACAAGAATAATATCAAAGGGACACCCTTTATATTGTTACATGCATTAGTCAGTTGTGTGCAGCAGCACAGTGGGAGTTGGGCACACAGCTCCACCTAAACCCATGGCATGAACAGCTTAAGCCTGTGGGCGGTGCGGAGCTGGGTTCCCACTGGAGTTGGGCGCAGGGCCTGGACCCAGGCCAGACCCTGCGCCAACCCCATGCTATGCTTACGATAGGCATCTTGCTTTAAGTAAACAAATATAGAAATTCACTGAAAATTTAGAAAATTTAATATTATTTTACTTTACATTAAAAAACTTTCGAAAAGTACTGAAAAAAAAGTTTAAAGGGATGTTATAGTTAGGTGAAAATCTCAGGTTAAACATAATTTTTTAAACTAACAAAAGCACTGAAATTCACAGTTATAGCTATCTCAATTAACTATACCTTGCAATGTTGCCATACCCTCCTAATTACTTCACATGTAAAATCACTCATGACATATTCTATGACATCATTGAAAACGTCACTGCAACATCTGAAATGACATCATTGATGTCAACACTGTGCATGGTGGGGACATGGGTTTGTGTCAAATTTGGAGTAGATCGGGAGGAGTACTATGTGCTCAGTCACTCGTTTTTGATTCTTGCAAGGCAATATCTTCAAAACGGCATATCTTTGGACCTGTTGGCTGATTTTCTACATCTTTAGCTCCTGGTGCCCAGACCTGGCCACCAGGAGCATTTTTATCTGGCCTCCTGGGCTCTGAAGGGGCGCGTATTGTGGGGAGCTGGATTTTCTGGAGACATTTTGCACATCCCCTCTGCAACCAGCCAGCATCGTGAAGGACACACAGGTGACAGTGGAGTCTAGGCCCTTTCACCCAATTGATCCTCAGGGTGTGTTAGGGGGCCAGCACCACTGGCCCTAGAGAGAGACCCATCCTAGTCCTGTTGGTCAACTGTTGTCAAAATCTTTAGTCCATCCTTGCAGGGAATTGGGTGATTTCTCCTTCCAGCTTGGCACCCTTTAGCAATGGTCACTCCCAGATTCATGGGCTTTTCAACTGTCTCTCCCTTGCCCAATAGTTTTAAAGTGGCGGTAGAAAGATTGTGGGGCAAGGCACCCCCTCGTCAATCCTACGTTTTCTACATCACTCCTTTGCCTCGTCCCAACCCCCATCATGGCACAATCCAAAATGGCGACTTCATGTTTTCTCTAGTAAGAGAGACTCAGTCCACCTGTAGCTGGCACAGCTTCCTCATCCTGTCCCACCAAAACTTCAAAGGCGAACCCCTCCTATATTTTCCATAGATCTGAGCTCCCTCTTTTCTTTCAGTGACCCTGTGCTGCCCCAGCCCAGGTGCAGTGTGACAAGCTAATTATCAGATGTGGAATTCTGCCTGACCCCTTCTTTTCCAAGGAACTGAATCAATCACTGTTGATTGCCCTTTTTTGTAGGGACGACTTTGTTCTCTTTACCAGTAGGGGGGGGGGCCTGATTATTAGCTAAGGCATAGAACTCTAGTGTTAACACACTCAATCCAATTACCATGAATTTACTGTGAGTGAGACTCAGGTACTGAGACTCGTTCACAGTAAATGTTCAAAACCAAAACACCCTGGTTGACTAAATGGGCAGCACCCATTTCCTACAAGCACCATTCTGTTTGCTGATATGGAACCAGATGGCCATGCCACTGCCGAATCAAGGTCACTCTACTGTGAGTTCTGTCTGTGGATGTAACAGTATATCACACTTAAGAAGCTCCTGATTTATGACAACAGTGATGAAAGAGATGACAAAGCATATTTTCACAACATTTACTGGGTGGAGAGCCTTTCCATTGTATCAAAAACTCAGAACCTCTTATTCAGTGTGGCCTTGTACTAAAAGGGGAGGGAATGATGATAAGGATCAGAGATATAAGGTTTCAACCGAGAAGTATGGAAAACTGGATGGATTTTTCAAGTATGAGGCAATTTTACATAAAAGCTACAAGATTAATTTGATGAGTAATGAGAAAGGTGCACATGCATCAACATAGACAATAGCGATTCTTTAATTGCGATTATTAAGGAATCACAATTAAAGAATTGCTATTGCCTATGCATGTAGGGATCGCAAAAACAATTGTGATTACTACAAATTGCTTAATTGCGACTCGCAAACTGCAAGTCGCAATTAAGGATTGATTTCCATTCATTCTTATGGGCCCAGAGGCCCATAGGAATTAATGAGAATTGCATGCGCAATTTGTGAGTACCCAATAGGTACAATTTTCGAGTACCCAATAGGTACAATTTGCGAGTACCCAAAAGGCACTCACAAATTGCGCATGCAATTTCAAGGGTGCAAGTGTTCCAAAAGAATACCCTGTTGCACCTCTGAAATTATAATTTATCCACATGTTGCGCACACACATGCCTCAAGGGCATGTGTGTGTGTAACATGTGACTTTGAAAAATGCACTTCAGTGCATTTTTCAAAGAAATAGCATATTACCATCAACTTTAGATTGATGGCAATTTGCGGTTCATATTTGTGAAATAGCAATTTATTTTGTTTAATGCATTGCATTTAAGGAATCGCAATTTGCGATTCCTTAAATGCAATCGCAATTGGAGTAATCGCAAGTTTAGCAATTCCTTAAAGTGCGATTTTTGCATTTGAGATGATGCATCCTAAATGCAAAAATACCAGCCGCAAAGGGGCAGATTCTGCTAATCTGCCCGTTTGCTACTGGTTTTTAGGTTGATACATGGGGCCAAAAAAAGTCCAAAATATTGTGGTTGAAATGTCACTGATAAAGTAGGAACAAGAAGAAAGCAAGAGGATAACCAAGTCTTTGTCAGGAACAAAAATAGAGGAATAAGACAATCTTGACTTATCAGCAGACTTTCATCTTGGCTTGAAAATGATGTAAACTGTCACAAACTAGTTGTCTCTGTATCTGTAAGTGCTTCACATGACCAGTAGCAACTGCAGTTAGAGTATCAACATGAGGTAAAGAAGGAAAAATCTTTTGGATGAAGAATTTTTAAGCAGAAAAAGGATGAGCCTTTGGTGACACAATGAGTCACATTGTTATAAGTAAAAACAGCTAATTTTAGATAAGCGGTCCAGTCATCTTGATAAGTATTACAGTAACAATGAAGATACAGTTCATGGCTCTGATTGATTTACTCTATTTGTCCTTTGATATAAGCATATTAACCTGAATTAAGGGTTTGTTCAATTCCCAACATCTTGTAAAGAGACTTTCAAGAATGTGACAGATATTGGGTTCAGAAATATTACCATGTGTACAAACCACTTAAGATCTTCTTAAACTGAAAGAATATAAAACAAGATTCAATGTGGTCTTGACTCCTCTGAGGCCTAAAATAGATGAATCCTGACAGATGTATCACAAAAAGGTGCAATTTCATGTTACGGAAGAATATTGCTGGTTGACTGAAATACAAATTATAATGTTTTGTTGCTTGAGTCTGCAGATGAAGAATATTAACCTCCACTAGATTAAGTTGTTCTTGAATCTTTAATACTATCTTTTTCCAAAAAGACAAAAAAATACCAACCAAACTAAGTGAACGTATAATTATAAGGAAGTGATCATTTGAAATAATGATGAGAGAGGGCATTCGCCAACAAGTTCTGTGAAAAGAAAAATGTCCATCTCGCTTGATGGCTATTCTTATACTGCAAGTTCATTAGACATTATACATTTCTATTGTCAGTCTGGATTTCAAAAGGTTCATTGGTGCCCATTAACAAATGTCTCCACTCAACATATGCCTTTTTCATAGCTAATATCTTTTTTTTCAGACGGAATAGTTCATTTCACTTTCTAACATGATAGAGATTACATTATTTCAAACCAGAGCAATATTCATGGGACCCCTTTCCTAATCATTCACAATTCTTATTCCACAGAAAAATGATTTCACCTGCAACTATATATTCCTCAGATGTATTAAGATGTTCCTTGTCATCAGGATGACCCCATAGTTATTCCCCTGAATCAGAACATGAACTTAACTTGAACTGTTTACTTAAGGCTGATAGCAATGGTCTCTTAACACATCATTATTATTCCTGGTGAAGTTAGCCTCTTGCATACCTATTCTCAGGGTTCACTGTTGTTAATATAGCCCTAAAACATGTTTTATGTGCTCCATGATTCGTTTATTGTATACAGTTAAGTTCTGTTCTTAATGTATACCTCTCGTAATCATGGGTTTTCCTAACAACATGCCTTTAAGAGAAGAAGCCAGAGGACTTCATTTCCCGCATTAACACAGTATATGTCTGATAGATCCAAAAAGGCCAATGGCTGGTTCGACGCCCCCAGTTCAAAATTCAGAAAGGCCCTGGTAACAGCGCTAAGGACACAACCCAGAGATGCAATATTAATGGCCTCTTTGAGTAGGGATTATAAACTGGCAAGAAAGTCTAGGGAGAGGGTAAAGAGGGAGGAAATCTGGCCCAGCTTAGAGGGGGCCTCAGAATCAGGAAATAGCAGAGTTTTAGGACATAATCAACGTACCTTATTTTAAGATCCAAGGAGACCCTATTTGAGACTCATACATAGGTGAAGATGATTGGGTGGCACACTACTCAAGCATTTTCTCCCTCACTTCTCCCCTGCCCACTCCTCCCAATTCAGTAGTGTAGGAGAGTAGGGTCTGCTATCCTATGGTCACCCCAAATTTTTGCTTTTTGCTTCACTGGTTTTGACATATTGAGGCTGTGGGCCTGCCAATCAGACCCCCAGCCTGCTGTTCTCTCTACTAAATTTACACTATGCACCCTAGGTGCATAACCAATTGGAAGTGGATCACCCTGTGAGCCCCTGTACCAGTGTACACTAGGTACCCAGGGCATTGGTGTATCTAAGGCCTGCCAGGGGCTGAAGCATGTATTATGCCACCCCAGGCTTGGCCTAACAAATTTGACACAACTGGCTGATAACTCAGCTGGGGTAAGTTGGTGTAACCACCTCTTACTTAGGTGTAGTATACCTATACCTAACCTTAAATGGGACACATGTTAACCTATAAGTCACTCCTATGGCAGGCCTTAACAATCCTGAAGGCAGAGTGCTTGGTTCCATGTGAGATGGTGCTCTGGCATGAGCTGAGCCTGTCTGCAGTGGTCGGAACAACTTCCTTCTACTGTTTCCAGATATCGTCATACCATATACTCTTAAGTGCATTATGAACCTCGCGGTTAAATGCTATCTTTGGTTTGGCTTTATCAAAACATGTCGAGTAAGGTGTCATACGAATTGGAATACTAACCCCTCGCCAATTCTGGAGACGGGGTTAGCATTCCACCCTTCTAGAGGGACACGACATGTACAGTACCTGAAACCCGGGTAAAATCAGACATAGCCTCAGCTCCACAAAATGGATGCTGCCACCACAGACACAAGTCTGCCCTCCTGCTGCTGGGAGTCCTTCCAGCTTGGGAGGTGTGGACAAAGGGTTTCCTGCCAGGGGAGGTGCGTGCACCACCCCAGACAGGATTTTGTGTATTGGTCAGGTAGGGCTTGAAAGAAACCAGACATGCCTGAGGCTCACAAGGAGCCTCGGTGCATATGCCAGTTCAATCCGGTCCTGGGGCACACCAGTCCCGGGCCTGGGGCGAGCTGGACAAAGGATTGGGGGTGTAACCACCCCCCTTCCTGGTCCACCCTTAGGGAGGGACCTAGCAGGTAGTCCGGCCCCTAGAATCCGCTTAAAGGTAGGAGCTGTGTCCTAAGACTTCAGACATCCTGGCATCAAGTTAACTACAAGAAGAAGACGGGAACTTCGACGCTCTGCCGCACAGAGGACTGAAGCCAATCTCCCCTGTGGTCAGGGAGTGACCACCTTGCTAACGCAAGCACCATCCAGCGAATCAACGTCTGCTTTGCCGCCGCCTCCCGCCGGAGCCCGAGCCCAGAGACTGACAAGACCTGGACCTCCAGACCTCTCACCGCCCGATCCACAGTCCCTGAAAAGAAGGAACCCGTGGAGGCACCGAGACACGTGGAGCCAGCCATCTTGAAAAGACTACGACAAGCTGCAAGCGCAACAACCGAGGCTCCCTCCAAGTTGTGCTTTGGGATCTGAGAAGCCCAACACCCGAGCAGCATCTGCACCAAAGGTGAGCCCTCCAGCATCTCCACGATCTGCGTGGGGCCCTTCTGCATTTTGCCACTCGACGCGCCTAACCGGTTGCTGGCCCGCTGGCTAGTGGCCATCTTGGCGACGAACTTCAAGAACTACACTGCTGGTCTGGTTGCACCAGACTGGCCCTTGCTCCCCTCCAAAGGAGCAGCCCCTCTGACCTTGCTGGTCAGAACCATCAGATTATTTTGTTCTCCACAACAATTGCTTTTGCCAAGGCTTGTTTGCTTCGATCAAGTCGCCGACACCGCCGACAGCGAGAGCCTGCGGGGGACAGCTCGTGAACCGACTCCTGGACGTCGTGGACCTTCAGGGACCACGTGGCTGCAGAGACAAGCTACACCTTTCTTCCTGTTTGCACCCGACATCGCCTGGTACCCACCTGGTGCCACGCTGGTCACTGGCTAGTGACTGTGAAAACTGTCCCCTCTGCTTACAGGTCTTCTACAACTCCGATCCACTCTTGGATCCACCGCATCTCTTCCGGACCGATCGCCTGCAGCATCTTTGTCTACAGGCTCCATTGAACAGATAGAAGAAACCCGACGCACTTCGAGACCTATGCACCCGCTTCCTGTGGGTGAGGTAAAGCTGGCACTCCGGTGCCCAAGTGTAGAGTATCATCTCTACTGTCTGTGTTTCCAATCTTGAGTTCATAGTCCATCCGGAAGATCCTTTTTGCAGTAACTTTGTAACTTTTACGCACCCATTGAAAACCTATGGGAGCTCGCTTGTGACTATTTGCTCTGCACACGCAACCCGTGGACCTCCTGGTCACTAACTAAAGGTAGCTCCTTGTAGGCCCAGCGATTCTAGAGGCCCTAGGCCTTTTCCCTTTTCTGTTCGTGGTACTTATACCACTATTTTAGTATATGGTTTGAGTGGCCACCAGGGCCTATCCATATAAAGTGCAACTTCTGTGTATTCTAACGTATTCTTGTTTAACGATTTGTGCTCCTGTGCTCATAAAGAGTCTAGGGGATACTTTGAGAAATAAATACATATATATTTTCAATATATATCGGTGTGGTGTCCTTTCATTGGTATAAAAGGGGGTTGCATTTGGTAAAACAGCTTGCTTAACACGTTTCACGAGTTTAGCCTCAAAGACTGCTTAGCCTACGCTACCACTAGGGCAGCTAGTCCGAAAAGGTTGACTTACAACCACACCATAAGGGTTGCTTGGCATGGTACAAGGTGGTCACTTTAACTAGTGAACATCATATACCAGGCCAACTTCTCACATTGGTGAGCAGCGGTTGGATTTGAGCTTGCTGTGTTTTACCATTGTAATCTCTTGGTTACCAATAGGAAGATCACATAGGTACCTGTAGGTACATATAAAACATGATTAGATATACTTAAGTTCTACTGAACTTAGTGTTGTAGAGCAAAGGGAATAGCACACCCTGACTACAACTACTAGATAGGTTTAGTAGGTAAACCCAAGTGTAGGTAGATTGCATCACATCCACCCACACTTAAGAGCAATGGCTGGGGCAGAGGGGTCCAATGTACCCATCTCTGTTGAGAGTGACCCCCAGAGGGCACCATCCATCTTTGCTACCCTAAATCAAAATGAGCTCAGGCAGTTGGCAAATATCAGGGGCCTTAAACAGCCCAAGAATCCTACTTCTGCTGAACTCAGAGAGCTTTTACAGGCTGATGAAGATCAGAAAGCTCTCAGGAAAGCCTCCCAGTTAGGCCCCTTAGGGACAGGAACAGGAGGCCCCCCTTCTGAAGATGCTACTGAAGTACCCCTTTCCAATAGTCATCCCTTAGATGAGAATAATACTACAGAGGAGGAAAGTGATGGGGATACAGGAGGTAGTGAGGATGAAGGGAGAACTAGCCCAGTGCCAAGTGTTATACGTCGCCCAGCTAACTTAAGGCTATTGGGGACTGACAATGGGATCACCCCATTGGATCTCCCCAGTGGACTTAACCAGGGGTCTGGGAGGCAAAGGAATCACTCAGGTGAATCTAATGCTTCTCATACCTCTAGAGGCTCTCAAGGTCACTCCAGGAGAAGGATGACCACCCCTCAGAGGAGGGAGCATGAGGCCAGAATGCAGGAAGCCCAGCTGAGGATCAGGAAGCAGGAGCTAGAGGTAGCCCTGATGGAAGAGAAACTGAACAAGGCTAGGCAACCTAGAGAGAGTGGGTCTATACCAACTGGTGGCAGCATTGTCCCTAAGGAAAAAGATAGGGTCTTTGATAATAGGAACCTGTCCAAGGTTGTGCCCCCCTACAAAAGTGGGGATGACATCCACAAATGGATGACTGCTCTTGAGAGAGCCTGCAAAGTGCAGCAGGTTCCTGAAGACCAGTGGGCAGCAATCTTATGGCTCTCCTTTGAGGGGAGAGGCAGAGATAGACTCCTCACTGTTAGAGAAGAGGATGTCAGAAATTACAGAGTCCTGAAGAGTGTCCTAGTTGATGGGTTAGGCTTAACCACTGAACAGTACAGGTTAATGTTCAGAGACACCCAGAAGACACAGACTCAGGGCTGGTCTGAATACATTGCATGTGCCACTAAGGCTTTGGAGGGTTGGTTGCTGGGAAGTAAGGTATCTGATTATACAGGATTGTACAATTTGATGATGAGAGAACAGATTTTAAATAACTGTCAAAACCAGCAACTGCATCAACACTTGGTTGACTCTGATCTGACCTCTCCCCAAGAATTGGGAAAGAAGGCAGACAAATGGGTCAGAACCAGGGTTAAGCAAAAGAACCAGAACCAGGGCCAAGGGGGTGATCAGAAGAAAACAGACCAAAAGGGTGGAGATCAGAAATCTAAAGACCAGAAGTCTTCAACAGGGCCCCAAACTAATGCTAAAGAGGGTGGGTCCCAGCCTAAAGGGAAGAAGAAAGAAGGTCAAAAGAAACCCTGGTGCAACTCTTGCAAGAATACAACTCACTGGACTAGTGATTGTAAAAAGGGTGGAGCCCCCAACACTGTTGCCCCTAAGGCACCTGCTCCCAGTACTACTGTTAGCAGTGTTGGTCCCCAGACAAAGGGTGTAGTGGGAATCACTATGGGAACTGAAGGAGATTCTGACTTAGACAGAACCCTGACACAGGCAGTCCTGATCTGTGATGGGGACATTGATTTGTCCCTGACTGTGAGCCCCAGTAACCTGGGCAAGTACAGACAGACTCCTTTAATTAATGAAAAAGTGGCTCAAGCCTACAGGGACACATGTGCCAGTGTCACTATGGTGACACCAGGCTTTGTGGATCCTGGACAGTACATACCAGGTGAGAACTACCTGGTGACCAATGCCAGCAATGCCACTACTTCACATAGTGTGGCAGTTGTTAACTTCTCATGGGGAGGGGTAACTGGCCTCAAAAGGGTTGTGGTTAGTGCAGACCTCCCAGTAGAATGTTTGTTGGGCAATGACCTAGAGAGTTCTCTATGGTCTGAAGTGGAGTACAGGACACATGCAGAGATGTTAGGTATATCACCACATGTCCTTGCTGTGACCAGGTCACAGGCCAAAAAGTGCCTTACTGAACCTCAGGTCTTGGATCCTGGAACAATGGACCAAGCACCTCCCAAGAAGAAGAACAGGAGGGTCAAGGCTGTGCCTTCCCTCCTGCCTCAGAGTGATGATCAACCTTCCCAGGAAGCTGATCTAGAGAACCCTGAAGGAACTGTCCCTGAAGAGCTTGAACCTGATCAGGTTGAGTTTCTGGGGACAGGGGGACCTTCAAGGGCTGACTTGAGGCAGGCTCAGTTATCCTGTCCCTCTCTTGAACCCCTCAGACAGCTGGCTGCTGCTGAGGCTGCTGGGAATGCTCAAGGTACCCATAAAGTGTATTGGGATGATGGGCTCCTTTATTCAGAGGCTAGAGACCCCAAGCCTGGTGCAACCAGGAGGTTGGTTATACCTCTGCAATTTAGGGGCTTCCCTCTTACCTTGGCCCATGATATTCCTTTAGCAGGACACTTAGGCCAGAACAAGACTTGGGACAGGCTTGTCCCTCACTTTCACTGGCCTCACATGAATGAAGATACCAAGGAGTTTTGTCGCTCCTGTGTGATCTGCCAAGCCAGTGGAAAATCAGGTGGCACAACAAAGGCCCCCCTAATACCACTACCTGTGGTGGGGGTCCCCTTTGAAAGAGTGGGAATAGATATAGTGGGTCCCATGGATCCTCCCACTGCATCTGGGCACAGATTTATACTGGTGGTAGTGGATCATGCCACCAGGTATCCAGAGGCAATTCCCCTTAGGACCACTACAGCTCCTGTTGTGGCCAGGGCCCTGCTAGGAGTATTCTCCAGAGTGGGGTTTCCTAAGGAGGTAGTTTCTGACAGAGGTACCAACTTCATGTCAGGATACTTGACAGCTATGTGGAAGGAGTGTGGTGTCAACTACAAGTTCACCACCCCTTATCACCCACAATGCAATGGGCTTGTTGAGAGATTCAACAAGACCCTAAAGGGTATGATCAAAGGATTACCTGAAAAGCTCAGGCGAAGATGGGACATCCTTCTACCCTGCCTTCTGTTTGCTTACAGAGAGGTCCCACAAAAGGGGGTTGGCTACAGCCCCTTTGAATTGTTGTTTGGGCACCCTGTAAGAGTCCCACTGTGTTTAGTGAAGGAAGGATGAGAGTTACCTCTAAAAAAGCCTAAACAAGACATAGTGGACTATGTACTTGGTCTCCGCTCCAGGATGGCTGAGTATATGGAGAAGGCATCCAAAAACCTTGAGGCAAGCCAGGCCTTACAGAAAGCTTGGCATGACCAAAAGGCTGTCTTGGTTGAGTTTCAGCCAGGACAGAAGGTATGGGTGTTGGAGCCAGTGGCCCCAGCAGCACTCCAAGACAAATGGTCTGGACCCCATACAATCCTGGAAAAGAAGGAAGAGGTCACCTACTTGGTGGACCTAGGAACTCCCAGGAGTCCCCACAGGGTACTCCATGTTAACAGGTTAAAAGCATATGTTGACAGGGCAGACATGGGCTTGCTAATGGCTACAGATGAGGGACAGGAGGAAGAGAGTGACCCTCTCCCAGACCTGTTGTCTCAGAACCCTGAAGATGGCTCAGTTGAAGGAGTGACCCTTGGAGGCAACCTCACTGATCATCAGCAGACTGAATGTAGGCAAGTTCTACAATCATTTCAACACATGTTTTCCTTGATACCTAGCCAAACTGACTGGTGTACCCATGTGGTTGACACTGGTGACAGTCTGCCTGTAAAGAACAAGCTTTACAGACAACCTGACCACGTCAGGGACTGTATAAAGGCTGAGGTACACAAAATACTGGAATTAGGTGTCATTGAACCCTCAGAGAGCCCCTGGGCTAGCCCAGTGGTTCTGGTCCCCAAACCTCACACCAAAGATGGCAAGAGAGAGATGAGGTTCTGTGTGGATTACAGAGGACTCAATGCTGTCACCAGGACAGATGCACACCCTATTCCAAGGGCAGATGAGCTCATAGACAAACTAGCTTCTGCTAAGTTTTTGAGCACATTTGACTTGACAGCTGGCTATTGGCAAATCAGATTAGCTGAGGAGTCTAAGGCCATAACAGCATTCTCAACCCCAGGTGGGCACTACCAATTTGTGGTGATGCCCTTTGGTCTGAAGAATGCACCTGCCACCTTCCAAAGGCTGGTGAACCAAGTCCTTACTGGGTTGGATGACTTTTGTGCAGCATATCTTGATGACATTGCTGTCTTTAGCTCCACCTGGGAGGATCACCTGATCCACCTGAAGAAGGCTCTTGAGGCTCTGCAAAGGGCAGGCCTAACTATCAAGGCTACTAAGTGCCAGATAGGGCAGAGTAAGGTTGTGTATTTGGGCCACCTTGTAGGTGGAGGCCAAGTTCAACCACTGGAGAGTAAGATACAATCCATAAAGGACTGGTCCCCTCCAACCACCCAGACTCAAGTTCGAGCTTTCTTGGGCTTGACTGGGTACTACAGGAAGTTTGTTAAGAACTATGGGTCCATTGTGACTCCTCTTACTGATCTGACATCCAAGAAGATGCCCAAAAAGGTTCAGTGGACAGTAAGCTGTCAAAAGGCATTTGATGACCTGAAGGAGGCCATGTGCTCTGCACCTATCCTGAAAAGTCCTGACTACTCCAAAGAGTTTATTGTCCAAACAGATGCTTCTGAGTTGGGTGTGGGAGCTGTGCTGTCACAACTTAATGTAGATGGTCAAGACCAACCCATTGCTTTTATTAGCAGAAGGTTGACCCCCAGAGAGAAGAATTGGTCAGCTATTGAGAGGGAGGCCTTTGCTGTGGTGTGGGCCCTGAAGAAGCTGAGGCCATACTTGTTTGGCACTCACTTCAAGATTCAGACCGACCATAAGCCCCTCTTGTGGCTAAATCAGATGAAGGGTGAAAACCCCAAACTGCTTAGGTGGTCCATTTCCCTACAGGGTATGGACTTTACAGTGGAGCACCGGCCAGGTACTGACCATGGGAATGCAGATGGTCTCTCCAGGTACTTCCACTTAGGACATGAAGACGAGACTGGTCAAGGCTAGTTTAATGTCCCTGCGTTTGGGGGGGGGGGGTTGTGTAGGAGAGTAGGGTCTGCTATCCTATGGTCACCCCACATTTTTGCTTTTTGCTTTTTGCTTCACTGGTTTTTGACATATTGAGGCTATGGGCCTGCCAATCAAACCCCCAGCCTGCTGTTCTCTCTACTAAATTTACACTATGCACCCTATGTGCATAACCAATTGGAAGTGGATCACCCTGTGAGCCCCTGTACCAGTGTACACTAGGTACCCAGGGCATTGGTGTATCTAAGGCCTGCCAGGGGCTGAAGCATGTATTATGCCACCCCAGGCTTGGCCTAACAAATTTGACACAACTGGCTGATCACTCAGCTGGGGTAAGTTGGTGTAACCACCTCTTACTTAGGTGTAGTCTACCTATACCTAACCTTAAATGGGACACATGTTAACCTATAAGTCACTCCTATGGCAGGCCTTAACAATCCTGAAGGCAGAGTGCTTGCTTCCATGTGAGATGGTGCTCTGGCATGAGCTGAGCCTGTCTGCAGTGGTCGGAACAACTTCCTTCTACTGTTTCCAGATATCGTCATACCATATACTCTTAAGTACATTATGAACCTCGCGGTTAAATGCTATCTTTGGTTTGGCTTTATCAAAACATGTCGAGTAAGGTGTCATACGAATTGGAATACTAACCCCTCGCCAATTCTGGAGACGGGGTTAGCATTCCACCCTTCTAGAGGGACACGACATGTACAGTACCTGAAACCCGGGTAAAATCAGACATAGCCTCAGCTCCACAAAATGGATGCTGCCACCACAGACACAAATCTGCCCTCCTGCTGCTGGGAGTTTTTCCAGCTTGGGAGGTGTGGACAAAGGGTTTCCTGCCAGGGGAGGTGCGTGCACCACCCCAGACAAGATTTTGTGTATTGGTCAGGTAGGGCTTGAAAGAAACCAGACATGCCTGAGGCTCACAAGGAGCCTCGGTGCATATGCCAGTTCAATCCGGTCCTGGGGCACACCAGTCCCGGGCCTGGGGCGAGCTGGACAAAGGATTGGGGGTGTAACCACCCCCCTTCCTGGTCCCACCCTTAGGGAGGGACCTAGCAGGTAGTCCGGCCCCTAGAATCCGCTTAAAGGTAGGAGCTGTGTCCTAAGACTTCAGACATCCTGGAATCAACTTAACTACAAGAAGAAGACGGGAACTTCGACGCTCTGCCGCACAGAGGACTGAAGCCAATCTCCCCTGTGGTCAGGGAGTGACCACCTTGCTAACGCAAGCACCATCCAGCGAATCAACGTCTGCTTTGCCGCCGCCTCCCGCCGGAGCCCGAGCCCAGAGACTGACAAGATCTGGACCTCCAGACCTCTCACCGCCCGATCCACAGTCCCTGAAAAGAAGGAACCCGTGGAGGCACCGAGACACGTGGAGCCAGCCATCTTGAAAAGACTACGACAAGCTGCAAGCGCAACAACCGAGGCTCCCTCCAAGTTGTGCTTTGGGATCTGAGAAGCCCAACACCCGAGCAGCATCTGCACCAAAGGTGAGCCCTCCAGCATCTCCACGATCTGCGTGGCGCCTTTCTGCATTTTGCCACTCGACGCGCCTAACTGGTTGCTGGCCCGCTGGCTAGTGGCCATCTTGGCGACGAACTTCAAGAACTACACCGCTGGTCTGGTTGCTCCAGACTGGCCCTTGCTCCCCTCGAAAGGAGCAGCCTCTCTGACCTTGCTGGTCAGAACCATCAGCTTATTTTCTTCTCCACAACAATTGCTTTTGCCAAGGCTTGTTTGCTTCGATCAAGTCGCCAACACCGCCGACAGCGAGAGCCTGCGGGGGACAGCTCGTGAACCGACTCCTGGACGTCGTTGACCTTCAGGGACCACGTGGCTGCAGAGACAAGCTACACCTTTCTTCCTGTTTGCACCCGACATCGCCTGGTACCCACCTGGTGCCACGCTGGTCACTGGCTAGTGACTGTGAACACTGTCCCCTCTGCTTACAGGTCTTCTACAACTCCGATCCACTCTTGGATCCACCGCATCTCTTCCGGACCGATCGCCTGCAGCATCTTTGTCTACAGGCTCCATTGAACAGATAGAAGAAACCCAACGCACTTCGAGACCTATGCACCCGCTTCCTGTGGGTGAGGTAAAGCTGGCACTCCGGTGCCCAAGTGTAGAGTATCATCTCTAGTGTCTGTGTTTCCAATCTTGAGTTCATAGTCCATCCGGAAGATCCTTTTTGCAGTAACTTTGTAACTTTTACGCACCCATTGAAAACCTATGGGAGCTCGTGTGTGACTATTTGCTCTGCACACGCAACCTGTGGACCTCCTGGTCACTAACTAAAGGTAGCTCCTTGTAGGCCCAGCGATTCTAGAGGCCCTAGGCCTTTTCCCTTTTCTGTTCGTGGTACTTATACCACTATTTTAGTATATGGTTTGAGTGGCCACCAGGGCCTATCCATATAAAGTGCAACTTCTGTGTATTCTAACGTATTCTTGTTTAACGATTTGTGCTCCTGTGCTCATAAAGAGTCTAGGGGATACTTTGAGAAATAAATACATATATATTTTCAATATATATCGGTGTGGTGTCCTTTCATTGGTATAAAAGGGGGTTGCATTTGGTAAAACAGCTTGCTTAACACGTTTCACGAGTTTAGCCTCAAAGACTGCTTAGCCTACGCTACCACTAGGGCAGCTAGTCCGAAAAGGTTGACTTACAACCACACCATAAGGGTTGCTTGGCATGGTACAAGGTGGTCACTTTAACTAGTGAACATCATATACCAGGCCAACTTCTCACAAGTAGGCACTAATCCTCAAGAAAGCCTAGTGTTCTCTCTTCTAGAGGTAAAGTGCGGTTTAGAGGCCTGTAGCATGGGGAAAGCGCCGGGCCCGGACGGGGTCCCAATAGATTTCTTCCAGGAGGATCAAGATCTTTGGGTCCCCCTGTTGACAAATGTTGTTAATAAGATAGCGCTATTGCCCCCCGCCATCATGGAAGACCAGTTTAATTGTCCCAATTTAAAAAAAGTGAGATATGGGTAATCCCAAAACAAAACCTACTGACCCATCTCCCTTATAGACACAACTGCCAAACTGATGGGTTGTCTCCTCTTGTCTTGGCTCGAATCCTAGGTGAGCGATAGGAACCTTTTAATGCAGACCTAGTATGGATTCCTACTGGGGAAGGGCACTATCGATCAGTGCTTGAACCTCTCTCTTATTATGGATAAATATGCGAGGCTTAGGGTGGGAAACTCTATCTAGCTTTTATGGATTTATTTGCAGCGTTTGACTGCGTGTCCCACCCAAAGCTCTGGAATATTATGGCAGAGATGGGAATTGACCAGCCCTTAATCAATTTCATCCGTCAACTGTATTCTGATGCCTCTGCATCAGTTTGGTATGGGAGGAATGGGGAGCACACCCACCGCTTTAGGATCTTAAGAGGGGTAAGACAAGGCTGCGTCACGCACCATTTCTATTCTCAATCTATACAAATGATGTGGAGGATGCGCTGGCGGGTGCTTGAAGCCAGCCTGCTCATGCCTGAAACTCCATTACCTAGAATTCCATGCTCACTGATCCGTCTCCACCCCTGCAGGCCAAGCATAGGTGGAGGAATCCAGTTCATCTATTGCTGGCTGCTGCTAGCCTGCTCACACCTGATGCACACCTGAAGCTCTTGAGCTTTTGCTCAATTCTTGTTCCTGCTCCAGCACAGCCTTCAGTGCTACTTTGTTATCTTGACTGCTGATCCAGCACTATTCTAGTATACCCTTGTAGCCTCCCCTTCTGTTTATCCTTTTGCAGTCCCTGCCTTTCTTCCCATTTCTTTGGTTCCAGTTCCTAGTTTGCTGTCTTTCTATTCCTGCTGTCTTGCTTCTATAACCTGGTATGTTTGTTACTTGCTTTCCACCAAGTGTGCCCAGTGATTTCCTTCCTTTCCTGTTAAGCACCCCTCCTTGCTAGCTCCTTGTCTATTGTGCTTATGTTTTGTTTAACACCCTTTTTGTTACTGCCTTGTGTGTTCCTTTTTGATTGCCAGGATCCGTGGGCACAGCTGACTACCTAGGTGGTATTTCTTGTTCACTGTGAGTATTGTCTTTGAGTTACATTTATAACATCCCCATAGGTATCAGCTCCACAGACCCTGCCTTTGCATGCATATCCTATTTGTGGGTATTTGCAGTCAGTATCTGTAACAGCAATTGTGGGTGAGGAACTTACTGAGCTTCAGTCTTACCGTGTGGAGCTTCTGAGTTCTTTACCCCACACTCCCTTTATTGTTAATGTTGTTTCATATATATGTCTTGCACATTCGTCCTGGGTGTAGTTATTCTGAATGCTAAATCCCCTCATGAGTGCCTGTCCTTTCTGAGTCTTAGCCATCGTGTTCGTTTGTGCAGGCTTCCCCTTTGGGTCTTTTTTCTCCTCTGACGTCCTGTTTGATCCTGGGCAGTGCTGTACTCTGTGTTCTGCTTACGTTTTCTAACCAGTTGCCAGTCTTTGCCCAAGTCCCTGACTATGTTCCCGATATAGTCCCGGACAGTCCCTGACAAAAACAAGGGGGGAAATCAGGACATTACACTGTAAAATACGGGTGGAGGACAACAAGGCTCGATGCAGCGACCTCTTCCTTGAAGGTGATGAAGCCAAGTCAGGTTTTATGGCAGAGACGCAGTAATCAAACAGCGCATCCAATGATGTCCGCCATTACCCGCATAAGTCCGAGGTCTGGCGAAACCTCGAATGCTTGCTTACGGGACAAAATACACTAAACAGCTGACCTTTGTGACCCAGTCACACCGTCTGCTGCAAACAGGCAGAGAGAAGGCCTACACTATGGGACCACCTTCCCATGTCCCATACAAACCCCACTTGTGATTATGCAAGCTGAGTGGGCCATAACACCTGACAGACAAAACAACCACTGCCAGAACCAGCTTCACCAACTGCATGACAATAGTAGCAGACTGGATGTAAACAAACAAGCTGCTGCAGCTCAACTCCGACACGACGGAAGTACTGGTCTCCCACAACAAGACTTCCCCACGGGACTCCACCTGGTGGCTGTTGGAGCTTGGCCCAACACCCACATACCATGCAAGAAATCTAGGGATCATCCTAGATGACAAGCTCAACATGACGGCTCAAGTCCACACAGTCGGCATCTTCTTCCACATCCTACGCATGCTGCGAAAAATCTTCAAATGGTTGCCTCAGAACACCAGACGGACTATCATGTAAGCCCTCATCACCAGCAGACTGGACTACGGAACACTCTATGCCAGAATCCCCAAACAACTCTTACACAGACTCTAGAGTATCCAGTACACTGCTGCAAGACTCATACTCGCCCTCCAAAGCCACACCCACTTCACGCCACACCTCAGTAAGCATTCACAAGCACAGCCAATTCAAACTTTTCATTCGCACATGCCAAGCCCTACACAACACAGGACAAGAATACTTGAAAGGCCAAATACACTTTAATCAATTCACCAGACATCTACACTCTGCCTCATTCAGGCTTGCACACTTTCCCCACATCCACAAAAGCAAAACTAGAGGTTGCTCATTCTCCTACATTACACCCAAGACATAGAATGACCTCTCTCAACATATCAGAGCCTCCTCCTCACTTCATGAGTTCCACAAGAAGCTGAAGACTTGGCTCTTCGTATAAACACTTGGGGATCACAAACCTATACACCTGCCCAAGCCCCTGGATACACACTCGGTGATTAGTGCACTATGCAAATCAATATAACTTAACATGGCATGTTGCTCGTATCAAGAGGAACTATCTTTCCATATAGCTTAGCTTATACTGAATGAGGCATTTTTAATGTGCTCTAAAGAGCCATTTCAGATATAAGCTAACCATCACAACTTGCAATGTTTAACAATTATTCACTGCAGAAATAGCCATCAAGTTGAAAGGGCCTTTTTTGTCCATTTTGATTTTATCATCACTTGCATTCCTGGTCGAAGAATGTGTTTGTGTCAACTTGTGGACGCTTTGTCCTGCTGACTCTAGAGTCATCACCATTCATGAGCAATCTATAATTCTTCCTCAATATTTTGTTGGAATAGTACAGTCTTTTCTAGAAAGGATTAAAAGAGCACAAGAAGAGATGGATCCAAAGGCCTTAGAAGATCTTCATCTAAAGACCCCCTTGATGCAATTAAATGAGCAATATTTTAGTCCGCAAACTATCTTTATTCCCACTGATGAATTACAAGTGGAATTTATGAAGATGTGTTATAATTCAGCCATTTCTGGCCTCAGAGGAGTTAAAAAACCTTTTGGTTTTCTCTTACCGTTGTTATGGTGGCAAATGGTTCATTCTGAAAACCAGGAATATGTTCCTGCTTGTCCTCTCCATTCACCACATAAATATTTGTACTCTTATACCTTAGGATATTTGCAACCTTTCCCAGTGACTCCTGGACCTAGGCATACAATTTCTATTGATTTTGTAACCTATCTTCCACTTTCTGAAGCTAACCAAATAATAATTGTGATAGTAGACGCGTTTTTATAGAGGGATAATTTTTTTACTCTGCAAATTATTCCAGCTTCTGAAAAAATGGTCCAAAGATTCTAGATTGATGTTTGTGCCTTTATGCATTGCCTCATAGTATAATCTCTGAAAACCCGCTCTTTACGCTGATATCTGTTACATTTTGTAATGACTTTGTGGAAGTCACTGGGGAGTTTAACAGGCTTTGTCTTCTTGTTATCATCACCAATATAAGGAAAGAGAATGAACTAACCGGAGTCTTGAACAATATTTAAGATGCAACTGAAGATTGGGGCTTGTATTTGTTAACTGTGTACAACAATGTGACTCAATACTAATAGAACGTTGTCTATTCTTTTGTATTGAAAGATTTCATCCAAGAGTTTTTCCTTCTTCTTCTACAGATGATCCATTAATGGTATTTATATGAACAGTGATGTGAGCATTGATGTGTTATTTCATGCTGCTTGCATCAAAAGATGATTGCACATTTATCGTTTAAACAAAATGTATTGTACTATGTTGTACTCCCAGTTTTGCTGTTTACACCAATCATTATCGAAGCACTATGTATCAGGACCTACCCTGAACACGTAAGGCCCGATTAACAAAGTGCATTTTGTAGTATGTAAAGTAGTTCACTACAAAGTGCAACTCACAAACCAATGAATGGAAATTTCCACCTCCACCTATCCTATCTTTTCTATGGGGAGATCCTCAAACGTGTAAGCTTACTACTTAATTGTAAATGTGGGAGTGACCAGGGCAAATGTCTGGAAAAGGAACAAATTTATTACTAAATTGTTGGAGTAGAGCTGTTTACGCAGAACTAGGGACGGGATTTGCACCAACCCACAAAAGAGTAAGTCTTGTGCTATTCAAAAATTTCATTTCTAAAGTTATTACAATGAAAAATTACCTATAAAAGTAGTAAATGTACTCTGCTCGAAGTTGGAGAAAGTCCAGCACCAAACTGCCAACCACTGGTATTGAAACACCTTTCTATAGAAAATAATGGCAGTTGTCAAATAAAATGAAATCCCATAGGAAATAATGTTAAATTGAATTAACTTATTTAAACTAGTTAAAAATATAAATAAATGTAATTTAATGTGCATTGTAATAATCTAAATTTAGAACTGATTTGTTTTTACCTTTTTTAATATTTTAATCTTTTTTGATTTAAAAATTATTTTAACATTCATTTTAAGATTTCTATTCAATTATAATTCAATGACATTTAATTAATTCTATACATCACTTTTAATAATTTTCAAAACATAATAAAAATATGTTTTTTACTTTAGGTGGGAAATTATCACTTAAACTTTGTACACATAATTTTAGTTGAATATAATATATTTGAAATAATTACATTTGTAATTGAAAGTAAGTTAATAGTGTTGGAGCTTCATTTACTTTAGTTTACATTAAAAAAATATAGCATTAATCTATATTAATGTTTAACAATAAATATGTTTGCAATATAAACTTATTTACTTAACCCCATACTTTACCATAGGGAGATTTCCACCACTAGGACAGAGCTCTCCTTATGGTAAAGTATAATAACAAGTAAAAAACTTTATTAACCTTGAGAAAAATAGTACAAATATTATACATTTTATATATTTATTTTAAATGTTGACCAAAATAAAAAAAATACTACAGTACTATTAACCTAATTTTCAAATAAATATGTGATTAATTTAAATATATTAAATGGAATACAAAATAATATTTCTGAAGTTAAAGACAATTCCTACAATAAATACAAAATAATAATATTTTTTATTATGTATTAATAATTAGTCAAAGTGATTTACCGAATTAATTTAAAGTAATTAAATTATATATTTATCAGAATTAATGTTGCATTAATATTTAAATCAGAAAAAGCCTATTAAATTATTTAAAAATTAAATATGTTTTATTTTCACTTAATTATTTTATTATTAAATTAAATGCAGTTATGTGTTTAAATATGTTAAATACTGTAATTAGATTTATCATTATTTCCTATTGGGTTTTATGTTAAGTCCCTACTTGTATTGATTTCAATGGGAGGATGTTGTTGTATCAGAGATTGGCTCTGTATGGTTCTGGACTGGACTTACGACTGGGTGTACTAGCTTATACTCATAAATCTGTCTCCACCTCCTGTTTCAGGGCTTAGAGAGGGTTGAGTCTACACTTTGGAGTAACTCTACACTAGTAAATGGTGAATAGCCCAAAGTAATAAAGTTACTGAAAAGTGTAAGATTAAATTTACATGTATAAATTACTCAGAAGTGTAAGTTACCTTTGTGAATAGCCCTAGTTTTCTCAGACCAAATGAATACATTGGATACTCTATATACACTACAGGAAGTTAGTGGAGCTATTGAACAACTGGCTAATGGCAAGTTCCTACGATGCAATATTTTTTCAACTGAGTTCTACTCTCACATCCTGGACATTCACACACCACAACTTTATAAGTTGTATGCTCTGGCTAAACAGATGGACACTCTTCAAACAAGTAGGGAAGTGAATATAGCAGTATTACCCAAATCCTATTGTGATTTCCCTAATGTCACCAGGTATCACCCACTATCAATGCTTAACCTGGACAGTAAAGTTCTAGGTACACTCCTGGTCTCAATATTTTTCAAGGTCTTAACTGATCTCATCTATGAAGATTAAAATGAGTCCATACCATTTAAAAGTATACCCTATAACAGGCGTAGGTCATATCTTGTCGTGGATATCATAGTCTATCTCACCAATATGGGTGCTGCAGTGACCTCCATCTACATAGAAAATGTCTTTGACACATTGGGATGAGATTATTTATTCCAGGTGTTACAGGCCATGGGCTTTTAAGAAGAGCCTGCCTGGATTCAACTACTGTTCACAGATCCTATAGCTATGAAGAAAATGGTAGTGGTTATAACTAGTTCTAGGCGAGTGGGAAAGGGAACTCAGCAAGGTTGTCCACTGTCACCTTTGTTGCTAGCCCATGCAATTGAACCATTTGCTAATTGTTTACGAAGTGCTGGGAACATGCACAGTTTTTAGATTTATGATGAGCCCCATGTCATCTCTTTAAATGCTGATTACATATTGTTATCTGTGAAGAACTGGATTGATGCCAATGATATCTGAGTTAGGCAAATTTGGCATAGTAGTGAGTCTGAAGGTCATAATACACAAATTATGCCTTTTCCAGCTGGCCAGATTGTAAAACCAACATTTGGGTTCATAAGAACATATTTTTCAATATTTATGTATAGAGGTGCATCATGTGGATGAGCATGTCAAAGATATGAATGTCTCCTGAACTCGGAGAAGACTTAAGAGCTCAACCTCTTTCTGGAAACGCTTCCATCTATCAAGGGTAGCACAGTGGTCTTTTCTAAAATTATATTACTGCCTAGGCTCCACTATTACATTGTTAATATAGCTAGGGTTCTTATTCCCACCATTTGAAAGGAAATTATTGCCATAGTGCCTGATATGACCTGAGATTGAGACGAATGCAGAATTGATTTCCACAAACTGCAGCTCCTGGTTACAGAGTACATAATTGATTCTCCAGCATTATATCTAATATCTATAGCTATATATACATCTATATTCACTAAAAAAAACTAAAGGTTAAAGTAACGTTATAGTTAGGTGAATATGTCAGTGACAACATTAACATTTTGAACTAAAAAATGATATAGAAATTCACCGGTTATAGTCATCAGAGCTAACTCTAACTTGTGGTCATAATCCTTGAATGGCTGGGACCAAGTTATGGTTAGCTCTGCCTCCCGCCCCACCTCCCTGAACTTCTTTTAGCCCCAGGGCCATCTGTATTAGAAAAGGGGAGGAGGGCCATGGGGCCCGGCTGAGCCATATTGGACCTCTGGGACCCAAGGGCCATATTTTAATAAAAAGTCTTGAGGCAGTTCCTAGTACTCCACGAGCCTACGGTCTGTTACCTGCTGTATTTTAGATGCATGCAGGCTGCCTCGCCATCCGTGTCAACAGTGTTTCCTGCTGTAGTCACTGCACGCAGATGAGGTGGACTCCAATGCTGGCACATACTACTGTGCCGCCGTCAGGTTGGCGAGTTCCTGCGGCGCAGATTTAGATTTCATAATTTTGCTGGCAGACTCCTAGCAGCGACTCCCAGATGGAGTGAGTCTGTAGCAATACGCGCTCAACAATGTACCATCAACAGTGACCATTAGATGGATGCCAGTAGAGCACACCTGATGTCCATTGGCCAAATGGAAACACCTGCATATCACACTATACCACACACCACGTTTCAGACCATGATCCTTTGCTATCCCACTGTACCACAGCACTTGCCAGTAGAGCTTTACCCAGTTTAGTCAGGTATTTTTTGTTTCTTTTCCTTGTTACTTGCCCCTTCACTTTTTTTTCATCTTTTGGTCAATTTGTTAATCTAATATTACTTTTTTGCACAATGCCAGGCCACAACAATCCTCGTTTTAGTGAGGGCGAGTTGTCAGTCATGGTGGATGAAATCATAAGAGTAGAGTCACAATTATTTGTCCAAAATACACCCATATTGCAGAAAAAACACATGTGAGACAGAATAGCCGACAGAGTGAATGCTGTAGCTAACAACCTGTATACACAGGAGGAAATTAGGAAGAGGTGGCATGACCTGCGAGAAATGGGGAGGTTCTCTGGCCTCCAAGCGTCACATGGAGGCCCACAAGACTGGTGGTGGTTTTCCCAGGCTCCCCTTACAACTCACGCCCTGGGAGGAGAAGGTCTTGCAGATCCTACATCCTGAAGGCTTGACAGGAATACCTGGTGGAGTGGAGTCTGGTAAGTTACACTTTACATTCTCTTACTAAACCTCAATGTCCTGTTTGATTGGAACTTAGCTATTGTTAACGTGGGCTGCACTTTGTTTCATAACATAGAACCTCAAACTATCACTTTCCGATCATTTACATTGTTTGAGTGAGTTTATTGTGTTGCATCTAAGATTACACATGTCAATCTCCTTTACATGTCACATGATGGTATGGTGCCTGTAAGTGTTACCACACCAAATAACCCATTAGCCATATTTGTGTCTGGCCCATTTCCACTGCATATTTTCTACAGGTATCTTCCAGTAACCATTTTGCAAGAGTTGGTTAGTTGTCTTTGAAATGCCTACAATCACCATGATGCCCTGTTTCTGTAGCTCAAAAGAATATTGCTCTGTTATATTGCTTATTCTATCTTGTCTATCATATTTCAATACATGGTGTAGTGATCAATCCATATTCAATGCTCTCTTCTGAAAATTATTTGTGTTGTTTTCTGAATGTTGTCCTGTTCTTCTCCAACAATTGAATTGATGTCATGAGTTTCACAAATCAAACTGTGTTGACAATAAAATTGTAAGCTATGGTAATTTCTATGCTGAATATAAGTGGTGCTTGCAAAAATTGACTGACTCTGCACTGTTTGCATGATTATGAATGCCTAACATCCATCCAAGTTGTGTAAATAGCTGTTTTGAACTCGGCTAGGCCATGGAATTGCCAATTACATCTTTTACCTCTGCACTGTGGTGACCTGAATGGTTGAGAGATGTTAGGTATTCTTCCTAATCACTTCATGAACATTTCGGGACATCTGATTACCTGCTTATTTGAAATTGTACTGTTTGCAATTGCTAAACGTTAGGGTAGTATGTGCTATACCACTTAAAGCTATCATTACAATAATCTCTACTTATTTTGTCTTCTAGGTATCTACATTGTTTGTGTAAAAAGATTTGATTGTACCATACACCCTTTTACTAATACATTTTTTCTCAATTTCTCAATAGGTCCAACTTGCAGAGCACATGGCCACAAATCTGTACTGAAGAGACCACCACTCCAGCCCGAAGTTTAGCCGTCAGTTAGGACAACACATCTGGTAATCTGGAGAATTAGGAGGATACTGATACATCTGGTCAGTCTGGGCATACAACTCCAGTGATACTCACTGCACCACCAACAACACCTCCTACCCATAACACCTCCGCAAATGGAAGATACCAATTCCTGAGTTCCTCCTACCACTGTGAAACCGATCGTGTGCCCTCCAGTCCTGGATAATGTTGAGACCACAGCACTACCAGCTCCAGCTCACCAAAGAACCAGCCAGATGGGGCTAAGGGGTCGTGATAGGGATAATGTAGGCCAGCATAGTGAGGACACTGGGGTCACCATGCCTCAGACCATCATCAACCTAGGTGCCGATCACGATCCGGTAAAAACCGGGTACGAACCGTCGGACGGAGCACAATCTCCGCCCGACGCGTACCCGGTCGTCAATTTTCACAAACAAGGAATTACGATTCGCACGGGTACACCATCACCGTACGAATCGTAAAAAAGCCCGACCGAACCAAAAAACACCTACCAATGCGATCCGGGAAAGCGCCGACCTGACGTCGGGACGCTCGCAGCCAGCCATTCACGACCCAGGAATCACGATTCGCACCGACGTCACCCCGCACGGTGAATATTTTGCGGCAGCCAAAAACTGCCGGGAAATCAGGACGACGCGAACAAGGACCACCAGTACGCGACGGACAGACAGGACGACGCGAACAAGGAGGACCAGTACGTGACGGACACAAGGACGACGCCACCAAGGAGGACCCGTACGCGACAGGACGACGCGATCAAGGAGGACCCGTACGCGACAGGACGACGCGAGCAAGGAGTACCAGTACGCGACGGACAGACATGGACCCGAACCTACGAGTCATCCCTGCCCTCATAGCAGTACACCTCCTCTACAGGTTACGACGCAGACGCAGCAGAAGGTCAGAATAACTAAGGGAGGGGGGAAAGTGGGGTGGGGTGGGGGTGGCACGACCAGGGCAGGCCACAAAACAACCACATAAGTCACACACCACACATGGCCTGGACATACCTGACTCCCATGCCCTGGTCACCACGAGGGGGTGGGGGCGTGTCCTGAAAAGCCGGCGACCGCCACAACGGAAGTCCGTCACCACGCGAACCGGCAACACAACCAGACAGGTACGTCCCGTACCCACGCCTGAAGAGCGTGGGTACGAGTCGGACCACGCCCACACACGTCACCCCAACCGTGGCGGGACGGATCGCACCCACGTGGCAAAGGCCTGGGTACGGGCCGCACAAACATCACATAGCGTGGGGACGGATATGTACGGACCCCACCCCCAACCCGTATGCAAGGAGCGTACCCCCCAGCCCAACAGTGTAAGTACGACCCGTACCCCCACCCGCGTATGCATGGAGCGTACCCCCCAGCCCAACAGTGTAAGTACGACTCGAACCCTCACCCGCGTATGCAAGGAGCGTACCCCCCAGCCCAACAGTGTAAGTACGACCCGTACCCCCACCCGCGTATGCATGGAGCGTACCCCCCAGCCCAACAGTGTAAGTACGACCCGTACCCCCACCCGCGTATGCATGGAGCGTACCCCCCATGCCAACAGTGTAAGTACGACCCGTACCCCCACCCGCGTATGCAAGGAGCGTACCCCCAGCCCAACAGTGTAAGTACGACCCGTACCCCCACCCGCGTATGCAAGGAGCGTACCCCCCATGCCAACAGTGTAAGTACGACCCGTACCCCCACCTGTGTATGCAAGGAGCGTACCCCCCAGCCCAACAGTGTAAGTACGACCCGTACCCCCACCCGCGTATGCATGGAGCGTACCCCCCAGCCCAACAGTGTAAGTACGACCCGTACCCCCACCCGCGTATGCATGGAGCGTACCCCCCATGCCAACAGTGTAAGTACGACCCGTACCCCCACCCGCGTATGCATGGAGCGTACCCCCCATGCCAACAGTGTAAGTACGACTCGAACCCTCACCCACGTATGCAAGGAGCGTACCCCCCAGCCCAACAGTGTAAGTACGACCCGTACCCCCACCCGCGTATGCAAGGAGCGTACCCCCCAGCCCAACAGTGTAAGTACGACCCGTACCCCCACCCGCGTATGCATGGAGCGTACCCCCCATGCCAACAGTGTAAGTACGACTCGAACCCTCACCCGCGTATGCAAGGAGCGTACCCCCCAGCCCAACAGTGTAAGTACGACCCGTACCCCCACCCGTGTATGCAAGGAGCGTACCCCCCAGCCCAACAGTGTAAGTACGACCCGTACCCCCACCCGCGTATGCATGGAGCGTACCCCCCATGCCAACAGTGTAAGTACGACTCGAACCCTCACCCGCGTATGCAAGGAGCGTACCCCCCAGCCCAACAGTGTAAGTACGACCCGTACCCCCACCCGCGTATGCATGGAGCGTACCCCCACCACACCAGTGTAAGTAGACTCGTACCCTCACCTCGAATGCATTGAGCGTACCCCCACCGTGTATGTTCCAAGCGTACATATCCTGAAATCGGAGGTGTGTGTGCAGAGTCCACCCAGCAGTGCCCTGAGACAGGAGGGGTGTGTGCAGAGTCCTCCCAGCAGTGCCCTGAGACAGGAGGGGTGGGTGCCTATCACTCCCAGCAGTGCCCTGAGACAGGAGGGGTGTGTGCAGAGTCCTCCCAGCAGTGCCCTGAGACAGGAGGGGTGGGTGCCTATCACTCCCAGCAGTGCCCTGAGACAGGAGGGGTGGGTGTGGAGTCCTCCCAGCAGTGCCCTGAGACAGGAGGGGTGTGTGCAGAGTCCTCCCAGCAGTGCCCTGAGACAGGAGGGGTGGGTGCCTATCACTCCCAGCAGTGCCCTGAGACAGGAGGGGTGTGTGCAGAGTCCTCCCAGCAGTGCCCTGTGACAGGAGGGGTGTGTGCAGAGTCCTCCCAGCAGTGCCCTGAGACAGGAGGGGTGGGTGCCTATCACTCCCAGCAGTGCCCTGAGACAGGAGGGGTGGGTGTGGAGTCCTCCCAGCAGTGCCCTGAGACAGGAGGGGTGTAACACATGTGTGTGAGGCCAGAATTATCCACATGCATACTGGCTACAAGGGAACATGTCCCCATGAACTCATGTCAACAGACTCCACACACAAGTACAGTGATCACCAAGGATGCCACGATTGTTGCAGGTGGACACATGGCCCTGCATGCATGGCCAAAGTAGAAGGGCTCCGTCACACACACAGCTCATGTAGACACAGCTCTGCGCTAAACATTGGGAACACCCTGCAGGGAAGAAAGCTGGGTACACAGAGGAAGGAATACACCCTGGGACAAGTGCACCATGCAGTAACTGCTTACATGAACAAAGAAAGTTAGCCAACACCTTGTGATGGCACACAGATCCCAGGGTCCCACCAATGAGCAGTACACTACTACACATCCCACACACCCAAACCCTTACACACCACCCAAAACCATGTAGCAGCCCCACCAACACCAATACCAGCATAGCAGTAGTGTGATAATGAAAATAAAAGTAAGCTTTATTCAGCATGAGCACAATGTCCGTGGATCGCAGGCAGTTCAATCTTCACAAAGCCCATAGGGCAGTCAATGATCCTCAGCTGGATGGGGGACACAGTGGGATGCGTGTCCCCTACCTTGCCTGCACAGTCAAATGGCATCGTCTTCCACACTGGTGAGGGCATCAGGGGGGGGGGGAAGCAACAGGCACCGCAGGGACATCAGGGCAAAGGGGCGGCGTTGTGGGTGCAGGGATGGAGGACTCCACCACAGGGGGTGGGGCAGGGCCAAAGGCGGAGGCCAGGATGGCACTACACACCTTTGCAAGGTCCTCCAGGGAGTCCCCTGCACCCGAAGGGACCTCAGGCCCCAAGGAGGGGGGGGGGGTCAGAGGGATGGGTCGCAGCGCCACTGGGGGAGGGTGGAGACAGGGGGGGAGACTCAACCACCCTGACCGGGGACCTCCTTGACCGCTTGCGTGGTGGTGTAACCGTGGGGCTCAGGGACAGAGCGGCCATGAAGGAGTCCTTGGGGGAGATGTGGCCAGGAGAGCTGAGGGGAGGGGATTTGGAGGGAGTGGACTGGGTGGAATGCGGACTCCCACTATGGCTGCGTGTCACACGTTTGCCCCCCGACCCAGTGGGTGTGCCTACCTCACCCTGTGTGTGCGTGTCAGGAGGAGTGCGGTGGACCTTCCCTGCTGGTGTGGTGCCCGTGTCCGTTGATGTGGGTGCATGCCGACGTCTGGGTGTACGTGGGACAGGCATGGGAGTGGGAAGTGTGGATGGGGCAGGGGTAGGTGGGGGGAGGTCGCGCTGCAGGAGACCCACTGCTGCAGTCAGTGTGGAGTCGATGGACCTCAGCAAGTTGCGTTGGTCAGCCTGCGATGAATGAATGCCCTCCAAGAAAGCCTCGATGTTGGTGAGGGTTTTGCCGTGGGCATGGAGGACATTAAGGATCGCAGCCTGACCAACCTGCAGTTGCCGCTGGATGTCCACAGACTCTGCATTGGCGGCAGCAGTGGAGACAGGGGCAGGGGGTGCGGTGCCTGGCAGGAAGGAGACATGCTGTGACCGGGCACGCTGGGAAGGGACACGAGCAAGTGGGAGGCGGCTGATGGAAACTGAGGGGGCGGTGCGAGGTGTTGTTCCGCTGTCAGCTGCTGGTGCAGCCTCCGCCCACTCGGAGACATCGTCCTCGGACCTGTCAGCTTCGTAGTCTGATGTGCCAGTCGACAGGTCCTCGGCCACACTCTCCTCCGCCTCTGTCCCACTCGATGTGCCAGACCCGATGTCACGGCTGGCACTGGTGCTCGGTCCCTCCGCCTGGTCTGTGTCCATGTCTCCCTCTGTGTCCCCCGACGATGCTGTGGGCAGGGTGGAGAGACAGAAATTAATCAGACACCTGTACACATCTGTCACATGAGTCCAATCTACATAGGTAACATTGCATAGCCTGAAAAGGAAGATCCCTAACATCTACTGAACAGGGTACCGATGTAGGGCATGAAACACACAGTTGGTTGAGCCACCATGCCACTGAAATACCATGGAGAGCATGAGACAATAGCTAAAGACAGGAAACGGAGTCTGACATAGCACCCAGGCCCTGGGGACAATCCAGCACTGCATCTGCACCACACAGCGTTTGCGAAAATACCGATGACCAGGGACCATATCCATGAACTTGAGACACATGCTGCATAGGTAATGCTGAAAACATGCCCAACATGACTCGGTCACTGCACATTGCGTGTGTGTCCAGACACATCACACACTGCCCAGACCCGGCAAGTGGAAATCAGGATTTGACACATAGGCATTGCCCGCCCCAACAAGACCCTACACGAGGCAAATTGTTGAGACACAGGTGGCACCAACATCTCATAGTCTGGGTGATACACACAGGGGCAGGCAAAAAGCAAGATTGGACGCCAAACAGCCAAGGTGCGCCTGTACAAATAATGAGGTACCAGTGCCCATCCTCAGATGAGTATAACAAGACACACAGGCACTGGCAACTGTGAGTATGAAGAAGGACAATCAGGTCAGGCTGCACAGTGGACACCTGTACAAAATAGCACGTCTATATACATGGTGACAGGGGACAATGGCACAGAGCACAACCTACGCTGTAGACACTGAGATTGGCCACGTTTATGATGACACATACACCACTGAGGAAAAGGTGCCCCAGGGGACAGTAGTGGGCACGCAACTACATGCTACTGAATGGTAATGACTGCAACACACGTCACCATCCCTGCACTATGTGTATCGCACACTCATGCACATCATGTCACAGGCCACTACATAGGACATGCGCGCTGTAAGGCATGACACATGAGAGACCAACTCCCATGTCTGGAGTCAGCATCAGTGCCAACTGACATGGAACCCACATGCAGTGAACTTGACAGTGCACAGGCAAGGTCCCACAACCTGTTACACACCACCCCCACACATGATGCTACAGTCATTGTTCTCGTGGACAAAGCGCCACCCTACATTACCTTGTGAAGGAGTGACTACACACAGACCAGGGAGCACATTGCAAGGAGGGGAAGGGTGGCAGGGGCACAGCGCTATACTGGGGCAAACAGGATCTGCACAGCACCCTTAAACCCTGCCAGTGAATTCATGCTACTGTGCCCTTACAAATGCCGGTGACACACAACAAACACACATGTACCTACCCCCTTCCGGCTGCTGCATCGCCTGTAAGCGCCTCTCCAGGTCTGGAAAGACCACCGGCAGCACACGCCTGTGGAGGTGGCTCAGACGGCGGCGGCCGCGGTTCTTGTGGCTCTCAGGTGAGTCCCCCAGCAGGAGCCGTGCAATCCTCCGCGTCCAGCACCGGATATCCTGCCAGCGTTTCCTCACCTGGGGCAGGCTCCGCCTCCGACCATCCACACCCCTCACGGCACTGACGGCGGTCAGCCAGATCTGCTCCTTGGCAGTGGCGCCTACCTGTGAGGAGGAACAAGTGACACCACATCAATACACCAGCCACATGTCACAGAGAGACATATGGGTACAAATTAGCTGGTTACAACAAGGCATGTCATGCAGCCAACGCATTGCACCTTTGTCATAGGGACATCATCCCCTGGTGAGGGAAAAAGCAGTACGTGCCACAGTGGGTACACAGGTGGAATGATGGCAATGTCACAATCAATGATCAAGGCTCACACTGTGCATCACACCCACCCCTCCTGTCTCAGGGCACTGCTGTGAGTGATAGGCCCCCACCCCTCCTGTCTCAGGGCACTGCTGGGAGTGATAGGCCCCCACCCCTCCTGTCTCAGGGCACTGCTGTGAGTGATAGGCCCCCACCCCTCCTGTCTCAGGGCACTGCTGTGAGTGATAGGCCCCCACCCCTCCTGTCTCAGGGCACTGCTGGGAGTGATAGGCCCCCACCCCTCCTGTCTCAGGGCACTGCTGGGAGTGATAGGCCCCCACCCCTCCTGTCTCAGGGCACTGCTGGGAGACATCAGGCACCCCCCCCTGGGACCCCCCCGACAGTACATGGCATGTGTGTTACACCTGGACGCAATGGCAGAAGTCACAGTCACAACATAGGGACAGTCTGTGGCAGTGGCCTATGCACTCACCTGATACCCTGGTCGCCCATACAGCATGGAGTACTGTGGGAGGATCACATCCAGCAGAGCCATGTTCTCCTCCAGGGTGAATGGCTGTGTCCTCTCCACAGCCCTTGACATGGTTCCAGGGAATCAGTCGCAGCAGCTGGGTCGACGAATGCAAAGATGTGCAGGCAAGTGCTCCCTCATGGGACCTGGCTGCCTTATATGTGCCCTTCTGCCCAGTCTCATGCACAGGAGTACAGAGTGATTGGTCACTCACATTTGCATCCTATGTTTCCACCAATCACTTCAAACCTAGCAGTCTGTGGGTTCTCTATCGGTTTCATTCTCCTGCATGATGTCAGCCCCACAAACACATTGCAACAAAGTAGAAGAATTCCAACTGACTTCTGCTGTGCACCTTCCAGAACAATTTCGAATTTTGAACTTGGTCTCCATGACAACCAGCATGCATGTAGGCCTTAATACTTGTCCCCTATGTAATTTGGAGCATCACACACAGGTACGATGCGTTTCGGGGCCCTAGGGCACCCCAAATGCATGGCAACGGCCCGTACATGCATGCCTACGCTCTCCATCACTATGGGTCTGCACGCGTATGCGTACCCGTAGTGGTACGGACCGTACACTCGCATCTACGCTCACTATCACTATGGGTCTGCACGCGTATGCGTACCCGTAGTGGTACGGACCGTACACTCGCATCTACGCTCACTATCACTATGGGTCTGCACGCGTATGCGTACCCGTAGTGCTACGGACCGTACAAATGCCTGTACGCTCGCCATCACGATGGGTACACATACGGCAGCACTCCCACAGTGATTTGGGAACATGCACAGGCCCTCTCAGCAGCAGTACGGCGGTTTTTACACATCACTGTGGTGATAGGCGACACACATGTAGGAATAGGGCGGACATACTTGTCCATGGATGGACATACTTGTCCAGGAATGGACATCAAGGCATCGTCTGTGCATTACTACATGTGTGGGGCACAGGTGTCACAGGCTGTGATGTGGAACATGCCTCCTGAGTGGAGAAGGCACCAGATGTATGATGAGATGTGTACATGTGTACTGTGTGAGGGTGCAATGTGTGCCAGGCATGCCCTTGACTCCTTTGACATGTGTGCATGTGGGACTGCGCACTTGGGGTGAGCGTCACTGGCATGGCACGGACACCAACACACGGAAGTGTCCCATGATGCCCGGGACAGGGGTCATGACACATGACTTGTCACTACCCACAGTGCACAATGTGACTATGTCATATATGTGTCCTGGATTTACATCAGGTTGATGTTGTAGCACCCTCAAAAGCTGCAGCCGTTGCAGCAACCAACATGTGGCTGTGTGTAGATTGTCATTGCACACTGTTCCCAACACCATGCCACATGTGTTATCGGATGTGAGGTGCACATGTATGCATGGGACACGGAGTAGCGTGACAAGGCCATGTCAGCAAACTCACAAGGAATGTGTGGTGAGTCATGACATGTGCACCTTCATGGCAAGGTGTGTGGGCTGTCCTAGTGTAATGTCATGTGACCTGTGGCTCCAGTGTCCCGCTACCAGTCTCTGCAATCGGCATCACACTTCTGCTGATGTGTGGGTGTATGTCACTCCTGTCTTGCGTCGGGCAGTGCACTTGCACTGGGACACAGCTATTTCCATGGCGTGGCATGGGGAGGTTCTCAATCACCGTGTGTAGCTGGGTCTTGGAAGGAGTGTCACCTTGCATCCATACGTGTCCTGGGCATGTAGCACATGCCTGACTCCCTATGTGGCATGTGTGTATTGCCAGATTTACATGTGCTCAGTAGACATGAGTTGTTCTCGTAGTGCACTCACTCTTCCTTGTCACTTCCAAATTACTGCAGAGCGCCTCCTGTTGCCCGAAGAATTCCAGACTTGGCTACCATGCAGGAGAATGACAGGATCCGGCTCTACCGCTTCACCCAACCGTTGATTCTGGAGCTGACGGCGAGACTGGCACCACACCTGCAACCGCAGCACAGGTATCCTACGGCACTGACACCCCAGCTGAAGGTAATGGCTGCCCTACATTTTCTGGCCACGGGTACCTTCCAAAATACCATAGCTCATGTTGGTGGCATGTCCCAGAGCATGTTCAACGGTGTGCTGCATGATTTCTTGGAGGCCATGTTGATTCACCTGGATGACTTCATCAAGTTCCCAACCCCTGAACAGATGACTGAGGTCAAGCGTGGATTCTATGCCCTGGGAGGGATGCCCCATGTCATTGGGTCCATAGATGGGACACATGTAGGTTTGGTACCACCACACGCACGGGAGGTGGCGTACCGCAATCGGAAGCACTACCACTCCATCAATGCCCTTGTGGTGTGTCTGTCCAATATGGTGATTTCACATGTCTGTGCTCGTTTCCCAGGATCAGCACACGATGCCTACATCATGAGGCGTAGCGGGATGCCTGATATGATGATGCAGCTGCGCAACGAACGGGCATGTGTTATTGGTGGGTACAGTCTGTCTGTCCTGTATTCTGTATAGCCGACCAGCACGACCGCTACACCAGTTCTAACGATGTCCATGTGCTTCCCATGTAGGGGACGCTGGCTATCCCAACATGCCTTGGCTGCTGACACCTCTCCGCAACCCCATCACGCCGGCCCAGCTCCGCTATAACACCGCCCATGGCCGGACAAGGCGAGTGATAGAGAGGACGTTTGGCATGCTGAAGAGCCGATTCCGGTGCCTCCACAAGACCGGCGGTGCACTCCCTTATGCCCCGGCGAAGGTCTGCAAGATCTTCATGGTCTGCTGCATGCTGCACAACATGGCAGTTGAAAGAGCTGTGCCACTCATCCTGAATCAACATGACGAGGACCATCCACCCGTGGAGGACGAAGGGCTTGGCAATGGGGCTAGTGATGTGGAGGATGTGGAGCCGCAAGAGGACATCCGGACTCGGCTCATACGCGACTTCTTTGCTTAGTGGTGAGTACCAGGGTCTGAGTGTGCACGCATTGGTCCCCGTGTGGCATGCGTTGTGATGTGTGTCTCCACCTGCATGTATGGCACGTGGGTCAGAGGTGTGTGTGGGTGTGTCACTGGAGTGATGGTGGCAGTGATGGTAGTATTTCCCCAGTCATAATTGTGACCTAGCATGTTGTCATCCATACATGTGTCGAGTAACTGCACATGCAAGTGGCTGTGCTTTTTGTGGCTGACTTCTTGTGTGTCTCTCTTCCCCAGGTACCTGCGCATGCCGTTTGCTGGTTGCATTGTTGTGGCACTGCTATTCCTCATGGATATGACATCGTGGGCTGACTCAGCGTTACAGGCACGGACACGTTTGGAAGTCTCCATGGGGTAAGGGATGCATCTGGGGTGTATTGGGTGTGGCAGTTGTTCACGATGTGTGCACACTGGCCCGGTCGGGGTTTGGTTCCTCTGCAGACATGTGGCATCCCCATGGGACACGACATGCAGCTGGGTACACCTGAATAGATGGGCTGCCTGGTTGTCAGTCATCAGTGATGGGATAGTGGATTGTGATGATGGCATCAATGTGTGTGACACTGCCCTCGGACATATACGGTTGACATTGTCTTGACATGGCGTGGGACTTCCACATCAGCGGATGTATGGTGTATGGCAGGCTCTCCGTGAGCAGCTGTGGGTGTTTAGCTGTTAGCCGACGCTTGTGTGCCAGTTCCCTGGCTATCACGCATTTTTGCTGCAGAAGGGGGGTGCCAGTGTTGGAGCCACATGTTACTCCACATGATGTGTTCATGTGTACTTCGAGTTGCCTCTGCAATCCCAAAAACATGACTAATAAAGGTGTCCCTATGCCTCCAAGGTGCCTCTTCTCAGTCAATGCTGGTGTGTTGGCATGGTGCATCCTGCATGTCTGGCATGGTATTCCCTGATTGTGGCTATGTGTCAATGTTTCGAGTGGCAAGATGCAAGCTGTGTGTGTGTGCTGAGACTGTGTATTGGGCATGATGTCCATGACTGTGTGGGTATTGTGACATGTGCCATCCCCATGCATCCAACGTTGTCCATGACCCCATTCTCTGCATCCACCGGACTCAAGCTTGCAGGACATGGTTCTGCCACCTGTCTACACATACCTGGGTGCCCCCCAGGACACGGGCCAGGATCCCTGACCTCTGCGCATGACTGTTGCTGTACTCAATGTGTCTGTCAGCACGGTTGTTCGGCCACCCCCTCAGCTGGTTCTGACCATCACGGGTGTGTATGGTGCTCCATGTCTGTCTTGCCTAATAAACTGTGACCCATGTGTCCTGTGCCAGACTCAGGCCCCAGGGTGTGGGTGGTTGAAGTGAACAGATGACTCAGGCATGTTTAGACTGTACAAGACACATGTTAGGTAATAATGCTACCAGCAGGCATCTACTCTTAATAGTGTGATTTATTATTGGGGGGGGGGGGACAAAGTGAGGGGCTTTCCGGGATTAGGGAATCCAAAGTTCAGTAGGGGAGTTGGTGTCCTTGCCATTGGAAATCCTCAGAGTCCATGCCACAGTCTTTGTCAACATTGGTCAGCCAGTGACCAGCAGGGCCATGTGGCAGAGAATGTCTCTTGATGCTGTGATGCTGTTGCTCCAGTGGGCCAGGTGCCAGGCCAGGTGTCCTGGGAGATGGTGATGTAGCAGCCACCCTCACGGTCCTTTCCGTGGACGACCCGGCTTCCTGCGGGGAACCTCAGCAGCACGCCGTGACGACGTCTGGGATGCTCCGTCGGATGTTTCCTCCTCCTCCTCATGATCCCTCCCTGTGGGTGGTGATGTTCTCCGCCTTCTGGCACAGGGAGGGTCGGCCATGGTGTCGGCCATCCGACGGAGTTCAGCGTGAATCCCCTGGGACGCCGTCACTTGCTCAGCCTGTCTGTCCTCCATCCTCCGTTGGTGTAGCTGTAGACAGGCTATTAGCTCCGCATGTTGCTGGGCCTGCTGGACCTTGATCCCCTCGAGGACGGACACAACCTGGGCCATGCCCGTGGTGTCCTGCCGGTATGAGTCCAGGATGTTACGGACATGGGAAAATACCGGATCCCCAGCCAACTGGTCAGGCTCGCGCCTCCGCCGTCCTCCACTCCCACCACCCCTGCCCACTTGCGTCTGGCCTGCACTTGTGGGAACATCGGGTCTCCGGGACCCCTGAGGGGTGGCATTGGCGTTGTCGCCTGCCTCCTCCTGGGTGCCCGGGACACCGTGTCCCTCCTGGCGAGCCTGGCTGCATTGTGGTGTTGGGGCAGGGATCCTGGGTGTCTCCTGGGATGTGGCAGGAGTGGGGGTGGTGGTTGGCACGGTTGTACCTGACGCAGGTGCTGCAGGTGGTTGGACACCAGAGGGGCCAGGTCGGTCGGGGTCGTCCGCAGAGTGGTGAGAGTGGTCGCTGCCGGTGGGATCGGTCTCCGGCAGATCCGGGTCCTGTGAGTGTTCCCCCCCAGTGTTGGGGGGTGCAGCACGACGTTGACCTGTGTGTGAGAGAGAAAATGTTAATTTTGATCCATGCAACATCCATGTTTCATCCGTTACAAAGTTGGCACATTTCCTCTTGGAATTAGGATCTGTCTTGCATTCCACTCACAGTGCACTTGTGCATGGGTGTGTCCCTTGGGCACCAATTTGGCCCCTTTAACTATGTGTGGCACAGTCTTACTTGCTGCGTCAAGTGTGACTGCAGTCAGCAGTGGAGTGTGCATGTGTGGCGAGCCATGCATTTGCGCCTTCCTTGTAGCACTGTACATGTGCACATGGAGTGGATCCACACACTTATATGATGCAGGTGGCTGTCCTTGTGCTCGTGTACAGGTTGTGACATGGCCCTGCGTTTTGCCATGATGAAGAGGGGGGGTTCTGGCACTGGCCACCCTTGTCTACATGCACGCAGTCCACCTGCTGACGAGCAGACATTCCCACACACCAAAGGACTGATTTGCTCTCCCTGTGTCTCCCTCCTTCTCTGTCCCCCTCTCCCTCCCTCTCTGTCCCCCTCTCCCTCCCTCTGTGTGTCAGCCTCCTCCCTCTGTCCATCTTCCTGTGTCTCCCTCCCTCTCTGTCCCCCTCTCCCTCCCTCTCTGTCCCCCTCTCCCTCCCTCTGTGTGTCAGCCTCCTCCCTCTGTCCGTCTCCCTCCCTCTCAGTCCCCCTCTCCCTCCCTCTGTGTCCCCCTCTCCCTCCCTCCGTGTGTCACCCTCTGTCACCTTGGCCCAGATTCCTGGGCACACACTGTTAGCAGATCTTTGAGTGGCCCTTGGCCTGTTGATGTGAGTTTGTTTCTGATCTCCAGGCACCCATTTTGTCTGCTGTGTGTCTGTGCGCTGCTGCTGTGGTGGTGTGTGCTGCCACTCTTTCACAATGTTGGCTGTTCATTAGCTGCTGTCATGTGCAAAACAGTGCCTTCACCCCCATGTGTTGATGCAAGGCGTCCGCCATTTGCTGGCAAGTCATTCCTGTGTTGGGACACAGTGTTTGTCTAGCTGTGACCTAGGCCATATGGGCAGAGGGCATTGTTGTCTGCTTTGGAGTCGCACTATGTGATTCTTGGTGCCCAGCCTCCCGCCATCCGGGTTACCGTGTCATGTGTTGTTGTCTTCTGTGGCCTGTGACTTGACATTGTCCAGCTGGGTGCATGGGGCATGGTGGCAGCAGTGGCATGTGCCTGCTCATGGAGTGTGGTTGAGTCATGCGATGGCTTGTGGTGGTTGCGTGCCTGTTATTAATTTTGGTTGTGGTTGCAGTTCCCCCCATGTGAGGTGCGTTGTTTGTGTACTCACCCGGGTCTCGGAGTCCTTCTACTCCTTCAACTGCCTCCACCGGCAGTATGGCCATCACCCTCTCCTCCCAGGGATGGTACTGTACGGCTCTGCGGGAGGGCCCTCCTCCGGTGGCGTTGGCCTGGTCGTGTTCCTCCTGCCTCTTGGCTCTGACCCTCCTCCGCAGATCGTACCACCTGTTCTGGCAATCCTGCTTGGTCCTCCTGGTGTCCGCAACAGCATTCACAGCATCGACGATGGTCTGCCACATGGCTGTTTTGGCTGCCTGGCTGGTGCTTCTGACCAATGTTCCAAAGATCTGTGGCTCGACTCTGAGGATTTGATCAACAAGGACCTCCAACTCTCGGTGACTGAACTTTGGATTCTTGGTAGTGGGCATGGTGAGGGATGTGGGTGGGGATGGTGTGGGTGTGGGGGGTGTGTGGATGTTGGGGGGGGTGTGGATGGTTGTGTGTGTGTGTGAATGTGATGAGAGGGTGTTTGTGAGGGTGGTCGTGTGAAGGTGTGCAAGTGTAAGATGTGGTGTTGCTTGTAGTCTGGTTCTGTGGTGTCTGGCAGCAGTGAGTCTGTTGCAAAGGCTCATGGTTTGTGTGTGTGGGCCCTTTTCATTGGTCCATGGGTGGGTGTGGCAGTGTTTGAATTTTGGGTGGGTGTGTTATAAGGAGTGGTGGTGTATTGGGCCTCTGTTTGTTTTTGACAGTTGCAGGTCAGTGATTGTGTTCTTTTAGTGGTTGTTGGCCATGTTTAGTGGCTGTGTGCCTTTCGAATGGTGTATTCTTGTGTTGTTTTGTTTTGTCGAACGTACTGGGGTGTACATAGACGGTGGTACGACACGTGCAGGGGTGGGGGGGTGTACATTGACGGTGGTACGACACGTACTGGGGTGGGGGGGTGTACATTGACGGTGGTACGACACGTACTGGGGTGGGGGTGCGACTGGAACGTACTGGGGTGTACATAGACGGTGGTACGACACGTACAGGGGTGGGGGGGTGTACATTGACGGTGGTACGACACGTACTGGGGTGGGGGGGTGTACATTGACGGTGGTACGACACGTACAGGGGTGGGGGGGTGTACATTGACGGTGGTACGACACGTACTGGGGTGGGGGTACGACTGGAACATACTGGGGTGTGGGTAGACGGGGCTATGACACGTACTGGGGTGGGGGTGTGGCTCGAACGTACTGGGGTGTAGGTACACGGGGGTACGACACGTACTGGGGTGGGGGTGCGACTGGAACGTACTGGGGTGTACATAGACGGTGGTACGACACGTACAGGGGTGGGGGGGTGTACATTGACGGTGGTACGACACGTACTGGGGTGGGGGGGTGTACATTGACGGTGGTACGACACGTACTGGGGTGGGGGTGTGGCTCGAACGTACTGGGGTGTAGGTACACGGGGGGTACGACACGTACTGGGGTGGGGGTGCGACTGGAACGTACTGGGGTGTACATTGACGGTGGTACGACACGTACTGGGGTGGGGGTACGACTGGAACGTACTGGGGTGTACCTAGACGGGTGGGGGTATACATATACGGGGGGTACGTGTCAGACGTACGGGGGCTGGGGGGAGTGTTGGGCGCGTATGCGGGCACTTGTCTCCATGGTTGCTATGGGTGTTCGGTGCGGACGGTGTTTTTTCCATACGGTTGTACGCTCGGACGCACGGGATGGATCGTGATTCCTCGGTCGGACTTGGATTTTTACGTTTGTAAGGTAAATCGTCCGAGGACGTGTCGGACACATTTTCCGACCCGAGGACGTGTGGGGAATGATTCCCAGTGCGGTTCGTATGGACTTTTTACCATGCGAATCGTGATTGCCAGTTCGTACGGCACTTGTACGATTCGTACGGTAATAAGACCCGATACGAGTCGCACGGGGGAATTTTTTACCGGATCGTGATCGGCACCCAAGTCTTTGGAGTCTATCAACACTCCCAATACATGTTAAAATGACTATCCTCCCCAAGATTACTTTTCTCTTCCAGAATATCCCACTGGCCTTTAAAGATGAGTGGCTAAAAAAAATACAATCTAAAATATCTAGTTTTATTTGGGCCTCTAAAGGTGTGCGTATTTCGTGGAAAAAACTAAGACGTAAACATGAGAAGGGGGGCCTAAAGTTGCCAGATTTAATATACTATGCCAGGGTCTTTTTACTAAAAGGTGGAAAAGCGCTATTTAAGGGACCAGAGGATTCAGAAATAGGAAGGATGTATACAGCAATGCTAAAAAATATAAAAGGGGGAGAATATGTTTTATATACAAATATGGTGATCCGCGTTTCTTTATAAAAATTTGTTTAAAGAGTTTACGGAGTCTAGCGGAAACATGGTATAAAATTAGAAGAGAATTAAAAATTAGCTATTATAGTGGGTCTGCGCCAATTTTCAACTCCCCTGGATCCCCAGAATGGACAAGAGACTGTATGGCACGTCCTTTAAAGAACGCAGGAATTACCGAGTGGAGCCAATTGATAAGGGGAGGGTCCTTAATCCCCTGGGAAGAGATCCAAACACTGTCTAATGGTCAGATTTTAAGATTCAAGTACTTGCAAATGCTGAGTTGGAGTCTCACTGACGGCTGTGGAGCAGGACTATCTAATAAATTGGAAGAGCTTTTTTTAGTTAGGGGACCTGTGAAAAGAGAGGTTGCAAAACTCTACTGGTTACTAATGGAGATTGCGGATGGTGATTTTAATATGCCAGCGGAGCTGTGGGAGAAATGCTTGCCAGGAGAACAGATTCAAGATCTATGGCAAGTATCATGTGATTTACTATATACCACAGTTCGGCCCGCAAATTTAAGGAGGAACCACCTCTTCTGTCTTCACAGGGTTTATTGGACTCCGTTCAGATTGTCTAAACTGGGGAGTGGAACACCAGCTAGATGTCCGAAATGCAAAAAGGGAAGAGGTGATGATATTCATATGTTTCTCCTTTGTCCGGAGATTCAAGGATTCTGTCTGGAAGTAAGTGATACGATCTCTTCTATACTTGGGGAAGTATTCGAGGTGAGCGAATTAATGTTTTTTTTTGGGCTTACAAAGAATTATAGATCTCTTCCAAACAATTCGAGAAAATTGATATTTCTTTTAATACTGCTGGCGCGGAGGAAGATTTGTAAAAACTGGGTCAAAGAAATTTCCCCTAGGGCAACAAAATGGCTGGCTTCAATTAAATACATTAATAAGCTGGACAGAACACATAAATGTAAGCGGAATGCATTCTGGCTTTCTTACGAGGAGTGGGCACAGTTATTAACCAACTAAGTCCAATGATTAACCCCCTCTCCACTGTACTGCCAATAAACCCTGGAGGTTGCCATCCAGCCGGTTTAGGATACCAAAGGTCGAGTACAGAAGGCAATGGTGTAGAGGGTATCATGCCTGGTTGGCAAAAGATCACTTGAGGCGCTGTCAGGAAGTGATCATTGGCTTCTGATTGGTATACATCTGGGTAATGAGGACAAAATTTAAAAAAAAAAAAAAAACCCACTCCCAATACATGCAGGGCCAGGTACTCACTGAGCTCTGGGAGATGAAGCAGTTATAGAGGGAGCTCATTTATCAGATGGAGGCTCACAACTCCAATATGGGCTCTCTGACTGGGGTGCTGCAGGACATTTACACCCATATGTGCAGTGCTTTCCCAGCATCATCTGCCCCTTCCTGTGGGTGGTCCAACAACATATGGCCCATCTACATCTGCCACCGCCACATGAAGGGAGGCTCTGTCACAGGAAGAACCACCTGTAGACACCCCAGGCCCTGCAAATGTAGATCCCCTCATCAATTACAAGAGGAGACGTCCGCCCACTTTAACAGGAGGTAAGAACGGCCTCTGACACCTCCAGTAAGAAACGCAGATCCAAATTTCCTTCAGTGTGTGCTTACCGTTCACTCTGTGGCCTACTTCTGGACAGAATTGCCTTCCCGATGCTAGTTGTATTTTGGACTTTGTACTTAAAAACAAATTGTTTCTCCAACTATGGTTTCATCCACCATGACTTTTTTCTTTACTTTTTAGTTTAGTTTGATATCTCATTTTCACCCTGTTTTATTTCTTCATGTTTAAAATCACTATTCAAAAACCCATAGACTGGTGTGGTATATCTCAACTCCATCAATGAATTTGTTTTATTTCATCATAATGTTACAATGAAAAAAATCTAAGGAATGTGTAAACATATATAATTTTGCAAGTAAGTTATGTATTTCTCAAGTTTTCAACCATGGCTCCCAAAAGATTAATACCATTACATCATCTACTACTCTGTTTATCCCATTTGACCAAGAATTGTGTGTCAATACTTGCACTAACATAGCAATCCATATATGTCACTGATACTCAGTGTCCGTTTTGACGACAGTTCCAGACCTTACCAACATGGAAGAAGGGGATATATTCACACGTCACATGGAGGCCCACAAGACTGGTGGTGCTTTTCCCATGCTCCCCTTACAACGTATTAGAATGACTAGGCAAATGATCATTCAGTCATGTCATCAGCTTGAGCCAGATCATCTGACTCACATAGAAAATCCCACATCAGTAACACCAATAGACAAAAACATGGCAGTACTAAATTATGTAGACATAGGATCATTCCAGTCCACTGTTCCAGTATCTAGTGGAATGTCACAACCACATTTCAGTGGTATGCCACAAGAAGTATGTCCTACAAAGATGACACACATCAACAGCTACATACACATTACACACAACGAGGATTTTGTCAATATGAAGGGGGATTACCATGATTTGGCTCCACTACCACATGTGTTTTGAGCAAATGATAGCACACATTGGTGCCGATCACGATCCTGTAAAAACCGGGTACGAACCGTCGGACGGAGCAAATTCTCCGTCCGAAGCGTACCCGGTCGTCAAAATGTACAAACATGGAATTACGATTCGCACGGAAACACCATTTCCGTACGAATCTTACAAAACCCCGACCAACGAAAATAAACATACAAATGCGATCCGGGAAAGCGCCGACGTGACGTCGGGACGCACGCAGCCTGCCATTCACGAACCAGGAATTACGATTCGCACCGACGTCATCCCGCACGGTGAATATTTTCCGGCTGCCAAAAACTGCCGGGAAATCAGGACGACGCGAACAAGGAGTACCTGTACGCGATGGACAGACATGGACCCGAACCTACGTGTCATCCCGGCCCTCATAGCAGTCGACCTCCTCTACAGGTTCCGACGCAGACGCCGCAGAAGGTCAGAACAACTATGGGAGAGGGGGAAAGGGGGGGGGCAGGACCAGGGGCAGGCCACAAAACCACCACCAATGTCACACAGCACACATGCCCTGGACATACCTGACCCCCATGCCCTGGTCACCACGAGGGGGTGGGGGCGTGTCCAGCAAAGCCAGCGTCCGCCACAAAGGAAGTGCCTGACGACGCGAACCGGCAACACAACTATACAGGTACGTCCTGTACCCACGCCTTAAGAGTGTGGGTACGAGTCGTACCACGCCCACACCTACGTCACCCAAACAATGGCGGGACGGCTGTACCCACGTGGCAAAGGCCTGGGTACGGGTCGCACAAGCATCACATAGCGTGGGTACGGATATGTACGGACCGTACCCCCACCACCGTATGCATGGAGCGTACCCCCAACCCCAACAGTGTAAGTATGACCCGTACCCCCACCCGCGTACGTATGGAGCGTACCTCCACCCCAACAGTGTAAGTACAACCCGTACCCTCACCCGCGTACGTATGGAGCGTACCCCCACCTTAACAGTGTAAGTACGACCCGTACCCTCACCCGCGTACGTATGGAGCATACCCCCCACCCCAACAGTGTAAGTACGACCCGTACCCCCACCCGCGTACGTATGGAGCGTACCTCCACCCCAACAGTGTAAGTACGACCCGTACCCTCACCCGCGTACGTATGGAGCGTACCTCCACCCCAACAGTGTAAGTACGACCCGTACCTTCACCCGCGTATGTATGGAGCGTACCCCCCACCCCAACAGTGTAAGTACGACCTGTACCCCCACCCGCGTACGTATGGAGCGTACCTCCACCCCAACAGTGTAAGTATGACCCGTACCCTCACCCGCGTACGTATGGAGCGTACCCCCACCCCAACAGTGTAAGTACGACCCGTACCCTCACCCGCGTATGTATGGAGTGTACCCCCACCCCAACCGTGTATGTACGACCCATACCCCCATGGAGCGAACCCACACACGTGTATGGACTAAGCGTACATATTGTTAAATAGGAGGGGTGTGTGCCTATCACTCCCAGCAGTGCCCAGACACAGGAGGGGTGTGTGCAGAGTCCTCCCAGCAGTGCCCAGAGTCAGGAGGGGTGGGTGCAGAGTCCTCCCAGCAGTGCCCAGAGGCAGGAGGGGTGTGTGCAGAGTCCTCCCAGCAGTGCCCAGAGGCAGGAGGGGTAGGTGCCTATCACTCCCAGCAGTGCCCAGAGACAGGAGGGGTGGGTGCCTATCACTCCCAGCAGTGCCCAGAGTCAGGAGGGGTGTGTGCAGAGTCCTCCCAGCAGTGCCCAGAGTCAGGAGGGGTGTGTGCAGAGTCCTCCCAGCAGTGCCCAGCGTCAGGAGGGGTGTGTGCAGAGTCCTCCCAGCAGTGCCCAGAGGCAGGAGGGGTGTGTGCAGAGTCCTCCCAGCAGTGCCCAGAGTCAGGAGGGGTGTGTGCAGAGTCCTCCCAGCAGTGCCCAGAGGCAGGAGGGGTGTGTGCAGAGTCCTCCCAGCAGTGCCCAGAGGCAGGAGGGGTGGGTGCCTATCACTCCCAGCAGTGCCCAGAGTCAGGAGGAGTGTGTGCAGAGTCCTCCCAGCAGTGCCCAGAGTCAGGAGGGGTGTGTGCAGAGTCCTCCCAGCAGTGCCCAGAGACAGGAGGGGTGTGTGCAGAGTCCTCCCAGCAGTGCCCAGAGTCAGGAGGGGTGGGTGCCTATCACTCCCAGCAGTGCCCAGAGACAGGAGGGGTGGGTGCCTATCACTGCCAGCAGTGCCCAGACACAGGAGGGGTGTGTGCAGAGTCCTCCCAGCAGTGCCCAGAGTCAGGAGGGGTGGGTGCAGAGTCCTCCCAGCAGTGCCCAGACACAGGAGGGGTGTGTGCAGAGTCCTCCCAGCAGTGCCCAGAGTCAGGAGGGGTGTGTGCAGAGTCCTCCCAGCAGTGCCCAGAGGCAGGAGGGGTAGGTGCCTATCACTCCCAGCAGTGCCCAGAGACAGGAGGGGTGGGTGCCTATCACTCCCAGCAGTGCCCAGAGTCAGGAGGGGTGTGTGCAGAGTCCTCCCAGCAGTGCCCAGAGTCAGGAGGGGTGTGTGCAGAGTCCTCCCAGCAGTGCCCAGCGTCAGGAGGGGTGTGTGCAGAGTCCTCCCAGCAGTGCCCAGAGGCAGGAGGGGTGTGTGCAGAGTCCTCCCAGCAGTGCCCAGAGTCAGGAGGGGTGTGTGCAGAGTCCTCCCAGCAGTGCCCAGAGGCAGGAGGGGTGTGTGCAGAGTCCTCCCAGCAGTGCCCAGAGGCAGGAGGGGTGGGTGCCTATCACTCCCAGCAGTGCCCAGAGTCAGGAGGAGTGTGTGCAGAGTCCTCCCAGCAGTGCCCAGAGTCAGGAGGGGTGTGTGCAGAGTCCTCCCAGCAGTGCCCAGAGACAGGAGGGGTGTGTGCAGAGTCCTCCCAGCAGTGCCCAGAGTCAGGAGGGGTGGGTCCCTATCACTCCCAGCAGTGCCCAGAGACAGGAGGGGTGGGTGCCTATCACTCCCAGCAGTGCCCAGAGACAGGAGGGGTGGGTGCCTATCACTCCCAGCAGTGCCCAGACATAGGAGGGGTGGGTGCAGAGTCCCCCCAGCAGTGACCAGACATTGGAGGGGTGGGTGCCGAACACTGCCAGCAGTTCCCAGACATAGGAGGGGTGGGTGCAGAGTCCCCCCAGCAGTGCCCAGACATAGGAGGGGTGGGTGCAGAGTCCCCCCAGCAGTGCCCAGACATAGGAGGGGTGGGTGCAGAGTCCCCCCAGCAGTGCCCAGAGACAGGAGGGGTGGGTGCAGAGTCCTCCCAGCAGTGCCCAGAGGCAGGAGGGGTGTGTGCAGAGTCCTCCCAGCAGTGCCCAGAGGCAGGAGGGGTGGGTGCCTATCACTCCCAGCAGTGCCCAGAGTCAGGAGGGGTGTGTGCAGAGTCCTCCCAGCAGTGCCCAGAGTCAGGAGGGGTGTGTGCAGAGTCCTCCCAGCAGTGCCCAGAGTCAGGAGGGGTGGGTGCCTATCACTCCCAGCAGTGCCCAGAGACAGGAGGGGTGTGTGCAGAGTCCTCCCAGCAGTGCCCAGAGTCAGGAGGGGTGTGTGCCTAACACTCACAGCAGTGCCCATGAAACGCAAAGGGTGGAGTAGCCACAGATACCATGCCCACAAATTTCAGTCAGGTGCACAAAGACCCTGCAGTACATGTACCACATGTGTGCGAGGCTGGGAGTATACGCATGCATAGCGCAGAAAAGAAAACATGTACACATGAAGTCATGTCAATAGTCCACATACACAAGTACAATGACTACCAAGAATGCCACGAATGATGCAGGTGGAGACATCGCTCAGCATGCATGTGCAAAGTAGAAGGAGTCCGTCACACACCCAGCTAATGTACACACAGCTCAGCGCTAAATATTGGGAACACCCTGCAGGGAAGATGTCAGGGTACACAGAGGAAGGAATACACCTTTGGACAATTTCACCATGCAGCAACTGCTTACATGAACACAGAAACCTAGCTAACACCGTGTGATGGCACACAGATCCCAGGGTCCCCCCTATGACCAGCACACTACTACATTTCCCACACAACCAACACATGATCACCACCCAAAATCATGTAGCAGCCCCACCAACAGCAATATCAGAAAAGCAGTAGTGTTCAAAGGAAACAAAAATGGCTTTAATCAGCATGATCAAAAATTGTATGTTCGTAGAAAGTTCAATATTTACAAAGCCCATAGGGCAGTCCAGAAGTCACAGCTGGATGGGGGACACAGTGGGAAGCGTGTCCTCTAGCTTGCCTGCACAGTTACATTCCGTCGTCTTCCACAGGGGTGAGGGCATCATGTGGGGGGGAAGAAACAGGCACCGCAGACCGTAGAGACAGGAGGGAGAATGGTGGGCGTCGTGGGTGCAGGGATGGAGGACTCCACCACAGGGGGTGGGGCAGGGCCAAAGGTGGAGGCCAGGATCTCGCTGCACACCTTAGCAAGGTCCTCCAGGGAATCCCCTGCACCCGAAGGAACCACAGGCCCCAAGGAGGGGGGGGGGTCAGAGGGATGGGTCGCAGCGCCACTGGGGGAGGGTGTAGACAGGGGGGGAATCAACCACCCTGACCGAGGACTTCCTTGACCGCTTGCGTGGTGGCATCACTGTGGGGCTCAGGGACAGAGCGGCCATGAAGGAGTCTTTGGGGGAGATGTGGCCAGGAGAGCTGAGGGGAGGGGATTTGGAGGGAGTGGATTGGGTGGAATGCGGACTCCCACTCTGGCTGCTTGTCACACGTTTGCCCCCCGACCCAGTGGGTGTGCCTACTTCACCCTGTGTGTGCATGTCAGGAGGTGTGCGGTGGACCTTCCCTGCTGGTGTGGTGCCTGTGTGTGTTGTGGTGGGTGCATGCTGACGTCTGGGTGTACGTGGGACAGGCATGGGATTGGGAAGTGTGGATGGGGCAGGGGTAGGGGGTGGGACGTAGCGCTGCAGGAGACCCACTGCTGCAGTCAGTGTCGAGTCTATCGACCTCAGCAAGCTGCGTTGGTCAGCCTGCGATGAATGAATGCCCTCCAAGTATGCCTCCATGTTGTGCAGCACTTGGCTGTGGCCATGGAGGACATTAAGGATCGCAGCCTGGCCAACCTGCAACTGCCGCTGGATGTCCACAGACTCGGCATTGGCGGCAGCAGTGGAGACAGGGGCAGGGGGTGCGGTGCCTGGCAGGAAGGAGACATGTGGTGACCGGGCACGTTGGGAAGGGACACAAGCAAGTGGGAGGCGGCTGATGGCAATGGAGGGGGCGGGGCGAGATGTAGTGCCGCTGTCAGCTGCTGGTGCAGCCGCCGCCCACTCGGAGAGATCATCCTCGGACCCGTCAGCTTCATACTCTGTTGTGCCAGTCGACAGGTCCCCGGCTTCACTCTCCTCCGCCTCAGTCCCACTTGATGTGCCAGCCCCGATGTCACCGCTGGCACTGGTGCTCGGTCCCTCTGCTCCGTCTGTGCCCATGTCTCCCTCCGTGTCCCCCGACGATGCTGTGGGCAGGGTGAAGAGACAGAAATTAATCATACACCTGTATACATATGTCACATGAGTCCAATCTACATAGGTCACAGTGCATAGCCTGAAACAAAAGAAGAGTTACATCTACAAAACAAGGTACATATGTAGGGCATGCAAGACACAGTTGTTTGACCCACCATGCCACCAAAAAACTATGGAGAGCATGACACAATAGCAAATGAGATGGAATGGAATTTTGACTGAGGAGCAAGGCCCTGGGGACAATCCAGCACTGCATCTGCACCACACAGCGTGGCAGGAAATAGGGATGAGCAGGGACCATATCCAGGAACAAGAGGCACATTATTATTATTATTATTATTATTATTATAGAGTTTTATAACGCGCCTGGTTAGCCTTGGGCATCCCCGCGCTCATCCAGAAAGAGACGCCATGACAGGCAGCACCGGAATTAGGCAGCAAACAGGTGAGTTTTTAACAACTTGCGGAAGCGTAAGAAATTTGATTCCACGCGTAAATACAGTGGATGGGAGTTCCACAGAATGGCCACATTGATGGAGAATCTTCTGCCCCCAGTTCTTACCTTCCTTACTCTCATGACCTGCAGCAGATGTTGATGCTCTGAACGAAGGGAACGAGAGGCCTTATAAGGTTGAACCATATCCCGTAGGATAGGAGGGCCTTTCCCCTGCAAGATTTTATGGGCCATACAGAGTGCCTTAAATTTCACCCTCTCCCTAACGGGAAGCCAGTGCAGCGCCTTCAGGGCAGGACGTGCAGACTGATGCCTGGGGAGATCCATCAGGAGCCTGGCGGCCGCATTCTGCACTTGCTGTAATTTATTTAAGGTAGACTCTGGGGCCCCCAAAAACAGCGCATTACTAAAGTCCAGCCGGGAGATGATAAGCCCCTGAATAAGTAACCTCCTAGAGACCACTGGGAGAAGAGGTAAAATCTTCCGGGCTGAACGGAGCAGACCGAAACACACGCCTGCGGTCTTTTTAGCGTGAGTCTTAAAGGAAAGGTCCTGCTCCAACCACACCCCCAAACTCTTGATCTCCTGTTTGGGGGTGGGAGCCGCTCCCAGGCAACTATGCCAGCTACTAGAAGACAAGGTAGGAGGGGAATTCCCCAAAATCATCAATTCCGTTTTGGAGCCGTTAAGCTTGAGTGCTGAGCTACACATCCACGTAAAGATCTTATCCAAGCAGGTGTGCAGCTGATCGGGATGGTAAGATGACTGGGGAAGGCCTACCACCAGCTGAGTATCATCAGCATAGCTGATAATTTTGATACCCAGGGGCAGTATCTCATTCTCCAGGGGGGCCATGTAAATGTTAAATAAGGTAGGGCTCAGCGATGAGCCCTGTGGCACACCACACTGGAGAGAAACCGATGAAGATTTCATATGGCCTTCCCACACCTCAAACGTTCGGCCAGCCAAAAAGGAGGAGAACCACTTCAGGGCCAGCCCGGAGACCCCCACCCCGACAGTCGCTGGAGAAGCACTTGATGGTCCACAGTGTCAAATGCCGCACTGAGGTCAAGGAGGATCACTGCCACTGATCCTCCTGTGTCTTGAATGCTCCTGGCATTCTCCACGACTGCCAACAGGGCAGTATCGGTCCCCTGACCGGGGCGAAAACCCGTTTGAGAGTCGCCCAGAAGGGAATTGGACTCCAGGAAGCCCGAGAGGCGTCGATTCACCAACTTTTCCGCTACCTTGCTAAAGCCGGGGAGCAGAGAGATAGGCCTAAAGCTGGCAAGGTCAGCGGGGTCCAAGTTAGGCTTCTTCAAGAGAGCCTTGACAACCGCTCCCTTCCAACTCGGGGGCACCACTCCTTGGGCAAAGGATAAATTTATCAGATCCGTCACTGGACCACCGATGATAGAGGCTACCTGCTTAAGATATTTCATTGGTGCAGGGTCTTTGGGCGAGCCACTTTTCATGGTCGTCAGGACTGTGAGAACTTCTTCCACAGTGACCGATCCAAAAGAGGCCAACTCCGCTGTCCGCACCCTGGACCGAGACTCCAACTTACCATCAGAGGAAGTCTCCTCGTCTAACCGAGGGAGTGATGACAAGATGTTATCTATTTTAGTTTTAAAGAAGGAGGCCAGTTCGGAACATTTCTCAAGAGGGTCAGCATGGAGGACTTGAGGTACGGGAGCTTTTAAAAGTGATGACCCTAAACGACTCCTTTGAGGAGTTGGCCGCCGAGCCTATTCTCTCCTCAAAGAATGCCGATTTAGCTACCCGAATAGCAGATTTGTAAGTGCTAAGAGCCGCCCGGTATTCTCTCCGGGTTGCTTCGCTCCAATCTTTCCTCCAAGACCGTTCCAATCTCTTACAGCCCCTTCTCAAAGTTCTCAACTCTGATGTGTACCAGGGCGCCGATCCCACTCTCTTACCCATAGAAAGTTGTTACTTCTTGGGGAGGAGAGCATCAAGCGAGTTGGTCAGCCAGATGTTTAGCCTCTCATCGGCGACTAACGGATTGGACCCAAGGGAAGGTCGGGAGGCCTCCAGATGGGCTGCCCAGGCATCCACTGCAAGTCTCGACCAGGCTCTTTCCACCGTGTATACCCTGGGAGCCGATGTAACTAGAACATCAAACTGCCACTGGGCAGGCACCATAAAATGGTCAGTCCAAGGCAAGGCCAGCGCTGTAAAAGCTTTAAGGCAGGCCGAGTTAGAAAATATCGGATCCAACAAGTGGCCCTTCCTGTGTGTGGCACCGGAATTAGCCAAGTTGATCCCCAAGGCTTGAAGATCACTTTGTAGATCTCCTCCCAAGGAGTTGTAGGGATCATCAAAGTGGATGTTAAAATCGCCCAAGGCAATAAAATTGCCAGTCGAAGAAGCAAGAAGCGCAGCTGATTCCAAAAAGGAATTAAGAAAATTTCCCATGGGCCCAGGGGGACGGTAGATCAGAAGGCCCGTCAGAGACGCCCTGGGTGACAGTCGAAGGGAGAACTGACAACTCTCGCAGTCACTTATCCCTCCGTCCTGCACCTTACATACTAACGAATCCCTATAAAGGATGGCAATCCCTCCTCCCCTCCCCACAGGCCTATCCAGATGTGCCATTAGAAAACCAACAGGGAGAGCTCTGACAATGTCAGGGCCCGAGCAGGAAGAAATCCAAGTCTCGGTTAGAAATAGCACATCCAACTTATGGTCCAAGACAAGGGAATTAATTTCTGTAGCATGACAAGGTACAGACCGGCAATTCAGCAAAGCTATAGAAAGCACGGAATTATCAGCGGTCATACACCGACCCCCCCTACATGTTCCACAAGGCAGAAACGGTAGGTCGCCCTCAAAGACATATCTACAAGGTACGGAATTCGTGAACCGCCAGGACGTAAGTTCTTCCCTCCTATACCCAATACAAATATGGCCCGGTTCCACTAGGGCGGGCATAGCAGCCAGCCCTGAGCCCGTCTGGGCCCGGACGGGCACAGACGGGCTGAACTCTGGCGTAACTCCGGCATCAGTCCGGCGTCCCCGCAGCGCGTGACCTCTGCGCGTAAGCATGGCTGCCTAAGTAGTCTCCAGCCAAGGTGGAGAGAGGACTTGCTGGCGTGCTGGGACCCACTCACCCAAGATGGCCGCCGCGAGTCAGGGGCGAAGGATCCGCAAAACGCGGTGAGATACAACAATTAACGTGCAGGTATGATGGCAGAGGTGGGGGTATGCATGGCCAGGCAGATAGAAGCAAAGAAAGTTCTAAAAGGTATTTCCTAAATTAAATGCAAAAAACGAGTGGTTAAAAGCAGACGCTGCCACAAAACAGGTGCCGCATGAGTAACGCTCGCGCTGGATTAATGCGCGCTGCCCAATCAGGCCTGCCTAAGTAGTCTCCAGCCAAGGTGGAGAGAGGACTTGCTGGCGTGCTGGGACCCACTCACCCAAGATGGCCGCCGCGAGTCAGGGGCGAAGGATCCGCAAAACGCGGTGAGATACAACAATTAACGTGCAGGTATGATGGCAGAGGTGGGGGTATGCGTGGCCAGGCAGATAGAAGCAAAGAAAGTTCTAAAAGGTATTTCCTAAATTAAATGCAAAAAAACGAGTGGTTAAAAGCAGACGCTGCCACAAAACAGACGCCGCATGAGTAACGCTCGCACATGCAGCATAGGTTATACTGAAAACATGCCCACCATGACTGGCCCACTGCACCTTGAGTGCATGTCCAGACAAACATCACACACTGGCCAGTCCTAGCAAGGAGATATCAGGTTGTGACATGAAGGCCATGCCCGCATCACCCACCCCCTACATGAGACTATTATTTGGAGACACAGGAAGCACTTACATCCCTTAGTCTGGGTGAAATACACATGGGATGCAACAAATCAAGGTTGCACACAAAATACCCAAGGTGCGCCTGTCCAAATAATCATGTACAAATGGGCATCATCAGATGATTGTAACAAGACACACAGGCAATGTCCACCGTGAGTATGAACAAGGAAAATCAGGTCAGTCTGTACAGTGGATACTTGTACTACATTTCACGTCAATATACATTTGGCCAGGGGACAATGGCACAGAGCACAACCTATGCTGTAGATACAGAGATTGTCAACATATTCGGATTACACACATGATACCTAGGAAAATATGCCCCTGGGGACAGTAGTGGCCACACAACTCCATGCTCCTGAATGGGAATGACTGCAACACACGCTACCATCCCCGCACTATGCGTACCGCACACTCATGCACATCATGTCACAGGCCACCACATAGGACATGCGTGCTGTAAGGCCTCACACTTGAGAGACTAACTCCCATGTCTGGACTCAGCATTAGTGCCAACTGACATGGAACCCACAAGACCAGAACTGGACAGGGCACAGGCAAGGTCCCAAAACCTGTTACACACCACCCCCACACATGATGCTGCAGGCATTGTACATGTGGAGAAGGTGCCAGGCTACATAACCTTGTGACGGAGTGACTTCACACAGACCAGGGAACACATTGCAAGCACTGCAATACTGTGGGTAACAGGATCTCCACAGCACCATTAAACCCTGGCAGTGCATCCATGGAACAGTGCACTTACAAATGCTGGTGAAACACAACAAACACACATGTACCTACCCCCTTCCTGCTGCTGCATCTCCTGTAAGCGCCTGTCCAAGTCTGGAAATACCACCGCCAGCACACGCTTGTGGATGTCGGAGAGACGGTGGCGCCCGCGGTTCTTATGGCTCTCAGGTGAGTCCCCCAGCAGGACCCGTGCGATCCTCGGCGTGCAGCACCGGATATCCTGCCAGCGTTTCCTCACCTGGGACAGGCGCCGCTTCCCACCATCCGCACTCCTCACGGCACTGACGGCGGTCAGACAGATCTGCTCCTTGGCAGAGGCGCCTACCTGTGAGGATGAACAAGTGACACTACATCAATACACCTGCAACATGTCACAGAGACACATATGAGAACAAATTAGCTGGTTACAACAAGGCATGTCATGCAGCCAACGCATTGCACCTTTGCCATAGGGACATACTCCTCTGGGGAAGGGCAAAAGCAGTACGTGCCAGTGAAAGTACACAGGTGGAATGAGGGCAAAGACACAATCAATTATCAAGGCTCACACTGTGCATCACACCCACCCCTCCTGACTCTGGGCACTGCTGGGAAGACTCTGCACACACCCCTCATGACTCTGGGCACTGCTGGGAGGACTCTGCACACACCCCTCCTGACTCTGGGCACTGCTGGGAGGACTCTGCACACACCCCTCCTGACTCTGGGCACTGCTGGGAGGACTCTGCACACACCCCTCCTGTCTCTGGGCACTGCTGGGAGGACTCTGCACACACCCCTCCTGTCTCTGGGCACTGCTGGGAGTGATAGGCACCCACCCCTCCTGACTCTGGGCACTGCTGGGAGGACTCTGCACACACCCCTCCTGCCTCTGGGCACTGCTGGGAGTGATAGGCACCCACCCCTGCTGTCTCTGGGCACTGCTGGGAGGACTCTGCACACACCCCTCCTGCCTCTGGGCACTGCTGGGAGGACTCTGCACACACCCCTCCTGACTCTGGGCACTGCTGGGAGGACTCTGCACACACCCCTCCTGCCTCTGGGCACTGCTGGGAGGACTCTGCACACACCCCTCCTGACTCTGGGCACTGCTGGGAGTGATAGGCACCCACCCCTCCTGACTCTGGGCACTGCTGGGAGGACTCTGCACACACCCCTCCTGCCTCTGGGCACTGCTGGGAGGACTCTGCACACACCCCTCCTGACTCTGGGCACTGCTGGGAGGACTCTGCACACACCCCTCCTGCCTCTGGGCACTGCTGGGAGACATCAGGCATTTCCCCCCCCTGGGACCCCCCCTACAGTACATAGCATGTGTCTCACACCTGGACACAATGGCAGAAGTCACAGTCACAAAAAAAGGGACACAGTCTGTGCTAGTAGCTCTGCACTCACCTGATACCCTGGTCGCCCATACAGCAGGGGGTACTGTGGGAGGATTACATCCAGCAATGCCAGGTTCTCCTCCAGGGTGAATGGCTGTGACCTCTCCACAGACCTTGACATGGTTCCAGGGAATCAGGAGCAGCAGCAGTGTGGTAGAATCGAAATATGTGCAGGCAAGAGCTCCCTCATGGGACCTGGCTGCCTTATATCTGCCTTGCTGGCCTGTTTCATGCACAGGAGTACAGAGTGATTGGTCACTCACCTTTGCATCCTATGTTTCCTCCAATCCCTTCAAACCTAGCACAGTCAGTGGGTTCTTATTGTGTTTTTTTCTTCAGCATGATGTCAACCCCACAAACATATTGCAACAAAGTAGATTCATTCCAACTGACTTCTGCTGTGCACCTTCCAGAACAAATTCAAACTTAAAACTTGGTCTCCATGACAACCAGCATGCACGTAGGCCTTAATACTTGTCCCTCATGTGTCCCCTATGTAAAATTGAGCTTCACCCACAGGTACGGTGCGTTCCGGGCCCCTAGGGCACCCCAAATGCATAGCAACGGCCCGTACACGCGTGCGTACGTTCACTATCACTATGGGTGTCCTCGCGTATGAGTACTCGTACTGGTACGGCCCGTACACACGCCTGTACGTTCACTATCACTATGAGTACACATACGCGAAAACACCCATAGTGGTACGGACCGTACACACGCCTGTACGTCCACTATCACTATGGGTGTTCTCGCGTATGCGTACTCGTAGTGATAGTGAGCGTACAGGCGTGTGTACGGTCCGTACCACTATGGGTGTTCTCGCGTATGCGTACTCGTAGTGATAGTGAACGTACAGGCGTGTGTACGGGCCGTACCAGTACGAGTACGCATACGCGAGGACACCCATAGTGATAGTGAGCGTACAGGCGTGTGTACGGGCCGTACCACTGCGAGTACGCATACGCGAGGACACCCATGGTGATAGTGAACGTACGCACGCCTGTACGGGCCGTACCACTATGGGTGTTCTTGCGTATGCGTACTTACTGACCGTACACATGCCTGTACGCTCACCATCACTATGGGTACACATACGGCAGCACTCCCATAGTGATATGGGAACGTACACAGGCCCTCTTAGCAGCAGTACGGTGGTTTTCACACATCACAGTGGTGACAGGCAGCACACAGGAAGGAATACGGCTGACATACTTGTCCATGGATGGACATCAAGGCATTGTCTGGGCAGTACTACATGTGTGGGGCACAGGTGTGACAGGCTGTGATGTATTTTATACACACAAGGGAACCTGAAAAATGGCTAAGGACCACGGGTATCAATTATATATGTAGAAAACAATGGTCCTGAGCAGACACTACATTTTACATAAAATTAAATATAGACCACAATGGGTTACTATACACATCCGATGTCCAGCCGGACAGGGGATTTTTATTTTTCAGATATCAAAGGATATGGTCAAGGATAATGAAAACACTACATTTATCGTGGGGCACAATCCTGCACCCTACAGCATGGGGAACGTGCGGGGGGAAAAAGGGAATAACAATGCAGACAGTTTAGGACAAACAACAGTTACAGGCAAAGACTGAGAGCCGTTGCAACTTGCAGGCATAAATGAAGTTGTAGCAAGTTTGACAAAATAGAGACCACAACGAGTAAGCACAATGGATATTTGTGGCACTATTTTTTAAAAGTCGACGTTTCGATCCCAAGCTCATTGATTAACGGGATCATCTTCAGGACTAAATTTATAACATTTGCCTGGTTTTTAACGCCTGTTAGAGTAAAGAAAACAAAGAAAATAGCTTGTGTGAACAAGGGAAAACTTAGAACATATTAAGATTACTCGAAAGTTATAGCATGTCAGAAGGTCAAGGTTATCAATTGGGCACATGGAGTTGTGGTTAAAACGATCGTGCTCGGGCCTATTCCGGTCAAGTGAGTGGGGATTTGTTTGTGAGTGTGCTATGGCAAGCAGGATTTAATAAGTGACATTCAATTGGGGAATGATGAATGACTGGAGGTGTTTGGAAGTTTAAGGCATCGGCGGGCTACCTAGTTTCTACGTAAAAATGGTTTAAAAACTAGAACCACGTGAGTTATTAAAGGTGTGTGAATGTGCATTCCGATCGTGAGCGGCATGGGGGACAGTCGTATTTATTAAAAAATAAGAACCGGTATTGGGAGGACGTGAAGTTATGAGAAACACGTAACCGGGGGTGTTAACCATTACGGAATGGCGCGTGACTCAGTGAGAAAAGTAAGTGTAACATGTATGCTTACCCCAATTGAGGACATAGGGGTATCACATATGGCAGGTCAGAGTGGAAACTGACAATGAAGAACAGCGTTGTTGCTTTTGGTTTGGTCGCTGTGAAAAAAGTTACATTGTGGTTGGATTTGGTGTGTCATAATCGATGTGGGGTTGGGATGTAAATGAGTCTAGGGCACATACCTTGCAGTTAAGGTTTCTATAAAACTTAGTGGGCGCTGGAGCGTGCTGCTCCTTGCCTGGATCGGCTGTTGGGTAGTTAGACTGTGGTGCAGATGGGCCACATTTCAATGCGCCAAGTTATTGCTTCAATATACTAATATGTTACAGTCCAAGCTTAAAGGAATTGAAAATAAGGGGAGGTTTTAGTCAAAGGCTGCCTAAGTGAGGAAAAATCCTTAATACAGTCAATTACATCGGGGTGAGGGGTTGTCTTACCTGTGGAGAGATACAGCAATGGAGATCTCTGTCCTCAGCAACAATGTGCTGTGTAGTAACCGGCTCAATGGCAGGCACTGGGCGCTGGTGCTTAGTGCTCTCATTTAAATAGAGCGGGAAACCACTGAAGGACCTCAGAGGGGTGCCAAAAGGGAGGAAGGACTATGGATGGGTGATAGCTGTGTGTAACAGCGGTGGCCATCTTGGGTGAGTGAAAACCAAGTGCGGTTAGTGTGAAGTGCAATGCAAGGGCGTGCGTAAGTGTCAATGTGTGACAAAAAAGGAGTAATTTACGCATTAACTTATTACAGTTATTTACAGAACATGCTTTGGATAATGGCCTGCACAATTGGAAGTAAAATTTGAACATGTACTGACGAATGTGGTATATACAGTTGAAAGTCACAGTTTGTGGCATATACAGGTACAAGTCAAGGTTAAGAATTTTCTCAAGAGATCAGCCAGAACAACCAATTAAAATCCAAGGTGTTGCAGTATGGTATTATTCAATTCATAAGAGGTTAGTGCAGTCCTCATTCCTATTCAGGCCATTTTTGATTGTATCAAAAAGGATTATTGCTTTTAGTTCTTCACGGTTTAACAAATGGGTCATGTTGCCTCCTCTCTGTGGCAATTTGAGTACCTTCAGAATCGTCCAGCGGATGTCATCTTCGTTGTGTTTGGCATCCGTGAAATGTTCCACCAGTGGTGCGTTGGGTGTGTTACACCTGATACGACTTCTGTGCTATCCAATTCTTGTCTTTACTTTTTGTGTACTCTGGCCAATGTACAGTTTCATGCAAGGACAATGTATTAAATAGATAACATTGCAGGTATTGCAATTAGAGAAGGCATTCGAATTAACTGTAATGATATTGGCAGTGAAACTTTTGCCTTCAATCGTAAAATCACAAACATTACAACCACCACATTTGAAATGTCCTAGGATAGGAGAAAGACCCCAAAAAGAATCAAGTGTTACATGGGGGACAGTGGTGGGAAGAGCTGCTCTTACCAAGTGATCTTTCAAATTTCTACTTTTACGGAAAGCGAATAGCGGTCTTTCAATGCTAAGACTACCTGCATTAATGACTGGCCAGTGCTGAATTATAGACTTTCTTATTTGGTTGGATACTGGTGAAAAGGTAGTGACACAGGCTATTCTTTCCAGTTCACGTTTGGGTTTGGGAGTCAGAAGTACATCACGAGGGCAGTACCATGCCCTTTTGGATGCATTTTTTACTATCCTCTTGGGGTAACCACGATCTTTCAGTTTAGATGAGAGAGTGGCTGCCTCTCTGAAGTAGTCTGCTTTGGAAGAGCAGTTGCGCCTGATTCTCAGAAATTGAGAATATGGTAGTGAATCCCTCAGGGCCCTGGGGTGGTTACTTCCGTAACTGAGCAGCGTGTTCCGCTCAGTGGGTTTTCTGTACAGGCGTGTGAGCAATTCGCCTTCAGAGTGGAAGATTGTCAGGTCAAGAAAGGCAATGGCAGATTTATCAGTGGAGATCGTAAACGATAGGCCTGAGCAGTTGTTATTTAACCAATGAAGGAATTGTTGTAGTGCACTAATATCATGTCTCCAAATGATAAAAATGTCGTCAATATATCTTCGCCATAGGCAAATGCCTGGGAGGAATGGATTTGTGTCAGTGAGAATGGAACCTATCTCCAATTGGTCCATGAACAGAATCGCTAAGTTGGGGGCAAAAATTGCGCCCATAGAAGTCCCTTTGATTTGTTGGTAATACAGGTTATCAAAAGTGAAAAAGTTTCTTGTCAAACAGATTTCTAACAGTTGTAAAATGAATAGTGTTGGAACAGTATGGGGGCGGGGGCGGGAGTCAAGTGTTTTTTGTATTACCAATAGAGCCGCTGTCTGGGGAATGTTGGTATACAGGGACTCTACGTCCATGGTGCATAGTGTATCTGATGTGGGGTCAAATGGATGGTGTTCGATAAGGTTTATCATAGCCATGCTATCTCTCACATAGCAGGCAGTGACAGGTACAAATTCTTTGATGAAGAAATCTACGTAAGAACCAAGAGGCTCAAGGATTGAGCCGCAGGCTGACACAATTGGTCGTCCAGGAGGGTTGGTAGAATTTTTGTGGACTTTGGGAAGGGTATAGATGACCGGTGTGCGTGGTGATTTCACATTTAAGAAAATGAATTCTTTTTTGCTTAAAAAGCCCTGACTGACAGCTTCAGTTGTAAGTTTCAAGATAAGGGCCTGAATTTCCTTGGTAGGGTTGCCTGGAAGTCTCTGGTAGTGTTCAGTATTGCCCAATTGGCGTAGGATTTCTGTTGTGTAAGTGTCTCTCTCCTGGAGCACTATGCCGCCACCTTTGTCGGCACTCTTTATCACCAGGGTTTCATTGGTTTTGAGCGTATTAATCGCTTGTTTCTCTTGGAGAGTAATGCTATAAGGTATAAATCTTTTTTTGCTCTCCAGATTGGCCAGATCTTTAAGTACTAACTTCTCAAAAGTCAGAATCTCCACTGGTAACATACTAGCAGTGGGTGAAAATGTAGATGGGGGACAGAAAGGGGTATTAGCAGTGTTGGTAGGGGATGGGTGGAGTTGAAAAAAGGCTTTAAGGCGGATCCGTCTAAAAAATCTGAGGAGTTCCGTTTGTAGCTCCATAAACTCTGCACACACCCCTCCTGCCTCTGGGCACTGCTGGGAGGACTCTGCACACACCCCTCCTGACTCTGGGCACTGCTGGGAGTGATAGGCACCCACCCCTCCTGACTCTGGGCACTGCTGGGAGGACTCTGCACACACCCGTCCTGCCTCTGGGCACTGCTGGGAGGACTCTGCACACACCCCTCCTGACTCTGGGCACTGCTGGGAGGACTCTGCACACACCCCTCCTGCCTCTGGGCACTGCTGGGAGACATCAGGCATTCCCCCCCCCTGGGACCCCCCTACAGTACATAGCATGTGTGTCACACCTGGACACAATGGCAGAAGTCACAGTCACAAAAAAAGGGACACAGTCTGTGCTAGTAGCTCTGCACTCACCTGATACCCTGGTCGCCCATACAGCAGGGGGTACTGTGGGAGGATCACATCCAGCAATGCCAGGTTCTCCTCCAGGGTGAATGGCTGTGACCTCTCCACAGACCTTGACATGGTTCCAGGGAATCAGGAGCAGCAGCAGTGTGGTAGAATCGAAATATGTGCAGGCAAGTGCTCCCTCATGGGACCTGGCTGCCTTATATCTGCCTTGATGGCCTGTTTCATGCACAGGAGTACAGAGTGATTGGTCACTCACCTTTGCATCCCATGTTTCCTCCAATCCCTTCAAACCTAGCACAGTAAGTGGGTTCTTATTGTGTTTTTTTCTTCAGCATGATGTCAACCCCACAAACACATTGCAACAAAGTAGATTCATTCCAACTGACTTCTGCTGTGCACCTTCCAGAACAAATTCAAACTTAAAATTTGGTGTCCATGACAACCAGCATGCATGTAGGCCTTAATACTTGTCCCTCATGTGTCCCCTATGTAAAATTAAGCTTCACCCACAGGTACGGTGCGTTCCGGGCCCCTAGGGCACCCCAAATGCATAGCAACGGCCCGTACACGCGTGCGTACGTTCACTATCACTATGGGTGTCCTCGCGTATGAGTACTCGTACTGGTACAGCCCGTACACACGCCTGTACGTTCACTATCACTACGAGTACGCATACGCGAGAACACCCATAGTGGTACGGACCGTACACACGCCTGTACGTCCACTATCACTATGGGTGTTCTCGCGTATGCGTACTCGTAGTGATAGTGAGCGTACAGGCGTGTGTACGGTCCGTACCACTATGGGTGTTCTCGCGTATGCGTACTCGTAGTGATAGTGAACGTACAGGCGTGTGTACGGGCCGTACCAGTACGAGTACGCATACGCGAGGACACCCATAGTGATAGTGAGCGTACAGGCGTGTGTACGGGCCGTACCACTGCGAGTACGCATACGCGAGGACACCCATGGTGATAGTGAACGTACGCACGCCTGTACGGGCCGTACCACTATGGGTGTTCTTGCGTATGCGTACTTACTGACCGTACACATGCCTGTACGCTCACCATCACTATGGGTACACATACGGCAGCACTCCCATAGTGATATGGGAACGTACACAGGCCCTCTTAGCAGCAGTACGGTGGTTTTCACACATCACAGTGGTGACAGGCAGCACACAGGAAGGAATAGGGCTGACATACTTGTCCATGGATGGACATCAAGGCATTGTCTGGGCAGTACTACATGTGTGGGGCACAGGTGTGACAGGCTGTGATGTGGCACATTACTCCTGAGTCGAGAAGGCACCAGATGTATGATGAGATGTGCACAGATGTAATGTGTGACGGTGCAATGTGTGCCAGGCATGCCCTTGACTCCTTTGACATGTGTGCATGTCGTACTGCACACTTGGGATGAGCGTCACTGGCATGGCACGGACACCAACACACGGAAGTGTCCCCTGATGCCTGGTACAGGGGTTACCACACCTGACATGTCACTACCCATGGTGCACGATGTGACTATGTCATGTATGTGTGGGGGGTTCCCATTAGGTTGATGTTGGAGCACCCTCAAAAGCTGCAGCTGTTGCAGCAACCAACATGTGTCTGTGTGTAGATTGACATTGCACACTGTTCCGCACACCATGCCACATGTGGTATCGGATGTGAGGTGCGTATGTATGCATGGGACACGGAGTAGCGTAACAAGGACATGTCTGCATCCTCTCTATGAATGTGTGGTGAGTCATGACATGTACACCTTCATGGCAAGGTGTGTGGGCTGTCCTAGTGTAATGTCATGTGACCTGTGGCTCTAGTGTTCCCGCTACCAGTCTCTGCAATCGACATCCTACTTCTGCTGATGTGTGGATGTATGTCACTCCTGTGTTGCGTCTGGCTGTTCACTTGCACTGGGACACAGCTAATCCCATGCCATGGCATGTGGAGGTTCACAATCTCCGTGTGTAGCTGGGTCTTGGTAGGAGTGTCACCTAGCAGCCATACGTGTCCAGGGCATGTGGCACATACCTGACTCCGTATGTAGCATATGTGTATAGACAGATTAACATGTGCTCAGTACAAATTAATTGTTGTTGTGGTGCACTCACTCTTCCTTGTCACTTCCAAATTACTGCAGAGCGCCGCCTCTTCCCCGAGCAATTCCGGACTTGGCTGCCATGCGGGAGAATGACTGTATCCGGTGCTACCGCTTCCCCCAACGGTTGATTCTGGATTTGACGGCGAGACTGGCACCACACCTGCAACCGCTGCACAGGTATCCTACGGCACTGAGACCCAAGCTGAAGGTAATGGCAGCCCTACATTTTCTAGCCACGGGTACCTTTCAAAATACCATAGCTCATGTTGGTGGCATGTCCCAGAGCATGTTCTGCCGTGTGCTGCATGATTTCTTAGAGGCCATGTTAATTCACCTGGATGACTTCATCCATTTTCCTACCCCTGAAATGTTGACTGGGGTCAAGCGTGGATTCTATGCCCTGGGAGGGATGCCCCATGTCATTGGGTCCATAGATGGGACACATGTTGCTTTGGTACCACCACAGGCACAGGAGGTAGCGTACCGGAATCGCAAGCACTATCACTCCATCAATGCCCTTGTGGTGTGTCTGTCCAACATGGTGATTTCACATGTCTGTGCTCGTTTTCCAGGATCAGCACACGATGCCTACATCATGAGGCGTAGCAGGGTGCCTGAAATGATGACGCTGCTGCGCAACGAACGAGCATGTGTTGTTGGTGGGTACAGTCTGTATGTCCTGTATTTTGCGTAGACTTCCAGCACGACCGCTTCTCCTGTCCTGCTTATGTCCATGTGCTTTCCATGTAGGGGACGCTGGCTATCCCAACATGCCATGGCTGATCACACCTCTCCGCAACCCCATCACGCCGGCCCAGCTCCGCTACAACACCGCCCATGGCCGGACAAGGCGAGTGATAGAGAGGACGTTTGGCCTCCTGAAGAGCCGATTCAGGTGCCTACACAAGACCGGTGGCGCCCTCCCATATGCCCCGGCGAAGGTCTGCAAAATCTTCATGGTCTGCTGCATGCTGCACAACATGGCAGTTGAGAAAGCTGTGCCACTCATCCTGGATCAAGATGACGAGGACCTTCCACCCGTGGAGGACGAAGGTCTTGGCAATGGGGATAGTGATGTGGAGGATGTGGAGCCGCAAGAGGACATCTGGACTCGGCTCATACGCGACTTCTTTGCTTAGTGGTGAGCACCAGTGTCTGAGTGTGCACGCATTGGTCCCCGTGTGGCATGTGTTGTGATGTGTGTCTCCACATGCATGTATGGCACGTGAGTCAGAGGTGTGTGTGGGTGTGTCACTGGAGTGATGGTGCCAGTGATGGTTGTATTTCTCCAGTCATAATTGTGACCTAGCATGTTGTCATCCATACATGTGTCGAGTAAATGCACATGCAAGTGGCTGTGCTTTTTGTGGCTGACTTCTTGTGTGTCTCTCTTCCCCAGGTACTTGCGCATGCCGTCTGCTGCTTGCATTGTTGTGGCACTGCTATTCCTCATGGACACGTCATCGTGTGCTGACTCAGCGTTACAGGCACGGACACGTTTGGAAGTCTCCTTAGGGTAAGGGATGCATCAGGGGTGTATTGGGTGTGGCAGTTGTTCACGATGTATGCACACTGCCCCTGTCGATGTTTGGTTCCTCTGCAGACATGTTGCATCACCGTGGTACACATGACATGCAGCTGGGTACACCTGAATAGATGGTCAGACTAGTTGACAGTCATCTGTGATGGGATAGTGGATTGTGATGATGGCATCAATGTGTGTAACACTGCCCTCGGACACATACGGTTTGCATTGGCTTGACATGGTGTGGGACTTCCACATCAGAGGATCAATGGTGTATGGCAGCCTCTCCGTGAGCAGCAGGGGGTGTTTAGTTGTTAGCCGACACTTGTGTGCCAGTTCCATGGCTATCACGCATTTGTGCTGCAGAAGGGGGGTGCCAGTGTTGGACCCACATGTTACTCCACATGACCTGTGTATGTGTACTCCGAGTTGCCTCTGCATTCCCGAATACATGACTAATAAACCTATGCCTCCAAGGTGCCTCTTCTCAGTCAATGCTGGTGTGTTGCCATGGTGCATCCGGCATGTCTGGCATGGTTTTCCCTGATAGTGGCTATGTGTCTATGTGTCGAGTAGCAAGATGCAAGCTGTGTGTGTGGGATGAGACTGTGTATTGTGCATGATGTCCATGACTGTGTGGGTATTGTGACATGTGCCATCCCCATGCATCCAATGTTGGCCAGGCCCCAATTATCTGCATCCACCGGACTCAAGCTTGCAGGACATGGTTCTGCCACCTGTCTACACATACCTGGGTGCCCCCAGGACACTGGACATGATCCCTGACCTCTGCGCATGACTGTTGCTGTACTCCATATGTCTGTCGGCACGGTTGTGCGGCCACCCCCTCAGCTGGTTGGGCCCATCACGGGTGTGTATGGTGCTCCATGTCTGTCTTGCCTAATACACTGTGACCCGTGTGTCCTGTGCCAGACTCAGGCCCCAGGGTGTGGATGGTTGAAGTCAAAAGAGAACTCAGGCATGTTTAGACTTTACAAGACACATGTAAGGTAATAATGCAACCAGCAGGCATCTTCTCTTCATGGTGTGACTTTTTATTTTAGTGGGGGGGGGGGTATGACATGAGGGGCTTTCCGGGTGTTTGGAATCCAAAGTTCAGTAGGGGAGTTGGTGTCCTTGCCATTGGAAATCCTCAGAGTCCATGCCACAGTCTTTGTCAACATTGGTCAGACAGTGACCAGCAAGGCCATGTGGCAGAGAATGTCTTTTGATGCTGTGCTGCTGTTGCTCCAGTGGGCCAGGTGCCAGGCCAGGTGTCCTGGGAGATGGTGCTGTAGCGCCGACTCTCACGGTCTTTTCCGTGGATGACCCGCCCTCCTGCGGAGACCCTCATAAGCAGGCCGTGATGATGTTTGGGATGCTCCATCGGATGTTTCCTCCTCCTCCTCCTCCTGATCCCTCCCTGTGGGTGGTGATGTTCTACGCCTTCTGGCACAGGGAGGGTTGCCCATGTTGTCGGCCATCCGACGGAGTGTACTGTGAATTCCCGTGAACACCGTCACGAGCTCAGCCTGTCTGTCCTCCATCCTCCGTTGGTGTTGCAGTAGACAGGCATGTAGCTCCGCATGTTGCTGGGCCTGCTGGGTCTTGATCCCCTCGAGGACGGACACAACCTGGGCCATGCCCGTGGTGTCCTGCCGGTATGTGTCCAGGATGTTTCGGACATGGGAATATACCGGATCCCCAGCCAACTGGTCAGGCTGGCGCCTCCGCCGTCCTCCACTCCCACCACCCCTGCCCACTTGCACCTGGCCTGCCCTTGTGGGCACATCGGGTCTCCGGGACCCCTGAGGGGTGGCATTGGCATTGTCGCCTGCCTCCTCCTGGGTGCCCGGGACACCGTGTCCCTCCTGGCCAGCCTGGCTGCTTTGTGGTGGTGGGGCAGGGATCCTGGGTGTCTCCTGGGATGTGGCAGGAGTGGGGTTGGTGGTTGGCCCCGTTGTACCTGACGCAGGTGCTGCAGGTCGTTGGGCACCAGAGGGGCCAGGTTGGTCGGGGTCGTCCACAGAGTGGTGAGAGTCGTCGCTGCCGGTGGGATCGGCCTCCCGCAGAGCCGGGTCCTGTGAGTCTTCCCCCCCAGTGTTGGGGGGTGAACCACGAGGTTGACCTGTGTGTGAGAGAGACAATGTTAATTTTGTTCCATGCAACATCCATGTATCATTAGTTTCAAAGTTGGAACATTTCCTCTGGGAATTTGGATCTGTCTTGCATTCCACTCACAGTGCACTTGTGCATGGGTGTGTCCCTTGGGCACAGCTTTGGCGACTTTAACTATGTGTGGCACAGTCTTACTTGCTGCGTCAAGTGTGACTGCAGTCAGCAGTGGAGTGGGCAGGTGTGGCGAGCCGTGCATTGGCGCCTTCCGTGTAGCACTGTACGTGGGCACATAAAGTTGTTCCACACACTTCAATGATGCAGGTAGCTGTCGTTGTGCTCGTGCACAGGTTGTGACATGGCCCTGTGTTTTGCCATGGAGGAGAGGGGGGGTGCTGGCACTGGCCACCCTTGTGTACATGCACGCAGTCCACCTGCTGACGAGCAGACATTCCCACACACCACAAGGCTGATTTGCTCTCCCCTGTCCCCCTCTCCCTCCCTCTCTGTCCCCCTCTGCCTCCCTCTGTGTGTCAGCCTCCTCCCTCTGTCCGTCTCCCTGTGTCTCCCTCCCTCTCTGTCCCCCTCTCCCTCCCTCTCTGTCCCCCTCTCCCTCCCTCTGTGTGTCAGCCTCCTCCCTCTGTCCGTCTCCCTGTGTCTCCCTCCCTCTCTGTCCCCCTCTCCCTCCCTCTCTGTCCCCCTCTCCCTCCCTCTGTGTGTCAGCCTCCTCCCTCTGTCCGTCTCCCTGTGTCTCCCTCCCTCTATGTCCCCCTCTCCCTCCCTCTGTGTGTCAGCCTCCTCCCTCTGTCCGTCTCCCTGTGTCTCCCTCCCTCTCCCTCCCTCTCTGTCCCCCTCTCCCTCCCTCTGTGTGTCAGCCTCCTCCCTCTGTCCGTCTCCCTGTGTCTCCCTCCCTCTCTGTCCCCCTCTCCCTCCCTCTGTGTGTCACCCTCTGTCACCTCAGCCCAGCTTCCTGGGCACACACTGTTAGCAGATCTTTGAATGGCCCTTGGATTGTTGATGTGAGTTTGTTTGTGATCTCCAGGCACCCATTGGGTGTTGTGTCTGTGTCTGCGCTGCTGCTGTGGTGGTGTGTGCTGCCACTCTTTCACAGTGTTGGCTGTTCATTAGCTGCTGTCATGTGCAAAAACGTGCCTTCACCCCCATGTGTTGATGCAAGGCGTCCACCATTTGCTGGCAAGTCTTTCCTGTGTGGGGACACACTGTTTGTCTGGCTGTGACCTAGGCCATATGGGCAGAGGGCATTGTTGTCTGCTTCTGAGTTGCACTATGTGATTTTTGGGGCCCACCCTCCCGCCATCCGGGTTACCGTGTCATGTGTTGGTGTCTTCTGTGGCCTGTGACTTGATATTATCCAGCTGGGTGCATGGGGCATGGTGGCGCCAGTGGCATGTGCGTGTTCATGGAGTGTGGTTGAGTCATGCGATAGCTTGGGGTGGTTGCGTGCCTGTTTGTGAGTTTGGTTGTGGATGACGTTCCCCCATGTGAGGTGCGTTGTTTGTGTACTCACCCGGGTCTCGGAGTCCTCCTAATCCTTCGACTGCCTCCACCGGCAGTATGGCCATCACCCTCTCCTCCCAGGGATGGTAGTGTACGGGTCTGCGGGACGGCCCTCCTCCAGTGACGTTGGCCTGGTTGTGTTCATCCGTCATCTTGGCTCGGACCCTCCTCCGCAGATCGTACCACCTGGCTTGGCATTCCTGCTTGTTCCTTCTGGTGTCCGCAACAGCATTCACAGCATCGACGATGGTCTGCCACATGGCTGTTTTTTCTGAAATGCTGGTCTGTCTGACCAATGTTCCAAAGAGGTGTGGCTCGACTCTGAGGATTTCATCGACAAGGACCTCCAACTCTCGGTTACTGAACTTTGGATTCTTGTTAGTGGGCATGGTGAGGGGTGTGGGTGTGGATGGTGGGGGGGGTGTGTGTGGATGGTTGTGGGTGTGTGGGTGTGGTTGTGCAGGTGTGTGTGTGAATGTGATGAGGGGGTGTTTGTGAAGGTGGTTGTGTGAAGGTGTGCAAGTGTAAGGTGTGGTAAAGCTTCTAGTATGGTGCTGTAGGTTGTCTGTGGGGTCTGGCAGCAGTGAGTCTGTTGCAAAGGCTCATGGTTTGTGTGTGTGGGCCCTTTTTATTGGTCCATTGGTGGGTGTGGCTGTGTTTGAAGTTTGGGTGGGCGTGTTATAAGGAGTGGTGGTGTTTTGGGCCTCTGTTTGTTTTTGGCAGTTGCAGGTCAGTGAATGTGTTGTTTTAGTGGTTGTTGGACATGTTTAGTGGCTTTGTGCCATTCGAATGGTTTATTCTTTTGGTTTGTCCTGGTTGTGTACGTGCGTTTTCAGCGTGTGTACGGGGTGTACATGGGCCGTTTTGTTGTACAGTGCTGTCCTTGTGTGTGGCTTGGTACGACTCGTACATGCAGTTGTGATGTTGGGGCCTGGGGTGCGCTCCGTACTTAGGATGTTGTGGTGGGGGTACGACTCTAACGTACACGGGTGTACATACACGGGTGGGGGTACGACTCTAATGTACACGGGTGTACATACACGGGGGTACGACACGTACAGGGGTGTACATACACGGGGGTACGACACGTACAGGGGTGTACATACACGGAGGGGTACGACACGTACAGGGATGTACATACATGGGGGGTACGACACGTACACGGGTGTACATACACGGGTGGGGGTACGACTCTAATGTACACGGGTGTACATACACGGGGGGTAGGACACGTACACGGGTGTACATACACGGGGGGTACGACACGTACACGGGTGTACATACACGGGGGGTATGACACGTACAGGGGTGTACATACACAGGGGTACGACACGTACACGGGTGTACATACACGGGGGGTAGGACACGTACACGGGTGTACATACACGGGGGTACGACACGTACAGGGGTGTACATACACGGAGGGGTACGACACGTACAGGGGTGTACATACACGGGGGTACGACACGTACACGGGTGTACATACATGGGTGGGGGTACGACTCTAATGTACACGGGTGTACATACACGGGGGGGGTAGGACACGTACACGGGTGTACATACACGGGGGTTCGACACGTACACGGGTGTACATACACGGAGGGGTACGACACGTACAGGGGTGTACATACACGGGGGGTACGACACGTACACGGGTGTACATACACGGGGGTACGACATGTACAGGGGTGTACATACACGGGGGTACGACACGTACAGGGGTGTACATACATGGAGGTGTACGACACGTACAGGGGTGTACATACACGGGGGCTATGACACGTACATGGGTGTACATACACGGGGGGTACGACACGTACAGGGGTGTACATACACGGGGGTACGACACGGGTGTACATACACGGGTGGGGGTACGACTCTAATGTACACGGGTGTACATACACGGGGGGTAGGACACGTACACGGGTGTACATACACGGGAGGGTACGACACGTACAGGGGTGTACATACACGGGGGGTACGACACGTACACGGGTGTACATACACGGGTGGGGGAACGACTCTAATGTACACGGGTGTACATACACGGGGGGTAGGACACGTACACGGGTGTACATACACGGGGGGTACGACACGTACACGGGTGTACATACATGGGGGTACGACACGTACAGGGGTGTACATACACGGGGGGTACGACACGTACACGGGTGTACATACACAGGGGGTAGGACACGTACACGGGTGTACATACACGGGGGTACGACACGTACAGGGGTGTACATACACGGGGGGTACGACACGTACACGGGTGTACATACACGGGTGGGGGTATGACTCTAATGTACACGGGTGTACATACACGGGGGTAGGACACGTACACGGGTGTACATACACGGGGGTACGACACGTACACGGGTGTACATACACGGGGGTACGACACATACAGGGGTGTACATACACGGGGGGTACGACACGTACACGGGGGTACATACACGGGGGTAGGACACGTACACGGGTGTACATACACGGGGGTACGACACGTAGAGGGGTGTACATACACGGAGGGGTACGACACGTACAGGGGTGTACATACACGGGGGTACGACACGTACACGGGTGTACATACACGGGTGGGGGTACGACTCTAATGTACACGGGTGTACATACACGGGGGTGTAGGACACGTACACGGGTGTACATACACGGGGGGGTTCGACACGTACGTACGGGGGCTGGGGGGGGTCGGCGTATACGTACGGGGGCTGGGGGGGGTCGGTGCGTACGTACGGGGGCTGGGGGGGGTCGGCGCATATGCGGGCACATGTCTCCATGGTTGCTATGGGTGTTCGGTGCAGACGGTGTTTTTTCCATATGGTTGTAACTTCTGACGCACGGGATGGATCGTGATTCCGCGGTCGGACTTCACTTTTCACATTTGTACGGTGAATCGTCCGAGGACGTGTCGGACACTTTTTCCGACCCGAGGACGTGTGGGGAATGATTCCCAATGCGATTCGTATGGTCTTTTTCCCATGCGAATCGTAATTGGCAGTTTGTACGGCACTTGTACGATTCGTACGGTAAAAAGACCGGATACGAGTCATACGGGGAAATTTTTTACCGGATCGTAATTGGCACCATATTGTTCTATTTCCAATACATGACAGAGAACAAATCTAATGTAATCTTCAAATATTCAATTCAATCACAGTGCAAGTTGCCTTGGTACACAATTTTTACACCCAAAGTCTGTGTCTGCCTTTCCCATGATCAACCCAGGTTCCCTTTGTACTTGGAAACAACACCATATACCTGCAAATATCACAACTCTAAAATGTCCAAGATGACATGGTGAAGGAATCTAAAACAGATCAAAAATAAAGATTTCCAATCACACTTAACATAATAGGCAGATTACAAAGTCAACTTTTAGAGGATACAGTTTTACACAACAATTAGAGATAAACAGTGTAACTGAACACAGTAGTCAATGTGTCCAAACTTTGACCAAGAAACCTTTGACCTGATTTTCCATGAACTTGCTGTTGATGTGTCTCATCATTGAAGATAGAACTTCTTATAGCACACCACTGGAAGTTGGTTGTGGCATACCACCAGATACTGCCACAGTGTATTTGAAGGATCCTGTGGCCACAAAATGAAGTACTGCCATGACTTTGACACTTGGGTGCCGATTCCGAACCGTTAAAAAAATTTACCGTCCGACTCGTATTCGTATATTTTTACGTACGAATCGTACAAGTACCGTACAAACTGCGAAGTACGATTCGTACGTGAAAAATACATACGAATTGCGTCGGAAAAATGGTCCGAGAGGGAGCCGTAAAATTTTACGTCCGAATAGCGTCTGGAAAAGTGTCCGATAGGGAGCCAGACATTTTTACGTGCAAATCGTAAAACAGAAGTCCGAGCGCGCTAGTACGATCCGTACCGCCCGTCCGAATACACAACCGCATGTAAAAGGCCCCGTACGGAGCGAACGCTGTAGCCTACATGTACACGGGTAAACTTGTGCCCGAATACGAGTCGTACAGTCCCCCTCACCCTGCACATGTCAGCACCGTACCCCGTATGTCAGCACCGTACCCTCCCTCCGCACCGTACCCCAACACCGTAGCCTAGCCCGCACCTGTACGCGCTGCACCCCAACACCGTAGCACAGCCCCGCACCTGTACGCGCCGCACCCCAACACCGTAGCACAGCCCCGCACCTGTACGCACCGTACCCCAACACCGTAGCACAGCCCCGCACCTGTACGCACTGTACCCCAACACCGTAGCACACCCCGCACCTGTACGTGCCGCACCCCAACACCGTAGCACAGCCCGCACCTGCACACGCCGCACCCCAACACCGTAGCACAGCCCGGCACCTGTACGCCCTGTACCCCAACACCCTAGCACAGCCCGCACCTGTACGCACCGTACCCCAACACCGTACGTAGCACAGCCAGCACCTGTACGCACTGTACCCCAACACTGTAGCACAGCCCGCACCTGTACGCGCCGCACCCCAACACCGTAGCACAGCCCTGCACCTGTATGCACCGTACCCCAACACCCTAGCACAGACCCACACCTGTACGCACCGTACCCCAACACCGTAGCACAGCCCCGCACCTGTATGCGCCATACCCCAACACCCTAGCACAGCCCGCACTTGTACGCACCGTACCCCAACACCGTAGCACAGCCCGCACCTGTATGCACCGTACCCCAACACCGTAGCCCAGCCCGCACCTGTACGCGCTGCACCCCAACACCGTAGCACAGCCCTGCACCTGTACGCACCGTACCCCAACACCGTAGCACAGCCCCGCACCTGTACGCACCGTACCCCAACACCATAGCACCGCCCACACCTGTACGCACCGCACGCCAACACCGTAGCACAGCCCGCACCTGTACGCACCGTACCCCAACACTGTAGCACAGCCCGCACCTGTACGCGCCGCACCCCAACACCGTAGCACAGCCCCGCACCTGTACGCGCCGCACCCCAACACCGTACCCCAGCACCCTCACCCAGCATCGCGTATGTACGGCCCGTAGCACTATGGTGTACGCCTACGGCAACACTACCATAGTGCTACGGGTCCTACACACGCGGGTACGGCCCGTAGCACTAGGGTAGTGTTGCCGTAGGCGTACGCCAATGTGATACGGGCCGTACATACGCGGGTACGGCCCGTATCTCGATGGCGTACGCCTACGGCAACACTACCATAGTGCTACGGGCCCTACACACGCGGGTATGGCCCGTAGCACTAGGGTAGTGTTGCCGTAGGCGTACGCAATAGTGATACGGGCCGTACATACGCGGGTACGGCCCGTATCTCTATGGCGTACGCCTACGGCAACACTACCATAGTGCTACGGGCCCTACACACGCGGGTATGGCCCGTAGCACTAGGGTAGTGTTGCCGTAGGCGTACGCGATAGTGATACGGGCCGTACATACGCGGGTACGGCCCGTATCTCTATGGCGTATGCCTACGGCAACACTACCATAGTGCTACCGGCCCTACACACGCGGGTACGGCCCGTAGCACTAGGGTAGTGTTGGCGTAGGCATACGCCATAGAGATACGGGCCGTACATACGCGGGTACGAGCCCTATCTCTATGGCGTACGCCTACTGCAACACTACCGAAGTGATACGGGCCCTACACACGCGGGTACGGACCGTATCACTGGAGTAGTGGTGCCCTAGGGGTACGTGTGGAACGCACCGTACCTGTGTATGGATAGTGAAATTACATAGGGGACACATGAGGGACAAGTATAAGGGCCTAAATGCATGCTGGTTGTCATGGAAACCGAGTTTCCAGTTCAAATTTTTGCATCAGGTGGCCAGCAAAAGTCGGTTGGAGACAATATACTATGTTGCAAAGTGGTTGTTGACTTGACATCATGCTCAAATTTTGAACCATGCAAAGGCCCTCACTGGGGTAGGTTTAAAGGGATTGGAGGAAACGTAGGATGCAAATGAGATTGACCAATCACTCTGTACTCCTGTAAATGAAACAGCCCAGCAAGGGAGATATAAGGCAGCCAGGACCCATGAGAGAGCACTTGCCTGCACAACCTTTCATTCCACACCACTGCTGCTGCTCGTGATTCCTCTGGCACCATGTCCAGGTCTGTGGAGAGGGCCGAGCCATTCACCCAAGAGGAGAATGAGGCGTTGTTGGACGTCATCCTCCCACAGTACCCCTGCCTATATGGGAGACCAGGGGAGCAGGTGAGTGCTGACTCCACTAGCTGTGACTGTGCCCCTTTTTTGTGTCTGTCACTTCTGGCATTGTGTCCAGGTGTGACAGACATGCAATGTTGTTCATGGTGGGTCCCAGGGGGGGGAATGCCTTATGTCTCCCATGCAGAGCCTGATGTGGTTCATATCTGCACTCCTCACTTGCATTGTGCTTACTGTGACAATCACTGCATGGTGCATGCCACATTCAGCCTGGCTAATCCCCTTGGGAATGTTGTTTCCATAGTCCTGATGTGAATCTGTGGTCTCCCCAGTGTGACAGGTGACTGTACCCACAGATCTGTGTGAGTTGAGTGTACCTGTGGTGATAGTGTCCAAATGATGTGTACGGCCCCTGAACATTGGTGTGTGTGTAAGTCCCCTGTCATGTGGGTGAGTGTCTATGTGGAGTGTTGCACCCCAGCTGCATGGAGGATGCATATGCCCTACCCATCTGATGTGAGCAGGGAGCCGTGCTGTGTGTCTGACGTGCTGAGCTAGACCCACACCTGTGACTCCACCAGTCAAGTGGCACATGTGCAGAGTGATGTTTGTACCCGCAGTTGCCAATGGCAGGTGATTGTCCTGTGCCTGTGTGTGTCTGTGTACTCCGCTGAGGTTGCGTCAGTGGCCTGGGGCATGTGACTGCTTTGAGGTGCTGTCCATTATCCTGGTGTTGCTTGTGATGCACAGTGTGAGCCATGATCATTGATTCTGTCGCACCCCTCATGCCACCTGTATACTTTAAATGCCACGTAGTGCATTTGGCCTTCCCCAGAGGATAATGTCCCTATGACAAAGGTGCAATGAGTTTGCTGCATACTATGCCCTGTTCAAACAAGCCCAATTGTTCTAATGTGTGTCTCTGTGACATGGAGCAGGTGTATTGATGTTGTCTCACTTTGTCATCTTCGCAGGTAGCCACCTACGCCAAGGGGGAGATTTGGAAGCGGGCCGTCAGGGCCGTGAGGTCGATGGAGGGTCGCAGTCGGCGCCTGGCCCAGGTGAGGAAACGCTGGCAGGATATCCGGTGCTGGACCAGGAGGATCGCCCGGGTCCTGCTGGAGGACTCACCTCCACGCAAACACAGCGGGCGCCGGCGCCTGACCCACCAAATGAAGCGTGTCCTGGCGGTGGTCTTACCTGACATGGATAGGCGGCTATAGGAGAAGCAGCAGCAGGAAGGGGGTAGGTACATGTGTGTTTGTTGTGTGTCACCAGCTTTTGGAAGTGCTCAGTCGCCTGGATACACTGCCAGGGTTTATATGTGCAGTGTTCTTCCTCCCTTCCCCTCCTTGACATGTGTTCCCTGGTCTGTGTGTAGTCACTCTTGCACAAGGTAATCTAGGCTGGCAGTTAATCCAAGTGCCCAATGCTTGCAGCATCGTGTGTGGGGGTGGTCTGTGACATGTGTTGGGACCTTGCCTGTGCCCTGTCCAGTTCAGTCATTTGGGGGTCCATGATTGTTGGCACTGATGCAGAGTCTCAACATAGGAGTGTGAGGCTTAAAATGAACTGCCTTGCAGCATGCATGACCGATGTTGTGGCCTCAGACAAAGATGTGCATGAGGGGGAGATGTGCATAGTGCGGGGACGGTTGCTCCTGTTGCAGTCAGATCTATCCAGGACCATGGAGCAGTGTGGCCACTACAGTCCCCTGAGACACCTTTTCCTAGGAATCATGTGTGTCATCCAACACTGTGTAATTGCAACAATATCTCAGCAGGAATTATTGAATTATTTGTAGTCGTATGTACAAGACATTACAAACACACAGAGAGAAAAAAGAGGCTGCAAAATATTTTGATTAATGCGCCCGTGGGCGTCATATATTAAGGGAAGATTAACGAAAGAGTCAACAGATTATAACAGCACTTTTCGGTCCAAGTACCAAAACAGCCCTAAGGGAAAAAGTGTACAATGTGCTCGTGACATAAGTGTGACGGCGCAAGTGACAACGTGAAGAAAACCATAGCAAGGGGCGCAACACAGTATATACAAAATATGTACAAATTCAAGGTTCCAAGCAACAATTTCAATTGTTCATTTGAAAGTTCTCAAGGAGTTATTTTCGGGAACCAAAAGATCAAAGAGCGCCAAAAGGATTTGGAGCTGATGGGCACAGGTCGACGACGTTTCGATCCTTAATAATTTCGGATCATCCTCAGGACCAGGGTCGTAAATTTCGGGGAGTGCTGTGGCCCGGGGTAGGGGGACTCTGTCAAGGAGGGTTCCGGGTAGAATGATAAGAAGAAAGCAGCAGTACATCTCTCGCCGCCCCCTCCATTCCCATCACCGCCCTCCCACTTGCTCGGGTCCCTTCTGTCCGTGCTAGGCGACTACATGTCTCCTTCGTGCCAGGCACCGCACCCCCTGCCCCTGTCTCCCTTGCTGCCGTCAATGCCGAGTCTGTGGACATCCTGCGGCAGTTGCAGGTTGGTCAGACATCGCTGCTTAATGTCCTCCATGGCCACACCAGACTGCTGACACAGATGATGTCGTACATGGAGGGCATGTCATCAGCGATGTCTGACCAACGGATGTTGCTGAGGTCCATCGACTCGTCACTGACGGCAGCAGTGGGTCTCCGCAGCGCTCCATCCCCCCCTACCCCTGCCCCATCCACACTTCCCACTCCCATGCCTGTCCCAAGCACACCCAGACATCCCCATGCATGCACCCCACCAGACACAGGCAGCACACCAACAGGGAAGGCCAAGCGCACTCCTCCAGTCACGCACACACAGGGGGAAGTAGGCACACCAACTGGGTCGGGGGGCAAACGGCAGCCACGCAGCCACAGTGGGAGTCCGCAGTCCTCACGACCCACTTCCTCCAAAACCACTTCCCTTAGCTCCCCTGCCCAACAGTCGGACGAAGAGTCCTTCATGGCCAGTCTGTCCCTCAGCCCCAGTGTGACACCACCCCGCAAGCGGTCGAGGAAGTCCCCAGGCAGGGGAGTTGAGTCCCCCCACTGTCCACACCCTCCCCCACTAGCGCTGCAACCCATCCCTCCGACCCCCCCCTCCTTGGGGCCTGTGGTTCCTTCGGGTGCAGGGGAGACGCTGGCAGACCTTCCATCCTAACCACCACCTTTGATGCTGCCCCACCCCCTGTGGTGGAGTCGTCCGTCCCTGCACCCACAACACCTACCCTTGCCCCTCCTGTCCCTGTGGTGCCTGGTCCTTCCCCCCCACATGATGCCCCCCCCTGTGGATGGAAAGGAACTGTGAACTGTGCAGGCAAGCTAGGGGAGACGCGTCCCAATGTGTCCCCCCCCCCCCGGAATTCGCATATGGACTGGCCTATGGGCCTTGTATATAGTGTACATTTCAAATCCAATTTTTTTTATGCTGAATAAGGCATTTTGTTTTTCATTTGCACACAAATGCTTTTCTGGTATTGCTGTTGGTGCTGCTGCTCCCTGAGTTGGGGTGGTGATAATGTGTTAGGTGTCTGGCAAATGTTGAAGTGTGCTGCTCATGGGGAGGACCCTGGTATCTGCGTGCCATCACAAGGTCTCTGCAAATAATCTTTGGTCATGTAAGCTCTTACTGTATGGGGACATTGTCCCAAGGAGTGTTCCTTCCTCTGTGGCACCTGACTTCTTCACTGCAGGGTGTTTCCCAATTGTTGTGCTGACCTGTGTCTACAGTTCCTTGCTGTGTGAGGGATCCCTTCAACTTTGCCCATGCCTGCTCAGCAATGTCTCCGCCTGCATCGTCTGTGCCATCCTTGGTAGTCACTGTACTTGTGTATGGAGTATGTTGCCATGGCTTAATGTGGACATGGTCCCTTTTCCGCACTATGCATGTGTGTACTCCCAGCCTAGCACACATGTGTTACTTGTTCTGCAGGGTATTTGGGCACCTGACTGACAATTGTGGGCATTGTATCTGTGGGTACTCCACCTTTTTCCTTCCATGGGAGACAACAACTTGTTGGCTGCCCCAGCACCTGTACATTCCTATCAGTCCTGGAATATGGGTGACAGTGTGTGTTCCCTTAGGCTCTCTTAGTTTAGTGGGGTTTCACATGAGGATACAGTCTTGTTGCATGATCTCAGTGTGTGTATTGTGCTGCCACCGCCAGGGGTGGGTATGCATGTGTAATTTGTCATCACACTCACATGTGGTGTGTCATGCAGTGGGGGAAGGACATCCATCCTCATGGGAGTGGGACACTGCTGTCAGTGATGTGTTGTTATGGCACTATCAACATAGTCACACATTGTGGATGCCTTCATGCACCCATGGAGTTTTGCTAATGGGAGGATGATGTACACACCCCCATGTCTCTGTCCACTGCTGGGAGGCCTCTGCACCCACCCCTCATTTGTCTGGGCACTGCTGGGAGTGATAGGCACCCACCCCTCATATGTCTGGGCACTGCTGGGGGTCCTCTGCACCCACCCCTCATATGTCTGGGCACTGCTGGGGGTCCTCTGCACACACCCATCATATGTCTGGGCACTGCTGGGAGTGATAGGCACCCACCCCTCATATGTCTGGGCACTGCTGGGAGTGATATGCACCCACCCCTCATATGTCTGGGCAGTGCTGGGAGTGATAGGCACCCACCCCTCATATGTCTGGGCACTGCTGGGAGTGATAGGCACCCACCCCTCATATGTTCACTGCTGGGGGTCCTCTGCACCCACCCCTCATATGTCTGGGCACTGCTGGGGGTCCTCTGCACCCACCCCTCATATGTCTGGGCACTGTTGGGAGTGATAGGCACCCACCCCTCATATGTCTGGGCACTGCTGGGGGTCCTCTGCACCCACCCCTCATATGTCTGGGCACTTCTGGGAGTGATAGGCACCCACCCCTCATATGTCTGGGCACTGCTGGGGGTCCTCTGCACCCACCCCTCATATGTCTGGGCACTGTTGGGAGTGATAGGCACCCACCCCTCATATGTCTGGGCACTGCTGGGAGTGATGGGCACACACCCCTATGTCTCTGTCCACTGATGTGGATCGTAGTACGACATACATGCTCTGAAGCCCTGGGTACAGGCCGTACCACCATTTTTGGGGTGACGTAGGGGTACGGCCCGTACCCAGGCCTGAGGAGCGAGGGTACGGGTCGCACCACGCGTACCCCTACATCACCCCAACAATGGTGGTACGGCCCGTACCCAGGCCTGAAGAGCTTGGGTACGGGCCGTACCACCATTGTTGGGGTGACGTAGGGGTACGGCCCGTACCCAGGCCTGAAGAGCGTGGGTATGGGTCGCACCACGTGTACCCCTACGTCACCCCAACAATGGTGGTACGGCCCGTACCCAGGCCTGAAGAGCGTGGGTACGGGCCGTACCACCATTGTTGGGGTGCCGTAGGGGTACGGCCCGTACCCAGGCCTACAGAACGTGGGTACGGGCCGTACCACCATTGTTGGGGTGACGTAGGGGTAGGCGTGGTACGACCCGTACCCACGCTGTTCAGGCCTGGGTACAGGCCGTACCCCCAATGTTGGGGTGACGTAGGAGTAGGCGTGGTACGACCCGTACCCACGCTCTTAAGGCGTGGGTACGGTGCGTACCACAATTGTTGTGGTGATGGGACGCGTCCACGTCCACTTCCGTTGTGGCGGGATGCAGGCCTTGGTGGACAAGCCCCCCCCCCCCCGAGTAACCAGTCCCTGGAGGTACGGTATGTACAGGGCATGTATACATTTTGCCTTGGGTGGGGATTATGTTTCCTGCCCCTGTCCCCCACCTTTGCCCCTGGGTGTTGTTCTGACCTTCTGCGGCGTCTGCATCGGTTCCTGTGCACCAGGTCGTAGGCTATGAGGGCCGGGATGACACGTAGGATTGGGTCCATGGCTGTCCGTCGCGTACAGGTGCTCCTTCCTCGCGTCCTCCTCAATTTCCCGGCAGTTTTTGGCTCCCGTAATAAATGCTACGTGCGGAGTGACGTAGGCACGAATCGTACTTGCTGGTTCGTAAAACGCTGCCTGACTCCGTCCAGACGTCACGTACGTGGTGTCCCGGATCGGAATTGTGGGTATATTTTAGCCGGTCGGTGTTTTGTACGAATCGTACGGAAATGGTATTTCTGTACGAATCGTACTTGCGGGTTTGTGAGGTGGTTTTCCCGGGTACGAGTCGGACGGAGAAAACGCTCCGTACGACGGTTCGTACCCGGGTTTTACAGGATCGGAATCGGCACCTTGGTGCAATAGATGTGGGATTTCTGTTATGATGCTAAAGAACTGGCTCCAGCTGATGACATACATCCTGTATAGTTTGCCAATTCAACCTGAACCTCTTGATTATATCCCTTTCTTCCATGGTGGGAAGTCCTGGAAATAGGAGGTACACATGAGGCTGTCATCTCCTCACTGTCCCAGGGTTCATATGTCTGCAATGGAGAAACATTTGAACTTTTGTTACATTTTCAACAGCAAAAACAACAATTGATGGACAGAATGCAGAACAATGTCATACATTCACCCCAGTACAGAGAACTGGGCCTAAATTCATCGTTGTTTTGCTCACCATGCCATTCCAGTTTGAACCCAGCCATATGCAAATCAGTCTTGACCCTGTGCCTCATGGGAACAGTCCAGCCCGAACGGCCAAGCCAGGTCCTCCCTGGACTGGAACCAAGCATCCTAGGACCGGTTTCGGGGTTTCACCCCTCTTCAGCCAGGATAGCTTGACTCCAGTGGCATGGGGAGCACGGGACTCACGTCTGAGCATACCCGTCCCACTCGGGGTGACAAATGCAAAAACAACAATTGATGGACAGAATGCAGAACAATGTCATACATTCACCCCAGTACAGAGATCTGGGCCTAAATCCATCGTTTTTTTGCTCACCATGCCATTCCAGTTTGAACCCAGCCATATGCAAATCAGTCTTGACCCTGTGCCTCATGGGAACAGTCCAGCCCGAACTGCCAAGCCAGGTCCTCCCTGGACTGGAACCAAGCATCCTAGGACCGGTTTCGGGGTTTCACCCCTCTTCAGCCAGGATAGCTTGACTCCAGTGGCATGGGGAGCACGGGACTCACGTCTGAGCATACCCGTCCCACTCGGGGTGACAAATGCAAAAACAACAATTGATGGACAGAATGCAGAACAATGTCATACATTCACCCCAGTACAGAGATCTGGGCCTAAATCCATCGTTTTTTTGCTAACCATGCCATTCCAGTTTGAACCCAGCCATATGCAAATCAGCCTTGACTCTGTGCCTCATGGGAACAGTCTAGCCCGAACTGCCAAGCCAGGTGGTCCTCCATGGACTGGAACCAAGCATCCTAGGACCGGTTTCGGGGTTTCACCCCTCTTCAGCCACGATAGCTTGACTCCAGTGGCATGGCGAGCACGGGACTCATGTCTGAGCATACCCGTCCCACTCGGGGTGACAAATGCAAAAACAACAATTGATGGACAGAATGCAGAACAATGTCCTACATTCTCCCCAGTACAGAGATCTGGGCCTAAATCCATCATTTTTTTGCTCACCATGCCATTCCAGTTTGAACCCAGCCATATGCAAATCAGTCTTGACCCTGTGCCTCATGGGAACAGTCCAGCCCGAACTGCCAAGCCAGGTCCTCCCTGGACTGGAACCAAGTATCCTAGGACCGGTTTCGGGGTTTCACCCCTCTTCAGCCAGGATAGCTTGACTCCAGTGGCATGGGGAGCACGGGACTCACGTCTGAGCATACCCGTCCCACTCGGGGTGACAAATGCAAAAACAACAATTGATGGACAGAATGCAGAACAATGTCATACATTCACCCCAGTACAGAGATCTGGGCCTAAATCCATCGTTTTTTGCTCACCATGCCATTCCAGTTTGAACCCAGCCATATGCAAATCAGTCTTGACCCTGTGCCTCATGGGAACAGTCCAGCCCGAACTGCCAAGCCAGGTCCTCCCTGGACTGGAACCAAGCATCCTAGGACCGGTTTCGGGGTTTCACCCCTCTTCAGCCAGGATAGCTTGACTCCAGTGGCATGGGGAGCACGGAACTCACGTCTGAGCATACCCGTCCCACTCGGGGTGACAAATGCAAAAACAACAATTGATGGACAGAATGCAGAACAATGTCATACATTCACCCCAGTACAGAGATCTGGGCCTAAATCCATCGTTTTTTTGCTCGCCATTCCAGTTTGAACCCAGCCATATGCAAATCAGTCTTGACCCTGTGCCTCATGGGAACAGTCCAGCCCGAACTTCCAAGCCAGGTCCTCCCTGGACTGGAACCAAGCATCCTAGGACCGGTTTCGGGGTTTCACCCCTCTTCAGCCAGGATAGCTTGACTCCAGTGGCATGGGGAGCACGGGACTCACGTCTGAGCATACCCGTCCCACTCGGGGTGACAAATGCAAAAACAACAATTGATGGACAGAATGCAGAACAATGTCATACATTCACCCCAGTACAGAGATCTGGGCCTAAATCCATCGTTTTTTTGCTAACCATGCCATTCCAGTTTGAACCCAGCCATATGCAAATCAGCCTTGACTCTGTGCCTCATGGGAACAGTCTAGCCCGAACTGCCAAGCCAGGTGGTCCTCCCTGGACTGGAACCAAGCATCCTAGGACCGGTTTCGGGGTTTCACCCCTCTTCAGCCACGATAGCTTGACTCCAGTGGCATGGCGAGCACGGGACTCATGTCTGAGCATACCCGTCCCACTCGGGGTGACAAATGCAAAACCAACAATTGATGGACAGAATGCAGAACAATGTCATACAGTCACCCCAGTACAGAGATCTGGGCCTAAATCCATCGTTTTTTTGCTCACCATGCCATTCCAGTTTGAACCCAGCCATATGCAAATCAGTCTTGACCCTGTGCCTCATGGGAACAGTCCAGCCCGAACTACCAAGCCAGGTCCTCCCTGGACTGGAACCAAGCTTCCTAGGACCGGTTTCGAGGTTTCACCCCTCTTCAGCCAGGATAGCTTGACTCCAGTGGCATGGGGAGCACGGGACTCACGTCTGAGCATACCCGTCCCACTCGGGGTGACAAATGCAAAAACAACAATTGATGGACAGAATGCAGAACAATGTCATACATTCACCCCAGTACAGAGATCTGGGCCTAAATCCATCGTTTTTTTGCTCGCCATTCCAGTTTGAACCCAGCCATATGCAAATCAGTCTTGACCCTGTGCCTCATGGGAACAGTCCAGCCCGAACTTCCAAGCCAGGTCCTCCCTGGACTGGAACCAAGCGTCCAAGGACCGGTTTCGGGGTTTCACCCCTCTTCAGCCAGGATAGCTTGACTCCAGGGGCATGGGGAGCACGGGACTCACGTCTGAGCATACCCGTCCCACTCGGGGTGACAAATGCAAAAACAATTGATGGACAGAATGCAGAACAATGTCCTACATTCTCCCCAGTACAGAGATCTGGGCCTAAATCCATCATTTTTTTGCTCACCATGCCATTCCAGTTTGAACCCAGCCATATGCAAATCAGTCTTGACCCTGTGCCTCATGGGAACAGTCCAGCCCGAACTGCCAAGCCAGGTCCTCCCTGGACTGGAACCAAGCATCCTAGGACCGGTTTCGGGGTTTCACCCCTCTTCAGCCAGGATAGCTTGACTCCAGTGGCATGGGGAGCACGGGACTCACGTCTGAGCATACCCGTCCCACTCGGGGTGACAAATGCAAAAACAACAATTGATGGACAGAATGCAGAACAATGTCATACATTCACCCCAGTACAGAGATCTGGGCCTAAATCCATCGTTTTTTTGCTCACCATGCCATTCCAGTTTGAACCCAGCCATATGCAAATCAGTCTTGACCCTGTGCCTCATGGGAACAGTCCAGCCCGAACTGCCAAGCCAGGTCCTCCCTGGACTGGAACCAAGCATCCTAGGACCGGTTTCGGGGTTTCACCCCTCTTCAGCCAGGATAGCTTGACTCCAGTGGCATGGGGAGCACGGGACTCACGTCTGAGCATACCCGTCCCACTCGGGGTGACAAATGCAAAAACAACAATTGATGGACAGAATGCAGAACAATGTCATACATTCACCCCAGTACAGAGATCTGGGCCTAAATCCATCGTTTTTTTGCTCACCATGCCATTCCAGTTTGAACCCAGCCATATGCAAATCAGTCTTGACCCTGTGCCTCATGGGAACAGTCCAGCCCGAACTGCCAAGCCAGGTCCTCCCTGGACTGGAACCAAGCATCCTAGGACCGGTTTCGGGGTTTCACCCCTCTTCAGCCAGGATAGCTTGACTCCAGTGGCATGGGGAGCACGGGACTCACGTCTGAGCATACCCGTCCCACTCTGGGTGACAAATGCAAAAACAACAATTGATGGACAGAATGCAGAACAATGTCATACATTCACCCCAGTACAGAGATCTGGGCCTAAATCCATCGTTTTTTTGCTCACCATGCCATTCCAGTTTGAACCCAGCCATATGCAAATCAGTCTTGACCCTGTGCCTCATGGGAACAGTCCAGCCCGAACTGCCAAGCCAGGTCCTCCCTGGACTGGAACCAAGCATCCTAGGACCGGTTTCGGGGTTTCACCCCTCTTCAGCCAGGATAGCTTGACTCCAGTGGCATGGGGAGCACGGGACTCACGTCTGAGCATACCCGTCCCACTCGGGGGGACAAATGCAAAAACAACAATTGATGGACAGAATGCAGAACAATGTCATACATTCACCCCAGTACAGAGATCTGGGCCTAAATCCATCGTTTTTTTGCTCACCATGCCATTCCAGTTTGAACCCAGCCATATGCAAATCAGTCTTGACCCTGTGTCTCATGGGAACAGTCCAGCCCGAACTGCCAAGCCAGGTCCTCCCTGGACTGGAACCAAGCATCCTAGGACCGGTTTCGGGGTTTCACCCCTCTTCAGCCAGGATAGCTTGACTCCAGTGGCATGGGGAGCACGGGACTCACGTCTGAGCATACCCGTCCCACTCAGGGTGACAAATGCAAAAACAACAATTGATGGACAGAATGCAGAACAATGTCATACATTCACCCCAGTACAGAGATCTGGGCCTAAATCCATCGTTTTTTTGCTCACCATGCCATTCTAGTTTGAACCCAGCCATATGCAAATCAGTCTTGACCCTGTGCCTCATGGGAACAGTCCAGCCCGAACTGCCAAGCCAGGTCCTCCCTGGACTGGAACCAAGCATCCTAGGATCGGTTTCGGGGTTTCACCCCTCTTCAGCCAGGATAGCGTGACTCCAGTGGCATGGGGAGTACGGGACTCACGTCTGAGCATACCCGTCCCACTCGGGGTGACAAATGCAAAAACAACAATTGATGGACAAAATGCAGAACAATGTCATACATTCACCCCAGTACAGAGATCTGGGCCTAAATCCATCGTTTTTTTGCTAACCATGCCATTCCAGTTTGAACCCAGCCATACGCAAATCAGCCTTGACTCTGTGCCTCATGGGAACAGTCTAGCCCGAACTGCCAAGCCAGGTGGTCCTCCCTGGACTGGAACCAAGCATCCTAGGACCGGTTTCGGGGTTTCACCCCTCTTCAGCCACGATAGCTTGACTCCAGTGGCATGGGGAGCACGGGACTCATGTCTGAGCATACCCGTCCCACTCGGGGTGACAAATGCAAAACCAACAATTGATGGACAGAATGCAGAACAATGTCATACAGTCACCCCAGTACAGAGATCTGGGCCTAAATCCATCGTTTTTTTGCTCACCATGCCATTCCAGTTTGAACCCAGCCATATGCAAATCAGTCTTGACCCTGTGCCTCATGGGAACAGTCCAGCCCGAACTACCAAGCCAGGTCCTCCCTGGACTGGAACCAAGCTTCCTAGGACCGGTTTCGGGGTTTCACCCCTCTTCAGCCAGGATAGCTTGACTCCAGTGGCATGGGGAGCACGGGACTCACGTCTGAGCATACCCGTCCCACTCGGGGTGACAAATGCAAAAACAACAATTGATGGACAGAATGCAGAACAATGTCATACATTCACCCCAGTACAGAGATCTGGGCCTAAATCCATCGTTTTTTTGCTCGCCATTCGTGTTTGAACCCAGCCATATGCAAATCAGTCTTGACCCTGTGCCTCATGGGAACAGTCCAGCCCGAACTTCCAAGCCAGGTCCTCCCTGGACTGGAACCAAGCGTCCAAGGACCGGTTTCGGGGTTTCACCCCTCTTCAGCCAGGATAGCTTGACTACAGGGGCATGGGGAGCACGGGACTCACATCTGAGCATACCCGTCCCACTCGGGGTGACAAATGCAAAAACAACAATTGATGGACAGAATGCAGAACAATGTCCTACATTCTCCCCAGTACAGAGATCTGGGCCTAAATCCATCATTTTTTTGCTCACCATGCCATTCCAGTTTGAACCCAGCCATATGCAAATCAGTCTTGACCCTGTGCCTCATGGGAACAGTCCAACCCGAACTGCCAAGCCAGGTCCTCCCTGGACTGGAACCAAGTATCCTAGGACCGGTTTCGGGGTTTCACCCCTCTTCAGCCAGGATAGCTTGACTCCAGTGGCATGGGGAGCGCGGGACTCACGTCTGAGCATACCCGTCCCACTCGGGGTGACAAACGCAAAAACAACAATTGATGGACAGAATGCAGAACAATGTCATACATTCACCCCAGTACAGAGATCTGGGCCTAAATCCATCGTTTTTTTGCTCGCCATTCCAGTTTGAACCCAGCCATATGCAAATCAGTCTTGACCCTGTGCCTCATGGGAACAGTCCAGCCCGAACTTCCAAGCCAGGTCCTCCCTGGACTGGAACCAAGCGTCCAAGGACCGGTTTCGGGGTTTCACCCCTCTTCAGCCAGGATAGCTTGACTCCAGGGGCATGGGGAGCACGGGACTCACATCTGACAATACCCGTCCCACTCGGGGTGACAAATGCAAAAACAATTGATGGACAGAATGCAGAACAATGTCCTACATTCTCCCCAGTACAGAGATCTGGGCCTAAATCCATCATTTTTTTGCTCACCATGCCATTCCAGTTTGAACCCAGCCATATGCAAATCAGTCTTGACCCTGTGCCTCATGGGAACAGTCCAGCCCGAACTGCCAAGCCAGGTCCTCCCTGGACTGGAACCAAGCATCCTAGGACCGGTTTCGGGGTTTCACCCCTCTTCAGCCAGGATAGCTTGACTCCAGTGGCATGGGGAGCACGGGACTCACGTCTGAGCATACCCGTCCCACTCGGGGTGACAAATGCAAAAACAACAATTGATGGACAGAATGCAGAACAATGTCATACATTCACCCCAGTACAGAGATCTGGGCCTAAATCCATCGTTTTTTTGCTCACCATGCCATTCCAGTTTGAACCCAGCCATATGCAAATCAGTCTTGACCCTGTGCCTCATGGGAACAGTCCAGCCCGAACTGCCAAGCCAGGTCCTCCCTGGACTGGAACCAAGCATCCTAGGACCGGTTTCGGGGTTTCACCCCTCTTCAGCCAGGATAGCTTGACTCCAGTGGCATGGGGAGCACGGGACTCACGTCTGAGCATACCCGTCCCACTCGGGGTGACAAATGCAAAAACAACAATTGATGGACAGAATGCAGAACAATGTCATACATTCACCCCAGTACAGAGATCTGGGCCTAAATCCATCGTTTTTTTGCTCACCATGCCATTCCAGTTTGAACCCAGCCATATGCAAATCAGTCTTGACCCTGTGCCTCATGGGAACAGTCCAGCCCGAATTGCCAAGCCAGGTCCTCCCTGGACTGGAACCAAGCATCCTAGGACCGGTTTCGGGGTTTCACCCCTCTTCAGCCAGGATAGCTTGACTCCAGTGGCATGGGGAGCACGGGACTCACGTCTGAGCATACCCGTCCCACTCTGGGTGACAAATGCAAAAACAACAATTGATGGACAGAATGCAGAACAATGTCATACATTCACCCCAGTACAGAGATCTGGGCCTAAATCCATCGTTTTTTTGCTCACCATGCCATTCCAGTTTGAACCCAGCCATATGCAAATCAGTCTTGACCCTGTGTCTCATGGGAACAGTCCAGCCCGAACTGCCAAGCCAGGTCCTCCCTGGACTGGAACCAAGCATCCTAGGACCGGTTTCGGGGTTTCACCCCTCTTCAGCCAGGATAGCTTGACTCCAGTGGCATGGGGAGCACGGGACTCACGTCTGAGCATACCCGTCCCACTCAGGGTGACAAATGCAAAAACAACAATTGATGGACAGAATGCAGAACAATGTCATACATTCACCCCACTACAGAGATCTGGGCCTAAATCCATCGTTTTTTTGCTCACCATGCCATTCCAGTTTGAACCCAGCCATATGCAAATCAGCCTTGACTCTGTGCCTCATGGGAACAGTCTAGCCCAAACTGCCAAGCCAGGTGGTCCTCCCTGGACTGGAACCAAGCATCCTAGGACCGGTTTCGGGGTTTCACCCCTCTTCAGCCACGATAGCTTGACTCCAGTGGCATGGCGAGCACGGGACTCATGTCTGAGCATACCCGTCCCACTCGGAGTGACAAATGCAAAAACAACAATTGATGGACAGAATGCAGAACAATGTCATACATTCACCCCAGTACAGAGATCTGGGCCTAAATCCATCGTTTTTTTGCTAACCATGCCATTCCAGTTTGAACCCAGCCATATGCAAATCAGCCTTGACTCTGTGCCTCATGGGAACAGTCTAGCCCGAACTGCCAAGCCAGGTGGTCCTCCCTGGACTGGAACCAAGCATCCTAGTACCGGTTTCGGGGTTTCACCCCTCTTCAGCCACGATAGCTTGACTCCAGTGGCATGGCGAGCACGGGACTCATGTCTGAGCATACCCGTCCCACTCGGGGTGACAAATGCAAAACCAACAATTGATGGACAGAATGCAGAACAATGTCATACAGTCACCCCAGTACAGAGATCTGGGCCTAAATCCATCGTGTTTTTGCTCACCATGCCATTCCAGTTTGAACCCAGCCATATGCAAATCAGTCTTGACCCTGTGCCTCATGGGAACAGTCCAGCCCGAACTACCAAGCCAGGTCCTCCCTGGACTGGAACCAAGCTTCCTAGGACCGGTTTCGGGGTTTCACCCCTCTTCAGCCAGGATAGCTTGACTCCAGTGGCATGGGGAGCACGGGACTCACGTCTGAGCATACCCGTCCCACTCGGGGTGACAAATGCAAAAACAACAATTGATGGACAGAATGCAGAACAATGTCATACATTCACCCCAGTACAGAGATCTGGGCCTAAATCCATCGTTTTTTTGCTCGCCATTCCAGTTTGAACCCAGCCATATGCAAATCAGTCTTGACCCTGTGCCTCATGGGAACAGTCCAGCCCGAACTTCCAAGCCAGGTCCTCCCTGGACTGGAACCAAGCATCCTAGGACCGGTTTCGGGGTTTCACCCCTCTTCAGCCAGGATAGCTTGCCTCCAGTGGCATGGGGAGCACGGGACTCACGTCTGAGCATACCCGTCCCACTCGGGGTGACAAATGCAAAAACAACAATTGATGGACAGAATGCAGAACAATGTCATACATTCACCCCAGTACAGAGATCTGGGCCTAAATCCATCGTTTTTTTGCTCACCATGCCATTCCAGTTTGAACCCAGCCATATGCAAATCAGTCTTGACCCTGTGTCTCATGGGAACAGTCCAGCCCGAACTGCCAAGCCAGGTCCTCCCTGGACTGGAACCAAGCATCCTAGGACCGGTTTCGGGGTTTCACCCCTCTTCAGCCAGGATAGCTTGACTCCAGTGGCATGGGGAGCACGGGACTCACGTCTGAGCATACCCGTCCCACTCAGGGTGACAAATGCAAAAACAACAATTGATGGACAGAATGCAGAACAATGTCATACATTCACCCCACTACAGAGATCTGGGCCTAAATCCATCGTTTTTTTGCTCACCATGCCATTCCAGTTTGAACCCAGCCATATGCAAATCAGCCTTGACTCTGTGCCTCATGGGAACAGTCTAGCCCAAACTGCCAAGCCAGGTGGTCCTCCCTGGACTGGAACCAAGCATCCTAGGACCGGTTTCGGGGTTTCACCCCTCTTCAGCCACGATAGCTTGACTCCAGTGGCATGGCGAGCACGGGACTCATGTCTGAGCATACCCGTCCCACTCGGAGTGACAAATGCAAAAACAACAATTGATGGACAGAATGCAGAACAATGTCATACATTCACCCCAGTACAGAGATCTGGGCCTAAATCCATCGTTTTTTTGCTAACCATGCCATTCCAGTTTGAACCCAGCCATATGCAAATCAGCCTTGACTCTGTGCCTCATGGGAACAGTCTAGCCCGAACTGCCAAGCCAGGTGGTCCTCCCTGGACTGGAACCAAGCATCCTAGTACCGGTTTCGGGGTTTCACCCCTCTTCAGCCACGATAGCTTGACTCCAGTGGCATGGCGAGCACGGGACTCATGTCTGAGCATACCCGTCCCACTCGGGGTGACAAATGCAAAACCAACAATTGATGGACAGAATGCAGAACAATGTCATACAGTCACCCCAGTACAGAGATCTGGGCCTAAATCCATCGTGTTTTTGCTCACCATGCCATTCCAGTTTGAACCCAGCCATATGCAAATCAGTCTTGACCCTGTGCCTCATGGGAACAGTCCAGCCCGAACTACCAAGCCAGGTCCTCCCTGGACTGGAACCAAGCTTCCTAGGACCGGTTTCGGGGTTTCACCCCTCTTCAGCCAGGATAGCTTGACTCCAGTGGCATGGGGAGCACGGGACTCACGTCTGAGCATACCCGTCCCACTCGGGGTGACAAATGCAAAAACAACAATTGATGGACAGAATGCAGAACAATGTCATACATTCACCCCAGTACAGAGATCTGGGCCTAAATCCATCGTTTTTTTGCTCGCCATTCCAGTTTGAACCCAGCCATATGCAAATCAGTCTTGACCCTGTGCCTCATGGGAACAGTCCAGCCCGAACTTCCAAGCCAGGTCCTCCCTGGACTGGAACCAAGCATCCTAGGACCGGTTTCGGGGTTTCACCCCTCTTCAGCCAGGATAGCTTGCCTCCAGTGGCATGGGGAGCACGGGACTCACGTCTGAGCATACCCGTCCCACTCGGGGTGACAAATGCAAAAACAACAATTGATGGACAGAATGCAGAACAATGTCATACATTCACCCCAGTACAGAGATCTGGGCCTAAATCCATCGTTTTTTTGCTCACCATGCCATTCCAGTTTGAACCCAGCCATATGCAAATCAGTCTTGACCCTGTGCCTCATGGGAACAGTCCAGCCCGAACTGCCAAGCCAGGTCCTCCCTGGACTGGAACCAAGCATCCTAGGACCGGTTTCGGGGTTTCACCCCTCTTCAGCCAGGATAGCTTGACTCCAGTGGCATGGGGAGCACGGGACTCACGTCTGAGCATACCCGTCCCACTCGGGGTGACAAATGCAAAAACAACAATTGATGGACAGAATGCAGAACAATGTCATACATTCACCCCAGTACAGAGATCTGGGCCTAAATCCATCGTTTTTTTGCTCACCATGCCATTCCAGTTTGAACCCAGCCATATGCAAATCAGTCTTGACCCTGTGCCTCATGGGAACAGTCCAGCCCGAACTGCCAAGCCAGGTCCTCCCTGGACTGGAACCAAGCATCCTAGGACCGGTTTCGGGGTTTCACCCCTCTTCAGCCAGGATAGCTTGACTCCAGTGGCATGGGGAGCACGGGACTCACGTCTGAGCATACCCGTCCCACTCTGGGTGACAAATGCAAAAACAACAATTGATGGACAGAATGCAGAACAATGTCATACATTTACCCCAGTACAGAGATCTGGGCCTAAATCCATCGTTTTTTTGCTCACCATGCCATTCCAGTTTGAACCCAGCCATATGCAAATCAGTCTTGACCCTGTGTCTCATGGGAACAGTCCAGCCCGAACTGCCAAGCCAGGTCCTCCCTGGACTGGAACCAAGCATCCTAGGACCGGTTTCGGGGTTTCACCCCTCTTCAGCCAGGATAGCTTGACTCCAGTGGCATGGGGAGCACGGGACTCACGTCTGAGCATACCCGTCCCACTCAGGGTGACAAATGCAAAAACAACAATTGATGGACAGAATGCAGAACAATGTCATACATTCACCCCACTACAGAGATCTGGGCCTAAATCCATCGTTTTTTTGCTCACCATGCCATTCCAGTTTGAACCCAGCCATATGCAAATCAGCCTTGACTCTGTGCCTCATGGGAACAGTCTAGCCCAAACTGCCAAGCCAGGTGGTCCTCCCTGGACTGGAACCAAGCATCCTAGGACCGGTTTCGGGGTTTCACCCCTCTTCAGCCACGATAGCTTGACTCCAGTGGCATGGCGAGCACGGGACTCATGTCTGAGCATACCCGTCCCACTCGGGGTGACAAATGCAAAAACAACAATTGATGGACAGAATGCAGAACAATGTCATACATTCACCCCAGTACAGAGATCTGGGCCTAAATCCATCGTTTTTTTGCTAACCATGCCATTCCAGTTTGAACCCAGCCATATGCAAATCAGCCTTGACTCTGTGCCTCATGGGAACAGTCTAGCCCGAACTGCCAAGCCAGGTGGTCCTCCCTGGACTGGAACCAAGCATCCTAGGACCGGTTTCGGGGTTTCACCCCTCTTCAGCCACGATAGCTTGACTCCAGTGGCATGGCGAGCACGGGACTCATGTCTGAGCATACCCGTCCCACTCGGGGTGACAAATGCAAAACCAACAATTGATGGACAGAATGCAGAACAATGTCATACAGTCACCCCAGTACAGAGATCTGGGCCTAAATCCATCGTTTTTTTGCTCACCATGCCATTCCAGTTTGAACCCAGCCATATGCAAATCAGTCTTGACCCTGTGCCTCATGGGAACAGTCCAGCCCGAACTACCAAGCCAGGTCCTCCCTGGACTGGAACCAAGCTTCCTAGGACCGGTTTCGGGGTTTCACCCCTCTTCAGCCAGGATAGCTTGACTCCAGTGGCATGGGGAGCACGGGACTCACGTCTGAGCATACCCGTCCCACTCGGGGTGACAAATGCAAAAACAACAATTGATGGACAGAATGCAGAACAATGTCATACATTCACCCCAGTACAGAGATCTGGGCCTAAATCCATCGTTTTTTTGCTCGCCATTCCAGTTTGAACCCAGCCATATGCAAATCAGTCTTGACCCTGTGCCTCATGGGAACAGTCCAGCCCGAACTTCCAAGCCAGGTCCTCCCTGGACTGGAACCAAGCGTCCAAGGACCGGTTTCGGGGTTTCACCCCTCTTCAGCCAGGATAGCTTGACTCCAGGGGCATGGGGAGCACGGGACTCACATCTGAGCATACCCGTCCCACTCGGGGTGACAAATGCAAAAACAATTGATGGACAGAATGCAGAACAATGTCCTACATTCTCCCCAGTACAGAGATCTGGGCCTAAATCCATCATTTTTTTGCTCACCATGCCATTCCAGTTTGAACCCAGCCATATGCAAATCAGTCTTGACCCTGTGCCTCATGGGAACAGTCCAGCCCGAACTGCCAAGCCAGGTCCTCCCTGGACTGGAACCAAGCATCCTAGGACCGGTTTCGGGGTTTCACCCCTCTTCAGCCAGGATAGCTTGCCTCCAGTGGCATGGGGAGCACGGGACTCACGTCTGAGCATACCCGTCCCACTCGGGGTGACAAATGCAAAAACAACAATTGATGGACAGAATGCAGAACAATGTCATACATTCACCCCAGTACAGAGATCTGGGCCTAAATCCATCGTTTTTTTGCTCACCATGCCATTCCAGTTTGAACCCAGCCATATGCAAATCAGTCTTGACCCTGTGCCTCATGGGAACAGTCCAGCCCGAACTGCCAAGCCAGGTCCTCCCTGGACTGGAACCAAGCATCCTAGGACCGGTTTCGGGGTTTCACCCCTCTTCAGCCAGGATAGCTTGACTCCAGTGGCATGGGGAGCACGGGACTCACGTCTGAGCATACCCGTCCCACTCGGGGTGACAAATGCAAAAACAACAATTGATGGACAGAATGCAGAACAATGTCATACATTCACCCCAGTACAGAGATCTGGGCCTAAATCCATCGTTTTTTTGCTCACCATGCCATTCCAGTTTGAACCCAGCCATATGCAAATCAGTCTTGACCCTGTGCCTCATGGGAACAGTCCAGCCCGAACTGCCAAGCCAGGTCCTCCCTGGACTGGAACCAAGCATCCTAGGACCGGTTTCGGGGTTTCACCCCTCTTCAGCCAGGATAGCTTGACTCCAGTGGCATGGGGAGCACGGGACTCACGTCTGAGCATACCCGTCCCACTCTGGGTGACAAATGCAAAAACAACAATTGATGGACAGAATGCAGAACAATGTCATACATTCACCCCAGTACAGAGATCTGGGCCTAAATCCATCGTTTTTTTGCTCACCATGCCATTCCAGTTTGAACCCAGCCATATGCAAATCAGTCTTGACCCTGTGTCTCATGGGAACAGTCCAGCCCGAACTGCCAAGCCAGGTCCTCCCTGGACTGGAACCAAGCATCCTAGGACCGGTTTCGGGGTTTCACCCCTCTTCAGCCAGGATAGCTTGACTCCAGTGGCATGGGGAGCACGGGACTCACGTCTGAGCATACCCGTCCCACTCAGGGTGACAAATGCAAAAACAACAATTGATGGACAGAATGCAGAACAATGTCATACATTCACCCCACTACAGAGATCTGGGCCTAAATCCATCGTTTTTTTGCTCACCATGCCATTCCAGTTTGAACCCAGCCATATGCAAATCAGTCTTGACCCTGTGCCTCATGGGAACAGTCCAGCCCGAACTGCCAAGCCAGGTCCTCCCTGGACTGGAACCAAGCATCCTAGGACCGGTTTCGGGGTTTCACCCCTCTTCAGCCAGGATAGCTTGACTCCAGTGGCATGGGGAGCACGGGACTCACGTCTGAGCATACCCGTCCCACTCGGGGGGACAAATGCAAAAACAACAATTGATGGACAGAATGCAGAACAATGTCATACATTCACCCCAGTACAGAGATCTGGGCCTAAATCCATCGTTTTTTTGCTCACCATGCCATTCCAGTTTGAACCCAGCCATATGCAAATCAGTCTTGACCCTGTGTCTCATAGGAACAGTCCAGCCCGAACTGCCAAGCCAGGTCCTCCCTGGACTGGAACCAAGCATCCTAGGACCGGTTTCGGGGTTTCACCCCTCTTCAGCCAGGATAGCTTGACTCCAGTGGCATGGGGAGCACGGGACTCACGTCTGAGCATACCCGTCCCACTCAGGGTGACAACTGCAAAAACAACAATTGATGGACAGAATGCAGAACAATGTCATACATTCACCCCAGTACAGAGATCTGGGCCTAAATCCATCGTTTTTTTGCTCACCATGCCATTCTAGTTTGAACCCAGCCATATGCAAATCAGTCTTGACCCTGTGCCTCATGGGAACAGTCCAGCCCGAACTGCCAAGCCAGGTCCTTCCTGGACTGGAACCAAGCATCCTAGGACCGGTTTCGGGGTTTCACCCCTCTTCAGCCAGGATAGCGTGACTCCAGTGGCATGGGGAGTACGGGACTCACGTCTGAGCATACCCGTCCCACTCGGGGTGACAAATGCAAAAACAACAATTGATGGACAAAATGCAGAACAATGTCATACATTCACCCCAGTACAGAGATCTGGGCCTAAATCCATCGTTTTTTTGCTAACCATGCCATTCCAGTTTGAACCCAGCCATACGCAAATCAGCCTTGACTCTGTGCCTCATGGGAACAGTCTAGCCCGAACTGCCAAGCCAGGTGGTCCTCCCTGGACTGGAACCAAGCATCCTAGGACCGGTTTCGGGGTTTCACCCCTCTTCAGCCACGATAGCTTGACTCCAGTGGCATGGGGAGCACGGGACTCATGTCTGAGCATACCCGTCCCACTCGGGGTGACAAATGCAAAACCAACAATTGATGGACAGAATGCAGAACAATGTCATACAGTCACCCCAGTACAGAGATCTGGGCCTAAATCCATCGTTTTTTTGCTCACCATGCCATTCCAGTTTGAACCCAGCCATATGCAAATCAGTCTTGACCCTGTGCCTCATGGGAACAGTCCAGCCCGAACTACCAAGCCAGGTCCTCCCTGGACTGGAACCAAGCTTCCTAGGACCGGTTTCGGGGTTTCACCCCTCTTCAGCCAGGATAGCTTGACTCCAGTGGCATGGGGAGCACGGGACTCACGTCTGAGCATACCCGTCCCACTCGGGGTGACAAATGCAAAAACAACAATTGATGGACAGAATGCAGAACAATGTCATACATTCACCCCAGTACAGAGATCTGGGCCTAAATCCATCGTTTTTTTGCTCGCCATTCGTGTTTGAACCCAGCCATATGCAAATCAGTCTTGACCCTGTGCCTCATGGGAACAGTCCAGCCCGAACTTCCAAGCCAGGTCCTCCCTGGACTGGAACCAAGCGTCCAAGGACCGGTTTCGGGGTTTCACCCCTCTTCAGCCAGGATAGCTTGACTCCAGGGGCATGGGGAGCACGGGACTCACATCTGAGCATACCCGTCCCACTCGGGGTGACAAATGCAAAAACAACAATTGATGGACAGAATGCAGAACAATGTCCTACATTCTCCCCAGTACAGAGATCTGGGCCTAAATCCATCATTTTTTTGCTCACCATGCCATTCCAGTTTGAACCCAGCCATATGCAAATCAGTCTTGACCCTGTGCCTCATGGGAACAGTCCAACCCGAACTGCCAAGCCAGGTCCTCCCTGGACTGGAACCAAGTATCCTAGGACCGGTTTCGGGGTTTCACCCCTCTTCAGCCAGGATAGCTTGACTCCAGTGGCATGGGGAGCGCGGGACTCACGTCTGAGCATACCCGTCCCACTCGGGGTGACAAACGCAAAAACAACAATTGATGGACAGAATGCAGAACAATGTCATACATTCACCCCAGTACAGAGATCTGGGCCTAAATCCATCGTTTTTTTGCTCACCATGCCATTCCAGTTTGAACCCAGCCATATGCAAATCAGTCTTGACCCTGTGCCTCATGGGAACAGTCCAGCCCGAACTGCCAAGCCAGGTCCTCCCTGGACTGGAACCAAGCATCCTAGGACCGGTTTCGGGGTTTCACCCCTCTTCAGCCAGGATAGCTTGACTCCAGTGGCATGGGGAGCACGGGACTCACGTCTGAGCATACCCGTCCCACTCGGGGTGACAAATGCAAAAACAACAATTGATGGACAGAATGCAGAACAATGTCATACATTCACCCCAGTACAGAGATCTGGGCCTAAATCCATCGTTTTTTTGCTCGCCATTCCAGTTTGAACCCAGCCATATGCAAATCAGTCTTGACCCTGTGCCTCATGGGAACAGTCCAGCCCGAACTTCCAAGCCAGGTCCTCCATGGACTGGAACCAAGCGTCCAAGGACCGGTTTCGGGGTTTCACCCCTCTTCAGCCAGGATAGCTTGACTCCAGGGGCATGGGGAGCACGGGACTCACATCTGAGCATACCCGTCCCACTCGGGGTGACAAATGCAAAAACAATTGATGGACAGAATGCAGAACAATGTCCTACATTCTCCCCAGTACAGAGATCTGGGCCTAAATCCATCATTTTTTTGCTCACCATGCCATTCCAGTTTGAACCCAGCCATATGCAAATCAGTCTTGACCCTGTGCCTCATGGGAACAGTCCAGCCCGAACTGCCAAGCCAGGTCCTCCCTGGACTGGAACCAAGCATCCTAGGACCGGTTTCGGGGTTTCACCCCTCTTCAGCCAGGATAGCTTGACTCCAGTGGCATGGGGAGCACGGGACTCACGTCTGAGCATACCCGTCCCACTCGGGGTGACAAATGCAAAAACAACAATTGATGGACAGAATGCAGAACAATGTCATACATTCACCCCAGTACAGAGATCTGGGCCTAAATCCATCGTTTTTTTGCTCACCATGCCATTCCAGTTTGAACACAGCCATATGCAAATCAGTCTTGACCCTGTGCCTCATGGGAACAGTCCAGCCCGAACTGCCAAGCCAGGTCCTCCCTGGACTGGAACCAAGCATCCTAGGACCGGTTTCGGGGTTTCACCCCTCTTCAGCCAGGATAGCTTGACTCCAGTGGCATGGGGAGCACGGGACTCACGTCTGAGCATACCCGTCCCACTCGGGGTGACAAATGCAAAAACAACAATTGATGGACAGAATGCAGAACAATGTCATACATTCACCCCAGTACAGAGATCTGGGCCTAAATCCATCGTTTTTTTGCTCACCATGCCATTCCAGTTTGAACCCAGCCATATGCAAATCAGTCTTGACCCTGTGCCTCATGGGAACAGTCCAGCCCGAACTGCCAAGCCAGGTCCTCCCTGGACTGGAACCAAGCATCCTAGGACCGGTTTCGGGGTTTCACCCCTCTTCAGCCAGGATAGCTTGACTCCAGTGGCATGGGGAGCACGGGACTCACGTCTGAGCATACCCGTCCCACTCTGGGTGACAAATGCAAAAACAACAATTGATGGACAGAATGCAGAACAATGTCATACATTCACCCCAGTACAGAGATCTGGGCCTAAATCCATCGTTTTTTTGCTCACCATGCCATTCCAGTTTGAACCCAGCCATATGCAAATCAGTCTTGACCCTGTGTCTCATGGGAACAGTCCAGCCCGAACTGCCAAGCCAGGTCCTCCCTGGACTGGAACCAAGCATCCTAGGACCGGTTTCGGGGTTTCACCCCTCTTCAGCCAGGATAGCTTGACTCCAGTGGCATGGGGAGCACGGGACTCACGTCTGAGCATACCCGTCCCACTCAGGGTGACAAATGCAAAAACAACAATTGATGGACAGAATGCAGAACAATGTCATACATTCACCCCACTACAGAGATCTGGGCCTAAATCCATCGTTTTTTTGCTCACCATGCCATTCCAGTTTGAACCCAGCCATATGCAAATCAGTCTTGACCCTGTGCCTCATGGGAACAGTCCAGCCCGAACTGCCAAGCCAGGTCCTCCCTGGACTGGAACCAAGCATCCTAGGACCGGTTTCGGGGTTTCACCCCTCTTCAGCCAGTATAGCTTGACTCCAGTGGCATGGGGAGCACGGGACTCACGTCTGAGCATACCCGTCCCACTCGGGGGGACAAATGCAAAAACAACAATTGATGGACAGAATGCAGAACAATGTCATACATTCACCCCAGTACAGAGATCTGGGCCTAAATCCATTGTTTTTTTGCTCACCATGCCATTCCAGTTTGAACCCAGCCATATGCAAATCAGTCTTGACCCTGTGTCTCATGGTACCAGTCCAGCCCGAACTGCCAAGCCAGGTCCTCCCTGGACTGGAACCAAGCATCCTAGGACCGGTTTCGGGGTTTCACCCCTCTTCAGCCAGGATAGCTTGACTCCAGTGGCATGGGGAGCACGGGACTCACGTCTGAGCATACCCGTCCCACTCAGGGTGACAAATGCAAAAACAACAATTGATGGACAGAATGCAGAACAATGTCATACATTCACCCCAGTACAGAGATCTGGGCCTAAATCCATCGTTTTTTTGCTCACCATGCCATTCTAGTTTGAACCCAGCCATATGCAAATCAGTCTTGACCCTGTGCCTCATGGGAACAGTCCAGCCCGAACTGCCAAGCCAGGTCCTCCCTGGACTGGAACCAAGCATCCTAGGACCGATTTCGGGGTTTCACCGCTCTTCAGCCAGGATAGCGTGACTCCAGTGGCATGGGGAGCACGGGACTCACGTCTGAGCATACCCGTCCCACTCGGGGTGACAAATGCAAAAACAATAATTGATGGACAGAATGCAGAACAATGTCATACATTCACCCCAGTACAGAGATCTGGGCCTAAATCCATCGTTTTTTTGCTCGCCATTCCAGTTTGAACCCAGCCATATGCAAATCAGTCTTGACCCTGTGCCTCATGGGATCAGTCCAGCCCGAACTTCCAAGCCAGGTCCTCCCTGGACTGGAACCAAGCGTCCAAGGACCGGTTTCGGGGTTTCACCCCTCTTCAGCCAGGATAGCTTGACTCCAGGGGCATGGGGAGCACGGGACTCACATTTGAGCATACCCGTCCCACTCAGGGTGACAAATGCAAAAACAACAATTGATGGACAGAATGCAGAACAATGTCATACATTCACCCCAGTACAGAGATCTGGGCCTAAATCCATCATTTTTTTGCTCACCATGCCATTCCAGTTTGAACCCAGACATATGCAAATCAGTCTTGACCCTGTGCCTCATGGGAACAGTCCAGCCCGAACTGCCAAGCCAGGTCCTCCCTGGACTGGAACCAAGCATCCTAGGACCGGTTTCGGGGTTTCACCCCTCTTCAGCCAGGATAGCTTGACTCCAGTGGCATGGGGAGCACGGGACTCACGTCTGAGCATACCCGTCCCACTCGGGGTGACAAATGCAAAAACAACAATTGATGGACAGAATGCAGAACAATGTCATACATTCACCCCAGTACAGAGATCTGGGCCTAAATCCATCGTTTTTTTGCTCACCATGCCATTCCAGTTTGAACCCAGCCATATGCAAATCAGTCTTGACCCTGTGCCTCATGGGAACAGTCCAGCCCGAACTGCCAAGCCAGGTCCTCCCTGGACTGGAACCAAGCATCCTAGGACCGGTTTCGGGGTTTCACCCCTCTTCAGCCAGGATAGCTTGACTCCAGTGGCATGGGGAGCACGGGACTCACGTCTGAGCATACCCGTCCCACTCTGGGTGACAAATGCAAAAACAACAATTGATGGACAGAATGCAGAACAATGTCATACATTCACCCCAGTACAGAGATCTGGGCCTAAATCCATCGTTTTTTTGCTCACCATGCCATTCCAGTTTGAACCCAGCCATATGCAAATCAGTCTTGACCCTGTGTCTCATGGGAACAGTCCAGCCCGAACTGCCAAGCCAGGTCCTCCCTGGACTGGAACCAAGCATCCTAGGACCGGTTTCGGGGTTTCACCCCTCTTCAGCCAGGATAGCTTGACTCCAGTGGCATGGGGAGCACGGGACTCACGTCTGAGCATACCCGTCCCACTCAGGGTGACAAATGCAAAAACAACAATTGATGGACAGAATGCAGAACAATGTCATACATTCACCCCACTACAGAGATCTGGGCCTAAATCCATCGTTTTTTTGCTCACCATGCCATTCCAGTTTGAACCCAGCCATATGCAAATCAGCCTTGACTCTGTGCCTCATGGGAACAGTCTAGCCCAAACTGCCAAGCCAGGTGGTCCTCCCTGGACTGGAACCAAGCATCCTAGGACCGGTTTCGGGGTTTCACCCCTCTTCAGCCACGATAGCTTGACTCCAGTGGCATGGCGAGCACGGGACTCATGTCTGAGCATACCCGTCCCACTCGGAGTGACAAATGCAAAAACAACAATTGATGGACAGAATGCAGAACAATGTCATACATTCACCCCAGTACAGAGATCTGGGCCTAAATCCATCGTTTTTTTGCTAACCATGCCATTCCAGTTTGAACCCAGCCATATGCAAATCAGCCTTGACTCTGTGCCTCATGGGAACAGTCTAGCCCGAACTGCCAAGCCAGGTGGTCCTCCCTGGACTGGAACCAAGCATCCTAGGACCGGTTTCGGGGTTTCACCCCTCTTCAGCCACGATAGCTTGACTCCAGTGGCATGGCGAGCACGGGACTCATGTCTGAGCATACCCGTCCCACTCGGGGTGACAAATGCAAAACCAACAATTGATGGACAGAATGCAGAACAATGTCATACAGTCACCCCAGTACAGAGATCTGGGCCTAAATCCATCGTTTTTTTGCTCACCATGCCATTCCAGTTTGAACCCAGCCATATGCAAATCAGTCTTGACCCTGTGCCTCATGGGAACAGTCCAGCCCGAACTACCAAGCCAGGTCCTCCCTGGACTGGAACCAAGCTTCCTAGGACCGGTTTCGGGGTTTCACCCCTCTTCAGCCAGGATAGCTTGACTCCAGTGGCATGGGGAGCACGGGACTCACGTCTGAGCATACCCGTCCCACTCGGGGTGACAAATGCAAAAACAACAATTGATGGACAGAATGCAGAACAATGTCATACATTCACCCCAGTACAGAGATCTGGGCCTAAATCCATCGTTTTTTTGCTCGCCATTCCAGTTTGAACCCAGCCATATGCAAATCAGTCTTGACCCTGTGCCTCATGGGAACAGTCCAGCCCGAACTTCCAAGCCAGGTCCTCCCTGGACTGGAACCAAGCGTCCAAGGACCGGTTTCGGGGTTTCACCCCTCTTCAGCCAGGATAGCTTGACTCCAGGGGCATGGGGAGCACGGGACTCACATCTGAGCATACCCGTCCCACTCGGGGTGACAAATGCAAAAACAATTGATGGACAGAATGCAGAACAATGTCCTACATTCTCCCCAGTACAGAGATCTGGGCCTAAATCCATCATTTTTTTGCTCACCATGCCATTCCAGTTTGAACCCAGCCATATGCAAATCAGTCTTGACCCTGAGCCTCATGGGAACAGTCCAGCCCGAACTGCCAAGCCAGGTCCTCCCTGGACTGGAACCAAGCATCCTAGGACCGGTTTCGGGGTTTCACCCCTCTTCAGCCAGGATAGCTTGCCTCCAGTGGCATGGGGAGCACGGGACTCACGTCTGAGCATACCCGTCCCACTCGGGGTGACAAATGCAAAAACAACAATTGATGGACAGAATGCAGAACAATGTCATACATTCACCCCAGTACAGAGATCTGGGCCTAAATCCATCGTTTTTTTGCTCACCATGCCATTCCAGTTTGAACCCAGCCATATGCAAATCAGTCTTGACCCTGTGCCTCATGGGAACAGTCCAGCCCGAACTGCCAAGCCAGGTCCTCCCTGGACTGGAACCAAGCATCCTAGGACCGGTTTCGGGGTTTCACCCCTCTTCAGCCAGGATAGCTTGACTCCAGTGGCATGGGGAGCACGGGACTCACGTCTGAGCATACCCGTCCCACTCGGGGTGACAAATGCAAAAACAACAATTGATGGACAGAATGCAGAACAATGTCATACATTCACCCCAGTACAGAGATCTGGGCCTAAATCCATCGTTTTTTTGCTCACCATGCCATTCCAGTTTGAACCCAGCCATATGCAAATCAGTCTTGACCCTGTGCCTCATGGGAACAGTCCAGCCCGAACTGCCAAGCCAGGTCCTCCCTGGACTGGAACCAAGCATCCTAGGACCGGTTTCGGGGTTTCACCCCTCTTCAGCCAGGATAGCTTGACTCCAGTGGCATGGGGAGCACGGGACTCACGTCTGAGCATACCCGTCCCACTCTGGGTGACAAATGCAAAAACAACAATTGATGGACAGAATGCAGAACAATGTCATACATTCACCCCAGTACAGAGATCTGGGCCTAAATCCATTGTTTTTTTGCTCACCATGCCATTCCAGTTTGAACCCAGCCATATGCAAATCAGTCTTGACCCTGTGTCTCATGGGAACAGTCCAGCCCGAACTGCCAAACCAGGTCCTCCCTGGACTGGAACCAAGCATCCTAGGACCGGTTTCGGGGTTTCACCCCTCTTCAGCCAGGATAGCTTGACTCCAGTGGCATGGGGAGCACGGGACTCACGTCTGAGCATACCCGTCCCACTCAGGGTGACAAATGCAAAAACAACAATTGATGGACAGAATGCAGAACAATGTCATACATTCACCCCACTACAGAGATCTGGGCCTAAATCCATCGTTTTTTTGCTCACCATGCCATTCCAGTTTGAACCCAGCCATATGCAAATCAGCCTTGACTCTGTGCCTCATGGGAACAGTCTAGCCCAAACTGCCAAGCCAGGTGGTCCTCCCTGGACTGGAACCAAGCATCCTAGGACCGGTTTCGGGGTTTCACCCCTCTTCAGCCACGATAGCTTGACTCCAGTGGCATGGCGAGCACGGGACTCATGTCTGAGCATACCCGTCCCACTCGGGGTGACAAATGCAAAAACAACAATTGATGGACAGAATGCAGAACAATGTCATACATTCACCCCAGTACAGAGATCTGGGCCTAAATCCATCGTTTTTTTGCTAACCATGCCATTCCAGTTTGAACCCAGCCATATGCAAATCAGCCTTGACTCTGTGCCTCATGGGAACAGTCTAGCCCGAACTGCCAAGCCAGGTGGTCCTCCCTGGACTGGAACCAAGCATCCTAGGACCGGTTTCGGGGTTTCACCCCTCTTCAGCCACGATAGCTTGACTCCAGTGGCATGGCGAGCACGGGACTCATGTCTGAGCATACCCGTCCCACTCGGGGTGACAAATGCAAAACCAACAATTGATGGACAGAATGCAGAACAATGTCATACAGTCACCCCAGTACAGAGATCTGGGCCTAAATCCATCGTTTTTTTGCTCACCATGCCATTCCAGTTTGAACCCAGCCATATGCAAATCAGTCTTGACCCTGTGCCTCATGGGAACAGTCCAGCCCGAACTACCAAGCCAGGTCCTCCCTGGACTGGAACCAAGCTTCCTAGGACCGGTTTCGGGGTTTCACCCCTCTTCAGCCAGGATAGCTTGACTCCAGTGGCATGGGGAGCACGGGACTCACGTCTGAGCATACCCGTCCCACTCGGGGTGACAAATGCAAAAACAACAATTGATGGACAGAATGCAGAACAATGTCATACATTCACCCCAGTACAGAGATCTGGGCCTAAATCCATCGTTTTTTTGCTCGCCATTCCAGTTTGAACCCAGCCATATGCAAATCAGTCTTGACCCTGTGCCTCATGGGAACAGTCCAGCCCGAACTTCCAAGCCAGGTCCTCCCTGGACTGGAACCAAGCGTCCAAGGACCGGTTTCGGGGTTTCACCCCTCTTCAGCCAGGATAGCTTGACTCCAGGGGCATGGGGAGCACGGGACTCACATCTGAGCATACCCGTCCCACTCGGGGTGACAAATGCAAAAACAATTGATGGACAGAATGCAGAACAATGTCCTACATTCTCCCCAGTACAGAGATGTGGGCCTAAATCCATCATTTTTTTGCTCACCATGCCATTCCAGTTTGAACCCAGCCATATGCAAATCAGTCTTGACCCTGTGCCTCATGGGAACAGTCCAGCCCGAACTGCCAAGCCAGGTCCTCCCTGGACTGGAACCAAGCATCCTAGGACCGGTTTCGGGGTTTCACCCCTCTTCAGCCAGGATAGCTTGCCTCCAGTGGCATGGGGAGCACGGGACTCACGTCTGAGCATACCCGTCCCACTCGGGGTGACAAATGCAAAAACAACAATTGATGGACAGAATGCAGAACAATGTCATACATTCACCCCAGTACAGAGATCTGGGCCTAAATCCATCGTTTTTTTGCTCACCATGCCATTCCAGTTTGAACCCAGCCATATGCAAATCAGTCTTGACCCTGTGCCTCATGGGAACAGTCCAGCCCGAACTGCCAAGCCAGGTCCTCCCTGGACTGGAACTAAGCATCCTAGGACCGGTTTCGGGGTTTCACCCCTCTTCAGCCAGGATAGCTTGACTCCAGTGGCATGGGGAGCACGGGACTCACGTCTGAGCATACCCGTCCCACTCGGGGTGACAAATGCAAAAACAACAATTGATGGACAGAATGCAGAACAATGTCATACATTCACCCCAGTACAGAGATCTGGGCCTAAATCCATCGTTTTTTTGCTCACCATGCCATTCCAGTTTGAACCCAGCCATATGCAAATCAGTCTTGACCCTGTGCCTCATGGGAACAGTCCAGCCCGAACTGCCAAGCCAGGTCCTCTCTGGACTGGAACCAAGCATCCTAGGACCGGTTTCGGGGTTTCACCCCTCTTCAGCCAGGATAGCTTGACTCCAGTGGCATGGGGAGCACGGGACTCACGTCTGAGCATACCCGTCCCACTCTGGGTGACAAATGCAAAAACAACAATTGATGGACAGAATGCAGAACAATGTCATACATTCACCCCAGTACAGAGATCTGGGCCTAAATCCATCGTTTTTTTGCTCACCATGCCATTCCAGTTTGAACCCAGCCATATGCAAATCAGTCTTGACCCTGTGTCTCATGGGAACAGTCCAGCCCGAACTGCCAAGCCAGGTCCTCCCTGGACTGGAACCAAGCATCCTAGGACCGGTTTCGGGGTTTCACCCCTCTTCAGCCAGGATAGCTTGACTCCAGTGGCATGGGGAGCACGGGACTCACGTCTGAGCATACCCGTCCCACTCAGGGTGACAAATGCAAAAACAACAATTGATGGACAGAATGCAGAACAATGTCATACATTCACCCCACTACAGAGATCTGGGCCTAAATCCATCGTTTTTTTGCTCACCATGCCATTCCAGTTTGAACCCAGCCATATGCAAATCAGTCTTGACCCTGTGCCTCATGGGAACAGTCCAGCCCGAACTGCCAAGCCAGGTCCTCCCTGGACTGGAACCAAGCATCCTAGGACCGGTTTCGGGGTTTCACCCCTCTTCAGCCAGGATAGCTTGACTCCAGTGGCATGGGGAGCACGGGACTCACGTCTGAGCATACCCGTCCCACTCGGGGGGACAAATGCAAAAACAACAATTGATGGACAGAATGCAGAACAATGTCATACATTCACCCCAGTACAGAGATCTGGGCCTAAATCCATCGTTTTTTTGCTCACCATGCCATTCCAGTTTGAACCCAGCCATATGCAAATCAGTCTTGACCCTGTGTCTCATGGGAACAGTCCAGCCCGAACTGCCAAGCCAGGTCCTCCCTGGACTGGAACCAAGCATCCTAGGACCGGTTTCGGGGTTTCACCCCTCTTCAGCCAGGATAGCTTGACTCCAGTGGCATGGGGAGCACGGGACTCACGTCTGAGCATACCCGTCCCACTCAGGGTGACAACTGCAAAAACAACAATTGATGGACAGAATGCAGAACAATGTCATACATTCACCCCAGTACAGAGATCTGGGCCTAAATCCATCGTTTTTTTGCTCACCATGCCATTCTAGTTTGAACCCAGCCATATGCAAATCAGTCTTGACCCTGTGCCTCATGGGAACAGTCCAGCCCGAACTGCCAAGCCAGGTCCTTCCTGGACTGGAACCAAGCATCCTAGGACCGGTTTCGGGGTTTCACCCCTCTTCAGCCAGGATAGCGTGACTCCAGTGGCATGGGAAGTACGGGACTCACGTCTGAGCATACCCGTCCCACTCGGGGTGACAAATGCAAAAACAACAATTGATGGACAAAATGCAGAACAATGTCATACATTCACCCCAGTACAGAGATCTGGGCCTAAATCCATCGTTTTTTTGCTAACCATGCCATTCCAGTTTGAACCCAGCCATACGCAAATCAGCCTTGACTCTGTGCCTCATGGGAACAGTCTAGCCCGAACTGCCAAGCCAGGTGGTCCTCCCTGGACTGGAACCAAGCATCCTAGGACCGGTTTCGGGGTTTCACCCCTCTTCAGCCACGATAGCTTGACTCCAGTGGCATGGGGAGCACGGGACTCATGTCTGAGCATACCCGTCCCACTCGGGGTGACAAATGCAAAACCAACAATTGATGGACAGAATGCAGAACAATGTCATACAGTCACCCCAGTACAGAGATCTGGGCCTAAATCCATCGTTTTTTTGCTCACCATGCCATTCCAGTTTGAACCCAGCCATATGCAAATCAGTCTTGACCCTGTGCCTCATGGGAACAGTCCAGCCCGAACTACCAAGCCAGGTCCTCCCTGGACTGGAACCAAGCTTCCTAGGACCGGTTTTGGGGTTTCACCCCTCTTCAGCCAGGATAGCTTGACTCCAGTGGCATGGGGAGCACGGGACTCACGTCTGAGCATACCCGTCCCACTCGGGGTGACAAATGCAAAAACAACAATTGATGGACAGAATGCAGAACAATGTCATACATTCACCCCAGTACAGAGATCTGGGCCTAAATCCATCGTTTTTTTGCTCGCCATTCGTGTTTGAACCCAGCCATATGCAAATCAGTCTTGACCCTGTGCCTCATGGGAACAGTCCAGCCCGAACTTCCAAGCCAGGTCCTCCCTGGACTGGAACCAAGCATCCAAGGACCGGTTTCGGGGTTTCACCCCTCTTCAGCCAGGATAGCTTGACTCCAGGGGCATGGGGAGCACGGGACTCACATCTGAGCATACCCGTCCCACTCGGGGTGACAAATGCAAAAACAACAATTGATGGACAGAATGCAGAACAATGTCCTACATTCTCCCCAGTACAGAGATCTGGGCCTAAATCCATCATTTTTTTGCTCACCATGCCATTCCAGTTTGAACCCAGCCATATGCAAATCAGTCTTGACCCTGTGCCTCATGGGAACAGTCCAACCCGAACTGCCAAGCCAGGTCCTCCCTGGACTGGAACCAAGTATCCTAGGACCGGTTTCGGGGTTTCACCCCTCTTCAGCCAGGATAGCTTGACTCCAGTGGCATGGGGAGCGCGGGACTCACGTCTGAGCATACCCGTCCCACTCGGGGTGACAAACGCAAAAACAACAATTGATGGACAGAATGCAGAACAATGTCATACATTCACCCCAGTACAGAGATCTGGGCCTAAATCCATCGTTTTTTTGCTCACCATGCCATTCCAGTTTGAACCCAGCCATATGCAAATCAGTCTTGACCCTGTGCCTCATGGGAACAGTCCAGCCCGAACTGCCAAGCCAGGTCCTCCCTGGACTGGAACCAAGCATCCTAGGACCGGTTTCGGGGTTTCACCCCTCTTCAGCCAGGATAGCTTGACTCCAGTGGCATGGGGAGCACGGGACTCACGTCTGAGCATACCCGTCCCACTCTGGGTGACAAATGCAAAAACAACAATTGATGGACAGAATGCAGAACAATGTCATACATTCACCCCAGTACAGAGATCTGGGCCTAAATCCATCGTTTTTTTGCTCACCATGCCATTCCAGTTTGAACCCAGCCATATGCAAATCAGTCTTGACCCTGTGTCTCATGGGAACAGTCCAGCCCGAACTGCCAAGCCAGGTCCTCCCTGGACTGGAACCAAGCATCCTAGGACCGGTTTCGGGGTTTCACCCCTCTTCAGCCAGGATAGCTTGACTCCAGTGGCATGGGGAGCACGGGACTCACGTCTGAGCATACCCGTCCCACTCAGGGTGACAAATGCAAAAACAACAATTGATGGACAGAATGCAGAACAATGTCATACATTCACCCCACTACAGAGATCTGGGCCTAAATCCATCGTTTTTTTGCTCACCATGCCATTCCAGTTTGAACCCAGCCATATGCAAATCAGCCTTGACTCTGTGCCTCATGGGAACAGTCTAGCCCAAACTGCCAAGCCAGGTGGTCCTCCCTGGACTGGAACCAAGCATCCTAGGACCGGTTTCGGGGTTTCACCCCTCTTCAGCCACGATAGCTTGACTCCAGTGGCATGGCGAGCACGGGACTCATGTCTGAGCATACCCGTCCCACTCGGAGTGACAAATGCAAAAACAACAATTGATGGACAGAATGCAGAACAATGTTATACATTCACCCCAGTACAGAGATCTGGGCCTAAATCCATCGTTTTTTTGCTAACCATGCCATTCCAGTTTGAACCCAGCCATATGCAAATCAGCCTTGACTCTGTGCCTCATGGGAACAGTCTAGCCCGAACTGCCAAGCCAGGTGGTCCTCCCTGGACTGGAACCAAGCATCCTAGGACCGGTTTCGGGGTTTCACCCCTCTTCAGCCACGATAGCTTGACTCCAGTGGCATGGCGAGCACGGGACTCATGTCTGAGCATACCCGTCCCACTCGGGGTGACAAATGCAAAACCAACAATTGATGGACAGAATGCAGAACAATGTCATACAGTCACCCCAGTACAGAGATCTGGGCCTAAATCCATCGTTTTTTTGCTCACCATGCCATTCCAGTTTGAACCCAGCCATATGCAAATCAGTCTTGACCCTGTGCCTCATGGGAACAGTCCAGCCCGAACTACCAAGCCAGGTCCTCCCTGGACTGGAACCAAGCTTCCTAGGACCGGTTTCGGGGTTTCACCCCTCTTCAGCCAGGATAGCTTGACTCCAGTGGCATGGGGAGCACGGGACTCACGTCTGAGCATACCCGTCCCACTCGGGGTGACAAATGCAAAAACAACAATTGATGGACAGAATGCAGAACAATGTCATACATTCACCCCAGTACAGAGATCTGGGCCTAAATCCATCGTTTTTTTGCTCGCCATTCCAGTTTGAACCCAGCCATATGCAAATCAGTCTTGACCCTGTGCCTCATGGGAACAGTCCAGCCCGAACTTCCAAGCCAGGTCCTCCCTGGACTGGAACCAAGCGTCCAAGGACCGGTTTCGGGGTTTCACCCCTCTTCAGCCAGGATAGCTTGACTCCAGGGGCATGGGGAGCACGGGACTCACATCTGAGCATACCCGTCCCACTCGGGGTGACAAATGCAAAAACAATTGATGGACAGAATGCAGAACAATGTCCTACATTCTCCCCAGTACAGAGATCTGGGCCTAAATCCATCATTTTTTTGCTCACCATGCCATTCCAGTTTGAACCCAGCCATATGCAAATCAGTCTTGACCCTGTGCCTCATGGGAACAGTCCAGCCCGAACTGCCAAGCCAGGTCCTCCCTGGACTGGAACCAAGCATCCTAGGACCGGTTTCGGGGTTTCACCCCTCTTCAGCCAGGATAGCTTGCCTCCAGTGGCATGGGGAGCACGGGACTCACGTCTGAGCATACCCGTCCCACTCGGGGTGACAAATGCAAAAACAACAATTGATGGACAGAATGCAGAACAATGTCATACATTCACCCCAGTACAGAGATCTGGGCCTAAATCCATCGTTTTTTTGCTCACCATGCCATTCCAGTTTGAACCCAGCCATATGCAAATCAGTCTTGACCCTGTGCCTCATGGGAACAGTCCAGCCCGAACTGCCAAGCCAGGTCCTCCCTGGACTGGAACCAAGCATCCTAGGACCGGTTTCGGGGTTTCACCCCTCTTCAGCCAGGATAGCTTGACTCCAGTGGCATGGGGAGCACGGGACTCACGTCTGAGCATACCCGTCCCACTCGGGGTGACAAATGCAAAAACAACAATTGATGGACAGAATGCAGAACAATGTCATACATTCACCCCAGTACAGAGATCTGGGCCTAAATCCATCGTTTTTTTGCTCACCATGCCATTCCAGTTTGAACCCAGCCATATGCAAATCAGTCTTGACCCTGTGCCTCATGGGAACAGTCCAGCCCGAACTGCCAAGCCAGGTCCTCCCTGGACTGGAACCAAGCATCCTAGGACCGGTTTCGGGGTTTCACCCCTCTTCAGCCAGGATAGCTTGACTCCAGTGGCATGGGGAGCACGGGACTCACGTCTGAGCATACCCGTCCCACTCTGGGTGACAAATGCAAAAACAACAATTGATGGACAGAATGCAGAACAATGTCATACATTCACCCCAGTACAGAGATCTGGGCCTAAATCCATCGTTTTTTTGCTCACCATGCCATTCCAGTTTGAACCCAGCCATATGCAAATCAGTCTTGACCCTGTGTCTCATGGGAACAGTCCAGCCCGAACTGCCAAGCCAGGTCCTCCCTGGACTGGAACCAAGCATCCTAGGACCGGTTTCGGGGTTTCACCCCTCTTCAGCCAGGATAGCTTGACTCCAGTGGCATGGGGAGCACGGGACTCACGTCTGAGCATACCCGTCCCACTCAGGGTGACAAATGCAAAAACAACAATTGATGGACAGAATGCAGAACAATGTCATACATTCACCCCACTACAGAGATCTGGGCCTAAATCCATCGTTTTTTTGCTCACCATGCCATTCCAGTTTGAACCCAGCCATATGCAAATCAGCCTTGACTCTGTGCCTCATGGGAACAGTCTAGCCCAAACTGCCAAGCCAGGTGGTCCTCCCTGGACTGGAACCAAGCATCCTAGGACCGGTTTCGGGGTTTCACCCCTCTTCAGCCACGATAGCTTGACTCCAGTGGCATGGCGAGCACGGGACTCATGTCTGAGCATACCCGTCCCACTCGGGGTGACAAATGCAAAAACAACAATTGATGGACAGAATGCAGAACAATGTCATACATTCACCCCAGTACAGAGATCTGGGCCTAAATCCATCGTTTTTTTGCTAACCATGCCATTCCAGTTTGAACCCAGCCATATGCAAATCAGCCTTGACTCTGTGCCTCATGGGAACAGTCTAGCCCGAACTGCCAAGCCAGGTGGTCCTCCCTGGACTGGAACCAAGCATCCTAGGACCGGTTTCGGGGTTTCACCCCTCTTCAGCCACGATAGCTTGACTCCAGTGGCATGGCGAGCACGGGACTCATGTCTGAGCATACCCGTCCCACTCGGGGTGACAAATGCAAAACCAACAATTGATGGACAGAATGCAGAACAATGTCATACAGTCACCCCAGTACAGAGATCTGGGCCTAAATCCATCGTTTTTTTGCTCACCATGCCATTCCAGTTTGAACCCAGCCATATGCAAATCAGTCTTGACCCTGTGCCTCATGGGAACAGTCCAGCCCGAACTACCAAGCCAGGTCCTCCCTGGACTGGAACCAAGCTTCCTAGGACCGGTTTCGGGGTTTCACCCCTCTTCAGCCAGGATAGCTTGACTCCAGTGGCATGGGGAGCACGGGACTCACGTCTGAGCATACCCGTCCCACTCGGGGTGACAAATGCAAAAACAACAATTGATGGACAGAATGCAGAACAATGTCATACATTCACCCCAGTACAGAGATCTGGGCCTAAATCCATCGTTTTTTTGCTCGCCATTCCAGTTTGAACCCAGCCATATGCAAATCAGTCTTGACCCTGTGCCTCATGGGAACAGTCCAGCCCGAACTTCCAAGCCAGGTCCTCCCTGGACTGGAACCAAGCGTCCAAGGACCGGTTTCGGGGTTTCACCCCTCTTCAGCCAGGATAGCTTGACTCCAGGGGCATGGGGAGCACGGGACTCACATCTGAGCATACCCGTCCCACTCGGGGTGACAAATGCAAAAACAATTGATGGACAGAATGCAGAACAATGTCCTACATTCTCCCCAGTACAGAGATGTGGGCCTAAATCCATCATTTTTTTGCTCACCATGCCATTCCAGTTTGAACCCAGCCATATGCAAATCAGTCTTGACCCTGTGCCTCATGGGAACAGTCCAGCCCGAACTGCCAAGCCAGGTCCTCCCTGGACTGGAACCAAGCATCCTAGGACCGGTTTCGGGGTTTCACCCCTCTTCAGCCAGGATAGCTTGCCTCCAGTGGCATGGGGAGCACGGGACTCACGTCTGAGCATACCCGTCCCACTCGGGGTGACAAATGCAAAAACAACAATTGATGGACAGAATGCAGAACAATGTCATACATTCACCCCAGTACAGAGATCTGGGCCTAAATCCATCGTTTTTTTGCTCACCATGCCATTCCAGTTTGAACCCAGCCATATGCAAATCAGTCTTGACCCTGTGCCTCATGGGAACAGTCCAGCCCGAACTGCCAAGCCAGGTCCTCCCTGGACTGGAACTAAGCATCCTAGGACCGGTTTCGGGGTTTCACCCCTCTTCAGCCAGGATAGCTTGACTCCAGTGGCATGGGGAGCACGGGACTCACGTCTGAGCATACCCGTCCCACTCGGGGTGACAAATGCAAAAACAACAATTGATGGACAGAATGCAGAACAATGTCATACATTCACCCCAGTACAGAGATCTGGGCCTAAATCCATCGTTTTTTTGCTCACCATGCCATTCCAGTTTGAACCCAGCCATATGCAAATCAGTCTTGACCCTGTGCCTCATGGGAACAGTCCAGCCCGAACTGCCAAGCCAGGTCCTCTCTGGACTGGAACCAAGCATCCTAGGACCGGTTTCGGGGTTTCACCCCTCTTCAGCCAGGATAGCTTGACTCCAGTGGCATGGGGAGCACGGGACTCACGTCTGAGCATACCCGTCCCACTCTGGGTGACAAATGCAAAAACAACAATTGATGGACAGAATGCAGAACAATGTCATACATTCACCCCAGTACAGAGATCTGGGCCTAAATCCATCGTTTTTTTGCTCACCATGCCATTCCAGTTTGAACCCAGCCATATGCAAATCAGTCTTGACCCTGTGTCTCATGGGAACAGTCCAGCCCGAACTGCCAAGCCAGGTCCTCCCTGGACTGGAACCAAGCATCCTAGGACCGGTTTCGGGGTTTCACCCCTCTTCAGCCAGGATAGCTTGACTCCAGTGGCATGGGGAGCACGGGACTCACGTCTGAGCATACCCGTCCCACTCAGGGTGACAAATGCAAAAACAACAATTGATGGACAGAATGCAGAACAATGTCATACATTCACCCCACTACAGAGATCTGGGCCTAAATCCATCGTTTTTTTGCTCACCATGCCATTCCAGTTTGAACCCAGCCATATGCAAATCAGTCTTGACCCTGTGCCTCATGGGAACAGTCCAGCCCGAACTGCCAAGCCAGGTCCTCCCTGGACTGGAACCAAGCATCCTAGGACCGGTTTCGGGGTTTCACCCCTCTTCAGCCAGGATAGCTTGACTCCAGTGGCATGGGGAGCACGGGACTCACGTCTGAGCATACCCGTCCCACTCGGGGGGACAAATGCAAAAACAACAATTGATGGACAGAATGCAGAACAATGTCATACATTCACCCCAGTACAGAGATCTGGGCCTAAATCCATCGTTTTTTTGCTCACCATGCCATTCCAGTTTGAACCCAGCCATATGCAAATCAGTCTTGACCCTGTGTCTCATGGGAACAGTCCAGCCCGAACTGCCAAGCCAGGTCCTCCCTGGACTGGAACCAAGCATCCTAGGACCGGTTTCGGGGTTTCACCCCTCTTCAGCCAGGATAGCTTGACTCCAGTGGCATGGGGAGCACGGGACTCACGTCTGAGCATACCCGTCCCACTCAGGGTGACAACTGCAAAAACAACAATTGATGGACAGAATGCAGAACAATGTCATACATTCACCCCAGTACAGAGATCTGGGCCTAAATCCATCGTTTTTTTGCTCACCATGCCATTCTAGTTTGAACCCAGCCATATGCAAATCAGTCTTGACCCTGTGCCTCATGGGAACAGTCCAGCCCGAACTGCCAAGCCAGGTCCTCCCTGGACTGGAACCAAGCATCCTAGGACCGGTTTCGGGGTTTCACCCCTCTTCAGCCAGGATAGCGTGACTCCAGTGGCATGGGGAGTACGGGACTCACGTCTGAGCATACCCGTCCCACTCGGGGTGACAAATGCAAAAACAACAATTGATGGACAAAATGCAGAACAATGTCATACATTCACCCCAGTACAGAGATCTGGGCCTAAATCCATCGTTTTTTTGCTAACCATGCCATTCCAGTTTGAACCCAGCCATACGCAAATCAGCCTTGACTCTGTGCCTCATGGGAACAGTCTAGCCCGAACTGCCAAGCCAGGTGGTCCTCCCTGGACTGGAACCAAGCATCCTAGGACCGGTTTCGGGGTTTCACCCCTCTTCAGCCACGATAGCTTGACTCCAGTGGCATGGGGAGCACGGGACTCATGTCTGAGCATACCCGTCCCACTCGGGGTGACAAATGCAAAACCAACAATTGATGGACAGAATGCAGAACAATGTCATACAGTCACCCCAGTACAGAGATCTGGGCCTAAATCCATCGTTTTTTTGCTCACCATGCCATTCCAGTTTGAACCCAGCCATATGCAAATCAGTCTTGACCCTGTGCCTCATGGGAACAGTCCAGCCCGAACTACCAAGCCAGGTCCTCCCTGGACTGGAACCAAGCTTCCTAGGACCGGTTTCGGGGTTTCACCCCTCTTCAGCCAGGATAGCTTGACTCCAGTGGCATGGGGAGCACGGGACTCACGTCTGAGCATACCCGTCCCACTCGGGGTGACAAATGCAAAAACAACAATTGATGGACAGAATGCAGAACAATGTCATACATTCACCCCAGTACAGAGATCTGGGCCTAAATCCATCGTTTTTTTGCTCGCCATTCGTGTTTGAACCCAGCCATATGCAAATCAGTCTTGACCCTGTGCCTCATGGGAACAGTCCAGCCCGAACTTCCAAGCCAGGTCCTCCCTGGACTGGAACCAAGCATCCAAGGACCGGTTTCGGGGTTTCACCCCTCTTCAGCCAGGATAGCTTGACTCCAGGGGCATGGGGAGCACGGGACTCACATCTGAGCATACCCGTCCCACTCGGGGTGACAAATGCAAAAACAACAATTGATGGACAGAATGCAGAACAATGTCCTACATTCTCCCCAGTACAGAGATCTGGGCCTAAATCCATCATTTTTTTGCTCACCATGCCATTCCAGTTTGAACCCAGCCATATGCAAATCAGTCTTGACCCTGTGCCTCATGGGAACAGTCCAACCCGAACTGCCAAGCCAGGTCCTCCCTGGACTGGAACCAAGCTTCCTAGGACCGGTTTCGGGGTTTCACCCCTCTTCAGCCAGGATAGCTTGACTCCAGTGGCATGGGGAGCGCGGGACTCACGTCTGAGCATACCCGTCCCACTCGGGGTGACAAACGCAAAAGCAACAATTGATGGACAGAATGCAGAACAATGTCATACATTCACCCCAGTACAGAGATCTGGGCCTAAATCCATCGTTTTTTTGCTCACCATGCCATTCCAGTTTGAACCCAGCCATATGCAAATCAGTCTTGACCCTGTGCCTCATGGGAACAGTCCAGCCCGAACTGCCAAGCCAGGTCCTCCCTGGACTGGAACCAAGCATCCTAGGACCGGTTTCGGGGTTTCACCCCTCTTCAGCCAGGATAGCTTGACTCCAGTGGCATGGGGAGCACGGGACTCACGTCTGAGCATACCCGTCCCACTCGGGGTGACAAATGCAAAAACAACAATTGATGGACAGAATGCAGAACAATGTCATACATTCACCCCAGTACAGAGATCTGGGCCTAAATCCATCGTTTTTTTGCTCGCCATTCCAGTTTGAACCCAGCCATATGCAAATCAGTCTTGACCCTGTGCCTCATGGGAACAGTCCAGCCCGAACTTCCAAGCCAGGTCCTCCATGGACTGGAACCAAGTGTCCAAGGACCGGTTTCGGGGTTTCACCCCTCTTCAGCTAGGATAGCTTGACTCCAGGGGCATGGGGAGCACGGGACTCACATCTGAGCATACCCGTCCCACTCGGGGTGACAAATGCAAAAACAATTGATAGACAGAATGCAGAACAATGTCCTACATTCTCCCCAGTACAGAGATCTGGGCCTAAATCCATCATTTTTTTGCTCACCATGCCATTCCAGTTTGAACCCAGCCATATGCAAATCAGTCTTGACCCTGTGCCTCATGGGAACAGTCCAGCCCGAACTGCCAAGCCAGGTCCTCCCTGGACTGGAACCAAGCATCCTAGGACCGGTTTCGGGGTTTCACCCCTCTTCAGCCAGGATAGCTTGACTCCAGTGGCATGGGGAGCACGGGACTCACGTCTGAGCATACCCGTCCCACTCGGGGTGACAAATGCAAAAACAACAATTGATGGACAGAATGCAGAACAATGTCATACATTCACCCCAGTACAGAGATCTGGGCCTAAATCCATCGTTTTTTTGCTCACCATGCCATTCCAGTTTGAACACAGCCATATGCAAATCAGTCTTGACCCTGTGCCTCATGGGAACAGTCCAGCCCAAACTGCCAAGCCAGGTCCTCCCTGGACTGGAACCAAGCATCCTAGGACCGGTTTCGGGGTTTCACCCCTCTTCAGCCAGGATAGCTTGACTCCAGTGGCATGGGGAGCACGGGACTCACGTCTGAGCATACCCGTCCCACTCGGGGTGACAAATGCAAAAACAACAATTGATGGACAGAATGCAGAACAATGTCATACATTCACCCCAGTACAGAGATCTGGGCCTAAATCCATCGTTTTTTTGCTCACCATGCCATTCCAGTTTGAACCCAGCCATATGCAAATCAGTCTTGACCCTGTGCCTCATGGGAACAGTCCAGCCCGAACTGCCAAGCCAGGTCCTCCCTGGACTGGAACCAAGCATCCTAGGACCGGTTTCGGGGTTTCACCCCTCTTCAGCCAGGATAGCTTGACTCCAGTGGCATGGGGAGCACGGGACTCACGTCTGAGCATACCCGTCCCACTCTGGGTGACAAATGCAAAAACAACAATTGATGGACAGAATGCAGAACAATGTCATACATTCACCCCAGTACAGAGATCTGGGCCTAAATCCATCGTTTTTTTGCTCACCATGCCATTCCAGTTTGAACCCAGCCATATGCAAATCAGTCTTGACCCTGTGTCTCATGGGAACAGTCCAGCCCGAACTGCCAAGCCAGGTCCTCCCTGGACTGGAACCAAGCATCCTAGGACCGGTTTCGGGGTTTCACCCCTCTTCAGCCAGGATAGCTTGACTCCAGTGGCATGGGGAGCACGGGACTCACGTCTGAGCATACCCGTCCCACTCAGGGTGACAAATGCAAAAACAACAATTGATGGACAGAATGCAGAACAATGTCATACATTCACCCCACTACAGAGATCTGGGCCTAAATCCATCGTTTTTTTGCTCACCATGCCATTCCAGTTTGAACCCAGCCATATGCAAATCAGTCTTGACCCTGTGCCTCATGGGAACAGTCCAGCCCGAACTGCCAAGCCAGGTCCTCCCTGGACTGGAACCAAGCATCCTAGGACCGGTTTCGGGGTTTCACCCCTCTTCAGCCAGGATAGCTTGACTCCAGTGGCATGGGGAGCACGGGACTCACGTCTGAGCATACCCGTCCCACTCGGGGGGACAAATGCAAAAACAACAATTGATGGACAGAATGCAGAACAATGTCATACATTCACCCCAGTACAGAGATCTGGGCCTAAATCCATTGTTTTTTTGCTCACCATGCCATTCCAGTTTGAACCCAGCCATATGCAAATCAGTCTTGACCCTGTGTCTCATGGTACCAGTCCAGCCCGAACTGCCAAGCCAGGTCCTCCCTGGACTGGAACCAAGCATCCTAGGACCGGTTTCGGGGTTTCACCCCTCTTCAGCCAGGATAGCTTGACTCCAGTGGCATGGGGAGCACGGGACTCACGTCTGAGCATACCCGTCCCACTCAGGGTGACAAATGCAAAAACAACAATTGATGGACAGAATGCAGAACAATGTCATACATTCACCGCAGTACAGAGATCTGGGCCTAAATCCATCGTTTTTTTGCTCACCATGCCATTCTAGTTTGAACCCAGCCATATGCAAATCAGTCTTGACCCTGTGCCTCATGGGAACAGTCCAGCCCGAACTGCCAAGCCAGGTCCTCCCTGGACTGGAACCAAGCATCCTAGGACCGATTTCGGGGTTTCACCCCTCTTCAGCCAGGATAGCGTGACTCCAGTGGCATGGGGAGCATGGGACTCACGTCTGAGCATACCCGTCCCACTCGGGGTGACAAATGCAAAAACAATAATTGATGGACAGAATGCAGAACAATGTCATACATTCACCCCAGTACAGAGATCTGGGCCTAAATCCATCGTTTTTTTGCTTGCCATTCCAGTTTGAACCCAGCCATATGCAAATCAGTCTTGACCCTGTGCCTCATGGGATCAGTCCAGCCCGAACTTCCAAGCCAGGTCCTCCCTGGACTGGAACCAAGCGTCCAAGGACCGGTTTCGGGGTTTCACCCCTCTTCAGCCAGGATAGCTTGACTCCAGGGGCATGGGGAGCACGGGACTCACATTTGAGCATACCCGTCCCACTCAGGGTGACAAATGCAAAAACAACAATTGATGGACAGAATGCAGAACAATGTCATACATTCACCCCAGTACAGAGATCTGGGCCTAAATCCATCATTTTTTTGCTCACCATGCCATTCCAGTTTGAACCCAGACATATGCAAATCAGTCTTGACCCTGTGCCTCATGGGAACAGTCCAGCCCGAACTGCCAAGCCAGGTCCTCCCTGGACTGGAACCAAGCATCCTAGGACCGGTTTCGGGGTTTCACCCCTCTTCAGCCAGGATAGCTTGACTCCAGTGGCATGGGGAGCACGGGACTCACGTCTGAGCATACCCGTCCCACTCGGGGTGACAAATGCAAAAACAACAATTGATGGACAGAATGCAGAACAATGTCATACATTCACCCCAGTACAGAGATCTGGGCCTAAATCCATCGTTTTTTTGCTCACCATGCCATTCCAGTTTGAACCCAGCCATATGCAAATCAGTCTTGACCCTGTGCCTCATGGGAACAGTCCAGCCCGAACTGCCAAGCCAGGTCCTCCCTGGACTGGAACCAAGCATCCTAGGACCGGTTTCGGGGTTTCACCCCTCTTCAGCCAGGATAGCTTGACTCCAGTGGCATACGTCTGAGCATACCCGTCCCACTCAACAGCAACATATTTGATAATTTCCAGTGGTCATGTACTCCTACAAAATAAATATGGTTTAACTACATATTTTAATATAACATTTGAATGTTGTCCTTTTTTTCTTCATAAATTATATTTATTGCTTAAAATGATTGATATTCTTTGAAAGTGTAAATAATACATTTTAAATATATTATTTACACAATTTATTTTCCCTTAAATGAATTCCTCCCAAAATACAGTCAACAGGGATGTAAACAACACGTGCTAATATTGCTTTTCAGCACACTAATGAACTACAGGCCGTATTACGAGTTTGTTTGTCGAATGCCCGATCACCACGGCTGCGAGGAGACTGCAGCGCCAGTGGTCGATAGATCACCATATTACAAGTTTACCACAGAGACCGCGGTGTGGCTGCTGAGATTTTGCAGCAGTGGTGATTATTTTTCCACAAGTATCGATGTCTGTGTGAGCATTTTGACTGCATATGCGTCAGATGCACACATATGCATGATACATGTGGAAAAATACCATCTACTCACTGCCGGTGTCAAGCCATATGTGGCCAGTCCAGGCAATGGGTATATCATGGTTCAAAAAGGACTCACCTGTACATCGCTGCAAACAGGGTCATAATCCTCAGATTGAAGATGCTCCTGTGAAGGGGAGACCTAAAGAAAGGGAATCACGTTGCACTCTAGCCAAAAGAACAAGAAAGGGGTGAGTACGCACCTCAATCCTTAGTTTTCACCCACTTGAAGCTAGCGGTCTCACCACCGCAGTCAGCTCATGGAAAAGCTAACTCATAATACAGATGGCAGTGGAACTCCCCTGTTCCACCCTATGGCAGTTGCCTTCCCCGACCGCAAACCCAGCGGTCTGCGGTGTGCTGGCGGTATCGCTGTTCAGCTGCTGTCTTTCCAAATGCAATCCGCACAACTCATAATAAGGCGGACGGGCCAACGAGCTCATGGCATTCAGACCACGACCACAGACCGCCAAACTTGTAATAAGGCCCTACATATAACTGTTTTTTTTCAAAAGAATGAGTATCCATCAAAGTTTGTATATGTGAACAAACTAGCCACCATTTTCAGTGGTGGTGACGCACTTAACAGTTACAAACACACTATTTTAAACTTCTGAAATGTCAGCTGCCTGACTTCGCAGATAGGACATTTGGAATCAGACAGGCGTGGCGGTTGTCGACAGCGTAGAGGGCGGTGAACTCCATGATGGACACAGCCATAGGCTAAAGTTGTTGAAAGTAACATACAAATACCCATGGCCTACATCACGTACATGTATCAACCAGTTGGAAAAAAAGCCTCCTAATACTGCTGCCATCAAGACCTCCTCCACTTTTTCTGCTGTTTTTCACCTCTGGGAGCAATGATCCTGGGATGATCAGGTGAGAGGGCCACTGCTTTTTCGCCAGAGGAGCTGGGTTTGCTGGCACAGGAGGTCCTCTCCCTGTATGGCCAGCTCGATGGCTCACAAGCGGAACAGGTACATATCTGAAATGCATATGGAATCTGCCTAACTGCTTCTAAACACTGGCTACAATGTCCCTTTGAGTTTCCGGAGTGAAGTGTATTTAGTGATGTGAGGGGTAATATATATTGTTCCTTACAGAGCAAAATGATGTGGGGATGTCTAAGCACTTTACCATGGTTAAACAAAAACAACGTTAGTATGTGCTATGCCTTAAAACCCCTAGAGTGTAATTGTGTGTTTGGAGGGAAATATCTATGTCTGTGTTTGATTGACGTGTTACGTTCTAAACTCACATCATGGCAATTCAAAGACACATTATAGACTCTTTATACAACTATACATAAAAATGGTGTCTGTACAAACACAATGGAAATTATGTTAGTTATTTGTATCATCCAACAACTCACTCAGCCTATATCTGGCATCTTCAAACAGTTGTGTGGGAGCTACCAGTAGCTCCCACACCCCTTCAGAGTAGTACAGAGTCGTGAGGCCATTTATTAGATAGGCACAAGATAATTTTTGCATCGAAATCTTAAGGGAAACCGGCGTTGAGGTCACATCCATATCATCAGGCTGCGGATAACATGGCCTGACAATTAGCAGTGGTCTGTTAGAATAATGGGATAGGCTGGGGCAGAGTCACAGGGACAATAACTTAAGTCCTGAGGTATATCTATCATAAACATATATCCTTACCAGGGCAACTTTTGAGGTATGCTTAAAATATCCCCTGAATGCTTTTTAACAGTTGAAAGGGTGAGTTACCTAACTACTTGAACTAACACTTCATTTAATTGGACTCCCATTTCAAAGTGTGTCATGTCCAACTGCAGGCCCCTTACTCCCAGTGGCTAGTATTCACTGTGCCATACGTATTAATGTATAGCCTTCAGTAGTTAACAATCTATTGCACTGATCAGAAGTAGGTCACATCACACAATTTGTAGAAGCCCCATAGGCTAGATGTCACAGGCCTGGATTGGTGAGTGTAGACAATGACATAGGTGGAGGGTAGACAAAAGGTCACTACAAAAGTGTGTATGAAGATATGAGTTTTGGTCAACATGTGACAATACACATGTTTTATGCTAACTTATGAGCTATACTAGTGATAAATGTAGAAAGATTGTGTTACATCCATAATATAAAGTCACAAAACCATTATTTTTCTATAATTTCTTGTATCCATACAGGTCAACGCCCATCAGAAACGGGACGTCTGAAAGGCTACCGCCAGGAAGGCGAGGACCCTGGGGGTCTTCAGGCGGTGCAGAGTCCACTGCCAGATAAGGTGGGAGGACCTACTACACTGGACCCAAAAATCAGCTGAAGTCCAGCTCGGCCACTCCTTCCAACCTGGGAGGTGCGTGCGCCGCACCCTGATCCCCCCCTAATGGCCCGCATTCTTGCAGTGGCCTATCTGGCGTTTGATGGGCAGTTGAGGGCCCAACAGCAGCAACAAGGGGGGAAGTTCTTATCACAGTTTCACGTTACATGACTCTTTTTTTGTTACAGGCAGCATTTTCCCCAATCTACATTAAGTGTGATCCATGTCCAACGCACAAGAAGAGTCCTTGAAGGTGTACGTTTTGCACAATGTGTATGATGATGTGCGTGTCTATTGATATGTTGGCAAGGATCCCACCTGATTCCTGTTAGCAACCAATGGACTGTTCTGAGCAGACATATGGCTGCTTAAACTCCACATATACATCATGTTGTTTGATGTCATGAGTGACAGTTGTACTTGGTGCGACATCCCCTGGTTGTTAAGGGGAGAATTTAACGCGGTGCTGGACAAGTTTAGACAGGTCCTTTCCACCACTACAGCTCACCGCTGCCACATCTAACGCCAAGGCCTTAGGGGAGTGGATGCGCTATTGGGCCTAATTGACATATGGAGGACACTACACCCGCAGATGTGCCATTACTCACACTACTCCCACCCACATGGACTGCACGTATGCATTGATCCATTCACAGGAAGTGCGACACTCCTTGCCGAATGCTCCCGCACAGACTGTTTAGGCTGAACACACTCGGACCACAACCCTCACATAATACAGATGCACGACGAGCACACTGCACAAATTACCCGCACAAGGAGGCTGCAGCCTGCAGCATTGGAGGACCCCACTTTCAGAGCCTCATTAGCCACTATTATCGAAAATTATTATGAAACAAATGCAGATTCAGTCACAGATGTGGGTATTGTGTAGGATGCGAGTAATGTGGTGGTCCGGGGTCAATGCATGGGGCTTCGTTGGTGCATATGTTGGTAATTAGACCAAGAAGCAACACGCATGAAGGAGCCCTCAATCAACTAGAATCAGATGTAGCAAATGCAAAAAGTCATTGAAAGTAAGGGTGGGCGTAGTTGGCGGAGTACCACTACACGGAATTCTGCGGAATTGAACAAAAACTCTGTGAACTCCGCTCCGCAATTCCGTTCCGTCTCATCCCCATTAATAAAATAGAAACTTCACATACCCTTGATAAAACAAGTAAGTCTATCTTTACATGCAAAAATGCATATAGTTATCTCACAAAAGTGAAAAGACAGTGAGAGAGGGGATGATTTTGGGGTCCTCCAAACCTAGGGAGAGAACCAAGCAGATGCTTTTAACACAAAGAGCACATCATGCTGAACGATTCGGTGGTGGTCCCATCCTCCTAGGACCCCCCTCCCCCCCCCCCCCCCCAAGCACAGTTATGAGCAAAAATACAATTCCAACCAAAGGCCCTACAAAGCATTATGGGATGAGATTCTAGAGTGCAGTGAATATTATAGTATCCAATATCAAAACATTCCTCAAGGGGCAAGCTCACGGGCTCAACTGGGAGCTAATACTATAATATTCACTGCACTCTAGCATCTCGCCCCATAATGCTTTGCTGGGCCTTTGGTTGGCATTTTATTTTTGCCCATAACTTTGCTTGGGGTAGTCCTAGGAGGATGGGACCACCACAATCATTGAGCATGATATGCTGTTTGTGTTCAAGGCATCTGCTTCATCCTCCCCCTAGGTTAGGGGGGACTCCAAAATCATCACCTCTCTCATTACCTGATATTTTTCAAAGCTCACTTTTGTGAATTGGTTATATGCTTTTTAGCATGTAAAGGTAAAGTTGTTTTATCAAAGGGTTGTGGGTGCAATAGCTTACTCCAGCGTTTATGCATGAATTCTGTGTTATGCAAATGAATAAAAACAGAAATCTTGTGTTTTCAATGTAATGCAGGATAATACAACAGAAATCTCACATACCTTTAGTAAAACCTCAAATAACTATCTTTACATGCTAAAATACATATAGTCATCTCACAAAAGTGAATATGAAAACATGACAAACAGTACATTTAGTTAAACAATTAATTCTATCTTTACATGCTAAAATGAATATAGTCATCTCACAAAAGTGAAAATGAAAATATAGCACGCGGTGAGAGACGTGATGATTTTGGGGTCCTCCCTAACCTAGGGAGAAATCCAAGCAGATGCATTGAACGCAAAGAGCACATCATGCTGAACTATTTGGTTTTGGTCCAATCCTCCTAGGACCACCCCAAGCACAGTTATGGGCAATAATACAATCCCAACCAAAGGCCCTGCAAAGCATTATGGGACGAGATTCGAGACTCCTATTTGCTCCCGCTGTAAATGCAGACAGTATCTGTAGAACAGAGGGCAGAACTAGAGGAACCAATCACACTCTCAGGGGTTCAGGCAGCCATACAGGCGCTGGCAACCAGTAAGGGGCCCGGCCCTGATGATTTTCCTTCTGAGTACTAGAAAGCATATCAAACGATCCTAGCCCCGATACTGCTGTCAGTGTATCATAGTGCACAAGAGGAGTCTGTCCTCCCGGAGTCACTCCGTGAGTCACTACTGGTCTCACTCCCTAAGCCAGACAGAGATCCGGAACTGCTAGGTTCCTACCGACCACTGGCGTTGTTGAACACAGATTACAAGGTATTGGCCAAGATATTAGCAAGTAGACTAGCTCCTATGGTGCAGCAATTAGTGCATACAGACCAAAATGGCTTCATACCCGCTCTCTGTACGTTGCTGAATTTACGCCGATTCTTCAGAGTGGCCCGTTACTCCAGCAAGAGCTGGGCACACTCAGTTTGCCTAGTTCTCGACTTGGAGAAACCGTTTGACACTCTAGAACGGGACTTTTTATTAACAAATACAGGCTGTGTAAAAAATTCCTGGGTCTGGTTAAGTTATTGTACACGCAACCCACAGCCAAAATTTAGACAGGTCCCTATGTGCCTAAGGCAATCCCAATCGAATGTGGCAATAGAGAGGGGTGTCCGCTCTCCCCGCTGCCATTCTCACTTGCCATTGAGCCGCTGGCCAAATCTCTCCATCAGACCGGTGGGGAGTGGGGTATCCCCCTGGGTAATGGCACGCATGCAGTTTCTCTCTATGCTGATGACCTGCTGATATACCTCCGGGATGTCCATAGGTCATGCACAGCAGTTGAGAGGGCGCTGTTGGAGTTTGCCTCTTTATCAGGGCTACAGGTAAATTGGGGGAAGTCGTGCCTGTACCCGTTCGTCGAGGCGACCACTAATCCAGAATTGGTGCTGGGTTGTGTACCGGTGCCCTGGCAGGGGTCAGCATTTTGCTATCTGGGTAGCCACATTTACCGCCAATCAGAAGATCTTTTGAAGGGCAACCTCGTGCGGGCCACGATGGCGGAGAGGTTGCAAATGTCTTTCTGGTGCACCCTCTCGCTGGCCACCATGGGCCGTATTGTGTTCCTGAAAATGGTGGTGCTTTCGTGGCTGCTCTACCATTTTACAAACCTACCACTAAATATTAGACCCTCGCTTTTCCTCACGATAGAGCGGACCTGAGGCAATTCATATGGCATGGTAGCAGAGTAGTGCTAGCAAAACTTTATCTGCCCATCGACCAGGGTGGATTAGCTATCCCTAACATGGAACACTATTATTTAGCGGCAAAGCTACAATGGGTGGCTCACTGGGTCAGTGGTATACATTTAGCGGACACTGCCACGCAGCAACCCGGCTATGCACAGCTCCAAATCACGGCCCTGTTCCACCTTGGCAGGAGGGGAGCAACTCTGGTTCAACTCCTGGCATCAGTCACTTACAAGTGCTTTTGCCGTAGCCTAAAGCTCACGAAGGGGACTATCCTGTATGCTCCCTCCCTACCCATACTTGTCACGCCAAGACAACATTGTGCAGTCTCCACTGCAGAGCTCACTGCCTGGGAGACTGCAGGGTTACAGACCCTGAGAGACCTGTATCAGGACCAGCAATTAGTGCCATTCAACACATTAGCTGAAGATAGTGGCCTACGGCAAGTCCAATTTCTCCTTACGCCATGCTGATACGGGCGCTGCGAGCCTTGTGGGGAGACATGGCTCAAGAACCCACAACACATCTAACCATTTAATATCTCCATGAGTTGGGCACTGGCAGGCACCTTACTAAATGGTTCATGCAAACACATTCTGCACATCCACTAACGTTGCTCAGGCAGCGCTCTGATGCAGTGCACCGAACATGAATGGACGACCGTCCCAGAAGGACCCACACATATCCCAAGGAATGCCTGGTTCCGTTTAATACAATATTATACTCTTCAAATGGTGAATATGATGCCAGCCAAGATCAACAGATACTTTTGCTGGGCAGATGCGGGATGCCCGAGATGTAGATTGATAGATGTTGACCTTTTGCATATACTGTGGGCCTGCACAGCTCTCATCCCCTATTGGGGAGCAGTCACAATGCATCTAGCCAAATGCATGAATCGCACAGTAGAGTGCTCTTGGGAAACTTGCCTGCTGAGCCTATACCAGAGAACCAAGAAGGATAAAGTAACGTCCCGATTTATAGACCTTGGACTCATTGCAGCCAAGCACCTAATCTCTAGATGCTGGAGGTCACCAGGGCTGCTGAGTACAAAAGCCTGGCTGCAATCGTTGACATGCTGGGCACAAGCGGAGAGTGTGGCACTGCACCAGGAGGATGCCTGAGGGCTGCGAACGCTCCCATTGACAGCGGCGTGGGATGCGATACGGCTGGATCTTCGGAATTCTTAGCAGGATGGCCCGGAGCCACCCAGGTCCCCCCATGACACAGCTGACATGCAAGGCCCAATGGTTAGTATATAGTAAATCAGACCCCGCTAGGTGCAATACAATACAGGGATTCATGTTTTTTCAAACGCTATGCCCCTTACACGCATAACCAGGTCAGACCATATTTGTCTATCCAGCCATGGCTAGAATCTCATACCCTAAGCATGTAAAAGAGGCATGCATGCAGCCGCAGCATGCATCACAGAGGGGGCAGCGGAACACCAAGTCAGGTGGGGGCTGTCACATAAGTCAAGCGGTACAACATAACCGTGTCCCAGTTCTTACTTCCCCTGTTTATCAATGCATTATCACATGCTATATACATTATGCGGCGCACAAATAATATGGCGTACATGCCCTCACTATGTAGGTCAACTTTACTATATGTCTTTCTTATGTAGTGGGTGCATACATGTGGCATGTGAAGATGCTTCTTAAATTGTACCAAAATGTTAAAAGGTCAATAAACAAATTTAAACAAAAATAAGGGACAGTTGTACCAAACAGGCCAACAGTTTTCATTGTATCAGGTGTGATGTTCTTTCACTATTAGTGATGATATAATGGTAGCCCTATTACATATAACATAGCATACTAGGCAGTTATGAGACAGTGGATGTACCAAACGTCACATTAGTAAGTTGGGATTCTACACAAACTTGAGTGAGCATGTGATTCAAAATGACTAGTGACATCAGTATTAATGGCTACATTTTAGATTCAAAACATATCCAAAATGTGTTTTGCATCTGAAATACTGTTGTATACATGTTCAAAGTGACAGATTAGTATGATGTCTTACTCCTTCAGAAATATGTGTGTGTAAGACAATCTGTTTTTTGACAAATAATAGTGATAGACAAACAATTTTTGTGGAAACACAGACAGAAATGTGTACACATTAGTGACAGAGTAACACATTCCATTAAAGCATTTCTCAATGTCCAGATGAAGCAATGATGGAGATAAATGGCAAACTTAAAGGGATTTTGGAAGTTAGAAGGTTCCTTCACATATATGTAGGAGTATCCATCAGGAAAACTCAAAATCTGGCCACACTCATGACTCATTAGGGAACTGATGCAATGCATCAAGGTGTAATATGTTGCATATTTTGATTTATATGTGAGTGTTTGAAGTAAGCATTATATAGGAATTGTATGTAAAAACTACTGTGATGTCAGGAAGTTTGCACTACAGTGAAAGCCAGCATATTTAGTAAAACAATTTCACAAAGACACAACAAACTTCATATAACTATAGGTATTTAAGAGTGAAAAGTGGAAATGGTTTTGCTGTGTACTGAGGTGTATTAGAAAGATTTCAAGGGCTATGTATTTACTTATGCTGTAGAAATCATTTGTCAACCCCCCCAAATATTTTTATATGTGGAGATACATAGTGATGGATAAGAGACAAGATAATACATGATATAGCAGCTATCATGGGGAATTACATCACCGTGACCAAATGTTTTCTGATAATGTTGCGTACATGCATGAGCTTATGCTCATGTTGAAGCAAAGTTTGAGAGCCTTGAAGCAGGCGTAATCTGAAAACTTGGAAACTGTTTTGTGATCAAAGGTCTTGTTTACATAGACTCAATAAAACTATTGCATATGTCATCCCAGCACCATCCCGGGCATGTGAAGGAGGCAGTGCCAACATAGCAGGGAAGCAAAAGACAAACAATTGATGGACGGAATGCAGAACAAATCAACACATTCACCCCCAGTCAAGAGATCTGGCTTAAATCCATTATTCTTTTGCTCACCATGCCACCCCAGTTTAGACCTGGCCATATATAAATCAGTCTTGACCCTGTGCCTCATGGGAAGAGTCCAGCCTGAACTGCCAAGCCAGGTCCTCCCTGGACCAGAAACAAGAATCCTAGGACCAGTTTCGGGGTTTCACCCCATATCAGCCAGGATAGCTTGAATCCAGTAGAACAGTGAGCCCGGGACCCACATCTGGGTATACCCAGACTCAATAAAACTATTGCATATGTCATGCATACCCGGCGCACTTAGGGCGAGGAAGCAAAAGACACACATTCTGTCCATCAATTGTTCTTTTTGCATTTGTCACCCGATTGGGACTGGCAGTTTGGGCTGGACTGTTCCCATTGAGCACAAGGACAAGAATTATTTGCATATGGCTGGGTTCAAAATGGAAAGGCTTGGGGAGCAAAAAAACGATGGATTTAGGCCCAGATCTCTGTACGGGGATGAATGTATGACATTGTTCGGCATTCTGTCCATCAATTGTTCTTTTTGCATTTGTCACCCCGAGTGGGACAGGTATGCCCAGACGTGGGTCCCGTGCTCTCCATGCCACTGGAGTCAAGCTATCCTGGCTGATGAGGGGTGAAACCCCGAAACCGGTCCTAGGATGCTTGTTTCCAGTCAGGGAGGACCTGGCCTGACAGTTCGGGCTGGACAGTTCCCATAGGGCTGGGTTCAAACTGCAAAGGCATGAGGAGCAACAAAACAATGGATTTAGGCCCATATCTCTGTACTGGGATGATTGTATGACATTGTTCTGCATTCTGCCCATTAATTGTTCTTGTGCATTTTTCACCCCGAGTGGGACGGGTATGCCCAGACGTGGGTCCCGTGCTCTCCATGCCACTGGAGTCAAGCTATCTTCGCTGATGAGGGGTGAAACCCCAAAACTGGTCCTAGGACACTTGTTTCCAGTCCAGGGAGGACCTGGCCTGGCAGTTTGGGCTGGACTGTTCCCATTGGGCGCAGGGTCAAGACTGATTTGCATATTGCTGTGTTCAAACTGGAAAGGCATGGGGAGCACAAAAGCAATGGATTTAGGCCCAGATCTCTGTACTGGGATCAATGTATGACATTGGTCTGCATTCTGTCCATAAATTGTTCTTTTGACATAGGCAGGGAAGTCGCTGGCCACAGTGGCTCCGTTACTGACACCGTGGGACCCACAGACCCAGAGGGTGAGAGGAGTGCAATGGAGGCTACCAGCAACTCTCAGGGGCGTAACACAGGTCCCCGCAGCCCCCGCAGTGTGGGGGGGCCCCAAGCTCCAGAGGGCCCCCTCAGCAGAGTACTCCGACCGGTCGCAGGCAGCTTGTGCAGTATTATTACAACTCTACATCTTTGAATGTGCACAATGTAAAATGAAAATATTCAACCTTGAAATGCAGCCGTACTAAAGAAAAATAACCTCTGCAATGAGGCCCCTTCGAAAACACAGCAGCTGTTGTGTTGCTGACAGCAGCCTGCAGAAGCAGGAGGGCGGTTTGTCCAGGGTATGACCTCTGAGGCGGAGGCAGGATATACCACGTGCGTGAAAAGTTAACCCCTCTCAGCATTGTCTCTGCATTGTCTCTCTCTTTGCCTGTAGCCTGTCTGAATCTTTCCGACACACAGGAAATGGAACTGAATCTTTCCCCAGACATGACACCTTCTTTAAAACTGTGGTGTGGGTAAGTTTTGCATTTCTTTCACTTATGCTCTCTAGCAGAAAGGGAACCACTGGACAACTTTCATGATATATTGCAATGAGCAATAAATACAACAAAAGAAATGTTTGAAATGCATAGTTAATCCTGCAGGTGTGATGCCAGAAATCCTTGCATGTTATAGTTTGGAGCGATAATGTACATTTTAACAACAACAATCGACTACACTGTCAGGATGATAACTGCAATTGGTGTTTCAATGTATTCCCAGAACATCAGGTATTACTTTCACACTTCAGAAGTGTTGCTTGCACACTTATAAATGGTGCCAGTGGGCCCTTTTATGTGTAACACAAACAACCACTCAAACTTTTAATCCAATCGCACTTTGAATTTCTGTTTTACCACAAAAATCATACCTGTAAACATCAGTTCATGTAAGGTACTGTTACGTAAAATCAAGGACAGCTCTAAAGCCTGCTACATGACCTAATGCCCCTTGGTAGATTTGCACACCTGTCCCTGCTAGCAGTATGTAGATATTTTGTGAGGGAGTCTTGAAATGGTGATTGCTTCGTAAAATCGTAAATCCGGTATTTGTAAAGCGCGAACTACCCACCCTATGGGTCTCAAGGCGCTGGCGGCCGTCGTGGAAATTAAGTGAGCTATTGTCCAGAGTCACATCGTGCTGAGCTCAGCTGCCGCCGGAGCTGGGGATTGAACCGTGAGCCCTGTGCTCTGAAGTCAACTGCCTGGGCCGCTGCGCCACACCCCTCCCTCTCCTCTTCCTGTCCCTCTATTTTGTAAATGATAGTGAGGTTTGCACAGTTGTCATCTACGGTATTTGTTTTGTAAAGGTGAGTTTCAGCACCTGAAAACACGGTGATAGTGCGCTCTACAAATATGCATGATATATCATTTACTTCCAGTGACCAACCTGTTTTAAGAGCTGCTTCCCATGCTGCTCATGTTTTGTGCAAAGTTTTTCACTCATCTCCCACCAATCTCTACCTATATTGTGAGGGAGCGTTCTCCTGCTACTTCATATAACTATGTGAAGGACACTTGCACAACTCCTTTCTGTGATGCACCATGTTGTGGGAGAGATGTCTGCCCATCTCATTTTCATGGATCAGCTGCTTTTCCTAAGAGTTATATTATAAGATAGACTTAAGACAGACTTAAGACAGACTTAAGATAGGATTTTGTCTTAAGTTTGTCTTAAGTCTGTCTTAAGTCTGTCTTAAGTCTGTCTTAAGTTTGTCTTAAGTCTGTCTTAAGTCTGTTTTAAGACAAACTTAAGACAAAATCCTAACTTCTGTGAATACCAAAAGTAGTAAGTTTAGGATTTTGTCTTAAGTTAGTTCTGTGAATCGGCCCCATACCCAGCAGGAAAAATAAAGTTACAAAAGTTCAATTTCTATAGTTAACTTAATTTTATTTTGGCAAGTCTTCTTTTCTCACTTTGCACTCATGTTTTATATTATTTTTAATCATGGGCACTATTCTAAAAAAATTAGGATTATGTTATTGCAAAGCGACATCCTTTCTTTCTTATGTGAAATTTCTGAAATGATGCTTTAACACATAATTATGCAGTACACCCAAAGCCAACACTCTCAAATCTGCCCCACTCAATTTAATCCACACCAGACCAATCCAACCCACTCGAATCCAAATCACTCTCCCCAATCCAAACCCCTCACCCCAATCAAATCCACTCTAAACATCCACACTCCAATCCTCCCAACCCGTCCCACTCTAGTCTGCCCCACTCCAATTCATAACAATCTGTCCCACTCCAAAACAATCTGCCCCACTCCAATTCAAAACAATCTGCCCCTCTCCAATTTGCTCACCCCAAACTGCCCCACTCCAATCCAAAACAGTCTCCTTCATTTCAATCTGCCCCACTCCAATCCAAAACAATCTGCCCCACTCCAATCCAAAACAATCTGCCCTACCCCAAAACAATCTTCCCCACTCCAATCCACCCCACACCACTTCCAAACAATCTACCCTATTCCAATCTGCCCCACTCCAATCTAAAACAGTCTGCCCCAATCCAAAACAGTTTGCCCCACCAGTCTGCCCCACTCCAATCCAAAACAATCTGCCCCACTCCAATCTGCCCCACTCCAATCCAAAACAATGTGCCCCACTCCAATCCAAAATAATGTGCCCCACTTCAATCCAAACAATCTGCCCCACATCAGTCCAAACAATCTGCCCCATTCCAATCCAAAACAATCTGCTCCACTTCAATGCAAACAATCTGCCCCACTTCAATCCAAACAATCTGCCCATCTCCAATCGAAAACAATCTGCCCTACTTCAATCCAAACAATCTGCCCCACGTCAGTCCAAACAATTTGCCCCACTCCAATCCAAAACAATCTGCCCCACTTCAATCCAAACAATTTGCCCCACTCCAATCCAAAACAATCTACCCAGTCCAATCCACCCACACCAATCCAAAACAATCTGCCTACTCCAATCTTCCCCACTCCAGTCGGCCCCACTTCAATTCAAAACAGACAGCCCCACTTTAATCCACCCAACTCAAATATAAAACAATTTGCCCACTACAGTCCGCCCACTCTGATGTGCCCTACTATAATTTGCCCCACTCCAATCCACCTACTCCTTCCCAATTCACCACACTCCAATCCACCACAATCCCCACACTCCAATTCAATCCACCCCACACCAATCCAATCCAATCCACCTCATCCCCATCCAATCCACCCCACTCCAATCCAAAACAATCTGCCCCACTCCAATCCATCCCACTCCAACCTTCCCCAATCCAGTTGAAAACAATTTACCCTACTCCAATCTGCCCCACTCCAATCTAAAACAATCTGCCCCAATCCAAACAGATTACCCCACCTGTCTGCCCCACTCCAATCCAAAACAATCTGCCCCACTTCAATCCAAAACAATCTGCCCCACTCCAATCTAAACCAATCTGCCCCAATCCAAACAGATTACCCCACCTGTCTGCCCCACTCCAATCCAAAACAATCTGCCCCACTTCAATCCAAAACAATCTGCCCCACTCCAATCTAAACCAATCTGCCCACTCCAATTCAAACAATCTGCCCCGCTCAATCCAAAATAATCTGCCCCACTTCAAACCAAGACAATCTGTCCTACTTCAATCAAAAGCAATCTGCTTCACTCCAATGCAAAACAATTTGCCCCATTCTAATCTGCCTTACTCCAGTCTACCCCACACCAGTATGCCCAACTTCAATTCAAAAGAGACAGCCCCACTCTTATCCACCCCACTCCAATCTGTCCCACTCCAGACCCCTCCACTCCAATCCCCCCACCCCAATCCAATCAAATCCACCTCACCCAATCCACCCACACTCCAATGTACCACAATCCAGTCCACCCCACATCAATCCAATCCAGCCCAATCCAATCTACCCAACTCCAATCCAATCTACCTCATTCCAATCCAGCCAACCCCAATCCAATCTAGTCCACTCTAATCCAAAACAATATGCCCGACTCCAATGTGAACCACACCAATGTGGCCCACTCCAATCCAAAACAAACTGCTCACTCCAATGCAAAACAATCTGCCCCACTCAACTCCAAAACAATCTGCACCACTCCAATCTGCCCCAACCCAATTCAACAGAATCTGCCCCACTCCAATGCAAAACAATCTGCCCCACCCCAATCAGCCCCATTCCAATCCAAACAATCTGCCCCACTCAAATCAGCCCCACTCCAATGTGCCCTACTCCAATAAAAAAAAAATCTACCCCACTCCAAATACAAAATATTCCACCCCAGTCGAATCCAACCACTATACCCTAATCCAATCCACCCGCTCCAATCCATCCCACCCAAATCCAAATTACCCCACTCCAATCTAACCCACCCCACTCCAATCCACCCCACCCCACCCCACCCCAATTCAATCCACCTCAATCCAATCCACCCCAATCTGTTCACCCCACCCAATCCAATCCACCTCAATTCAATCCACCCTTCTGTAATCCAATCGAATCCACTCCAATCCACCCCATGCAAATCCAGTCCACCCACTCCAATCCACCCCACTCCACCCCAATCCAATCCACCCCAATCTACTCCAGTCCAGTCCACCCCACTACCTCAGTCCACTCTACCCTATTCCACCACATTACACTCCATTCCACACCACTCTACGGTAGTGCACTCTGACACTGCACTCTACGACACTCTCTGCCACTGAACCAGTGAACTCTACTCCCCTCTACTCAACTCTATGACACTCTACTCCCCCTACTCCATTCTACCCCAACAAATACAGTGTACGGGACTCTACTCCCCCAACTTCACTCTAGGACACCCCTGCCACTAACTTGTAGCCTCGCTGGATAGCAGCCACACTGGCATACAACATATGCAAAACCACATTGCCAAAGCCAAGAGATTTTGTATAGGCAAGACCTATTGGCTTTGCCAGTGCTTGTTATAGTTGCTGTCTATATTGTGCCTTTTTTGTCCTAGTCTGAGGAAAGCTTGCACTGCATCTGCCAATGTTTCTATGTTTGAAGAAAACTTGCAAAGGTACTTTTGTGTTTTACCTCTACTGCTTGTGTGAGTGAAGCTTCTAGTCCTGCTGCCTAAGGTATACCTCTTCACTCTGTGATGAAATCTCACCTTCAAGCCTGTGTTCTATCTGGTTTGTGTTGCCAAGAAGCCTGCAATGCTGATATCTGTGCAGTACAATTACTGCATATAAGTTAAGTTTAAAATGCTGTTGCTTTTGTCCCTTGCACCCTATGAGAGAAACCTTATTTGTTGCTTCTTTTACATTCTGTTGCAAATATTTCAGTGATTTCTTTGCCCCCACACCATTGATCTATACGCTCAACCACAGTGTCATAAGTAATCTGGGTTAGAAATATACACTCAACCACAGTGTCATAAGTAATCTGGGTGAGAAATATACACTCAACCACAGTGTCATAAGTAATCTGCGTGAGAAACTGACTTGACTGGGCTGAAGGACCACAGTGATGGACTGCAGAGAACAAGTTGCGAGAGAAGAACAAACACAATGCTGCCAAGGAAGAGGCAGGACAACAGGCAAAGATGGGAGGAAAAAATCAAAGTGGGAGAGGAAAGGAAAATGAAGTGACCCCTTGATTCGATAGACCTTTGCAACTACCACACTATTTCTCTCCTTACCATTTCAAAATAAGCTGTAGAATTGGGCATCTTGGTCTCAAATCAGTATCGCATAGCATAGCATGGCCTCCCCCATCATGTATTTGCAGACTTTCTTACACACTATAGAATGGGACTGATAGTGCTGTTGAATCTGGGTAACCTGGGAGGAGAGGTGTATGCTGGCTGTCAGTGTCCACATTCTTTTAGATCTGGTGGCAACATTCACAATTAACATCTGTCATAATGGATTTTACAGAGGTGGGTATTCAAGGCAGTCTAAACCAACCTACCCATGATTGAATTTAACAAAATCTCAGCAGCCTTGGTTTCCCAGTTTTGCTTGCTGTAAGAACTTGGAGTATTGGTTGAGAGAGTGAAATCCCACCTCAAATAATAATCACAAGCCTTATCAGCATAAACCACTGGAGTCACTAAATAAACCTATGCTTAACTCTCTGGTAGCTTGCCACACAACAGTCAGTCTTACCTTTGAGGTAATGTGTAAAGTATGTATGCAGTACTCAAAACAGTAATAAAGTGAAAACACAACAAAACACAAATCCCAAGACAATTTAGGATAATATAGTAAATTTTAATAAACAAGACTACACCAAAGTGATAAAAATCCAATAAGTAGAAACGGAGATACAAATAAGCGTCAATCGTGGGCATCTGATCGTGTTAGACCAGTTCAAAAGTTAAGGATGACCGTGATGGAGCGTGGGTCGGATGCAGGTACTAGGTTCCTGCCAGTGGAAGGTTTACCTTCTGAATTAGAAAGTTTTATGGGGAAAATGTGGTCTCTGAAGAGTCATCGGCGGGGCAAGCTGGATCTAAAGTGGTGTTTGATGACGGTGGGTTGCTTATGAGCGGAATCACAGTGCGATTGTCGACGAAGGCTGGAAAGAGAGCGGCCGAAGTTTGAAGTCCATGCCTCCGAAGACCTCAAGGTTGATCGGATGCTGTTTGGCATGGATCCTGGTGTAGCCCTCTATGTTCACACTTAGAAACATTTCTAGAAGTCATAGCTCCTACAATGGGGCAAACAAGAAAGTCGAGACCGACAGAAGGGGGGTTGGGAGCACACTGCCTCACATCCCAGCATGACTGGCGATTTGACATCAATGACAGAGCTCTGGCGGCGATCCCGGTCTGTCAGTCCTCCAGGCAGAAAGCCGCCAGAAAGTTTCTGAGTCACACTTCTTGCTGTTTAGGGAAAGGTGGAGTAGACCTTAACACCAGCCAAGGGTCTGTGCATAATTAAACTAATTTACTATTGCATGGTCACCATTTGTGAATGCCTTGCACTTGAAAATGAAGCCATTTACCTATGTACGACTACCAGTCTAGCTTCATATCATGCTATAGCTTTGAGACTACTACCTTACACGTCGTAAACAATGCCCTCCTAATCCCAGATGAAGTTACCACTGCCTCCTGATATTTCTGGACATCTCCGCTTCCTTCAACACACCGATGATACACAGTTTTACTTGAAAGTCTCCTCCACTTCTAACATCCAGTGCCTCAAACACTGCCTGCATATCATGCAAACCTGGATGCCCAGCACCTAGCAGAAGCTCAACCCAACCATGATAGAATTTCTGTTGTTTGAAAAAGCACCCAAAAGCAATGTACAATTTTAAATCTTGCATACTGTACACTCCTGAGGCACAGCCGGGAGCTCTGTTCGCCAACATCATATTTTTAAAAAAATTGTTTGTTTGAATTGCTTTTAATATTCACTACTCTCCCCTTGTTTGCACTCTGTTGGGGCACTTGTCTTCACCCCGTGACACCCGCGCAGCCGAGATAAACGCTGCCGCGGGATTGAAATCTACATTGCCGCCATCAGCGAGCGAGCCTCTCTTCAGGCCACGCCCACTTTCACGAGGCCACGCCCCCCGCCTACTTAACCGAGCTGACTACGAGCTCAAAGCAGATCCTACACTCCTGAGGCACAGCCGGGAGTTCTGTTCGCCAACATCATTTTTTAAAAAAAATTGTTTGTTTGAATTGCTTTTAATATTCACTATTCTCCCCTTGTTTGCACTCTGTTGGGGCACTTGTCTTCACCCCGTGACACCCACGCAGCCGAGATAAACGCTGCCGCGGGATTGAAATCTACATTGCCGCCATCAGCGAGCGAGCCTCTCTTCAGGCCACGCCCACTTTCACGAGGCCACGCCCCCCGCCTACTTAACCGAGCTGACTACGAGCTCAAAGCAGATCCTACACTCCTGAGGCACAGCCGGTAGCTCTGTTCGCCAACACCATATTTTTAAAAAAATTGTTTGTTTGAATTGCTTTTAATATTCACTACTCTCCCCTTGTTTGCACTCTGTTGGGGCACTTGTCTTCACCCCGTGACACCCGCGCAGCCGAGATAAACGCTGCCGCGGGATTGAAATCTACATTGCCGCCATCAGCGAGCGAGCCTCTCTTCAGGCCATGCCCACTTTCACGAGGCCACGCCCCCCGCCTACTTAACCGAGCTGACTACAAGCTCAAAGCAGATCCTACACTCCTGAGGCACAGCCGGGAGCTCTGTTCGCCAACATCATATTTTTAAAAAAATTGTTTGTTTGAATTGCTTTTAATATTCACTACTCTCCCCTTGTTTGCACTCTGTTGGGGCACTTGTCTTCACCCCGTGACACCCGCGCAGCCGAGATAAACGCTGCCGCGGGATTGAAATCTACATTGCCGCCATCAGCGAGCGAGCCTCTCTTCAGGCCACGCCCACTTTCACGAGGCCACGCTCCGAACCCCCTATAAAAACATGTGCATTCCACGTACGCACAGCCGACGGGCGCTGCGGGCGCGCAGTCAAGCCCGTCTGGGCCCGTCTGGGCCCAGCCGGACCCAGGCCCAGTTACTCTGCCCATGTCTCCCGATGGCCGACTCGTCTATACGAAAGATAGGCTCCAAGCACTCAATCCGTCGAAAAATCCCGAGTGCAACTACACCCATTCGGAAGGAAAACCCTTCACCAACTGCGGCCTATGTAATCCGGCCACCACCACCTCAGGAAATCACGGCCTACAGCTGGGCCTCCTCAACTGTCGGTCCCTCCCTAAACACTCCCATGAAATCAACCTTCTGGTACGGGATCACGACTTTGACGTCTTGTTCCTTACGGAAACTTGGCTTACTTCCTGGACGGATTCCGACATCATCAACGCTTTACCTCCGGGCTATCAAATCCAATACTAAAACAGACCCCTCGGCAGAGGAGGTGGCCTCGCGATAATCTACAGAGAACAATTCTCATGTAGATCTAGCGATGCCAATATCGACGACTGCGAAAGCTGCCATTTTGCTTTACAAATATCCCCCGCGAACTCCCTCTCGGGGCTGCTGATATACCGCCCGCCGGGAACCTCAGGGAAATTTTCAAGCGCTCTTGTCGATACTGTCACCCAGATAGCGACTACCTCTCCCAACTTTCTTATCTTGGGAGACCTTAACCTCCATCTATCAGACTCCAAGGACCTTACTGCGTCCGAACTTCTTCTCGACCTTATGTCTTTTGACATCCGATTAGTCAACTCAGAACCCACCCATGACAAAGGACACCTTTTGGACCCCGTTTTTACCAACATCACGGATCTCACCACCCACACCCCTCTCCCCCTTCCTTGGACAGACCATTTTTTAATATCTATCTTTTGGCATCTCTTCATCTCACCCACCCAACAGGCCAAAATTCGGGTCACTGGCCGTCGATGGCACAAACTCTCGCCAGACGAATGGGCTTCCATTCTTAGGGCCTCTCCCCCCCCCCCGGTCTCTGACCCAGCGATAGCTGACAATCAGTTCAACTCTTGGCTCACCACATCACTGGACAAACTCCTCCCTAAAACTACCACCCTTAGGCGAATCAAAAGAGTGAGCCCTGCTCCCTGGTACACTCCTGATCTTAACCTCCTACGGAAGGAGTGCAAAAGAACGGAGCGCTCCTGGAGGAAGGATAAGCCAACAAAGACGTCTTCCGTACCTCCTTAAAAAACTATAAGATCGCTCTTCGCAATACCAAAAGTACATTCTTTCAGGAAAGGATACAAAACTCCTCCTGCTCCGCCAAGGAAACTTTCATCATTTGAAAAGATTTACTTAAAGTCCCAGACCCTGCACCAAAGAATCTGCCAGACCTCAAGGCAGCTGAAGAGAAATGCCTTAAACTGGCCAAATTCTTCGAGGAGAAGATTCAGAAAATTCTTGCTTCTCTTCCTCCTGTCGACCTCAGTATCACTGAGGAAGACTGCTTTAACTCAAACCCTACCACTCCCCATCTAAACTCTCTCGGACCAGTCACTGTTGAAGAGGTCTCAATCACGCTAGACACTATCAAAAGCGGATCCCCCAGGGATCCGGTTCCCCTACGCATCCTTAAAAAAGTGGCCTCCACCATCGCCCCTCTACTCACTCACCTCATCAACACCTCACTGCTCCAGGGAAAAGTTCCCCCCAGCTGGAAGGCGGCTGTCGTCAAGGCGCTCCTTAAAAAACCTTCTCTGGACCCCTCGGATATGACCAATTACAGGCCAATCTCTCTCCTCCCCGGAACCAGTAAAATCGCTGAAAAACTAGTTAACAAAAAGCTCTCGCAGTATCTGGAGACCAACAATCTGCTCAGAAGCTCGCAAACTGGATTCCGCCCAGGGCAGGGCACCGACATCGCCCTACTTGCAGCAGTGGAGGAGGCCAGAGCCCTTTTGGACGCAGGAGGATCAGTGGCAGTGATCCTCCTGGACCTCAGTGCGGCCTTCGACACCGTCAACCATCGGGTCTTAATCCAGCGACTCAAGAACATCGGTGTCGAGGGCACTGCTCTGACTTGGTTCAAATCTTTCCTTGGCCACCGTTCCTTTCAGATCTGGGAGAATGACACCCGCTCTCCCGAAAACCCCTCCAATGTGGTGTGCCCCAGGGTTCATCTTTAAGCCCGACATTATTCAATGTCTACATGTCCCCATTGGAGGAGGTTGTCACACCGTTCGGAGTGAAAATCATCAGCTATGCTGATGACACTCAATTAGTGGTGTCTCTATCTCACCCAAACCAAGAACCATCGGACCTCTACAACTGTCTTGCAGAAATTCAAGGATGGATGAATACTTCGTCACTGAAACTTAACGGTTCAAAGACAGATATTCTCCTCCTTGGTCAGAAGGGGTTTTCCCTCTCTCAGACCATCTGGCCCCCCTGCTTAGGTGAGCCCTCAGCCCCCAAGTCTGGGAATTTGGCTTGAAAAAGACGGAGGACCGAGGTGAGGGCGATTAGTCCCGTGGGTCCTTGGAGTAAGTGTGACTACAGGACCACGGTCCCTCGCCGGTCCCGGGTTTGGAGACTTTCTAATAAACCCTTAAATTGTTCACTCTTGGAAAGTGTTCAGAGTACAGTACAAAAAACGACAAGCGGCTGCCTGTCGTCTGAAGGTAACAAATCCTCAAATAGGGGTTAGACTAAAAAACCTTAGGGACCAACACCCTAACGAATGCCAGTACGACTCTTGTGAGCGTTTGAGTTGGCAGAAACATGTTGGTACAAGCAGCTGGGATTTAGGGGTCTTTACCTCCCCAAAAGAATCCCAACATTTTACTTTTAAATTCTGCCAGGAGGTGACAGGAATAACATTGCATACAGTCTCCTCCTAGGTAGTTTTAGTATATATGTCTGCACCCTTTTGGTCCCTTCTTGAGGGAATATTTTTCCTTACTTTGTTTGTTGTCATTATCTGTATTTGTTATCACCTTTCATCTTTCTGTGACCTCACCACTATTTTCTTCATCTCTGAAAAAACATTGCGCTCCGCCCTCTGTGTTGGTCTGCACGGGGGCGTTTGATGCGGCCCAATGATGAAGCATGACACTGCAAAGTGTGTGAGGGTAGTATTATAAAAATATAGATTTTTCCTTTTCACAATAATTTTAGGTTCTGATAGTAAGGGACAACAGTGTGTGTCTTTTCCACTATCATGGTTACCTGTTATCAAAAAGTTTAGTTAGTTCTCTGTAGAGTGAGTTCTAAACGTTAGTTAGGGGAGTCAGAGAAGGCTAAAGCTCTCACTTATATCTCTTCCTTGTGATAGTATATTTTAAGACTCAAGCCAAAAAAATCGCTGGGACAGGCTTCGGGCTTCTTAAATCTATCAGGAAGATTTTGCCCTTACTTCCTCCTGTCTCCCAGAAACTGCTAATCCAAGGCCTTATTCTATCAAGGCTGGATTACAGCAATACCATCTATCTGGGCGCTCCCGAGGCAACCCTTAATAAACTGCAAATGATCCAGAACGCCGCGGCCCGGATTCTCACCAATACCCCGGCTAGATCCTCGGCCAAACCAGCCCTGAAACATCTCCACTGGCTCCCAGTGAGAGAGCGAGTTAAGTTTAAAGCTCTCTGCCTGTCACACAAACTCCTACAGGACAAAGGCCCCCATCCTAAAAAAATTCATCAGGCCCTACAAAGCTTCAAGATCCCTCCGGTCTGACCATGAATACCTCATCACTATCCCTAGAGTGAAGAGGGTACGCACTGGCGGACGGCGCTTCTCTGTCAACACAGCCCGCCTCTGGAACTCCCTCCCCCGTGACCTTAGGACAGAACCAGAATATCTCCGATTCAGGAAGCGGCTAAAAACTCACCTGTTTCCCTGATTTCCTTTTCCTCTTCCCTCCCCCCTGTTTTCCTCTGGCTTGTCCGGATCTTAGCGCTGGGATACTTACGGGTGACTACGCGCTTTACAAAAACCTACTACTACTACAATTTCCCTACAAATACTTGGGAAACAATATACATATAGTGCACAAATTTAATGTTTCATCATAGCTGAGGGCCATGCCCCCTAAAAATATCATTCTGGCTACGGGCCTGCGGAAAGCTCCTGATTGTGTCCGGAGGGGGCCCCTCCACGTACCTTGCAGGGGGGCCCCCTCAAGTTTCGTAACGCCACTGCTACATCTTCTTCGGAGGCCTCTCCAGTGAGCATTCTGCACTGGGAAGCCTGTTGCTGGGCAGCTACATGCTCTAGAAATGTTATAACATAATATTTTTTATAGCACTCCCTAATGGTGGCAGAGCCTACTGCATCTGTTACACCTGCATCCTTGTCCACTACCCAGAGTACCATCTCCACCCTCCCTTTTGCTCCCCCCTAGGTTAGCCAAATCCAGCTCCCTTCAAGGGGTGGTGCCTCCTTCGCTCCAGGCACTTTGCTCGATCCCCCTGTTCCCCCGGCTGCGCTGAGTGAGGAGGCTATTGACCTTCTCAGAAATATCTCTGTAGGCCAGACTGCACTACTGAATGCCATCCAGGGGCTTGGATGCCAATTGCCACCGATGGTAGCCTACCTGGAAGGTATTCACAGTGCAATATCTGGCCTACAGAGATGTTTTCAAGGTCTAGCCTTCTCACTAACCGCAGCCTCCCAACCATCCCAATCTTGTGCCCTACCTCCACATTGTCTCCATCCAAATTCCCTATTCCCATACCTGTCCCAAGCACACTCATACCGTTGCATGCACCCACTCACACAGATACAAGCAGCACACCCAAACAAAACAACACAGGCACACATCCAAACACACAGACACCACCCCCAGCACAACCACAGGAACTGCACCCACCACCACAGATACATCCACCACCCCAGCACATCCACATACAATGCACCCACCACCACAGACATGTCCACCACCCCAGCAAAACCACATAGACTGCACCCACCACCACAGACACATCCACCACCACCATCATAACCACATACACTGTACCCACCACCACAGACACATCCACCAATCTAGGACACTGCCAGACACTGCACCCACCATCACAGTCACATCCACCACCTCAATCAAAGCCCCAAACACCACACCCACCACCACAGATACATCCAACACCACAATCACAGCCCCTGACACCGCACCCATCACTACAGTCACATTCGTCGCAACCACACCCAGCACCTCCACAGAACCCACACAAAGAACAGAAACACCCACACTCACCCATACAACACACACCAACAAAGCAATACACACCCAAACGTTCGCGACATACACCAAACCCACAGACACCTGCACGATCAACAGACAAATGCACAACAGTCGCATCCACTCCCTCTAAACTCCAACTCCCTCCTGATCATCCTACCCATTTTCCCTGTGAACATTATCTGTTTGCCCTTGCCCTGCCACACCCACCCCTCACAAACGCACACCAACCCCTTCACCTCAACTCACCCTTTCCACATTCCAACCCACCCTTCAAAAGACCCGACCCTCCTCTACTCCTAGGTACCCCTAAAGAAGGCAAAGGCCCCAATCCCAAAAGCAAGACCACCCCTTCTAAAAACACCCCTCTCCCAAACCTCAGACTACTCCTTCCAAAACCACCCACTCCCAAATCCAATGATACCCCTCCCAAACGCAAACCCTGGTATCCTCCTCCCAAGTAATATCTTTGAGGTGCCAGCTCTGCCCACTAGATGCCCCTTCTTGGAGAGGTTCCCTTGGCAGTACAATTGGAGGCAAGCTGAGTTCCACATTGGCACAGGACTTTGTGGACACTTATGGAGTGGCGTTAGCTTTGTTTCATACATGTTGAGAGTTTTCTCATTGTGAATAAATCACCATTTTTATTTTCACCAAGTTTTTCCTGCCATTAATTTTCCTTTCCATATGTTAGATTCCTAACAATGTTTCAGTGTAAAATGTATAGTACCTATTTTTCTTTCGCATGATGGCAAGAACTACTACATACTTTTTAAAGGTCTACTATGCTAAGTGCATATACTGGTCCACATGGTATGTGATGGTGATTTGAATTTAGGTGCAGCCATTCAACATAGTAGTGAACACTTGCACCAACAAATAGATGTTGATGACATTATTTAAGGATATTTTACTACAGGTGTGTTTGTTTCACCTTGATTATTTATAAGTATTTACACATATGCATTTCACCGTCTCATATTATGTGCAATTGAAATTGTATACAATACATGACTTGCACTACACTAGGACAAATTTTACATGGATGAATATGTAGAGGAGTGGGTTCAGCATGTATAGTGCAATTTCTACATGAGGTTACATTGCACATATCAAAATGATGTGTGATGCACATGTTTTATTGTGACATTATTCATACTTTATTTCCACATTCCTGTATGGTGAGTTTATTATTTTGGATTTGATATCCTTTTTGCGCAAGTGTCCTTTTTTGGAAGGCAGCTGGCACAATTTATCAACACAATGTGTTTATACAGGTGTGTTACTTAAACTTTCTTCAATGGCGACAGTAGAGACATATGTATTGAACCTTGGTATGCTATTGCTTGTGTTAGTAATTTAATAATGCACGAGTCCTGAGGATATGTGAACAGCCAAGTGACAAAGGTAACAGGTAATGGGAATGGTTACCTTCAGTTCCGGTGATGACAATATTGATTTGCATCATGATCAGCCAGCAGCAGTATAGGCAAGATTTGTAGGATTGGGTCCATGGCACTACAGGAAGTGGGAAGGTGAGTTAAGGTGAGTTTGTGCTTCATATGCATTCCATTCCATTCCGTCAAGGTTGGAGGTTTCCCCGCCACAGTTGAGTTGGCAGGAAGGCACATTATGATTGGCCCAATAGAGAAACGGACGGTCCTCCCTCCGACAGCTGCTTTTGCCTATCCTGCCGTCAACGCGGTTGAGATTTCCTGGCGGTGATAGCAGGACCACAGTGGTCTTTCTTCTATGCAATAGCCAACATCTAAATCGGACTGACAGACCAACAAGTCGGTGGTGGGAATACCACCTAAAAAGCGACATTGGGACTCCGTCCACCAAGATCTAAATCAGGCCCTTAGGGTCCCGTTTGGCGGGAGATTTAACAATGCTCCACCTAGATGAAAGCAAACATGTTTCCCTGCCGTGGTAGTAGGGGCAGGAAAAATACTGTGTCCCATCGGTGAGCTTCCCGGGAAAAGTAAATGAACCGGCATCAGGAGATGGGGTCCCTGGGGCCATTAAAGGCTCAGGGAGGGGTGGTCACAATGGCCCCTCCCTTTTGTTTAATGTTATGGCCATAGGAGATGTGGTCTCCAAGGTCTTTTTAAGGTTCAGGGAAGGAGGGTTTAAATGGCCCCCTCCCCTTTTTTTTACATTCTAGCACTGGGGGATAGGATCCCAGGGGCCTTCACAGGCTCAAGACGGGTCCGCATCCCATTTTTTTTTATTGGTCCTGGTGTCTGTTGGGGGAGGGGAGTAGAAGGGCCGTGCGCACCCCTCCCCTCCCCTTAAATAAACCTGACCACAGGGGCTGGGATCCCCGGGGGCCTAAATGGTCGGGGAGGAGAACCTTAGAAACCCCCTTCCTCCCCATTTATTTATTAAGAAATGTTGCCCACCATTTTTTTCTGCAATCCTGTGAAACTCCTCTAGGATCGCGGCAAAATCTGCAAAATATTTGTTAATTTTGGCTAGGGGTGGCCCCTCTGGGTCCCTCCCATGGGGCCTAGGGACGCAGAGGATCCATACTCTGCCCCCTTAAAATCTCAAAATTCTATTAGAAACCCCCCCAGTAGGGAAGTACCCAGTGAACAAGTCTCCCTCAAAGAATTTTAGAATGGGGATGCTTAAGTAAAAAACATACAAAGCCAAAAGCCCTTCCCTGCTACCATTCATACACATGCCATCTTCAAATTAGCTCGTAATCTGAAGACAACCAGTAGGTTAGGGAGCAAATACCAGCATATACACATAGCCTGCAGAGACCAGACCAGGGATTCATATTTAAATGTGTCTGGGAACCCCATAGTTGACCAGATCACCATTCTGACACAGAAATCAGAATAACAATAAGAACAGTCAACGCTTTGTTTTGGAAATCACACACCAGATTATTGGTCATTTTGTTTCAAACAATTACAAACATTTCATTAAATCACACTTGAGAGTTCTTACATATGGATTCTTATATGGGTCAAGTTCAAAAGCTACAGAGGGATGTTTTATTGTGCCTCTTGGACATGCCATGAAAATGAGATAAGAACTCCTATACTTGGGCAATGGAAAAAAGGCTTTGCTCATATTAGAAGGGCAGATCGCAATTTGCTAGATAGTTTCTAACAACAGATTTAAATGTAGCTGTCCTCCTGCGTGTCAGTTCCAATCATAGTGTGTCATAGAAATTTAAATTACATTAAAAACTGGGCAGAGAATACTGAGATACAGACATTCCAAAACATCCCTCTTAGCAACAATGATTTCGAGTAGCACTGTGTTCAGTTTTCATTTGTGTATCTCAAAACAGTTCTGATGCAAAATCCATTTAGCCATTTCCCTGTCTGTTCAGTACAAGCAGCTCAGAGTTGTGTTTGAGACAGAAAAGAGGGAGGCTTCCACTTTCTACTCTTGAGTCATTATTCCAAGAAATAGATATATAGTTATCTGTAACATGAAGCAACACTGTCATTTTTTTCTTTCCGAGAAGGTCTGACATGGTGAGAATGTCTAATACACACATTTTTTAGCACGAATTGTGTGAGCCAATATGTCTCTCTTGAATGTGCTATCACATGCAAATGCAGGCCCACACAAGTGTACATTTTTGCACCATATTTTTGCCACGTGTAAGCCTGTTAAAGTCAGATCTTTTGGCTTTGCCAATGCATGTTTTTATAGAAAAAGCAAGGTTACCACCCCATTGATTCTTTTTTTTAAGTTTAAGAAAAAGATTTTATTTATAAATAATCAAAATACAGTATGATAAAACACAAGATAAAATTATATATTACAAAATTGTCAGTTCAATAAAATATGCACAATAGAAAGAAAAAGAGAGAAAAGAGTGATATTCATCAAACTGCAGAAATGAGTATAATCACAGTATAAAAATTATAACAAGAAAAAATGGACCGACTAACAAATGCTATGCTTATATTATAGAAAACTATTTGGGGATTATGGGAGCATGCAGACTTAGCAAAACTATCTAGAAAAGTTGTTATGGGTAGCCAAAGGAGGTCTCGGTTAATAGCGAGGGAAATTGGGGAGACATATGCTCTATCTAATCTATGATTGTAACAGACCGCATACCACCAGGCTCGATAAGATACCTTAGTAGAATTCTTCCATTTCCTGGTGATTTGTTGGAAGGCAACGGCAAGGAGTAAATCTATTATGTAAAAAGTGTTCCTTTGGGAATTCCAGTCTTCAGAAACACTCCCTAAGAATATATTAACAAAGGTAAAAGTGATTTTTTTATGAAAGATGTCATTTATTTGTTGCCAAACCTGTTTCCAAAATTTGTAAATATGTTGGCAGTCAAATAATATATGTTTTGAATCAGCTGTGTTCGTTGCACAGGACCAGCAAGAATGGTGAAGAGTGGAATTGATCTTGTATAGTGAAACAGGAGTAAACATAAGTCTGTTGTAAATATAGAACAATGTTTGTGTAGTGGTAGCTGCTCTGGAAGACCTCCTTATTTTCAACCAAATCTTATTCCAAATAGAGATGGGAAGAGAAACCTGAAGATCCGCCTCCCAAGCTAGTTCCTCTTCCGTTTTGTCTCGATTGACTGGGTGAGGAAGGAGCTGTTTATATAATTGAGAAGCAGAATCCAAAATCGAAAGTATATTGGGTGGAGGAGAAAAAAGAAGATGCATGGTTAGATAAGAGATTGTTATAGGTTGATTGAATCACCGCGATTAAAGATTTATAATTAGATTTATAGGAAGAAGATAGAGAAAAATGTGTCTGGGCATTAATAAAAGAGATACACGTATCACCATCAAAGAGTTGAGAGGTCCAATGAAGTCCTTTAGCATGCCAGTATTTCCCAAAAATTGTTTTTTTTATTAATTCGGATGTGATGTTTGTACCAAATGGAAGATTGCAAAAATTGGTATTTAGCATTTTTATAAGAAAGGAAAATAGGTTGAAAAATTCTTGAAATGTTGTTAAAAATAGGACGGGATAGTGACAAAGGTCTATGTGAGAGTGATAGGAATTCTTTGGAGGAAAAGGGGTGAAAAAAGACTTCTCAATATTAGTCCATAGTGGTAAATTTGAAACTTCATCTTCCTGTAATCACAGAGAAGATTGCTTGAGGAAAAATGCAGTATAAGAGTGGAAGTCTGGGAAGTAAACGCCTCCCATAAGTTTGGGTCTTCTGAGTTTATGAAGGGACATACAGAGTTTTTTATTGTTTCATAAAAATTAAGATAAAATTTAGTATATTATCTTGTATTGGGAATGAGGTATATTTATAGGAAGATTAGAAATGTAAAAAAGTATTATGGGGTCTAGCATCATTTTTATTATGTCCAGGCGACCCCACCAAGTTAAAAACAAGGGATTCCATCTTGAAGTATGAGATTTCAAAGTTGATTGCAACTCTTTTGAATTAAGTGACACAGTTTCTTTAATAGTAGGCATAAACCAAGGTATTTGAAATCAGAAGAGATATAATCTGCATGGAAGCAGAATTTATTTAGGCGGCTGGATTTCACACTTGTCAGTATTTAATTTATTTCCTGACACCGAAGCAAAAAACTGTACCTCTGATAAGAAAGCTGTTAATGAGGTTTGCGGTTGTGAAAGGAAAACCAAAATGTCATCAGCATAGACAGAACCCTTTAATTGATTTACACCGTATTGAAAGCCGGTAATTTGAGAGTTTGTATGAATTTTTATCAAGAAGGGTTCAAGAGCGAGAATGTAAAGGAGGGGAGAAAGATGACAACCTTGTCTACCACGATATTGGGGAAATGGAGACGAAAGAAGGCCTTTAGCTATAATAGAAGATATAGGGGATCAATATAAAAGGGAGACATAATTAATGAAAGTGGTACCAAAGCCAAACCAAGACAGAGTAGAGAAAATAAAAGGCCAATTTACGCGATCAAACACCTTCTCAGCCTCTAAAGAATTGGCTGCCAAAGACTGTTAGTAAGATTTGGATTTGCTAAGGACATTAAAAAATAATCTGATGCTGTCTGCAATATGTCGACTCTTAATAAAACCTCATTGTTCCCCCCCCCCCCGGTTAGTGGAGGCATTAAGGGTTCTAAACGGAGGGCTAATATTTTTTCAAATATTGTAATCCAAATTGATCAAAGAAATGGGTCTATAATTTTTACACAGTGTGAGATCTTTATTTTCTTTGGTAAGAAGACAAATTAAAGCATCCTGAAAAGAACCACAAGAGGATTGAGAATTTATAAAGAATAGAAATAATCGGTGTAATTTGGGAAAAGGGAAGTGAAAAAATGAGAATAAAGCTCAATAGTGAAGCCATCAGGACCTGGCGCTTTAGCACGTTTAATGGTACGGATCACATTTAGAATATCCTGAGTTTGAATCTCTTTATCCAGTGATGAGAAATCTAAATTAAGGTGAGAGGGAGGATTGGTAGAGGATAAATACCACAAGATATCATTTTGGGATGTGGGAGAATCGGGTGTATAAATAGTCTAGTAAAAATGGGTAAATTCTGCCAATATGTCTTCATTTTTGTAGACCATATGATTAGATGAAGTAAGAATTGAACTGATTTTCATACATTCCTTTTTTATCTTAAGATAATTAGCCAAGAGTTTCCCAGATTTATTCTGACCTGAATAGTATTTAGCTGATGCTTTAAGTAGAAATTAGTTTGCATTATCTGTGGATAGTTTATAAAAAGTGAATTTTAATTTAATAAGGTCATCCAGACAGGATTTAGAGTTTGTGTGGTAGTAGGAGTGTTCTAATTGTTTGATACGTGTTGTGAGGGATTTCAAAGTAACTAAGGGGGATTTTTTTTTTACAGGATACAAAGGAGATAATAAAGTCTCTAGATGCAGCTTTAAAAGTGTCCCATATCATTTGTGGGGAGATAAGTGGTTGTTCATTTTCAAGAAAAAAATTAGTAGCAAAGGATTAAAAACTTTGGGTAAAATTCTGATCTAACAGAAGAGTTTTATTAAATCTCCACCTTCTAATCCCAAAAGTTGGGGGGAGGAGAACTAAATTTAAAAATACATGATCTGAAATTAATATAGGACCTATATCTGAATGTGTGATGTGTTGTGCAAGGGATTGAGAGAGAAACAGGTAATCTAATCTGGATTGAGAACAATGTACAGGAGAGAAAAAGGTATAGGTAAATGCGGGATTACATAGCCTCCACACATCTATTACGGATCGTTGTTTGATAGTAGATGTAAATTGAGAATACATAAAAGAAGGATTAAATATTATAGAATCAACAACCATATTACAATCACCCCCTACCAGTAGATAATCATCTTTATAAGTCATCAATCTAGACAATATTTCAGGCCAAAAGGATTTGTTAGGGGAGGTAGGTGTCTAAAGATTAAAGAGAATAATAGATATTTTGTTAATTAATAGCGAAACAGATACCCATATACCTAAGTCATCTGTGTCCTGTGATAGTAGCTGTACATCTAGGCACTTGTGACACAGAATGGCAACACCATTATGTTTCCCATCACCTGGGGAGGCAAAAACAGGGCCCACCCATCGTCGTTTAAGTTTAGCTATTTCTTTGTCCAAAATATGAATTTCCTGCAATAAAGCAATCTCGCATTTTCAATTGGAAAGATAAGTTAGTACTCTCTAATGTATTATAGGAGAACCTAAGCCTTTAACATTCCAAGAAAGAATTCGTAAAGCCATCTATATTAGAATAAACACAGTAGATAGATAACTATTAACAATAATATAATATAACAAAATCATATACAGAATGCAAGTTCCAAAAACAGAAATAAAAAAGTTTGCAAAAACTGAGAAGCATATTGAGTAAAGTCTGTGAAAATAGGATATAAGGAAAAACCGATATAAAATGGAGAATGAATAGAAAAGAATGAAACAAATACATTAATATAATAAAGAGATTGTCAGAGAAGAGATAGATAAAGAAGAAAAAAGGGGAGAAAAGAGAGAAAGGAAAGTCCATACACATAAAAAACAAACAAATACATCAAAAAAGACATACCAAAAATGAGAGTGGTGAGACCACATAAGGAAGATAACACCACTGACCAGACAACTCGGGCGGATCGGGGGTGGAGTACACTCCATCCAAATGGACCAGGAATCACAGAGGCCAAAAGCAAAAAGCCGCACCTAACATAGAAAAAATATGGGGAAGTGAAAAGTAAACAATTCAAGTTTAACTGCAGTCAGAAAATGTACTTATAATACATGTCTGAAAGAGAAAAAACAGGTAAAACACATTATATCTTTCAAACAGTAGGAAGTCTGGTAACATCCATGTCTTCTTCTCTGCAATTGTCTATAAAACGCTGTAGTAAAACAGGATCTTCATAGTTTGTAGTCTTGTTCTTATATGTTACTTTAAACATACATGAGTGAAACAGGCCAAATCTGGCATTAAGATTCCGCAGGGCTGGTCTCATATACAAAAACTTATTTCTCTTATCCGCTGTTTCTTTAGCATAGTCCTGTGGAAAAAAAAGATAAGAGCCCTGCCAGGATATTTGCCCTTTACTTTTGGCTGCTTGTAGTACTTTCAGTAAGTCTGTTTATTCTAGAAAATAAATGATAACACCTCTTGGTTTGGTAGATGAATTGTGGAACGTGTGCTATGACCCAAGCAATGTGCTCTTTGAATATTAGGCAATGGGGTGGTCGGAATACCAAGACGTTTTGGAAGAAATTACTTGAAGAATGAAATAGGATCTGAACCTTCCAGACCTTCCATGAGACCATATATACATAAATTGTTGAGCTTGTTGCGTTTTCCAAGATTTTTGATTTGCTTTTTAAGAGTTATAATTTCTGATTGCATAGTGGGAATCTGGTTTACCACAACTTGTATAGAGTCAACACACTGTTCCACTTGCACAACCTTATTTTCCATATTGGACCATTTATCATCTAAGGATTGTAGACGGTTATTGGTATCCTCCATGTAAGGGTGAAGAACTCAAATCTCCTCAAGAAGCAAGTCCAAAGAAGTGGCTGGAGGAGAGGTGACAGAAGATGGAGGATCCTTTTAAATACACTTACCAGATGAAAGAACAGAGGAGACCGTTGGCTTGGGCATGAGCTTAGTAGTTGGGAGTGAGATATTAGATGGTGTTGTCATTGTACCCCCTGCAGGGGTCATGGTATTGCAAGGCCCCTCCTCCATGTTGGAGCGAAGGATGTTCAATTGAGGTGCCGAAGTGGAACTGCTTCTCACTGACTTTGTTTTCCCCATAAACAAAACAGAAAAATGGCACTTCAACAAGCTTGCGTGAAGTAATATAGATCCGCCCACATTGAAATCATTTAAATGGCATTAGGGGAGGCTATTGAGCTTGAGAGAAAAATGCACTGACATGGAATTTGCAAACTGTATTTCAATTGCATGCAAAATATTTGAACTAACACTTTCCATAATGGAGAAATCCTGAATTTTACAGCCTTGTAGAAAGTCCAATGAAAAGAGATGCCTTGCGAAATCCTGTCAGAGAAATGATGCAGATAAACAAATCTTTTAAAAAACTGTCTTCCAGTACATCTCTTCAACTAGCAGTGCCCATAGGAAACAAGATATACATGCCAAAAGCATTGCGAGGCAACAGAAATGCCCTAACAAATTGGATGTTTATGAGGGAAAATCAAATAGCTCCATGAGAGCAACGCGCCGCTCGTAGTTATGAACTAATGAGCTAAAGGATGCTCACCAGGTGAACTAAAACTGCATTGTGCAATTCAGGGGGCCCTCATACCTCAAGGAACCCCACTCCTGCAGCCAAAATAACGCTGAGTCCGTATGGAGGTCGGCACCCCTCTCGAGACGGCGGAGAGCAGCCATCTTCTTCTGGCATCAAGCCACGCCCCCCACCCCATTGATTCTTAATGTGGTAGCTATCTTGGAATGAAGAAACAATTATACAGTATATACAACAGCATTCAAACATGGCCACTAAGCAGATTTTAAGTGTAGCAGCCATCCTGGAACATTTGGAACTCTATTACAGAGTATATAATTGTTTTACCATTCCAATATAGCTGTAACCTTTAGAATCAGTTGGCACTCAGACTGGGAACCTGCAAGAGCTCACAAAAGAATCTGAAAATATATGTTACAGTAAAAAAATTAAAAAGATTTTTGTATGGATAAAATGCATGCCTGACATAGCTAGTTGAATGTTGTGAAAAGGGTGATGATGTAACTCTGCGGCACATGCATCATTGTTTTTTGCGGTCGCAAAGGGGCAGATTCCCAAGAAGTCACTTAATTACTAAGGCAATAAATGTCAGAGATGGAGAGTAGCTAGAAAGCAGATTTGTTTAATAAATCAAAACAAATTTAGAAGAAACATCAAATATATTTTTAAAAAACAATGCATCATGTGCTAAGTGACCCCGAAGATCACAAAGTGAAGAACAATAAAAGCAAATGTAAGGATTTAAATATAATTCATGAAACCTGGGTTAAAGTAACAAAACTGAATGTACAATTGTAATTATTGAGGATAGTCTCTTATAAGAGAAAACATAGTCTTATTACTAGAGTATTGCCATGTTGACCGTATATCTTATTTTCACGGTCATCATCAGAACATGTCAGAGACGGGTGCCTCAGTATGAGTACCAGTTCTAAGGATTCAGTCAATGGATTCAATGTAGAGTTAGGGTGAAAGTTACACAGCAAATTCTAAAGGGGGAGATTGAAGGTCACCCAAATCATTGGGCAGTCACAGTTTGTGCTGCTGGGCTTTTGGACTCGCCCAAACTGCTGATAGTCTCCTCTGTGATATGTGTGACATGCAGGTCTCCCTCTAAGTGGTGAAAAAGTCAAAAGAAAAATGCAACGTCAAAACACCAACTCATTTGAAGGGACTCACTGTCGAACACATTTAAAATCTGAGATCTATCTGCAATTTGGGTTTTTTCCACTTCTAATAGCTTTACTTTCATACATTTAAATGGATGATTAAAAAAAATATTCCGAGACCACCTCAACGTGTACATTTTTTAAAATTAAAAGGTTGAAAGTGCTACAGAGGATGGTTAGTCTAAGGAAACATATATCTGAAAGGGGGTGCAGGCCTTAGGGTTCTTTCATATTAACTGTTTTAGCCCTTTCAAATATATTGTGACATAAATTAAAACAAATCCCATACTCTCTTCTTTTAACCAGCTGCTTTCAAATCTATATGAACATTGCATCAGCTCCAATAGCAAAGGCTTTAACATCAACATCTTCTGCTCTATCAAAACGCTGTTGAGGAGTGCCTCAATTTTGTTTCAAAAGAGTAAAGAATGATAACATTCTAGTTGTTCATTAGAACTCTGTGGCAAATCTACATTAAAACTCTGAGGAATCAACTGCCAGGGTACTGCTGCTATTGAATATACATTCCAGTCAGTATGCCAGGCTTTTTTTCCTGACATGGATGAGGAGATATTTAAGAGTTTATTGAAAACATGTCTCGATTTTACCTTTCTAGGTAAACATAATTGACATGACAAATTGAAACCTCTCAATGTGTTAATTTATTACAGTTCCCTCCATAGGAAATGATTGGAATTCTACAGCTCCTAATCTGACAGCATGGCATTCATGTGTTTCGCATATGACTTGAATGCAGAATGTTAGTGTTCTAGTTGTTCATTAGACCTCTATGGTGAAGCTGCAGTTGAACACTGGTGAATCAACTAACAGGCTTTTGCTGGACATACACATTTTACTCAGCAAGCCAGACCATTTCTCACATGGTTGAGGAAAATAGTTTTGAATCTATAAACACTGTTATAACTTTATTTCATGGGGCATTTACCATAATTTCCATGAGTAAATTCTGAGTAAAAACATTTTTTCTCAAATATGGTTCATCAATCCCAGTAGCTTAAAGCTAATATAAAAGTACATACCTATTTGGTTCTATGGTTAATACATTCAGGATTACATATTGAGTTCCTAATATAGTATTTCATAGTTGTATAAGATCATGATACAGACAGACTGTAAGTTTGTTCTTACAAGATCAGCCTTTTTCACAATGTGGAATGACACTAGAATGCACCATAATTCATAAAATTAGCATGACACCATAAACAAATGAGTAGCATTGCGACTAAAATGCTATAGCACCCTTTCCATGAGTACCTTTTTGTGACAATCAGAGGCAGGCATTCTCTACAATGCTTCTTTAAGTTTTCACCTAAATACTTCCACAAAAACACAACATTAAACAAACAATTTTGCCAATGTAGCCCCCAAATGTTAAGGGTCTGATTTAAATAGCAATACAATCTAGTGAGAAGGGCACTTCCATGTAATTATTGACCAGGGTGAAGTAAGGACTCAGCTTTGCCTCGGGCTCCCTTAGTCCATTCCTGCCAAAAACCACCTGGAAGTGCCTTTCTCTTTCGATAATATTACTTAATTAATGCTGCTAATGCAGCATTTGGTGTTTTCTCACTATCTATGTCCTAAAACTATGAATTTACTCCTTCTTTACTTGAAACGTGTCTCCTTCTCCATTGGATACTTGCCATTTAGATATCACCACCCTCCTACACCATCCCTCTCTTGAATACTTTCTCTGCTCTGCTAGTATACTACATACTCTGAAAAAACAAGTATTTTACATGATTTACTTCCTTTGCAGAAGAACATAATCGAATAGTAAGAAATATCCCCTTCCTGGACCACCGATTCTGAGCAAGGTGAAAACATCAATCGCAGTTCATGAAACCAATCAGCCAGTGTTACCTACAAAAGTACATTTTACTTGTTCATTATAACCATGTGGGGAATCTACATTAAACCTCTGGGGAGTCAACTGATAGAGTACTTCTGCTGTTGAATATACATTTCAGTCAGCATGCCAGGCATTTTTTCTGACATGGATGAGGAGATATTTACATCACAACCTTCACTTGCAATCTTACACTTTCTCCTCTCTTCCCCTATATTTGCCCAGGAGGGTAGCACATTGTCTATAGTGTTATAAACCAAAGTATTGCTTACTTTTTCTCATCTCTTATCAGTCTATCTATCTATCTATCTATCTATCTATCTATCTATCTATCTATCTATCTATCTATCTATCTATCTATCTATCTATCTATCTATCTATCTATCTATCTATCTATCTATCTATCTATCTATCTCTCTATATATATATATATATATATATTATATATATTACCTACTGGCAGTCGCCAGTAGGTAGTTATAGTTAGGACCTATTTTCCATAGGAAATCCGCAACATTCTATTTGGAATAACGTTGGCGCCGATTGACGAATCTTCGCGAAATGTTCCAAACTTTTGGCCAGCTCCGGTCCGCTCCTATCCTGAAAATTTCACGGTGATTCGTCAAGCGGGGGCCGAGAAAAAAGGGGGGTCCCAAAACGCGTTTTTCCCATGCATTTTCCCATAGGACCTGTTGACGCAGCTACAGCCCGAACTGCTGAACGGAATTACACCAAGTTTGGCAAAGAGGTAGTCCTCAGTTCAGACTCGTGCCTTTTGCTTAAATGGTGTAAATCCGTTCAGTAGTTCCTGAGAAAATTAGAGTTAAAAAGATAGATATATCTGTGCGGAGCCTAACCACACATCTCATCGTGAGATCTGATTGGCTGTCAGTACTTCATCCAAGAAGTGTTGGCAGCCATCTTGGGACCAATATACATGATAGCACCTCATTAAAAAGCATTGCAGTTAATAGAAGGTTTTAAGGCTTTAGTTACATTATAATTCATTTGTCGATGGTACCATACTCATTTTAGGAATTGTGGTGTGTTCTAAGGTGATTTTACCATGTGAAAAAGCCTTCTGCTGTGATATCATGAATCATGTTTGAGAGAAAACTATTTTTTCATGCTTTTCCCACAGAGGTTTGGAAGGTGATCTATAAGCTAAACTGAGAGCATATTTTCTGTAAATTTACATTATCTTTCTCAGTCATGTGAGAATGAAGTCTGACATTCTCAGTAAAACATGTACATCCAACAAGGGCAGAGACGGTCAGTTAATTCCTTTGTGTTCTACTGCAGCTTCCCAGAGTGTTCTAAAGAACAACTAGAGCGCTAACAGTCCTACTTATGACAAACGTATTGCACACCTGAAGCCATCTTGATTGGAATAAAGTGGTAACTCTAAAAACATTTAATTTAAAAAGGAACAAAATGAGGGGGTTCATTTTGCCATAGAAAGTATGATTAGTGCTGCAGAAAGAAAAATTAGGGCACATTTTGAGTGACTTCTCAAATCCTCTTCTATTTCATTACAAAAACTCTGACATGCAGACTGAAACATGCACTTTGAATACCAGCAGCAGACTTCCTTGGTGAGCAGGAGCTTTACTACAATGATCTAATGAGCAACTAGAGTGCTAACATTCTGAATTTATGGCAACTGTGTGACACATCTGAATGCCTTCTTGATGGAACCAAAGTAAAAAACTGAAAGTATTTCCTACTGAGGAGACTGCAGTAAATGAGGAAATTAGGAAACTTCATAACAAACAAATCTCCCAAGATGGCCGCCAGAGACAAAAGAGCCCAAATGTAGCCCAAATATCCCCCAGATGTAGCCCAAGTATAGCCCAATGACAGAATGTCCCAGAGTGTTCTAACAAACAACTAGAGCGCTAACAGTTTTACTTATGACAAAAGTATGGCACATCTGAAGCCATCTTGATTGAAATAAAGTGGTAACACTTAAAACATTTAATTTACAAAGGAACAAAATGAGGGGTTCATTTTGCCATAGAAATTATGATTAGTGCTGCAGAAAGAAAAATTAGGGCACATTTTGACTTCTCAAATCCTCTTCTATTTCATAAAAAGATTTTCTGACATGCAGACTGAAACATGCACTTTGAATACCAGCAGCAGACTTCCCTGGTGAACAGTAGCTTTACTACAGTGATCTAATGAGCAACTAGAGTGCTAACATTCAGAATTTATGGCAAATGTGTGAAAGTAAATGAGGAAATTAGGAAACTTCATAACAAATAAATCTCCCAAGATGGCCACCAGAGACAAAAGAGCCCAAATGCAGCACAAATATCAACCAGATGTAGCCCACATGTAGCCCAATGACAGAAGTGTGCAAAACACTTATTTTTTGTGTATTTGCAGTTTTATATAGTGCAGACTTGTCAGGTATTGGAGTGCTTTACATGAGCATTGGTTACATCACACAAGATCACATTCATTTTGGTTGTAGACATGGGGAGATTAAGTGATTTGACCAGAATCACAGAATGTTGAGCTGAAGCAGAAACTCCAACCTGGTTCCCCAATTGCAAAGTCTGCAGCTCTGGAAGTAATACCACGTCCTCTCCCCTAGGTGCAACATTTAATCAAATGGTCAACTGGATAAAAAAACATAAAGATTACAAAAAATTTCAAAGTTCTTTGTTGCTATTTGAAAACTCAGAAAATATGCCCTCACTTTAGTTTTTTAGAGCACTAACCATAATTTTGATGCAAATAAGACCCTCTCATATATGTAATGTCTAAAGGAAATGGTCTAGGTATTACAGTTTTGATTACATCAAGATGACGTCAGGCGTTCCACACTTTTGTAATAAATATAGAATGTTAGCAATCTAGTTGTTCATTGGGATACTGTTGAAAGGCAGAGGCCAGGGGCACGGACTCTGAAAATTGAAGGCAGGTAGGAGAGTGCAAAGGCAACAATTTGACCACACTGGGCAGGCAGGAAGGGCAGTGGCAGCACAACAGACTATGGAGGGCAGTGGAAAGGGGGGCAGGGGCAACAAACCAACAATACAGGACTGGCAAGAGAGGCTGTGACAATATAATAGACCATTGTGGGCAGAAGGAAGAGGCAGTGGTAGTACAACCATACATGCCAACAGAACCGTTTCAGCCAGGAAACGTCCAATGTTTTTAAGCTCAAATGGGCTTTATTTGATCTGTCTCCTGTCTACAATCTCCTCTTTTTCAATGTAACTCAAAGGGGAAAATTAATACCCCAGTTTTTATTCAAAATCTCCCTCTTACCAAGTTCAAAATGTTCGCAAGTATGGTACATTGGATCATGGTAGGCAGGAGGAATTGGTGTAGGGACATGGACTCGGATAACAGAGGACAGGAGGGACATGGAGAGGTGCACCAAAACGACCCTACAGGGCAGGCATCACAATACACCACAATACACCACACAGGGCATGCGGGACGGGAGTGCAGCACAACAATCCATAGAAAGCAATAAGGAGGGGACAGGACCATGCACATGGACAACAGAGAACACAGGGGAGAGAGGCAATGGTAGCTAGCTGACCATAATGGACAGGCAGGAGAGAAAGCTGCAGCATAACAGACCATAAAGGGCAGGAGGGACAGATCAGGGGCATTACAATGGAACAGACAAGCCAGGAGGGAGGGAATAGGGGGTCTGCACATGGAAACAGAGGGCTGGGGGCAAGGGGGCAGGGCAGGAGCAGCAAGATGACCATGGAGGTCAGGCAGGATGGGCACTAGAAACAAGACACACCATGGAGAGCAACAGTGAGACTATGATGTCATACACACAGACCATGGAGGGAAGGTGGGAGGGGGTCAGGGGCAGCTAGCTGACCACACAGGGAAGGTGGGTGGGGCCATGGCAGCACAGAAGACCATGCATGGCAAGCGGGAGGGTTAGTGGCAGCACAATGGCTATGATGGGCAAGAAGGAGGGTGTAGGGGCATGCACAAAGGACCATGGAGGATAGAAGGGAGGGTCAGGACCTGGGCACAGACAAGAGAGTTCAGGGGAAGGGGCCTCACAACAGACTGTGCGGGGCAGGCAGGAGGAGCAGTTGCAGCACAGCAGACCAGGGAGGGCAGAAGGGTGTGGCAGTAAAATGGACCATGGAGGACGGGAGGAAGGGGATAGGGGCATGGCATGTGGACAGGCAGGGTGGAGGTGGCAGGGACAGGTTACAGTCATCTGACAATGCTAGGCAGGTGGGAGGGGAGTGGCAGCTCAACAGAACACTCAGAGTAGATAAGAGTGGCAGGTCCATGGAACATGGTGGGCAAAAAGGAAGGAGCAGGGGCATGCACAAAGACATTGGAGGGCAGGGGGAAGGAGAATATGGCCAGCAAGCTAAGCACAGAGGCTAAGCAGGAGGTCAATGATGGGCCATAGAATTGGGCAATGGAGGGCAGGAGGAGTGGACTGGTACATCATGCTAAATGGAGGGCAGTGGGAGCATATCAGACCATGTATGGCAGGAGGGAGGAGGCTAGTCCATGGATTTAGACAACAGAGGATAGGGAGGAGATGGATGGGGCAGCAAGCTAACTGTTCAGAGAAGGTGGGTATTAGGAACTTTATTGTTTTTAAAATGTGTGTCTGTGCAAGCTACTTAAATTATGAACAAGTATGCAGCATAATCTCACTTTTATTCAGGAAGAAGAGGACGTTTGTGACTGTGACTCCGGGCTCACTTGGCAGGAACACCCCCTGACCCTCCACCCCCATCGCAAAATGTAATGCCTGTGAAAAGGGTAGGTGGACGCAGTGTTATATAGAACATAGTCCTGATAGCACGATTGAAAATGAAAACTAGATATAGTATATGGTATAAACTATGCACCAAAAAGTGTGATATAAGATGAACCGGGCGTGAAATATAATATACAATACATTGTGCGCAATGACAGATTCATTGGAGAGCGCGAGATAGCACAGGCACTAGCGCGTGCTATGCGATATGCGCCTTGGAGTGTAATATGCACAGGGCAGTGTTGTGTAACCTAACTAGTCTCTAAAGTTGTAATATAAAATATGTGCTGGGGAGTGTAACGTTGTATATGCACTGTGACAAAGATATGGATCCTAGATTGTAATATGTATGGCATAGCGCTGTGCATTATAACATAGGCATCGAGGAAGGCACGTTAGATGGGGCAATATAACCTGTGCGAAGGCAAGTGTGGCATGAAATATTCACGGGGTGGTGTTACAGTGCACATGGGCTAGAGTGTGTCATAGCATAAGCACTAGCTGGTGGAATACAACACAGAGGTGTGTGGCACTCGGCGGGCACTGGTGGGTGCAACACAGCATTGGGCTGAGCCAGGAGCACGCTGTGACTCTCAAGTGAGATTTGTCTCCTTTCCAGAGAGTAAAATAAAAAGTATTACACATCCGGCGGTGGATGTGTGTTTTATTAACCGTGAGGGGGGTTTCTTGCATAGTTTGATCGAATTTTTGTCGAATCCCCTTTGAATGGCTTGGTGTGCGTGTGTATTAAATGTGCCCGTCAATAGCTACCCATGTTTGTATAAATAAACGACAAGGGTGTCTACTTGGAGAGTACCCACTGGCGGGGGCGCCGGGATTAGGCACGGTAGGGCATCAGACACGTCAGAGCTTCACTAGCGGTGTAAATACATTCCACATGGATTCATTGTATGCATAGTTACCTTTTAATGAATATCACGCAAATCGTCATGGTGATAGGTACATACGGTTTGTCCAGCATGTCCTAGGTGTTTCTAAAAATTATATTTAAAAAAAAATAATAAAAAACAAAGGCCGGCCCCGGGGGATGGGGTCCCCGGGGCCATAAGTGGCCTGAGGAGGGGGGCAACGCAGCCCCCCTCCTAAAGAATTTTTTTTTAAAAGGCCATGACCCGGGGGTTGGGGTCCCCAGGGCCGATTAAGGCCTTGGGAGGGCCAAATTTATTTTTTTCAATAAAAAAAAATTAGGGTGCAGGCCCTGGGGGATGGGGTCCCCAGGGCCAATAAATAAGGAAAAAGAAGGGGGGCCACACAGCCCTCCTTCTTAAAAAAATAAAATAAATAAAAGACCGGCATTGCACCGGAGGCCACGCACCCTCCTTGCAGCACTCTGCAAACGCGCCTCCTGGCCAGTTTTAAGTTGGGGAATTAATTCCCCTTCAAAACTGTGAGTCCGTGAGGGCCAACTAGCCCAACAGGTATCTCCAGTATGCGCCAGGGAGCTGCGTTGCAGACAGGTGTTCTGAGGCCACGCCCCTTTTTACACCTCTATGCAACGCAGCTCTGTGGCACTTACTGGAGGTACCTAGTGGGCTAGTTTGACCCTAGGGACCCTTAGGATCCAAGGGGACTCAATCTCTCAACTTAGAACGGCCACAGGGCTCGTATACACAGTGGTGAAGGGAGGGGACGGGGCCTGAGGTGATGTGTGCAAACACGCCCTGTGGCGCATTTTACGTTGGGGAAATAATTCCCTTTCAATCCTGAGGGACCCTGGGGGCCAACTAGCCCACCAGGTGCTTCCAGTAAGCGCCACTGCTCTGCTTTTCAGAGAGGTAGTGCAGGCCATGTCCCTTTTTACACCTCTCTGCAATGGCGCTTACTGGACAAACCTAGTGGGCTATTTTGCCCCTAGGCACCCTCAGGATTCAAGGGGACTTAATCTCCCAACTTAAAAAACGGCCACAGGGCGTGTTTACACAGTGGCGAGGGAGGGGACGGGGCCCGAGGTGAGGTGTGCAAACACGCCCTATGGCGCGTTTTAAGTTGGGGAAATAATTCCCCTTCAATCCTGAGGGCCCCTGGGGGCTAACTAGCCCACCAGGTGCTTCCAGTAAGCGCCGCTGAGCTGCATTGCAGAGAGGTGGTCCAGGCCGTGCCACTTTTTACACCTCTCTGCAACGCAGCTCTGTGGCACTTACTGGAGGTACCTAGTGGGCTAGTTGGACCTTAGGGACCCTCAGGATTCAAAGAACTTAATCTCCCAACTAAAAACGGCCACAGGGCGTGTTTACACAGTGGTGAAGGGAGGGGACGGGGCCTGAGTTAACGTGTGCAAACACGCCCTGTGGCGCGTTTTAAGTTGGGGAAATAATTCCCCTTCAATCCTGAGGGACCCTGGGGGCCAACTAGTCCACCAGGTGCTTCCAGTAAGCGCCACTGCGCTGCGTTGCAGAGAGGTGGTCTAGGCCGTGCCCCTTTTTACATCTCTCTGCAATGCAGCTCCGTGGAACTTACTGGAGGTACCTAGTGGTCTAGTTGGACCCTAGGGACCCTCAGGACTCAAGGGGACTTAATCTCTCAACTTAGAACGGCCACAGGGCTCGTTTACACAGTTGGAAGGGAGGGGACGGGGCCTGAGGTGACGTGTGCAAACACGCCCTGTGGCGCATTTTAAGTCGGGGAAATAATTCCCTTTAAATCCTGAGGGACCCTTGGGGCCAACTAGCCCACCAGGTGCTTCCAGTAAGCGCCACTGCTCTGCGTTGCAGAGAGGTAGTGCAGGCCGTGCCCCTTTTTACACCTCTCTGCAATGGCGCTTACTGCACGTACCTAGTGGGCTATTTTGCCCCTAGGGACCCTCAGGATTCAAGGGGACTTAATCTCCCAACTTAAAAAACAGCCACAGGGCATGTTTACACAGTGGGGAAGGGAGGGGACGGGGCCTGAGGTGACGTGTGCAAACACGCCCTATGGCGCGTTTTAAGTTGGGGAAATAATTCCCCTTCAATCCTGAGGGCCCCTGGGGGCTAACTAGCCCACCAGGTGCTTCCAGTAAGCGCCACTGAGCTGCATTGCAGAGAGGTGGTCCAGGCCGTGCCACTTTTTACACCTCTCTGCAACGCAGCTCTGTAGCACTTACTGGAGGTACCTAGTGGGCTAGTTGGACCCTAGGGACCCTCAGGATTCAAATGAACTTAATCTCCCAACTAAAAACGGCCACAGGGCGTGTTTACACAGTGGTCAAGGGAGGGTATGGGGCCTGAGTTAACGTGTGCAAACACGCCCTGTGGCGCGTTTTAAGTTGGGGAAATAAGTCCCCTTCAATCGTGAGGGACCCTGGGGACCAACTAGCCCACCAGGTGCTTCCAGTAAGCGCCACTGCGCTGCGTTGTAGAGAGGTGGTCTAGGCCGTGCCCCTTTTTACATCTCTCTGCAACGCAGCTCCGTGGCACTTACTGGAGGTACCTAGTGGTCTAGTTGGACCCTAGGGACCCTCAGGACTCAAGGGGACTTAATCTCTCAACTTAGAACGGCCACAGTGCTCGTTTACACAGTGGTGAAGGGAGGGGACGGGGCCTGAGGTGACGTGTGCAAACAAGCCCTGTGGCGCATTTTAAGTCGGGGAAATAATTCCCTTTCAATCCTGAGGGACCCTGGGGGCCAACTAGCCCACCAGGTGCTTCCAGTAAGCGCCACTGCTCTGCGTTGCAGAGAGGTAGTGCAGGCCGTGCCCCTTTTTACACCTCTCTGCAATGGCGCTTACTGGACGTACCTAGTGGGCTATTTTGCCCCTAGGGACCCTCAGGATTCAAGGGGACTTAATCTCCCAACTTAAAAAACAGCCACAGGGCATGTTTACACAGTGGGGAAGGGAGGGGACGGGGCCTGAGGTGACGTGTGCAAACACGCCCTATGGCGCGTTTTAAGTTGGGGAAATAATTCCCCTTCAATCCTGAGGGTCCCTGGGGGCTAACTAGCCCACCAGGTGCTTCCAGTAAGCGCCACTGAGCTGCATTGCAGAGAGGTGGTCCAGGCCGTGCCACTTTTTACACCTCTCTGCAACGCAGCTCTGTAGCACTTACTGGAGGTACCTAGTGGGCTAGTTGGACCCTAGGGACCCTCAGGATTCAAATGAACTTAATCTCCCAACTAAAAACGGCCACAGGGCGTGTTTACACAGTGGTGAAGGGAGGGTATGGGGCCTGAGTTAACGTGTGCAAACACTCCCTGTGGCGCGTTTTAAGTTGGGGAAATAAGTCCCCTTCAATCGTGAGGGACCCTGGGGACCAACTAGCCCACCAGGTGCTTCCAGTAAGCGCCACTGCGCTGCGTTGCAGAGAGGTGGTCTAGGCCGTGCCCCTTTTTACATCTCTCTGCAACGCAGCTCCGTGGCACTTACTGGAGGTACCTAGTGGTCTAGTTGGACCCTAGGGACCCTCAGGACTCAAGGGGACTTAATCTCTCAACTTAGAACGGCCACAGGGCTCGTTTACACAGTGGTGAAGGGAGGGGACGGGGCCTGAGGTGACGTGTGCAAACAAGCCCTGTGGCGCATTTTAAGTTGGGGAAATAATTCCCTTTCAATCCTGAGGGACCCTGGGGGCCAACTAGCCCACCAGGTGCTTCCAGTAAGCGCCACTGCTCTGCGTTGCAGAGAGGTAGTGCAGGCCGTGCCCCTTTTTACACCTCTCTGCAATGGCGCTTACTGGACGTACCTAGTGGGCTATTTTGCCCCTAGGGACCCTCAGGATTCAAGGGGACTTAATCTCCCAACTTAAAAAACAGCCACAGGGCATGTTTACACAGTGGGGAAGGGAGGGGACGGGGCCTGAGGTGACGTGTGCAAACACGCCCTATGGCGCGTTTTAAGTTGGGGAAATAATTCCCCTTCAATCCTGAGGGCCCCTGGGGGCTAACTAGCCCACCAGGTGCTTCCAGTAAGCGCCACTGAGCTGCATTGCAGAGAGGTGGTCCAGGCCGTGCCACTTTTTACACCTCTCTGCAACGCAGCTCTGTAGCACTTACTGGAGGTACCTAGTGGGCTAGTTGGACCCTAGGGACCCTCAGGATTCAAATGAACTTAATCTCCCAACTAAAAACGGCCACAGGGCGTGTTTACACAGTGGTGAAGGGAGGGGACGGGGCCTGAGTTAATGTGTGCAAACACGCCCTGTGGCGCGTTTTAAGTTGGGGAAATAAGTCCCCTTCAATCGTGAGGGACCCTGGGGACTAACTAGCCCACCAGGTGCTTCCAGTAAGCGCCACTGCGCTGCGTTGCAGAGAGGTGGTCTGGGCCGTGCCCCTTTTTCCATCTCTCTGCAACGCAGCTCTGTGGCACTTACTGGAGGTACCTAGTGGTCTAGTTAGACCCTAGGGACCCTCAGGACTCAAGGGGACTTAATCTCCCAATTTAAAACGGCCACAGGGCGTGTTTACACAGTGAGGAAGGGAGGGGACGGGCCTGAGGTGACGTGTGCAAACACGCCCTGTGGCGCGTTTTAAGAGGTAGTTTTAATCCCCTGCCCTATTATATACTAGGGGTTTACAGAGGACGTCATGCTAATCACAGGGGGACCCCAACGCATAGTGTTCCCTAGTGTATGTAGGTGTTTTCACTGTATTCTGAGTGTCTTTTAACATAGCACTGGCTCTAGGACTGGTTAGTCAGACTCAGTTACCACCAGTATCCGTCTGAAAAAGTTGAGGGTACAGGATGATTTTGCAACAAGGCTTCTTTCTGCTCTTCTGTTTGTTCTTTCTGCACGTTATCCTTCTTCCTGTACTTTTCTTCGTCTTTGAGGACTTCTGTTGCTGCTTTCTGCATTTCTTTTTTTTCTTTCTGTGCTTTTTTTCTTCTTTCTTCACATGTCCTATCTCTGTAGGCATAGTTAGAAATTAGCATTTAAAAAACCTTTGAAATTCACTGAAAAAACCATAGGTTTCAGGCACGTTATAGTTGGGAATTAGCATTTAAAAAACCTTAGAAATTCACTAAAAAAACCATAGGTTTCAGGGGAGTTATAGTTAGCTGGACTTTTCACTCGTACAAAACCATTGAAATTCCCCCTTTATAGTTAGTTCAGCTAACTATAACTCGCGCGCCCGCAATGCACTGCTGATGACGTCACATATTACATCACTCATGACATGGTCAGTGACATCACTAATGACATCACTGATGACATCTCAAATGACATCACTGATGACATCATCCTTGTGATAAAGTGGCAGACCTCCTCTCCCCCTAATATTACCTTTGATACACACATTCAAAAACAGAAACTAAAAATGTCAAAACAATGGACATACCAATACCAGTTACAACAACCTATTCAGTAATTCTAAGATCCACATACACATCCACTCATTCACCAACAGTCCTATACAGTCACTCATACATGTACTCACTCATCATATGTACTCATACACCTATACATCCTGTTACACAATGCCACTCATCCATAGAGTTACTCACACACATAGTCACTCATGCTAATAAAGAATCAAACATACATTTACTTGCATATACAGTTATACACACACCACCACACTTACTTCTACGGAAACTTACACATACTTAGTCTTTTAAACAATCACTTATATAAACACATACTTATTCATACAGGAACTCTTTCAATCTCTCACTCTCACATATACTCACTTATATACACCAATAGTCACATATACTAGCTTAAAACATATGTAGTTACTCATAAAGACACTATTGAGACAGTCATTCACTCACTAACACACCCATACACACACTCATCCACCCATACAGTCCTGCACACATGCTGTCTTCAACACATACAAACAGTGAGTGACTCATTCATGCACCTATGCACTATGTAATACCCCCCGAACCATACAGACACTCAGACACTCATACTGATACTCAAAAACCCAACTAATAACCTATATAGACACTCATGTACCTACTCACCAACCCATGCAGCCACTTATACACAAAGCGCGAGACTGGTACAGATATTTACATATTTAAATATTACTCACTAAGCCATGTATTCACTAAGATACACTTAATCAGTCAGTTATACAATCAATTTTTCAAAAACAAATCATCCATTTAGACACTTATATACCCATTTCTTCTTCCATCGACCTTGAGATATATATATATATAAAACATATGTAATTTTCAGAAAAACACACATTCACTGGATGATGTCATCAGTGATGTCATCAGTGATGTCATTTGAGATGTCATCAGTGATGTCATGAGTGATGTCACTGACCATGTCATGAGTGATGTAATATGTGACGTCATCAGCAGTGCATTGCGGGCGCGCGAGTTATAGTTAGCTGAACTAACTATAACGGGGGAATTTCAATGGTTTTGTACAAGTGAAAAGTCCAGCTAACTATAACGCCCCTGAAACCTATGGTTTTTTCAGTGAACCTATATATATAATCCCTTTACGATGCTGATTTCTTTGCCTACTTGCGACAGCGGGCCTGACGGGGTGGCAACCCCTAAATCACACAATAGTCTTTATCCTTATTCTTTGAAAAAGACAGCCAGGGCACAAATTCCATAAAGCGTGAAACCTTTTAATTCAAGGCAAAAAGAAATTCTCATGATGCGTTTCGAAGCACAGCTTCTTGGTCACGGATCCGTGACCAAGAAGCTGTGCTTCCAAAAGCGTCGTGAGATTTTCTTTTTGCCTTAAATTAAAAGGTTTCACGCTTTTCCCCTCTAATTGTATTCCCTTTTCTAGCTCAAATGTCTGGGGTGGATGCTATATGTGATCTTGACAGATCACAGTACCTATTAAGTTAAAAAAAAAAAGGCTTTCTATATTCAGCTCACACAGACACACAGCATTATTACCATAGCCCACACCAGAATGGAATGTTTTTGTACGGCTTCTACTAAAAGTAACCCACATTCTGAAAAAGAAGTGGGGCACATGTGGCTAAAATGTGGTTTGAAACAAAAATAATAATTTTCGTGACATTATTTTGAAATATTAAAAAAATAATCCTCAGTTGTATGGTAATTGGCATCGCTAAGTGTGTAACTACAACCCTCTACCTGTGAACACAATAATGCTGTATTTATTTTTTGATGTGAAAGCTTGCAACACCACGCACTCTAAATAACAGGTTCTATTATTATCGCAACTCAACAGGACTTATTTATTGCCTAAGGAAAATGGAGTGAGTGGACTCACAGGAATTTAAATCGTGACTATTGGCTGCATGCTTTTTTTTTAAAGTAGGCATTAAAGCAGCTGAGCTAGATTACAGGCTATGAGCATGATTCTAACGTTTTCAAGGTTGATATTTGTTAGCTTCTCTCATCATCCACGAAGACACAGCTACAATTCACAAAGATAGACTAGTAACTTGGGAGTACCTCAAATTCAGACTGATATATATCTGAAAACCACTTTCCTGTATGAAATATCACGGTGCTTGATGAAGAAGATGCTCCCTTTTCTCTTATTCTCATCCCAAACTCCTATCATTCCCACTTCATTTTCTACTTTGTAGTTTGTCTCCTTCTGGCAGTGACATTTAAGGATTTGTGGGGCTTTGAGCAATATAACTTTTAGGGTCCCCTGTTTAAAACCGATTTAAATTTTATGACCTCTTTTTCAATCCCTCTTTATGGCAAGTAATGTTGACTTATGTGTTAAACTTTCAGTAAAAGGAACACGCAAAAACAGCTGAAGGCTGTAGCTGTCTGGTGTCCGCCAGCCGAATAGTACTAATGAAAGTTGTACAAGCATTGATAGAACCATTTCTTTTTTAGATTGGATCTATTTTGTTTTATTTACTACAACATTTTATTTTGGAACTTCCAGCCTAACTAAATTGTTACTCTCAGTGCAGAAAAGCATGCTAAGGGTGACATGTTAGCGGAGTAGCGCATAATATTAAAATAAGACATATGCACATACCGCTTGAAATTATGGCTATACTTGCTGCCTATTTGTAATCACAAATATATTTCCCTTTAATACTGCATTCTTGCAGCCACAGTGAAAATCAAAGTGGTGCTCTGAGGTTTTGCACCATTCCAACGATTAAAATATAATACATTTTTTGGAATTTCTATTCCCCTTCTTTTTCCCTCTTCTCCTGAGTGTACTTCTCTGGCTAAACAGTCATCTGTGACCCAGCTAAGTAAGAGAAATGGGACGGGACAGTGTGCAGGATGCAGGAGAAGCAAAAAGACATAAAGAAAAGTGAGCGAGGAGCTAGAGATGATGTAGAATGATATGTGAGGAAGGTAGAGAAGTAAAGTAAACAGAGAAAGGTGAGATTGACAGAAAGAAAGATAAAGAGAGATAGACATAGTGAAGATTAAGGGACAGAAAGACACGTAGAGAAATATGTAAGATTTTAGAGTACAGTAAAGAAGCAGAGAGAGAGAACTAGGGAGAAGGAAATGTAAATGAGGTAGAGAGAGAGAGAGGTAATATAGAAAAAGATGAAAATTCGAGAGTGTGTACAGACAGCGAGAGGTTGAAGTAGGTTTGAGATTCTTGAAGAAAAACAAAGATATGCAAGGTAGAGAGAGCAAAATGAGAAGAGGCATAGAAATACAGGTCAGGGAAAAGAGATAGGCAAAGAGAAGCGTGAAGGATTGAAAGAGAAATATGGTTTAAAGCAAAAAGAGGAAGTTGAGAGACATGCATCGAATAGAGAAAGAGGTGAGGTTTATATAGAGGTAGAGAGTTGTGAGAGGAAGAGATGGTGTGTTAGAGAGATCTATAAAGAAAGAGATTGAAAGAGATTTTTAAGGTGAAGGGGTGAGCTGAAATGGAGAAGAAGGTCAGTAAGAGATAATATTTTTCAGAATGAGGAGTTGATGATGGAGTGAAATGAGTAGATGTGGAGAAATAGAGGTAGCCAGAAAGGAGTAAGATATTTAGAGAAATGAAGGAAAATTGACAGGGGTAGAATGAGAGAAAGGGGAGGTGGAAAGAAGAGTAAGTGTTTCCCAAACTGTGGGTTGGGACCCACTGGTAGGGTGCGAGCTGATTTTTGATGAGTTATACAAATCCTGGTCCAAATGTAAGTAATATATAAAATGATTAGCCCTGGTTGCGCACTAGTTCAAAGGTGCTAAACAATATCTCCAAGTACAGTTTTAAAACAAACCCTTGCAAGTATTCACAGGCAAGACCATCCAGTATTTTTTGCTACCTTTTTTTATTTACCTCACAAAGCCCTTTCAACAGAGAATGTACTCAGTATAAGTGATCATTAACAACCATACCAACCATGTATCACTTTCACACATAAATTGAGAAATATGGTTGTGGCCTAAAGGCCATAGCTGCCAACTTTGGATCTGGAGAATCAGGTTTGAGTCCTGGCGTTGGCTCAACATCCTTTGATTCTGGGCAAATCACTTAATTTCCAGTGCTTATAATAAAATGAATCTGACCTTCGTTGATGTAATCTGGTGCTCATGTAAAGTGCTCCAATGCCCTTGTGCCATGTTTGTGCTGTATAAAACTGCAGAATATATATGTATATATTCACAGAAATGACCAAAGGTTACAGGAAAGTTATAGTTAGGTTGACATTTCACCCACAAAAAATCATAGAAATTCAGCAGTTACAGATATACTTATAGTTAGACTTATGTTGAGAAGACTTATGTGGAGAAGTGTGGCTCAATGGTTAGAGCAGGCAGACGGGTCTCGGGCTCATAAATTCCTCTGACCGGATATTCTCGCCTCAGTGCCTATTCTAATCATGGGTCCCACGCTGCAACTCTGGGCAATAGCTTGCTTAGTCTCCACAACGGCCCCCACAACGCGAGGGATGCCTGGTTTCACAGTGGGGGTGCCCAGAAGTGGACACTTCACAAGGAAAACCAGGAAGGGGTCCCCTGCGGTATTCGTACAAGCGCCGGGAAACCCACTGTGGGTAGCTGTGCGCTATACAAGTACAAAACATTTACATTTACATTTATGTTAAGAAACTATATAACTCATGGCCTAAAGTTTCTTAACGGCATGAGTTATAGTTTCTTCAGATAAGTGTAACTATAAGTATAACTATAACTGCTGAATTTTTATGTTTTTGTGTAGGTAAAACATCAACTTAACTATAACGTCCGTGTCACCTTTGTTTTTTCATTTAATTTCTACTTTTTTCAAATGTAAAGTAATATATAATTGCTGTACGTTAATACTACAACAGCTGCACACTGCCTTTGGCTGTGCGCAGCGGGGTTTGACCTCAGGGCCCAACCCTCCCTCATGCAACCAACCCCACAGGGGTATGGTGTGTGAGTTTTTTTCCCCCATTGGGCTTCGGATCCATGGATGTATTATGGATTTTCACTGGGTGTCCCACTGTGCGCCACGGTGGATCTCCCCTCACAAACAAAATTCGGCACTTTTTTGCCGATAAGGGGCCCCTCAGAGACCCCTCCATATGTCCTATCTGTCTGGATACCTCTATGATGACCCCTTATGTTTGATTTTATTTATGTTTTCTCCCCGGGAGCCCAGCCAAAAAACAAAATGGCAGTTACAACTTTCCTTTCAGGTTACGGCCAGCCAATCAGGGCCTTGCTTTTTGCCCGGTACCATGGGTACCTGCGGGTACCCACAGATGCCCCGCGGATCCACAAACGATCCACGTCCATAGATATCTAATATTTCTTCCCTTAAAAACTCCGAAACTACTGAACAGATTTACCCTAAATCAGAAAAAGTGCAATCTGTGGACCATGATCTAGCATTTGATGTAGTTCCGTTGAGCAATTCAGGCTGTAGCCCTGTCTTAAACGTGTAAAATCCCCATGGACATTGTATGGGACAAAGACTTTTGGAACCCCTCCTTTTTCTCGGCCCCCGCTTGATGAATCACCTTGAAACTTGTCTGGACAGCAGCTAACCAAACTTCTATACTAGTTTTGAAAATTTCATGAAGGCCTGTCAAACGGCGGCAAAGTTATTAGCAAAAGAATAAATGCTTTGTCTATAGGAAACGTTGATCCAAAATACATATATTTTGTTCAAAATGCATCATTGGGCCTTGGTTTACCACAAATATGGATATGAGGCCTCTCCCTAAACTCTGCTTCTGAAGGGATTTCTCAAATTTGCTAAAACTACTGGGTTCAACACCTAGATTTTTCAGAACCTTGTGATTTTAGTGAACGAGTGCCGCAGGCCAGTACCCCACTGTGAAAACTGTTCCAGCTCCAGACGCCAATGCAGTTCACCGTCTGCCACTGTTTATGGGCAGATCAGTATCCTGGCCATAGTCTGATATTGAAGGGCATGGTCATGACATTTACAACCAACTGCTGAAATTACATGTCTAATAAAGCTAGGTGGGACGGAAAAGGTTGTTGTTTTTAAAATTGGATCTTGGTTCTAAAACATTTGGGAAACATGGGTTAGTTGGTGGGAGAGACAGTGATCTGAACTTACAAGTCGTATATGACGAAAAATATCTATACAATAAATACCATGCAAGAAACTGGCAGGCGGACAGAAATCAACTTCTACAGTATCCACATAAGACAGAAACAAAAACATCAACAATTCGATTTATTACATAATACAATAATGGTCATCACCACATTAGAAAAACCTTGATTAAACATGGTTGCTTCTAACACATCATGCACACCTAAAAGAGGGGATCAAACCTTTCCCCCAAATCTGCTTTAAAAGAGCACCAAATCAAAAACAGAAGTTGTATCACTCATTCTATCAGTAAAAAAGAAGGAAGACAGCCACCTTCTTGAATAAATCTGTGGGTTTCTATACCTGCAGAAACTGCTCTATCTGCAAACTAAGGCAAAACAAAACTGTAAAATATTTATTAACAATCACAAATTCCATATCCAGGACTGAATTAATTGTGAGAGTATATACGTGGTTATAACCTGTCCATGTGGAAAAAATCAGCAGCACAATAAGACCCCTTAAGCATCGGATTCAAGAGCATTAACGCAACATCCAAAAATCAGATCTGAAATTACCATTAGTTGAACACTTTGAAAAATTCTTCATGCATCACAGAATTCTCTACTTCCATGGGATTGAAAAACTGAACAGAAACCCGAGGGGTTGTGATACGGAAACCTTGCTAAATAGACGGGAAAGTAACATGATTCTGGGATGTAATACACTCCAACAAGGACTTAAAGATGCTGAACTATACAATTAGCTGATGTGACACTATGAATCCAAACCACACATACTGCACTCAAATAAATACTGAAACCAAACATGGACCACCCCAATATGTACTGGTTGATCTGTAATGAAATCAACAACACAAAATGATCAACCAACAAAGGACATTGATGCTAAGCACCAGATTCAAACTTTCCCCTTATCATGACCTATCTTGACCTGCTGGTTTTAGGGAAACTATAGAGAACAACTCTGCCCATATTGAATTTTATTAAACTGATCAAACCTGTTTGCTATGTATAACTGTCTTACTTCCTGCTGTGATATACTTTTTTGTTGTATCCCTTACTATGCTTAATTAACAATGATGACTCTGAAGACAGTTTCAGACTAGCTCTACATAACTAGAACGGGTACCAGCACCAAAATAACTGGATAAATAAGCTGCTTAAACAAATATTGAAATATTGAGCTAATATCTAATATACAGGGAAAAGCACGCCTAGTCCTCTCTAAAAAACATTAGGGATAAAACACTAAAAGTAACTAGAAACAATCGATCATGCCTTCAAGTTCATGTTAACTCTTCTTCTTTAAAGCTACTTAATTATCCCACAAAGATGGCATGGAAAATGCGGATTCTGTAAACACCAGTTCCACAATGTGAATATTTACACTATTCAACCTGATAATGAGCTACTTTAAACATCACCGACGGCATCGGAAGAGGAACTGAAGTAACGAGACAAACAGGACCACAGAGACTTCTCACTTTTTCCATAATACTACAAATCCTAAGGTAGGATAAATGTGTGTAACTGTGGTGCTATCTTAGAAGCACTGCTAGCTCACCTCTGGGACTTTCCCTATAATTTGTACATGCTACCGCACCATGCTGTCACTTTTGGGTGTTGTTTAGCACTATTGGAAGTCTATGTTGTTAATGCCTTCTAGCATTTGTTTCTGCCCCATAAATGGACACCTGCTTGATCCTTGACTTTTGGTTTGATAACATGTGAAGTTACTGCACCATATTATCTCTGGGTATTTGGTAGCGCTGTCAAAGCTTATGTTTTCACTGTCATTTAACACTCGCTCCTGCCCAATAAACTGACACAGGGTTTGATTTTGCTTCTCTATGCTGTCTTGCACAACCTGCCATTTACATACCTCCCGCCATTCCCCTGTAATTATAGGAGTAATGGTGGCCCCACAGGCCCTTTGACCATAAAACAATTTTATCATTCGCCCTAACAATGAGCACTGGGACTTTCCCAAACCAAAGACGTTTTCTCCATTTATGAGAGCGGTGTCTGTCTTCCTGCAGATCAAGGCTGCACGTGTTTCCTCACACAACACTCTCTAACTAGCTGCTTTCAGTTCCCACTCACCTTCTTCAGACATTCAGATGAGATACTGCCTTCTGGCACTCAAGCAGAAATTCTTCTAGTGAATTGGGAAGAATAGCACAAGAATAGTGGCGATTTGGGGAGTGGCACGTTTAGGTCTGCATTAGTCATTGATGAAGGGAGCTCAGCCATCCACAGCCTGAGAGATGCACTGGGAACAAAACCCTGGTTCCCCTTTAGTAGAGATTTGTCCTTGGATATATAGGATTGTTTTGGGAACTCACAACGAACCTTGAAAAGAACTGCTACAGCTTTTGATTCAGGAATATCAAGAACATTGTATTATTTAACACAAGGAACTGTAATTCTGGATTTTGCTCTCAAAGTGGAAACAGCCAGTGTTTTCTTGTGTGAAATGTAAAAAACAATTCTTCATGAAAGTACATATAAGAATTGTTGACTAAAACTAACTCCCCTGCAGTACCCACCCTAACTTCTATTCCCCCTCGTTTATGTGCACATTGATACTCTGGTGAATCTATAAAACTCAGAGTTGGTGCTGCCAGAAGGAAAGCATCCCCTCCAAGGAACAGGCCTGACATGTTGTCTTTCCTGAAGATTTATAGGATAACTGGAAGAAAAAACATGACCTATAGTTTAAGACTTACAGGCTGCTGGCACAATAAAGAATAACCTTGCACTTTTCCACAACATGACAAATTGCAAAGTACTTTATTTGCATGTCTAGTCTGATAGGTCTTTCCAATGTTGGTAACTGAATTGATACATGAATTTCAGTTTTGTATGTTGCCATTCAGGCTCCTTCTTGTCATATGCTACCTACCTGAGAATCACGTTTCTTCTAGTGATTTGCCAAAAGCGTACTATACTCCCTTTCCTGACCGACATATGTTGTCCATGACTACATTGTGGCACTAGAGACACAAACCAACCTCCTCTTTCACTTACAGCCTCTCTTCACATTCCTTGTACTGCCCTCGGTGGTCTTCAAGTTTTCTCCTTATCTTCCCTGCCATAAATTGTCTTGTGATCTCTGGGTCAGTTTAGCAATATGGTCAAAAGCTTCCAACTACACAGTTGTTTGTTTTTCTATTAAAGAATTTCAATTCTCTTGAAATACTGTGTGTGCTGGGCCGAGCATTTTATAGTTTCTATTATTATTTTTGTAGGTTAGGTTGAGTGTTGAGCTGTGGAATTGATGCTGTGCCAAAGAACAAACTGCCCTTTGCTTGAATGTGCTTGATATACACTGTTACCTTTTTATTTTGACCACAAGCAGTATTACTATCTTACCTCAGTCCGCTGCTCAGCACTGTGACTTCTGTGCTTTTTAGATCTCACCTGAGACTGATCATGCTCAGTCTATTGGTCTTTAATACAAAAAATCTAAAAAAGGGCTTAGAGTCCACCCTTTACTTACTGTTGGATGGCTTCCCTGTCACTCTCATTTATTTTGTTTTCATTTGTCAGCAATGGCAGCTGGTTTCATTTTGCGAGTTGCTCTAGACGACATAGGTGGCTGTGGGAGGATTTTGGTTTCTTGGTTTCACCTCTTTAGACTTGACACGCACAGAGACAACAGCTTTGATCTGCACATATGCTTGTGTACTCTCATTTCTTGACTTTAAAGTCAGTAGTTCAGTTAAAACGTCACTAAATTGGTTGGTGCACTGCTGTATAATCAGCGAATCCTGATCTGCTCCTGGCTTGTGCCCACCCCTAGCCCCTAAAATCACCCTTACCTCTCTTTACCTTTACTCACCCATGAATCCTAAATTCACCCTTACCTCCCTTTATCTCTACCTACTCCTGAACCCTAAATTTACCCTTACCTACCTTCACCTCTACCTTCCCCTGAACCCTAAATTCACCCTTACCTCCCTTTACCTCTGTCCACCGCCATAAAACCAAACGTATCTCCCTTTAACTCAATCCATTCTTGAACCCTAAATTCACCCTTACCTTCTTTTACCACAATCCACTCCCAACCCTAAATTCACCCTTTCTTCCCTTTACCTTTACCTCTACCTTCCCCAAACCCTAAATTCACCCTTGCCTCCCTTTACCTCTACCTACCCCAACCCTAAAATGAAACTTATCTCCCTTTATCTCAACCCACCACTGAACCCTAAATTTACATTTGCCTCCCTTTTACTCTACCCACCTTGAACCCTCAAGTTACCCTCACCTCCAGTTACCTCTACCCACCCCTGATGTCTTGCTGTGGTACAACATGGCTAAAAGAAATTGACAGAGCTAATAGATCTCCCAGAGATCTATTGGCTTTGCCACTGCTTGTTCTTTATTATTTATTTCCTGAGAAATTAAATTGGGATGTGCTGATTATTGATTCAATTCTTTTCAAATAACTATACATGAATGGGGTGATTGTAAAGTACAAATCTAGCTGGACAACAGAGGACTGATGACCGTGATTGGTAGCCATATGATACAATTAGAAAGGGTTTTCAATGCAGCATTAGATTTGTGAGTGGTGAATCCAGCTCTTGCCAGCAAGGCTGCTTGCCTTATTTGTAGCCTTTTTCACTGATGCTGTGTGTGGTCATTAGGTTCTTCTGGAAGATCCACGAAAAACTCATCACATCAAGTTTAAATTCCTCAAAGTATTTATGATTTACTGTAGGTTTATTAAGATTTTCTCTATGATCCTTCAAGTAAGGCAAATTATGATTGATTAAAAATAAAATAAGTTAGTCCTAGTTTCTGTAAGCAAAACCTTCTGCATTCTGTAAATATATCTCCAATTCGAAGTTCACTGTTTTCTAGGAATTAATATAAGGCATTAAGTGGATGAAGATACTGTACTTTCTATGACCAAGTCAGGTTGAGAAGATAAGGAAAAACAGAGAAAATCCGGACTTAGTTGAAACTATATAGTAAGTGCCTTTGTGCTCCTCAGACATAGCAGCAACCACGCCAGCACACAGATTAATATTACTGGTATATTATAACCATCTGTTCAGATCCCTAATTCTCCTTTTGGCTCTAAGCGTTAGGTTGTTTTATTTTCTATTTCGGCTAAAACTGGGAATTAGCTCAACTGTACCTTAGGTCATAAACTGCTCGGATCTTGCCATTCTCTGAAGGTGGAAATTATGTTAGACAAGTGAAGGATGCTCTCAAAAGATTTAAGCAGAGACCCTCAAAAGAACATGTGGTTCTACCAGAGGACAAAACTTTACCTGACTTGTTGGTCCTAATACTTTAGGCTTGGATTGTGATGATTAGTGGCTGACATCTGTCTGAGATATAACATATAGATTGTTCCTGGCCTGAATTGTGAATTGTCAGGGGCAGCAAGGGGAAGAATAACAGATTAATAAATTTACAGTGATAACATCTATTATGTGTAAATAGGTGTTAAACCGGTCATCCTCAGGGTTGTCTTCTGACAAACCTTTTGCTTAACTCCTTGTTGGACTTGGCCCTTTTTGCAGGGTCATCCCTAAACTTTGTGCCTTTCTCCTAGACTTTTTTTCTGACCTGGTGTTGGTGGTTTTAGGTCTCTGGGCACTTTAGCACTGCTGTCCAGTGTAAAGTGTGTGTGCTCTCTGTGTTAAATATGGTAAGATTGGTCTATACTTGTTTGCCCTATTTAGTTTACCTTCCCAGAGTATGGCACCTGGGTCACAGTTAGAGGGGTACAGGTTGAGATTCAGGGGCAGTAAGGAACTGTCTCACCAGTCTTGGGGGGAGTTTGTGGAAGAATGTTGTGATGCACTGGACAACTGGGTGATGGTTAGCACAGCAAATGATTTTGACGGGCTGTTCAATCTGTTTGTCAGAGAGCACGTGTTCAGTAATTGTTTTCCCGAGTTGCGCCAACACCTGTTGAAGTGAGAGTTCTCTGATCCCAGGGAGCTTGCACGGGAGGCAGACCTCCGGCTGTGTGCTAGAGGGTCTGAAGAGGCATTGGGGAGCGATTCCAAAAGTAGTGGCTTGGGTATCTTCCAGTCCTGTGTGGTGGAAGAGTTTCAGTGTAGCCCAGCTAGGTCCCAGTGTAGTGGTACGGGTGCAGGGGCTCACGTCCGGCCTCAGTGGAGAAGGAGTGAGTGTGGGACTGTGTCCTAAAGTGCCCGAAACCCGGTCTAAGGGCCTGGAGGGTTCCCTAAGGGAGTGCCAGGTCGGGGGTCTAGGCTGTACCTGTAGGCCATTTAAGGAGGATCTCCTAGTGTATGGAGAACGTGGAGTGTCTGTAAGCAGAGCTCCAGCGGTTCTGGTGTCTGGCAGTACCGCTCCAGTTAGGAGGGTGCAGAAGTCCAGAGTGAGGGGTGAGAGGGGGATATGTTCCCCAGTGGGAGAACCAGTGGGGCAGGGACCGGCCAGAAGGGCTGAGTCTCCTAGAAGTGACCATGGCGACACTACTTCAGTCATGGGGGATCTTCACGCACTATCAGATGGACGGGGTCGTGAGATCTGCGCCAGGCAGACTGTCACATAACACATTAGTCATGTGTTAACCTCGGGGGATACTGTGTGAGTCCCCAGAAGTGCTGAGCCACGGTGTTCAGCCCCCAGGTTGGGAGGCCAGGTTCAGGATCTGCCTGACCTGGAGGGAAGGACATCTGTAATCAGTGTCCTGACCGGTTTTGGCTTCCAGGGGTACCGCTCCAAGGTGGGTGGGTGCAGAACTCTGGAAGGGGGTGCAGAGGGAGGGAGCCCTTGCCTCTGACCTCGGTGTAACCTGAGGGTTTAGACCCTAGGTTGGGAGACTTGGAAACTTTGTGATCGAGTTGGAATCCCTGCCAAAGAGAACAGCTGAATAGACTTAGGAAAAGTGCTACCATTGCTGTGTGTCTGGGGGCTAACCTACAGTTTGCTGTTTCTGCTGAGGAAGAGGACTAAGGGACTTTCCTGTGTGCTGTGTTCCCCCTGCTTGAAGAGGAACTGTGCTGTGTGCTTTGTTTTTCTGAAGACAAGAGTCTCGAAGGGTCTGAGTGTGCTGGCCTCTTGTTATGGAGTTTCAGCTGGTTGGAGAGTTGGGTTCTGAGGGAGCCTTTCCAAGGAGGTGGGTACGGAACCCCAGAAGAAGAGGTAGGGGGAGGAGAGCCTCGTCCATGACTTCGGGTCAGCCTCAGGGTGCGAACCCTAGGTTGGAGGATCAGTGGCAGTTTGGAACTACACTGATGAGAGGAAGAGTGGAGAATGGTTACTATGTGCCAGGGGTTACTGCCCCCCACTCTGATAGGACATGTACCTTAAGTGTGTGGCATGTCCTGGTAGTGACAAGCAGCAATTTTGGTTTCTCACTACTGTGGGGCTGCCCTACCAGAGGAATGCATTGGGGATTCACTGATAAGTGTTTCAGTGGTAATCCCTGATATGAGAGGCGCAGCGTGGTCAAGTTTGGTATGTTTGGAATAGTGATAATAAATACTACTCAATGGTGTGCGCAGATTTATTATACTTTATTTTAGAAATGCCACTTTTAGAAGTTGGCATTTCTGTGTGCTATGTGTCTGCCTGCCTGATGTGAATTGCATGTCTGGCTTGTGAGTGACAGGGGCTGGGAGGTGCATGTTGCTCCAGGAGGGGCAGGGTGAGTCAGCACTAGGCTGAATGGGACATCTGTGCTGGGAGCAGTGGGAGGATTAATCCCCTGACTCTGAATAGGACTGTGCCCAGCCTGGCAATGCTGGCTCTGCCCCCTGTGGTGCGTCTGATCACTTAGCCCCCACCTGACAAAGGGGAAGAGGAGCTTGGAAAACAAAGTGCTCCAAATCCCTCCTGAACCAGTTGCATCTGGTTCCCCATGCCCTGCACTACAGACAAAGGATGGTGTAGTATAAATGTAGGGGCTGTGACCCCATGAAATTGTTCTTATTCTGGTGTTCTGTTCCTGTACTTGTTGGGGGCTTGCTGCAGCTAGGGCCCAGGAGGAACCACCATGGGGGCTTGCCTCCCTGCTGGAGGGCCCTGTGTGCTGGCCTCCCTGAATCCAGCTATGCCCCCATGATACCTAAGGACTTTTCTATTTTTGGGACAACTAGCGCCTGATGAGCGTTTGACTTTGACCTTGTGGTAGCGCTGTCTCTGCTCTCCCCGAGGACGAGGGGCGTGTGGGCCCTGCAGCGCTGAGCTGCACGTCATGGTGAGGGAATACCCGGCATAGGGATTCCCCTGGTTGCAGAGAGGAGCGGGAGCCCACCCCACGTTGGTGCCGCATTTATGCTTATTTGGAACAGCGGGTGCCCACCCCGCTTTATATTTTAAATCAAGAGGGGGCCTACCTCTCATTGCCGGCAAGAAGAAAAGAAATCATGCCTGCCGCGATCGCGCGGCCCGGAAGCCAGGCAAGAGCCGCCTGACTGTGGGCGGGGCCTGGTGCGTGCCGCCGAAAGTGACCGGGGCTCCCGTGAGCTGTGGGAGCCCCGTGTGTAGGAGAAGCCAGGCGGGAGCCGACCCCACACTGGCGAACCCGAAGAGGAAAGTCCGGCAGGAGCCCACCCCGCCTTTGTGAATGCCGCGTGGTGCAGCCGGAGCAGGAATCCAGGCGGGGCTCCTGCGATGAAGACGGAGCCCCGCGTGTTGCTGCGGCACAGAGACCAGGCAAAGAGAGAAGGTGAGAGGAGTCCCCCGAGGAGTGGGGGCTCCCCTGTTGCCTGCCACCTACATCGGAGGATTCCGATCCAAGCCCCGGTGAGTAGGGGCTTTGTCAGTGTTGCCGTGCCTTTCATGGCACAGTGTTGGTGCTTGGTCAGGGCGGTCCCGCAAGAGAGCGGGCCACCCCAGCGATGGCCATATTGGTTGTTAGGAGGCCCAGAGGGGCCTGTGCCCATGATTTTCAGCTGCCTCGTTTGACAGTGGGTAACTGCAACGATGTGGGGACAATTTTATTTAAAGAGGCCCAGTGGAAATGAAGGGGCACAGATGTGCCGGGCCACCTTACCTGATTCACAGCTGCCCCGCCCGCTAGAGGGCAGCTGCAACGATGGGGCCAGATCGGTTTGGCAGAGCCCCAGAGCCGGGCCCCTTTGTTCATGTTCAGCTGCGCCGTCCCAGCGCGGGCAGCTGCAACGGTTGTGGCATATTTGCTCAGAGGGCACAGAGAGTGCCCAGGCCTACAATTCATCCAAGCTGCATGGCAATTAGCGGCAGCTGCACCATTTAGGCAGGCATTTCTTTGGGACATTTTTGAATGAGACAGGAGTGAGATACATTCCTCTGCCCCAGCGCAGTTGCACACTTTTGATGTTGCCGCATTGGCAGCTGCCCTGACATTTGGGACATAGGGCATTTGAGCCCCTTTGAAAAGGCCAGTTGGCCTGGGGTCAGCTTCTAAGGTGGGCCCTACTGTGATGTGATGCATAATGTGATTTATGGGATGTATATGCCTCATGTGATTCATGCCTAAATGTGATTTATGCTTAGGAGGTTATTGCATACTGTGGTTATGCTGGTGAGGCCTAGGGCATAATGTGTTTATGCTAATGTGTGATAATGCTAAGGTCATTATTGTACCAGTAGTTACTGGTTGTGTTTAACAGTTACTTACCTGTTCTGATGGTTCTGACCGTGGCCCGACTGGCGTGGTCCTGTATATAATCCCCTATGAATATTGCCTAGTGCCAGTTGGCTCAGTGTAAATGTGTGATTATGTTTCTAATGTGTTTATGACAATACAAAGGCTATTTTTGATATAACCTTGTGTGGCGTTTCTTTTGTAGTGTGCCTAGTGTGTTGCTGCTGTGTGTGTGTTTCGCAAATGCTTTACACATTGCCTCTGAGATAAGCCTGACTGCTCGTGCCAAGCTACCAAGGGGGTGAGCAGGGGTTATCTTCGGTGTGTAACTCCCTTGCCCTGACTAGAGTGGTGGTTTCTGCCTGGCTTTGGCGCAAGCCTTAGCCAACCAGAAATCCCATTTCTAACACTCCTCCATATTTTTCTGATCTTGTTTTTGTTGGCCTTAGGACTCTCTGCAAATTACCACTGCTAACCAGTGCTAAAGTGTGTGTGCTCACTCCTTAAAACATAGTAACATTGGCTTATCCCCAATTGGCAAATTTAATTTACTTATAAGACCGTACTAAAGTGGTACCACATGTGCCCAGGGCCTGTAAATTAAATGCTACTAGGAGACCTGCGGTGTTAGGAGACAAGGGTACCCCGATATGCGAACCTGGGGTGATAGTAAATAATTAAGGACAATGGTTCAGGTATGGCCTAAAAGGTCCTAAAGAAAAGGTGACCCAAGAAGGGGCACTTGTTTTTTAAGAAGTGAAGTCAATTCCGTAGGGAGCAAAAGACAATGTACGTAAAGGGTCATGTAGGTCAAAAAGATGACAGGTATTTATTTAAACAAATTCAATTTTTTGAGTGCTCACATAATAAAAAGCTTGGTGTGAAATAGTGGTAGTGGTTAAAAATACATCACATTGACAACAATATAGTTGAATTCCATAATTGATTTTTGGATGGCATTCAACAGCCAGCCCCAGCAGAAGCAAGCCGTCTCTGTCTGTTCGGCCTCAGGCTCCCATTCACTGCCCTGCCGCCCCTCAAAGGAATTTGGCTTTTTTTCGATATAGCCTTCTGAAGCCCCTGCCTCCCATTTTTGGAGCATCTAGGAACTACACCACAACTCTACAAGTAGTTTAACTTTCAAACCAACTTGCTCACCATTGTCCTGAAGATGAACCCCAATAATTGGGTTCTAAACGCCGTCGACCACCCCACAACATGAATTCCTTATAACTTGTAAAAATCAATTAAGGAATTCAACTATATTGTTGTCAATGCAATGTCTTTTTAACCACTATCACTATTTCACACCACGCTTTTTATTATTTGAGCACTCAAAAAATTGAATTTGTTTAGATAAATACCTGTCATCTTTTTGACCTACATGACCCTTTACGTACTTTGTCTTTTGCTCCCTACGGAATTGACTTCACTTCTTAAAAAACAAGTGCCCCTTCTTGGGTCACCTTTTCTTCAGGACCTTTTAGGCCATACCTGAACTAGGAGACCTGCAGCACTTATTGTGCCACCCACGTAAGGAGCCTTGCAAACCTGTCTCGGGCCTTCCTTTACAGCCTCTGTGTGCAGTTGTAAACTGCAATTTCAAAATCAACCTTTTTGCCTGGCCTAAACCTTCCTTTTTAATACATATCCCCTAAGTCCTAAATAGCCCACAGTGAAGGGTGCAATGTATTTAAAAAGTAGGACGTGTACTTTTAAGTTTTACATGTCCTGATAGTGAAAAACTCTAAAATGTGTTTTTTCACTAGTGCAAGGCTTACCTATCCCATAGAATAACATTGGGGTTACCTTATTACATTTAACAAGGATTTAAATAGGAACAGGTAAGCAGTTCATATTTGGTGTCTTTGGAATTGTAATTAAAAATCCTCTTTAATGGTAATGTCTGATTTGAAATTCCAATTTTTGAAATGGCAGTTTTTGAATGTTTTTTTTAAGCTATAGGGGTTGGGTCTGTAAGTCAGACAAGGCTAGACCACATTTTAAAATGAGAACAACATTTTACCTCAGCAGGAAATTATTTTCAACAACTTAATCTTTTTAGGTCAAGGAAATTAATTCCCTTGTCCGTGTTTTATTTCTGTTTCAGCAAATAATGTATTCTTTTTTTCTTCAGTTTATTGAAAGATGCTTCTGTTACAATGTTGTTGTAACTGAAGTTAAAACAAAAGACAACTGCAACATTGTAACAGATGAATCCTAGAAAAACAGTGAACGTCTTGGAGGCTAGCATGCTCAATAAACAGAAAGAAAGGGAAAAGCGATTGAACACGTGGTGGCCTTTATCATCCAATTGATTAGTGAACGAAAAAAAAAAAACACCTCTGTTTTACAAAAACAAAAGTCCAGATCAGCAACAAGTTTTTACAACCAATACTGAACCCTTAACTAAACAAACTGTGAAAACCCAGAAGGCATCACAACCAAGTCCCAAAAAAGAGTGAAAACAGCCTTGGTCCTGAAGAGACCCCAATGCGCGTGGTCAAAATGAGTTGACCTTATGGAATAGGGGGTTGTTGGATTTTTCTCAAAACCATACACAGGCAACCTAAAGAGTTGAGATATGTGCCAGGAATTAAAAACCTCAAGGCAATGTAAATATGTCCAAGCACTAGAAATAGTCACTTTTTGCACTTGATTTAAAGGTATCAACACTTTTTGATTTGATCAGTGGTCCAGATGGCCTATATAACGTTTGGTCTTGGTAATCTAACGCGTATGATACAATGGATGGTATTTGAAAAGAAAAAACAAAGAATACATCATTTTGCTGAAACAGCAATAAACCACGGACAAGCAATTGTTGTTGAAAATTATTTCCAGGTACAATGTTATTCTCAGTTTTAGAAAGTTTCCATTTTCCTGCCTTAGCCCTTTAGTGCCTGCAACCTGTCTCTGAGTCACATGACAAGGTTTAGTTTTTGGCAGTTGTTCTTTGTGTATTCCTCTCAGACACCTATACACAATAGAGAGCTTAGGTGTTCCTGGATGGGCCATCACTGGCAGGATGGTGGGCAGATCTGGGAACAGTCCAACTTACAACTAAATAGGCTGTGTCCTGCCTTCACACAAAGGATTGCATAACACCTGTAGTTAATTTGGAGCCAGGGCAGCCAGGAAACGTGAGATTTCAAAGGGAATTCTCTATACGTTTCTCCCACTTCAAAGAAGGCACCAGTTATAAATAGTGTAACTCAGACAACAACTCTTCAGTCCATTACTGGACCTGTGAATGACTCTGCTAGGAACACAGACTGCTGCGCTGATTAAAGGACTGCCACTCTGCTGGACTGCTGCTTTGCTGACCTGCTGACCTGCTGCCTGTTGCCTTAATGCCTGGGTGAGAAAGACGTGACCTGCAACCTGTACCCCGGGCCACCAGAGGGACTCCAAGGACTATTCTCTGGAAACCAGCACCTGGACTCTGCAACTGTGTGTCCTACCCTGCCAAGTAGTGCCACACCAGTCCTGGACCATTGGAAGGTGCCCTGCCAGCCTATCTATGGACCCTGCAGAACCAACTCATCTCCTCTGCTGTACAATGCAACTCCGAGCAGAACTGATGCATCACCTTTGCTGCATGGACTTTGCCAGTGCAAGGACTCTGCATCACCTACAGCAGCCTACTGGAACCGCTGCCGCACGACTCATCTCCACGCAAGGACTCCACATCAACTACAGCAGTTCGCTGAAACTGCTGCTGCACGACTCATTTTCATGCAAGGACATCGCTTCGCCCAACGCAGACCCTGGGAACTGTCGAATCACAACGCATCTCCTCACCCAGACCTTGCATCTCCTCTGCTGCACGACACATCCTCTGCACTGGACTACACATCTCTTTGTAACTAGGATTGAGGTACTTTTCTTAGTAGACCTAAGTGGGTCCTTGCAGCTGTTACATGCTCCATTGCGGTAGGCCTGAACTTGTGACTTTGTCCCGGTCTACAGTTACCAGATATCCACAGTTGGCACTTTGTGCTTTTTGGCAAAATATTCACTGAAATCTTTAGAATTGCATATCTCCTGTTCTACTGATTGGGTTTTGTTGTTTTGGTCTTGTTTTATTTATTAAAACTTACTTTACTATTTTTCTAATTTAATGTGGGATGTTATTATCTTCCTACTGTTTGAAGTGCTGTATAAATACTCTACACATTGCCTCTAAGTTAAGCCTGACTGCTCTGTGCCAAGTTACCAGAGGGTTGAGCATAGGTTATTTTGGGGTTTGCTTGTGACTTCATCCTGATAAGGATTGCGGTTGCTGCTTGAGTAGGGTTTCACTCCCCTCAAACAGTGACCCAATATCCAACAATAGTTTTTATCACTGTAAAAAGAAGAAATTTTCTTTCAGTTGGAAAGATCACAATAAATAAATGTGGTCAGGCGAAACCTTTTTTCTGTGGAATTCCCCCTCTATTGCATTCTCTATATAATGAAGGGATCTGCTGTTCGTTGTATGCATTTCTTTCTTTCTGTAGGTTCTGTGCCTTATCTGTTTCTTACTCCTTCAGTGTCTTTTAGCCCCCAGTGGAGGCACATCCCCCTAAATTTATGCTTACACTCGAGCGGGGAACCATATACAGACACAAGTACTGCCAGAAGATTCTGGACATCTGACTCTCACTGGGCAGACAATCCACTGGGAGGCAGTGTTAGGAGACCTCTGTTTACCACTCGAATTCTCCAGATCACATCAGCCACCTTTTACAGTACTACAGTGCAACTGGAATTCACTCTACCCATGCCAAGGGCCCCTTCAATACAGCTTCAGAGCGGCATCCTATTGACCCTGGTAGCAACCAATATTGCCATATTGTCAGAGAAGGATGTGGCAACATTCATCTTCACCCAGGATCCAAAAATACTTTGACTGACCATTAAGTTTCTTATAATTTGATATTTTCCTGACAGTCCCACATATAACTTTGCCAAGAAAAACATAATCAAGTTCTTTCTAGTAAATGGCATAATGCAGTGGAAGCACAAGTGTGTTAGTCTTCGCTTCACCTACTGAAGTACGTTTAGGTCTTTAAGTAGATCACCTGACTTTAGTCAATCGAGGGTCACAGCTGGAAAGTAAGTGTTTTTCTGCTGCAAGCAAACGGTATGGTGTAGCACTTATTATTATCGAACCCTCTGCAAGCCTGACACACTCATACTAAAATAAAAACTTGTTGACTCACACATTTAATATCTGTAATTTTTTGTTAGGAGCGTAAATGAGTTGCTATGTGCCAATTTCGTTGGAGCTGCAGCTGTGTTCTAATCCTAGCAGATTGTTAGGGTTACCAAGGAAACCAAAAAAAACAGAGTCTTACTTGTAGTGGTGTTCTCAAATTATTTTGCGTTCCTAGATAGATCAACTGATGCCGGTAAGTATGCCTATAAAGGTATGTGTGTCTAAACAAATATATCGATCTAGCCAATAAGCAAAACAACAGCTGTGAAAAAAGAGGCAGAACAGAAAATAGATGTTATAACACATGGGAGCCTCGAATCCATGTATAAAATCCCATCCTTAATTTCCTTATAATACATGGGATTCTGCAATCCGTGCATAAAACCCATCTCTGATTTCTTCATAACAAGCAAATTGTGACGCATCCAGTCACTGATTATATATGGGATAAAATTCCCCATGCCGTACATCATATAAATATTTCTAGTCACTGAGCAGTTCCATGATCTTTATAGGGTTATCGAGGTGACTTGCAATATACTTATCCAGTATGGCAGGAGTACTTTATCCCATATATAATGCACAGGATTCTGCAATCCCTGTATGAAAAGCTGTCTCTAATTTCTTTATACTAGGTGACTTGTGACACAAATAGTTCCCCATTGTAAAGAAATGATGAGAGAACTCAACTGTAATAACTTATTACATTTGAGGCCTGACGTCACATTGCCTACTGCCAGAGCTAGCAGAGGAGAGGAAATGCAGGTCATGGAGCATAAATAAAGCAGCTGTTTAAAGAACAATAACAAAACCTGTTTTTTCTTTTATTTGCTCTGTTCTTCTAGCTGCACAGTGACAAGCAGGAAGGAGATATTTATGTCAACATGCTTATTTTTTGCACTCCTAAGGTAATTATAGACCAGTTAAAATCTTTCTGCAGGTTTCTACACATTCTGTGCTACTGCACCTTTTTTTTTAAGAAATCGGACTTGTATTGAACTGATTGTAATATCTTTTTGCAAATATCCAGCAGGTTTTTTGATGTGTTTAATTTTGCAGTTCAGATTCTATTTTTATTCTTCATGTTAGCAAACATGCTCTGTCTTTTATATGAAAGAGCTGCACACCAAGGATTTAAGTGGTTTGTTGGAAACGTGATTGTGTGACCATGTATTATAAGGAATAAAGTACCCCTGCCACACATTAAAGGATATTACAAGTCACCACTGAGTTTCATGACTTTATATGGTCATGAAACTATTTGGTGACTTTTAATATCCTTCCTTTTAATGTAATGCAGGGGTACTTTATCTCATTTATTACAGGAGACAAGTGCCTTCTCAAATTGACTCTAATAACGAAATTACATTAGTTGCTCAACTGAATACGCTATTATAGATGAGTTATGATGTCATAATGTCTGCTGCCACAGTAATGAGCTAAGGTGAAAGGCAGTTCACAGTGAATAACCTCAGCTCTAGGCAAGAAAAATGGCTTTTTATTCTTTGGATCAGTTTTTCAAAAACAAACAGTTTTTGAAGCAGAAAGGATGTATGTATGGCAATGTTTACTTTTTTGTACACTAAAGCTCACTAGAGGAAAAATTGAATCCTTTTACTTTTTTCTACATATTTGTAGTCTCAGAGCTTTTTAAATCTGATTTAGATTAAATTTATACTAATATCTTTTCGCAACAAATGTTGACCTGCTTTTTGATGCATTTCATTTCACATCTGAGTCCACTTTTATTCTTCCTGTCTGAAACTGCACTACTTCTTTCATAAGAGAGAGAAAGGCACAAAAGATTTGAGTAGTTTGTGGAAATGGTGAAGGTGAAGAGAAGGGTGACCCACGTATTATGAGGAATAATATACCTTTTGCCATAAATTATAAGAATAGGGCAAGTCATCTTGGAGTTTCATGACATATAAAGCAACTCAACCTTCAGCCGTGTTGCTCTCCATGGTCACTGTAAGAAATTGTGTTAATAGTTGAGTGGGGTAAGTACACACCACAGATAATAATGACATTGTGTCAGGGAGAACCTAAAAGTCACTAAATCAGCCTGAGCTCAACCCCCTTGTAGCTATGGCACAGAGTGGACAGGCTTAACCTAAGCCATTGTATACAGTATGTATGCAGTACAAAAACAATTTGAAAAAAAATCAGAATGTAAAACAATAAAAATTGCAAAACAAGTTAGAAAAATAGAGTAAAATATAATAAACAAAACAGCAACAAAAATGGCAATAATCTAATAAGGGGAACTGGAGATATGAATTTTTAAGATTTTAAGTAGAATTAGCACCAAGAAGCACAAAGTGAAAGTTGCAGTAGAGCAGGACCTTGTCACAATTTGACACTGACCGCAATAGAGTAGGAACAGATACACTAACCAGATTAACCCAGGTCAAAGATTTTACCTTTTTACTTTAGTCCTTTAGGTCCCAATCCACCACAGGAGTAAAATTCTAAAGCCCCCGGACATCAGGGGAGGCACTTAGAGATTCACTGGGTGTCAAGCACAGGTACAGTTGCCAATGATTAGCTGGGCAGTTGCAGGAATGGTCTTGAGATGCTACATTTATGCCTGACAGAAGTTAGTGGGTGACAGTGATCCCTGGGGATGCCCTAACCAATGAGGTAAAGGTTCCTGGGGCTAGGTCTACCAAATTGGGTACTTTTAAGATGGGTGAAGTCTTTGACCACACTAAACCTGGGCTCTAAGTGTGGGTGGTGTGTGTGGGGAGCGTACTATGATAAGCTTACTGCCCACCCAAATCTAACCCTAAAATACAGTTTGAGGCTCGTCCTGTACCCACAACAAGCTCAGAGACAGAAGTCTGGTAGAACACAAGTTGAGTTTTCAGTAGCCAGACAGTAGATACACACACATTATTTTTGCATTCTGTTTCCCACCTTTGAAAAGTGCTCCAAATGTAATTTGTAAACCCAGCAGACCTGTTAAACAGGGTTTGACACTGTAATGTCAAAAAGAGGCCCACTGTGATTGGGGCCTGTCTAGATGGGGGAGGGAAAACAAAAGAAGAGCCCTGCCTCAGTGTCAGATAGCATTTTCCTGTGATAAGGAGGCCTCTTTAAAGTGTGCCCCAAGTGTCATTGGAAAAACCCTGGTGCACCTGTTAAGCAGGATACGACATTCAAGCTTTAATGTCAAAAAGGATCCTCAGATTCCCACCCTGCATATTCTGTCCGGTTCAGATGGATCATGTCTGCCCATTCTGATCAGTCTTTTGTTTGATCCTGGGAGCAAGTTCACACCTCATTCACGCCTATTGAAATGCTAATTACTGGGTAATTAATGGGTAGCCGAAGTGGGAAAGCAAAATGCAAAGAGTTAGCTTCCATGGACTTCAGGTGGGGCAAAGATAACTCTATAAAAGTCAATTTTCCAAAATATGTATTACAAATCTTACTTCACTATTGAAGTGAGCTTATAATAAATATTTCAAAAAATCCAAAAATGTAATTTAAAGCTGTTTCTTAGCTGGAGATAACAATTATTAAAAATAATATTTTATCCCAGTGCTTTCCTATGGAACAGCCAACCCTGCTACATTAAAAAACACTTTTAGACTTTAAGGCATTTCACTGTAAGGACATGTTTAACATTAACCTTTTTCATGCCTTACTTTTAAATACCATGCATCCTGCCCTACAGGCAATAAGGTCTACTTAGGTGTGACCTATTGTTATTTAAAAGGAAAGTTTAGGTCTATCAAAAAGGGGTTATTTTGACTGATCAAATTTTCAGTTTAAAACTGCATAGCGAGGACACAATGGTAGGTTTGAATACATGTTTTACCTTGTCACTGCAGTAGATGGCCCAGTGAGTGCCAAGGTCCACTGGTAGCATTTAATTTACAGGCCCTGGGTACACTTGGTACCATATACTTATGTCAAAATTAAATAACTCAATTAGGTGTATACCAATTTTACTATGTGGACAGGCGCAGCACAAGCACTTTTCCTTTATTTAGCAGGGGTAAAGTGCACCAGTGGTGGCTGTTGACATTTAAAAGTGGAGGGTGTAAATGATCTGTAAAAGTGCCCTGTGGTGAGCAAGCATAGTGAGTGAGCCCAACTGTCATTAAGGGAGGTTTCTCCCCCCGGGAACATTTAGAAAATGGAGTGGGGAAATAGTGCATTTTCTAGCAAAATGAGATAGCAAGAAGGATAAAGAAGCAATTGTGAAAGTTTAGTTATGACATCAATAGAGTTAATATGATAATGAGGTAGGTAGCTGCTTATTCAGTATAACCAGAGAACTTCATAACAGACTTTGAGATAACAATTCAGTGAGTCTGTAAATTAAACATTACAGAGGTATGTAGAAGAGGTAGTGGTCTTCAGACTGTCTCAATCATGCTTGTTATGCTCATTCTACATTAGACCTGTGCACCCTTTTCTCTCCACATCTCTTCCATCTGCATATCTTGTCATCTTCAGCAGCCTCCTTTCACTGACTCCTGAATGCACTTCCTCGCATCTCCTTCACTTCACAACCCCCAAACACACAATGCAACGACTCCACCTGTAAGTACTCTATTTTCATTTACTCCAGCCTTCTGAATATTTTGACAACTGTGTACTTCTTTCACACACAGTTGCACAGAATCACAATTGCAACTGGAATATGTGACCATAGCTCTGTTTGTTCAGTAGAGAGGCTAAAGATTGGATAAGTATTCTGAATACCTTTTTAACCCACTGGCAAGCACTGTGAGAAATTCACACTGCCTTCAGCCTTTGCTACAGAGCTCTCAATGGTTCCCAGATTAGAAGTGCCTCAGAGCCAGAGGCTAAAAAGCAAATATTAGCCTGAGAAAATAAAATGAGGGAATTAAGGAAGGGCCATAAACCAAGCGATTAAAAGATGCACTTTCCAGACTTTGTTTCATGCAGATGGAAACCAAACTTTAATGTTCTCCGAACGCAAACATCTATTTGGGGAAATATAAGCTAACTAGTGAGTTGAAGTTAAAGTTAAAGACGTAAAGCAATGCACGAGGGCACATTCCATCCAAGCCACGCTTTACACGACCTGCCTTTAATAAACGTCTGAGCTCTATTCTGATAAATTAAAACTAATAATTATTAATATAATAAATGAGGTCAGTGGATGCATTTGGTCACGATAATTGGCTTATAAGTCACAGCTCCTTCTAGAAATTGTACAAACTATTTCTTAAAATAATAAACATTTGGCCAAGAAGTCCTGGTAGGCAGGACTGTGGAATAGGCGGCACCGTTCTGAAATTGTTCTCCTCCACCCTAGAGGACAGAAGTCAGGAAGTCTGGACCCCCCCTTCATGGCCCCCATCCCCAGTCTGAAAGAGGGAATTCCTCAGGGCTCTATACTGAGCCCTACTCTTTTTCAACATATATATATCCCTGTTGGCACCACGGGCAGAGGCTTGTGGCGCAAAAATTATTTCTTACGCTGACGACACACCGCTCCTTTTTACCTGCGTCAAGGGAGATGACTTTGAGGGTGAGAAGAACAGTACCTGCATCTCAAAGGTGTTTTCGTGGTTGAGGAGTAACCAGTTAAAATGCAACCCAGAGAATTCTGAAGTTATCTTCTTTGGCTCTCCGCCAACGGACTAGTGTAAACACTGGTGGCCCGCGGATATGTCACCTCCTCTCTGCACAAAACTCTGCTAAACATCTGGGCATCATGATGGATGTTTAACAGATCTCAGGTGCAGTCGGTAGCAGGCACCTGTTTTGGGCTTCTGCGGATGCTTGGGAAATTTCTCCCTCTTTTGCCTCTTGAACACAGGAAGACTGTAGTCCAGGCATTGGTCACCTCCAGACTGGACTATGTCAATGTCCTGTACCTGGGCCTTCCGGAAGTTTTCTTCAACCGCTTACAGGTGGTCCAGAATGCAGCCACCAGAGCGGTCCTTTTGCTTAAGCCCAGGACTCATGCTTCCCCGCACCTCAAGGCTTTACACTGGCTTACTGTAAAAAAGGGCATACGTTTTGAAGCTATGGTGCTATTCTTCAAGGCCCTACACCGAAGTGGTGCAGAGTATCTCAGAAGGAGAGTTATGACTAGGTGCTGCCAAGAACCCTGAGGTCCTCCACGTTGAGCCTGGCATCCGTCCCCAGGCTAGGCCGCGCCCGATCTGGGGGCCGTTCTTTTCGGTACAATGGAGCCCACGCCTGGAACCTTCTCCCACAGACTCTCAGAACGGTGACCGACGTAGCTGTTTTTAGGAAAATGCTTAAAACCTGGCTTTTCCATAACTAATTCGTGGTCTCCCGCTTCTAGGGGTTGCAGGGGGTCTGATAGAGTCTTTTTAGCGCTGGGACACTCTTTCTGAGTAGCCGCACGCTCTATAAATGCTCAATCATTCATCCATTCATCCCTGGCATACACAGATTTTTCCTAATTGAAATGAGATCAGTGGGTTGCGCTCCAGCTGCAGTGATCCTGATCAGGGTGTAATCTGGAGGGCCTAGTTTTGAAATTCAATGAGACTGATCAGTGGATTAATGCACCTGCTCTTGAGAGCTGTAAGCAATCTGTCAGTATTACGGTTGCACGTGAGAAACTTGAAGGAGGAACATGTGGCACTACTTGTCCCTGGTGGAAGCTGTCTCAGTTCCTGAAAGGCATCCCCGTTTTTTTTCTCCAACGAAACACTTTTTCTGTGCTGATCTACATATTTTGGACAGAACATGTAAATGTCGATATGATTTGAGAGCCTCTCCTTAAACATGCCACAGGTGTCCAATATTATCTTTTAAAGATGTTTCTCAAAAAGTTTCAGCTGCCATTTTCAGATAAATTCCTGAGATTAACAATAAACTGCAGCTCACTCCTAGAAATAGGCCACCTTGGGAAACTGTGACGGGCAAGGCACGCATTGTTTGTACAGGAAACCTATTGTTTTAGTTTTAAAAATATTCAACACATTAGAAACTTTTAAATGTAAAGAAACTGCAAGGGTGTTGTTAAACTAAACACATTGAATGGCTGAACATTATTTTATATAAACGTTTTAATAGGTGTTAGTTTTCAGTCTGTATGTATGCACTTTGACATTTCACATGGAAACGGTTAGAGTAGGAAAAGGCAATTAGCTCAGGACCATCCAATTTGGTGAACACGGTAGCCACGAATCACCTCCTGACTGTGAAATGTAATCTGAAAGCTCTGGGGCATCTGTCTAACTGGGGTGAGAGATAATAAGGCTATCGCCCAGCTAATAGGGAGACACAGCACAAGGCCCACGGTGTATCCTCTGATGCAGCAGTAACCTGCTGCGGGTTTCCACCATGTCATACTCACACACCTTCCACCAGGAGTGACTCGCCATCCGCCAGTGCTGAAACACAATACATTTAGTTTTTAGTGAAAGCAAGGTCACTTACCAATGAGGCCAATAGCAGTAGAACGTCAACTGCTACCGTTTTTAATTGATGATGACTTGGGACTTCGAGTGAGCTGCCTCCCGGCTTGCATGGTTGTGACCAGCTCGGCCCTCCAGTCCCAGGACTCCCAGCCCCACATGACGTGTATCCTGATCCAATTTAGATGCTGCTCTCATGCTGTTTATATGTTATGTTATGTTAATTTGGATTTGTTGAGCGCTTATCCCTTATTACAAAACAGCATGAGAGCAGCGTGAGGATTGGCTCAGTCAGGCAAACTCAGCACTCCTTAGGAGTCTTGGGGACTATGGCTGTAATCCCCCAAGCTCATAAAACTGCAAAGGTAGGAGAGGGTTTAAGTTTGCATGTCAGGCTGGCCACAGCAAGGCACGTGTCCAACCTGAAATGCACACCTCACCCCAGGCTCTCCTGAACCTGTCTGTGTCAATCATGTAATTAAGCACCACCCACATCTCACATCTGCCCGCCCACACTCATGCAAAAAGGCACACTCTGCCTGTCTAAGTGAAAGCAGTGCACTGCTGCTAGGGAAAAATGACCAATCAATCATAACATTTAATATGTGACCTGGGGACAACAAAACAAACAAGGGGGCAATGCCCCACGTCCTAATAAAGAAATCACCGCTGAAGTGCACAAGTTCTACAGCCAGCAAAAATAAGATACAGCAAAAATAAGGTTCAGCAAAAAGGCAAAAAAGATCCGGGGTGACCCTGAAGAAATGGCAAATTTCCAAAAGTCATGGAACTCCTCAGTGACTTGCAATATTATTAGAATATATGAAATGAGGGACATTTTCCCTTTTATGACATTGAACCAACTAAACATAACATTAAGGTTATATATATTTTCACCAATAATTACTATTCTATATAACATAAAAAATAGCTGACGTATTGTAGTGCCATCAGTACAGTGTTTGCAACATCTTGGTCAAAAACTATTTCAAAACTTTGACCAACAATCTTCTCTGCCTCTACACTACAAGTCCGATTGTAGTCCTGAGAAGGAATAAGCATTTAAGTCCTGGGCTATCAAAGGTTTGAAACTACTGCTAGGGCAAGACCAAGCATAAAATTTGTTGATGTAGCATGGACGTCAATTCACCAAAATCCCAGATTTAGCAGAAGTGACATTGCACACATTCCTACCTCGTGGGACATCAGAAGCTATTTAATCTTGATGACATACTAAGAAGTGACATTATATAATGCATGGTCTTCATGGCCTTCCAGAAAGTGATGTCATGGAAATGGATCTAAATGTACTAATCTGATTCGTAAATATTACTGTAATGGACTCAGACACCACAAACAAATAGCCATATCCCAAATCCCACTGATAATTTCTCACATATGGTCTCAGTATCAGCGCAGTTGAAAGATACGTTTTTGGATATTACCTACAAGCTCATAATGCCCTAGAAATATATACTAATAATAATGACGATAACAGAAAAGGTATACAGTTTTCTTTTTCTTTTTACTTTTTTGAAATTATAAAGGAAACTTTATTTTGATTGGCGAGCCTACTCCTCAGAAATGGGACAGTGTGATGTAAATAGCATTTAATATTAGAAGCACCAACTTGATGCATCTTTTTTCCGAAATTTGATTAGATATGCTAAAAATGTGATTCAGATGGTTCATCAAAATGGGAACTCAAAGAACTATGACCAGTTCACTACACACAGTACCAGATTGTAAAGTCTATTGTGAATGTAATTGGTTGCTTTTAATAAGCATGATGTGGATCACTTAAGGTTGTTACAGCTTGGGCAGCAACAGAGTAAACTTTCCACATACAAACCAAGTCCACCGCATGCAGCAGTAGTACTAGTTTACAGTACTTTATCTGCAAAATAAAGTGAAATACTCCCTCTCACGATACACACACAATGTGCATCACAATCAGCGGAGTGCACATTTTTCAACCATATTGTATAGAGACAGTCACAATGCAAGATGCAAAGAACCTGTACAAAGCTGTAACAGTAGAAGAGGCAGGCATGGGTTCTGTATATGGTTTGAGCTTAAAACCTGTTGCATTCTCTCTCACAGCATACTGCTTCATGAATGGTTCTCACTCTGCTCACTGTGACAGGCTTTCTTTTGGAAGTTCTGAAGGTTTAAGTTAAATCTGTGGTTTGAAATAGCCATAATGCTGCACTCTAGTACTAGATACAACACTTAATCACAGAGACTGAACATTAGGAATGTTACACACAAGCAAATCGAAGCCTGAGGCCCATAGATGTCTTGAGGCCTGCTCTTATATTAGGATCTGTTACAAACAAACAAGCATGTTGCAGATGGATAGCCTGCTACATATAGACTGAAACTGAGAAATGGTTCTTGCGGCACACAGTCTCATGACAGAGATCTTGTGCACACATAGAACTGTCCCTTATCAGTTGCACAAGGAGATACTAAGGCTTGCTGCACACAAATGTGGACTGAGGCCAGCCATACAGAAATGTGTCCAAAGGTCACCTGATCATAGACCAAATCTGAGGCATTCTGCACACAAGAATGGAGTATGAAGTCTGCAGCGAAAACATACTCAGAACTTGCTAGAAACAGAGTCTAAAAATGTACACTCAGACGGAGCACAAAGGTAATGGCGCACACAATTTGACATTAATCTGCTCCTAGACCGAAAACTATGGGCCTTATTTAGATCTTGGTAGGACTCTCCTAATTCCTCCGTGGCAGAGTTTACAAGTACTTTGCCAAGCTGACAGTATCCCGCCTGCTATATTTAGATGTGTACTGGCTGAATTTCAATCCTCATCGACATAGGGCCCGATTCACAGAACTAACTTAAGACAAAATCCTAAACTTACTACCATTTTCGTATTCACAGAAGGCACTTACTCCTTTTGGTATTCACAGAAGACACTTACTCACTTTGGTATTCGCAGAAGTCAGGAGTCCTAACTTTAGGACTCCTAAATGCCTTCTGTGAATACCGAAAGTCTTAAAATTAGGATTTTTCTCAGTTTAGGAGTCCTAAAGTTAGGACTCTTAACTTTACTACTACTAAACTGAGAAAAATCCTAATTTTATGGCTTTCGGTATTCACAGAAGGCATTTAGGAGTCCTAAAGTTAGGAGTCCTAACTATACTACTACTAAACTGAGAAAAATCCTAATTTTAAGGCTTTCGGTATTCACAGAAGGCATTTAGGAGTCCTAAAGTTAGGAGTCCTAACTTTACTACTACTAAATTGATAAAAACCCTAATTTTAAGACTTTCGGTATTCACAGAAGGCATTTAGGAGTCCTAAAGTTAGGAGTCCTAACTATACTACTACTAAACTGAGAAAAATCCTAATTTTAAGACTTTCGGTATTCACAGAAGGCATTTAGGAGTCCTAAGGTTAGGACTCCTAACTTCTGTGAATACCGAAATGAGTAAGTGCCTTCTGTGAATACCAAAATAAGTAAGTGCCTTCTGTGAATACCAAAATGGTAGTAAGTTTAGGATTTTGTCTTAAGTTAGTTCTGTGAATCGGGCCCAGAGTGTTTTTCTGTCCCGTAAACGGTTCACCACAGTCGATGTGGTGGACTTCTCTGCAGGCTAATATTACTCCGTTGGCGGAATTGTGCTGAGCCAATTTAGATTTCAAAGTTGTGCTGGCGGTATTCTAGCTGCGGTTCGCCGACAGAGTTATCCCGTTGCGGGACGTGTTCAACATTGCACTATGCCTGTGGGTTTTGGATGGATGCTAACATCACACACCTGATGTGTTTTGCCCAATGGTGTCCATATGCATACCACCCTATAAAACACACTCTTTTTCAGACCATGACCCTTTGCCATTCCACTGCACCACAACATTTTCAACCAAAACCTTTGCCAGCTAAGTCAGTTTTTTTTCTCTCTGTTTCTTGTCCCTTATTTCTTCTCTCATTTGTCTTCTTTTGGATCACAACATTTATTTTTTTGTTTGTTTGATAATGCAGGGAGGAGAAATCCCTATTTTACTGAGGAAGAATTGTCAGTCATGCTGGACAAAATTATTAAGAGTAGAACCACAATTATTTGGCGCCCAAGTACAAAATACAACCATATCACAGAAAAGGCAAATGTGGGCCAGAATAGCTGACAGAGTGAATGCTGTAGAAAACAACCTGCGCACTCAGGAGGAAATTAGGAAGAGGTGGAATGACTTGCGGAGGAGGGTGCGCTTCCTGGCCTCCAAGAGACATCTGGAGGACCAGGGGTCTGGTGGTGGTTCTCCCAACCCCCTTACAACTTTTTTCCTGGGAGGAAAAGGTCTTTCATATCCTACATCCTGAAGGCTTGACAGGAATACCTGGTGGACTGGAGACTGGTAAGCTGCACTTTTGAATGTTTCATTACACCTAAATGGCGTTCTTGCTTTCAGTTAGCTGTTGATGATGTCTTTTGCACCTTTTGGAAACATACAAACATATATATATATATATTTATCAATTCTTTTGTTGTCTGTTTGTTTGAATGTATTTTGTTGTATATAAGATTACAGGTCTCATTCTCCATAATATTTCACATGATATAATGTTGCTTGTAAGTATCTTTTCACCAAATAACATATTGCATATATGTTTTTCAAATTGTAAATTCTTGTTCTTTTTAACAGTATAATTTCACTAAGTATGTTTAACTTACAAATTTTCAAGTATTATTAATATGGAATTGTAATGAGTACAGCTACCATGATGCCTTATCTTTGTTTTGAGAAAATAATAGTGCAATGTTATCTCGCTCATCCTCTCTTCCCTATTACGTTTTCATATATGTGAAAGTGTAATGTATTGAGCAATCTCTATATCATGCTATGTTCTGAAATGTTTTTGTGTTTAATTTTGTATGTCGTCCTATCCCTGTTATTTGATGAAATTGATGTTATTTCTTTCACAAATCAAACTTTATTTGCTAAAAAAGTGTAGGGTATTTAATTTTGGATGTTAAATATAAAGTTAAAGTGTACTCTGTAATGTTCATATGATGACTAATGCTATATATTCTTCTAAGTTGTGTAGATGTCAGAATTTTAGCTGCTAGGGCGTACAATGGCTAAATTCACATGTCAACTCTCTACTGTGTGGTGGGAAATGTTTTGTATTTTTTGAATACTTACTAATCATCATTTTTCATTTCAGGACATCTTTTCACCTGCTTTTTTGAAGTAGTTTTGTGTGTCATTTAAACTGTGTGTGTAACCTATTATAAAACCACTGGAAGCTTCAATCATTAGAATCTTTTACTTTTAGATTGCTGTATATTTCTGCTTTAACATATTTAGATGTATAATCCAGATTTTTTTAATGTGTTTATTCTTATTAATTCATAATAGAAGCCAGAGTACGTGGACAACCATCTACCTCTGAGGATACCCCACTCCAAACCAGGATCAAGCCTTTAGTGAGGACTACAGTCCTGCAAGTCCTGGTAATGACGAGCAGCCTGTCCATCTGGTCGGTCTGGGCAGACAGCTATAGTGAGTCTCACTCAGCCCACATCTCCACCTCCCACCTCAGCTTTTACATCACCTTGACCTGTGGATACCTCCACTTCTGTGTCCATACCAGCATCACACCAATCTTGTGTCCCCCAGCCCTGGCTGCTGTTTACACACCACCATCACAGCTACCTCCAGTTCAGCCAGGAACCAGTGGGATGGGGCACTCTAGGTCAAGGGAACAGGGTAGTGGGGGTAGGACTCGTGGGGGGTAATCTGTGCACTAGCAAAGTAAAGCCTCTGGGTTCACTGTCACCCAGGCCACCATCGACCAAGTCTTGGGATCCGCCATTAGTCCCAAGACATGATGGGCCAGGTCCTGACAGAGCTCCAAGAGAGGACGAAGTTGCAGAGGGAGCACAATGTACAGACTCCAATTCCGCCTTCCTGACTGAGGTGCTGCATGATTTTTCACCTTCCCCTTTCTGTGGTCCAACAACATCTGGCCCAACTATATCTTTCTCAGCCATTGAAAGGGAGGCCCTGCCACAAGAGGAAGTTGCAGGGACTGAGGTGCACACACCTCAATCCTGGCAACTCTGAATCAACACATACCCCATCAGGAGGGGACGTTCAGGCAGAGAACAACCACCAGCAAGAGACGCAGAACCTAATTTCCTCCAGTGTGTGACTACCATTCACTCTGTGGACTATTTCCTGGACACATTTACCTTTCTGATGCCAGTTGTATTTTAGACATTGAACTTCAAACAATTTTGAGTCTGCAATCATAACTTCATTCACCATGATTGACTGTTTCAATTTTTGGTTAGATTTTTTGATCTCATCCTGTGTTATATTTTCTTTGGTTATGTTGAATAAAACAAAACTGTTTCATCTCTCAATTGGTTAATTTTTGTATGATACATTTTAATATGTAAACATTAAAATTATTATTTATTCATAAATAATTTCCATGTAGGTAATGTGTCCCACATTTAGCAAAACTGAGCACAAAAAAACTACAACCACAGATCAATAACTATTATTAAATTGGAAGAAAGACATTTATGTCATTTATTTCTAAAACATTACAGCCCATGCATAACCCAAATACTTAGTGCTTGTTTCTCATTATTTATTTATTTATTAATTTAAGAGTCTTATATAGCGCCGTCCAGACCCGAAGGTACCAGAGCGCTTTACAACATTTATCAGGGAGGGGCTTGATACCAACACCCCCCAGGCCCTTGTCCTCCTGGATCTGCCCGCCGCTTTTGACACGGTGGACCATTCCATCCTCTTGTCCCGTGTCAGGGCGGCGGGCATAGGGGGACAGGTGCTGGCCTGGATAGGCTCCTTCCTGTCAGACCGCACCCAGGCTGTCCATCTGGCCGAATTCTCTGCCCCGCCTCGTAGAGTGCATTGTGGTGTCCCTCAGGGCTCCTCTCTTTCCCCTCTTTTATTTAACCTTTACATTTTCCCCCTTATTTTTGCACTGCAACAAATGGAGGTCACAGTCTACAACTATGCCGATGACCTCCAACTTATTTTTAATTTCTCCTCTCCCTCATTAGGTATCACTAGCTTCCAGTCCGTCATGCTGTTTATCCGGGATTGGATGAATGCGAACCTTCTCAAACTCAACCCGGATAAAACAGAGCTGGTACTGACTGGCGGCAGTGGTAACCCTTGGTCTCCCTTATTTTGGCCCCCCTCTCTTGGTTTACCTCCCACCCCTTCTCATTCAGTTAAGACCCTTGGTATCACACTCAATTATCATTTGACACTTCATTCCCACATTAGTTCTGTTGTTACTTCTTGTTTCTTCTCCTTGTGTATCATCAGGAAAGTGTCCCGGTTTTTCTCTTTCTCTGCACTCAAATTGATTGTAATGGCCATGGTCTTATCTAAGATCGATTACGGAAACATAATTTAAAATGGTGCTCCCGCCTATGCACTTCAACGCCTTCAACTGGTGCAGAGCCAGGCAGCTCGCCTGGTACATGGCCTTCCAAATCTCACCACTCCTCTCCTCACTGCCCTTCATTGCCTTCCCATCAAACAACGTGCCCTTTTCAAACTTGGTTGCCTTACTTTTCAAGCTCGGGCGGGTACAGCTCCTGCTTTTATCAACTCTGCTATCACCAATTACTGCCCTTCTAGAGACCTACGCTCATCCACTAAATCCCTACTTGTCATTCCCCGTTTCAAGAAACAAAGATCGGGAGGCCAGGAATTCTCGGTCCTCGCGCCCACTTTCTGGAACACTCTCCCGCTCACCATCCGACTCTCCCCCTCCTATATGGAGTTCCGCAAGGCCCTTAAGACCCTATTGTTCCAGCAAGCTTTTAGTTCCTAGCCCCCTAGCCTCCCGGCCCCTTCCCCGCCCAGGAATCCCTCCAGCGCCAAGAAACTGCATAGTGAACGTGCGCTCTATAAATTTTTAAAAATTCAAATTCAAATCATAATGTAATCGTACACACATTGTTTCAATAAACAGCATTGTCTTGTGTTGAATCTTGTTAAGGCCTGGAGGGGATCATGGAAGTGAATCAAAAGGCAGGCGATGTAGATGCCCTCTTGTTAAGGGGGTTATATTAGCCGCTGGACGAGAGTCCTGTGGCAGAGGTATTCTGACTCATTGGGTGGATGCTATCCAGTAGGATGAGTTTGGTTGAGGAAGAGGTCTTTGAGCTGTCTTTTGATGTTTATGAAGGAAGGGTTGGTCCTGATATGGACTGGGATAGAATTCCAAATTTTAGGAGCTTTTCCAGAGAAGGAGCGTGATTAGGTTTTTTGTTTGCGAGTTTTGGGAGGAATGAGAAGTAGTGTATTTGTGCTCTCAAGATTCCTTGTTTGGCCTGCCTTTTTGAGTTTGGATGCCAGGTATGCAAGTTTTCTGGTGTGAAGAGCTTTGTGAGTGAGACATGCAGTTCTGAAGTTGGAACGCGCATCAATCAGGAGCCATTTTAGCTCTCTTAGAGAGGGAGAGATGTGGTCGTATTTCTTTACTCTGGTGACCATCCTAGCAGCTGCATTTGAAGCTGTTCGGAGGGGGCTAAGTGAGATTTTGCCATGCCTGTGCGGGTTGCATTCCCGTAGTCCAATCTGGAAAGAACCAAAGATTGTGTGGCCTGTTTAAGGTCATTGGAAGGGATGAAAGGCTTGACTTTGTTGAGTAGTTTCAGGTTGTAGAATGCGCTCTTCGCAGTGCTCTTAATATGTTTGCTCATGTTTAAACGTGGGACCAGAGTGATTCCCAGGGATTTTACAGAGTCGGCCAGGGTAAGATTGCAGTTAAGAGCATCAATGGATTTTAGCCATTCTGTGACTTTGGGGGTCTGCTCATTATTGGATATGAGAAGGATTTCCGTCTTGTCTTTGTTGAGTTTTAGGTGGTTGTGTGATAGCCAGTGCTGGACTTCTCTTAGAGTGTCATTCAGTCTCTGTAAGTCTCCAATTGAGGATGTTTCTAAGTAGATCTGGGTATCGTAAGCATAGAGGTGGAAGGTGATGTTGGCTTTTTTGAGTATGGCAGCGAGGGGCTCCATGTAGATGTTGAACAGTGATGGGGAGAGAACTGACCCTTGTGGGACACCCCAGGTTATGGGAAGTAGATCAGAAGTGTGATTGTTATTTTTTATTTGTTAAGAGCAGTTTTGTAGGAAGGATGTGAACCATTGTAGGACCACCTCGTCTGCTGCGATTCTTTCTTGGAGGGAGTTTATGAGAAGTTTGTGGTCGACCATGTCAAAGACTGCTGATAGGTCAAGGAGTATGAGTAGGCACCATCGGTCTACATCGAGTGATTTGTTAACATCATCTATGACATTCAGGATCGCTGTCTCAGTGCTGCACCCTTTTCTGAAGCCCGATTGGTGAGTAGCCTGAAGGTTATTGCTGTCAATGTGTTGGTTGAGTTGGAGGAGAACACATCTTTCAAGTATTTTGGCTAAGAAGCGGAGGTTGGAGACAGGCCTGAAGTTGTTGGGGTTGTTTGGGTCTGTGCCCGTTTTTTTTTAGTGATGGCTTGACTTGGCCGATTTTAAGACAGTCTGGCATGACTCCAGTTCTCAGGGAGCTATTTATAATCTAGGCCCAGAGAGGGGCTAGTGCAAGGTTCAACTTTTTTGCCAGGTGAGCAGGAATAGGGTCAGCTATGTGGGAGGAGGGTTTGGACCTGTTAATCATTTCAGTGATGTCTGCTTCAGATATGAGGTTAAATGACTTCCAGCAGCTGGGGGAGTGTATGGGGGTGTGTGTTTCCTTCCTTACTGGAGGGCGGGCTTTCCTTGGGTGACAGGATGTGGTCGTCAAGGGAGAGCTCAATCTTGGTGATTTTCTCATTAAAGAAGTTGTCACATAGTTCTTTGGAGGCCTGCATGGTTATTGTGGATGACTTGGATGTTTGTTGTTTAATGATAAGAGTTCTTTGGGACAGTTTTTAGCATGGTTTAATGTGCTGCGGAAAAAGGTAGATTTTTAATTCTTGTGTTTTTTATATTTCCTGCGTTCTGTTTTGAGCTGGTCGAGATGGGTTACGGAAGGGTTGTCTTTCAGAGTTTAGGTCTATATTGAACCAGGATCTCGATGGGGTGTTCCTGGCTCTTTTTTGTTTAAAAGGGGCTTCCAGGTTGGCAAGGGGAATCGGTCTTAAATGTATCGCCCAATGAAGGGATTCTTGTGTACGGGGTAGGCGATGGGTCGTTTGGGTTAATGTGAAAAAGAATGAATTGGTGGTCTGACCAGTCGACAGGAAGCATGTGGTCGATAGTAACTGTATCTTCATGAGCTATAATGGCATCAAGGATTGAGCCTCTGTTATGAGTTTGCTCTTTGCAGTGCTGGGCAAAAATATTATTGAGCAAAAGTTTGTTTAAGGATTGGATCAGAGTATTGTTTTCGTTGTTCCAATGAAGGTTGAGGTCCCCTAGTATTATGTTGTGGGAGACCAATAGTGAGCAGTGTATTATCAGTTCGGATAGGTGTTCTTCGAATGTGAGTGTGTGCCCTGCGGATGGTAGAGGAGATGACAGTATAGCGTTATGTTGTCTTTCGTCGTAATGGTGGAGGTTAGATATTCAAATGTCTTGTAGGTGACGGTGTCAGTTTCAGTTATGGTAATGCTGCTTTTGTGGAGGATTGCAATGCCCCCACCACAATGGTTCTTTCTGTCTTTCTTGATGATTGAGAACCCGGGGGGCACCAGCATGTCAATGATTGGGTAGGAGGATTCATTCAACCAAGTTTCTGTGATGAGCGTGATAGCAATGTCATGGTTCTGGATGGTTTCTGCAAGTTCTGTTGCATGTTTGGTTGCAGATCTACAGTTTATTAGCATGCAGTTGGTTGTTCCCTTGTTGAGTTTCTTAGGGTGATGTGCCATGGGAATATTGATGTGGTTAGCTGGTGGCCTCATCGTTCTTGGTGGGATGCAGTCTCTCCTAAATCCAGTGATTACCTGGATGATGGAGCTGGGGTTGTCAATAGTTGATGATGCGTCATAAGAGTTGGCAAGATCTGTTGCCTCTCTCAGGGACATGTTCATTTGGGTGTCTGAGGCTGGTTTATAAAAGGAGCCGAGATCCAGCTGTGCAGCTGTGCCTTGGGAAGACTTGGGTGTTGATTGTTGGTGTCTGGGAGGTGTAAGCGTTGGGCAAGCTCTAAATGTGTGGTAAGGTTCAATAAGATTTTGTTTATTCCCTGTATTACTATCTCTAATTGGCTTTCCAACAGAGAAAGTCTCTGAGTCATATTCAGTGAGGCGGGGGTAAGTGTGCTTAGTTTCAAGATGACCTGTGTGGGACAGTCCAGAGATGAATAGTGTCTGTCAGTGAGAGTGTGGTTCACGGTGTCATTGGTAACTATGCTGTTCATGATGGTCACCCAAGAAATGTGATGTGAGCACTCTTGTCTTGTTTCAGACAGCCATTTTTTGAGTGTTGATGGAAGGTGAGAGTTCAGTGGATATGTTAGTGGGTCGCCTTCATGAGCTGCCTGAGGGAGAGAGGGTCATGGTAAGGGAAGGGTGGGGGGTTCACCAGGGGGTTGGGGAGTCGTAGTAGAAACGTTCCTCAGACTTGGGTGCCGATTACGATCCGGCAAAAACCGGGTACGAACCGTCGGTCGGAGCGTTTTCTCTGTCCGACTCGTACCCGGTCGTAAAACTTCACAAACATGGAATTACGATTCGCACGGAAACACCATTTCCGTACGAATCGTAAAAAACACCGACCGACGAAAATATACATACGAATGTGCTCCGGGAATGCCGCGACGTGACGTCGGGACGCTGTCAGGCAGCGTTTCACGACCCAGGAACCACGATTCGAACCGACAGTAGTCCGGACGGCAATATTTTCACGGCACCAAAAAAGTGCCGGAAAAGCGAAGTACGTCGCGAAACGACCAGAGTAGGTGGCCCGGTACGCGCCGTACCCCCCCCAGCCCCCGTACATACGCGCCGACCCCCCCAGCCCCCGTACGTTCGAGTCGTACCCCCGTGTATGTACACCCGTGTACGTTCGAGTCGTACCCCCCGTGTATGTACACCTGTGTACGTTCGAGTCGTACCCCCCGTGTATGTACACCCGTGTACGTGTTGTACCCCCTGTGTATGTACACCCGTGTACGTGTCGAACCCCCCGTGTATGTACACCCGTGTACGTGTTGTACCCCCCGTGTATGTACACCCGTGTACGTGTCGTACCCCCCGTGTATGTACACCCGTGTACGTTCGACACGTACATGGGTGTACATACACGGGGGTACGACACATACACGGGTGTACATACACAGGGGGGTACGACTCGAACGTACACGGGTGTACATACACGGGGGGTACGACACGTACACGGGTGTACATACACGGGGGGGTTCGACACGTACACGGGTGTACATACACGGGGGTACGACTCGAACGTACATGGGTGTACATACACGGGGGGTACGACTCGAACGTACACGGGTGTACATACACGGGGGGTACGACACGTACACGGGTGTACATACACGGGGGGTACGACTCAAACGTACGGAGGCTGGGGGGGGTCGGCACGTACGTACGGGTGGCTGGGGGGGGCGGCGCGTACGTACGGGGGCTGGGGGGGCGGCCCGTACGTACGGGGGCTGGGGGGGCGGCGCGTACGTACGGGGGCTGGGGGGGGCGGCGCGTATGCGGGCACATGTCTCCATGGTTGCTATGGGAGTTTGGTGCGGACGGTGTTTTTTCCATACGGTTGTAACATCGGACGCACGGGATGGATCGTAATTCCTCGGTCGGACTTCACTTTTCACATTTGTACGGTAAATCGTCCGTGGACGTGTCGGACACATTTTCCGACCCGAGGACGTGTGGGGAATACTTCCCAATGCGATTCGTATGGACTTTTTACCATGCGAATCGTAATTGCCAGTTTGTACGGCACTTGTGCGATTCGTACGGTAAAAAGACCGGATACGAGTCGTACGGGGAATTTTTTTACCGGATCGTGATCGGCACCTTGGTCTAGATAAGATGTTTTTAGAGTGTGAGTGATGGGTAGTGGTGTAGATAAAGAGAGTGGTGGTGGAGGGGGTAAATTTGAGGTTGGTGGAGTGAGCTGTGAGATTGTTTTGTGTTGTCACTAGTGGGGACAGTTGATTGGGGGATGGGGAGTTGTGCCAGTGGGTAAAGTGCAAATGAGTGGTGGCGCTTCTTAGCGTGGGGAATAGGGATTCAAATTAGGCTAGGCTGGCGTTGTTGGCTTGAATCAAGACTATTCCTTTTCTGTAGATGGTAGCAGATGTGTTGCCATTGAACGTAGGGGAGTTTGAGTTAGAGATTGTCAGTTTGCAGCTGTGAGGGGTGCTAGTTGTTTTGGATATACGAAGGTAGGTCCTATGTATAGTGTTCCATTTTGCAGGTCGTTGGGTGTGGAAAATGAGATCCATTTTCTGTTGGCCTTTAGAGGAGCTGTGGTATACATCACCGAAGAGTGTTTCAGGGTGTTGTTTAATCAGCCTATATTTGAAGTTTTTTTTCACCTTTAGAGAGAGATGGGGAGGGGAAGATAATGGAGAAAGAATTTGGGCCGTGGGGTTTCATGCACTTTGGCATTGAGGGACGAAGGGGAGTTGATGTGGCAGGTAGCATCTTACCTCAGTGGGTACCCTGATGTCGTTTGCGCGTAGATAGGCGGATTTCAACCAGGGGGACTACCCTGGCTATTGGTATAGGAGGGGCAGAGTAATAAAGTGCTGGAGGTGGCCTAGAACCAGCCCAGTCCTTAGTGGCTGGGAGTGTGGGAGTTTACCCAGTCTTTATTGTTTATTTCGTTATTTTATTTTTCTGTGGCTTCCTTTAGAATTTGCATTCATAGTTGGAGAGAGACTGGTTCTGTGATGATTAGTTAGTGCGGTACGAGAGTTGGTTTCCTTTGTCTTTTTCTGTCCTGTGAGGGTGGAATTAGTCCTTTTTTAGTTTCCACCGTAACTCTGTTTCCCTCTTGGTGAGAGTGCCCCTTTCTGTTTGCTGTTACTCAGCCTAGCTTGTGAGAGAGGAATTAGTCCTTTGTTAGTTTCCCCAGTATCCTCAATCTCAGTGGTGAGGGGGGTTTTCCTCCCCCTGAATCCCTGGGAAATGGCACTGGTCTGGTGTAATTAGGTTAATATGGCAGCGCCTATGCAGCCAAGGATCAAGGAGTGATTCCAGCTACCGCTGGGGGAGAGTCACTAGTGCCTCCGTGATGTCCGTAGAGCAGCAGGAGAGGCCCCGCACCTCGGTGATGTTGCAGACTCGGTGCCGTAGCACAGCCGGTCTGGTGTGGCACAGAGGCCCATGGATGAACACGGTGGCCGGTGGAGCGGGATTTTGGGTTCCTAAAGGTGAGGAAATATGAATTTTGTGATCAGTTATGTCCCCTATCGTAGACCCCAACGGCTCCATGTGCATGTTACAAGTACATGTATGTTCCCTCCAGTTCCAGTTATGAAGACGCAAATACATGTGCGTCCACCGTCAACATGTCCTCTTTCAGATCCGCCATGAATGGGTCAGATATTCCATTCCTAAGTATGAAAGGCCACCGACTTTATGTGGTTCACTTTCCACATTTTTACAGATTTAGGTGAGTAGGCCCTGAATTCTGCCATCAAGCCTTTTCCTGCCTTCTGCCTCTGAAAGCTCCAGTCCGAACCTGCATCTGTATCCATGAACTTTGTCCTACTCCCTGCGCGGCTAACGGTGCCTGATCCAGCCTGTTGCCTGCCAAAAACTGTATTTCACCTTCAAGATTATCTGCTCCGCTCCTCATCCGATGCATTCCTGTCTAGTAGTTTAGGTAAACATTCTTCCAGCTACCGTGCAAAGGGCCAGGCCTCACTGTCTTCATGCAAGTAATTCATAGCCCCTGTTACCATGGAAGATTCCTGCCCCCTCGCATCTCATGTAGACATTTAGACGCTTGTACACACACTAACAGTCAGTATAGAATAGATTCCGTCCGAGAGACCTTTCCTTTTGGATAATACAGTTCTTTAAACATAAGATATTAGATATGATTTGGGATTAGGTTGACATGACCCCCCAGACTTCTGTCTCCACATGTAGAGCTAAATGTCAAGTCCCCTTCACCCTCTAGTTGCACGTCAATCACACGTCATGCGGCTGCGCGCGCATCTCTGCCAAGTATTTCTGCTGACATTGCAGGATTCTCTTATGGATCCACCCACTTGTGACATCATGTTTAATGACGTTTCTAGTTACGCCTATGTTTACGCCTATTTTCATTACGTATGTGTAGTATTATCTGTATTATCAGCTGTTACGCCTCTTGCATCTGTCTTAATGTAATACTTTTCATATAAATATCATTACTTGTCAATAATGTATTGCCTTCCCTTCCTGAACCTTCGTGGTGATGGAATTTGAAGCCTACAGTTCGAACTGTAATTCCTTTATACAGGAATAAAGCCTTTTAGAACCTCTAATACCACGGATTCTGCCTCTTATATTTACTGAGTTATTCTTACTAGACTTTACCGCATAAAAAATAGTACCGGTAATGAAATATTTACCACATAAATTGGCGCCCGAATAGGGACACTTTCTCATCTCACGCGCCGGAGGTGCGTTGCACGCCCGGTCTCCTGCCACAGCTGAACGGACAAAAACGCGTACCTGCAGGATTTCCTGTATCTCCCTCCGGCCAAGCGGGGGCGACTGAGGCTGCGATCAACACCCAGACGAGGCGGTGAGAAGTGCGAAGTATCCCGACCAGAGCCTAGCTGAGAGAGCAAGATCCGAGGTATACAGAGGCCCACCAGGTTCCGAAGTTCCGAGTCCAGTCGAGTTGAGTCCAGTCCGGTCCAGTTTCAGTTCAGTTCCGAGGCCTTCCGTTCCGCGCTACCCGGTGAGTACCATTGCCGGGGAGGCATTCAGACGTGCACATAGGTTGTGCCGGTCAAGACGGGTTTGGGTACACAAATCCGGTCTGCACTGTTTTAGCAGTGTATCTGTACTGTTTAGCAGTATATCTAGTATGTCTTGCATATAATTCAGTATTATTTAGTGTCAGTATTATGTCAGTAACTAGTTTTCTATTAATTATCATCGTTCATTAAATGTTAAATGTTTTAATACGTTCTACATATTGTGGTGTGAATGATTGTTCATTATTGTATTTATTGTATTAAGTGTGTTCAAATAATAAGGTCTAAAAATGCCGCTCTTTTCAAAACTAAGACAGATCAAAACCAGAAAAGGGGTACTCGAAGAAGCTGTTCCCATTCCACCTAGGGACACTCCAGGGTACTTTATGTATGATAATCATGGCCTAGATGCCGTATTATTTCTTGATTTATGGGTGGACTACACCAAAGATTTACCAGAAAGTCAGAGATGGCCCGCAGCTGGGACCTGGGATGCAGATTGCATCATGAGAGTAGAAGAAGTATTATGGAAAAATAAAGCCAGACAGTCACAGAAAGATGCTATTGAGTTATGGCGTAAAGAATCGCATAGGCGCACAGAGAAAGCGCTCAGACTGGAAGAGAAAAGTAGGGAGAACTCAAATAGAGCCCGAGAAAACGTATTAGTTGAGGAAGGTATCCGAGTAAAAACAGAACAAGTAGACAGACAACGAAACACTCTTATGAATGGTATGTATCCTCTTCTGGCCGAAGGGTTACCCCAGGCCACCCCGGAAATACCGAAAGACTTGACGCCTCCATTACTCCCGATAAAAGCCCATCCCAAAACAGCAAAAGACGTTTTCCTTTCTTCCTACTTAGATGATGTAGCTCCTGAATATGCTAATGCTCCGCCACACGCACCGCCCATCGATGGTGCTCAACGCCAAGATCATCCGTCTGTATCCCCGCAACAATAAACTCCTACGCACATTCCCGCAGGCCCATCTGTTTCTACCGCTTTTCCTACATCTACAGTTTCTATCTTACATCCAACAAATCCTTTCGTGCCTAGCACCTCAGACGGTGCGACAGGAGGTACGACAGAAATTTTTGCCACGCCACCCCGAGGAAATAAATTATCCCTTAGAGATTTAGCATACGAACGTACACCCCAACTAGCAACTTCCGACATGTTTAAAGAGCATCTAGTGGATTGTAGATATGATCCTGTGCCCGGTAGACGGGACGGTATGCTGCTGTCATCACTACGTATACGACGAGCTTCAAGGTATTTAGCGACGCTACCAGGAATGGTGGCACATTTAGATAATATATACCACTTTATCCAATCAGGGCGAGGCCCTGAAAGTATTGACGAAGCCATGGAATACCAGAAAGTGGATGTACAGAGACAACTGTTACGCTTCTTCATAAACTGTGTGATCAGAAACCAAGACAGGCCTGAGGTAGAGCAGAAGGAAATACAAGTACTTACCAAATGGGGTCAGAATATATCAGAAGGGAAACACGATAAACAGACATGTATAGTAGTTATGTGCCGAAAGATCCGCAAAGAAGTAGAACGAATACATAAAGAAAGATTAGAGACAGACCAACATGAATCAGAGGGAGAGGAGGCCGAAGAATCAGAAATGCCCACAGGACACTTAGAGACAATGGCTTATGTAGGTAAAGGAAGATCTTTTAATAATACCAGATGCTTTAATGATCCGATACGTCCGATACGTCCAGAATGTAACAGAAATTTTCAAGCCCCTATGGTAAATACAAGGTCTCCTGAACACCTATTCCAGGCTGCTGATAAACTACTCCGAGACCGAAGGGGGTACCATATGCTCGATTCTATGGATGAACAAGAATTAGCCAGGTCAGCAGTACAATGGGCTGACAGTCCCGACAAATACAGTGAAGATGCACTAGCACACACGTTTCTGAACCTTACCCCATACGAACAGCGTGTAGCTGGTATATACATGATTCAACACCTCCTCATATTATATAAAAGCCAACACTCCGATCCAGGACCCTTACCTGACATATTGACTGAATTACTCACGAATAAATGGAGAGGGTCAGGTACTGATTTAATTAAAGAAATTCTAGAATTTCGAAACCAGTATATAGTTTTCGTATGCCCAGAACATGTTCCAGTTCCCACTATGGGAAGAAAAATGTATCACATAGATAGACAGAATCCCTTACGCGAAGTACACCCAATCAGAGGTGAAGATAATAACTTTACACGCGTGTTTGTGTACACGCCTATAACTAAAATTGAATTATTAGAAATGAAGAAAGTAGTACCCAGCCATGACAAGGATCCAGCAGGTTTCCACCGTGAGATAAAAGACATGTTGCTCATGGGAGAGTATACCTACCCCGACATTATGAAAATATTGAAAGTGTTAATGCCTGCCGGTGTTTACGAGAAACTCAAAGAAAAGGAATGGGAGGTGGGAGACCAAAAGATAGATTGGACAGCATTAGAAAACGAAGAAAAGGCCCGAGCTGCAGGATCAGGGCTTGGGGAAAAGACTACAGCACTACCAGGATTACTAGTACAGGTACTCCCACGTTTATTACCTACGAAAAAGGAGGACTGGGGTGCAATCTCAGCCTGTAAACAAAAGCAAGATGAAGACACTAGTGATTTCTATTCCCGATTTGAAAAATGTTTTGGTATCAATAGTGGCATAAAAGCAAGTAGCGAGTCATATCCACATCTGTTTGTGACAAAATTAGTTGAAAATTCCCTGCCGCAAGTTAAGAATAGAGTATTGAAATTTGAGAGTACCTGGCAAGGTAACACCCCGTCACAGATGTTACAGATGTTACAATATCACCACAATAGAATTAGAGAAGAACAAGAACATGAACAAAGACGTATGAAAGATACGAAAATGAAAATGCTTGTTGCCCAGTCAGTTCCAGCTGATGGTCATAAAAAAGGGGATTCCGCAGGTCCGACGAAAGGGACATGCAACTATTGTAAGCAACAAGGTCATTATATACACGATTGTTCAGTTCTGAAACATAATATCGCCACGGGTAGAACACAGGAAAGACCACGTCCACCTAGACAGGATCAGAATCAACAACAAATCCCTCAGCATGCACAACCTAGGTCAGCTCCGCAACAACTAGCTCCGCAACAGGCAGCTCTACAACAGACCGTAGCACCACCACAAGCGCAGCCTATTGCTGCCACACAAGCAACAACGCAACAGATGTACCAGTATGCACAAAATGACTATCCCGATTATCAGCGATACACATGAAATAGCCTAGAGAGGGAAGTTGGCTTACCCCTTATCGAGGTTCCTGTAGATCAAGAGGGACCTTATGTACATAGTGAACTATTAGGGGAAGACAGAAAGTTTTTACTTGATACAGGGGCAAGCAGAACAACTATACGACGCAGTGAAGTTCCAGGGGCACCCCTCTCAGGCTCACAGAATATTTCCCTTGGATTCTCAGGAAAGCCTATCATTAATGAAGTAACGCAACCCCTTCCACTTACGGTTGGTCCATTGACACGAACCACAGATTTATTGCTTACTAAATCATGTCCAGAAAACTTGTTAGGTATAAAAACATTGAAAGCTCTAGGAGCTATAATATGTTGTTCTCCGGAAGGAGTACGATTATTTTTACGTGATTTCAAAGGTCACTACGTGTCCAGAGACATGGATTACCGGCTGCAGAATTTACCTACACATCTATGGGCACAAGGCCCAACTGATGTTGGTTGCATGAACATTACACCATATCGAGTCACACTAAAAACAGGAGTAGTACTACCACGAATGCGACAATACAAGTTACCACCAGATGCTGTTGTGGCTTTACTGCAAATCATTGACGAGCTCATTGCACAAGGAGTGGTTGTAGAAACCGACTCCAATGTATGTAATTCCCTGATAATTCCGATTCTTAAAAGAACGGATCCAAAAGCATCACCAGTATATCGATTAGTTATTGATCTGCGCGAATTAAATAAATGTATTGTACCACAATACCCTGTGGTCCCAGATATCTCTTCATTACTAACAGCTATTGACTCAGAAGCAACGTTCTTCACTGTAATTGATCTCAAGAATGCCTTCTTTAGCGTCCCAATAGATCCGGAAAGTCAATATTTGTTCGGATTCAGTTTGAATGGACGAAGTTTTAAATTCACACGCGCACCTCAAGGATTTACAGAAAGCCCCAGCATCTATAGCCAAGCACTGAAACGAGAACTTGACAGTATCCACATGCCAGTTAACACTGCCTTACTTCAATATGTCGATGATCTGCTGATCACCGCCCGAAGCGAACCTGAATGTGAAAAAGCATCACTGACGGTTTTAAGATTTCTGGCCGACAAGGGGCACAAGGTGTCCCCTTCTAAGCTGCAATTCTGTGTCCAGCAAGTTGTTTACCTTGGGCACTCGCTGTCCAAGGAGGGAAGACAGCTTACACCCGACCGCATCCAGTTAATTGCTAACATGTCACCACCAAAGACACAAAAGGAGGTGCGGGCTTTTATAGGTCTCACTTCATACTGTAGGCAGTGGATCCCTCAATATGCATTTCTAGCAAAACCACTCATCCAGTTGACAACACAGGAGGCAGCCACATCGACTGTCCTCCCTTGGACTCAAGAACATACACATGCCTTTGAAAGCTTAAAGAAAGCTTTATGCCAAGCACCTGTTTTAACAACACCATGTTACAGTAAGCCTTTTACACTCTTTGTTACAGAACGCGAAGGTACTGCCTTGTCAGTACTCACTCAGGAACAAGCAGGATCACACAAACCATGTGCTTATTTCTCTAGTACATTAGATCCAGTAGCTCAGGCTCTTCCTGCGTGCCTGAAATCAGTGGCAGCAACAGCTTTAGCAATCAGACAAAGCGATGCCATAGTGTTAGGACATCAATTGACAGTACAAGTACCACACGCAGTAGAGGTTCTCTTGAACCGCACACAAACACAACACTTGACTATAGCGAGACTCACCGGTTATGAATTAACATTGTTTCAGCCACATATAGAAATCAGACGTTGTAATACGTTAAATCCTGCCACACTTTTGCCCGTAAATGGAACAGATCCATTAGCACATGATTGTATTGAAGTCATTACTATCACGACGAAACCCAGACAAGACTTGACAGACATCCCTTTATCAGATCCAGACCTGACATTGTATGTAGATGGTTCATGTATGAGAACAAGTACAGGAGAGTTAGTGGCCGCTTACGCAGTCACAACAGACACTGAAGTCATTGAAACAAATTGTATTAACACTTTGTCAGCTCAAGCAGCAGAGCTCATCGCTCTGACACAAGCCTGTATTCAAGCCAAAAATAAGAAAGTCAACATATACACAGATTCACGTTATGCATTCGGAGTCGTTCATGACTTCGGCGTGCTGTGGCGAGAGAGAGGTTATTTAACTTCTCACGGTGCCCACATCCAACACGGACCCCTCATTCAAGCCCTATTAGACGCAATTCATCTACCTACTGCAATATCGATTATGAAATGCAAAGCCCATACAAAAGTTACCGATATCATTTCTCAGGGTAATGACCTAGCTGACAGAACAGCTAAACAGACTGCTCAGAATCAGACTCATACAACTGACACGACAAAGACAATAGTTCAGACACCAACACATTGCATGACAGTTAAGGATCCCGCCCTTGATGTAATTGACATACAGACACATGCTACACCAGAAGAAATAAAAAAATGGACTGAATTAGGAGGGATCCAAACGAATCAAGGATGGATGACGAAGGAAAAATCTATATGGTTTCTTCCCGACTCCATGGTTCAAGTCATCATTAACACAATACATAGTCCAGCGCACCTAGGAGAAAAAGCTATGCTAGACAGTATTCAACACATTTGGTTCAACAAACACTTGCGAGCAGCAGCCAAACAGAAAGTACGTACCTGTATGATATGTTGTCAGTTTAATCCAGGTAAAAGCATCCCCGTAGAGCAGGGTGGATTTCAACCTCCCGATCATGCTTTTGAAGTCCTCCAGATGGATTATATCCAGATGGAACGATGTCGAGGATTCAAATATGTTCTCGTAGTTGTCTGTGCTCTTTCCCGTTGGACAGAAGCCTACCCGGTTTCAGATTACACTGCCCCGACTACTGCCAAACAGCTAGTTCGAGAATTCTTCCCACGATTCGGTTTACCACGTGTCGTGTACTCAGATAACGGCCAGCCGTTCTCATCTGAACTAATGAAACACGTTTCACTTCTGTTAGGTTACCAATGGAAATTCCACTGTGTTCGACATCCCGAGGCAGCAGGTCTTGTGGAACGTCATAATCAAACTCTGAAAATTAGATTGTCCAAAATATGTAGAGAAAAAGGTGTCGATTGGATAGTAGCCTTACCAGTTGCGCTCTTTTATATGAGAATGGTAGCACATTCTCGAACAGGGCTATCCCCGTACGAGGTGATCTTCGGTAGACCACCAAATATGTGGGGGACGCCTATACCTCGCAAAATCACTGATGTTGACTGTAATATGCTGACAGATTACCTGGCTTCCTTGATGTCTGCACTACAATCTTGTCGTTCACAGGTAGCTGCAGCTTTTCCCGATAACACTGAGGTGAAGCCCCATGACGTGGTTCCAGGTGATCTGGTTCTTGTGAGGAACTTCGACCGGAAGACCCAGTTGGAGCCCAGGTGGAAATCGCCCAAACTCGTCTTGCTGACAACAAGGACAGCCGTGAAGGTTGAAGGACGTAAAGGGTGGTTACACTCGAGTCATATCAAGAAATTTTATGGACTACCGTCCGATGTGAACACTCAGCCCTGCATTCCCTCACAGACAGACTCAAAGCTCCCCTTGGTTGAACAGACAAAAAATGAACTCTATAAACTGAAATTAAGGTCTAGCAAGTCAGACAATTTGATTGTTTAAGTCCTCTCCAAGGTGAATCGGTTGAATTTGTCTCTGACATGTATCCTCTAGACCGAAATAGAGAGAGAAATAGACAGATAAAGCTTAAAAAACATGCGTACTGTAAATCGCTTCGTAGTCACTGCACAGTTACATTATTAATTTTGTTTTTTCTAAGTCTTTTGATCATCATTTCTAGTGTATTGTTACATATGTATTACCCTATTTCTAAGCATGCTTACAATGTTACCGCAGAACATTCTTTTAGTGAATTACCTCCGCATGAGTTGTCTTATAGATTTGCGCTGCGCAACAACACTTTTATTAGTATGTTACATCATTCCCATCAGACCCGTAATGCTACCAATTGTTGGATATGTGGCCGACTCCCTCCCTATCAGAACTATAAGGGAGTTTTGCCCCTCTTTCCGTATCCGTTCACACACAATGGCTCCTGTGGAGCATGGTTTAGTTTGATTAATTCCCTAGATTCAAATTCCGTAGTTTATCAAGACAACTGGGTATGGGGAAACCTGAACCTAGTTTTGCTTAAAGTCTGCTACCCTAACAAGGAGGGACTTCCCAAAAGAACAGGAACTGATCTAGAAAATGAAGTATATGGATTAGGTAATTTTACACTTAACCTCCTGATTCTGAATGTTGAATCCGAAGCTACGCCAATCCTGCCCGCTATGTCAGTATTCCCAGTTAAAGGGGAATTATGTGTAAGAAAGAATGGTTCCATACACATGGGCCATAGTAAATGCACCACTGTAATAAAATTCAGTGATCAAGGCAAATCTACATTTAGAGCTTCCCGTCATTCTTACTTCATATGTGGCCAGACCGCATATATACGTCTACCTCCAGATTGGGATGGTACCTGTTACATAGCATTCCTTCTGCCACCTGTTTTCCTAGCCCCTCCTGACTATCACAGAAATACCCATTTAGTACACAATAGACAGCAGAGAGATCTCCCGATTGTCGATTACACTGAAACGGCATGGGAGCAATACGCAGATTTCAATAAAGGTTTCTTTCCCTATATAGGTACAGTCACTAATAGTAAGCTGATACGTAGATTAACTAGAACCCTTGAAGCAGTAGTGAACGAGACTACTTCCGCCTTAGGCAATTTAACAGAAGAGCAGTCTGCTATGCGGATTGTTGTGCTTCAAAATCGTCTTGTCCTTGACGTCATCCTGGCCGATAGGGGCGGAGCTTGTAGGGTCATCGGATCAAGTTGCTGTGTTTTCATACCAGAAAATTCGCCGTCAGTATATAAAGCCATAACTCGCCTTCATAAGATTATAAGCCAGATACACCAGAGTCCAGGCACCTGGACTTGGTCCGGTTGGTTCTGGAGCGTGTTGTCAGCCTGGGGATGGAGGATCCTATCCTTCCTAGGTATTGGCTTTCTCATACTATTCAGTTGCTGCTTATGTCTACAATGTGGGCCAGCGATTTGTGGTCTGTGTGCCACATCGTGTATCCCGCATCCAAGTTTTCGTTCAAGATCCCGGAAGAAGAAAGAAGAACAAATGATGCTATATGAACAGATCGATGGATTGCTGAAGATCGATATCTCCTGAGGGTCCGTAGGGGACAAGGAGGGAATGAGGAAATATGAATTTTGTGATCAGTTATGTCCCCTATCGTAGACCCCAACGGCTCCATGTGCATGTTACAAGTACATGTATGTTCCCTCCAGTTCCAGTTATGAAGACGCAAATACATGTGCGTCCACCGTCAACATGTCCTCTTTCAGATCCGCCATGAATGGGTCAGATATTCCATTCCTAAGTATGAAAGGCCACCGACTTTATGTGGTTCACTTTCCACATTTTTACAGATTTAGGTGAGTAGGCCCTGAATTCTGCCATCAAGCCTTTTCCTGCCTTCTGCCTCTGAAAGCTCCAGTCCGAACCTGCATCTGTATCCATGAACTTTGTCCTACTCCCTGCGCGGCTAACGGTGCCTGATCCAGCCTGTTGCCTGCCAAAAACTGTATTTCACCTTCAAGATTATCTGCTCCGCTCCTCATCCGATGCATTCCTGTCTAGTAGTTTAGGTAAACATTCTTCCAGCTACCGTGCAAAGGGCCAGGCCTCACTGTCTTCATGCAAGTAATTCATAGCCCCTGTTACCATGGAAGATTCCTGCCCCCTCGCATCTCATGTAGACATTTAGACGCTTGTACACACACTAACAGTCAGTATAGAATAGATTCCATCCGAGAGACCTTTCCTTTTGGATAATACAGTTCTTTAAACATAAGATATTAGATATGATTTGGGATTAGGTTGACATGACCCCCCAGACTTCTGTCTCCACATGTAGAGCTAAATGTCAAGTCCCCTTCACCCTCTAGTTGCACGTCAATCACACGTCATGCGGCTGCGCGCGCATCTCTGCCAAGTATTTCTGCTGACATTGCAGGATTCTCTTATGGATCCACCCACTTGTGACATCATGTTTAATGACGTTTCTAGTTACGCCTATGTTTACGCCTATTTTCATTACGTATGTGTAGTATTATCTGTATTATCAGCTGTTACGCCTCTTGCATCTGTCTTAATGTAATACTTTTCATATAAATATCATTACTTGTCAATAATGTATTGCCTTCCCTTCCTGAACCTTCGTGGTGATGGAATTTGAAGCCTACAGTTCGAACTGTAATTCCTTTATAGAGGAATAAAGCCTTTTAGAACCTCTAATACCACGGATTCTGCCTCTTATATTTACTGAGTTATTCTTACTAGACTTTACCGCATAAAAAATAGTACCGGTAATGAAATATTTACCACAAAGGCAAGATTCTGATGTCTGGATAAGACCGGTGGAGCCCCTCCTCTACTCACCTGATAAGGTGTGCCAAACCATCATGAGCTTATGGCGCGGGATGCCCGCACCTTCTTGGGGGTTTTTCTCGGGTGTCAGCGCAGATAGCCTACCCTGTCCGGACGCCAGCTCGTAGGTGACCTAAGCTCAAGGAGTTATTTTATCTCCGTGTTTAGGTCATAATCAAGGGGGCATAGATTTACTTCAGATTTTTGGCCGCCACCCACTATTAGTTTGTAGGCGACCTTCTTCCCCCATTCGAGTTGTGAGAGGGCCAAAGCTACCCCACTTACAGTAAACACGTCCGTGCACTCACTACACACCACCCTCACACTTGGTCCTGATGAAACGCCAAGGATCGTTTAGACCATTTCAGGCGTGAAACATGTCGACCTCAGCATAGTTATCCGGGCACATCGCGCCCACGCTGGTAACTTCTAACCTACAGGTTTTTTACCTTGCCAAGGGTACCTCTTCATTAAAAAACTTTTTTCTGGCAACCCTTAGGCAGTTTTAATACGCACTGCATGCAGGCACTACTCCCCACATTAGATCTTCTACCCACACACCCACATGCACCCATCGGCAGCTCTCTAAAAAGATCTCCGCAAAAGAGACCCTTCGGGGGACCCGTAGGGCATTGCATCGCCGGCCCGACGAGGAGCAACAGCCCGATGATGAAGCATGCCATCCCTTGGGATGTGTGAGGGCAACTAGAGACAATTTGCGTCTCTCCCCACCCCTTGACCTGGCACCCCTCTCCTTCTCTCTTTTTTCGTGTCCTCTCATCTTTGATTACTGCGTGTTGACTCCTTGCAACACTCACCCTGGAACAGTGCCCCCTGTTTGATTTACTGATGTATGCAATGATACATGTGTGCATAAAATCGAATTTGAATAATTGTTTTCGAAATCACCAGATATGACCTCTCCATAAACCTCGAGCCATAAATACGTGGTCAGGCAGATCACAGGTGGGGTGACACGTACCCAACAGAACAAACATGCGAACAGAAAAAACCCAGATTAATCCCACAGTTGGCAGCGTCACCACAATGATCCTGGGAGACTGGCCCAAATAAAGTGCACGCGGACTGAGGGTGCGTAATGTTTGGTGCCACATGAAGTTAGGAACACTCAGCCAATCAGGACACAGCACATGCACTGATCACGTGCTCTACATGCTGGACATCTGGACACGTTGGAGTATCCCATCATGAAAACTCAAAATCAGGCACAACTCAAGACTCATTTTGAAATTGTAGGCATGCATCAAGGTTTGATCTGTTGCATATTGTGATTTGCATTTTAATGTGTGAATCAAAAATTGTATATGAATCAGAGTATGAAATATTTACTGTGATGTAAATCAATTTTTACAGAAAGTGAAAGCCAAACTGGAAAAAACGTTATATATTTTGGAGACAAATGTAAAACTATTTTTGCTCCGTACTAAAGTGGATTAGAAATGTTTCAAGCCCTATGAATTTTCTTATGCTATAGAAGTCTTTTGCAAATCCCCCAATAATGATTTCTTAATTTCTTCTACAGCATAAGTGAATACATAGGCCATGATACAATAATAACCAACTTCAGTACTGAGTCCATTTAATATTTTTGACATTTGAAAAATACTTAAGTCACTTGAAGTAAGTATTGCCATTGTGAAATGACCTAACAAGAGATTTTTACAAATATTGGCACCACATTGCAGTAATTGTTAACACACATTGACTCATATTTGATTTTTTATAAATACTTACATTTCTGCTTTTTTTGTTTTGTACGCACACTGTACAAAGGACATTTTCCTTTATATCATTTTTTTGTGACATAAGTTCACTATTCTAAACAACAAACCAGAACCATTCAGAGGTGTTAAACAATTCCTGGATTGATTTTAAAATGTTTAAGAGACAAGCTCATAATTTGTATAGCAGCAATAATGGGATTTAATCAAAATGTATGAAGATGTTCCCTACATGTATGAGATAATGCTAAACATGCTCTAAAGTTTTAAACCTTTAAAGCAGGTGCAGCATTCTGCCCATCTTTGGCTTGTTTTGCATTTGTTTCCCTAAGTGGGAAAAGTATGACCAGACGTGGGTCTCGTGCTCGCTAGGCCACCGGATTGAAGCTAGCCTGGCTGATGAGGGGTGATACCCGTAAATTGGTCCTAGGATGCTTGTTTCTGATCCATGGAGGACCTGGCCTGCCAGTTCAGGCTAGACTTTTCCCATTGGGAGCAGGGTCAAGACTAATTTGCATATGGCTGGGTTCAAACTGGAATGGCTTGGCTAGCAAAAAAACAATGGATTTAATCCAGATTTGTGACTGGGGTAAATGTTTGACTTGTTCATCATTCCATCCATCATCTGTTCTTTTTGCATTTGCTACCCTAACCGGGAAAGGTATGCCCAGATGTGGGTCCTGTGCTCGCTATACCACCGTATTCAAGCTAGCCTGACTGGTAAGGGGTGATACCCCGAAACCAGTCCCAGGATGCTTGTTTCCGGTCCAGGGAGGACCAGGCCTGGCAGTTTTGGCTGGACTAGGGTCAAAATTGATTTGCATATGGCTGGGACCAAAATGGAATGGCATGATGTGCAAAAAACACAATGGATTTAACCCAGAACTGTGACTGGGTTTGAATATTTGATTTGTCCAGCATTCTGTCCATCATCTGTTCTTTTCGCATTTGTTGCCCTAAGTGGGAAGGGTATGCCCAGCGGTGGGTCCTGTGCTTGCAAGGCCACCTGATTCAAGCTAGCCTGGCTGATGGGAGGTAATACCCCAAAAAAGGGTCCCAGGTTGCTTGTTTCTGATCCGGGGGGACCTGACCTCGCAGTTTGGGCTGAACTGTTCCCACGGGGAACAGGTTCAAAACTGATTTGCATATGGCTGGGTCCAAACTGGAATGGTGTGGCGAGCAAAAAGACAATAGATTTAATCCAGCACTCTGTCCATCATCTGTTCTTTTTACATTTGTCACCCTAAGTCGGAAGGGTATGCTCAGTTGTTGGGATGTGATCTAATTTCTCCTTATCTAATGATATACCCCAAATATTTTTCCGCAGTGGCAGCTAGCACATATTGTTTTGTGGATTAATATGCAAACCTTCCTGGGCAACTGAAGAGAGAACAGCTCTTATGTGTGCAGCATGGTCTAACCAACCAAAGCTTTAATTGACACTATTGTCCAGTTATGTATATATGTATAACCCAGATACAGTTGTCATAAAAGATTAATTAAATACCGGAAAGTCGCAGCTGTCCCATGCAGCCCAAATGGTAATACCAGGAACTGAAGAAGTGTGAAGACAGTATTTTCATGTATATGCAGGACTGAGTGTATCTGCCAATAGCTCTTAGAGAGATCAAGACTACATGTGGGACTTCAGACAGCCAACTCATTGGATATGAGTCAAACTGAGATATTTTATTAAGTTTTCAAACATCAGTGCGAAACCTGATGCTTCTTTATGTTTTCTGGGCCAAAACTACAGGAATATTACACTGCAATATTGCTCAATAAACTTAATATTTAATATTTTCTGAACCTCCTTTCAAACTGTTTTTAGAATCCTACATGGATGATAATTTTGTATTTTATAAGGTTTTGTGATGATAAATGATAACTTGATTGAGTGTGCCAGGGTTCTTTGTTGAATATTTTGGACAGTTCTCTAATGATCTGACTTATTCTTTCCTTGGTTCCTGTTTTAGATTATATCCTACATTCCGTTTTTCTAAGTTATCATTGGAAGGCTTTATTTCAGAGATGATGATGAAAATGTGCAACCCCTATCTATGATATATTTAGCACTTCCTTTTTATTTCTGGCTTCTCAGTTTGATAGGTGACTTAGTTTACCAGTTTTACAGCTTTTTAATCTCCTTTCTATTTTGCTAAAAACTAATTCTGAATTGAGTATAACATCAATAATGACTGATCCCCTGATTGGAAAACCCAGACTGTGGCACCCCGGTTAGAGAAATTATGTTTTTTTAGCTTTCTCAATGTTAGTTTGGATTATCTGTCTCACTTTTTTCAAATGTGTTTTAACCGAAAAGCATACTCTAATGGGGTTTTTTCCAAATTGTCTGCCTGCTCCCGCCACTACCCCCTTGCCATATTCCCATATTGCACAATGCTCTAGATTTCTTCCTGAACAATAATTTGGCTGGAGAACACGTTTTAGAGGCTTCATCATGAGTACTAAAGGCAAACAGAAGAAGGGTAATATTATATTCCAGTTCATGGCTTCCTCATCCATCATCTTCATTAGTAAGGCTTTAATGGTGCCATTTTATCTCCCCACAGGTTTTTGGATGATAGTAGATGTTTGAAGCCCTGTGATTCCTAAATGGGGTGCCCTTATCGGTTACTATTTCTCTACAAAATCATACTTGTGGAAATATCTCAATTATCAAGCTGGCTATAATATTAGTAATAACATTTCTCAATGAGATTGTCTCCGAGCATTGGTTGGCATAAATGAGCAACACTATATTGTACTTATGTTCTTGTGCTGATGGTAGTTATAATATACATACAAACTCCATCAATCAATCAATCAAGGTTTGTAGAGCGCAGCTACTCACCCAGATGGGTCTCAAGGCGCTGGGGGCGAGAGGTAAGCGTGCAGCTCTTAGGCATTCACGGAGTATCGTCGGAGGCCAGGGGGTCAGTGGACTTCCCTCGCCTTTCGGGGTACGTGCGGGGCTGGACGCTCAAGGTGATTCATCGAAGAGCCAGGTCTTGAGGTCCTTCAGGAACTTGGAAAGAGTTGGTGTCAGCGGAGGTGGAGAGGAAGAGTGTTCCATGCTTTAGCTGTGACAAAGAAGAAGGAATGACCTCCTGTTCTGGTCTTCTTGGTGCGTTGTACTGTTGCGAGGGAGAGCTGGGACGGGCGGAGGGATCTCTGGGGTGCGTGGAACGAGAGACGGTGGTTCATGTAGGGCGGGCCAGTGTTGTAAAGGGCTTTGTGGGCATGAAGCTTGAAGGTGATTCTCTTCTTGATGGGGAGCCAATGTAGTGCCCGTAGGTGTTGGGTGATGTGGCAATGGCGCGGTAGGTTAAGGACTAGTCTGGCGGCTGCATTCTGGATGTTCTGGAGTTTGCAGGTGAGATTCTTGTTGATCCCGACATAGAGTGTGTTGCCGTAGTCCAGTCTGCTGCTGATGAGGGTGTGGGTGATGGTTTTCCAGTATTCTAGGGGGATCCAGTTGAAAGGTTTGCGTAGGAGACGGTGGGTGAGAAAGCAGGAAGAGGTGACGGCGTTGATCTGGCGGTCCATTTTGAGTTCGGAGTCCAGGATGTTTCTAAGGTTGCTTGCGTAGTCCGTTGGGGGGGTTCCCTAGGGGTGGGGGCCACCAGGTGTCACTCCAGGTATGGGGATGTGGGCCTATGATGAGGACTTCGGTTTTGTCTGTGTTCTTTTGTAGGCAGCTGTTTTTCATCCATCTGGCGACTGCTTCCATTCCTTCTTGAAAGTTGTGTTTCAAGATGTTGGGTTCGTTGGATAGTGAGAGGATGAGTTGCGTACGATACAATGTTGACTCTGTGTGATCTGACAATGGGAGTGAAAGGGGCCATGTAGACTTTGAACAGGGTAGGGCTGATGGAGGATCCTTGGGGGACATTCGCAGGTGGTTGGTGTAGGCTCCGAGATGAAGGGAGGTAGTCTGACCCGCTATGTTCTGTCAGAGAGGAATGAGCAAATCCAGTGGAGGGCTTTGTTTCGGATTCTGCATTGTGGAGTCTGCAGGCTAGGGTACAGTGCGAGACTGTGTCGAAGGCTGCAGAGAGGTCCAGGAGGATGAGGGCCACAGTCTCACCTCGGTCCAGGAGGGAGCGGATGTTGTCAGTTGCGGTGATGAGTGCGGTCTCTGTGCTGTGGTTTTTTCTGAAGCCTGATTGGGAGGAGTCGAGGATGTTGTTCTCATCGATGAAGGAGGCGAGTTGGCTGTTGACAGCTTTTTCAATGACTTTCGCTGGATAGGGAAGTAGGGAGATCGGTCTGTAGTTCTTGAGGTCGGTGGGGTTCGCCGATGGTTTCTTTAGGCTATGCTGGAGCACGAGGTTCCGCTGATCACTTACACCGCACCTTGAACACCGCGCACATTTCAGATCGATGGATCCTTTTTGTCAGCTGAGATGTCAAAGTTAAATCTTAACATAAACCATTACTAAATGTTATTACTTTAATGTAGTCAATAACGAGAGTTAAGCTGATTTAAATGGTTTTATTTAAATCTTTTTGTTCTTCATTTTTTTATTAAAGTATTATTCACCAAAAGATCATCTTTAACAATCAATCAATCAATCAATTTTCGGTAATATGAATCAATTAAGTTAATCTAAGCATCAATACAATAAATGTAACAAGCGTGTTCCATTAAGAAATGTCCGGATTCTAAGCTTGGTAAACTTAATTGCAGAAAAAAGGTTAAAAGGTGTCGGTACAGAAACCCATGAGGAGTTCTGATGAGAGATTTGAGCATTAGCATAAAGCTCTAGCAAAATAAGCTGGAATGTATTCTCAGCTCATATAACAGCACATCAAAAAATAACTAAGACTTCCCATAAATTGATGCCCAAGAAACTCAGTACAGAGTCTCCTCTCAGGGAAAAGGGAATAGGTCTGCTCTGCATCAAAGGATGGAAGAATCTTCCTAACTAGCTACGACCACGCACCAATAATGAAAAAACAGGTTTTCTACGTCGCAACATATTATTTCCTCTTCATGTTGACCAATAAGATTTCAGCATGTTCCTGGGAACAGATCTACTTCCCATCTTCTCACCAGAGTACAATCATCTTTAAATCATGTACCCTTGAATGTTGCCGGAAAATCCTTTCTTGTTTGTAATATTGTCCTTGCATGAATGTTCTGCTCGATTTTCCCAGCCTTCTTGTGAGGAAAAGATGATTAAATGTGACTTCAGTCTCTTACCATTCAAGTCTAAGGGTTAGAGTAGTGAATGGAGCCTATTTACTAGGCACTTCGACATGATTCTGTGCTCTTCCCCATAGATCAGGGCTCGCACACATAGCCTAGGGGATAGATTCGTTAGTATTAGGGATAACCTGTCCTGTAGTGAGGGTATTTCATGGAGCTGTGCTGAATTTAGGCCTGGTAGGCCTCAAACGGGAGAGACTCCATCTTTCTTTCTGCTCCGGCAGCTTGGGATGCTTCTAGGTCAAACGTAATGTTTTAGTTATGAGGTGTTATTCGCTTGGAGAGAACCGGTTCAGGCCGGCCCTTATCGAAGGATTGTATTTTTCTTCATGCCGAAGACACTACATCAGGCCGGCCGGCTGGGAAAGTGTCCTTGGTACGGGGAGGTACAAGAATTTGGTGGGCGGCAGGTTACGGGCCGGAATTTTCCATGAGGAAACGCACCTCTATATTAGTGAAAGTCTGAGGCAGTTACATGTTCAGTCCGTAGGCGGCATCTAGCCGTTAGCAGTAAAGCTACTACTTATTCCAGGGAAGACAGACGCCATCTTGAAGGCGGAGAAGAACCGAGAGACAGATGCTTTCCTAGCAGAATAGCCAGAGAGGAGAGAGTAGCCGATAAGGAAGAGGTCCCAGTGACTCGGAGAAGGGTGATTCCAGGCGAGCCGAGGCACAGACGAGAAGGGAACCTAGATGACCACTGAGTGCAGGCTACATACTACTAAGGTGATGTCGACCCTTTCTTATTAGAGTGTACAACTTAATCTTTCACTTTTCTTTGCAGGTTATGTGTTATATCGTAATGTTATGTGATTGTGTATGTAATGAGTAATAAAGTATCCAGTTTGTAGTGAACCAACATGCGCTGCGTGTTCTTGTATAAGAGGGTAGCCTATTCTTCTAGTCAGCTGCGGCTACATGAACAGATGTTAACCCTGATCAGGTAAGTGGTAACTGAATAAGGGAAAGAGGAGCCCCTCGAACCTGAGAACAGGCTATGCTCGAACTGGCAATCCTTGTGTGATCTGATGAATAGTGAGACTGATTCCCTTTTTGTATGTTATGGTGATCATAGGATGAACTGTCGTATGAGACTGCCGTCTAGGTAGAGAGGTCTGGATTCGTAGGGGATCGCGAGGCCGCCACTTGTGATACTGTCGTCTGGGCAGAGAGGTCTGGGTTCGTATGGGACCACGAGGCCGCCACTTGTGATACTGTCGTCTGGGCAGAGAGGTCTGGGTTCGTATGGGACCGCGAGGCCGCCACTTGTGATACTGTCGTATGGGCAGAGAGGTCTGGATTCGTAGGGGATCGCGAGGCCGCCGATTGTGCTGAGACTGCCGTCTGGGTAGAGAGGTCTGGGTTCGTATGGGACCGCGAGGCCGCCACTTGTGATACTGTCGTATGGGCAGAGAGGTCTGGATCCGGATGGGATCGCGAGGCCGCCACTTGTGATACTGTCGTATGGGCAGAGAGGTCTGGATCCGTATGGGATCGCGAGGCCGCCGATTGTGCTGAGACTGCCGTCTGGGTAGAGAGGTCTGGGTTCGTATGGGACCGCGAGGCCGCCATTTGTGATACTGTCGTATGGGCAGAGAGGTCTGGATCCGTATGGAATCGCGAGGCCGCCGATTGTAAGAGGTCTTGGTATGCATAGTAGGAATCCCCTGTCCTTAGGTGATAGATATATATATATGTGGTTGCAGGATTGTAAATAGGTTCTAGGGAGGGGGGTAACGTTCTGGCTGGGTTAGTGAGGCTCTGATGAGCGGGTTCTATCTGATCCGAAAACCCAAGCAGAACATTTGGCGTCACGAACCGTTTACGAAACCTGTGTGCGTTGTGGTTGTATTGTGTTTGCCTTCGGCGCGTGCGTGGTTTTGTTTGTATATTATTTGTTTCTACCTGCGTGTAGTTTTCTTTTCTCTTTCTTCTTTTTCTTTTTCTCTTTTTCTTTCTTTTTCGAGATGTTTTCTAGAAAGTCGAAATCTACTTTTAAGTTGCCCGTTGATATTCCCGGCTGGGATTCAACGCCTTATGAAGCCTTAGCCCGTGAGTGGGCTGATTCTACTGGTTTGAGTGAGAATTGGAATTCTTTTTTGGAGCTGGCGGAGACGGCTAATGTGATTACTTGATTACAGAAGGCGCCGGTATCTAAGGGTGATGAGCTTCCCGTTTTGGGACGCAGAGGTTGGATTGTTCTGTCTGCGTACAGAATTCTGCATGAGAGGTTGTTGAAGTTACAGAACTTGCATAAGGATTTGGAAGCGAACTTTGTTGAGATTCAGAATGCTCATACTTTGTTGCGGTGTCAAAATAAGTTGCTTGCTGATAAACTTGAGACGTACCAAACTATTGCCGAGAGGGCGGCTGTGCGAATTGCTCGTTATAAATACAAGAATCGTCGTGGTCGGGTTTCGACGCGAAAGGTGCGTCTGGTCGTGGCGAAAGCCGGACTGGATTGGAATCCTGATGAATGGGATGGTAATATCTGGAACTCGAGTGATTCTCCTTCCTCGGGTGAGGAGTCTGCCAAGCGCGAGTCTTCTCGCTCCGGCCGTGCTTGTAAATCTGCTTCTTGCGCCTCTGATGGTGCACCCCGTGATTGCGCTCGTCCTTCGAGCGGGGTCGATGCTTCTTCCACTGATTGTTCCTCTACGTGTACTGGTCGAGCTCCTTGTGATGCTCGTCCCGCGGTCTCGGTGCATCCAGTTTTTCGGCGGAAGGTGCAGCAGGCTCCCGGTGCTCCGAATGGTATTGCTTTAGACTCTTTGGAGGATTTTACTCAACAAGAAATTAGTGATATTTTGCAGCGATTTCGGCAGCGAGCTGGTGAGACCTTACTCACATGGATGGTGCGCCTTTATGAACTGGGCGCTGCTGGCATTATGTTGGATGCTGGCGATTGTTTGAAGTTTTGTTCCTTGAGTTCGGATTCTACTGTACAGGATCATTTTCGTAACTTTAATGGTGGTGGTCAGATTTCTTTGCTTCAATTGGCGACTGAGGGTTGTAATCAAAAATATCCTACTGAGTCTGACTGGCCTATGAATGACAAACCGTGGTATACTTTGCGCGATGCTGCGCACCTTCTCAAAGAGGAGGTGATGAAAACGGCAATTTTTCTGAATACTGCTGACAGGTTGCTTGATGGTTTCTTGACATCTTCTGTGCGGAATCGTATTATTCGTTCTTCCCCTGTTGCTTATAAGCAGGTCATGATGACTTTATTGATTAATCAGACTGGTAACATGTTGTCTGTGGTGCTGGAATCGGTACGCCAACTCGGTGAGTTGGGTGAGTGGTTTAAACCTGAACGGCAGTCCCGGCCTGACACTCGTACTCCTGGTGACAATAAACTTACTAGACGTGATATGTTTTTTGGTCTTATGGCCGATGGTGTGCGGAAGGAGGACATTGATGGTGAGACTACTTCTCGTTTGTGGGAAATGTTTCGCAAACGTGGCTTGGATCGAAAGGAGGGTGCCCGGCGTGTTCGGACAACTGAATGTGATCGTGGTTTTTCTGACGGTAGCGGTGATGACGACCGCCGTGGGCGCTCTGATCGTCGTGATGATCGACGTTATGTACGTGATTTGTCCCCCTGTCGTGAGAGAGACAGGGAGAGAGAGGGGGAAAGAGAGAGGGGAAGAGATGATTATGTTAACAGCAGACGTAGAGATGATAGGGATCAATCCCCTGAGTTGAGAAGGAGAGAGGATCGACACATATTGGCCGATCGAAACCCGCAGTACAATGCAGAGAACAGTAATCCATTTCGTAATGGAGATGGATATGAACAGGAGGTATCGATACCTAGGAAACGTGAGAGTCTTTATCCTGATTTATCCTGGTACACAGAACACAGTAAAAAGGACTAGGAAATAGGTCAAGCTCCAGTACACAGATGGGCTCACAGAGATAATAGACCCTATGTAGATATTGATATTTATTGGAGACATCGTAATATCCAAAGGGCCCGAGCATTGGTAGATACAGGAGCGGAGGCCACTCTTATTCATGGAAAATCAAAGAAGTTTAAAGGTCAGCCTTTTACAATTACCGGATTAGGTGGAAAGGAAACTCCCGCAGTTCAAACCTTACTTGAAATGAGAATAGGTAGAATTCCTAGAAAAGAATACTCTGTATTAGTGGTGCCACTCTTAGAATTCATAATTGGAATTGATATTTTGAAAGGAATGACTTTGCACTTAGATGATGGATGTTACCAATTTGGAACTAAACATTATATATCGTCCAGGCCTGTACGGGTTGGTCGTTTAAGAATGCCCCCCATAAAAGTTCCCCAGGCGACAAAAGTGGTTCGTCAGAAGCAGTATCGTATTCCAGGTGGTCATGAAGAGATTAGTACCACTATTCAGGAGTTGGTGGATGCAGGAGTTATAACCCCAGTTACTTCTGCTTGGAATAATCCTGTTTGGCCTGTACGTAAGAGTGATAATTCTTGGCGCATGACTGTTGATTATCGAGAATTGAATAGACACACACCCTCTTTGACTGTTGCAGTACCGGATGTTATTACCCTAATTGAAAGAATCCAAAAACATCCAGGTACATGGTATGCGTCCATTGATATTGCTAATGCTTTCTTTTCGATTCCGATTGCCCCTGAGTGCCAGGAACAATTCAGTTTTACGTGGAACGGGCGTCAAATGACGTTTAGAAGTCTTCCCCAGGGCTATGTGCATAGTCCTACGATATGTCACCGGCTGGTGGCAGAGCATTTGGCTGAGGTACCGGTTCATCCGCAAATTCAGATATGTCACTATATTGATGATATTTTGATCCAAGGCGAATCACAAGAGGAAGTTCAGACCCAATTGGATAGAGTCATTGAGTGCTTGCGTGAGAAAGGTTGGGAAATCAACCCGGATAAATTATAAGGTCCGTCCCAGGCTGTGAAATTTTTGGGCATTAATTGGCATGAGGGGCACCGAGAAGTGATCCCTCAGGTTAAACAGAAAATTCTTGATTTTGCAGTTCCGAGGAATAGGAAAGAAGCCCAAAGCTTCATTGGCTTGTTTGGTTTTTGGCGCCAGCATATTCCTCATTTGAGTCAAATATTGGCCCCTTTGTACCAGGTCACTCGTAAAAAGAATGCATTTGAATGGGGTAAACCACAGCAAGATGCGTTCAGTCTGGCAAAAGAAGCAATTCAGCATGCTCTGGATTTATGGCCTGTATGTGATGGTGATGTGGATTTGAATGTGTCTGTACAAGGCCTTTATGCGAATTGGAGTTTGTGGCAGAAACAAGGCAAGAGTAGAGTACCGTTAGGTTTCTGGACCAAAAAGTTACCTGATGCTGGTGAGCGTTATACACCTTTTGAGAAACAGTTACTTGCATGTTATTGGGCTCTGGTGGATACCGAGCAATTGACTTTGGGACATGATATAGTTTTGCGACCTGAAATTCCTATCATGCAGTGGGTTATGAGTTCACCGAAAACTCACCGAATTGGACACGCTCAAGAGGCGAGTGTGATTAAATGGAAATGGTATATACAAGACAGGGCACGTGTGGGACAAAAAGGAGTTGCATCTTTGCATGAGCAGGTGGCACGGGCGCCATCAACTGAGACTGAGAGTGAATGTTCCGTACCTTTAGTACAGGAGTCTCCTGTTAAGTGGGGTAAACCTTTTGATGATTTGTCCGCAGAGGACAGAAACCATGTCTGGTTTACGGATGGTTCAGCAAGGTTCATAGGGACGAAACGGCATTGGAAGGCAGTGTCCTATAATCCGATCACACAAAAATTGCTGAGTACAACTGGTGAGGGTAAGAGCAGTCAATTTGCTGAACTCTATGCTGTTTATCAAGTTCTGAAACAAGAGTTACCTGGCACATGTCATATTTTTACCGATTCTTGGTCTACTGCCAATGGACTGGCAGTTTGGTTACCGACTTGGCATTCCCATAGTTGGAAAATCCATTCAAAAGAACTGTGGGGAAAAGAATTATGGCAGGAGATTTGGGAAATGCTCCCACAGAGTACTGTTACAATCTTCCATGTGGATGCTCATACCCCGATAGACTCTCTTGACAAATTCTTTCATAATATTGCAGATGAGAAATCTAAAATTGCTGAGGCAGTGGTGGACACGCAAGATTCTGATATTGCGGGATTGGCGAAATGGGCCCACCAGAAAGCAGGACACTTTGGAGAGAAAGCCACTAGCAGGTGGGCTGCTGATCGAGGAATTTATATTCCCCTAGATGTAATCAAAAATGTTATTCTACATTGTCCCATTTGTCAGCATATCAGGCAGCGCAAAGTGCCCCAAATTGTTAAAGGTCATTTACATCGCGGGAAATTGCCCGCTCAAATTTGGCAGATTGATTACATTGGTCCACTTCCTATGAGTAGGAATTGTCAATATGTTTGCACCATTGTTGATACATACAGTGGTCTGTTGGTGGCCCTTCCCTGTAAGCAAGCTACCCAATTGAATACTATTAAAACATTGGAATTGATTATGATGTATTATGGTGTGCCATTCCAAATTCAATCTGATAATGCATCCCATTTTCGTGGAAGATTGGTACAGGAATTCTGTGTGGAAAACAATATTGAATGGGTGTTTCATATACCATATTATCCACAGGCCTCGGGTCTTGTGGAGAGGTTGAATGGCCTGCTGAAAGACCAATTGCGCAAATTAACAGATGACAAGTATAAGAATTGGCGAGACTTTTTGCCTCAAGCGTTATTGATTTTGAATAACCGTCCTTTTCTAAATGCTGAATCCCCACTTATGCGTTCGTTTCCTCCGAATGTTGATGCTAAGCCCAATGAAATCAGAGAGACCGTGATGTACTGGGAGATTACTCCCGGAGCTTTGGCTCCATGTAGAGCGACCCCAGGGTCGGCAGGTTTAGACCTGCATGCCATGGATGACACCGTTATAAAAAGTAAGGATCGGGTCATCATTGAAACCGGTGTTGGTGTTCATATACCAACTGGAAATTTCGGATTAATCGCCCCTAGATCGGGGCTGGCTGTAAAAGGCATTCAGGTGCTTGGAGGAATCATTGACAGTGATTATCAGGGAGAGATTAAGGTGCTCCTGCTGAATAGCAGTGAGGTTGACTTACTGATACATCAAACTGACCGAGTGGCTCAATTGCTAATAATGCCTGTCTTCAGTGGTGAGATGACAAAAGGCACTGCCCCAACGTTGCTAACTGTACGAGGCCAGAAAGGTTTTGGCTCCACAGATAATCCTGGGGCCAGAGTTTGGGTGCAGTCGCCTAAGAATCCCCCTGAACAAGCAGAAGTCATTGCAACCGGTCAAGACAACACCATTTTAGTTATGAGACCAGGGAAAGATAGCTGGGAAGCAGTCCCGGCTGACAAATGTTACTTACGAGAATGAATAATGCCTGTATTTGATTCTTTTTCAGATCATTCTTTGGACTGTTGCTGCAGGATGTGTCGGCGTTGGACTCCTTTTGGGCTGGTACGACGAGAGAGGAGGGATCCCATCAACCCGGGCTGAGTTGAGAACCCGAGTGTCGCGTTCCTTCGCTGCGTGGGATTCGTCGCCGAACTTTTGGATTACATTGGCCAAGCAAGTGACTAAAGCCCCTCATTTCTGCTTGACACCGATGAGATCGGTGACGGATATACTGGCAACTTGTTTGGTTGCTGTCCCTGCTTCATTGGAGACTTTGACTCATATTTTTAATATATCAAATGCTCGCCCCAATGTTCTTCTGGGCGATTTCGCTGCCCATGAGTATTGCCCCTTGTGTACTGTACTGTCAGACCCGATACCCCCCATCCAGTCCCAAATAGTTACCTATAATATCACACAGGGCGATTTATGTTTTTTCCTTACTTGTGATCCTAGTGCGATTTCTGAATGTATGCGTTTAAAATTGAATGGTGCCACTTCATTCACCGCTCATGAACGGACTTTGTGCCTTCAAAGGACACCGAAAACATGTACTTCTGTTCAGAATAACATGACTTGCAAGAGTATGGTAGTTACCCCCAGTCACTATCGCACGATGTTACTACCTGCCGGATGGCTTTTCTCATGTGGTAATACTTCCTGGCCATATATCCCCGCAAATATTTCTGGAGGCCCTTGTGCCATTACTAGACTGAGCTTACTAATGTTTTCGTCACATCCGAATGCCAACTCTCGTGTGATTCGAGATACAGTGAGGTTACAGGAGGATTGTGACTCATCTTTGCATTTATATTCCAAGTCTGAATACCTTAGCCTGGCTGTTTCAATTGTTGGTGTTCCTGCTTTGGCAGTTTATAATGCCAAATCTATTGGGAAAATGGCCTGCTGGATGGTAAAATCCATCAATCATACTTCTACAGTCCTGTCTGACATGCTATTAGACGCCCAGGGTGAACGTAGGGCTATCTTGCAAAATCGAGCGGCCATTGATTATCTTTTGCTTAAACATGGACATGATTGTTCTGATTTTGAGGGTCTTTGTTGTTTTAACTTGTCGGATCATACAAAATCCATTCAAGCTCACATTGATAAATTACATGACTTGACAGAAGAAGTTAGAAAACACATTGACCAGGGCTGGTTTGACTGGCTCTTTAATTGGTTACCTGATTTCCATATGTTACGTCAAATATTAGGAGGTATTCTGATTACTATCGGCATTTTGATTTCTATCTGTTGCTTTATTCAGTGTATTCCTTCACTACTTCAATTTTGCACACCTGGTACTAGACATAGATCAGTTAGTCTTGTTTCATATTATTCTTCCACAGATATTAGTTCCGTTTAATGAATGTATAATAGACTGAAGTCAAGGGTGAAATGTTCTACTCGATTTTCCCAGCCTTCTTGTGAGGAAAAGATGATTAAATGTGACTTCAGTCTCTTACCATTCAAGTCTAAGGGTTAGAGTAGTGAATGGAGCCTATTTACTAGGCACTTCGACATGATTCTGTGCTCTTCCCCATAGATCAGGGCTCGCACACATAGCCTAGGGGATAGATTCGTTAGTATTAGGGATAACCTGTCCTGTAGTGAGGGTATTTCATGGAGCTGTGCTGAATTTAGGCCTGGTAGGCCTCAAACGGGAGAGACTCCATCTTTCTTTCTGCTCCGGCAGCTTGGGATGCTTCTAGGTCAAACGTAATGTTTTAGTTATGAGGTGTTATTCGCTTGGAGAGAACCGGTTCAGGCCGGCCCTTATCGAAGGATTGTATTTTTCTTCATGCCGAAGACACTACATCAGGCCGGCCGGCTGGGAAAGTGTCCTTGGTACGGGGAGGTACAAGAATTTGGTGGGCGGCAGGTTACGGGCCGTAATTTTCCATGAGGAAACGCACCTCTATATTAGTGAAAGTCTGAGGCAGTTACATGTTCAGTCCGTAGGCGGCATCTAGCCGTTAGCAGTAAAGCTACTACTTATTCCAGGGAAGACAGACGCCATCTTGAAGGCGGAGAAGAACCGAGAGACAGATGCTTTCCTAGCAGAATAGCCAGAGAGGAGAGAGTAGCCGATAAGGAAGAGGTCCCAGTGACTCGGAGAAGGGTGATTCCAGGCGAGCCGAGGCACAGACGAGAAGGGAACCTAGATGACCACTGAGTGCAGGCTACATACTACTAAGGTGATGTCGACCCTTTCTTATTAGAGTGTACAACTTAATCTTTCACTTTTCTTTGCAGGTTATGTGTTATATCGTAATGTTATGTGATTGTGTATGTAATGAGTAATAAAGTATCCAGTTTGTAGTGAACCAACATGCGCTGCGTGTTCTTGTATAAGAGGGTAGCCTATTCTTCTAGTCAGCTGCGGCTACATGGACAGATGTTAACCCTGATCAGGTAAGTGGTAACTGAATAAGGGAAAGAGGAGCCCCTCGAACCTGAGAACAGGCTATGCTCGAACTGGCAATCCTTGTGTGATCTGATGAATAGTGAGACTGATTCCCTTTTTGCATGTTATGGTGATCATAGGATGAACTGTCGTATGAGACTGCCGTCTAGGTAGAGAGGTCTGGATTCGTAGGGGATCGCGAGGCCGCCACTTGTGATACTGTCGTCTGGGCAGAGAGGTCTGGGTTCGTATGGGACCGCGAGGCCGCCACTTGTGATACTGTCGTCTGGGCAGAGAGGTCTTGGTTCGTATGGGACCGCGAGGCCGCCACTTGTGATACTGTCGTATGGGCAGAGAGGTCTGGATTCGTAGGGGATCGCGAGGCCGCCGATTGTGCTGAGACTGCCGTCTGGGTAGAGAGGTCTGGGTTCGTATGGGACCGCGAGGCCGCCACTTGTGATACTGTCGTATGGGCAGAGAGGTCTGGATCCGGATGGAATCGCGAGGCCGCCACTTGTGATACTGTCGTATGGGCAGAGAGGTCTGGATCCGTATGGGATCGCGAGGCCGCCGATTGTGCTGAGACTGCCGTCTGGGTAGAGAGGTCTGGGTTCGTATGGGACCGCGAGGCCGCCATTTGTGATACTGTCGTATGGGCAGAGAGGTCTGGATCCGTATGGAATCGCGAGGCCGCCGATTGTAAGAGGTCTTGGTATGCATAGTAGGAATCCCCTGTCCTTAGGTGATAGATATATATATGTGGTTGTAGGATTGTAAATAGGTTCTAGGGAGGGGGGTAACGTTCTGGCTGGGTTAGTGAGGCTCTGATGAGCGGGTTCTATCTGATCCGAAAACCCAAGCAGAACAATGAATCATCCTTCCTGTCATCTACTACTATCAATCTCACTATCTTTCATCTAATACAACAACAAATGCTCATGAACTAATATACAGTAGCTTTGAGAGATGCAACATCTGCAGCAAATGGAAGAAAAACAACGTGCACAATTGTTAATTAAAGTAGAAAACAAGCATTTCAGTATAAATGGGCCTCCTCACATTAAAACATGGTCTCTTTACGTCTATTAACTTAAAAATCCAGGCCTCACTATGATGTTACAGGCCTTCATATTCTAAGTATGGTTTCCTACTACACTTTGGACATTACACATTCTTCTTTGATAAACTTAAATTCTGCACTTTTGTATTTTTAATAAAGCATTTGGTAAATAATTAAATTTGTGTTAGCAATTAGCTTCTGGCACATTTTTCTTTCTCCACCCATTCAGAGTCCACTGTTCACTATTTGCCTAGTGCTGTCCATCCTCTTACCACATGTGGGCCAACAAGTGTCATTCGGACCCTTTGGGAACCAGGGAACCACCACTTGTGGGCAAAATTGTGGTCCACTTCACATGTTTCTCCACTTTCTGCTCCTCCCTCCCAGGGAGTGGCCCCTTTTTGTGGGTTCCCTCTGCGTTGATGTCTCTTTCCCTTGCTTCTCAAGAAGCTCTTCCCTCGCTCAGCTTTTCTTCTTTATTTTCACGCAGTTCAACTCTTGACCCTGTCTAGCTCCTCCTTCTCTTTCTGTCCCTCTTTCTCTCCCCAAGCCTGCGTAATAATCACCTATTCTCTTTTACAACTTGACTCCCTCTGGTTTGATGGAAATGTCCATCTTTGCTGGCTCTGCACTCCACATTGAATGCAGCAGGCACAGCCCATGATGCATTTATTATGCAGAAGGAACATACATCGAGTGAGAGGAAGTGGCCTGGCTCATGCATTTGAAACTGTGTGCAAGCAGCAGTTTGGTAGGTCCCAATTATCAATGTAGCTGCATTGGTGCTGTGTGGAACAATATTGGCTTGGTGAGACAAGCTAAGGCCAATCATGGGAAAAAACAGGAAAAAAGTCATCTTGTGACTCTCAGGTACCGAGCAACTGGGTCATGCTTGTGTTAAAGTTTTGTTTATATGAACAATCTCAGGTAACAATTAATGTTGAGTATTAATGATGTTTATGATGGATCTAGATCAGAAATATCAAAATAATAATACTGCAGTTGAAACAAGTTTAATCTGACATGTAGAAGTGTGTTTATTAATGTAATTTATTTATGCCACATTTTCACAAGAAGCCATATTAGTTAACATGGATGCTGTTCTGATGATGTTAATTCACTCTTGGTCATTCCACCTTCCATATTGTTCCCCTGTGCATCTTCTCTCCCCTCAGTCTCGGCACAGTACAGTACACTATGATGTAATTGGTTACTTTCCAAAATGTACATGTACTGTTAATGAACTTTCTAGTGTACTTGATATAGTAAAAATATCAAAGGTCTCTTCTGAAGGAGATCCTCTGCTGGGTTAGCACTTTTCTACTGGGGTACAGTCTAATATTTATAATTGTTGGATTTTAGTTGAACTTCCTATGACAATATGTTGCTGATACCGCCAGATGCGTTCTTAAAAGTGGGTTAGTGTTATTAACTTTTGATGTGTCATAGCAACTTCTGATTTGTCCAGTGTTGGTTATCTCTAATCATACCACTCTGATACTGTATTCTTTGTACATTACATATGTGGAAATTGTGTATAAAAACACCTTATTTTGGTGGTTAACCTTGAGACTTTTCCTTTTCAACTAGAAATGTTGTCTGTTTTCCTTGTGAATCTGACAGTTAGATTTTGGAAAATTTCCCTGCACTACTAGAGACTCTGTTTGATTTCTTATTGATTTGCGGTAGTAGGGAGTTAGAATATTCCTGAATTCTGGCTATGTACTCTGCATTTGAGCCTTAATAGCAATGTTTTGAATGTATTCTGTATCCCTTATTTCTGACAATTTTGTCATAAAATCCTTTCACATTTCTGAGTTCTGGAACTCAGTTATTGAGTGATCCAAAATATTATTTGCAACTATGCTAAACTAATGTTGAGTTTGATGTTGCGGAGGGTGTCTCCTAACACAAGATCGGAGTTGGAGCAGAACCGGCACGGGTTAATTTTGTATATTTTAGATTTTGGGGTGTCCTAAATTTTTAGGGTTCGGGGTTTTGCTCCAACACTTGCAACATTTTACAGTCCAAACTCTCAGTGGCCATTTTAGAATTTGAAGGGTTTAAAAGAGAGCAATGCCCAAAGCGCAATGTCAGTTATTGCTGTCTCTGGTGATTAGGGGATGTTTGCAGTCCTGGTGTATTGGTTTCATGGCTCTAGTTCAGCGTTTCCAAAACTGTGGGTTGCAACCCATTGGTGGTTCGCCAAGAGTGTTGACAATTTGTATATATCTGGTCATATTTGATGTATGTTCAAAGACAAAGGCCAAATGTCAGGCTATGTCTTCTAATAAATTGCTACTTACTCTTTTGACATGGGGATTTGTGTTTACTTTTCTTTCTCTGACTGCAAAGTGAGAGGAGTTTTAAAAGTGAACTATGTGACAATCTTGCTGGGCTACATGGAATGTGAAAGGAAAGACTGTATGATGTCATTTTTGTAACATACAAAAAAGTTAAATACCTGTAAATGAACCCTACACACATTTCAGACTATATCAACTCTTAGGAAAGCAAAAACGAACCCCATTTTTTGTAATTCTGAAGTGTGACAAAAAACGATTTTAATAGAATCAAAACAAATAAATACACTTTTCGTGGTGATGTGCTAATAATAAATATTCACTGAAACCTGATTTCCACACATTATCTTTTGTGTATTATGCCGTTTTAGCCGTAAAATTGTGTCTCTACAAATGTTGTGCCTATTTCAATGGAAAATTGAACCACACAATGCTTTAGTAATATATTTGCAACAGTATATTCCAAAATGCTCTACCAGCTACATATTATACCCATAACACTCTCCACCTGAATACATTAGTTACACTTTGGGGCCGATTCCGATAGCCGGTCGGACAGCTGTCCGTAGCCTTACCGTGCGACCGACACGCCCCCGGAGCCGGTCCGTCCTGTAGAGTAAGTACGATGCGCATAACTGCCAAAAACACGACCGACACATAGGCTGGGATTCAAGCTCCATTCTCCGTCCGAGCCGTAACTCCTAACGATGAACCGAGTTGCCCGGAAGCAGTATCCATAGCAGTTTTCGGCATGACAAGTACGATGCGTACATCCTACGCGCCGGACGGGTCGTCAGGTACGGCACATCACAGCATCCGGAAAACAAGCATTTCATCTACGATTCGTGCCACAACTAAATACACGGCTACGAGACGGACCACCTTGCAGCGGGTACAAGACGGAGCAACAAGCAGCGTGTACGACACGAACACATCATGAATCCCATCGCGCAGGTCATACCAGTACTCTACATCTATGACCAGATCAGGAACCGACGCCGACGGCGCAGACGGCAAGTCAGACACCTACCACCTAAACAAACGACACATACCCGCAAAATGGCACACACACACAGGGGATCCACATCCTGGCCACTAACAACAGCCCACAATAGGGGTTGCATGGCCAGCACCACTAACACGCCCACCCATAGGGCTTATGTTGCCCATCACCCCTGCCACCCCCAGCCATAGGGCTTATGTTGCCCATCACCCCTGCCACTCCCACTCATATGGCTGATGTTGCCCATCACTACAGCCACCCCCAGCCATAGGGCTTATGTTGCCCATCACCCCTGCTACCCCCAGCCATAGGGCTTATGTTGCCCATCACCCCTGCCACCCCCAGCCACAGGGCTTATGTTGCCCATCTCCCCTGCCACTCCCACTCACAGGGGACCTGTTGCCCATCACCCCTGCCGCACCCCCCATATGGCTGATGTTGGGCATCACCTCTGCCACCCCCAGTCATAGGGCTCATGTTGCCCATCACCCCTGCTACCCCCAGCCATAGGGCTTATGTTGCCCATCACTACAGCCACCCTTAGCCATAGGGCTTATGTTGCCCATCGCCCCTGCCACCCCCAGCCATAGGGCTTATGTTGCCCATCACCCCTGCCACTCCCACTCACAGGGGACCTGTTGTCCATAACCCCTGCCACCCCCACCCATATGGCTGATGTTGCCCATCACCCCTGCCACCCCCACCTATAGGGCTGATGTTGCCCATCACCCCTGCCACCCCCACTCACAGGGGACCTGTTGCCCATCACCCCTGCCACCCCCACTCATATGGCTGATGTTGCCCATCACCCCTGCCACCCCCACCCATATGGCTGATGTTGCCCATCACCCCTGCCACTCCCACTCACAGGGGACCTGTTGCCCATCACCCCTGCCACACCCACCCATATGGCTGATGTTGCCCATCACCCCTGCCACCACCACCCATAGGATGGGTGGTGCGCAACACATCCTGCATACTACAACATCAGGTATGTCCGCAAAATACATCCCCCCTAACATCATGTCAACAGTGAATAGTCTGTGACAGCAATGGCACCTAACAACCAGGATGAATGTGCACAATGATGTGACATGACTCACAGGGACAGCATGCAAAATCACAGAAACAGCATCCAGACAAAGGCCCACAACAGCAATACCAATGCAAACAGGCAAACTCACACTGCACATCTGACACAGCATGTGTGTGTGTGTGTCACAGTATCCCCAGGCAACTACACAACACATGAGGGGGGCAGAATCACAGTGACACAGATGTGGACACAGTGCCATACAAAAGTAAACCATCATTGGGAACCCTTAGTGGGCAATCAGGCATTGTGAGATGAGAGGGAGCACAAAAGACACATGTGACACAAGCTGGAATGAACACCAACTAACACAGCAAGAGACTGACACACAACAGCACTACCCCCAGGGACCAGACATTGGGGTGACACAAGCATGCATGACACCTCCACTGTGATGACAAAGGCAGATGTTGTATAAACTGGGAAACCCAGACATGTGTCCTGTTCCACAAACGCACATCACACATACACAAACACAAATCACTCAGCATGGCCCCTCATCCATGGACAAACGGGAGCTAGTGGACCATCCATGCAAACATTTACATCAGTCCAGCCTCAACACCACACACCCTGAACTGCAACAATGTGCATCTGTGAAGCCCACATGGACAGGTGACATTGCACATGCACCCATGATAAACACAGGAATGTTGGGAGGAACTAAGGTTCACAGACACATCACACAAGGACAGTTTACAACCCTGGGGAATGACAGACATACTGCACAGTATGCGGTACATGGCCATGACTTCAAAGCTCACATAACCTTCAGAATCTCTGCCACAGTCCCAGGACAATGCAGAAGCCAAGGAGAACCACAAGACACACATGCTGACACCTGCCAACATTGCAGCCATGAACCCGACAAGTGGGAGCAGTCACACACACATACAAATGTCTCAATCACTGAAAGGTACCACCTAGGGACAACTACATGACTTTGCAAATAAACAAGTGCCTTGGGGAACCCTGACTGTGTTCCATCTGTGTCTGACAACATCATCACCACTCAGAACTGACAAATCCCAATGATGATACACCAATTAACAGTAGTGTGTCATGCACCCACACATCTGGTAGCCCATTGGAAAAGTAGTGGGATGAACACGGTACCACTCAGCAAGCATCAACAACAGGAACATATCAAGGGAACACTGCCTGTGCATGAAAAAGGATGTGGACACACACACATGTTCATACAACACACACCATGGGCCCAGGCTATGTCACGGGACAACACACTTGAGGGGACCCAACTCCTGTGGAAGCCCAGCTGTGTCAAACATATTCACAGCACGTCTCACTAATGTCAGCAGAACACTTGGTCAGTTAGCCATCAGTTACCACACAATGAAGGCTCTGGTCACAACAGTCTGGGTACGTGAGTCTCCCCTAAGTCATCTGCACATACTCAAAACATATGTCTAGCAAGTTGCACAGAGGACACAGTTGCTCCTATACCAATGATGCCCACACCTGTAGGTCCCGTGGTGATGCGCACAAAGTCTGTGAAATTGACAAATTGGACAAAGGGAAGCACATCATATGTGCATGGGTGCAAGCCACAGATGTGACCATGCAAATGAAATGTACACAGAGATGTCTACAAATAGTTGATCATAACACACAGGTAGCTGCAAAGGATGACATGGATACCCACCAGAATAGGATACACATCTCATGGACCACATGGAGTACCTCACATCAGCACATCAGTATTCAACATTGGAAACCAAGCATTACAGGTGCAAGGGCATGTAAAACAACATCAACATAATGTACAGCTAAATCAAGTTCACAGGGAAAAAGAAAAAAGCTTTATTCAGCACTTTAAAAGTTAAACGTCTGTTCTGACAAAAGGCCAATGGCCAGTTCATGTCCAAATGCCAAGGAGTGAACTAGAGTGACAAATTCAGAATATAAAAATCTAAACGTCTGTTCAGACAAAAGGTCAATGGCCAGTCCATGTCCAAATGCCAAGGAGTGAATTAGAGTGACAAATACCAGCATATTAACTGTTAAACGTCTGTTCAAACAAAAGGCCAATGGCCAGTCCATGTCCAAATGCCAAGGAGTGAACTAGAGTGACAACTGTCACACGTTGCTTGCCTGCACTGCTAAGGACCGGGGTCATCCCCTCGGAGGAGCATACATGGGGGCAGGCCAGTCACCGCAGGGACAGGATCAGGGCGCAGCAGAAGGAGGCAGTGAAGAGGTGGGGGATGCAGGCGAGACACTTGCAACTGCAGTGGAGCTGACTGAAGTGGTGGGTGCTGTCACAACTGTGAGGCACAAGTCAGATGGGGCGGGTGCCGGCACAACTCCAGTGGGCAGGTCAGATGGAGTGGATTGGCTCACCACTGCAGTGCCCAAGTCAGACGGGGTGGTCGTGGACTCCAAAGCAGTGCCTACATCCATGGGAGCGGAATGGGGGACAGGTGACGACGGAAGGGCAGGGGGGGACACGGTCCCCACATCAGTGGCACTAACTGTCTGACCAGGTGTGGAGGAGCAAGTGCTAGGGGGGGATGGCCTTAGCATTTTGGGGATGGTGTATCTGTGGGTGGGGTACCTGGGGCAGGGAGTGGCGGGGGAACCTCTGGAGTGGTGGCCTGGGGTATGGAGGACGGAGACTTTGCCTTGGAGCTGCATGGTGGCAGGGGGGTCTTGCTCTTCTGGCACCGGGGGGACTTGCGGGTGGGGGTCTCTGTCTGACTGCACCTGGGGGAGGGTGTCCGGGTGTGAGGGGCACTCCCTTCTGTGTGTGGGGACTTCCTCTTCCCCTTGTAATCAGGATCTGCAGGGTCGGTGGGGAAGAGGCCAAGGTCACAGAGGAAGAGCTTCTGGGGGGATGGGGTTGCAGGTGAGGCAAGGGAAGGGGGCTGACAGGGAGAGGTCTCGGAGGACTGTGGAGTGGTTGTGGATGACTGTGTGTGTGTCTGCAAAACAGCCCCTGTGAGTGTGGAATCAGTCCCCTGCGCTTGCTTGTGTGCACGTCTAGACCTTGGTTTGGGTGTTTCTGTGCTTGGGACAGGTAGGGTGCTAGGAATCGTGGGTGGTGCAGGGGTAGGAGGGGTGCGGGACTGTTGGAGGAGGGACACTGCTGCCGCCAGGGAGGAGGCCACGGACTGATTGGTCCTCTGTAGGGCAGACATGCCCGAGGAAATGCCCTCCATGAATGACACCAGTTGTGTCAACAGACATGTGTGTGCATGGAGGACCTTCAGCATCGACATCTGCCCTACATGGATCTGTCGAAGTAAGTCCACAGACTCCTCACTCAGGGCAGCAGGGGACATAGGGGCAGGAGGTGCGGTGCCTGGCACAAAGGAGACATGCTCACGAACACGGGAGCCCACAGGGACCTCTGGGATGGGAGCCGATGGGAGAGGGGTGGTGGTGGTGGTGGCGGTGGCAGGGACAGCCTCACTAGCTGGGGTTTGGTGGCTGTTGACACCCGCATCCACAAGGGAGTCATCCTCAGAGCTGCTGTGGCCTTCAGCTGGGGGTGATGGTGCTGACGACTCCTCTGTGTGGCTCCACTCGCCCTCCGTGCCACTGGGTCTACCCGACTCCTCTCCTTCTGTCCCTGTAAGGCTCTGTGGCTCCTCCTGGTCCGTGGAGCTGTCCCCTTCTGTGACCGTGGATGTATCTGGATAGGAATAGGAAGTAAGAGAAAAACATCAGTCACCTGCACTGACTGCACACACCACAGTGAGTACAACACATCACAGGGCATGCCCTGGCAACAACAGCTGAACACAGCTCAAAGTGCCAACACTGTTTAGGATCAGACAATTGTCATTCACAACATCAAACATGGCACACATATCCCCCCTTGACTTTCACACATATGTCCGTTGCATGTTGGATGCTAACACCCCAATGTGCCAACATGCACCACCCACACATTAGTTGTACATGCAAGTGAACATGTAGGAGTATGTCACTATACACACAGCACATCTTTTGCTACTAACTCAGTACAGGTGTCCGGATGAAGGGATGGGCAGAGACTCATTTCACATGCTTGGGATGCATGCCAGCAGCACACACTATGATGTACTCATGTCCTGATGGACAATGCCACAATGGGGTGCATGGTGCAGACTTGAACACAATGCAGGCTCACTCATAGCAAGTTAAATGCCATGGCACTGGGATGCCCTGAAAGTCAGTCAACACTGTCTCCTGTCACAGGGGCAGGGCATCCAGACAACAACAATATGCACTGACTCACAATCCTAGCTCAGGGGTAAAGCTAACTCTGCAGATGACCGGCGCACTTGCCCAATCTATGGAAACAACATATCCAGGACCCAGAAGACACCACATCATGCAAATCATACATATGAGTCTCAGCAAACACAACTCCCTGTACATTAACACATCACAGTCTGTCATGCATGTAACCCAGCTGCATGAAGGACACAGTTGCATACACCATTGGCGCTGTCAGATGATCACACACCTATATGTCACACAGGTCTTGTCTCTCACAGTCACATCGCAGATGTCATGCTGACCCTCTGAATCATGGACACCCCAGTTGTACGTAGCAACAAGCCACACCCTAATGACACAGAGGCAGACACCTGAGGGCACATGTCACTAAGCACAACCGGCAATTTCATACACAGGAGAGGGATTACAGAGTGTTTCTAAATGCCCTTGAGGGGGCATGACTGGCCAGGACTAAGTGAAAGAGTGTTTGGACCTGGACAGTAGTCAGGTGGCTAGGCAAGTGTGACATACTTGATATACATACTCATGAGGCCCAAGAATTGGAGTCCCCTGCTGCATGGGTTTGTTTGGAATACCCCAGCCACGTGTTGCGAGTCAGACCAGCAATTTGTACACATCTCAAGGGCACACACAGATCACATGTCAGATCCCAGGCATTGTGTAAACAATTGACCCTCCCATGAAACACACAACAGATTCACGGGAACTGATGCTGACCGGTACCTGAAGCATAGCTGACTGAAGGGACACAGTGCCCTAGTGACACAAGCAACAGACTGTAGGGGCCACACCTGTGGAACAGATGAGGAGGGTGCATCACACAATTGAGGGACCTGAGTTTTGGACTACAGGACCTACGTAATGTGGAAGTGTGACCAGGACAAAAGACTGCTATTTGCATGTTAGACATAGTACACAGATAAGACATGGACTCACCCCCTTCCTGCTGCTGTTTGGCCTTCAGCTGCCTATCCAGGTCCGGGAAGACCACTGCCAGGATATGGAGCATGTGGGGAGTCAGGGTCCGGTGTCCACCCCTCCTGCGTGGAGGTGACAGCTTCAGCTGGACCCTAGCTATCCTCTGGGTCCAGCCCCGAAGATCCTGCCACCTCTTCTGGCAGTTGCGGATCCGGCGCTTGTAGACCCCCACAGAACTAACAGCCCGGGCAATGGTCAGCCAGATCTCCGGCTTCTGGTGGGCATCAACCTGTGAGGAGGACAAAGTGAAAAGTACATTAACACACATGCCCCAGATTTGTGCAGCACACATTTGGATATACATGTCATCATCACAAAGAGAAATAAATTACACAGGTAGTGCAACCATGGGGAAGGTAAAATCACATGCATGGGCCTGGTTCTCCTCCTCAGTGAAGGCTGTGGCCCTCTCCAGAGTACGTGCCATAGCAGGAGCCAGAGGATGCATAGACAGCAGCAGTGGTAGCAGGGATGTGGTCCAGTAGCATGTAGTGCAGGCAATTGAGCTCCTCTGGGGGCCAGCCAGCCTTATATCTGTGCTGCAGAGGCAGAATCTGTGCCATGTGTCCCAAGTGATAGGTCCAACACGGTTGCATTCTATGAATCTGGCCAATCCATTCAAAAGTACGACTCGTACACGCCTTCCGCATCGTTCAAATCTTCACCTTCATGGAACACTTGAAATTGTAACATTGTTGTAGGCATCCAACTGAATTTCCAGTGCACAACTCGTACAAGTTTAGAATCCGCATCCGTCTCCACGACAGTCCTGAGCCAATGGGTGCGTCTGGCTCGTTCAACTGACTGTACAACGCGTATTTTGAATATACACACGCACTCGTCTCCATACGATTCAATGGCCAAGGCATACGCCTGTCTCGGGCCATGCCTGTCCGACTCGTATGCATGATAGTCGCCCGCGTCGGAGCTCACTGCAGTCAATGAGAAGGCGTACGCACGGCTCGGTCATGAACCGTGCAATGCGTACGCATTGTCACCTGCGTCGGACCTCATTGCAGTCAATGACAAGGCGTACGCACGGCTCGGTCATGAACCGTGCAATGAGTACGCATTGTCACCCGCGTCGGACCTCATTGCATTCAATGACAAAGTGTACGCACGGCTCGGACATGACCCGTGCAATGCGTACGCATTGTCACCCACGTCGGCGCTCATTGCAGTCAATGACAAGGTGTACGCACTGCTCGGTCATGAACTGTGCAATGCGTACGCATTGTCACCCGCGTCGGACCTCATTGCAGTCAATGACAAGGCGTACGCATGGCTCGGTCATGAACCGTGCAATGCGTACGCATTGTCACCCACGTCGGACCTCATTGCATTCAATGACAAAGCGTACGCACGGCTCGGACATGACCCGTGCAATGGGTACGCATTGTCACCCGCGTCGGAGCTCATTGCAGTCAATGAAAAGGCGTACGCACGGCTCGGTCATGAACCGTGCAATGCATACGCATTGTCACCCGCGTCGGACCTCATTGCAGTCAATGACAAGGCGTACGCACGGCTCGGTCATGAACCGTACAATGCGTACGCATTGTCACCCACGTCGGACCTCATTAGTGTGACTATTATACGGATACAACACACATATACTGGCCAGGGACACCTGTGCACACCTACCACACTACAGCATTGGCCACACAGTGTCCCATGGCATGTTAGATTGCATTCCCTGGGTGTTTGTGGGGGCCACATCTGTTTTTTTGGCTGGCACTTTGTGCAGCGACTCCCAGGCTGTGCACGTGTACATGGGGGCAGAATCCTTTGTGTGTTGTGCACATTACCACTGTGATGTGCAATTGTACAGTAATGGGCATGAGTCACGGACACAGTGTCAGGTTGGATATGTTTAGGACAGGTCACATGCACCCTGCGTCCTGGGGGTGATGGCATGTACGTCACAGTGAGACCTGTAGCCACAATACTGATGTGCACCCACAGTCTGTATGCATGTTGTGTCTCAGATGTGTCTAATCAAATGTTACCAATGGGTGACAGTCTCCACATCCATGTGGTATATGCATCAACCTTGATGGGGTGTGTGTCCAAGAGACGTACATGTAGGGCCGGCAGGAACAACAGTGGCCACTACCTGTGGGACTTACGCTTGCCTTGTGGTGTGTACGTGCTACGCCATGTCCATTGCTGTGTTGATGTGGCATTACAGGGAGCCTGGGTTTCTGCATGGCAAAAATCTGTGATGCCTGGGAGACATGAGGCCTCAATTGTCACTGTGGTGTGTTTTTGGAACGTTGCAGCGGCATATAGGTTGGGTGACACAGCCAGATGATTGGCCATTGCACTACATGGGACTCATGTGGACATGTGGAATTGAGATGTGAGGTGGTGGTCTTGTAGGTGACATATGTGTCCATGTCCAACAGCACACACCTCAGTACAATGTGTAATGTCATGAACTAGCATGTGATAGTGATCGTGGTCATGGCCTCATGGGTGGATGAACTGACAATCTTCCTTTGTGCATCTCTGTACTGCAGGGCACCAGCTGTCCATCGTCCGTTCCCAGACCTTGCAACCATGCAGGAACACGACTGCATCAGAGGGTACCGCTTCACCAGGCCACTGATTGCGGAGTTGGCGGAGCAGTTGGCGCCACATCTGCTACCTGGCCGGACATACCCTACAGCACTGACCCCAGAGGTGAAGGTGATGGCAGCCCTGCGCTTCTTTGCTACTGGTACCTTCCAGTACACTGTGGCTACTGCTGGTGGGATGTCGCAAACGATGTTTAGTCGGGTACTACGCGATGTCTTGGAGGGGATGTTGCAATTCCTCAACCTGTATATCAAGTTCCCAAGCCCAGCTGAACTCCCTGAAATAAAGGATGCCTTTTATGCACTGGGGAGGATGCCGAACGTCATCGGATCTATTGATGGTACACATGTTGCCCTGATACCACCACAGGCACATGAGCAGGCATACCGGAACAGGAAGCACTACCATTCAATCAATGTTCTGGTGGTCTGTCTTGCTGACATGTCGATCACACATGTGTGTGCACGGTTCCCTGGTTCAGCGCACAATGCCTACATTATGAGGAGTAGTCGCATTGCAACGCTGATGTCACAGATGCCAGATCAGCATGCCTGGCTTGTCGGTGTGTACTGACTGTTTCTCATTGTGTGCGTTTATCAATGTTGTATTCCGCACTCCGACAAAACTCAGCTACTTGTTCATTTTTGTGTGTGTAGGTGACTCCGGATACCCCAACATGCTGTGATTGCTGACACCCCTCAGGAACCCTATGACACCAGCCGAGCTGCGCTACAATGAGGCATATGTTTGGAGCAGGAGGGTGATTGAGCAGACATTCGGCCTCCTGAAAAGCCGTTTTCGCTGCCTGGACAAGACCGGAGGGGCCCTTCCATATGAGCCTGCAAAGGTGTTCAAAATAATCCTTGTCTGCTGCATGCTACACAACATGGCGGTGCGGAAGGAGGTGCCTCTCATCCAGGATGACAATGAGGACGACCAACGTCCGGCACCTGTGGAGGATCCCGGCCTGGGCCAAGATGCCAGTAATGATGAAGATGATGGTGACGTCCGCTCCCAGCTCATCAACAACTTCTTCACCTGAATGTGAGTTTCCAGGGTTGTTATGTGAATGTATGGAGGTAGCCTGGAATGTGTTGTGCCAGCTCTGTTGCTGTATGAGTGTGTCTGTGTGCCACTTGACTGGATGCGTGCTGTGATGTGGCCATTCAGGTGGTGTGTACTCCACAATAGGGCAGTACTGCTAACTAGTGTTTGTGTAGGTGTCTTGCAACATGTTTTGTGCATGTGTATAGCATTTCTCTCCTGTTCTTCTGTGCTTTTGACTGTATCTTGTCTGTTCTTCCCAGGGTACTTTGCCTGTTGTGTGGTCAACTCTGACCCCCAACACCCAGAAGCCAACACCAGTGTGGAAGTTGACAATTCCCATCAACTGATGTACCACACACTCCTGGACTTCCATTCTCCAACACATTGGGAGCATGTGTCCAGTGTTAACTAGAATTACCGTGCAACTAGTGTGGAATAAACGTGTTGCTCATGTGTAATGAACCTGTGCTGCGCTTTGTTATGTGCGTTGTCTGTCTTCCCACATCTGCGTGACATCTGCTTACCTCACCTGTGGACTTGTGACCACTGACTGGTCTTGGTGTTGTGTCTGTGCATGCCAATGTGTTTCAGGTCAACATCATTGTGTGTGATGAGTAACATGGCCATGATGAGTATGTTTTGTGTTGCCATAGTGGTGTGTCTCCCTCACATGTGTCACATCCCCATGACTCCCCTTACGTTGGTCACATTGTTGCAGTATTTGGCATGCACTGTGTTGTGTAGCAGATCGACATCTCCCTGAACATGACAAGTTGGAATCACAACAGAGGCAAGTATGGTGTACTGGTGAGTTTATTTGCAAACATGTGTGAGGGAAGTGCACAGGATGGTGGGTGCTGTACAGTGGTTTGGGAATCCAAAGTTCACATTGGAGTTGGAAGTGCTGGTAGATGAAATGTCCAGAGTAAAGTCCACAGTCATCTGCTACATTGGCCCAACATGAACTCTCCATGTCATGTGGGCGAGTTGGGTGCGATTGGACAAGGTAAACAGGTTGCACACAAAGAACATTGTCCAGAACAGGTTTAGAGGCCCTGGGGGATGTGCTGGGACATCTGCCTCTCACGTGTCCTTCTTCGGACGACCCCTCTTCTTCCGGAGGGGGGGGGGATCCTCAGGTGCAGGCCTCTGCGGTGCAGGGGACTCTCCACAAGAGTCCTCCTCCCTCCCTGTGGCACTGGCAGATGGTGTTGCGACAGATGTTGTGGGCACACAGAGGGGTGTGGACAGGTTGGTGTTGATCTGGCGGAGGCATTGTAGTATGTCCCGATGCACCACAGTAAGGGCATCCCACTTGGCTTCCATGCGGGCATGGTGGACGACCTGCTCGTGTTGCATGTCCTTGAGGATCCCCACTACCTGGACAAATCCTCCGGTGCTATCCTGGTACACATCTAAGATGCGTGAAAGGTGGGGGTCATCATGCAGTCCAGACCCCTCTGCAAGGCATGCCCTGTGCCTCCCACCCCTCCCGGCACCCCTCTCCACACGGGCAGGATCAGCAGCAGGACGCACAGGTGACCCCTTGGGTGGTGTTGCTGGTGGTGGTGGCTGTAGCTTGTGGGGTTCCTGTGTCCCTGTGCTGTGGGTGTTGATTGTATTTGGTCTGTCCGTGTTGGCGGGGGTGCCCTGTCGGTGTCCAGATGCTGGAGGCGTGGGTACAGGGGGTACAGATGTTGATGCTGCTGGTGCTGCATGATGGCTCGCACCAGAGGGGCCAGGTTGGTCGTCGTCATCCGAAGAGGACAGTGAGAGAGTCAGACCAGAGAGCTCAGTGTCCACCAGAGTCTGGGACTGGGTATCCTCATCATTTGGTGCTGGGTGCCCAGTACCACCTGTGTTTGGAAGAGACACACAATATGATTTATGTTTCTACATGCATCGTTGGTTTACAAACATGACATGTTCTACTTTTCAAACAGATGCCTGCCTGTACACTGCTTTTTCCCAGCTTGTCACAGACAGAGTTTGATATTGTTGTTGGCCATTTCCCTGTATGGCCTTGTGCTCCCCACAACAGAGCCCAGTGTTAGACATCTTGTCAGTCCCTTCCCACTCCCTGTGAGGCGAGTATGGTTCAGTTTGATCTTTTTGGGCCATGTGGGTGAGTGTAGGTTGTCTGTGACTGCGACTCCCATCATACTCTTGGCTACGCCCCCCTTCCCAGCATGCCCATACTTCCTCCCTCTTGACTCTGCTTCCCTGTGAGGGGGTGTGACAGCAATGGCAAGATGGCTGACTGTGAAGTCCTGATGTTTGTTGTGGGCCATTTCCCAGCATGGCCTTGTGCTCCCCACAACAGAGCCCAGTGTCAGACATCTTGTCAGTCCCTTCCCACTCCCTGTGAGGCGAGTATGGTTCAGTTTGATCTTTGTGGGCCATGTGGGTGTGTGTAGGTTGTCTGTGACTGCGACTCCCATCATACTCTTGGCTACACCCTCCTTCCCAGCATGCCCATACTTCCTCCCTCTTGACTCTGCTTCCCTGTGAGGGTGTGTGACAGCAATGGCAAGATGGCTGACTGTGAAATCCTGGTGTTTGTTTGGCTACAAGTCCCAAGTGAGCCCCTGGGCTTCACACAGCTGCACCCAGTACTTTTGATGATTTTTCAATGATGTGTGTGTCAATGCATTGTACCCGGTGAGTTGTGTGAAGTTTGTGTTGAGGTGGGGGGTGTCTCCCCATGCTGATAAGTATGGTCAGGGCTGTCAGTCCTCTTTCCCATCATGAAACGTGCTTCCATTGTAGGGCGTGCAAGTTGTCTTTCAGGATGTCAGCCAGTGGTGTCCTGCTTCTGATTTGCACACAAGCCCGAACAGGGCCTTGTGCTCCCCACAGCAGGACCCAGTGTCAGCCATCTTGTCAGTCATTTTCCACTCCCTGTGATGTGGGCATGTTTCTAAGAGGTCTTGATGGGCCAATGAGGAGGGGGAGCATTATCTGTGACTACAGGCCCCATCATGCTTTTGGCTACACTCACTTCACCTGCATCCCCACTATTCCTTCCTGACAGTCAGCTGCACTGTGAGGTGGTGTGTTTGTGGTGTCAAACTGTCTGGCAGGGTGTATTTGGCTTAGTGCCACTGGCTTGCTCTATTTGTTTGTAGGTTGGTGCATGTCATGACACAGTTCCCAGTCACTATGAGATGGCAGGTATTGTGTTTGTGTGACTGGCATACACATCTTGGGCTGATTATCTATTGGTTAGTGTAGCTATGCTTGCGGTGCATGGTTTCACTGTCCCCTTGCCACACAATCTTGGGTATGTTGTTTGTGTACTCAGCAGGCTCTGGGATGTCTGTTAGGCCATGGACGCTCTCTGGTAGTAGGATGTCCCGCACCTTCTCCTCCCAGGTCCTGAAGTAGACTGGTTTGGCAGGAGGGCCACCGCCGGTGCACTGACTCAGGGCGTGATCTTTTTCTATGAGTTTCTTGACCCTCCTGCGCACGTCATTCCACCTGTTCTGGATGTCGTCCTTTTTGCGCCTTTCTGGTGCTTGGGCGTTCACCTTGTCCACAATCCTCGCCTACATCTTGGTTTTCTGTGAGATGGGGGTCCTTTGGACCAATGTACCAAACAAATGTGGCTCCACTCTGATGATCTTGTCTACCAGCACTTCTAACTCACTATCTGTGAACTTTGGATTCTTCTTTGGAGGCATGGTGATGGGTGGTGGCACTGAGGGATGTGTGTGTGAGGGTGCAAGTGATGGTGGGTTGGTGTTGGTTTTGCTGTGTGTATGTGTGTGTGCTTTTGTATGAGGTGCTGATGGTGTGTGAGTTGTGTGATGGGTGAGTTGTGAGTGTGTCTGTGATTGCTGTGTACTGGTGTTTGCTGCTGGCTGTGTCTCCTGTTTGCAAGGGATGATGGTAGTGATTGTAATCCTTTATATAGTTGGAGTGGTGGGTGTGTCTTTGTCCCATGTTTTTTAGTTGTTATTTATTGGCTTTGTCATTGCTTGTTTGGTCCTTTTTTTTATCTTTTTTCCTTTGTGTTTTGTAGGCATGAAGGAGACTTTCATGTGACGGAAACGGATGCTGCTGTTGTCTCGTGCGGGCATGTCCGCCTCGTTCACGCTGCCTGTCTTCTGTGTTTGGTACGCGTCGTTCGCGGCGGTCTCTATTGCTTGTGTGCCGGGTTGTCTGTGCGTGTCGGTCGTGCGGCTTGTTCTCCATGCGAGTCGGTCTGGTTTTGCACATATTGCATCGTACTGCGCAAATAGTACATCGCGGGTACGGGTCGGTCGGCTTCATTCCGGGTTCATGTCAGTCGGTGATATTCGCGTCGGTTTTCCGGCCGGATCACTATTTTCCCTACGGCTCGGTCGTACGGCTTGTATTCCATACGTGTCGGTTGTAATTCACACGTGTTGCATCGTACTGCACAGGTCGTACGGCGCTGGTCCATGTCGGTCGGTGTTCGGTCCGGATCCGTGTCGGTCGGTTCGTTTTGCGGCCGGAATCGGAAACGGCCCCTTAGTGTGAAGCTAAGATCTTTCACAATCCCAATTACTTCGGTGATATAACATTGATTTCAACACCCTCACTCTGAAAATTGTTCCTGCACCACTGGTGCAAAAGGGCTGAGCTATGTTTCTAAGTTCAATTTTAAAACAAACCCTAGCAAGTGTTCTCAAGTGAGACTGCGGGTGAACCTTCCAGTGTTTTTGCTGCTTTTGTTTACTTCGCAAAACCATTGCAATGGAGAATGTGCTTACTATACGTGATTGCACACAATCATCTCACTTGTGCATGACATTCTACACATACATTGAGAAATATGGTTGTGGCCTAATGGCCAGAGCTACTGACTTTGGATATGGGGAATCAGTTTCAAATCCTGGCATTGGCTCCAGGCAAATCACTTAAACTCCTGTGCTTAAAATAAAATGATTCTAACCTCATTAATGAAATCTGGTGCTCATATATAGTGCACCAATGCCCTTAGGCAGTGTTTGTGCAGTATACAACTGCTATATAATATTTATATATAGACAGATTTTAACAAATTAAAAAAAATATTTCTACAGCAGTTTTTGGTAAGGCCTCATCTATTTTTGAGGAGCAGTGGTGCATTTTGGACTAGATTTATATATATAGTACAAAATGCTCCACTGGGACTCATAAATGGATATGAGGCCTTACCCCATACTCTGCTGCAGAAAGTTTTTTTTTTTATTTGCTGAAAATATTTATATATAGCCTAAAATGCATCACTGGGCCTCATAAATGGATATGACTGAAAGCACTGCAAGCACTACGGTCGGGGCAGATTGCCAAAATGCCGACATGTCGACATGCAGGAAGTGATTCAGGGGAAGTCAGGGGAGTTCAGAGTTGGCGCAGGTTAGCTGCGGCTACGGGTGCTGCAGGGGGCTGCAGTGGGAGGCCTCTAGTCTGCTACCTGTAATTCCAGCATACCACCCATACAGCTTGCACAGTCTGCAATGCAACATCTGCAATGCCTGCAGTAGCGGGTAACTGAGACAGAACCAGGCTGAAGCGTGCCATACAGCAGCTGCTGAAGGGGAGCAGAAGGGCGCGGGATGCTAAAGCAGACACCAAAGCACAGAAGTGGTAAGTGCATAGGCACTAGGTACAAACCCGTGGTAGGCAGAAGCTGCCGACATTTGGTCGGTGCAGTTTGCTCACTCGGGCTGCCTTAAAACCTTTCTCCTCCCTTGCTCGCTTATCAGGTTGACTTGCCAATTTGCATGCAGGCTCCCTCCGGTGCTGCCCAGTGACCTGCGCTTCACTCCTTTGCATCTTTTCATCTTTCTGCATCCCGCATTGACACATTGTTGCATTGTGGCTACATGAAGAAGTCGGAGCTGCAAACCTTTCGCTTGTGCTCTGCAGTGGTTCCGAGACAGAATATCGAGTAAAAAATAATGAGTTGCACAAATATCGAGTTGTTGATATTGTGGTTCAGAAATATCGACAGCAAGATTATCATGGTCAAGAATATCGACTTAAGGTAAGTAATATCGATTTAAAAAATATCAAAGTGTTTAATATCGTTTGCAAAAATATAGTTGTTAAAAATATCATTTTTTTATTAATGTTATGTATTTTAGTATATATTTTATATGAGTGTTATGCATGTTTTTTTGTATAAGAATTGTTTGTGTTTTTAATATATGTGTTACATTTTTTGTAAATTGTTTTTGTTTGAATTTTGCGTTTTTAGTTCAGTAGCGGGTTGTGGGTTTATAGGGGAATAGGATGGGAAGTAATGTAATTATAATAAATGTATTGACTATTTTTTATTTATTAATATGTATTTAATTAATTAATAATTGGTTGTTAATTAATTTTACTTAATTGGTAACTAATTATGGTAATTGTGTAATTAATTCTAGATGTGTGTTGTGGTGTTTATAGTTGGAAAGGGTAGGAATTAATTTATTTTTAATTTATGAATTAATAATTTGTTAATTAATTTTAATTATTAATTGGTGATTAAGTATGGTAGTTTTGTAATTAATTTTAGGTGTTTGTTGTGGTGTTTATAGGTGTAAAGGGTGGGAAGTAATTTATTTTTAATTGACAAATTATTAATTGGTTAATTCATTTTAAAAATAATTAATTGGTAATTAATTATAGTATTTGTGTAATCAAATGTAGGTGTGTGTTGTGGTGTTTATAGGAGTAAAGGGTGGGAAGCAATTTGTGTTTAATTAATATATAGTTGTTAATTAATGTTAATTATTCAATACTTATTTTGGGTAATTGTTTATTTTTGTGTGTGTTGTTTTTAGTTTTAAAGGGGTAAAGGTTGGGTATTTATTAAATTGTAATTATTTAATTATTAGTTATTACTAGTAATAGTTTTTAATTCAAAAATAAGTTTTAATTGTGTTTTATTATTTTATAGTTTAATTTAGATGTGTGTTGTGGAGATTATAGTGTTAAAGTGTTTGTAGTCACTTAATGTTTATTAGTTTCTTTTAATAATAATATTCTTTAATTGATTATTAATTATGTTAATTCTGGAAATGTAATTAAAAATGTTGAAGTGTTTTGTTATTGGTGTAGTGTTATAGGGTAGGAAATAAAATAAATACATTTATGGTTTAATGAATTTTTTTGTTTGTAAATATTTTCTAGTTTAAAAGAATTGTTTTTTATAAATGTATTTTTTATTTCATATATTTGTAGGTTTTTGCCATATGTAATTAATATTATAATATGTGTTCTTTTTATATGTTCAATATATTTGATTTTTTATTTTTGAAATATTATTTATTTCATTATTTGTTTTTTAATTTTTAATATATTTTTTAAGTGTTTGAGTGTGAATAGTAATTTTTGTTTCTCCACTATCCAACACTTTCCCTAATGTTGCACGCACTGGAGTGGGAATAGTAATTTTTACCCTACCGCTATGCAGCACTTTCCCTACTGTTGTACTCACTGGAGTAGGAACAGTAATTTTTACCTCTCCGCTATCCAACACTTTCCCTACTGTTGCACTCTCTGGAGTGGGAATAGTACTTTTTACCCCTCCACTATCCAACACTTTCCCTACTGTTGCACTCACTGGAGTGGGAATAACATTTTTAACCCCTCTGCTGTCCAACACTTATCCTACTGTTGCATTCAGTGGAGTCGGAATAGTAATTTTTACCCCTCCGCTATCCAATACTTTTCCTACTGTTGCACTCTTTGGAGTGGGAATAGTAATTTCTGTCCCTCCGCTATCCAGCACTTTCCCTACTGTTGCACTCACTGGAGTTGGAATAGTAATTTGTATCTCTCCGCTATCCAACACCTTCCTACTGTTGCACTCTCCGGAATGGGAATAGTAGTTTTTACCCCTCCGCTATCCAACACTTTCCCTACTGTTGCACTCTTTGGAGTGGGAATAGTAATTCCCCCCACCCCGCTATCTAACACTTTACCTACTGTTGCTGTCACTGGAGTGGGAATAGTCAGTTTTACCCCTCTGCTATCCAACAGTTTACCTACTGTTGCACTCACTGGAGTTGGAATAGTACATTTAATCCCTCCGCTTTCCAACACTTACCCTACTTTTGCACTCACTGGAGTGGGAATAGTTATTTTTACCTCTTTGCTATCCAACACTTTCCCTACTGTTGCACTGATTGTATGGTGAAATTTAAGTTTAAGTATTTTTCTAATAGTTTGCTTTATTTTATTATAGATTTTTTTTATATATTTTAAATCATTAATATATGTTTTTATTTTTTAGATTATTTTAAACTTTTATTATAAATTAAAAATAATAGTTTATTCATTGTTTTAAAGTAAATATATATGTATAAATGATTATGTTTGTGTGTTTATTTGTTATATTTTATTAAAATGTATATTAAATGTATTTTATTTTGTTATTATATTTAATATTTAATATGTTTAATATATATTATTTTATATTAATATAAAAGTCGATATTTTATACATCTATATTTTTTACATCAATATTTTTAGTCGATATTTTTGTACTTACCTGTTTAAGTATGGGAGTTAATATTTTGTTTGTCTATATTTTTTACTCTATATTTTGAACATCAATACTTTTTTACATCGATGATGTGTCAGTGAACCCTCTGCAGTTTATGGATTTTGTCTACCAAACCCTCAAGCTTTAAATATAATAGCAATATGTGGACATTTTTCTTTAAAGGCCTCCACAAGGCATGTTGGCAGCTACTTACAGCTATTACAGCTCTTTACAGCGTACTTTAGCATATCTTGGCATACTTAAAAACAGCACCAATTTACCAGAAAAAAAACCTGAGTGAGACCTATATGGGTGCTTGTGCCCCTTCCCTGTGACACTTGCACCGTGTAGCACCAATAGAGAGAAGGTGAGGCGGCGCTCATATTTAACTCTCATTTTACATATGTGGACTCCCCAGCTGTTCTTACTGCATCTTTTCTATTGGAAGCAGCTAGAAGTATTGCATTGTGGGAAACAAGGGCTAACGTAACGGATGCTAAAATGAAATTGCAAATTGATGATTATGCAGAGATAATAATGATTGGTCCACGTGGGGAGGGTACTCCCCCAGTAGGTACCAACTTGATCACAATAGGTTAAGGCAAAACAGTCCGTCTGCACGCTGCTAACGCGGCATGCTTAGCACTGGGTTTTGCTGTGGGTAATGAAGGAGGAGAGAAGCTATGCATTGAAGGTTTATCCACAGCCAAAAAATACACCACAAGCAACCAGTGGTAAACACAATTACAAATTACTTTGGATGTTCTATGGAGAAAGCTTTAGGTAATGCCGCTGATGATGTTTCCATTCTTTTGCCTCCATTGCAGTCACCTGTCTCACTGTAGCAGCCTGCATCCCTACCTACACCTAAGCAGCCCAAATCTTCATTCTTCACCCAAACAGATCAAGCTTTATAAATAGATGTCACAATGCTTTTCCAAACACCAGAGCTGGTGAAGGATGCTATTGGGTGCACTGAAATGTTTACGCCTCCAATAGAGCAGGGCACCATCAGAGTAGCCTCACAGAACCTGAATAGTCCCTTAGTGTTGGCAGAGATACACCATACACTGAGAAGTGCCCCTTGTTACCCCAGGGCTCTAAACCATGTTACGAGTAGCCCATCAAATTGGTCAATTAATGAAGAAGGACTAGCTCAGGCCTCCTGCGACTTGATTTAAGATGAAAGTATGCATCCTCCTAGGATCTCATTGGACCCTAGAACCTCATGGAACTCCTTTGCCATGGCTGATGAGGATCTGATTAATATGAAAGGGACTGACAACGCAGATATTGAGCTGAAAGGGTTACAACAGACAACTAGATCTGTAAGGGATCTTTTAGAATTGTTCTCCCTTTCTAATTCTGATAACAGAGAAAGGAGACGTAAGGAATACAAGACACCCTCTGCTCAACCAATTCTAAGCATCATGAAGGCAATGCAAAGAACATTGAATTCAATTGCTACTACACTGACTGTCATTGAAAATAGACGAGCAAACACAGGTACTAAAAGAATCCTTAGATGTCCTGAATAGTTACTCAGATTGACCGAAAAATGGCTGCAATTGAAGAAGTTATGAAACCAACATCAAACCAGGCATGTCCATGCTTCCCTATTTTTAACAAACTGCTAGAGGTACCACATACTATAAATATGATTCTTGAGGACTGTCAGAGGCAGTTACCTAGGATAGCCAGACAGGCAGCCCAAAACGCATCACTGGGTCAGTCTCCATCAAAGATTAGTCAAGACAACAAAACCAGTAATAATACCAACGATTGGGATACACCGTGGGACAAAAACAGCATCACCCCCAGGACTAAAAAATAAAAAAATAAACCATGCAGAACATCATTGCTTCCACCTCGGCCAAAGTTGGTTGAACGCAAAAAACATGGAAAAATGCAGTACAGGAGGCATACGGAGAGGTCATCCGGCATCCTATATTGGTTACTGCATCCGATGCTTTGGAGGGTAAAGCAGCCATCACTTTGGGGGCCTTGGTAAACAACCCACAGTTGACTCAGATAATGGATGTATCACAGGTCGTCTACTCCTTCTGGGTTTTTATGTGATAAACAGTGCAAGATACATATGCACATCAACAGATATCCCACAGACTTACTCTGGTGACTAGCCCAAATTCTGCCAATGGAGTGACAGTTCCTCAAGTTTGCTGCACCACTGATGCAGTTAAGTGCAGCGAGGGATCATAGTTTAGTTTCGTTTTTAAATTTATAATGCGCGACAGCTACCCAAAAAGGGTTTCCCGGCGCAGAAGCAGGTCAAGGCGTGATAGACAGAAAGCATTCTATTTATCGAACAGCCAAGTTTTTAGCGACTTGCGGAACTTGATATTGTTTGTCTCATTACAGAGAGCAGTGGGAAGAGAATTCCAAAGTGAGGGGCCTAGGTGTGAGAAGGATTTGCCACCCATCAGGGCTAATTTGAATTTCGGGACAACAAACCTTCCTTGGGTGGCTGATCGAAGATTGCGAGAAGGAAGGTATGGCTTGGCCAGGGCCAGCAGGTAGCTGGGAGCATTGCGGGATTTAATTTTGTGCATATAGTTAAGCGCCTTGAATTTTATTCGACTCTCGATTTTCAGCCAGTGTAATTCGCGTTGATAAGTCAAGATGGGGATGGTTTTAGGGACTCCACATAGAAGTCTAACTGCGGAATTTTGGGCCATCTGTAGTCTGTGAATTACCGATTTGTTTGATCCCACATAGAGCACATTATCGTAGTCAAGCCTTGATGTAATTAAGGCATTGACTACGGTTTTTCTAGTCGCTTCTGGTAGCATCCAACAAATTTTCCGCAGCCATTTAATGATAGTGAAGCAGGTTGCTGTGACTTTGACTGATTGGGGATGCATACTAAGTGCATCATCAATTATGATGCCTACGTTACGGATTTGTGGTGAGGGGGATGTGAGATCACCCATTTTGCACGGCCAATGTTGCTGGTTCCAGAGGTCTTTCTGTTTCCCATTTGATCATAGCCTCCGCCTCCACCCAAAGCAAGCCTGGATCTCGCGCCACAGGTGTGCTACTGCCACCTTAGCAAGCCATCCTTAGACGGCTCCTCCACAAGCGTGTTGGGTGACTTATTATAGCTACAATGGCCTATGAGGGGTTAGATAGCATCATTTGATGATGGCCCAAAGGAACTGTAAGAAACAGTCTTGTGGAAAGAGACCCAGTAAAGGAAGAGGTGCAATCAATTAACCAACTGAGGATAATGGATGGCATGGGAGCCATGGTGGCTCAGGAAAGCAATATAGAACATGAGGGTCCATCTAACATTATTCCACTCAACCCCAACACAGCCTATATACAACTGCGAAAGCAGTTTCAGTCGAGAAGAGGTTTGGGTGATGATCTCTTACTCACTGATCTTACTTGCCCTACGAACCAAGATTACATCTTGAGACTTGATCCAGAAGCTATAAACATACCAAGTAATAGTAAGGATGCTACGATTCCAAATGCTTCAGCTTACGTAACACTCAGAGTCAGACTCAACAAATATTCTCCCCCCACCTAATTAATAATTACATGGAGGTCAGTTGTTCTACCCAGGTCAACGAAGAATCCAGTGGCAAGATGGCTCTGATATTCACTCCACTGTCCCAAACAAGGGGAAGCCATGGCATCCTAAACAGGGGCAACATCCTTAAATTGGCTAATTCCCTAACACGGCCACTTCAAATAACATCCAAAGATCTGATTAGAGTAAGCTTTGTGCCGCAGTTGGATGCTCGGTGAAGGGAGCAGTCTTCAACATTATGGCATTATAAAGTTGCTGTGGACCACATTATAAAGTATGCCAAAGACCTGGCAACTTGGGGGGTTAATAGTTGACAAGCCGCCTCCTGAACCATACCCTCCAATGTTTGAGGTGGGATTAAAAAAGCACCAAATTCCGAATTCCAACACACGCTCTGATAACCTGAATAGAGCACGCAGTCCTTCTCTTTCTCTTCCATTTAAAGATGATCTCAAGAAACGACAATGTTTATCAGGCAGACAACCTAAAACCACTCCTACTATATCAAAAGTACAACATCAATATGGGGGGTCTCAACAATACAGGGTTAGGTAAAAAGATGGAAGATAAGGATTGGGTAGCTTACATGAAGCTGCAGGATATCTGCTGCCTGCATGAAACCTGGGTTCTGAAAAACATTGGTCTAGAGAGTTTTATTTCCTTCAATAACCCAGGCACAAACCAGTCAAAAGGATGAGCCAAGGGTGGTCTTCAAATAGGGGTAAAAGCCAGTCTTATGGATAATGTTAAAATAACCTTTATGTCCATAAATATTAATATCCAACTTTTAGTGCTTGAACAAGGTGAAGGTGTGATAGACCTCATTAATGTCTATCTACTACCTTGTGGTAGGGAAGAACCTTTATGCTCTTTAATCTCTCAACGCACTACTTACTACCCTTAGGCAGGAATGTGGTACTATCATTGTGATAACCCGAATAGAACAGCAATACTATGCGGGGACCTGAACACCAGTCTTCACCCTGTTCTGTAGGATTAAGCAGTAATGGCAGAGGATCATGTTTGGGTGCTTCCATCTCCCCCGCCCAAAGGTTACAGAGTAACAAAGAAAGGGTGCATCTGAGCACGTTAATCTTAAATGTGGGTCCGAGCCCAATAAATGGCAAAACTACATTTGAAAATCCTCCAAAACCGACCTTTTGAGTAGGAAAGTGAGTTAGTACAGTTGATTAAATTATGATTAATTTGGAGGCTTGGCACTTGGTCACTGATATGTGGAGCGAAGAGATAATAGGAAGTGACCATGATCCATTCCATCCATCTTGTGCTTGAATTCTCAAAAACTCAAATTAGAGCCTGAACATAAGTAGGAATAAGTATCAAGAGTTGCCACTGGTGGAGCAGGTAAAGCAAAAATGTGTATACCTTCTCTATTTTGCATGAAAATACTAATTACGTAACGATTCTAAATATTAACCTGTATTAACTGTTTGGAGTATTATTATTAATCAACATATGCACCTTAATAAACACAAATTACACATGGGACTAAATTGCTAATTGCATGGCTAATAATTCCAATTAATAACTGTGATACGCAAATTAATCGTAGGAAGTGTTAAAATAGAAAATTGCATGATTTATGTTGCTTTTGTAATGGTTTGTGCTCCTGGTATTGTGGAAAGGTGAGTATTATTGCTTTAAATGTTGCTATAAGCTAGGAAAATACTAATATATATTGGGATTAGTGTGGGTTTAAACATTAGAATCTTCATTTCCGAATACTAATTACTTTTATGTTTGTTTTTGCTTAAGTTGGCATTCGGGCCTACTAGGCCGCGATATTCAAAATGGAGTTCGGAAGTGGCCACCGTCACTTGGGCGCGATGTCTACTGCGCAGACTCGGGTGGCTCTGAAGATCTCCAGGCGACCTCCAACAACAAGACTACGTGTTCCTTGTCAAGGATAGGAACGTGGAGGATTGCCAGGACTAAGCAAGTGTGAATGACTGAAAATACAATAGCGACCTGTACCCAGAGGTCTACTTGTTGTTACTTCAGAACTTTTCTCATGAGAACTGGACAAAAGAATACAATTTGAAAGATGACATGTTCAATTCCCTGAGAACCAAGAAAACCTGGGAACAGAGTTGAATATTTCTAAATTCAGGGGTTCAGCCTATCGGAATCCTTCTATTCCCAGAGAATGTTGCATATTGTCCTAGAATTTACTATATAAGGGGAACGTTAGAAGAGGGTGTGTGTAAGTGCGTTCTAAATTTCTGTTGGTGACTGCTGGTGTGGAAGGTCAAATTTGAAAGTGCGATTTCCTGGTCCCTTGCCTACCTTTGGGACTATGTCGTGATGAACTAAAGAACTTTCCCGGACTTATTTGGGTCTTAACCTGCGTTTGACTGGATGATTTTACCAGAAGGGATTTTGATTTATGCAGGACTGACGGGTTTTCTGGAAATGGTCACCAGTGCCAAAATTTTAGGTAAATATGATTGTATGTAAATTTGTGCCAAAGATATTTACTGAAAATTCCGATTTGAATAAAATCTAAATATGCCAATGAGAGTGAATTAATTAGATAAACTAAGCATTGATTAACAAAAAAAATGAGTCCGTGATTCTTTTAAGGTATTGATTGATCAAAAGGTTCCGAAGCTTTAAATGTGTTTTAGCTGGTTCTAAGTCACCATCAACCAGTCCAACTAATTGGTCCATCGACCAAGTGGTGGAGTGCCTTGATGTTAAAGTTAGGATTCTATAGGTACTAATGTATATAATGTAAAGATTTTTCCTCCTATAGGTAAAAAGGTACCCCACATGTCCAGCACTTCTTTCCTCCTGTGTGCAGATTCGAAGTGAGACGTATGATTGTTGGGGTTATGGGCCCCACCAATGAATGCGTGTATGAATGAGTTAGTGTGGTGATGGGCCTGTGACGCAGGGAGGATATGTAAATTTGCCCTTTCCCGCTGGAGCACAATCAAATGAGAAACAGTTGATCTCTTTGCAAATCAGCAGTGGAATGCGTTGTACACAGTCTTGAGTTTGGAGGCTAAGAAACCAGGGCCTGAGATGATCGAATATTTCAAGTCATTGCTCAAAGCAACCAATCAAATATTACTGGACCATAAAGGAACAGGGTAAATTACATTGTAAAATTCATAAGTACTTACCAAAACCCTTAAAATAGAAGGAATATCTGAGGGTAAGGGGGCGGGGGTGGCAGGCTGAGTCACAATTGCTGGAAGCAGAAGGCCCTATAAACACCATATAAAATAGAAGAAGAAAACCAGTGTACCCAGGCTTGCAAGCTCTAAAAGCTGCAATTGATCGAAAGAAAACATTAAAGTACAGAGAAATTATACACTGGGGCTGTTAAAGTCCTCCCAAAAATCCGGAGGCCAATATAAGCCCTGTAAGATGTGCGGAGCACTTCACCTCATTATATCAAAAGCTTGCAGAGGCTGAAAAGTGATAACACAGAAAAGGACATGCGTGGAGTACAGAAGAGCCAATATGCTGGCACACCTCCTCTGTGTTACCAACATCAGGCAGAAGACGAATTCAAAAAAACAGAAGTAGCTCAGGCCATCCAACATCAAAAACCGGGTAAAGCTCCAGGCCCAGGTAATGTGCCAGTCGATGTGTTTTAAAACAATCTAGGCACGTGGCTGGGCCCCTTGACAGAAGCGTTTATTGGCAGAAGCTGTGGTTCCAGACCCCTGGAGGTCCTCCATTATAGTGCCAATACACAAAAAAGGTAGGGAAGATGACCCCACTAACTACCGCCCAATCGCCTTATTGGACGGCATAGGTAAAATATTCGGCAAGTTATTGCTTTTTTGGCTGGAGTCATGGAAGGAGGATAGCTACATTATATTGCACGTCCAAGCTGAATTTCAGAAGGTGCAGAGCACAATCGACCAAGTCTTCAGATTGTACATGATTTGTTTAAAGTATGCAATGCTGCAGAATTATTCTATTTACTTATCTTTCAAGACTTAAAGTCTGCTTCTGATGGTGTTATTCACTCGTTTATTTTTGAGCATCCTGGAGGAACAAGCAGTACCTAATTATCTATTGAGACTGTTAATCAATCTACATATTGGCAACACAGCAGCAGTGAAATATGGAAGCAAGGGGGAATGCACCACCTCGTGTGGTATACACACAGGTGTTAGGCAGGGTTGTGCTTTAGCCCTCGCCCTATTTAACATCTATATGAATGGTATAGGGATGATTCTAAGTAACCTCGGCCTTAATGTACCAACGTTGGAGAATGAGCACATCCGATCTTGATGTTCACAGATAATTCGATTATTCTAGAACAAACAGAATTGCCAATATAGTGAATGCTGGAAGGTTTTGAATTATTTTGTAGAAGAAGGAAACCAATTATCAACATGGAGAAAACAAAATGTATGATAATAAAATCCAAAGCTAAATCAAAATTGACCTTTGGGGTTTATGGGAAACCAATTAAGCAGGATAACATCTACGATTAGTTGAGCATTCAGATCGATGACCTGCTTCGATGTGGTATCCAAGCAGCCAAATCTAAGACAATAGTGTCCCACCAGGCTGAAGGAATATGGAGATCGCAAACAACTGCAAAAACTGTCTATTAAAGCCAGCACTTACCGCATAAAAAACAAACGCCTTGGTGGTGAGTTCTTCTGGTGCTGCGATTTGGGGTCACTTAAATGTGCAGGCTGTAGAAAAAATTGAAAATTACTTCTTGAGGAGATTATTACATCAAGGTCTAGAAACTCCAATGGTAATACTTAGAGCGAAGTTTGGAATGATATCTGTGGAGGGCTTTATCATCTTTTGTCCCGAATGTTACTGGATTCGAGTCTAATCTGCTCCATCCCTTTTAGAGTACCGGAAGACCCTGAAGGATCTAATAAAAAGCCATAATTGTAGCGGACTACATTGGTTTAGATGTGTTGAGATAAAAGAAAATGTTCCCTTGATTCACCAATTAACAGAGCATAAAGTATTATGCCAGAAAGAAAGTTTTCTTTGGGAATTAAAATTTTTTTCTTTATTTTTTTAAAAGTATATTCATCCTTGTAGATCATACAAATTCATTAAACATTTCATAAACATCAAAATTATTAAAAACCTCCTAAAATACAATACAGTTTAACCCCTTCCATGCTGGACGGATTCCCCTGCTGTGCTGATCTTTTCCTGCGCGGGCGTGGTCATGACGGAACGGTTCCGTCATGAGCACAGCTCAACCGTGGCTCATGACGGAACCGTTCCGTCATGAGCACCGAAGGGGTTAATTACAATCACATAAAAAAGAAATTTTATAACACCATTATGACCAGCATAACGTTGAGACAAAACACAAATTGTAAGATTCAGAAACTCCTCTTTACGAGTGCACATCAGATTCAATTTTTAGAAATACAGTACATTATACGTTTACAAATCTGTATATACGTAATCTGTATTTGTTCTCTGATTGCGCTATCCACAGCGTCGACGCGTTTCGATGGTTTCAGACTGATAATGCCATCTTTATCAAGACCACATACTTTTGTCTCACACTTCAGTAATTTTCCTTTGGGATGGGGGATCTTTCTGTGCTCCTTATTCTTTTTATGTTTCAGAAAACCCACTTCTTTCACCTTCCTCGTGATTTAGAGTGATATATTTTATCCTTTCTTCTCGTGGTAAATGCGGGCTTGCCGGTTTCAAAGAGCCTCTTTCTGTGGTTCTGTTTTCCGACTTTCTGCACTGCGCGGTATTTTAAAATGTTTCTTCCTGCACCAGCGTGTCTGATTACTCGCTGTCTTATAGCCGTAATGTTTGTTTTCGCATCGGAGCCAGGTCTATGGTAATTTTCAGAATTCCTGCGCTGCCGAATATTTTGAAAGCCTCTTCCTACATTGGCGAGTCTGATTTCTCGCTGTGTAATGACCGTCCTGTCAGTATCCGGATAGGAGCTAAATCCGATCCGGATACTGACAGGACAGGTGAAAGAAGTGGGTTTTCTGAAACATAAAAAGAATAAGGAGCACAGAAAGATCCCCCATCACAAAGGAAAATTACTGAAGTGTGAGACAAAAGTATGTGGTCTTGATAAAGATGGCATTATCAGTCTGAAACCATCGAAAGGCGTCGACGCTGTGGATAGCGCAATCAGAGAACAAATACAGATTACGTATATACAGATTTGTAAACGTATAATGTACTGTATTTCTAAAAATTGAATCTGATGTGCACTCGTAAAGAGGAGTTTCTGAATCTTACAATTTGTGTTTTGTCTCAACGTTATGCTGGTCATAATGGTGTTATAAAATTTCTTTTTTATGTGATTGTAATTAAACTGTATTGTATTTTAGGAGGTTTTAATAATTTTGATGTTTATGAAATGTTTAATGAATTTGTATGATCTACAAGGATGAATATACTTTTAAAAAAATAAAGAAAAAATTTTTAATTCCCAAAGAAAACTTTCTTTCTGACATAATACTTTATGCTCTGTTAATTGGTGAATCAAGGGAACATTTTCTTTTATCTGGGTTAAGTACCCTATCTCCCTTGGTTTTTAAGGGGTCCCTCTCAATCTTTCAAATATTAGATGTGTTGAGCACATTTTTATGCTAATAGACTGCTTAGATGAATGCCACAATCCAGAAATGATGAATAAAGGCATTAATAATGGTGAAAAAGGGATAGAGAGCCTTTACGTGGCGTAAGGCATGAGGCTAAGAAAGGTGCTCTACTGACAAAAAATTTGCTCTGAAGCCTGAACCTCGGTGAGAACCATCCAGTGGCGGCTAGCAACATTAAAATGCGGTGTGTGGGATGCCCAAAAAAGCTCATCATATATGGTGAACTTGATGGCACTTGCTGCGCTCGCAGCAGGTGGGGCGACACTCCTCCACCATAACGGAGGAGCTGCTGCTGGAGGCATGCCTCGATCTGATTTGGCATCTATAAAAGGTCTCTATATCTTAGGTACAGATTAGGAACCTTGCAGAACCAGTCTTTTACTAAATCTTGGTCCAAGGTTTTCGGACCGAGTGCTGACTCGTGCAGCTGCCCTCTGGGCGGCCAAGAAACAACTTATGCACTTTATGCTTCTCTATGTTACACCACTAACTCTTGGAAGGTTTTATCTCCGCCCTCTGTTTCTAAAAAATATTACGGATGCATTAACACTTTGTTACAGAACAGATTATTTGGAAGTATATCAGGCTGTAGCACCCTAAATACCTGCTGCATGGAAAGCCAGACAATTTGATCAAAAGCAGAGACGTGAGATCAGTGATCACAGCAAGCTAGCTCATCAAGCAAGACCACTCACTACCCTTGCTTTGAACGTCTGCTATTAATACCCAAATTGTGCTCACACTTTTTTATGCAATAGCACCAGTGGAGGTTGTAGCATGTTTAATGTTTTGATCATGTGTGTTTTACCAGTTTAGACGTAGACTATATATCGATTCTGAAAGGTTCTTAACTGCCATGATATATCTGCTGACAAAGATTATATTTACGCCTCATTTTATATGTGAGTGGTTGACTATCAGCAAAACATATTATAGTTCTGTCTTTCCTGAATGTCCAAAGACAGTTCTGTCTCACCATTGGTATGGCTATGCTTCTCAAGATTATATGTTTTATAGCCATCTGCTCAGATAAAGCCGTTGGAAAGGATTGATATTTTAAGTCATTAAGATCAGAGTTGGTTTACATGATTATCACACTGTAGCACTGTACTAGATTTTTGCCCGTCAATGATACAAATGAATGTTTTTTCTTTTATTTATAATCTTGTATAATAGTCAAGTTGTCTCTTTCACCTGTTAGTAAAGTAGACAGGTTATATGTATCTGCCTAAAGGCAGACAAGGTTTTTTTTATTGGTACAAAAGCCTTACAATTATAGGCCTTGTTTTATTTGACTATGGCTCAGCTCAGGGAAAAGAGGTGGGCGGGGGATTCAGTGGGCGGATGGGGGATGACAGAGAAAAAAAAAAAGAACTCACCTGCCGCCCTCGAGCATCACGTTCTTCTAATCCTCTCCACTGCACGCACAGGCTCCTAGGCTGCCCTGCAGCCAATCCCGAAGCTGCTCTCATGCATGAGAGCAGCTTCAGGATTGGCCTGAGCGCCGTGAATTTGCACTACCAGACAGCATTGGAACTAGGGTGACCAACCGTCCGTAAATTTCACGGACAGTCCGTAATTTCGGCCGTCTGTCCGTTGTCCGTGAAGGATTCTTTAACGGACGCCATTTGTCCGTAATTTTAACCAGGCACCGGTCGCAACACCCTAAGCCGGCACAGCTTCCACCCACCTCCCTTCTGGCAACCCTCACACCTTCAGCCCTTGATGAGCTGTTAAGAGGGGCTTGAAGGTGACTGAGAGGGAGGGGCTGCAGCTTCAGGAGCAGGGGCATCTATTCAGATGCAAACAGCCCTGAATGCGTCATGTCTCTGCTATTTAGAGGGGCCTCACACATTTCCTTTCTGCCCAGGGCCCAAAACATCCTAGAACCGGCCCTGATTACACCAGGCAGCACGTGGTTCTCTTCACAGAGCTTAATTACTGTCACTAAATTGTAAGCAAACCTCGGTTCTTCAAACATGCAGTCTATAATGTAATAAATAAATAAAAAAGAAATGGCGCAATCGCACCCACACTGATTAACAAAGTATGGAGGACAATCAGTTAAATCAGTTCTCTTGGAGTATCTCCTTTCAGTACTGTACATCACAGTGGGGGATGGCAAAACTAACATTTTGGAAAGAGAGCCTGTCTTTTCGTTGTCCTGTCCAGGAGGGGGTGAGGATCCCTACCCCACCCTGGAAGAGACCAAGATGATACTAGAATACTGCATGCCCACCCCTGTGCCCACCCTGGTAGATCCTGTTCCCCCTCCTGTGATGGTTCCTACCCCCCCCCCAGTGATGGCTCCTGTCCCCCATGTGGTGACCCCTGCCCCCCCCGCCTGTGATGGCTCCTGTCCCCCCAGTGGTGGATCCCGTCTCCGCCCTGGGTGGCTTCTGTCCCAGTCCTGAATGGCTCCTTCAGCGAGGGTGAAGTTTTTGATGGGCCTCTTCTCAAAAAGGCTTAGCTCAAAATTAATATGAAAAGTTGGGCGAGTGGGTAAGTGAAGGGATGGCTGGATGAATTAGTGAAAGGGTGAATGGACGAATGAAAGATTGAATAGATGGATAATGAGAGAGGATGGATTGATGAGTGAGAGGAGGGATGGATGAGAGAAAAGGTAAATAGCTGAATGTATGGGTGGAAGGGTAGCTGGATGGGTAAAAGGGTGGATGGATGAGTGAAAGGATGGATGAGTGAAAAGGTGGATGATGAGTGAGTGGGTGGATGGATGAGTGAAATGATTGACGGATTGATGAATTGATAAGTGCAAGGGTGAATGGATGGACAGATGAGTGAAAAGGTGGGTGTAAGGATGGATGAGTAAGTGAAAGGGAGGGTAGATGGACAAAAGGATGAATAGATGAGTGAAGGAGTGAAAGGATAGATGGATGAGAAAGGGTGGATGAGTGATAGGGTCAATGGATGGATTCATGAGTGGATGAGTAGATGGATGGGTGGGTGGATGGATGGATGGAAGGAAGGATGGCTAAGTGAAAGGGTCGCTAGAGAGAGAAAGGGAGTATGGATGGATGACTGAAAGGGTGGATGGATGAGTAAGTGAAAGGATGGCTGGATGGGTGAAAGGGTAAATGGCTGGATGGATGGGTAGAAGAGTGGATGGATGAGTGTACCGATGGATAGGGTGAAAGGGTGGATGGATGGATAATGGATTGATGAGTGAAAGAATGGATGAAGGGATGGATGAGTGAAATTATAGATGGAAGGATACATGATGGATAGGTTTGCAAATGGTTGAATATGTGGGCTTACTTATATACTATTGCAGGACTTCCTCTGATGTGTCTGTAAAACGTATCTATTGTCCTGAAGTTTTGTCCTGAATTTTGACCTCCTGTCCTGAATTTGTGTCCTGAATTTTGACCCTTTGTCCTGAATTTTTACACTCACCGTCCTGAATTTGCACCAATGCCAGTTGGTCACCCTAATTGGAACCGGTGCCTTTTGTCCACAACCGGCAACACAGTTCGGGTTGGCCAGAGCTTCAGTGAGCATGACGGTTTGGCCGTCCTGAGACAGCCAGCCAAACCGCCATGTGCACTGATAACAGTGCCAACCACTCCCCCTCCAAGACTGTCACCCCCCTGGCCCCGCCCCCAAGACTCGGCACACAGTCACTTAAAATAAAAATAAAACGATAATAAAATGGTTGTTAATCCCGCTTTATTATTGTTTTATTTCTGAAGCTTCGAGGTTGCTGGGGGTGGTGTGGGAGGGGGGGGGGGTGGGAGGCGCACTTCCACCATAGTGGAGGAGCCACCCCTGCTTTAAAAGCTATTTGCATAAACAAGGCCAGCATATGGCTCGACATTTAAGGACATTAAAGATTAGAGTTGGCTCATAACACTAGCATACAGTAACAGAGCACTTAATTAGCTTCTGCAAATTATATGTATCTGCAGGTTATATGTAGTCAAATTATATGTATCTGCCTAAAGCCATCTCAGATTTTTTCTTGTTGTGGATGCATTACATTTAAGGCAATGTTTACTAAGAATGCACTTAATAGCTATTTGCACAGACAAGGTCAGCGATATAGACCCACGTTATTTTTTTTTTTTTAAATAATCTTTTTATTAACAGACACATACATAGAGCAATTATAGTGTATGGCCCATTTTTACATTAGTTCCGAATCACATGTTTATACAATTGTCTTACAATCTGACACACATTTAAAGGCCATCAAAGATTAGAGTTGGCTTATATGACTATTAAACACAGCACTTTATTAGCATTTTGCACACTCAAGGTCACCCATGATCGTATGGTGTATACCTTTATAATTCTGTATAATAGTCAAGGTCCATTTTTATTTTATTTTATTGTTTAGCAGGTAGGTTACACTATCTGGCGTTTTTGATGTGTAGGAGATACGTAAACCTATCTATCATTATTCTGCTGCTAGTTGCTACTGCATGTTTCCCGACTAGAAATGTTGCATTTATTTGTTAATAAATAACAATGGTGGAGGATAGTCCCAACAACCTTTGGACTCCTTTTTATGCTGTAGTAGTCGGGCAAATCACCAGGACTAACTGTTAGTCCACTGAAGTTTACTACTAATCTGTTGGGCAGCAATATATGTAAGGGTGTGTAGGAGGGAGGTATTAAGGTAAAAAGAATGTGCACAATGAAGGAACTGTTTTTATATATCTGTATTATAGGTAGTCTTTAATAAGTTTTAATCTATCATATGTCCTTATGGAGTGTGAAACTTGTTAATTGTATGATCCTTATTGCATTAATTTACTGTAAGCTGAAAAAATAAATAAACTGAAGTGCAAGGAAAGACTATCTATGACGTATCCATCGGACTTGAATGCCTGATTAGTTCTTAATGTAATCCAACTGCCCTCTGCTGCCATACACTCTACTGGACGGTAAGTTCTCTATTCACGCCTCACAGGTGGAAGTGCTTTTCTTCTCAGTTTTGAGAGTCAGTGGTTGAGTAAACTGATGATGAATGATCTGAAGGATTGTTTAGTGTAGAAACTGGTCTTCAACCAGTATTGCTTTTGTCAGTTTGTGTGCACACGTCTTACTTGACACTGGTGGGTCTTTTCCGTAGCTAACATTTTTATTGAAAAAGCATAACAGTTGCGCACCACATCGTCGCAGTTGTTCAACATGATAGAAAACTTTACAAATACATACTTTGATGAGCACATTACAGCTGGGCTGCATTGGAGGTGGCTAAAAGGGGTATGTATAAAAATGGAAAAGAAAAGAGAAAGGCCCAAGAGAGAAAGAATGAGGTTGAGGGGAGAGGCGGTGACACCGTGGGGGAGCCGGAGGGGGTGGGGTGTTAGCTCAGCAGCAGGACTTGAGTCAGCCTGGAGCATGTACCTCCAGGGGAGCAGATTGGGAACAAGATGTTATACTTCATTACGGTTCTTTTCCTGTAAGTATAAGTCAAAAGAGTCTCAAAGCTTCATGGATGGGCATAAATAGTCTCATTGTTTCTTTCTCGCTCAATTTCTGTCTTTCTCTTTCTCTCTCTCCCTCTGTCTCTTTTTCCCAAGTTCTCACTCTTTGTGTCTATTTCCATCAAACATGGTTTCTATCTTTGTGCCTCGCACACTGCCTCACTAACTTCCTCTTGGCATAGAGCGACTTACAGGCGTGCTTCTGATGGAATATCCTGCATTGCATTCAGTCACAACATTCTTGGCATCTTTTCTCGTCTGCTGAATGCAGTGTGGACAGAGTCTGTCTGCCTTGTGGTCTGCTGTAAACAGACAGTGTCCCGTGAGACTTCTTTATTTGATCCTTGGCTTAAAGTTATTTTAATCACCTGAACTTCCGGAGATTGTGCCATCTCTTCTTTTAATTGATGGTGGCTCATTTAGTGCTAGACACTCCATTCACGTTCTGCAAAAGACAACGCCCCCAACACCGCCACCCGAACTCTACACAGATGGATCACCGACAGTGTCAAAACCATAGCCCCCTTCAAGAAGAACAACAACACACACGCCAAGAAGGCCAGATGGTTTACCCCCGACCTCCGAGAGTCCAGGCGCACCTGCCGCCGCCTCAAGAAGACCTGGAGGAACTCCAAATCCACAGAAGCCCACAACAACTTCAATGTCGCCACCACCGCCCACCACCAGCTCATCAGGAACACGAGGAAAACTGCAATTGAAAACAGAATCTCCACATGCACACAACAGCAAAGAACTCTTCAACATCATGAAGGAGTTCGTCCAACCCACCAGCGAGCCGACTGACATTCCCCCCTCACAAGACCTCTGCAACAAACTCAGCACCTTCTTCCTCCGCAAAATCAAAAACATCTATGATAACTTCGAAGAAGACAACCAACACGCGGAACCCCCACCACCTACCCCCGACACCCAGAAGCCAACGATTGACAGCTGGACAGCCCTCACCACCAAAGACACACTGAAGAAGATAAAGTCAACCCACTCCGGGGCTCCCACAGAACCCTGCCCCACCACGTCTTCAACAGAGCTGCTGACACCATCGCACCCATACTTCGCCATACCATCAACCGTTCCCTGGCGAACGCCCCCTTCCCCGACGACTGGAAACACACCGAGATCAACCCCCTCCTGACGAAGCCCTCGGCGGACCCCACCAATCTCAAAATCTACAGATCCATCTCCCTGCTTCCGTTCCCAGTGAAAGTCATCCAGAAAGCCATCAACATCCAATTCGCCACCTTCATCGAAGAGCACAACATCCTCGACCTGTCACACTCCTGCTTCAGAAAAAAACACAGCACAGAAACCGCCCTCCTCGCCACAACAGACGACATCTGCTCCCTACTGGACAAAGGAGAAACAGTAGTCCTCCTCGACCTCTCAGCAGCCTTCGACACGGTATCCCACTGCACCCTAATAAGCAGACTCCACGATGCAGGAATCCGGGACAAGGCCCTCGACTGGATCTACTCCTTTCTCTCCAGCAGAACACAGTGGGTCAGACTCCCCCTTTCCTCTCTGACCCTACATCAAATACCTGCAGAGTCTCCCAGGGGTCCTCCCTCAGCCCAACGCTCTTCAACGTCTACATGGCTCCTCTCGCCCCCATCATCAGAAACTATGGACTCAACATTGTTTCATACGCAGACGACACCCAACTCATCCTCTCCCTATCCAACGAAGCCAACGCAGCCAAACACAACTTCCAAGAAGGCATGGCAGCTGTCACCAAATGGATGAAAAGCAGCTGCCTACAACTCAACACCAACAAAACAGAAGTACTCATCATGGGCCCACACCCCAACGCCTGGAATGACACCTGGTGGCCCCCTGCCCTCGGTAGCCCACCCACCCCCACGCACCACACATACAACCTTGGAATCATCCTAGACTCCAAAGCTCAAAATGGACCGCCAGATCAACTCCGTCACATCCTCCTGCTTCCACATCCTCCACCTCCTATGTAAGACCTTCAAATGGATCGCCTTCGAGCACATAAAAACCGTCACCCAGGCCCTTGTCACCAGCAGACTCGACTACGGCAACGCACTCTACGCCGGAATAAACAAAAACCTCACCCGCAAGCTATAAAACATCCAGCACGTCGCCGCAAGACTGGTCCTCAACCTACCACGACACTGCCACATCTCCCAACACCTGTGCACACTCCACTGGCTCCCTATCGAGGCTAGAATCACCTTCAAGATCCTCACACACACAAAGTCCTCCACAACACGGGACCCGCATACCTCAACAGCCGAATCAACTTCCATGCACCCCAAAGAACCCAACGATCAGCCCAGCTATCCTACGCCATGGTTCCCCATGCCAGAAAGACCACATTAGGAGGCCGCTCCTTCTCCTTTCTCGTAGCCAGAGCATGGAGTGCCCTACCACTCCACCTCAGGCAGACAACATCACTCCGCATCTTCACGAGAAACCTCAAAACCTGGCTCTTCGACAGACCTCCTCCTTGAGGGACTGGAACCTGCACCTCCCCACCTCCCCAGCGCCTTGAGACACTTATGGGTGAGTAGTCGCGCTTAACAAACCCTTGATTGAGTTGTTAATTGATTGATTGATCGACATATTCTCGCAGATTTTATTTTTCACCTTTACCGAAGAGTGCAGTGACCTTATTTCAAATAATACATATGATTCGGAGATTACATCATCCACAAGGACTCACACACAGTCAATAAGTTTTTTCCTTTTACATCCATGATTCCAAAACCTGCATTTATTGATTTACATTGGTTCTGCATCACCAGCATGCTTGAAGACAACTGTAATGATCAAAGTAAAAACCGTAGATATTATTGTATTTATTTGAATATTTTAATATAGTGCCACTCCACCAGAAGGTATTCAAGCAATTTACAGGGAACTGTAGCTAAATATTGAAGATATGTTTATAGAAAACAATTTAAATTTAGCAACAAAGGTGGTGGTGAAAAAGGAGGCAGGGAAGGCAGAGGGATGGATCAAGTGGCACGGTAGATCAATAAGGAAAAGGGGATGTGGAAGGAGGAGAGGCAGAGAGATGGCAGGAAGAACATGAGATTCGCATTGGAGAAGGGGCAATGAAAACAGGAGGTGAGCAAATGGTTAAACAGCAGATGATCAAAAGGTTAAAGTCAAAAACCCCTGAGAGGAGGAGCATCAGATTCATTCAGATCGTTAATTAGACATCTTCTGAATTGCAAGGTTTTAAGTCCTTTCCAGAAAGACAGGATTACAGGAACCCTTGTTAGTTAGTTTGGAAGAATGTTCCATAAAAAGGATGCAGAACCAAAGAATGTGTGTCAATGGGATAGGGTAGAACTGAACATTGGGGATTCAAGAGTTAGAGAGTCCTTGGTTACAGATATTCTAGTACCGGTAAACGTGAGGCAACAAATCTTGAACTGCATCAGAGCTTCTAATGGGAGCCAGTGAAGATCAATTAAAATCGGTGTGTTGTGGTCAAACTTTCTGGCCCCTGTTATTAATTGTACAGTGAAGTCAAGAGATGATTTTAGCTAGGACAGAACATAGACTGGAAGATCAAATAGGATGTCATTACAATTGGGAGTCCTGGGGATGATGAGCACATGTACAGCAGTACTGTAGAGAGCAGATGCTTGAAACTTTTCAGTTGGCGAAGGTGGACGTTGGAAGCTTGGTCATTTGTTCACCGGAAGAACTAAAGAAAAGGAGCTGTCAATAAGGAAGCTGAGAAAGAACAGTAGTAGGAAACAGCAAGTAGCCTTGAGCCAAGAACTTGTTAGTAAGGTCAGAGTTGAGCATTTTGTTCAATTTAAACAGATGCAAGGAAAAATTCTGCCTTTTGAGAGTTTAATTTTAAACATCAAACAGTTTTAAATATCAAATCCATGTCTCTTTGGATTATGTTTATGTCTTGTAGGGAGGAGAATTTTTAATTGAGTGCTATATCATCTGCTTTTTAGTGTAATTTAATGCCTGTGTCTTCCAATAGAAGCCAATGGGTTCAACATCCAAACTAAAAAGAATACGAGATAAGATCGAGCTGTGAGGGGGTGCCGAGCGAATCCCGCACATGGTCCGTATCTCGTAATAGAGGACACATACCTGGGAGAATTAGGACCCCGGTGCCACAGTCTCCTACGACCTCCTACAGGAGGATAAACACACCCCTCCGTCTTTTGCCCATACAGGAACCTCTTCCTGCGGACGTCATCGGAGAAGGAGGGAACAACCCCGGAAGCAGTAGGCCGGCAAAAGAGAAAAAGGACCAATCGGTTCACAATGGGGAGAAGGACGCCGGAGAGAGAAGGAGATTGGAGAGCAGCGCAGCGGAGACATCGGAGACCGTGGAAAGGGAAGAAGACGGAGGTACTCGACAGAGCAGCGAAGAAGACGGAGAAGACGACGACCGGTGGTGCGAAGACTGGTGGTCCCCGCAGGAGGAGGCTGGAGAGCGGCCGCAACTCTGGAGAGTTCCGGCGGAGCCGGTAAGTACACCGATCCAGGGAACGGAGGGAGGCAGTGAGGGGGAGGAGAAAGAGGGGGGAAGAACTTGTTTGAGACTCGTAGGAGGGGAGTCCCTGATATATAAGGCAAGCACTAACCTATGCATAAGTAATTACATAGGGTACACATACAATACGTAGTAGGAAAAATCTCGTAACCTTCCTTCCCATCCTCATTCCTTAGACACGTAATATCCCCTGCCCTCACAAGTGACCCCGACCGGCCAAACAACCAAACACCCCCTGGTTATGGTGAAGGGTGCCCGTGTGGGCTTGTTATAAAATTAAGAAAGGACCGACGGCTCCTTTTATCTCTCCTTTACTCTTATGAGCCTCCGTGGGAGACCTGAAGACCCAGAAGAAACCTGACCAGACGGGAAAGCTAGAGAAATCACCGTTCCACGTAAAAACGAGCGTCAGCCCGAAGACCCCGAGGAATTACCACCATCATTTTACCATATTTCTGCCTTTGAAAATAAAAGCAAACAACTGGCACACTACATACTGCCTCCCCGTCTGTTTATCTGGCCCGCACTCCCACAAGTGGTGTCAGAAGTGGGATCCGCCGGAGACATGGAGGCTGTACTCGCCAAAATGGCCGAAAACCAAGAAAATCTGGGGAAGGCAATGGAGAAATTCCTGACAGTTGTAGAAGAGGATAGAGGGAAATTACAACAGGTCATCGCAGAACAAAACCAATCCCATGACTCCGCAATGGGGAAAATTGCGGAGGCTATCAGACAACAAAGAGCCCCGAGTACCCTCCCGTCTGTGATTTTACAAAAATATGTCCGTGGTGAAGATCCTGATTTTTTTTTCAATAACTTTGAGAGGATGGCTCTGGCAGCCGCATGGCCAGTGGAGAAGTGGGGACAATACCTAGGACCCCTATTGTCAGGAGAGCTACAAGCCTCATACCAAGCAGCCAATATTCAGGGAGTCACCCCCTATGTAGACATTAAACGCTGTATCTTAGAGCGACTAGGGGTAGACGAAAAAACATATGGAATAAAGTTCCGACAAATTACAGAAGGTTCACAAGAAACCCCCAGAGCCTTGTATTTTCGAATAAAAGACATGGCCGACCGATGGCTGAAACCCGCCACCGCCACCAAGGAAGAGATTATGGCCAAGGTGTACCTAGAAAAGTACTTGACCTCACTCCATCCACCCATTCAGAAATGGGTACGACAACACGCTCAGCTCACCCTGGAGACCGCAGTGGAGATCGCAAGTGCTTACAGTAGAGCCCAAGAGATACAAAAAGGGCGAGAAGAAACTCCTTGGAAAGCTGGAGGTAGTGGAACACTTCGTCTAATTCGATCATCCATGATTCGGAAACCGGACCCTGTTAGCATCGTTCCGGGACCTCCTGTGTTCAGAGTTCCCGGTTCCTCTGTAGTTAGGGCCCCTATGCCCGGTCCACAATGCTTTAACTGTGGGGTACTGGGTCATATAGCGCGCTACTGTCCACAAAAAGAAGAGCCAATGGAAGTAGGAGTGGCCAGAAACTATTGTTGTTTAACCCAGGGTACTCCCTCCCCTTCTTATCGATGTGACATAACAGTGAATGGACAACCCATGACCGCATTGGCTGACACTGGGTGTCGACAGAGTGTGGTACGTCCTCAGGATTTGGGTACTGAGTTGGGAGAAACCGACGGAATTGTAAACATCCATTGTGTCCATGGAGATACAAAAAAAATCCTACCACACATGTACGGATACAAAATGCCACTGATCCAGGGTCCCGATTAAGGGTGGGACTCATCCCCAGATTACCAGAACAGGTCATATTGGGAAATGATTATCCCCAACTAACGCAGCTACTTGATAAGGCCCGATCGAACGAAAAAGACTGGTGGACTGTCGCCCCCTTCTCCCAGGATGATACCCATGAGTGGCCCCCCTCAAAAGCTAGAAAAACCAAAAGTCAAAGACGAAAAGAGAAGATAAAGCCCGTTGCAGCTCTGCCAGTCCAAATCACCAATAAGCTATGGGAAGATGACAGGAACTTCCATGCTGCCCAAAGAGAAGACTTAGTGTTACAAGAAGCATGGAAACAAGCATTGCCGGGAGAAGACCCTTTACATGTATGTCCTTATATTTTTGTTAATAATGGACTACTATATAGGAAAGCCAAGACAACCAATCTCCCTCAACTACTGGTTCCCTCACCCTTCCGAGAGAAAGTCTTATACATGGCTCATAGTCATTTATTGGGGGGACACTTTAGTGAGGAAAAAACGGAACGGTTAATAACGGAAAAATTCTATTGGCCAGGAATATACAGACAGGTGAAACAATATTGTAGGGAATGCCCTATTTGCCAAAAAAATAGTCGCTACAAACACCCTAAAGCACCCCTACATCCCTTGCCTATAATAGAAGAACCCTTTTCTAGAGTAGGGCTGGATATCATCGGTCCACTACTGCCCTCTCGTAGCGGATGTCGTTACGTTCTGGTACTGGTGGACTATGCCACACGCTTCTCAGAAGCCATAGCGTTGAGACATCCGAATGCACCTAGCATAGCCAAAGCAATTATCACCGTCTTTTCTCGGGTAGGATTCCCCAAAGAATTACTGACCGACCAAGGGACCCCGTTCGTATCTAAATTATTAAAACAAGTATGTCTGCAGTTAGGCATTAAACAAATACGAACAGCGGCATATCACCCTCAAACCGACGGGCTAGTGGAGCGTTATAATGCCACTCTTAAGCTCACTTTGAAAAAACTCCTGACTCTGGAATCCAGACTGTGGGAAGATATGTTACCTTTGGCCCTGTATGCCATACGGTGTAAAGTCCAAAGGAGCACGGGGTATTCCCCGTTTGAGCTTCTTTATGGTCATCAACCTCGTTCTCTGTTGGACATGGTCCGTGAAAAATGGGAGGCAGAGCCCAATAACACCACGCCCTTGGTGGACTATGTAAGCAATCTCAAAACCCATTTGGAACAAATACGTTCCATAGTCAGGAACAACATGGAAAGAGCCCAGGAAGAACAGAAAACAAAATACAACAAAAAAACTAAGACCAGTACCTTTGCAGTGGGGGACGCCGTCTTGCTAATGATGGCCTCGTCAGACCATAAACTCCTAGGAAAATGGCAGGGACCCTACATTATACTAGAACAGATAACCCCTGTTACTTATAAGTTAGAACTTGACAAAGCCCGAGGGACTACCCAAGACTACCATATCAACCTCCTTAAAAAATGGGAGGGACCCCTTCCGAGCCTCGTAGGGAATACCGAAGTACCGATTCCGTTGTACGACCAATGTGTCGATCCCGAGCTACCAACCCAATTAAGAACCGAACTCCTCGGTAAACTGTCACCTCTACAAGATATATTTTCTCTGACCCCCGGGAAAACCACCTTGTTAGAACATTCTATCAGAACCATTCCCGGCAAGAAGGTGCGTCTCCGGCCATATCGGATTCCAGAGGCCCGTAGAAATACCATCCGGGAAGAGGTACAACAAATGCTAAAAATGGATATTATAGAACCCTCTACCAGCGAGTGGAATTCCCCAATTGTTTTAGTACCTAAACCGGATGGCTCAGTGCGATTTTGTATCGACTTCCGCAAAGTCAATAAAATCTCAGAGTTCGACACCTACCCTCTTCCGAGGGTGGACGAAATGATCGAACGGATAGGAAGAGCCAAGTATATCAGTACCCTGGATCTATGTAAAGGGTATTGGCAGATTCCCCTACGGAAGGAGGACCGAGAGAAAACAGCGTTCTCTACCCCAGAAGGCCTCTTCCACTTTAAAGTGTTACCCTTTGGGTTACACGGGGCACCCACTACTTTTCAGAGGGCCATGAACATAATCCTGCAACCCCATGAGAAGTATGCTGGCGCGTATATCGACGATATAATCATTTATAGCGATTTTTGGGAACAACATCTAATCCACTTGTACCAAGTGATTCAAGCCCTGGGGAACTACGGTCTTAAAATCAACCCCGCCAAAAGCCATCTAGCTGCACAAACAGTGAGGTATTTAGGTTACCTGTTGGGGGAGGGCGCCATACGACCGCAAAGTAAGAAATTGGCTGCTATATCCCAAATTCCTTTTCCCCGAACCGCGAGGGATCTACGTGCCTTTCTGGGATTGTTGGGATACTATCGCAGATTTATACCCCGATTCTCACAGATAGCAGCCCCTCTTACGGATTTGCTACATAAAGCGGTACCAACCGAAGCCAAACTAAAAGATCCCCCCCTGGAGGTGGTCAGGGCCTTCGAATTGTTAAAATCGTCTCTAACCTCAGACACAGTGTTGGCTAGTCCCGATTATACCTTACCCTTTGTACTACAAACTGACGCCTCAGACCAAGGGTTAGGAGCCGTTCTCTCCCAAGTGAATAGACAGGGGGAAGAGAAACCCCTGTTATATATTAGCCGAAAATTGTTTCCTCGAGAACAACATTATGCAGTCATTGAGAAAGAAGCCTTGGCTATCAAATGGGCGGTTGACTCTTTGAAATATTATCTGGAAGGGCGCGAATTCACATTGTACACTGACCACACTCCCTTGGAATGGATGGCCCGTAAAACAAAGGGAACAATGAACGGTTGTTACGATGGTTCCTTTCCCTGCAACCGTACAGATTCCAGACCAGACATCGTAAAGGGAGTGATCAGGTGAATGTGGACTTCTTCTCCTGTTATCCTTCAGCAACCACCCCTACTAGAAGGACAGCAAGGGAAAGGGGATGTGAGGGGGTGCCGAGCGAATCCCGCACACGGTTCGTATCTCGTGATAGAGGACACATACCTGGGAGAATTAGGACCCCGGTGCCACAGTCTCCTACGACCTCCTACAGGAGGATAAACACACCCCTCCGTCTTTTGCCCATACAGGAACCTCTTCCTGCGGACGTCATCGGAGAAGGAGGGAACAACCCCGGAAGCAGTAGGCCGCCAAAAGAGAAAAAGGACCAATCGGCTCACAACGGGGAGAAGGACGCCGGAGAGAGAAGGAGATTGGAGAGCAGCGCAGCGGAGACATCGGAGACCGTGGAAAGGGAAGAAGACGGAGGTACTCGACAGAGCAGCGAAGAAGACGGAGAAGACGACAGCCGGTGGTGCGAAGACTGGTGGTCCCCGCAGGAGGAGGCTGGAGAGCGGCCGCAACTCTGGAGAGTTGCGGTGGAGCCGGTGAGTACACCGATCCAGGGAACGGAGGGAGGCAGTGAGGGGGAGGAGAAAGGGGGGGGAAGAACTTGTGTGAGACTCGTAGGAGGGGAGTCCCTGATATATAAGGCAAGCACTAACCTATGCATAAGTAATTACATAGGGTACACATACAATACGTAGTAGGAACCATCTCGTAACCTTCCTTCCCATCCTCATTCCTTAGACACGTAATATCCCCTGCCCTCACAAGTGACCCTGACCGGCCAAACAACCAAACACCCCCTGGTTATGGTGACGGGTGCCCGTGTGGGCTTGTTATAAAATTAAGAAAGGACTGATGGCTCCTTTTATCTCTCCTTTACTCTTATGAGCCTCCGTGGGAGACCTGAAGACCCAGAAGGTGCCCGACCAGACGGGAAAGCTAGAGAATCACCGTTCCACGTAAAAACGAGCGTCAGCCAGAAGACCCCGAGGAATTACCACCATCATCTTACCATATTTCTGCCTATGAAAATAAAAGCAAACAACTGGCACACTACATACAGCCTCCCCGTCTGTTTATCCGGCCCGCACTCCCACAGGAGCCTTACGGTACACTGCAGGAAACCTGATCAAACTTGGAAATGAAGTTTCCTAACTTGACTATGTGTGAACTACTGGAGAGGAATGAGCTGAACCACCTTAGAACTGAACCACTGAGATCCATTCTTTGTTTCAGGATTTAGAGGAAGATGGTGTGGTCAACTGTGTTGAAAGTTGCAGGTATGTGCAATAAGACAAGGAAGCATGTATCGTCCTCATCGAGCATATGGTGAATAGTGTTAAGCGTGTTCAAAGTTGGAATTTCTGTGTTGTGGTCAGTTGGAAATACGAATCAAACAGGGAAGAGTAGACTGTTGGTGTCAATGTGTTTAGGGAAGTGGGTTTTTAATAGGTGGGTGTATTTACCCTCAACCAGTAATAATATCACAATCATTACATAGGTCCAGTCAAGTCTCAATAAGTTAATTTCTAGCTCAACCCTTGCTATCTTGGCAAACGAGCAGTCACACTTAACTTAGGCATGTTTAAAGCATTTAATATCACCGAAATAGTAAATAAGTAAAAGACACAACACAATAAAACACCAACAACAATTGATAAACCTAGAGAATATTGTTATCTTTAAAATGACACCAAAATGACAAAGATCCAATGTAGGGAACCAGAGATATGAATTTTTATAGCTTAAATAAAAAATTGTGCATTCTAGTGCCAAAAAGCATAAAATGGCACTCATGGCTATCTGGTCGCATAGGACTGGGACAAAGTGAAAGTTTTAGACCGAACGCAATGGCGCGCGGGTCGAATAGTCTGACGGCAAGGTCCCAGTTAAAAGTTTACCTTCAGATTTAGTCTTTTTCTTGGAGCTTTCCTCTCAATGACGAGTCCTCTGGTTCCTTGGATCAGTAGTTCAATACGACAATGGTGGCCTGCTGCAGCGAATGCCTCAGTCAGCCTCTTGAAGTCTTTGTCCTTAACAGCGGCAGCGAGACGCTCCAGAGCTTTAAGCGGGACAAACCAATGCAGTAAGACTGATTCGCGAGTCAACAACAGCAGCTTGACTCCTGACGTCAAGCCAGTCTCCTTTGCAAAAAGTTTCCAAACTTTGAGATCTTGCTTCTTGTTGGTTGCTTTGGGGAAAATTAGGGTCCAGTAGCACTAGCCAAGGGTTCAGAGACTCTGGATTGGCTCTTGGGGGCAACTGGTCAGCTGGGGAAGTCCGCTCTTTGACTTTTACATGTGACTTTTTCCAGCACTTTTGTACTTGTTGCTGATCAGGGAGCCCACTCCATTTCCTTTGAGTCAAGCACATTTCTTTCTTGGTGGAACCTTGTGAGTGCAGCAGGTGCAGTCTTTCAAACTGCAGGCCTTCTGTAGTGCAGTCCAAGGGTCCAGCGAGATAGGTCAGTGGATGGAGTGGTACTCTCTCACCACTTGGTGTGTCTACGATATTGACACTAGTGACATCCTACCTGTCGAGAACAAACTGTACAGGCTGTCTGACTAGGTCAAGGCTAGCATTAATGCTGAGGTTCCAGGCAGTGATCTGAAGAGCTTCTGAAGCTCTGCCATATTTATTGTACATTCTGGGCTTGCAAGAGGGGGGAACACCCCAACCAATGGGAATAAAGTTGCCTTCCTCTGTTATGACAACTTCCTGCGAAGTGCTGCATATTTTTGGCCGAGAACGTACTATTCTCTCAAAAAGCATAATGGAGAATATTGTTCCTTGGTGTGTGTCTCTTTAACCCAACCCAGAGGTGTGGCTAACAACTGACTGCACTCCCCTTCTAGACCCTCTCCTTATATAATTAGGGGCGCTGCCATCTGGCTAGAGATCAAGGAATGGCACCTCTTTTCTTCAGAGGCTCCTGCCTTTAAAGACCAGCTTATCTACCCAGCCCCTTCCTCTCCCTGGCTTCCCCATGAAGCAAATCTCATTCCATCAAATGGCTTTATTGTTGCAGCCCAAGGCCTATTCACACCTACTCAGGGAGCACCTTGGTTTAATAAAACCTTCCAATGTTAGCCTATGGGACTAGCAGCACTACAATAGTGAAAATTACTTTGGCTGTTTTTCATTACCAGGGCGTATAAAACATTGTTTATATTGTCCCTGCTTTTTATAACAATGCATCCTACCCTTGGGGCACCTATAGCAGACCTTAAGGGTGAATTAAAAGTAATAACAAGGTAGTTTTGAACTCTGGATGTACTTTTAATTCCAAAGTTGAATTTGGAAATATTTGTATTTGAAAACCAGCCTGCAGGGGGCATGGTTTGGCCACTGCCGAAGATGGCCACCTGTTGAACTAGCTCCACGCAGAGCAGCAACCTTGGGGATGGCAGTGAAGCTCTGGGAGCCATGCACCAGTCCAGTCCAGAGGGCTCTCTCTCCTCACTATCAGGACTGCTACAGCACCAGGAGATGTGTGGCTCCATCCTCCTTGGCTTTGTGGCTTCATCACCATGGCCCCAACCTCGGCACCCACCCACCTTCACTATGCATGGATCAACTGGGACAAGAGCAAAGCTCTACTGTTGTCTTGGGTGATCACTGAGCCGTGGTCACAGACTATCCTTTCCAGTGGAAGCCCTTGTGCTTAAAGCAATTAGGAAACAATGGCTCGTGTGGATTAATACTTACTAATATAGTATATAATACATGATAGTAATCAAAAAAAGAAACAAGCATTTACAATGCAATGGTCTCGGCATTAGTAAAGTTAGAGCTATTGGCATTGTTTATGACATTTTTTTTGGTTAAGTTTTTGTTGTTAAAACATTTAAACAAAAGGTATTGTTATTTCCAATGTTAATACCTTAATAAGTCTTAAATGCAACATTTATTGCCTTTGTACTTACAGACAGAGTTACCTACACACATATTGAGTAAGCTATTGATACAGTAAATACTAATGTTTTTTTTGTACTGTTTTATAAAGAAAAGAAAACCATAATGTCATTAGCAATTCGAATAGCTGTAACTTTAACAATAGTAGTATTGTTGGGTGACCTAGTGTTTAGATAGTGTACTATTACATGAGTAATAGTTGTGAAGAGAAAGATAAAGGTTTGAATAGGAAGTTCTATATTCTAAATGGAGGAGTAAGTATCCTTAGCAGAGTGCAGTAAGTAATATTGAGAAATTATAGATTTTTTTTTTTTTAGTAATACTAGTACCCAATTCTCGCAAAATGTATACATAAGTCATTGTGTAATTATTTATCCGAATGGTGCACATAAATACATGCAAGTACATATCAAACATTATTATTTCGTAGAAAAAATAAACAGTAAGTCAAATGTGATTTGAGATTTTTATTAACTAAAATATTTATTTTGTATGTATTCATTTTATTCAAAGTTACAAAAGTAGTTATCTTTTTGCATATTGCATAATTTATTCTTCGTCGAGAATTTCAACAATGTGTTCATTTTGAAATATTATATTTAGTGTTTTCGGTAGGTGTGGCATAAGAGCCTCTGCAAAGTCCTCAATATCTGCTGGAATTTGTAGGTGGTCCATTAAAAGCGTATTGCTTATTTGTACAGATTTTAAATGTTCATTATCTTGAATTTGTATGGTAATGGTGCTTTTTTCCTGAGTGGTATTTTCGAGTCCATATATAGTTATCTGCAGTTGTTCTTGGGGTGGGTCAATTTTCTGCAAAAAGAAAAAAACATCTGTTATGAAACCCATTTTTTACTGTATATCTTTTTTTTTTGCTATATTTTAACGTGCTTTTGAGAGAAATAAAAAATTTCTATAGATGCTGAAGGAATTTATTCAAGATTTTTCTGTGAATTGCATTTGTTCTGCGCGGTTCAGAGAATGTGTGTATATTTAGTGGAATGCAAAGACTGAAAGTGCGTACTTATGTGTTCGTACCTATGGAATTTATGAAGGAGGTGTTGTATTTTTTGTGATGCAGAGTGTTTCTAAATGTAATGCAAGATGATCTAAAGGTGACAGATATTTATAGAAATGTATGTTTATATAGCACATTATGTGAAAACTTTGCAATAGAATTCGAATATGCACAGGAAAGTAGTGAGAGAGTGCAAATAAACTCCAAGTTAAGTAATAGGTAATGTAAAATCGAAAAGTGCATTTAAGGCAGTTTTTTATTAGTATGTATTCCAAAAAGGTAAATATAGACATAGATAGAGAGTTGGATGTTGCTTTGCTTGAGATGTAGTAATGTATGATTCTGGTGCTATTCTGATAGAAAGTTAGTGCTATATATAAAGTAAGCTATTTTATGTTTCCATGTGTTCGTAGGTAAGGTATACACAGGAAAGTAGTGAGAGAGTGCAAATAAACTCCAAGTTAAGTAATAGGTAATGTAAAATCAAAAAGTGCATTTAAGGCAGTTTTTTATTAGTATGTATTCCCACAAGGTAAATATAGACATACATAGAGAGTTGGATGTTGCTTTGCTTGAGATGTAGTAATGTATGATTCTGGTGCTATTCTGATAGAAAGTTAGTGCTATATATAAAGTAAGCTATTTTATGTTTCCATGTGTTCGTAGGTAAGGTATAGATATGGACTAAAATAGTTACTATGGCATGGTTATGGACTAGCATTTTAAAATGTGTGCAAAATTATTATACCAAAAGGTGTAGTATGATTTGCAATGTATTTACCTACATGTTTTGCAGTTTGTCGTTAGGTGTTGAGCTGTAGGAAAGGTAAACAGAAAAGTTGTTTGAGATATTTAGAGAGTGTTTTGTATGAATGTATATGCATGTATTTAAAGGCGATATAGTATTTTGGTGTTTCATCTATGTGTATGAGAGTTATGTGTAGAATCACAAATTGTATGTTGAAAAAAGAGCAACTGATGTTACTACGTGTGATATAAAAATGGTGAATTTAATGAGTGTTCTGTTCTAGATGTGTAAGTAAGTTCTTTGCAAAGAATAAATTTTTTGTTTTTAGCATTGTTTTTTTACATTGTACTTACTTGCAATTGTGTATTCCGAGTAGAATTCAATATTTTTTCGTTGTTAAATTCATGCACTGTCAGATGGGTTATTTTGATGTAGCTCCCAAGTTCGATGGGAAAGTCCGCTGCGTCTCTCCACAGTGTTATTTTCACTGAGTCTGTTGCATCGTTGACTGTTATTGATTTTAGTTTTGTTTCTTGTCCTCCAATGAATACAGTTTTGGTTTCTTCCTCCTGTTAAATTTGATAAACAATCATTGTTATTGGTTCTTGCATAGATAGCATACACTTGTGCTGTATCTTTGTTTATTGTAGAGAACATGCGAATGAAAAGTTTGTTGATTGGTGTGGTGTATTAGTTGTGTAATAGTGTGTGCTACAGTGTGTATGTTAGAGAGTGTGCGTTAGAGACTTTTGTATGGAAGTATATATATGATATAATTTGTAGGAGAGTGCACATAAAAGAGTAGATGATGATATTTTGTATAGCTATCATTTTTACAAGTGTTTCAAATAAATAGTAAAAATACTTTACATATGTTTGAAACTGGAGGGACTGTTCCATGTAATTAACACTTTACAGTGCATTTAGTGTCCGACGTGTATTTTTACAGATTTTCATGTTTTTTTCGTAAATTATATTAGTTAAATATAATTTATATTGTAAAATGAGCGAGTAGAGTTGCTAGGATATTGTATGTGTTGTGCAGTAAGTATAGTGCTATTAGCAGCAATGTTGTGTATTCTATTTGAGTTTCTACATCGATTAGTCCTAAATATAGCCTTTAGATGTTATTTCTTTATAAAAAATTGTTGTATGCTTGTAGTAGATTGTACTACAGAGTATTGGCAAAGTTTATGTAGCAATGAATGAGATAGAGAGTGTTCGTTTTTAACTATATGTAACCTTGTGGTGTGTGTAAAAGGAGTAAGTAACAGCTATTACTTGAAATGTTTGTAGATAGCATGTGTGTTGTAGTGAGTGTTGTATATAGTTTATAGTAAAGTGTGCTGCTAATAGTGTGTGTTTTAAAGAGTTGGAGTTACTAAATGTGTTATAGAATGTATGGTATAGTCGTTTGAAGAGTGTTATTACAAAGTGTGTGTGGCAGATAGTGTTGCTGATAGTATGTAAGTTTACTGACTCCTACATGCAATAGTTAATAAGCACCTTTATTTTTTTATGATACGTACCTCAGATATTGTGCCTAATATGCTCATCAATGTCCGTAAATTAGCTTTCCTTATAGTTTTTATTGGAGAAACTGGGGGTGCAGGCGGCTGTAGCAAATATACTGCTTCTTGGGTTATTGTTTCCGGGATCGTTAATGGTGGCATTCTTGAAATCTTTGTTTGTTTCGTTAAGATGATGACATTGTTCTTGTTTATAAAATTCCGAATTATAATTCCATTCCCTTCTTTTGTTAGCTTGAAAAAATCATCATTGTAGCAAGTTCCTTTAATTGACCCACTTTCGTCAGCAAGAGCAATGTGGAATAAAATCTTATTTTCTTGCTTAGCGTTTTTGTAATGTGTTTTTGCAGAGCATTTGACTATGTTTGCTCGTATTGCTTTTTGATACGGTTTGCTTTCCTCGTGTTTGGTTTCCTTAATTTCTTGTATAGAAATCATCTGCAACGAGTCAAATAATGTAAGTAGACCTTCTGAATCTAGCATGTAAAGAAAGCAAATTCCTAAAGCAAAATAACATACCAATTGATAATTTCAGCTTATTAAATAGCTACCCATAATGCTTTGTGATCGCTATAGTAGGACTCTAGTATACCAAAGTGAGTTATCTCTTCATTAACATATATATGGTCTAAGGTTGAATTGTAGTCTGTTGTGTAGTTTTGTATTTTTTGGTGACATTGAAATTGGTTTTGCATGTATTCTAAAAGTAGTGTTGCATTATGTGATACTTGTGCTAAATCTATGTTGAAGTCGCCCATTATTATATATTTGTAGTTTGGGTAAAAGCTCAATACGCTAGTTAATACTTGAAAAAGTTTTTGTAGTTGTACATGTGGTGGTTTGTATATTATCACAAATAAGTAATCACAATTCTTTATAATTAAAGTAAAATGTAAAATGTCAATTTCGTGCTGTGTTTCATAAATTGGCAAAAGGCAAATATTTTTTTTGTAATAAATAGCAATCCCATGCTTGGTATTTTGATTATGGAATTTATCAAATAGCATCAGATGATAGTGGTCAATATATAATGAATGACTGTTCCCTTCCCTAGTTGTGTTTATTTCATTGAGACATATAATATCTGCCTTCATGATATTTGTGTCGGCTTGTATAGCTTTGTGATTTTTTTGTAGTGAACGTATGTTGTGTACAATAACATTAAAGTTTAGCAGATAATTACATAATTGTGGTACTGATATTTCTAATAGCATATCAGTCCTTAAGCGGGCCATTTCTTCATGAACCTTTGGGTGGACAACTATTTTGTCCTGCTGAAAGTTTTTAATATATATGTTTTCTAATGATTTTGCTCTGCTTGAAGCAACATAATTCAAATGATGTATTTTACTATTGTTAAAATGGATGTAAAGTGGTTCAATAGTTTCTCCTTGTGTTCTATGTATAGTACGTGCAGATGATTGGCGTAGTGGGAATTGCTTGCGTATTATTGTTATAAATTTTTGTGTAAATTGAAAATGTCTAGAGATAACATGAATTGGTGTCCAATGAGGTGAAATGTTACTGTGATATATATGCCTATTTTCCTGTCTTGTTAATTTGCCAACATTTTCTTTATCAAAAAGAATCCATATCACATTTGGAATGCTATTGATAGTTTCTACTAATTCAACTATACCTGTTGCACCATTTGTTAAGCCATCGTTAACATTGATATTGCATGTTAGATCGTATCGTAATTTTAATGCAATATGCAATATAAATGGCAGGCCCATGGTCTTAGTTGCATCTGCAGGTAATTGCATTAGTATTTTTTTTTTTACAATTTCGCTTAGGTCAGATGCAACTGTATCTATTGCGGTTGATGTGTATACAGGGTATTTTGTTATATGTTGTAACAAAACTTCATTATTAATATTATTAACCTCTTTGTTTGTTGCCATTATATAAGGGATGGTTTTGGTAATGTTTTGGGGTGGGTCTTGCTCGCGTGTTTGTATTTGTATAATATCGTCATTAGTTTGTTTTCCTTCTCTTAATCTATTTAGTAATTGAGCAAATGGTAAGTCGTTTAGCTGTCTCATAATTTTTGTTAATTCAAACAACTTAAAGTGTGTTTGCCATAAATTTGTACTTACTGGTCTGTATGAATGCCTAGAATTTTCAAATATGTATGTGTCAAATACTGGTTTTAACTGATAAAAATCTCCAATAGCTAATATGGATATTCCACCAAAAGGGAGTTTGGACATTTTAATTTCTTGTAACCTGTTATGTATAAAATTGAAAAGATTTGCCCCTACCATTGATATTTCATCAATTATTAGCAATTTAAGATGCAATAATTCATTTTGAAGTGCACTCCTGTTCTCATGAGTGAGTGGTTTATGAGATAGCGATTGCGAAACTGGTATTTTGAATGTACTATGTAGCGTTTTACCATGTATGTTATGTGCTGCTTTGCCTGTTGGAGCTGTAAGCAATACATAAATGTTATCAGGATTTTCCCCTGCTTTGGTATTGTAATAGCGTAGTAATGTTTGGTAAAGGGCTGTTATAAGGAAGCTTTTCCCTACTCCTGCACCACCTGTGCAAAACGTATAGCAAGGTGTTTCTTTGGTTTTTATCCAATGCAAGTGATGGTATATAAAGTTAAGTTGCTCATTTGTAAGATTTAGCATCAAACTGTGATATTGGTCATCTGGCATTATATTATTGGTTAAAAGTTCATCAGTACTTGTACTCCTAATGCCTAAATCAAATGACAAGTCATATAATAGTGGTTCATTTGTTTGAACTTCAGGACAAATGTTTTCGTCAGTTTCTATATCCATTGGAGGTATAAGTAATGCGTCCAATGTACAGTCTCCTTTGGCATTAGGTGTTAAAGGGGTATTATGCCTATTATACTTAGTATGATTAGCGTCAACTATATTTTGTAGTTCTAGGTATTTTTCATAATATGTTTCCTTATTACCAATAATTTGATTTTCTACTCTCCAGGGATAATAAAGCATTAGCAATTCTCTGTAATAATTTTCAGGGTCATTTTTTTTATTAAATCTGCAATATCGAATTATTTTTTGTTTTTGCCGCTTTGTATAATCTGTTTCAGCAGTTTCATTTGGTATATTAATTTCAAGTTCTTCCTCATCCGAGCTATAAAAGTTGTTTTCGGTGAGGAAATTATCATGGTCTGTTGCATTTTTCTGCTTTCTATTTTTAAGATTTCCATGATACATAGATGCATAGTCAGCCAATGTACACGTTTCCAAATCTGTAGGACGTTTGCTGTACTTTACTATTACATTATCATATTGTATTTGATTGGATGTATCAGGTAACAAATTTATAGTCTCAATGTCTTTTAATAAGTAGGTACGCTTTTCTGGAGGGCTTGTATTAATGAAAACATGCGATCTAGAACTTTTGCGTAAAGGAATTTGAAGTATAAGATAGGCTGCTTCTTGCGCGCTTATTTCTGTACAGTTTAGGAATTTGTTACCTATATGCTTAAGCTGCTCTTTTATGCTTGGATTGTGATAAACTTCTTTTGCTACTTGTGCAATCAACTTGCTCATTCCACGCTGTGATTTACTAATATATGATACTATATATACGGCACATGCATATGCATCTAAGATGTATTGTATATCAATGTTTGCTTGCCATGCTTGTAAAATTGTCGTATTGTAGTTATTAATAAAGCATTCAGCTGGTGTTCTTTTTAGGAAAATTGTATTTTTTTCTATAATGCAGCGTATACATATAACATATTGACTTAGATCTAGTTGCATTGTATCTAAAAACTGATCAAAGGAATAGTTTGAGAACTCTTGCGTGTTCATAGTTAGGTGGATTAGTTCGATTTTCTGTAAGAGCTCTTGATCAGTTTTGTCTAGTGGTAATGGTTCCAGTATAAAAGTTTCTGGCATTGGATATTTTGGGTACTGGTATTTGCATGTTCTTTTATGTTTAATACGACAATTTTTGGTATGTCCATGCTTTTGTAGTGGCAATAAAGGCTCGATATTTGTATCTTGTTGTTTTGCACAGGTTATATATTTATCTATAAAAGCTGTAACAGTAGTAACTTCTGAAGTTTCATACTGTGGAGCTCTTTCAATCCATATTATTGCATGTATATGTGGTGATCCTCTTTGTTGAAATTCTACTCTATAAAAGTAATCTATCACCTTGCCAATTGGATTACTTTTATGCAGTAATATACAATTAAAGAATTTTCTAACTTGAAAGTCAAAATGTCGGGCACAAGTAATGGGATTCCTCTGTATTAATTTGCATTTTTCCTCCCATGACATATTTTTGAATTCTTCTTCTGTACATTTTTTTTTTTCTCAGTGCGTAATAGTATGTTGATTAAATGATACCATTTAGTTTCTGCTGCTGATAATGTCAAAAAAAAATGTTGGTATCCCTAATTGTCTTATCATAGCAAATAAGTCTTTTTTGCATTGCTCCCAATATGGTGGTGAGCTACATATTGTTTTTAGTATGTTATATCCCTCATTAAATTGGAAAATGCTATCTAATTTTTGTTTGATGTCTTTTGCTGTAATAATGTTACCATTGTTAAAATATTTTCTAAGTGAGATGTATATTTTGCTCTGTATTTGCTTAATATGCAACTTTTTCAATTTGAAGAAAACATTTGTCATGGACTTTGCTACTCTTAAATCATAACTTCTTAATTCCCATTGACATATTGTACTGTAATGTTTTGGTACATGCCTTTCTTTGTTTGTTGGCCTTCGCTTTCCACAAAAAATAGTGGGGAAAGCTAAATATTCAGAATCTTTGTCTTCATATAGACCCCTTGGTGTGTTATATTCTGCAGGTGCTAAGTTAATAATGTTAATGCTTTCTGTAGTTATAGTTTCATTAGTTAGCATAGTATCTAAATTCCCAGCTGCAATGTTGTCTGATGAATCTGATGTATTGTTTGCATCAGAAGTGTCATTACAAGGTGGCATATTCTCTGGTGTATATTCCCAATCTTTATTAACAGTGACTCCATATTCTTGGAACATACTGCTAGTAGTTGCTAAATATAGAGCTGCACGCTTTACTTTGTTTGGCCTTACATTTTCGAAATGGGTATAGGATTTATAGCTTAATTTGCGTTTTAATTTTATTGGAATCGTCATGTTATCATTAATTTGTCTTGGTAAAACAGTAACAGTTGTCATAACATCGGCAGGGACGTTAACTACTGCACCTGAGAGAGATTTTTGGAAGCCTCGCGGCAGCGTTCTGATTTATAAAAAAGGTATTCTTGGCGATACTAATCTCTCTTCTAAATTATGCAAGTGTAATTCAGGTGGGATATCAGGAAATGTCATCCCATTATAGACAGAACATGGTGGTATTTTGTCCTTGGCAATATATGTGTAACATGTCCGGCATATATCTTCTGTTTGATATTGACTAATGTTACATTCTATGAATTTAGCCCTTTTTTTTTACTTGTGTGTTGTTTGCAAACTTTGTTTATGCCATAACTGATTGCAAATAGTGCAAGCATACTCTGGTCCATATTTAATTTGTGCATGGAAAGTACTAATTGTGGCATTTGTCAAAGATGTTATATTTGTGGCATTAAGTGTATTTTCTGTTTCTTGTGCATGCAATCTTTTTCTGTTACAGTTATTTGGTTGTACTTCTATTGCATTTGGTTCATTGTGAATCCCAGCATTATGTGTAAATGTGCTTGTTATTGCATTGGGATTGTTAATAGCTATGATAGATTCAATATGATTTGTGGTTGTGGAATTCTCTGTATGCATTTGCCTATCGCTGTTGAGTGTTTCTGTAAGTGTATTTCCTAGTTGTAACTCTATAGGTGTGATATCTATAGAGGCATGTAGAGTTACCTTAGTAGTATGGATATACATGTCTCTTATAGGTGTAACTTTTTTCTCTCTCTGTTTTCTTTGTGTTGCCTTAAGTGACAATTTGCTAATTTTGCGTACTGTAACTGGAGTGAAGTATAAAGTAAAGCTTAATGAATTTGGTACTTTGTTCTGGAGAGCCAACGTTCTGATGTAATCAATAACCTGCTCAGGTGATTTGATTTGTAAAGCAATAGAGGTCCCCTTAGCAGGAGGTATTAATTCCTCATTTTGGCTATTTGAATTAAATACAAAGTATGCATGAATAGTTTTGAATATTGAAATAGTATATGCATTAAAACAAATCAATATACCATTGTTAAAATGCATTGAAGTAAGGGTTCTCAAAAGCTTTGCATTTTGCATTTCTGTTTGCTTCTCCTCCATCGTTATGCTCTTTTTTTGCTCAATTGCATATATAATGCTATTGTGCTCTATGTAATTGGGTAAATATTGTGGCTGCATACAATTTTCTTCATTAAGAGACTGCATTTCAATATATAGTGCATTTCCAAGTCCCATAATAGATTGCAAGTCTTGACTATCCCAACTATGTGCGGGTTTACAGTAGTTATGTAGAATAGCAAATAGACTATTTTGTATAGATTGTGTACACCTTGATGGTAGTGTAAGATTTGTTTGTGTTTGCTGTTTGTCTGTACTATTTACGACATTTATATGTTGTTGTGTTTGTGGCCCAAAAGTTTGTTCTATGTTGTTCTTGATGTTAATATGCATTTTGGACAATATAGCATTGGTGTTACTTTTTGGGCTAAGTATTTTGTTACCCTGAGTGTTAGGTCTGTTTGTAGGATGGGAGCTTCCTATATATGCGGTATTATGCAAATCACTTGTTGAGCCTGTGATGTTTTGTGTATGTATGTTTTTTGTATCACAACTCGTGACTCTTGTGTGGTGTCTAAGTGTATTTCTAAGTATATTTGCGTATGTCGCAGTATTATGTGAGTTACTTGCATATTCTGTTGTATCTATGCTAGTGCAGGTAGGTAGCGTCAGTTGTGCAGTTGTTATAGGCACAATGCAATTTTTTGAGGGGGGAATATGCTGAGTAGTAGCTAATGATGCTGATGGCTGTTGTGTATGTCCAAGAGTACCTGCCTTTGATCTTTGGAGGCAATCTCTTTCATTTTCTATGCGAGTTCTTAATGTGTGTGTGAATAAATCTGTACATGCTTTAGTAGAATGCACATAAATATGCTTGTGTAATATGGCACTTGCATTTTTTTCTGCTATGAGCATTGCCTTAGGTAGTGAATCTTTTTTAATAGTATTTATATCTATTGGAGTTAATTCATATGGTAAGTAATTACTATTGGGTCGCTTTAGACTATATGCCAGATTTGTTATGTACTGTATAAGCCCTTCAAATGATATTTGTATGGTAATACATGTCCCATTTGGGTGAGGCATTCCTGTGCTGTCGCGGCTATGTGAGTCAAATACAAAGTATGAATTTTCACTGTGCATAATAGCTATAACATACATATCCATGCAAAGTAAAACACCGCAATGCAAATTGAGTGCAGCTCTCAATACTGTTTGCATATTTGGCGAAGATGGGTCAAACTGTTTCAGTATATCCCCATAAGAAGGTTGTTTAAGCTTAAGCGAATAGATAGTGTCATTGTGTTGGATATAATTTGGTAAATCATCAGGATGCATAAGCTGTTCTTGATTAATGGAATGCATATCTATATATAAAGCATCCCCTAAGTCCATAATGGCATGTAAATCTTCTACAGTCCATGTATTAGCAGGTTTGTAGCTATTGTGTATGATTGCGAATGTGCTGTTTGGCAAACATTGTTTGCCCCGTGAAGTAGGAGAAAATTTGTTATGCCCTTGATGATAAGCTGCCTGCAGTATTTCCATGATATTAATAGCGACACAAAAATATTGTTCAAATAAACTGCCGGTATTAAACTACCTATTATAGGTTTGTATTGTAGCGTTCTTTTGATGCTGTATTTTAGTGTTGTAAGTTTCTTGTATGGACTATATATCTGTATGCTTATATACAAGTATAATGCTAACTAGCATATATCAAAATTTATATACACCTAACTTTTCTGAGTAGTTACTATTTATTTGTATAGCTATACAAGTTTCATGCGACTTTCCTTGTGCTGCTAATAACAGTAAGTAATAAATAGATGCTGTTCAGCAAACTCATTTGTGTAAGATAGGTTAGATGTATACTGTATTAAATTTATGCTATATGAATAGGATTCTAAAATGAATAGAAGTGTTTTCTAAGCATGCATTTGGTGTGTGTTTCTATATGCTTGTAGTGTTTCCACGAATGTTGTGCTTTAAGCAAAGCTCAGTGTTTCTTAAATAGCCTGTGAATGATATTTACGGATTTGTAAGCACTAGACTTTCTCAACAGCTTATAGCTATCGCAAACAGAGGTTATGCATGCTGAAAACAATGAGTATGTTTCTTAAAAAATATATATATATTCTAATGATCCCTACTAATTTGTTTCCACCATAGGCTGGTGTATCAACAATAAATTAAGATACTTTCACCTTGATGTCTTGAAAAAGAATGCGCAACTTCTCACAGTTATCTATGGAAGAATAAAAACAAGTATTAATGTTGATTTAGCATAGTAATATACAGTAAGTTGTCAATAGTAACGAAAATAAGAAATTTTTGCATGGCTCATAAAGTTGGTAGATGTAATAGAGGAAAAACACAAGTAGAAATTGTATTCCAAAGAGTAATACAGATGTAATAATACGGAGATGGTTTGTAGTGTAAGGTTTCTGTCGAGTATGGTAGAAAAAGTGTTGTGAAATGTAGTATAGTGTAGACAATGTGTAGCCCTAAAAGTGTACATCGAGAATGTGTAGCAGAATGTGAAGAAAGAGTAGTAGAGTGTTTTTCTTAGAGTAAAAAATGTAAATAGTTCCATTAAAAAAGACAAACAGTACGGTACAAAAACAAAGCCAAGAAAAGTTGTCAGTGCTTCACGTAATTCATCCCATGGTAGTCTTCAGCACGGAATTATGCAACATATTGGCGCATGCGCTAAGGTACAGGGGCTAAGGCAGAGGCGCAAAGTAACACGTGTCATGCCACATGTGTGAAGTCACAGAATGTGTGTGCTGTAAAAAGTAGATGGAAGAGATTGTGAATGAGAATGTGTGCTAAAGAGTGTGTGGTACAGAAAGTGTAATAGAGAATGCATGGTGTAAAAAGCATTGTGGGCAGTGTGTGCTATTACAGTTGAAAACAGGGATAGGAAACTGAAAAACTTTGAGAAAAAGTTGACAGAGCCTCACGTAAGTAACACCATTGGAGTTTGCAGATTGGTTCTCACCTGCATGCTCACTTTGTCATCATCAGCTATTGTCAACCTAAAGGTTTAAAGTATGAAAAAGCAAGGAAAACAAAGAGGAGAGTAAAGAAGAGGCAGTGTGTCATACGTCAAGGAGTAGCGAGAGGAGTAAGAGTAATGTATGTACTGTACAATTTTAAAGGATAGTAGTGAGGATAAAGACAGTAGAGATGTAAGCATTAGCTCTGGTGTTGTATTCCAAAGAGTAATACAGATGTAATAATACGGAGATGGTTTGCAGTGTAAGGTTTCTGTTGAGTATGGTAGAAAAAGTGTTGTGAAATGTAGTATAGTGTAGACAATGTGTAGCCCAAAAAGTGTACATCGAGAATGTGTAACAGAATGTGAAGAAAAGAGTAGTAGAGTGTTTTTCTTAGAGTAAAAAAATTTAAATAGTTCCATTTAAAAAGACAAACAGTACGGTACAAAAACAAAGCCAAGAAAAGTTGTCAGTGCTTCACGTAATTCACCCCATGGTAGTCTGCAGCACGGAATTATGCAACATATTGGCGCATGCGCTAAGGTACAGGGGCTATGGCAGAGGCGCTAAGTAACACGTGTCATGCCACATGTGTGAAGTCACAGAATGTGTGTGCTGTAAAGAGTAGATGGAAGAGATGGTGAATGAGAATGTGTGCTAAAGAGTGTGTGGTACAGAAAGTGTAATAGAGAATGCATGGTGTAAAAAGCATTGTGGGCAGTGTGTGCTATTACAGTTGAAAACAGGGATAGGAAACTGAAAAACTTTTAGAAAAAGTTGACAGAGCCTCACGTAAGTAACACCATTGGAGTTTGCAGATTGGTTCTCACCTGCATGCTCACTTTCTCATCATCAGCTATTGTCAACTTAAAGGTTTAAAGTATGAAAAAGCAAGGAAAACAAAGAGGAGAGTAAAGAAGAGGCAGTGTGTCATACGTCAAGGAGTAGCGAGAGGAGTAAGAGTAATGTATGTACTGTACAATTTTAAAGGATAGTAGTGAGGATAAAGACAGTAGAGATGTAAGCATTAGCTCTGGTGCATGTTGAGAAGATGTACATAAAAATGTGTGCAACAGGTAGTATGGTAAAGATTATGTATAATCCTAGTGCATGAGAGTGTGTGTGGCAGAGAGCATTTAAGAAGTGCATGCAACAGAGTGTGTGCAATAGAGCGCGTGCAATAGAGCGCATGCATGCAACAGAGCGCATGGCAAAGAGTGTTTGTAGAGAAGTAAAGTATTTTACTGCTGGAAACATTGACATAGGCAAAGTCCAAATTCCCTGGTAGTGTTGAGTGTTTTATGAAAGTAACATTATTGTGGTTAGCAGAATACTTATTGCTTGTATGTTCACTTCTTCCTTATTTTTTTTTGGCAGCATATAGCCTGAAAGTATTTCAAAATAAGGATCAAAAACAGGCGAGTGTAACGACCAACAGTAGCAGAAATGCAAGCATTAAATAGGATATATGTGGCGGAGGAGTATCTAAAAAAGTGAACGTTAGAGTGTATGCTGTAAAATATTGCATGTTAAAGAGTGCATGCTAAAGATTGCATGGTAAATAGTGCAAAGTAAAGAGCGTTTGTAGAGAACTAAACTATATTGCTATCTAATAAATTCAACAGCTTTAACATAAAAATTCCCAGCGCCTCATGTTATTAACACCATTGGAGTTTTCCGCTTGTTTTACATGTGCATGCTTACTTCCCCGTCACCAGCTAATGCCAAATGTGGTTTTATATGCTCTTTTTCACTATGTCACACAGGCATTTATACACATCCACACATACACACTGCTTCTTTCAATTGTCAATTTGAGTACTCCATGCAAACTTTCCATTTTGCTCAGTTCTTTCAAAGCAATGATACATTTGATTGTGCACAGCTATCTATGTATAGCTTTTTTTTGGCCCGACTCTTTTCTCTCTCCTTTTCCATAGCAAGCTGTTGTAGAAGAAGTTTGTTTCCCCAAACATGCCCTACGCTCTTGAAATTCAGGTGTGTTTTTTGTGCTACTTTTCTATTTTGGGCAGCCTGACCTATCTTTGCCGGTGTGCGTGTATCTTGTTTTGTAGCTTTGCCCTTTTCAGGCATATGTTTATGCCTGAGATGCAAATTCTCCCAGAATCAGTATGGCAAGCAATGTTCTATTTTTTTTCTGTTTTGTTGTTTGTTTGCTTTTTATCTAACTTTTTGTTTCTCGAGCTTAAGCAGTCTGGGACATTCCGGTGCAGCAGCGTGCAGGGAGTGCTTCCCTCGGTAAGTATGGTGCTGTTTGTGGGACTTAGGTAAGGCATCTTGTAAGTAACTGTTTCTTTTTCTGATTCGTTACAGGTCTTCAGCAGTGAGGTTCGTTCCGGTGCAGCGGCATGCAGGGAGCCTTTTCCTTGCTAAGTATGGTATTGTTTGCGGGCCTTAGGTAAGGCATATTGAACGTTTTGTAACTAACTGTGTTTCTTTGTTTGTTTACAGGACTTCAGCGTTCTGGGGTGCTCCGGTGGAGATGCCTACATGAAGTGCTTTCCCTAAATGTATGGTGCTGTTTGGGCTACGCATCTAGTAAAAAAAGCTAGCATTAGCTACGATTTTTAAGGGGTGTGCTAAAAATGGTGTGTAGTAAAGTACGTGTATTGAGAGTACGCGGGGAAGAGGGCGCGTGGAAAGAGGGCGCGTGGAAAGAGGGCGCGTGGAAAGAGGGCGCGTGGAAAGAGGGCGCGTGGAAAGAGGGCGCGTGGAAAGAGGGCGTGCGGAAAGAGGGCGCGCGGAAAGAGGGCGCGCGGAAAGAGGGCGCGCGGAAAGAGGGCGCGCGGAAAGAGGGCATGCAGAAAGAGGGCGCGCGGAAAGAGGGCGCGCGGAAAGAGGGCGCGCGGAAAGAGGGCGCACGGAAAGAGGGCACGTGGAAAGAGGGCGCATGGAAAGAGGGCGTGTGGAAAGAGGGCGCGTGGAAAGAGGGCGCGTGGAAAGAGGACACGTGGAAAGAGGTCGCGTGGAAAGAGGGTGCGGGGAAAGAGGGCGCGGGGAAAGAGGCCGCGGGGAAAGAGGGCGCGGGGAAAGAGGGCGCGGGGAAAGAGGGGGCGGGGAAGAGGGGGCGGGGAAGAGGGTGCGGAGAAGAGGGTGCATAAAGAAATAGTCTATTAATGGTGAAAACACTGAGCTATCTAAAGGAAAAACTTCCCCAAAAAGTTGACAGTGCCTTACATAAGTAACATGATTGCATTGTGCAGATTGGTTGTCATGTGCATGCTCACTTTCTCATCATTAGTTATTGCCAACAAATAGGCTGAAAGTGTCAAAAATGTAGGGGAAAATAAAGTGAGAATAAAGAAGAGACAGTATGTAGTATACATGGAGTAGAAAGAGCAGTAAGAGTAGTGTGTGTAGTGTTTGCCTGATAGTAAAGAATAGGAGGATAATAAAGGTAGTAGAGTTGTAAGCATTAGCTAGGGTGCATGTAGAGGAGATGTGTATTACAATTTGCACAGTAGGTAGTATGTTAAAGTGCATGCCAAAAGACAGCGTGTAGGAAAGTGTGTTGCATATAGCGTGTGGCAGAGAGGCTGTGGTAAAGAACTGGTAGTACAGAGAGTGCCATAGAGGCTGTAAATATAGTGCGTGCTACAGAGTATATGCACCATGCTGTCATATGCGCTAAGTTACACGCGCTAAGTTACCTGCGCTAAGTCACACTTGCTAAGCCACATGTGTTAAGTTACACAATGAGAGTACTGTAGAGAGTGGATAAAAGAGTGTGAATGAGAATGTGTGCTAAAGAGTGTGTGTTGTGGAGTGTGTTTTGGAGAATGCATGGTGTAAAATGCATGGTGGGGTGTGTGCGCAATTTCTGTTGAAAACAGGGTTAGGAAAAGGAAATAATTGCAGAAAAAGTTGACAGAGCCTCGCGTAAGTAACACCATTGGAGTTTGCACATTGGTTCTCACCTGCATGCTCCCTTTCTCATCATCAGCTATTGTCAACGTTTAGGTTTAAAGTATGAAAAAGAAACGAAAACAAAGAGGAAAATAAAGAAGGGGCAGTGTGTCTTTTACGTTAAGGAGTAGCGAGAGGAGTAAGAGTAATGTATGTAGTGTACAATTGTAAAGGATAGTGTTGAGGATAAAGGTCAGTAGTGATGTAAGCATTAGCTGTGGTGCATGTTGAGGAGATGTACTTAAAAATGTGTGCAACAGGTAGTATGGTAAAGAGTATGTAAAAGCATAGTGCATGATAGAGCGTGTGGCAGAGAGCATTTAAGAAGTGCATGCAACAGAGTGCGTGCAACAGAGTGCGTGCAATAGAGCACGTGCAACAGTGTGCGTGCAAAAGAGTGTTTGTAGAGGAGTAAAGTATATTACTGCTGGAAAAATTGACATAGGCAAAGTCCAAATCCCCTGGTAGTGGCGAGTGTTTAATGTAAGTAACACTATTGAGGTTTGCAAAATACTTTACTTGTATGTTCACTTCTTCATTCTTAAAATTCGGCAGCATATAGCTTGAAAGTTCCACAAAATAAGGATTAAAAAGAGGCGCGTCTAACGACCAACAGTAGTGTAAATGTAGGCATTAAGTATGATGTAGAGGAGGTGTCTCTAAAAAAGTGCGCTTTAAAGTGTATTCTGTAAAATATAGCATGTTAAAGAGTGCATGTTAAAGATTGTATGGTAAACAGTGCAAACGCAAGAGTGTTTGTAGAGAACTAAACTATATTGCTATCTAATAAATTCCACTGCTCTAACGTAAAAGTTGCCAGCGCCTCATGTTAATAACACCATTCGAGTTTTGCACGTGCATGCTTACTTCCCCATCAACAGCTAATGCCAAATGTGGTTTATATTCACTTTTTCACGATGTCACACAGGCATTTACACAAACCTACACATACACACTGCTTCATCCAATCGTGAATTTGAGTACTCCATGCAAACTTTCCATTTTGCTCAGTTCTTTAAAAGCAATAATACATTATTTGATTGTGCTTTTTTTGGCCCAACTCTTTTCTCTCCCCTTTTCCATAGCAAGCTTTTGTTGAGGAAGTTTCCCCCAACCTGCCCCACGCTGTTGAGAATCATGGTTGTCTTTTTTTGCAACTTTTCTCTTTTGGGCAGCCAGACCCATATTTGCTGGTGGGCATGTTTCTTCTATTTTATCTTTGCCCTTTTCTGGCTTATGTTTATGGCTGTGAGGCAAAATCTTCCAGAAGCAGTATGGCAAGCAATGCTCTATGTTTTTTTGCTGTTTTGTTGTTTGCTTGCTTTTTATCTAACTTTTTGTTTCTCGAGCTTAAGTGGTCTGGGTCATTCCGGTGCAGCGGCGTGCAGGGAGTGCTTTCCTCGGTAAGTATGGTGCTGTTTGTGGGACTTAAGTAAGGCATATTGTGAGTAGCTCATTTTTTTTTTCTGTTTCGTTACAGGTCTTCAGCAGTGAGGTTCGTTCCGGTGCAGCGGCATGCAAGGAGCCTTTTCCTTGCTAAGTATGGAGTTGTTTGCGGGACTTAGGTAAGGCATATTGTATGTTTTGTAACTAACTGTTTCTTTGTTTGTTTACACGGCTTCATCGTTCTGGGGTGCTCCGGTGGAGATGCCTACATGGAGTGCTTTCCCCAAATGTATGGTGCTGTTTGGGCTATGCATCTAGTAAAAAAACCTATCATTAGCTACGATGTTTAAGAGGTGTGCTAAAAATGGTGTGCAGTAAAGTACGTGTATTGAGAGTACGTGTATTGAGAGGGCGCGGGGAAGAGGGCGCGGAAAAGAGGGCGCGGGGAAGAGGGCGCGGGGAAGAGGGCGCGGGGAAGAGGGCGCGGGGAAGAGGGCGCGGGGAAGAGGGCACGGGGAAGAGGGCGCGGGGAAGAGGGCGCGGGAAAGAGTGCGCGGGAAAGAGTGCGCATAAATAAATAGTCTATTAATGGTGAAAACACTGAGCTAGCTAAAGAAAATAGTTACCCACAAAGTTGACAGTGCCTTACATAAGTAACACTATTGCATTGTGCAGATTGGTTGTCACGTGCATGCTCACTTTCTGTTTATTAGTTATGTTCAACAAATAGGCTGTAAGTGTCAAAAAAGAAGGGGAAAAAAAGTGAGAATAAAGAAGAGACAGTATGTAGTATACATGAAGGAGTAGTTTTGAGCAGTAAAAGTAGTGTGTGTAGTGTTTGACTGATAGTAAAGGATAGGAGGATAATAAAGGTAGTAGTTGTAAGCATTAGCTATGCTGCATGTAGAGGAGATGTGTATTACAATGTGTACAGTAGGTAGTATGTTAAAGCGCATGCCCAAAGATAGCATGTAGGAAAGTGTGTGGCATACAGTGTGTGGCAGAGAGCCTGTGGTAAAGAGCTGGTAGTACAGAGAGTGCGATAGAGGCTGTAACTAAAGTGCGTGCTACAGAGTATATGCACCATGCTGTCATATGCGCTAAGTTACATGTGCTAAGTTACCTGCGCTAAGTCACATGCGCTAAGCCACATGTGGTAAGTTACACAATGAGAGTACTGTAGAGAGTGGATAAAAGAGTGTGAATGAGAATGTGTGCTAAAGAGTGTGTGGTGCGAAGTGTGTTTTTGAGAATGCACGGTGCCAAATGCATGGTGTGGAGTGTGAGCAATTACTGTTGAAAACAGGGATAGGAAAATGAAAAAATTTCAGAAAAAGTTGACAGAGTCTCACGTAAGTAACACCATTGGAGTTTGCAGTTTGGTTCTCACCTGCATGCTCACTTTGTCATCATCAGGTATTGTCAACTTATAGTTTGAAAGTATGAAAAAGTAAGGGAAACAAAGAGGATATTTCAAAAGAGGCAGTGTGTAGTATATATAAAGGAGTTGCGAGAGGAGTAATTAATGTAGTATACAAATAATAAAGGATAGTAGTGAAGATAAAGGCAGTAGAGATGTAAACATTAGCTGTGGTGCATGTTGAGGGGATGTACATAAAAATGTGTACAAGTAGTATGGTAAAGATTAAGTAAAATGAGAGTGCGTGAGAGCATGTAACAGAATGCGCACAACAGAGCATGCGCAACAGTGCGTGCAACAGAGCACATGCAACACAATCTCACACGCGCTAAGTTACACGTGCTAATTAACACAAGCAGAGTGTATGTAGAGATTGAATGGAAGGGAGCATCAAGGAGAAAGTGGTCAAAAGAGTGCATGTTATAGAATGTGTAACAGAGAACGCATGGTGTAAAGTGGATGAGGAGGAGGAGGAGTGTGTGTGAAAGACTATAGTTAAGCCAGTAATGAAGAGTGTTGCGCAGAAGGAGCATATATATGCACTATGCAACTAACTGACAACGCAGCACCTAATTGCCAACCAGTGCATGACATTTCTAAACTCTAATCTATATGTTCGGAATGAAAAAATCCATTTAATTGCAAAGCGTGATTTCCCAAAATCAATTGCACAGTAATATCTGCATTACTGCGGTTAATACATACATGAAGGGCAATGTTTGTACAGCAAACACTGAAATTAAGGCAACATTGAGGAGCAATGAAATTTTTTAGAAAAGGGTACCTAATCCTGCAAGCGTAAGCTGTGAAACCCCTCCCACCCCCTCCAAAAGGGTAACAAACACCACATAACCAAATGCCACTGCTAGTATAAGGTTAACCCCCCCCCTCTTTTGCCCCCCTCATCACACACTTGTTTCAGTTTGTTAAAGTAGCATAGCAGCCTCACAGAGCTAACTAAGGTAAATACGCGTTTTAGATGTAACCTATACGTAAACAATGTGCCTTGAAAGCATATGCAATGAAGGCCAAAAGGCAGATGGTAAATGTATTGAAAGGCAAAGCATGGCGAATAGAAATAAAGGCAAATCTATTGAATGCGCGCACCATAATGGCACTTTTAGGCAAAAAGTGAGATACAAAAGTAGACATGCATAACAAAACATTTACCAAAAAAGTTTTGCTTCCTGAAACACATTTTGTCAACAAAAGTAAAACAGTTGTAACATATGTAACGATCCGCAAGTGCCTGAAAATGCAAATGCTGCAAAATTTGTATATTAGCATATAATTGTAGATGGCTGGCAACCGTAGCACGTTTGTAATGTAAGCGATGCTAAAGTATATTATGCAGAGAGTGCTTTACAATGAGTGCACTGTAGAGAGTGGATAAAAGAGTGTGTGCATGAGAATGTGTGCTAAAGAGTGTGTGGTGTGGAGTGTTTTGGAGAATGCATGGTGGTGGAGAGTGTCCGTTATTACTGTTGAAAACAGGGATAGAAAAGGAAAAAATAACAGAAAAAGTTGACCAAGCCTCACGTAAGTAACACCATTGGAGTTTGCAGATTGGTTCTCACCTGCATGCTCACTTTCTCATCATAAGCTATTGTCAACTTATAGGTCGAACGTATGAGAAAAGCAAGGGAAACAAAGAGGAGTATAAAGAAGAGGCAGAGTGTAGTATACATAAAGGAGTAGCAACAGGAGCAAGAGTAATGTATGCAGTGTACAAATAATAAAGGATAGTAGTGAAGATAAAGGCATTAGAGATGTAAATTTGCTGTGGTGCATGTTGAGGGGATGTATATAAAAATGTGTACAAAAAGTAGTATGCTAAAGAGTATGTGAAATAATAGTGCATGAGAGCGTGTGACACAGTGCGTGCAACAAAGCGCGTGCAACAGACCGTGTGCAACAGAGCGCGTGCAACAGAGCGCGTGCAACAGAGCGCGTGCAACAGAGCGCGTGCAACAGAGCCCGTGCAACAGAGCCCGTGCAACAGAGCGCGTGCAACAGAGCGTCACACGCGCTAAGTTACACGCGCTAAGTTACATGCGCTACGTTACACGCGCTAAGTTACACGCGCTAAGTTACACGCGCTAAGTTACCCGCGCTAAGTTACACGCACTAAGTCACACAATGAGTGTGCTGTAGAGAGTGGATAGAGGAGAGTGAATTCGAATGTGCGCTAAAGACTGTGTGGTGTTGAGTGTGTTTTGGAGAATGCATGATGTGAAATGCATGGTGGCGAGTGTGCGCTATTACTGCTGAAAATAGGAATAGCAAAAGGTAAAACTTGTACAAAAAGTTGACAGAGCCTCACGTCAGTAACACCATTTGAGTTAGCAGATTGGTTCTCACCTGCATGCTCACTTTCTTATCATTAGCTATTGTCAACTTATAGTTGTAAATTATGAAAAAGCATGGAAAACAAAGAGAAGATTAAAGAAGATACAGTGTGTAATATACATAAAGGAGTAGCGAGAGGAGTAATTTATGTAGTATACAAATATTAAAGGTTAGTATTGAAGATAAAGGCAGTAGAGATGTAAGCATTAGCTGTGGTTCATGTTGAGGAGATGTACATAAAAATGTGTGCAACAGGTAGTATGGTAAAGAGTATGTAAAATCAGTGCATGAGAGAACATGTGATGGAGCACGTGAGAAAGTGGTCAAAATAGTGCATGTTATAGAATGTGTAACAGAGAACGCATGGTGTAAAGTGGATGAGGAGGAGGAGGAGTGTGTGTGAAAGACTATAGTTAAGCCAGTAATGAAGAGTGTTGCGCAGAAGGAGCATATATATGCACTATGCAAATAACTGACAACGCAGCACTTAATTGCCAACCAGTGCATAACATTTCTAAACTCTAAACTATATGTTCTGAATGTAAAAATCCATTTTATTGCAAAGTGTGATTTCCCAAAATCAATTGCACAGTAATATCTGCATTACTGCGGTTAATACATACATCAAGGGCAATGTTTGTACAGCAAACACTGAAATTAAGTCAACATTAAGGAGCAATGAAAATTTTTAGAAAAGGGTACCTAATCCTGCAAGCGTAAGCTGTGAAACCCCTCCCACCCCCTCCAAAAGGGTAACAAATACCACATAACCAAATGCCACTGCTAGTATAAGGTTACCCCCCCCCTTTTGCCCCCCTCATCACACACTTGTTTAAGTTTGTTAAAGTAGCATAGCAGCCTCACAGAGCTAACGAAGGTAAATACGCGTTTTAGATGTAACCTATACGTAAACAATCTGCCTTGAAAGCATATGCAATGAAGGCCAAAAGGCAGATGGTAAATGTATTGAAAGGCAAAGCATGGTGAATAGAAATAAAGGCAAATCTATGGAATGCGCGCACCATAATGGCACTTTTAGGCAAAAACTGAGATACAAAAGTAGACATGCATAACAAAACATTTACCCAAAAAGTTTTGCTTCCTGAAACACATTTTGTCAACAAAAGTAAAACAGTTGTAACATATGTAACGATCCGCAAGTGCCTGAAAATGCAAATGTTGCAAAATTTGTATATTAGCATATCATTGTAGATGGCTGGCAACCGTAGCACGTTTGTAATGCAAGCGATGCTAAAGTATATTATGCAGAGAGTGCTTTACAATGAGTGTACTGTAGAGAGTGAATAAAAGAGTGTGTGCATGAGAATGTGTGCTAAAGAGTGTGTGGTGTGGAGTGTTTTTGAGAATGCATGGTGTAAAATGCATGGTGGAGAGTGTCCGTTATTACTGTTGAAAACAGGGATAGGAAAAGGAAAAAATAACAGAAAAAGTTGACCGAGCCTCACGTAAGTAACACCATTGGAGTTTGCAGATTGGTTCTCACCTGCATGCTCACTTTCTCATCATAAGCTATTGTCAACTTATAGGTCGAACGTATGAGAAAAGCAAGGGAAACAAAGAGGAGTATAAAGAAGAGGCAGAGTGTGGTATACATAAAGGAGTAGCGACAGGAGCAAGAGTAATGTATGCAGTGTACAAATAATAAAGGATAGTAGTGAAGATAAAGGCATTAGAGATGTCAATTTGCTGTGGTGCATGTTGAGGGGATGTATATAAAAATGTGTACAAAAAGTAGTATGCTAAAGAGTATGTGAAATGATAGTGCATGAGAGCGTGTGGCACAGTGCGTGCAACAAAGCGCGCGCAACAGACCGTGTGCAACAGAGCGCGTGCAACAGAGCGCGTGCAACAGAGCGCGTGCAACAGAGCACGTGCAACAGAGCGCATGCAACAGAGCGTCACACGCGCTAAGTTACACGCGCTAAGTTACATGTGCTAAGTTACACGCGCTAAGTTACACGCGCTAAGTTACACGCGCTAAGTTACCCGCGCTAAGTTACCCGCGCTAAGTTACACGCACTAAGTCACACAATGAGTGTGCTGTAGAGAGTGGATAGAAGAGAGTGAATTTGAATGTGCCCTAAAGACTGTGTGGTGTTGAGTGTGTTTTGGAGAATGCATGATGTGAAATGCATGGTGGCGAGTGTGCGCTATTACGGCTGAAAATAGGAATAGCAAAAGGTAAAACTTGTACAAAAAGTTGACATAGCCTCACGTCAGTAACACCATTTGAGTTAGCAAATTGGTTCTCACCTGCATGCTCACTTTCTCATCATTAGCTATTGTTAACTTATAGTTGTAAATTATGAAAAAGCATGGAAAACAAAGAGAAGATAAAAGAAGATACAGTGTGTAATATACATAAAGGAGTAGCGAGAGGAGTAATTTATGTAGTATACAAATATTAAAGGTTAGTATTGAAGATAAAGGCAGTAGAGATGTAAGCATTAGCTGTGGTTCATGTTGAGGAGATGTACATAAAAATGTGTGCAACAGGTAGTATGGTAAAGAGTATGTAAAATCAGTGCATGAGAGAACATGTGACAGAGCACGTGCAACAGAGGGCATGCAACATAATCTCGACACGTGCTAAGTTATGTGCGCCAAGGCACACGCGCGAAGTCACACAAGCAGTGTGTATGTAGAGAGTGAATGGAAAGGGGCATTAAGGAGAAAGTGGGCATAAGAGTGCATGTTATAGAATGTGTAACAGAGAACGCATGGTGTAAACTGGATGAGGAGTGTGTGTGAAAGACTATCGTTAAGCCGGTAATAAAAAGTGTTGCGCAGTAGGAGCATATATATGCAGTATACCAAAAACTGCCAATGCAGGACTTAATCGCCAAGCAGTGCATGACATTTTTAAGCTATAAACCATATATTCTGAATGAAAAAATGCATTTTTTTCCAACGCGTGATTCCCCAAAAACAATTGCACAGTAATATCTGCATTACTGCGGGTAATACATACATCAAGGCCAATGTTTGTACAGCAAACACTAAAATTAAGTAACCTTCGAGGAGCGATGAAATAATTTAGAAAAGGATCCCTCGTCCCGCCAGCGTACGTTGTGAAACCCCTCCCACCCCCTCCAAACGTCTAACAAATATCACATGATAAAAGGTCACTGCTAGTATAAGGTTACCCCCCCCTTTTTGGCCCCCTCATCATACACTTGTTTCAGTTTGTTAAATTAGCATAAAAGCCTTGGAGATTTAAGTAAGGTAAAGACGCGTTTTAGACGGTACCTATACGTAAACAATGCACCTTGAAAGCATATGCAAAGAATCCCAACCGGAAGATGGTAAATGTATTTAAATGTCAAGCAAAACGAATAGAAATAAAGCCAAATCTATAGAATGCGCGCACCATAACTGCAATCATAGGGCAAAAGTCAGATCCAAAAGGAGGCATGCACACCAAAACATTTCACATAAATATTTCGCATCACGAAACACATTTTGCCAACAAAAGTAAAACAGTCGTAAGACATGTAACGAACAGTATCAAGCGCATTAATATTCCACGGGTGCGAAATTTGTATACTAGCATATATTTTTAGATGACTGGCAACAGTCGCAAATTTGCAATGCAATCGATGTTAAAGTATCTTATGCATAGAGTGTTTGAGTGAGGATGAAATAAACGGGAAACTAAAGCAAAACGTTACCGTAATAAGGCTAGCATTAGTGGTGCAAGCAAAAAGAGCAAGTCATTGTACTGCGTGTGCATTCGTTAAAGTAGGACTAATATGTTTTGCAAGCTGTTCGGTTATAAGATAAAAAAAATAAAAATGATGGCATCTAAACGTAACGCTTGCAAATCAAAGGCAGCAAGATACCCAACGATGGCGAAGCGGTACCGTAATGTATACAGAAATACCGGCGAAAGCCAAAAACATCCAGGTTATGTGCTGCCTATGTGTGTCCCTTCTAAATTCTGCCCAATCTACGCTCGCCAAATATTTTATTGCAAACTTGACAAAAAAGCGCGGCTCGGAATTTTAAATGCATTCAGATACGAAGCGCACTGTGGTAACTACAAAGCGCCTAACATGTTTCCAAAGGTTGAGATCGCAAAACCACTGCACTTGTCATTAGCCAAACACCACAGAAAACGTTAGTGAGTTCATTGTATAAACGGAAATACAATAGAAGCTGCTTACCTTATAGCAATAGAGATCGTTTTGCTCGTACCGGATGACCCACGAAATGTCTAGAATGTCTGCTCTTCCAGTTTAGGTCAAGGAAAAGAGAAATAAAAGGGAGTTAATGCAAATGTCTTCTGAAATGTAACCATCTATTAGAAAGGCAAATGCATTGTAATTTGTATTTTAAGTAATAATTTTACAATTTCGGACACCAGAGCAAGTCTGCAATGCAATCCAGGGGAAAGTTTGTAATGCAGTGTGCGCCTCACTAAGTATGCAATACACGCGTACCGTAATGTGTATAGTAAGAGTGGTAAACACCCAAAAACTGCAAGATAATGTGGTGTGCGTGCGTGCTCCTTATAAATCGTGTTAAATCTGTCCTAGCAAGTGATTTCTTTTTAAAAGATTGTAATCGCGGCTTCGAAACTTAAAGTCAGCAAGATACCAAACGATGGCGAGCCGGTACCGTAATGTATATATTAATCGCGGCGAAAGGTAAAATATTAATGTAATGTGGTGTGTGTGCGTGTCCCTTCTAAATTCTGCCTAACCTATGCTAGCAAATATTTTCATTGCAGCTTTTAAATAAAAGTGCGGCTTTGAAAATTGAAAGCTATAAAGATACTCAGTGGACTTTGCTAACAAATAAAGCGCATAACATGTTTGCAAAGGTTAACATTGGAAATCAACTGTACTTGTCATTAGCAAACCACGATAGAAAACGTTTGTTGAGTTTATTCTAAAAAGGGCAATACAATTGAAGTTGCTTACCTTTTTGCAATAGAGATAGTATAGTTCGTACCGGATGACCCACGAAATGTCTAGAATGGCTGCGGTTCCAGTTCAGGTGGAGGAAAAGAGAAATGAAGTGTATTTAATTTAAATGATCTCAAAAATGTAACCATCGATTCGAAAGCAAAAGGCATTCTAAGTTGTATTTTAACTAATAAATGTACGATCCCTGACAACAATAGCAAGTCTGAAATGTAAACCATGGGAAAGTCTATTATGCAGAGAGCGCTTCACTAAGTATGCAATACACGGGAAACAATAGCAAATCTGTACCGTAATGTATTTATTAATAGCGGCGAACACAAAAAGCATGCAAGGTAATGTGGTGTGTGTGCGCATGGTCCTCATAAAAAGTGTTTTTCTTTTTAAATGTAAGTAATCGGGGCATTGGCAATTAAAGGCAGCAAGATACCAAACGATGGCGAAGCGGTCCCGTAATGTATATAGTAATCCCGGTAAAAGCATAAACATTAAGGTTATATGGGGTGCGTGCCCCTTCTTAATCCTGCCCAATATATGTTAGTCAATTTCCCCGTTGCATATAGTAAATAAAAGCGCGGTTTTGAAAATTTTAAGGCATCAAGATACTGAGCGGCGTTTGCTAACAATAAAAGTGCCTAACATGTTTGCTAAGGTTAACATTGTAAAACACCTGTACTTTACATTAGCAAAACACGATAGAAAACGTTCACTACGTTTATTTACAAAACGGCAATACAAATAAAGTGGCTTACCTTTTCGCAATAGAGATAGATTAGCTCGTACTGGATGACCTGGAACCAAGCACTGTTTTCGAATGGCTGCTCTTCGAGTTTAAGTACAGTCAAACCGGAGGAAAGGGGAGTTACTTTAAATGAATAACAATAGAGAAGTAACACTTATTTACGAACAGCACGCGTGTGAAATCTTGTTGTCTAGCCGTATGCTAATGTTTGGGTGGTGGTCTTCCTTGGATGAAAGGAATGTCTGCTTGAGAGTGTGTGCTATCGTTAGCGAGGAGGTGTGAATTCCTGGCGAATTGAATGTGAAAGCATGCATGAGACAGATAGCGATGCAGCAAAAGGGAACGCGGCTCCAACCTGTCTGACCGCGTTCAAAGTTTTTATCAAAGAGAATTTACCGCAAATGCGCTGTAAAGCTAAAACCTCCTTTACGAATACAAAACATTCTAAATACAGGCAAATTACGAAAATAAGTAAACAGACTTACCTTTAGATGCCTTACCTTAGACCCGCCAAAAGATTAATACCTACAGAGTAAAGCTCCTAAAGCACGATGCTGCCCGGGATAGTCAGGCCCGCGGAAGTCCCTGTAAAACCCCCCCAAAAAATGTCTAAGTGAAATACGAATCAGACAAGATGTCTTATTAAAGATCCTAAAACACCAGCATACATACCGGCTGAAGTAATCTTTGCATGCCGCTTCCCAAGGACGGATCGGACCGGGGAATCCCTGTGAAAAAAAAAGTAAAAATACAAGCGTTAGATAAAGGACAGACAAGATGCTTTACTACAGAGGCGGCAAACGCATTATACATACCCATGGAAAGCAGTGCAAGCACGTTGGTTCCCGGGAAAGGGCCAGAGAGGGGCATACCTGCAAAATAAACCGAAAGTAATTTATTCCAATAACAACATGAGGTAATGCCTACAATAGGTGAACAAACTTCAAGTGACCCGTTTATAACTGCGTAGCACCTACCATGCGATGTGCAAAAGACTGTCACTCTCCCCCAATAGCAGATTCTGTTAAAAAACGTACCCTTCTGATAACTCCCAAGCATAACAATCAAAGTAAACGCAATTTTACATTGAACATATTACGTTTCAAATAATTCAACTTAGCTGTCTGTAGCTGCGTCCGCCTACCGTGAGATCTAGAAAAGAGTGCCACTCCCACCACATCAGATTCAACCCAAAAACGTGCCCCACCCTCATGTACGGAAATATTGAATTGCACACAATACACGTGACTGTACTTCCGTTACAAATTCTGTATTCCAAAGAAATAAACCGTCTAACATACAACCTTAAAAAAGTGAACACATCTCCAAAAATTACAGCATCGATAACTCTCCAACATTCTAATTACCGTCAAAGTAATTTTAGAATGAACCTAAAAAGGAATAAAGGATTCGCACTTACCTGTCTGTAGCTGCGTCACTCCTACCGTCCGATCGGAAAAAGGATGACACTCCCAATACAGCAGATTCATCAAAAAAACGTGCCCCACCATGACGTAATCACATATTGAATAACACAATACACGTGACAGTACTTTCGTCACAAAACCTGTTTCACAATCAACTTTGCAGTCTAACACCGAGCAATAAATAAGATAACCTTGTATTACAAATACATCACCAATAACGCAAACATTATAATTACATTTGAAATACTTTCAAATAAAACATAAGAGGTATAAAAGATTCGCACTTACCTGTCTGTAGCTGCGTCACTCCTACCGTCCGACCGTGAAAAGGATGACACACTCCCAAAACAGCAGATTCATCACAAAAACGTGCCCCACCCTGACGTAATCACATATTGAATAACACACAATACACGTGACAGTACTTTCGGCACAAAACCTGTCTCACAATCAAATAAACGTTCTAACATTCAGCAATAAATACGAATAAACTTAGAATAAAAATACATCAGCAATAACTCACAAACATTCTAATCACAGTAAAAGTAATTTCCAAAGGAACATAATAGGCATAAAAGATTCCCACTTACCTGTCTGTAGCTGCGTCACTCCTACCGTCGGATCTAGAAAAGGATGACACACTCCCAAAACAGCGGATTCATCACAAAAACGTGCCCCACCCTGACGTACTCACATATTGAATAACATAATACACGTGACAGTACTTTCGTCACAAAACCTGTATCACAAGCAACTAAACAGTGTAACACCGAGCAATAAATAAGATAACCTTGTATTACAAATACATCATCAATAACTCAAACATTATAATCACATTAAAAATACTTTGATATAAAACATAACAAATCTAAAAGATTCGCACTTACCTGTCTGTAGCTGCGTCACGCCTACCGTCCGATCAAGAAAAGGATGACACACTCCCAAAACAGCAGATTCATCAGAAAAACGTGCCCCACCCTGACGTACTCACATATTGAATAACACACAATACACGTGACAGTACTTTCGTCACTAAACCTGTATGACAATTAAATAAACAGTGTAACATCCAGCAATAAATACGAAAAACCTTTGAACCAAAATACATAATCAATCACACAAACACTATAATCATATTATAAATAATCCAAAATAGAACATAACAGGTATAAAAGATTCACACTTACCTGTCTGTAGCTGCGTCACGCCTACCGTCCGATCAAGAAAAGGATGACACACTCCCAAAACAGCAGATTCATCACAAAAACGTGCCCCACCCTGACATAATCACATATTGAATAACACAATACACGTGACAGTACTTTCGTCACAAAACCTGTTTCACAATCAACTTTGCAGTCTAACACCCAGCAATAAATAAGATAACCTTGTATTACAAATACATCACCAATAACGTAAACTTTATAATCACATTAAAAATACTTCCAAATCAAACGTAATAGGTATAAAAGTTTCGCAATTACCTGTCTGTAGCTGCGTCACTCCTACCGTCCGATCTAGAAAAGGATGACACACTCCCAAAACAGCAGATTCATCACAAAAACGTGCCCCACCCTAATCACATATTGAATAACACACAATACACGTGACAGTACTTTCGGCACAAAGCCTGTCTCACAATCAAATAAACGTTCTAACATTCAGCAATAAATATGAATAAACTTAGAATAAAAATACATCAGCAATAACTCACAAACATTCTAATCACAGTAAAAGTAATTTCCAAAGGAACATAATAGGCATAAAAGATTCCCACTTACCTGTCTGTAGCTGCGTCACTCCTACCGTCGGATCTAGAAAAGGATGACACACTCCCAAAACAGCAGATTCATCACAAAAACGTGCCCCACCCTGACGTACTCACATATTGAATAACACACAATGCACGTGACAGTACTTTCGTTACAAAACCTGTATTACAAGCAACTAAACAGTGTAACACCCAGCAATAAATAAAATAACCTTGTATTGCAAATACATCCTCAATAACGCAAACATTATAATCACATCAAAAATACTTTCGAATCAAACATTATAGGTATAAAAGATTCGCACTTACCTGTCTATAGCTGCGTCACGCCTACCGTCCGATCTGGAAAAGGATGACACACTCCCAAAACAGCAGATTCATCACAAAAACGTGCCCCACCCTGACGTACTCACATATTGAATAACACACAATACACGTGACAGTACTTTCGTCACTAAACCTGTATGACAATTAAATAAACAGTGTAACATCCAGCAATAAATACAAAAAACCTTTGAACCAAAATACATAAGCAATCACACAAACACTATAATCATATTATAAATAATCCAAAATAGAACATAACAGGTATAAAAGATTCCCACTTACCTGTCTGTAGCTGCGCCACGCCTACCGTCCGATCTAGAAAAGGATGACACACTCCCAAAACAGCAGATTCATCACAAAAACGTGCCCCACCCTGACGTACTCACATATTTTATAACACACAATACACATGACAGTACTGTCGTCACAAAACACCAGTATTACTATAAAATAAACAGACTAAAAATTAATCCTCGCTAATAACACCTGTAACTTACCTTGATACGAGACTAAAAAACAGTAATCGTATACAAACCATTCACTTACCTGTTTGTAGCTCTCTTCCGCCCAATGTAGCATCTAAAACTCAAATTACAGCCAACAATCGCAGATTCACAAGAAACCGTGTGACGAAAAGAGACATAACAGCCAAGTAGAAAACAATCCTCAGCATATTATTTTTACCTCCTAATTACTCGCCAAGTACTACTTTAAACGTATAAAATATATACACTTACCTGTTTGTCGCTTCCTTCCACCGGCCGTCGCGCTGTGAAAACAATGAACAGTCAACATCTGCAGATTCGCAACAAAGCCTGCCCCAACCCCACTAAAAAACACACTTTCGAGCACCCAAAAGCCTTTTGTTATACTACAAACCCCATAACAAACAAAGCAACCTAAAAATAAAACGTCTAACAGTACAATCAAAAATAATTGAATTAAATGCTGTAAAATGGTGTAGTCTTACCTAATATCCGAAGTGACGCCGCTGCACCGGACCGACCTTTCAAAACTGGACACATAACAAAGAATGAAATATTACGCATAGACATATAAAATTTACCTACCAACAACTCGCCAAGTCTAACTTTAAACGTATAAGAAAAATGCACTTACCTGTTTCTAGCTGTCTTCCGCCTACCGTAGCATCGGGAAAACAATGAACAGTCAACAGCCGCAGATTCACACCAAACCCTGGCCCAACACCACGAAAACTACCCCACACTTGCGACGCCAAAAACCCTATTGCTATACTACAAAATCCTTAACAAAGAAAACGACAAAAAGATAAAACGTCTAACACTACACCAATAAGTTAATGAAGTGATGTAAAATGGCATACTTTTACCTATTCATTGAAGTTACGCCGCTGCACCGGAACGACCCTACAAAAACAGACACATAACAAAGAATGAGATATAAATCATAGCATATTCTATTTACCTCCCACTAACTCTCAAAGTCTATCTCTAAACGTATATTAAAAATTCACTTACCTGTTTGTAGCTCTCTTCGCCTACCGTTGCATCGTGAAAACAATGAACATTCAACATCTGCAGATTCACACCAAACCCTGGCCCAACCCCACGAAAACTACCCCACACTTGCGACGCCAAAAACCCCTATTGCTATACTACTAAATCCATAACAAAGAAAACGACATAAAGACAAATCATCTAACAGTACCCAAAAAACTAATTTAATAAAACGATGTAAAATTGCGTACTCTTACCTAATAGCCGAAGTTACGCCGCTGCACCGGGAAGACCCTACCAAAACAGACACATACCCAAGAATTAGATATCAAACATAACATAATCTATGTACCTCCCACTAACTCTCAAAGTCCAACTTTAAACGTAAAATACAAATGCACTTACCTGTTTCTAGCTCTCTTCCGCCGACCGTTGCATCGTGAAAACAATGAACATTCAACATCCGCAGATTCACAACAAACCCTGGCCCAACCCCAGTCAAAATACACAACACTTCCTACGCCCAAAAACCCTCTTGCTATACAACAAATCCATAACAAACAAAAATACAATGTTAAAACGTCTAACAGTACCCCCAAAAAATCGAGAAATGCAATGAAAAAAAATGGCGTACTCTTACCTAGTCGCCAAAGATACACCGCTGCGACGCCACGACCCAGACCGCTGAAGCCCTGTAAATAAACAGAAAACAAAACCGAATTACTTCAAAAACTATAATATGCCTTACCTAAGTCCCGCAAACCCCCAACATACTTACCGACTAAAGCGCACCCTGCGGCCGCTGCACCGGTACAACACACACTGCTGAAGACCTGTAAGGAAACAGAAAAAAAAAACTGTTACTTACCACACATACAATATACATCACCAAAGTCCCGCAAACCCCACCATACTTACCGAGGAAAGCGCTCCCTGCAGCCGCTGCACCGGAACGACCCACACTATTGAAGACATGTAAGGAAACATAAAAAACACAGTTACTTACCAAAGCTACAATATACATTACCTAAGTCCCGCAAACACCACCATACTTACCGAGGAAAGCGCTCCCTGCAGCCACTGCACCGGAACGACCCACACATTAACCTCCCACTAACTCTCAAAGTCCAACTTTAAACATAAAATACAAATTCACTTACCTGTTTCTAGCTCTCTTCCGCCGACCGTTGCATCATGAAAACAATGAACATTCAACATACGCAGATTCCCAACAAACCCTGGCCCAACCCCAGTAAAAATACACAACACTTACGACAACAAAAAACCCTATTGCTATAAACCCAAATCCATAACAAACAAAACTAAAGTTAAAACGTCTAACAGTACCCCCCAAAAATTGTAGAAATGAAATAAAAAAATGGCGTACTCTTACCTAATCGCCCAAGATACACCACTGCAACGCCACGACCCACACCGCTGAAGCCCTGTAAATACACAGAAAAAAAAAATTACTTAAAATACATACAATATGCCTTACCTAACTCCCGCAACCCCCACTATACTTACCGACTAAAGCGCTCCCTGCAGCCGCTGCACCGGTACGCCCCACACTGCTGAAGACCTGTAAGGAAACATTAAAAAAACACAGTTACTTCATCACATACAATATACATTACCGAAGCCCCGCAAACCCCACCATCTTACCGAGGAAAGCGCTCCCTGCAGCCGCTGCACCGAAACGACCCACACTGCTGAAGCCCTGTAAGCAAACATGAAAAAAACACAGTTACTTACAACACATACAATATACATTACCGAAGCCACCCAAACCCCACCATACTTACCGAGGAAAGCGCTCCCTGCAGCCGCTGCACCGGTACAACCCACACTGCTGAAGACCTGTAAGGAAACATAAAAAAAACACAGTTACTAACAAAAGCTACAATATACATTACCGAAGCCCCGCAAACCCCACCATACTTACCGACTAAAGCGCTCCCTGCAGCCGCTGCACCGGTACGCCCCACACTGCTGGAGACCTGTAAAGAAACATGAAAAAAACACAGTTACTTCATCACATACAATATACATTACCGAAGCCCCGCAAACACCACCATACTTACCGAGGAAAGCGCTCCCTGCAGCCGCTGCACCTGAACGACCCACACTGCTGAAGACCTGTAAGGAAACATAAAAAAAAACCACAGTTAATTACAACACATACAATATACATTACCGAAGCCCCGCAAACCCCACCATACTTACCGAGGAAAGCGCTCCCTGCAGCCGCTGCACCGGAACGACCCACACTGCTGAAGACCTGTAAGGAAACATGAAAAAAACACAGTTAATCACAACACATACAATATACATTACCGAAGCACCGCAAACCCCACCCTACTTACCGAGAAAAGCGCTCCCTGCAGCCGCTGCACCGGTACGCCCCACACTGCTGAAGACCTGTAAGGAAACATGAAAAAAACACAGTTACTTCATCACATACAAGATACATTACCGAAGCCCCGCAAACACCACCATACTTACCGACTAAAGCGCTCCCTGCAGCCGCTGCACCGGTATGCCCCACACTGCTGAAGACCTGTAAGGAAACATAAAAAAACCACAGTTACTTCATCACATACAATATACATTACCGAAGCCCCACAAACCCCACCATACTTACAGAGGAAAGGGCTCCCTGCAGCCGCTGCACCGGAACGACCCACACTACTGGAGACCTATAAGGAAACATGAAAAAAACACAGTTACTTCATCACATACAATATACATTACCGAAGCCCCGCAAACCCCACCATACTTACCGAGGAAAGCGCTCCCTGCAGCCGCTGCACCGGTATGACCCACACTGCTGAAGACCTGTAAGGAAACATAAAAAAAACACAGTTACTAACAAAAGCTACAATATACATTAGCAAAGCCCCGCAAACCCCACCATACTTACCGACTAAAGCGCTCCCTGCAGCCGCTGCACCGGTACGCCCCACACTGCTGGAGACCTGTAAAGAAACATGAAAAAAACACAGTTACTTCATCACATACAATATACATTACTGAAGCCCCGCAAACACCACCATACTTACCGAGGAAAGCGCTCCCTGCAGCCGCTGCACCTGAACGACCCACACTGCTGAAGACCTGTAAGGAAACATGAAAAAAACACAGTTAATTACAACACATACAATATACATTACCGAAGCCCCGCAAACCACACCATACTTAACGAGGAAAGCGCTCCCTGCAGCCGCTGCACCGGAACGACCCACACTACTGAAGACCTGTAAGGAAACATGAAAAAAACACAGTTACTTCATCACAAACAATATACATTACCGAAGCCCCGCAAACACCACCATACTTACCGACTAAAGCGCTCCCTGCAGCCGCTGCACCGGTACGCCCCACACTGCTGAAGACCTGTAAGGAAACATAAAAAAAACACAGTTACTTCATCACATACAATATACATTACCGAAGCCCCACAAACCCCACCATACTTACCGAGGAAAGCGCTCCCTGCAGCCACTGCACCGGAACGACCCACACTACTGGAGACCTATAAGGAAACATGAAAAAAACACAGTTACTTCATCACATACAATATACATTACCGAAGCCCCGCAAACCCCACCATACTTACTGAGGAAAGCGCTCCCTGCAGCCGCTGCACCGGTACGACCCACACTGCTGAAGACCTGTAAGGAAACATAAAAAAAACACAGTTACTAACAAAAGCTACAATATACATTAGCAAAGCCCCGCAAACCCCACCATACTTACCGACTAAAGCGCTCCCTGCAGCCGCTGCACCGGTACGCCCCACACTGCTGGAGACCTGTAAAGAAACATGAAAAAAACACAGTTACTTCATCACATACAATATACATTACCGAAGCCCCGCAAACACCACCATACTTACCGAGGAAAGCGCTCCCTGCAGCCGCTGCACCTGAACGACCCACACTGCTGAAGACCTGTAAGGAAACATGAAAAAAACACAGTTAATTACAACACATACAATATACATTACTGAAGCCCCGCAAACCCCACCATACTTACCGAGGAAAGCGCTCCTTGCAGCCGCTGCACCGGAACGACCCACACTACTGAAGACCTGTAAGGAAACATGAAAAAAACACAGTTAATTACAACACATACGCAAACACCACCATACTTACCGAGGAAAGCGCTCCCTGCAGCCGCTGCACCGGAACGACCCACACTGCTGGAAACCTGTAACAAAACAAAGGTCAAACAGTTAATTCCCAAACATAAAGGATGCCTTTACCAACCCACCCCCCCAAAAAAAGATCACTTACCACACAGCTCCAGGAATCAGGAATGCTTCGCCTCACAGCAACCAACACAAAATGACCTTCCAAACAGGGAAAACAAAAAAAAAAAAAACACGCCCATCATCTGAAAAAGGGGTGAAAAAGGGGACGGCCGGCACGATTGAGACTTCTCGGTAAAACCACGCCCCCCGATCCGAAAAGGACGGGGCATATTCGGAGTGACTGGACCTCTTCTCCAGTGGCTGGCCAGCATTTAAGAGGCCAGCCAATGGAGAACAGGAGAGAAGAGGGGCGGGTGCAAGCCCCTCTTCTCAAAGTCATTAAATCTCGCGAGCGAGACTGCGCAAGCGCAGCCTTCGCTAGCCGAGACCTAAAAAGGGGGTTAAATATGGTGTCAGAAAGAAAAGTTCAGCCATACACATTAGAACTTCAGTAGAAAATGTTTCTTTTTATATTTACAATGAAAAGGTTTATGAGAAGTAGACACAAATTCACAATACAAAATAACAATATTCGTACAAATTTCAAAGAGTGTCCCAGTGAAAAATTAACCTAAGCAAAAGAAAGTGACATAAAGTGCAACATACAAAAAGGTTTCAATTTTTCATTACAAAGGCAATCATAAAAAATGATAAATCCAATTATCAACACTTAATCATTATAAGTGTCAAAAGAATGATTCGCCTTTCATGTCAACGACTTTTCGACCCTATGACAAATAGAGGGTCTTGTCAGGACAGTCTAATATAGGGACACCTAAGAAAAAAATAGTAAAGAAAAAATCTTGTCAGAATAAAATGCTCTTTTTTTCTCTAAAAAAAGAGGTTTAGAGGAGCATTAATATCAAGTCTCTCTACCTGGTCGTCATAGTTGATATGTAACGTGTTTTTATGCAGTGTCACCGTGCTCAATGTGAAATAAAATACTCACAAGGGCCCAGCCGGGTACTATGTGAGAACAAAAAAACTGTTAGTGCCAAACTATATATTATAAGAATACACGGTGGTCGAGATGCTGAAACTTTCTACTTACCCCTGTGAGAAGAGACTCACGAAGAGGCAGTTGCCCAATAGTTGCAAATCTTGTGTTGATTGAACTTAGCGTGAAAGTCTATTGGCAGAGGATAACGAATGGGAACCACATATGCGAGCTGCTTAATAGCTTTCGCTTACTTTCAAGGAGTTCTGTCAGCTGTAACAAAGTATAGAAGGGGGAACACGGTGAGCTCCTTATATTAAAGGTTCACCCAGTATCTGCAGAAAATACCCGATAGGGAAAGACAGAACCGTCCCTACCTCTCTCGAATGCTTCCGCGTGTACGAATCTCCCGTATTGCACTGGAACAGGAAAACAAAGTTCATTCTGCTTGGTACAGTCACAGCGATTGGAGGGGGGACTGCAATATTTAAACGTGATTTGCTAGTGAACGGCCAATCAGAAATCCACATTTACAATGAAGCAGTGGAAGAAAAAGTATCACGTTGCTAAGTAACCAATACATTTTGTTAGAATACGTTCCGAATACAAACGTCTGTGGGACATTGTTAATAAAGTTTTTGGCACCACGGTGATTGAGGAACAGAATTTAAGCCAAAATAGGGCAACAAAAAAATATATAGGAAAATATAATATCGCGTTTACAATAACGAAGGTATCGTATTGTTAAACTTAATATAGGTCATACTGGTATAAGCGGATGGAATATCTGTAAATAGTTAAAAAGCTGAAGTGAATATTTAGTTTTTGTTCAGACGCACGTAGACAACAGCATTTTGTTTAAAGAGCCCATCGTCAGTTCTCCATTAGATTGTGTGAAAACAATACCCTACTCTACACTGTACACAATTTTCAATTGAGGTTGACACTAAATTCATAAATGATGTTTGATACAAAAAGGCTTTCTTCCTGCCTACAATTAAAGAATATATGTCTTATCAACACTTGTTATCTGTACAGAAGACATGTTATTTTATATAAAACATTGTTATTTTATACAAAACATTGTATTTCCTTGTAACAATCAATCATTAATAGAGAATATCTTTGATTATACATAGAACATGTTTCAGTTGATATCTCGCCGTGCAAAATATCCCATCTCATATATACACAGCCCAAGTTCACACATTACTTATTACTCAATTTTTGGGGAAACAAGATGTTATTAAGGAAAAACCTTCCAGGGCGATATTCAAGACTATGTGGAAAGGTAAGAAGCTTAATGTATGGGCCAACAGAAATTTTAGGTGAGGGTGGTAATAAACCCACGCCATTCCTCAGCTGAATTCAATCCTTGCATTATAGAGTTGGTGCGTTCGATCCAGCGGCATTCTAATCTTTGTAGTATCCGTGATAGATCTCCGCCTCTATTAGAGGCAGCCACTTTGTCTATCACTTGCCAGCGGATGTCATTTGCTGTATGGCCCTTCTCTAAGAAGTGGTTAACTAGAGGGGCGTTGAGGACCGAATTCTTAATCCTGCTTCGATGTTGCCCTATCCGTGCTTTCACAATTTGTTGGGTTTGTCCAATGTAGGGTAACCCACAAGGACACAGTATACAGTAAACGACATTTTTTGTATTGCAATTTGCAAAAAAATCTAGCTGCTGATCGACTTTGCCATGTGAGAATTTTTTTGTATTAGTCGTAAATTCGCAAGCAACACAGTTGCCACACTTGTCGTGGCCTTTTACATCTGGTAAGCCCCAAGCTGATTCCAATGATCTCGTAATTTTGGATGGATTTTCCATTGATGACCTAATGAGATGGTCCTTGATATTCTTGCCTCTTTTAAAGGCAAACATCGGAGCATCAATGCTGGAATCTATGTTTTTAATGATGTGCCAATTCTTTGTGATTAACTTACGAATTAAATTCGTATGTATACCAAAAGTGGTAACACAGATCAGTTTGTTTACTTTGGATTTCACTTTTGCAATGAGTAACGTTTCCTAATTAATTACTTAGAGCGGTGGTGGCACCGCAAGGACTTCATCCTTACACAGGATTTTTTCCTATACCCTATGATTCATAGGGTTTACACGGTTGTTTTGGGTTAAGATGTCAGAAGGAGAAGCACCCCTATACACTGAAGAATATATTGCTAAACTGACTAGTAGACCGTCTTTATTTTCTAATCAAGTCTCTTCCACCTTAAGTCCCCGTCAACTGTTATTAGAAAAAATAGAAAAAGCAAAGAAAAAACATGTGAGAACAGAGCTACATGCACGTATGTTGACCGAATACTTGAAGGCTGGGATAATTCCCCAAGGATTGGTGGTTAGAAACGTTGCTGGTATTTTCCGCGACGATCCTAAATTCAAAGGTGGTTTTAGTGGCATTTCCACAACCTGCTCCCGCCACTGGATGGTACTGGGGGTGGAAACGGCACTTGACCACGCTAAGACAGAATTAAAAGAAATTGAGGAATTAAGAAAAAGAACTATTGGGTGCCGACAGTTTAGAGGAAACTAAAATCCTTCTAGACAAGATCAATAAATCAATAGAGGACTTTAATTCATTTGAAATAAAGAAAAAAGCGGATAAAGTGTCAAAAGACATCAAAAGCTTTTCAAAGGAAAGGGTATATCCTTATTTAAGAGAGGATTACTATAATACAACTGGTACCCTTAACAGACAGAATACTTGGTGTAGGTTTAGGAGGAATCAACCAATTACTTTTTTGGAGTCCTCGGGAGGATCAAGTGATTCTGACGTGCAACCCGGTCCAAGCCGCACGGATAATCACCCTGGTCAGCCTTTTTTAGACCGAGGAAACAAGAGGTGAGGAAGGGGGAGAACATGGCACCAATATTCCGGAGAGCGTCAAACTCGCAACAAACATTATCAATGGGGACCCCAACCATACTAGGGCTAGCAAATAAAGGGACAGAAAGTATTCCCATTTTTAACCTGTCCCAGCACCTCCTATCCTCTTCAGAAATTTCATTACTGAGTAAGGGATTATCTTTTGTGATAACCGAACGTACCAACTTTTTCAATCTGAAGACAGAGATCTACCAGTTTTTTCGTAAAATTCGTTAAAAAATATTCTTTATGTGAAAGGACATCCCTATGAAAGATTCTGGTACAGGACTTAAACCACCTTCAACTTTTTATCCCAGTAATGGTATGTTGCCACCCGAATTGTTAACTTTTGAGAAGGTAATTCTGACAGGGATTGACAATTTAAAAGAGAGCAAGCGATTTATCCCATACAATATCAGTTTAGATGAACGTAAAGCTTTGTTGACACTAAAAAATGACAAATCAATTGTATTGAAACCTGCTGACAAAGGGGGCGGGATTGTTGTACAAAACAGAGACGACTATGACATTGAAATTAGGAAACAAATAGGGGAAGAAAAACATTACAAGAGATTGGATATGAATCCCCTTGTTGGAATTAAAAAAGAGATATTAAGAATAACAACAGAGGGCCTAGAAGAAGGCTTTTTAAGTAAAAAAAGAATTTGAATATCTCAATATCGACTGCCCTAGAACTCCGGTTCTGTATACTCTCCCGAAGATACACAAAAATATCACCAATCCCCCTGGTCGTCCTATACTGTCAGGATGTGGTTCAGTTCTTGAACCTATCGGTCAATACATAGATTTATTTATTAAGGACTATGTTCCTCTACAAGAAACTTATGTCAGAGACTCCATGCATATGATCAATCTCCTAGAAGATAGACCATACGACATTACAAAAGATCGGTTAGCGACTCTAGATATTACTTCACTATACACGAACATACCACAGCAAGAGTGTATACAGGTGATTCAGGATTTACTAGAGACAAGATCAAAACCTCACCGGGTTCCAACTTCCTTTATTATTGCACTCCTACAGATTGCACTGACACACAATTATTTTGTGTCAGAAGGTAAATATTACCAACAATGCTCCGGGACCAGCATGGGGGCAATTTTTGCACCGAATCTGGCAAATATTTTTATGGACAATCTAGAACATAAGTTTGTCCTGAATAACGATAATATATACCATTCCAAGATCACCTGTTGGAAAAGGTATATAGACGACGTTTTTTTGATTTGGTCTGACACTATTTCTGAGTTTAATAATTTTGTTCTTTATTTAAATTCTGTCCAACCACATTTGAAATTTACATCTACTATACATGATTCATGTATTGCCTTTTTAGATCTAAACATATCACATGATGATGGGAAATTGTACTCTTCACTACACAGAAAACCCACCGAGCGGAATACATTACTTGCTTACAACAGTCACCACTCGCGTGCACTAAGAGACGGACTTCCCCATGGACAGTTTTTGCGATTACGTCGCAACTGCACCAAAAAAGAGGACTATATGAGAGAGGCATATATTCTGAGAGAAAAACTGCTTTTGAGGGGTTACCCCAAAAAATTAGTTAAAAATTCTCTGAAAAGAGCTTGGTTCTGCCCAAGAGAAACGTTACTCATTCCAAAAGTAAAATCCAAAGTAAACAAACTGATCTGTGTTACCACTTTTGGTATACATACGAATTTAATTCGTAAGTTAATCACAAAGAATTGGCACATCATTAAAAACATAGATTCCAGCATTGATGGACCGGGTTGCACGTCAGAATCACTTGATCCTCCCGAGGACTCCAAAAAAGTAATTGGTTGATTCCTCCTAAACCTACACCAAGTATTCTGTCTGTTAAGGGTACCAGTTGTATTATAGTAATCCTCTCTTAAATAAGGATATACCCTTTCCTTTGAAAAGCTTTTGATGTCTTTTGACACTTTATCCGCTTTTTTCTTTATTTCAAATGAATTAAAGTCCTCTATTGATTTATTGATCTTGTCTAGAAGGATTTTAGTTTCCTCTAAACTGTCGGCACCCAATAGTTCTTTTTCTTAATTCCTCAATTTCTTTTAATTCTGTCTTAGCGTGGTCAAGTGCCGTTTCCACCCCCAGTACCATCCAGTGGCGGGAGCAGGTTGTGGAAATGCCACTAAAACCACCTTTGAATTTAGGATCGTCGCGGAAAATACCAGCAACGTTTCTAACCACCAATCCTTGGGGAATTATCCCAGCCTTCAAGTATTCGGTCAACATACGTGCATGTAGCTCTGTTCTCACATGTTTTTTCTTTGCTTTTTCTATTTTTTCTAATAACAGTTGACGGGGACTTAAGGTGGAAGAGACTTGATTAGAAAATAAAGACGGTCTACTAGTCAGTTTAGCAATATATTCTTCAGTGTATAGGGGTGCTTCTCCTTCTGACATCTTAACCCAAAACAACCGTGTAAACCCTATGAATCATAGGGTATAGGAAAAAATCCTGTGTAAGGATGAAGTCCTTGCGGTGCCACCACCGCTCTAAGTAATTAATTAGGAAACGTTACTCATTGCAAAAGTGAAATCCAAAGTAAACAAACTGATCTGTGTTACCACTTTTGGTATACATACGAATTTAATTCGTAAGTTAATCACAAAGAATTGGCACATCATTAAAAACATAGATTCCAGCATTGATGCTCCGATGTTTGCCTTTAAAAGAGGCAAGAATATCAAGGACCATCTCATTAGGTCATCAATGGAAAATCCATCCAAAATTACGAGATCATTGGAATCAGCTTGGGGCTTACCAGATGTAAAAGGCCACGACAAGTGTGGCAACTGTGTTGCTTGCGAATTTACGACTAATACAAAAAAATTCTCACATGGCAAAGTCGATCAGCAGCTAGATTTTTTTGCAAATTGCAATACAAAAAATGTCGTTTACTGTATACTGTGTCCTTGTGGGTTACCCTACATTGGACAAACCCAACAAATTGTGAAAGCACGGATAGGGCAACATCGAAGCAGGATTAAGAATTCGGTCCTCAACGCCCCTCTAGTTAACCACTTCTTAGAGAAGGGCCATACAGCAAATGACATCCGCTGGCAAGTGATAGACAAAGTGGCTGCCTCTAATAGAGGCGGAGATCTATCACGGATACTACAAAGATTAGAATGCCGCTGGATCGAACGCACCAACTCTATAATGCAAGGATTGAATTCAGCTGAGGAATGGCGTGGGTTTATTACCACCCTCACCTAAAATTTCTGTTGGCCCATACATTAAGCTTCTTACCTTTCCACATAGTCTTGAATATCGCCCTGGAAGGTTTTTCCTTAATAACATCTTGTTTCCCCAAAAATTGAGTAATAAGTAATGTGTGAACTTGGGCTGTGTATATATGAGATGGGATATTTTGCACGGCGAGATATCAACTGAAACATGTTCTATGTATAATCAAAGATATTCTCTATTAATGATTGATTGTTACAAGGAAATACAATGTTTTGTATAAAATAACAATGTTTTCTATAAAATAACATGTCTTCTGTACAGATAACAAGTGTTGAATAGACATATATTCTTTAATTGTAGGCAGGAAGAAAGCCTTTTTGTATCAAACATCATTTATGAATTTAGTGTCAACCTCAATTGAAAATTGTGTACAGTGTAGAGTAGGGTATTGTTTTCACACAATCTAATGGAGAACTGACGATGGGCTCTTTAAACAAAATGCTGTTGTTTACGTGCGTCTGAACAAAAACTAAATATTCACTTCAGCTTTTTAACTATTTACAGATATTCCATCCGCTTATACCAGTATGACCTATATTAAGTTTAACAATACGATACCTTTGTTATTGTAAACGCGATATTATATTTTCCTATATATTTTTTTGTTGCCCTATTTTGGCTTAAATTCTGTTCCTCAATCACCGTGGTGCCAAAAACTTTATTAACAATGTCCCACAGACGTTTGTATTCGGAACGTATTCTAACAAAATGTATTGGTTACTTAGCAACGTGATACTTTTTCTTCCACTGCTTCATTGTAAATGTGGATTTCTGATTGGCCGTTCACTAGCAAATCACGTTTAAATATTGCAGTCCCCCCTCCAATCGCTGTGACCGTACCAAGCAGATTGAACTTTGTTCTCCTGTTCCAGCGCAATACGGGAGATTCGTACACCCGGAAGCATCGAGAGAGGTAGGGACGGTTCTGTCTTTCCCTATCGGGTATTTTCTGCAGATATTGGGTGAACCTTTAATATAAGGAGCTCACCGTGTTCCCCCCTTCTATACTTTGTTACAGCTGACAGAACTCCTTGAAAGTAAGCGAAAGCTATTAAGCAGCTCGCATATGTGGTTCCCGTTCGTTATCCTCTGCCAATAGACTTTCACGCTAAGTTCAATCAACACAAGATTTGCAACTATTGGGCAACTGCCTCTTCGTGAGTCTCTTCTCACAAGGGTAAGTAGAAAGTTTCAGAATCTCGACCACCTTGTATTCTTATAATATATAGTTTGGCACTAACAGTTTTTTTGTTCTCACATAGTACCCGGCTGGGCCCTTGTGAGTATTTTATTTCACATTGAGCACGGTGACACTGCATAAAAACACTTTACATATCAACTACGATGACCAGGTAGAGAGACTTGATATTAATGCTCCTCTAAACCTCTTTTTTAGAGAAAAAAAGAGCATTTTATTCTGACAAGAGTTTTTTTTTACTATTTTTTTCTTAGGTGTCCCTATATTAGACTGTCCTGACGAGACCCTCTATTTGTCATAGGGTCGAAACGCCGTTGACGTGAAAGGCGAATCATTCTTTTGACACTTATAATGATTAAGTGTTGATAATTGGATTTATCATTTTTTATGATTGCCTTTGTAATGAAAAATTGAAACCTTTTTGTATGTTGCACTTTATGTCACTTTCTTTTGCTTAGGTTAATTTTTCACTGGGACACTCTTTGAAATTTGTACGAATATTGTTATTTTGTATTGTGAATTTGTGTCTACTTCTCATAAACCTTTTCATTGTAAATATAAAAAGAAAAATTTTCTACTGAAGTTCTAATGTGCATGGCTGAACTTTTCTTTCTAACACCATATTTAACCCCCTTTTTTCTTTTTTTGATTACTATCATGTATTATATGCTATATTAGTAAGTATTAATCCACACGAGCCATTGTTTCCTTATAACGAATAATACCCAGGCTCCTTGTGGGTAGGGTTTCCTTGTTTCCTAATTAATTAATTAAAGCAATTAGGAGTCAGCATTAACAGGGGGCTGGAGCGCATGGTGATGGACTACCTGGACCCCCTGATGGCGTGCATGAAACTGGACTTTGCAAAGTGGACCAACATCGGCCTTCCGCCCCCTGGTGGCCTGAGCCAAACTTATGGCCCATCACTCCTGCGGTGGACTGGCTCTTCCCTCGGTTGAACACTATGCTCTTGCCCTAAACTTGGTGCAGCTCGCCTAAATTCTCCCCTGGACGCCAGATCTGCCACTGTGGGTGATGGTGGAGCAAACCCTGTTAGACTGTCTGCAGGGGCTCTACCTCCTATACAGGAGCACTGCCCATACTCCGGGCCCCCAGAATCAGATACTCCACGCAATGTCCAAATCATGGCAGAGAACTCACCGTCTCTTCGAAGTGGACGCTCACCGCCATAAACACACCCACTTTTTTGGGGGGGGGGGGTAATCGTGGCCTCCGTATTGGTGGCAATGTTTTGAGCTGGGGTCTGTGGGGCAATGCGGGCATCGACACCCTACAAGCGATTTACCAAGGTGCCCTCAAATCCTGTGCAACACTCTGCATGAAATTTGGCCTCTCGTTCCACCAGTCCTGGCATTATCTCCAGCTGTGGCACTGACTCTCTTGCCGCTTAGACGGGGGGCCCTGGTCCCTCCTGTCCTCCACTGTGGTCTCATACCTTAGGGCGTGCTGTCATTTTCGGTGGTGATGTCTAGCTTTCTACAACCTTTTGAGTTGTCATCTCTTCTCCTTGCTCCTTCTGACCATTCATACCAAATGGAAAACACAAATCCATACAGAATACAAATCGCAGGACTGGGCAAAATTACTGGAGGTGCTGGATCATGGTGCCAGAGAGGCATGACTGAAGTTTTGCCTCTTTAAGTCCCTTCAATACTGCCACTAGACCCCGGTGACATACTCTATGAATGCCCCATGATCCGACCCTTCTGGGAAGTGGTTGGTTCCACTCTGTAAAGAGACCATTCCAGTCACAACTCCCCTGCCCTGCTGTCTACTTCAAACAGCACTGGCTACGGCAAAGAACTGGGTATTCCGTCACTGGCGCTCACCCATATTCCTTTCTCACGATGAGTGGCTCTCAGCTATCTACCAGAGAGCCTCATTTGAGCGGGTCATCTATAATTTGCAGGACAGAACCTAGACCTTTCTTCTCACTTGTGCACCTTTCCTCCAGGATGACAGGCGCTAGGTGTTACTGGTCCTTGATGGATTGACTAACCACTTTGCTGCTGGCAGCCCCTCGACCTTCTGTCCTCTCATAGCCCTCATGAGTACTCGCCTGCCTTTCCACCCTGCTCACCCCTCTTTTACCCCATCTTCCCTCCTTCTCTGCAGCTAGTCCCCCCGCCTCCTTCCTCCCTTCTTTCATTCTTCTCGGTACCGTTCACTCTCCACTTGCCCCTGTGGAATCCCACCCCCCCTTTCCTCCCTCCCCATCCCCATCCCCCCTCATTCGGCCCTGTTTCACCCCAACTAACCTCTTTCAAGTTGACCTCACAGCCAGTTCTGCCACAGCGTGACTGAGCCCTTACATTGTCCTCACCAAGCCCCTACGAGTTCTGATCTCCACAATCTATTCTTTGTCATGTGCCGTACCTGTTTTACAATGTTTGTTTATACCAGGTATCATGTTTTCTTTTTCCTCTGTACCCAGCCCGCCTCTTTTTTATTAAATCCCTAATAAAGAAAGATGAAACAACAACAACAAAAACAGCCTGCAAGTCAGGCTTGGTTTTAAAATGACACCACAGCAGTGAACACATGAGCGCCTTAAGTCCACTTGGGTCTCTAAACCTGCATATAGTAGGGACTTACAGGTAGGTTGTCTTTGCCAATTAGAATTACACCAATTACAATATACCTTTAGAGGACAGAACACTGGCCCTTGGCCTGGTTACCAGAGCCCAGGGCACTTTCAGAGTCTGTAACCAGTGTCAGTCCAAAAATGGGGGTGAACAAGGCAAAAAAATGGCTTGCCTACAGTGCGTTTGCTCATTTAAGAAGAAACACATTTCTAAATGAATTTGCCTAACCAGGGTAAATGTGTCATTGGCCAGAAGTTATCAAGTATGCCTTGGTAACAGTTAATCTTTTACAAAATAGGTGAGATCTGAAGCACCTTAAGACAGCTGGGAAAGGATTCTTATTGGAGGGATGATTTGAAAGCGAGAACCAAAACAGAGCAAACAGGTGTATGTTTGTCATTATGGTCTTGACAGGTATAAGGTTTTTTCGACATTGTAAGTTGATTGATTTTTTTCAGTTCTTCCATTCAAACAGCATCATAGGGGTTCCAGGTTTAAATGGCTTTCAAGCTCTTATCAGCTCTTGGTGAAGAGGCTGAGGAGAAATTTTTTATGACAATGGAAATATTGTTATAAAAAATGTAAGGAATTCATTGCACATCCCTTTCAAAGGGGTGATGAAAGCGTAATTGGAACCTAATCTAGTTTCTTTTTTTAAAGTGAATACAGCCTTTGCTGGGCTCTTAGAGATAATTATTTGAGCCTGGATGTTGGGCGCCTTTGCGCACTGAATGTTTGCTTATTATTCTTCCCTCAGTTTTTTAACCTAGAGTAGTTCTAGAGGGATTTGTCAGGTATGCAAAGACCTCTTCAGGGACTGTATTGAGCTTCTGAGAGAGTAAAGTTTCTTGTTGAACCAGGGTTTATGTGGTGAAGACTTCAGCTTTTTAATCAATACAGAGTTATCAAAATTCTGAACTGTAGTAGAGCAAAATTCAAACATGAAATTGACATTAATATTATAATCTAGCTGATCTACATTGATTATAAGTCAGCTGTTAATGGCCTTAACAGTGATGTTCCTGAAATTACTTACCCACATTGTGTGTCTTCATAGCGGAAAAGTAATCTGTCTTATTGTAGATCTGATATGCAAGTGTGTTGGGCAGTGAACTGACCAATCTACTTCAGCAGGAAGGTAAGAAGCAGTGCCATCAAAAGGGGTAGATATAGAAAAGAAAGACAAATTAGATAAAAGCAATATCTTCATCTAAATACAGTTGACATATTTTACATTGTTTGGTATTGTCAGCTGCCAATTAGTTATCACCTTTAGTGCTCTTTTTTTTTAAGTTGCAATTTTGTTTTAATCATTTATCAGTGATCATAATTTCACTTTATCTCTCTCTTTAGATGTAAGTATATATTAACTGAAGAAAACAAAGGTTAAAGTGATGTTATAGTTAGGTGTTTAAACTGCTGAAATTCACCAGTTATAATTTACTGAGCTAAGAATATCTTGAGCTTGTTGAATGCATTGTTTATGATCTTTTGTTTTACATCACTCATAAGGTGTTAAATTACAACATCTATGATATCATTGATTACACCTCAAATTACATCACTGATGACATCACAACACAATAGTCATATACAGCATAGAGATACTGAGTGTACTCTTGTGGGTCCACAGCATGGAAATACCTTGAACCCTAAAGGCAAGTGTGATTGTGAATGTCAAAAGTTATACAGAATGCAAGTAATATTTCGTGTTAAACAAGGTAACAGCTGAGAGCACATAATGTGGGTTGTAGAGGTATGTTTCAAAGTAGGTTGTGTCTCAAAGTCAAAGCCTATTTCAAATCTATGAGAAAATGCTAAAGCTTCTGTTGACAATAGATGATCAAACAGTCAATATCTGGGCAGGTGCCTATGTTAAATATTTGAAATAAAGTGCATAAACATATTCTATGTAGCAAGAACATTTATAAGAAGTGGATGTTTATTTCCAGAACTTCACCGAAGATTTTGAAGCACGCAGATTGTTGAACAATGTAGAATCTAAAGGTGTACAACTTAGAGGTAGTTTATCTCACACTGATGTTGTGAGTATGGCTCTAAGCTTGTACGTACTTGTGCCACGTCAAGAATAAGTGTAGTGTATTTTAACAAACTACAGAGGATTGTCCATTGGGCCTGGCAGAAGGTGTCTTTTCAGTGGGAAGTGCATACCTATCAACCTCAAGACTTTAAACTGCAGGTTATGTGAAGTCTTTATGAGACTTACGGGCAGATGTATCAAGCATTTTTGCATTTGCAAACGGGCAGATTCACAGAATCTGCCCGTTTGCGAACGCAAAAATTGCTTTTTCTGATGCAGCAAACAAGATTTTGCGATTCGGTAACCTGTTAACGAATCGCAAAATGGGTTTGCGATTCGGTATTAGGAAGGGGCGTGTTTAGGGCGTCCCTTCGTAATACCGGATTGCATCGGTATGTATGAATGTTTTGTGACCGCAACTGTGGTCGCAAAACATTTGCATTTTACCACCTACTTCAAGTAGGTGGTAACCCATTCACAAATGGGAAGGGGTCCCCAAGGGACCCCTTTCCCTTTGTGAATGTTTGTAAAACTATTTTGAAGAGCAGGCAGTGGTCCCACGGACCACTGCCTGCTCTTAAAAAATGATAAGAAAACTTTTCATTTTTAATTTTGTAAACCATCTTGTTTTCCTTTAAGGAAAACAGGCTGCATTACAAAAAATGGTGGTCTGCTGATCTCAGCCGGCCACCATCCCAGTGATTTTTGCGATTCCTAGAGGGTCCCAAATTGCGACCTACCACATTAATATTCATTTGTGACCCCCCAGGAATCGCAAAAGTGTACTATTCATCTTCATACATTGCATTTTGCGATTTCCTAATTGCGAATCCTTGTGATTCGCAATTATGGAATCGTAAAATGCTAGCTACATACATCTGGCCCTGATCATATTAATGTAACTAGAAAATTGGCCACAGCCTGTTGAAGTGCTGCAGGTCCACAAACCCCATACGGCACTGTGACAATAACTGGATGATGTCATAAGTGATGCCATTAATGAGGTAATTTGAGCTGTCATCTGTGATGTCATCAATGATGTAATTTGCTGTCACGAGTGAGGTAATATATCAGGTTTTAGCCAGTGCGCGATGGGGATACAAGTTATAGTTAACTCAGTAATATATAACTTGAGAATTGCAGTGTTTTCTTATTTTTTATCTCATTTCAACACCTAACTATAACATCACTTTAACCTTTTGTTTTGTTTTCAGTCAATTTTTCACTCAAGCAGCAACCACAATTCTTCTCAGGGTGAAGTCACAGGCAAAACCCAAACTAACCTGTGCTTAAATTAACCCTGCAGTAGCTTGGCACAAAGCAGCCATGCTTAACTTAGAGGCAACGTGTAAAGTGTTTATGCAGCACTTCAAACTGTAAAAAAATGAAAACACAGTACAAGAAAAATACCAAACCAATTTATAAAAAGAGTAAATTGTGGTAAATTATTTGAGAACAAATCGATAAAAAATCCAATCAATAGACCCAGAAATATCCAATTTTAATGATCTAAAAGACAATAGTGCCTAAAAACACAAAAGCACTAACTGTGGTTATGTAGTCACGCCAAACAGTGACAAGTTTAGGCCGACCCCGATGAAGCATAGTCTAAATGCATGGACCAAGTTAGGCCTGTTGAACGGAGAACTTTAAATCTGAGTTGCAGACCATAGCAAGTTCCAGGGGGGAGGATGCATAGGACAGCGAAGGTTCCAATGGGCAGTGGGATCCTGTATTGGAGCTGCGGTGCTGCAGAGCGAGCTCCTGTGCCAAGGATGCATTGCGCAGACCAGCTCCAAAGAGTTGAGGGCTGTGATGCGAATCCCTGTGTTGAAGAGAGCCATTTCCAAAGGGCTGCGGGGTCCTGCGTTTGGGATGCGTCGCGCTATGGCAGTTCCGATGTGGGGCTGCAAGGTGATGTGTCTCACTGCATTGGTTGTGCTCGGACAACAGCTGGGCTGGCAGAGCCCCTTCAGGCCCACTTCTAAGGATCCAAGACTGAGGTGCCACAAGTTGGGGTTTAATTCTCATAGCAGAGAGAGTCCAGGTGTCAGGTTAAAGGAGGTTGAAGGCTTTTATGTTCCTGAGCATCTGATCAGGAGGCCAGCAAACTAGCCCTTAGAGTCACTTTGGTGGTCTTGGGTTTAAGATGCAGGTCCAGTCTGTTAAACCTGACATCGTTGGCGTGGTTTCCTCCTAACGTTTTGCCTTCAGACCTGTTTTTGCTGACTTTGTTTTGCTGGCATTAGAACTCTGTGCACTTTGCAACTGCTAACCAGTGATGGTGCTCAAAACCTGGTAACTTTGGCTTATACCCAATTGGCATATTTAATTTACTTATAATTGGCATATTTAGTTTACTTAGAAGTCCCTAGTAAAGTGCACTATATATGCCCAAGGCCTGGAAATTAAATGATACTAGTGGGCCTGCAGCACTGATAACATCATCCAAGTAAGTAGCCCTTTAAACATATCTCAGGCCTGCCATTGCTGAGCCTGTGGGTACAGGTTTAACCTGTCATGCAGGCCTGGTAAAAATAGACTTTTTGCCAGGGCCAAACCTTCCTTTTAATACATGTAAGTCGCCCCTAAGGTAGGCCTTAGAGAGGCCAAGGGCAGGGTGCAGTGTATTTAAAACGTTTGACATATACTTTTAAGTTTTACATGTAGTGAAAAACTCAAATGTATTTTTCAGTTCTGCAAGGCCTATTTATCCCATAGGATAACAATTGGATATTACATTTTATAAGTGTCATTTCCAAATTGGAAGCAATAACTTGGTCATGTTTGGTGTCTCAAGAATCCTAATCTATAATCCTAATTTATGGTGAAGTCAAAATTCAAATTACAATTCTGAAAATGCCACTTTTAGAGAGTTAGCATTTTCTTTCCTAAGCCATTTGATACCTGCAGCATGGCTCTGGTCACATGACTGGGTGAAGTTGGCAGTTGGACGCTGTGTATTCCTCCTAGACAGTCACACACAATGGGAGCTTAGGTGTGACAGGAGGGGCCATCACTGGCAGGATGGAATGGAGAAGCTGGGCCCAGCCTCACTTACATCTGAATAGGCTGTGTCCTGCCTCCACACAAAGGCTGCATAGGCCCTGTAGTTAGTCTAGAGCCAGAGCAGGGAAGGCAGGGCATCTGCGCACTTCAAAAGCATGCCTCCAGACGTTTCTCCTCACTTAAAAGGCACAACCATGCATAAAAGAAGGTCCTCAGAAGGACCTCTGAAACCATCACTTCAGTACACTTCTGGACCTGTGGATACTATGACAGGAAGAAGGACAGCTGTGCTGCTACCAGGTCTGCCACTCTGCTGGACTGTTGCTCTGAAGAAACTTCTGAGCTGCTGTGCTGACCGCTTGCCTGCTGTCCTCTGGCCTGGGTGAGAAGGACTCTCCCTGAATCACTTGAACCCAGAACCCAAAGTGACTTCAAGGCCAACAGCCTTGCATCTGCACCTGGACTCTGCCATCTGAAATTCTACCTTGCCAAGTGGTGCCACTTCAGTCCTGGACCCTTGGAATTGAGCGTAAGGTGCTTTGACAGCCTCTGAGGATGTAGCAGAACCGACGCATCACCTCTGCTGTGCGGTGCAACCCCGAGCAGAACAGATGCATCTCCGCTGCAGCGTGGATTGGACCCATTGCAAAGAGTTGCATCACCCCTGCATCCCGCATCGCCTTCAGAACCGCGACTCTGCAACGCATCCTTTGCGCAGGCCCTCACATTACTCGTTGATGTCAGCCTTAATGACGATGCCGGACTCCGTATCGCAGCTGTTCTGAACAGACTGTGTGCAGCAGCCCCGTTGATGGGATCCTTGATGTTCACACAACAAGAGCTTCCACTGCAGTTTTACTGCATTTTGGAACTGACGCATCACCTCAGCTGTTTGGCGCATCTTCGACATGGATCCACGCAACACTCTGCAACCCAGGATTTAAGGTACTCTGATCATTGGGCATAACTGGGTCCCCATAAACCAGCATTTGCTCCATCATGGTCGGACGTAACTTGTGACTTTGCCAGGTCCGATGCAACCAGATATTCACCGTTGGTGCGTCACGCCTTTTGGCACTAAATTCTCTGATATCTTTAAAATTGCATATCTCTGGTTCTACAGATTTTTGTCATTTTTGTCTTGTTTTATTTACTAAATTTTGCTCTATTTTTCCTACCTGGTTTGGGATCCTTTTTGTGTGGTGTTTTCACTGTTTACTGTTTGAAGCGTTGCACAAATGGTTTACACATTGCCTTTAAGTTAAGCTTGATTGCTCTGTGCCAAGCCACCAGGGGGTTGAGCATAGGTTAATTTGTGGTTTGCTTGTGCCTTACCCTGAATAGGATTGTGGTTGCTGCTTTACCAGGGCTCACAACCCAGTCAAACAGTAACCCAATTCCTAACACAGTCCTTCTCACTCAGGTAACAGGGTAGCAGAATAGCAGCCCTTCTTCCTGAGCAGCACAACAGTACTTATGAGTCTTCCATAGGTCCAGAGGTTTACTGAAGAGTTGGGTCTGAGGGTCCAATATTTATACTTGGTGCCAGCTTTGAAGAAGGGGAAGGTTTAAGAGGTTTCCACCCCCAGAGGTGTTTGGAATTTCCCGCCTCCCTGTCCAGGTCCTAGCTTGTCTAGGGGCACAAAAGACTAGTGTCATACCATTTGTGAGAGTGCTCAGATAGGGGTATTGTGATGTGCAAGTGTGGTAGATGGCAGCTCCTCCCTTTTGTCAAGTCAGCGATGGCCCATCCTGCCAACAATTATTCCCCTTTTGTCTCACTATCTGGGAACAATACACAAAGACTAACTGCCAGCTACAACTACTCATGTGACCAGGGATGCAGGCTGTAGGCACCAAATGTGGCATTTTCTGAATTGTGACTTAAAATCCAACTTTACCATTAAAGAGGGCTTTAAATTACAATTCTTTAGAGACCAAATATGACATTCCTATGTGTTCCCAATTGAACGTTATCATGTATTAAATGTAATAAGGTGACCCAATGTTATCCTATAAAAGAAGTAGGTCTTGCTGCAGTGAAAAATGAATTTAAGAGTTTTTCACTACCAGGACCTGTAAAAGTTAAAAGTACATGTCCAACTTTGTAAATACACTGCAACCTGCCTTTTGGGCTGTGTAAGGCCTACCCTAGGGTGACTCACATGTATTAAAAAAAGAAGGTGTAGGAGGTCGAAATGGCAGTTTAAAACTGCACACAGACTGCAATGGCAGGCCTGGGACATGCTTAAAGGATTTTTTAAGTGGGTGGCACAAGAAGTGCTGCAGGCCCATTAGAAGCATTTAATTTACAGGCCCTTGGTACATGTAGTAACACTGTACTAGGGACCACAAGTACATCAAATGTGCCAGTTGGGTGTATGCCAATGGTACCATGTTTAAAGGAGAGAGTGCAAACAGTTTAGCACTCGTCAGCAGTGGTAAAGTGCACAGAGACCTATGGCCAACAGAAACAAGATCAGCATAAATTGGAGAAGTGAGGCAAAATGGTTGGGGGAAGACTACTCTAAGTCTGACAGGTCTAACACATACCTAACTAAAATGTCACTGTAACCTTTGTGTTTTTTCAAAGAATTTCTACTTTTTTTTTACCATAGTCAAACAGGCGTATACACCCAATTCCCTCAGGCAACCTACAGCCAACACACAGGGTGAATGGCCAAAGAGCCTGCACCCAACGGGACGTGCAGCCCACACATGAGCATAGCCTTTTCCCATGTGCAGTGGGGGTTGGACACAGGGCTCAACGTCTGGCCATGCCCTACACCCAACCCACAGTGGGTGCCCTACCCACCTGTGCACTGCCTTTGACCATGGACAGTGGGGCATTGAATGCACCCAAACCACAGCGGGCACTCACTCCCCACTGCACATGCCCTTCAGACTAACAGCACACAGGTAAACAACCTGCAATTTGTTCTCAGTTTTTCCTTTTTTTTTGGAGTACTGTAGTACTTTCCACAGAGCTTCCACCCCATAGTACCACATGACCTCGAAAGATTCCCCGAGAAAGTTTGCACAGCGCTGTGGTACAATGGGGTGGACACTTGAATGGCAGCTCCAGCTGCAGTACCACAGGATTGGCAGATATTTAATCACAGGCAAACACCAACTTACTCTAGGCACAGTGATTGCCACTTGTTATTTTATATTTACGGGGTGCCCCCACACATCGCTGCTTCCTCTTCCTACCCTACCGACAGCAATTTTGCCACCTGCATCTACCCCATTGCTTATTTACATGGTGCAGTGCAGGCTATGAAATGCCAGTTGGCAGGAAAAACGTGTCACAAAGGCTGCATACGGTATGGTGGCACCTCAAGGCAGGACAGCCCTGCATCCTGTTGAAATACTATGGTACTCGCAACCCAATTTGTTTTTTCATTTGGCTTCTGGGATGCACTTCCGGGTCCACTCAAATGTGCCTGGTGCACATGGTGTCCCTACCCTGCCTCCTTATACCGTTTTGAAAAAGATTTTCAGGACATGGGTACTGAGTGCCAATGTCTTGTAATGATGACAGTTGCAACATTTTCTTCAGAGTTGCATCTAGCCAATCAGATAGCTCAGGACAGTGGGACTGGAACCTCTCATGCTCTATCAAAATGGCTGACATGAGAAAAAGCTCCCTCAGCCAATCAAAGGCGCTATTCTTTACAATTTTGGTACCGCAGGACCCCAGTGGAACCAGCCTTCCAGATATTCCTAAATTATTAATCTCTTCATGTCCACCCAGAGCCCCTTTTTAAATGCAAATGTCTCAAAAACAGCTGAACGGATTTACATCACATTTGCAACACTGGTGCAACTCCAGGAAAATAACACCACTCACCTTCGCAATCGAACTAATGCCCAAAAACATCAATGTGCCCTTGTCAGCTATACCACCAATGTGAAGAGCCCTATGCGTTCCTTCTCTAATGAGTCTGTGACCAATTGACTCTACGATGAGCCGAGTACACCGCTCTTCTGCCATGCACGTGACCACCAATCTGCGATTGGCTGTGTTCTCAAAAGTTTACGACAAGCCTGTGACCACCAATGTGCAATGGGCTATCCCCATTTATGGTCTGAACAGCATGCGACTACCAGTCTGCAATGGGCCATGTCCACCTTCCTTATGACAAGATATGGTGTAATGCTGGAAATAAAGAAAAGGCAGATTGCCACGTTATTCTAATATACTTCAACAACTTCACATCACCAATTTCAAAGTCGCTTACTTATGGTAATTGTGTATGTGGCATTAGAAAAATCACTTTCTTTTTCCCAAAATGCACAAAGTGACGTTTGCATCAAGTTTGTGCGCTCATTGTGGTATTAAAATGAAAGCAAAAGGTGATTTCCATAAACTACTGTGTTTTATTCAAATCCACATCAACAACTTCAACGCCCTAATTAAAACCCATGGGAGCCACTAAATACAAACACGGAGGCAGCAGAATTGTAGAAAATGCGGTAAATTATGACTGTATCAAATTCTGCTCCTAAGTGTGAAAAGGAGCACCAATATTTATCATTTTTACAAGGGATGTAAAAAGAAAAAAACATTTTAGGGACAATATTTTTGTAGTCCAACAATATTCATCCATAGAAAAAACCTCCATTTCAGTAATTTCCTAACTCCACACATGCCACTTGTACACAATCTGTACTCTATACAGATTCAAGGTTAAGAAAAGAGGGGGCATAATGGCAATATTTGTAAATATTGTGCATTTACGTGTATAATTTACAATATGCATAGGTTATGCCCACATAGGTCAGGTACGTGTGTGAATTAGCCAGATATTAGCATAACTCTGTAAGTCATATTTTACAAGGGCGTCCCTGAACCAGAGCCATAGGCTCAGATTTATCAAAGGATTGTGCTGCCTTTGCGTCATACAAGGTGACGAACGTGCAACGCAATCCATAAATTAGATTTACCAAGCCAGTAGGCCACACAAAGCCACCCTGTGGGGCCCTGCGTTTCTTGGTAAGTCTGCACTAATGCAAGACAGCGCAAGTCGCTGCTTTGCATTACTTTGCACCGGGAAGGCATTACACATAGGTGGAATGTGGGTGTCCCAAGCATTCACCCACGCTTTTTGCCGCATTCTCAGATTTAACAAGACTGATAAACCTGGGAACGCATTAAAGGCGCAACCACGAGAAATATACCAATTTCTCCTCCTTGTATCCTCTTTCTAAGTGTGCTGCACTCAGCAGCACACTTAGAAAGAGGAAAACGCCTCCTAGGATAGTTTTTGTGCAGGAAGGTATCCCTTCCTGCACAAAAACAATCCTGCCTGCAACGCAGGCACCCTTGCACCATGGCGCAAGGGGGCATGTATTGGCACTAGGCAGCACACAGTATGCCAGCACAGGGAGAGGGCAAGAATGTGCCATATCTTGATAGATATGGGGCATTCCTGTCCTCTCTATTTGACGCAGCGTAAAAGAGTGGTCTTGCTGCGTTGCGTTGCGCTGCGTCAAATAATGAGAAATCTGGGCAATAGTGTCTACTGTAAATCAGCCCATATTTCAGCTCAACAAATTCTCTCCAAGTTGCTGGTTTTTGTTGCTAGTCCTCAGCAACCATTTATATTTAGGAACAAACACGCCTTTAGTTTTGTACTTCAAGTTTTCTTTTAAAATGTAAAAATATTATTTCCCGCTCCTTTTGGCAAAACTGATTATATTGTTTTCTAGTTTGTGGCTTCCCATGGGATGTTATCTCATCTGTGCTGGGTTTGGTAGTTTCTCCACACCAGTCCTGTCATTTCTCGCCACTCTGTTCTTGCAAAGAGTTTCTCAAAAATAATCTTCCACTGTTTCAGGCTGTCTCCTCCTTTCAAGGGCTAGAGCAACGTACCACGCAGGAAGCTCCAGGCGGTCGCATTTGGGGGGACAATTGGTATCCAGTCAATCTTCACTTTGACCCACTTACTTACTGACCAAAAGCTTGAACGTTTGGAAGGCTACACAGCATACTTAGGGCATTATTAGTTAATACACGTTAAATTCAAACTAAGAGGAAATTATTTTAATAAACTGTAGGAGTTGAGGAATTTCAGAATATGACAGAGCACCTGTTTAGTCAGCAGTCTTCAGTGGACCCATGTGGACAGATAGAGCCAGGCTGTCCAAGTTCTTCGTGATCTGAACTGGCTTCCAGTTAAAAAGAGAACACAATTGTTAAAATGCTTGTTTTAGTAAAAAAAAAAAATAAGAAAAAATGAAAATGACACAATCAGAAGTAAAAAAAAAATTGAAATTGGCTCTGAACATAGCTGTATGTCTATGGGAAATATCACTTAGCCCACTCCCTGCCCTGCAGTGGGCACAACTCGCATTACAAATGTACAATCTCATTTTGTGAACAAAAAAAATGAATTTACACTTGAAAATGCGCCTATATCAGCACATAAGTCAAACTTAGGTGTAGTTTGTGAATCAGCAATGGGCCAGTTCTCATACAAATGTAAGACTTTTTTTTATAAGAACCCTAATAGAGATGTGAAATTAGCTAGCGTGTGTCTGAAATACAAACTACACAACGTTTGCTTAAATTAACATTCAAAACAGAATCAAAGCTCCAAAAAATGACGAAGGGTCACATTGTGTTTCTTCATAGCGGAAAAGTAATCTGTCTTATTGTAGATCTGATATGCAAGTGTGTTGGGCAGTGAACTGACCAATCTACTTCAGCAGGAAGGTAAGAAGCAGTGCCATCAAAAGGGGTAGATATAGAAAAGAAAGACAAATTAGATAAAAGCAATATCTTCATCTAAATACAGTTGACATATTTTACATTGTTTGGTATTGTCAGCTGCCAATTAGTTATCACCTTTAGTGCTCTTTTTTTTTAAGTTGCAATTTTGTTTTAATCATTTATCAGTGATCATAATTTCACTTTATCTCTCTCTTTAGATGTAAGTATATATTAACTGAAGAAAACAAAGGTTAAAGTGATGTTATAGTTAGGTGTTTAAACTGCTGAAATTCACCAGTTATAATTTACTGAGCTAAGAATATCTTGAGCTTGTTGAATGCATTGTTTATGATCTTTTGTTTTACATCACTCATAAGGTGTTAAATTACAACATCTATGATATCATTGATTACACCTCAAATTACATCACTGATGACATCACAACACAATAGTCATATACAGCATAGAGATACTGAGTGTACTCTTGTGGGTCCACAGCATGGAAATACCTTGAACCCTAAAGGCAAGTGTGATTGTGAATGTCAAAAGTTATACAGAATGCAAGTAATATTTCGTGTTAAACAAGGTAACAGCTGAGAGCACATAATGTGGGTTGTAGAGGTATGTTTCAAAGTAGGTTGTGTCTCAAAGTCAAAGCCTATTTCAAATCTATGAGAAAATGCTAAAGCTTCTGTTGACAATAGATGATCAAACAGTCAATATCTGGGCAGGTGCCTATGTTAAATATTTGAAATAAAGTGCATAAACATATTCTATGTAGCAAGAACATTTATAAGAAGTGGATGTTTATTTCCAGAACTTCACCGAAGATTTTGAAGCACGCAGATTGTTGAACAATGTAGAATCTAAAGGTGTACAACTTAGAGGTAGTTTATCTCACACTGATGTTGTGAGTATGGCTCTAAGCTTGTACGTACTTGTGCCACGTCAAGAATAAGTGTAGTGTATTTTAACAAACTACAGAGGATTGTCCATTGGGCCTGGCAGAAGGTGTCTTCTCAGTGGGAAGTGCATACCTATCAACCTCAAGACTTTAAACTGCAGGTTATGTGAAGTCTTTATGAGACTTACGGGCAGATGTATCAAGCATTTTTGCATTTGCAAACGGGCAGATTCACAGAATCTGCCCGTTTGCGAACGCAAAAATTGCTTTTTCTGATGCAGCAAACAAGATTTTGCGATTCGGTAACCTGTTAACGAATCGCAAAATGGGTTTGCGATTCGGTATTAGGAAGGGGCGTGTTTAGGGCGTCCCTTCGTAATACCGGATTGCATCGGTATGTATGAATGTTTTGTGACCGCAACTGTGGTCGCAAAACATTTGCATTTGACCACCTACTTCAAGTAGGTGGTAACCCATTCACAAATGGGAAGGGGTCCCCAAGGGACCCCTTTCCCTTTGTGAATGTTTGTAAAACTATTTTGAAGAGCAGGCAGTGGTCCCACGGACCACTGCCTGCTCTTAAAAAATGATAAGAAAACTTTTTCATTTTTAATTTTGTAAACCATCTTGTTTTCCTTTAAGGAAAACAGGCTGCATTACAAAAAAAAAGATTGCTTTTTGAAAAGCAATCACGGACATGGTGGTCTGCTGATCTCAGCCGGCCACCATCCCAGTGATTTTTGCGATTCCTAGAGGGTCCCAAATTGCGACCTACCACATTAATATTCATTTGTGACCCCCCAGGAATCGCAAAAGTGTACTATTCATCTTCATACATTGCATTTTGCGATTTCCTAATTGCGAATCCTTGTGATTCGCAATTATGGAATCGTAAAATGCTAGCTACATACATCTGGCCCTGATCATATTAATGTAACTAGAAAATTGGCCACAGCCTGTTGAAGTGCTGCAGGTCCACAAACCCCATACGGCACTGTGACAATAACTGGATGATGTCATAAGTGATGCCATTAATGAGGTAATTTGAGCTGTCATCTGTGATGTCATCAATGATGTAATTTGCTGTCACGAGTGAGGTAATATATCAGGTTTTAGCCAGTGCGCGATGGGGATACAAGTTATAGTTAACTCAGTAATATATAACTTGAGAATTGCAGTGTTTTCTTATTTTTTATCTCATTTCAACACCTAACTATAACATCACTTTAACCTTTTGTTTTGTTTTCAGTCAATTTTTCACTCAAGCAGCAACCACAATTCTTCTCAGGGTGAAGTCACAGGCAAAACCCAAACTAACCTGTGCTTAAATTAACCCTGCAGTAGCTTGGCACAAAGCAGCCATGCTTAACTTAGAGGCAACGTGTAAAGTGTTTATGCAGCACTTCAAACTGTAAAAAAATGAAAACACAGTACAAGAAAAATACCAAACCAATTTATAAAAAGAGTAAATTGTGATAAATTATTTGAGAACAAATCGATAAAAAATCCAATCAATAGACCCAGAAATATCCAATTTTAATGATCTAAAAGACAATAGTGCCTAAAAACACAAAAGCACTAACTGTGGTTATGTAGTCACGCCAAACAGTGACAAGTTTAGGCCGACCCCGATGAAGCATAGTCTAAATGCATGGACCAAGTTAGGCCTGTTGAACGGAGAACTTTAAATCTGAGTTGCAGACCATAGCAAGTTCCAGGGGGGAGGATGCATAGGACAGCGAAGGTTCCAATGGGCAGTGGGATCCTGTATTGGAGCTGCGGTGCTGCAGAGCGAGCTCCTGTGCCAAGGATGCATTGCGCAGACCAGCTCCAAAGAGTTGAGGGCTGTGATGCGAGTCCCTGTGTTGAAGAGCGCCATTTCCAAAGGGCTGCGGGGTCCTGCGTTTGGGATGCGTCGCGCTATGGCAGTTCCGATGTGGGGCTGCAAGGTGATGTGTCTCACTGCATTGGTTGTGCTCGGACAACAGCTGGGCTGGCAGAGCCCCTTCAGGCCCACTTCTAAGGATCCAAGACTGAGGTGCCACAAGTTGGGGTTTAATTCTCATAGCAGAGAGAGTCCAGGTGTCAGGTTAAAGGAGGTTGAAGGCTTTTATGTTCCTGAGCATCTGATCAGGAGGCCAGCAAACTAGCCCTTAGAGTCACTTTGGTGGTCTTGGGTTTAAGATGCAGGTCCAGTCTGTTAAACCTGACATCGTTGGCGTGGTTTCCTCCTAACGTTTTGCCTTCAGACCTGTTTTTGCTGACTTTGTTTTGCTGGCATTAGAACTCTGTGCACTTTACAACTGCTAACCAGTGATGGTGCTCAAAACCTGGTAACTTTGGCTTATACCCAATTGGCATATTTAATTTACTTATAATTGGCATATTTAGTTTACTTAGAAGTCCCTAGTAAAGTGCACTATATATGCCCAAGGCCTGGAAATTAAATGATACTAGTGGGCCTGCAGCACTGATAACATCATCCAAGTAAGTAGCCCTTTAAACATATCTCAGGCCTGCCATTGCTGAGCCTGTGGGTACAGGTTTAACCTGTCATGCAGGCCTGGTAAAAATAGACTTTTTGCCAGGGCCAAACCTTCCTTTTAATACATGTAAGTCGCCCCTAAGGTAGGCCTTAGACAGGCCAAGGGCAGGGTGCAGTGTATTTAAAACGTTTGACATATACTTTTAAGTTTTACATGTAGTGAAAAACTCAAATGTATTTTTCAGTTCTGCAAGGCCTATTTATCCCATAGGATAACAATTGGATATTACATTTTATAAGTGTCATTTCCAAATTGGAAGCAATAACTTGGTCATGTTTGGTGTCTCAAGAATCCTAATCTATAATCCTAATTTATGGTGAAGTCAAAATTCAAATTACAATTCTGAAAATGCCACTTTTAGAGAGTTAGCATTTTCTTTCCTAAGCCATTTGATACCTGCAGCATGGCTCTGGTCACATGACTGGGTGAAGTTGGCAGTTGGACGCTGTGTATTCCTCCTAGACAGTCACACACAATGGGAGCTTAGGTGTGACAGGAGGGGCCATCACTGGCAGGATGGAATGGAGAAGCTGGGCCCAGCCTCACTTACATCTGAATAGGCTGTGTCCTGCCTCCACACAAAGGCTGCATAGGCCCTGTAGTTAGTCTAGAGCCAGAGCAGGGAAGGCAGGGCATCTGCGCACTTCAAAAGCATGCCTCCAGACGTTTCTCCTCACTTAAAAGGCACAACCATGCATAAAAGAAGGTCCTCAGAAGGACCTCTGAAACCATCACTTCAGTACACTTCTGGACCTGTGGATACTATGACAGGAAGAAGGACAGCTGTGCTGCTACCAGGTCTGCCACTCTGCTGGACTGTTGCTCTGAAGAAACTTCTGAGCTGCTGTGCTGACCGCTTGCCTGCTGTCCTCTGGCCTGGGTGAGAAGGACTCTCCCTGAATCACTTGAACCCAGAACCCAAAGTGACTTCAAGGCCAACAGCCTTGCATCTGCACCTGGACTCTGCCATCTGAAATTCTACCTTGCCAAGTGGTGCCACTTCAGTCCTGGACCCTTGGAATTGAGCGTAAGGTGCTTTGACAGCCTCTGAGGATGTAGCAGAACCGACGCATCACCTCTGCTGTGCGGTGCAACCCCGAGCAGAACAGATGCATCTCCGCTGCAGCGTGGATTGGACCCATTGCAAAGAGTTGCATCACCCCTGCATCCCGCATCGCCTTCAGAACCGCGACTCTGCAACGCATCCTTTGCGCAGGCCCTCACATTACTCGTTGATGTCAGCCTTAATGACGATGCCGGACTCCGTATCGCAGCTGTTCTGAACAGACTGTGTGAAGCAGCCCCGTTGATGGGATCCTTGATGTTCACACAACAAGAGCTTCCACTGCAGTTTTACTGCATTTTGGAACTGACGCATCACCTCAGCTGTTTGGCGCATCTTCGACATGGATCCACGCAACACTCTGCAACCCAGGATTTAAGGTACTCTGATCATTGGGCATAACTGGGTCCCCATAAACCAGCATTTGCTCCATCATGGTCGGACGTAACTTGTGACTTTGCCAGGTCCGATGCAACCAGATATTCACCGTTGGTGCGTCACGCCTTTTGGCACTAAATTCTCTGAAATCTTTAAAATTGCATAACTCTGGTTCTACAGATTTTTGTCATTTTTGTCTTGTTTTATTTACTAAATTTTGCTCTATTTTTCCTACCTGGTTTGGGATCCTTTTTGTGTGGTGTTTTCACTGTTTACTGTTTGAAGCGTTGCACAAATGGTTTACACATTGCCTTTAAGTTAAGCTTGATTGCTCTGTGCCAAGCCACCAGGGGGTTGAGCATAGGTTAATTTGTGGTTTGCTTGTGCCTTACCCTGAATAGGATTGTGGTTGCTGCTTTACCAGGGCTCACAACCCAGTCAAACAGTAACCCAATTCCTAACACAGTCCTTCTCACTCAGGTAACAGGGTAGCAGAATAGCAGCCCTTCTTCCAGAGCAGCACAACAGTACTTATGAGTCTTCCATAGGTCCAGAGGTTTACTGAAGAGTTGGGTCTGAGGGTCCAATATTTATACTTGGTGCCAGCTTTGAAGAAGGGGAAGGTTTAAGAGGTTTCCACCCCCAGAGGTGTTTGGAATTTACCGCCTCCCTGTCCAGGTCCTAGCTTTTCTAGGGGCACAAAAGACTAGTGTCATACCATTTGTGAGAGTGCTCAGATAGGGGTATTGTGATGTGCAAGTGTGGTAGATGGCAGCTCCTCCCTTTTGTCAAGTCAGAGATGGCCCATCCTGCCAACAATTATTCCCCTTTTGTCTCACTATCTGGGAACAATACACAAAGACTAACTGCCAGCTACAACTACTCATGTGACCAGGGATGCAGGCTGTAGGCACCAAATGTGGCATTTTCTGAATTGTGACTTAAAATCCAACTTTACCATTAAAGAGGGCTTTAAATTACAATTCTTTAGAGACCAAATATGACATTCCTATGTGTTCCCAATTGAACGTTATCATGTATTAAATGTAATAAGGTGACCCAATGTTATCCTATAAAAGAAGTAGGTCTTGCTGCAGTGAAAAATGAATTTAAGAGTTTTTCACTACCAGGACCTGTAAAAGTTAAAAGTACATGTCCAACTTTGTAAATACACTGCAACCTGCCTTTTGGGCTGTGTAAGGCCTACCCTAGGGTGACTCACATGTATTAAAAAAAGAAGGTGTAGGAGGTCGAAATGGCAGTTTAAAACTGCACACAGGCTGCAATGGCAGGCCTGGGACATGCTTAAAGGATTTTTTAAGTGGGTGGCACAAGAAGTGCTGCAGGCCCATTAGAAGCATTTAATTTACAGGCCCTTGGTACATGTAGTAACACTGTACTAGGGACCACAAGTACATCAAATGTGCCAGTTGGGTGTATGCCAATGGTACCATGTTTAAAGGAGAGAGTGCAAACAGTTTAGCACTCGTCAGCAGTGGTAAAGTGCACAGAGACCTATGGCCAACAGAAACAAGATCAGCATAAATTGGAGAAGTGAGGCAAAATGGTTGGGGGAAGACTACTCTAAGTCTGACAGGTCTAACACATACCTAACTAAAATGTCACTGTAACCTTTGTGTTTTTTCAAAGAATTTCTACTTTTTTTTTTACCATAGTCAAACAGGCGTATACACCCAATTCCCTCAGGCAACCTACAGCCAACACACAGGGTGAATGGCCAAAGAGCCTGCACCCAACGGGACGTGCAGCCCACACATGAGCATAGCCTTTTCCCATGTGCAGTGGGGGTTGGACACAGGGCTCAACGTCTGGCCATGCCCTACACCCAACCCACAGTGGGTGCCCTACCCACCTGTGCACTGCCTTTGACCATGGACAGTGGGGCATTGAATGCACCCAAACCACAGCGGGCACTCACTCCCCACTGCACATGCCCTTCAGACTAACAGCACACAGGTAAACAACCTGCAATTTGTTCTCAGTTTTTCCTTTTTTTTTGGAGTACTGTAGTACTTTCCACAGAGCTTCCACCCCATAGTACCACATGACCTCGAAAGATTCCCCGAGAAAGTTTGCACAGCGCTGTGGTACAATGGGGTGGACACTTGAATGGCAGCTCCAGCTGCAGTACCACAGGATTGGCAGATATTTAATCACAGGCAAACACCAACTTACTCTAGGCACAGTGATTGCCACTTGTTATTTTATATTTACGGGGTGCCCCCACACATCGCTGCTTCCTCTTCCTACCCTACCGACAGCAATTTTGCCACCTGCATCTACCCCATTGCTTATTTACATGGTGCAGTGCAGGCTATGAAATGCCAGTTGGCAGGAAAAACGTGTCACAAAGGCTGCATACGGTATGGTGGCACCTCAAGGCAGGGCAGCCCTGCATCCTGTTGAAATACTATGGTACTCGCAACCCAATTTGTTTTTTCATTTGGCTTCTGGGATGCACTTCTGGGTCCACTCAAATGTGCCTGGTGCACATGGTGTCCCTACCCTGCCTCCTTATACCGTTTTGAAAAAGATTTTCAGGACATGGGTACTGAGTGCCAATGTCTTGTAATGATGACAGTTGCAACATTTTCTTCAGAGTTGCATCTAGCCAATCAGATATCTCAGGACAGTGGGACTGGAACCTCTCATGCTCTATCAAAATGGCTGACATGAGAAAAAGCTCCCTCAGCCAATCAAAGGCGCTATTCTTTACAATTTTGGTACCGCAGGACCCCAGTGGAACCAGCCTTCCAGATATTCCTAAATTATTAATCTCTTCATGTCCACCCAGAGCCCCTTTTTAAATGCAAATTTCTCAAAAACAGCTGAACGGATTTACATCACATTTGCAACACTGGTGCAACTCCAGGAAAATAACACCACTCACCTTCGCAATCGAACTAATGCCCAAAAACATCAATGTGCCCTTGTCAGCTATACCACCAATGTGAAGAGCCCTATGCGTTCCTTCTCTAATGAGTCTGTGACCAATTGACTCTACGATGAGCCGAGTACACCGCTCTTCTGCCATGCACGTGACCACCAATCTGCGATTGGCTGTGTTCTCAAAAGTTTACGACAAGCCTGTGACCACCAATGTGCAATGGGCTATCCCCATTTATGGTCTGAACAGCATGCGACTACCAGTCTGCAATGGGCCATGTCCACCTTCCTTATGACAAGATATGGTGTAATGCTGGAAATAAATTGCCACGTTATTCTACTATACTTCAACAACTTCACATCACCAATTTCAAAGTCGCTTACTTATGGTAATTGTGTATGTGGCATTAGAAAAATCACTTTCTTTTTCCCAAAATGCACAAAGTGACGTTTGCATCAAGTTTGTGCGCTCATTGTGGTATTAAAATGAAAGCAAAAGGTGATTTCCATAAACTACTGTGTTTTATTCAAATCCACATCAACAACTTCAACGCCCTAATTAAAACCCATGGGAGCCACTAAATACAAACACGGAGGCAGCAGAATTGTAGAAAATGCGGTAAATTATGACTGTATCAAATTCTGCTCCTAAGTGTGAAAAGGAGCACCAATATTTATCATTTTTACAAGGGATGTAAAAAGAAAAAAACATTTTAGGGACAATATTTTTGTAGTCCAACAATATTCATCCATAGAAAAAACCTCCATTTCAGTAATTTCCTAACTCCACACATGCCACTTGTACACAATCTGTACTCTATACAGATTCAAGGTTAAGAAAAGAGGGGGCATAATGGCAATATTTGTAAATATTGTGCATTTACGTGTATAATTTACAATATGCATAGGTTATGCCCACATAGGTCAGGTACGTGTGTGAATTAGCCAGATATTAGCATAACTCTGTAAGTCATATTTTACAAGGGCGTCCCTGAACCAGAGCCATAGGCTCAGATTTATCAAAGGATTGTGCTGCCTTTGCGTCATACAAGGTGACGAACGTGCAACGCAATCCATAAATTAGATTTACCAAGCCAGTAGGCCACACAAAGCCACCCTGTGGGGCCCTGCGTTTCTTGGTAAGTCTGCACTAATGCAAGACAGCGCAAGTCGCTGCTTTGCATTACTTTGCACCGGAAAGGCATTACACATAGGTGGAATGTGGGTGTCCCAAGCATTCACCCACGCTTTTTGCCGCATTCTCAGATTTAACAAGACTGATAAACCTGGGAACGCATTAAAGGCGCAACCACGAGAAATATACCAATTTCTCCTCCTTGTATCCTCTTTCTAAGTGTGCTGCACTCAGCAGCACACTTAGAAAGAGGAAAACGCCTCCTAGGATAGTTTTTGTGCAGGAAGGTATCCCTTCCTGCACAAAAACAATCCTGCCTGCAACGCAGGCACCCTTGCACCATGGCGCAAGGGGGCCTGTATTGGCACTAGGCAGCACACAGTATGCCAGCACAGGGAGAGGGCAAGAATGTGCCATATCTTGATAGATATGGGGCATTCCTGTCCTCTCTATTTGACGCAGCGTAAAAAAGTGGTCTTGCTGCGTTGCGTTGCGCTGCGTCAAATAATGAGGAATCTGGGCAATAGTGTCTACTGTAAATCAGCCCATATTTCAGCTCAACAAATTCTCTCCAAGTTGCTGGTTTTTGTTGCTAGTCCTCAGCAACCATTTATATTTAGGAACAAACACGCCTTTAGTTTTGTACTTCAAGTTTTCTTTTAAAATGTAAAAATATTATTTCCCGCTCCTTTTGGCAAAACTGATTATATTGTTTTCTAGTTTGTGGCTTCCCATGGGATGTTATCTCATCTGTGCTGGGTTTGGTAGTTTCTCCACACCAGTCCTGTCATTTCTCGCCACTCTGTTCTTGCAAAGAGTTTCTCAAAAATAATCTTCCACTGTTTCAGGCTGTCTCCTCCTTTCAAGGGCTAGAGCAACGTACCACGCAGGAAGCTCCAGGCGGTCGCATTTGGGGGGACAATTGGTATCCAGTCAATCTTCACTTTGACCCACTTACTTACTGACCAAAAGCTTGAATGTTTGGAAGGCTACACAGCATACTTAGGGCATTATTAGTTAATACACGTTAAATTCAAACTAAGAGGAAATTATTTTAATAAACTATAGGAGTTGAGGAATTTCAGAATATGACAGAGCACCTGTTTAGTCAGCAGTCTTCAGTGGACCCATGTGGACAGATAGAGCCAGGCTGTCCAAGTTCTTCGTGATCTGAACTGGCTTCCAGTTAAAAAGAGAACACAATTGTTAAAATGCTTGTTTTAGTAAAAAAAAAAAATAAGAAAAAATGAAAATGACACAATCAGAAGTAAAAAAAAATTTGAAATTGGCTCTGAACATAGCTGTATGTCTATGGGAAATATCACTTAGCCCACTCCCTGCCCTGCAGTGGGCACAACTCGCATTACAAATGTACAATCTCATTTTGTGAACAAAAAAAATGAATTTACACTTGAAAATGCGCCTATATCAGCACATAAGTCAAACTTAGGTGTAGTTTGTGAATCAGCAATGGGCCAGTTCTCATACAAATGTAAGACTTTTTTTTATAAGAACCCTAATAGAGATGTGAAATTAGCTAGCGTGTGTCTGAAATACAAACTACACAACGTTTGCTTAAATTAACATTCAAAACAGAATCAAAGCTCCAAAAAATGACGAAGGGTCACATTGTGTTTCTTCATAGCGGAAAAGTAATCTGTCTTATTGTAGATCTGATATGCAAGTGTGTTGGGCAGTGAACTGACCAATCTACTTCAGCAGGAAGGTAAGAAGCAGTGCCATCAAAAGGGGTAGATATAGAAAAGAAAGACAAATTAGATAAAAGCAATATCTTCATCTAAATACAGTTGACATATTTTACATTGTTTGGTATTGTCAGCTGCCAATTAGTTATCACCTTTAGTGCTCTTTTTTTTTAAGTTGCAATTTTGTTTTAATCATTTATCAGTGATCATAATTTCACTTTATCTCTCTCTTTAGATGTAAGTATATATTAACTGAAGAAAACAAAGGTTAAAGTGATGTTATAGTTAGGTGTTTAAACTGCTGAAATTCACCAGTTATAATTTACTGAGCTAAGAATATCTTGAGCTTGTTGAATGCATTGTTTATGATCTTTTGTTTTACATCACTCATAAGGTGTTAAATTACAACATCTATGATATCATTGATTACACCTCAAATTACATCACTGATGACATCACAACACAATAGTCATATACAGCATAGAGATACTGAGTGTACTCTTGTGGGTCCACAGCATGGAAATACCTTGAACCCTAAAGGCAAGTGTGATTGTGAATGTCAAAAGTTATACAGAATGCAAGTAATATTTCGTGTTAAACAAGGTAACAGCTGAGAGCACATAATGTGGGTTGTAGAGGTATGTTTCAAAGTAGGTTGTGTCTCAAAGTCAAAGCCTATTTCAAATCTATGAGAAAATGCTAAAGCTTCTGTTGACAATAGATGATCAAACAGTCAATATCTGGGCAGGTGCCTATGTTAAATATTTGAAATAAAGTGCATAAACATATTCTATGTAGCAAGAACATTTATAAGAAGTGGATGTTTATTTCCAGAACTTCACCGAAGATTTTGAAGCACGCAGATTGTTGAACAATGTAGAATCTAAAGGTGTACAACTTAGAGGTAGTTTATCTCACACTGATGTTGTGAGTATGGCTCTAAGCTTGTACGTACTTGTGCCACGTCAAGAATAAGTGTAGTGTATTTTAACAAACTACAGAGGATTGCCCATTGGGCCTGGCAGAAGGTGTCTTTTCAGTGGGAAGTGCATACCTATCAACCTCAAGACTTTAAACTGCAGGTTATGTGAAGTCTTTATGAGACTTACGGGCAGATGTATCAAGCATTTTTGCATTTGCAAACGGGCAGATTCACAGAATCTGCCCGTTTGCGAACGCAAAAATTGCTTTTTCTGATGCAGCAAACAAGATTTTGCGATTCGGTAACCTGTTAACGAATCGCAAAATGGGTTTGCGATTCGGTATTAGGAAGGGGCGTGTTTAGGGCGTCCCTTCGTAATACCGGATTGCATCGGTATGTATGAATGTTTTGTGACCGCAACTGTGGTCGCAAAACATTTGCATTTGACCACCTACTTCAAGTAGGTGGTAACCCATTCACAAATGGGAAGGGGTCCCCAAGGGACCCCTTTCCCTTTGTGAATGTTTGTAAAACTATTTTGAAGAGCAGGCAGTGGTCCCACGGACCACTGCCTGCTCTTAAAAAATGATAAGAAAACTTTTTCATTTTTAATTTTGTAAACCATCTTGTTTTCCTTTAAGGAAAACAGGCTGCATTACAAAAAAAAAGATTGCTTTTTGAAAAGCAATCACGGACATGGTGGTCTGCTGATCTCAGCCGGCCACCATCCCAGTGATTTTTGCGATTCCTAGAGGGTCCCAAATTGCGACCTACCACATTAATATTCATTTGTGACCCCCCAGGAATCGCAAAAGTGTACTATTCATCTTCATACATTGCATTTTGCGATTTCCTAATTGCGAATCCTTGTGATTCGCAATTATGGAATCGTAAAATGCTAGCTACATACATCTGGCCCTGATCATATTAATGTAACTAGAAAATTGGCCACAGCCTGTTGAAGTGCTGCAGCTCCACAAACCCCATACGGCACTGTGACAATAACTGGATGATGTCATAAGTGATGCCATTAATGAGGTAATTTGAGCTGTCATCTGTGATGTCATCAATGATGTAATTTGCTGTCACGAGTGAGGTAATATATCAGGTTTTAGCCAGTGCGCGATGGGGATACAAGTTATAGTTAACTCAGTAATATATAACTTGAGAATTGCAGTGTTTTCTTATTTTTTATCTCATTTCAACACCTAACTATAACATCACTTTAACCTTTTGTTTTGTTTTCAGTCAATTTTTCACTCAAGCAGCAACCACAATTCTTCTCAGGGTGAAGTCACAGGCAAAACCCAAACTAACCTGTGCTTAAATTAACCCTGCAGTAGCTTGGCACAAAGCAGCCATGCTTAACTTAGAGGCAACGTGTAAAGTGTTTATGCAGCACTTCAAACTGTAAAAAAATGAAAACACAGTACAAGAAAAATACCAAACCAATTTATAAAAAGAGTAAATTGTGATAAATTATTTGAGAACAAATCGATAAAAGATCCAATCAATAGACCCAGAAATATCCAATTTTAATGATCTAAAAGACAATAGTGCCTAAAAACACAAAAGCACTAACTGTGGTTATGTAGTCCCGCCAAACAGTGACAAGTTTAGGCCGACCCCGATGAAGCATAGTCTAAATGCATGGACCAAGTTAGGCCTGTTGAACGGAGAACTTTAAATCTGAGTTGCAGACCATAGCAAGTTCCAGGGGGGAGGATGCATAGGACAGCGAAGGTTCCAATGGGCAGTGGGATCCTGTATTGGAGCTGCGGTGCTGCAGAGCGAGTTCCTGTGCCAAGGATGCATTGCGCAGACCAGCTCCAAAGAGTTGAGGGCTGTGATGCGAGTCCCTGTGTTGAAGAGCGCCATTTCCAAAGGGCTGCGGGGTCCTGCGTTTGGGATGCGTCGCGCTATGGCAGTTCCGATGTGGGGCTGCAAGGTGATGTGTCTCACTGCATTGGTTGTGCTCGGACAACAGCTGGGCTGGCAGAGCCCCTTCAGGCCCACTTCTAAGGATCCAAGACTGAGGTGCCACAAGTTGGGGTTTAATTCTCATAGCAGAGAGAGTCCAGGTGTCAGGTTGAAGGCTTTTATGTTCCTGAGCATCTGATCAGGAGGCCAGCAAACTAGCCCTTAGAGTCACTTTGGTGGTCTTGGGTTTAAGATGCAGGTCCAGTCTGTTAAACCTGACATCGTTGGCGTGGTTTCCTCCTAACGTTTTGCCTTCAGACCTGTTTTTGCTGACTTTGTTTTGCTGGCATTAGAACTCTGTGCACTTTACAACTGCTAACCAGTGATGGTGCTCAAAACCTGGTAACTTTGGCTTATACCCAATTGGCATATTTAATTTACTTATAATTGGCATATTTAGTTTACTTAGAAGTCCCTAGTAAAGTGCACTACATATGCCCAAGGCCTGGAAATTAAATGATACTAGTGGGCCTGCAGCACTGATAACATCATCCAAGTAAGTAGCCCTTTAAACATATCTCAGGCCTGCCATTGCTGAGCCTGTGGGTACAGGTTTAACCTGTCATGCAGGCCTGGTAAAAATAGACTTTTTGCCAGGGCCAAACCTTCCTTTTAATACATGTAAGTCGCCCCTAAGGTAGGCCTTAGACAGGCCAAGGGCAGGGTGCAGTGTATTTAAAACGTTTGACATATACTTTTAAGTTTTACATGTAGTGAAAAACTCAAATGTATTTTTCAGTTCTGCAAGGCCTATTTATCCCATAGGATAACAATTGGATATTACATTTTATAAGTGTCATTTCCAAATTGGAAGCAATAACTTGGTCATGTTTGGTCTCTCAAGAATCCTAATCTATAATCCTAATTTATGGTGAAGTCAAAATTCAAATTACAATTCTGAAAATGCCACTTTTAGGGCCTCATGTAGGTAGCGAAATACCGGTCGGTAACGGCCGATTTTCGGTAAATATGCCGTTACCGACCGGTATTCAGACAAGTGAGATGTAGGAGTCCAAAAACCACTTTTCGGTAAATATGAGGCGGTAAATACCGATTCATAGTTACCGAATTCCAAAATACCGATTCATGTTTACCGAATACATAATTAACGAATCGGTAAATATGAAGTGGTAAATATGAAGTGGTAAAAATTTAAAATGACATGTAGGAGCAGGCGGTAATTAAGAAATCCAGGAAAATCGGTAAATAAGAGTCGGTAATTAACACGGATTGAAAGCAGGTGGTAACCATCAACAATGCACATAAGCAATCCCAAAATGCAACAGCGTGGACAACATGGCCGCCATGTACGTCATTGCAAGGCGCCTACGTCTACAGGCAGCAGGACTGAGGGTGTGGCGACGGGAGGAACAAATCTACAGACAGCGCATCACACTATTACAGCTGACTGATGCAGAGATACATGAGAGGTACAGGCTACACCCCGAAACCATCATGGACCTGATAAGGGACCTGCACCCACTCCTGGACCAGCCAACAAGAAGGGCGCACGCCATACCACCACATGTGCAGGTGCTCTGCAGCCTACATCTACTGGCATCCGGCAGTTATCAGGTGGTGATAGCTGCGGTGGGTGGTGTATCCCAGAGTTGCCTGTCCCGTTTCTTCAGGAAGTTCCTGGATGCCATGATGCAGAGAATGCACCACTACATAAGCTTCCCAAACACACAGGCTGCACTGCAGAAAACAAAAACAGACTTTTATCACATGGCACAGTTCCCCCATGTCATCGGCTGTATTGATGGTACACACATCCCAATCTGTCCACCAGCTGATACAGAGCACATCTACAGGAACAGGAAGTCCACCCACTCCATCAATGTGCAGGTGATCTGTGATGCAGGGAACATCATCACAGATATTGTTGCAAAGTTTCCTGGGAGCACCCACGACTCTTACATCTTCCAGAATAGTGGGATCTACACACGACTGAGTGCCGGCGAATTCGGAGAGGGATACCTGCTGGGTAAGTAACAGTGACGCCCCTTGAAACCTGCAAATCAGAGTGTATAGAGGCATGTAACTGATGGTTCCCTCTTACTCATCCAGGCGACAGTGCATATGCATGCCGTTCATTCATCCTCACTCCCTACCTACACCCAGCAACCCAGAGTGAGAGACGATACAACGTGGCCCACAAAACAACACGCAATGTGGTGGAGCGCACGTTTGGACTACTGAAGAGCAGGTTCCGCTGCCTCCACAAGAGCGGAGGCGCACGCCAGTACAAACCCATCACCTGCTGCAAGATTATTGCCACTTGTGCAATGCTGCACAACCTTGCCACGAAAAAAGGTACAGATGTGGAACTAACATATTTTGAGGACAACGAGGATGAGTCAGGCCAGCCAGAGGGCAGCGCAGCTAGAGTGCCAACTGCAATCGATGGGAGAGAGAGACGGGCAGAGATCACATGCAACTATTTCTGAGTAAGTGAGGGGACACAGCGAGTTGTGAGAAGTCATGACGTAGTTTAATGTGGCACCACGCCATGAACACATGAATAGGCCAATCTGGCAATATACCATCTATACAAGGAGTATGTCCAGGGTTACGTCACCCAATGGGAAGTGGCTAAGCAGGGCCACATCAATGTTTGCGCATACGCGCTGCAGTGGTGGATTGCACGGCCTGTGCATCCTCACTAGAGCCAACCCCAAGCCGCCTGCTGCTCCTGCGTGCTTCTGGGACGGGGGGTGTGATGCTGCTGCTGGTGTCGATGCGCTCCGCAGCATCCCCTGCAGCAGTTGTCGACGCCTGACTAGTCAATAGCACCCCTAGTGCACTTGTCACCTGCACCATCCCCCGAGACAGGTCGCTGCAGCACTGTGTTAGGCCCTCCTGCATCGTCACAGAGCGCCGGCAAAGTAGGGAAGTCGCAGTTGCCAGACGGTTGAGTGCCCTGCTGGTAGTGTCCCTTCTCTGGCGTTCCCGGCGCCGTGCTTCGATGTCAGCATCTAATTTGCTGCACAACTGCTGGATTGACTGGGACATGTCCCGAATGCCCGCAGCCATGCCGCCAATGTTTGTGTCCATGTAGACTAAGCTTGTCTTCATCACCCGCATGTGCCTCTGGACTGACATAACTGCCTTTGATTGCAGGCGCTGTTGCTTCAACATTTGGCCCTCGAGCCCCAAGAAGACACCATGGCCGTCAGTGGGTGCTGGTGGACTCTGGACACGCGACCTGCGGCGCCCTCTTGCTCCCGTCTGTGCTGCCTGTGAGGTGTGGGGCACAGTGGGATGGCTCCCTTCCTGGTGCCCGGTGCGGTCTTCTGGGCCCATGCTGTCGTCTGACGAGGTGTCGAAGGCTCGTAGCCTGGCTGCTGGACGCCTCCTCATTCTCACACCTGCAAGCGGAGATGTGGCCGGTGATTCGAACATGAGTGGCGATGCTGGCTGTGGTTGTGGTGATGCTGGCTCTCGGTGAGGTGATGCTGGCTCTGTGTGCGGCGAGGCTGGCTGTGTTGGTGGTGCGGCTGCCAGTGGGCCTGCTCCCTGGTCTGAACTCGTGCTGGCTAGAGGTGATTTTTGTGGCAGGTGTGCCGTCTCCCCTGCAGCATGCCCTGTACTGCATGATGTCACATCTGTGGACAGAAAAACAACATTGGCTCAGTGTCCCCGAAGGGCTGCATTGCAAGCGTCACAATAAATCATTTCACATTCCAATCTGTCCTCTGTCTCCTTGTGCCTCGAGTGCGTGACATGCCCTGTTGCCCTGTGACATTTACGTCATGGTTAGTGTTGCCCTGACTGCATTTCCCGGAATGCATTGCCTGTCTGCACTGACACGTGTGGACTGCAGTGTGATTCTCGTTTCACAATGGGGGATGTGGGATAGGGGTAGGGGGGGCTACATTGCTGTGCTTTCGTCTTACCTTGGTGTGTTGCGGCTCTGGCAGAGCTGTCGGCGTCCCCAAGACCCACGACGCTCTCTTGCTCGATTGTGGCCGCCACCAGCTCCTCCAGTTCGGTGAGGGCAGGTGCCCTGTTGGTTCCACCTCCGGTCTGGCTGGCCTCCTTCTGGATGTCGCCCATCTTCCTCTTGGTCACAATCCTCAGGTCATACCAGTGCTTTTTGAGGACCTCAATGTCCCTGTGGGTCACTCCCACAGCATTGACCTGCGCCTGGATGGCCAGCCATATGTTGCGCTTTTCGGCCTCAGGCACTTGCAGGGATTGCCTCCCAAACAGCTTCTGGTGCTGCTTCACCACCTCCTCCACCAGCACCTGGAGTTCCTTGGGGCTGAATTTGAGCTTCCTCCTCCTTTCCCCTCCGTCTTTCTGTGTTCTCTGGCTGGACATGCTGTTCGTTTCCCGCTCGCACATGCAACTGCTCCCTGCCTCTCCTCTGCACTCCAAGCCTCTCCAGGGTCGGCTAATTATGTACACCTGCCTGGGTGTGGCCACGTCGGCTAATTGTGTACACCTGCCTGGGTGTGGGCAGTTCCTGGTTGGGTGGGCTGTCGTTGCACAGGATTAGCTGTTTCGTCAAGTCATGTGATGTTATTTACCGAATCCGTACATACCGATTCGGTGTTTTCCGAATCGGTGGATACCACCTCGGTCTTTTCCGAATCGGTAGATACCACCTCGGTATTTTCAGATTCGGTAATTATCACCTCGGTATTTTCCGATTCGGTGAATTCCGATTCGTATTTACCGAATGTTACCGAATCGGTAACTGTTACCGAATTTTTACCTACATATAACTTACCGATTCTAATTTACCGATTCGGTACGGCTCGGTATTTAAGAACCGGTAAAATTTATTTACCTACATGAGGCCCTTAGAGAGTTAGCATTTTCTTTCCTAAGCCATTTGATACCTGCAGCATGGCTCTGGTCACATGACTGGGTGAAGTTGGCAGTTGGACGCTGTGTATTCCTCCTAGACAGTCACACACAATGGGAGCTTAGGTGTGACAGGAGGGGCCATCACTGGCAGGATGGAATGGAGAAGCTGGGCCCAGCCTCACTTACATCTGAATAGGCTGTGTCCTGCCTCCACACAAAGGCTGCATAGGCCCCTGTAGTTAGTCTAGAGCCAGAGCAGGGAAGGCAGGGCATCTGCGCACTTCAAAAGCATGCCTCCAGACGTTTCTCCTCACTTAAAAGGCACAACCATGCATAAAAGAAGGTCCTCAGAAGGACCTCTGAAACCATCACTTCAGTACACTTCTGGACCTGTGGATACTATGACAGGAAGAAGGACAGCTGTGCTGCTACCAGGTCTGCCACTCTGCTGGACTGTTGCTCTGAAGAAACTTCTGAGCTGCTGTGCTGACCGCTTGCCTGCTGTCCTCTGGCCTGGGTGAGAAGGACTCTCCCAGAATCACTTGAACCCAGAACCCAAAGTGACTTCAAGGCCAACAGCCTTGCATCTGCACCTGGACTCTGCCATCTGAAATTCTACCTTGCCAAGTGGTGCCACTTCAGTCCTGGACCCTTGGAATTGAGCGTAAGGTGCTTTGACAGCCTCTGTGGATGTAGCAGAACCGACGCATCACCTCTGCTGTGCGGTGCAACCCCGAGCAGAACAGATGCATCTCCGCTGCAGCGTGGATTGGACCCATTGCAAAGAGTTGCATCACCCCTGCATCCCGCATCGCCTTCAGAACCGCGACTCTGCAACGCATCCTTTGCGCAGGCCCTCACATTACTCGTTGATGTCAGCCTTAATGACGATGCCGGACTCCGTATCGCAGCTGTTCTGAACAGACTGTGTGCAGCAGCCCCGTTGATGGGATCCTTGATGTTCACACAACAAGAGCTTCCACTGCAGTTTTACTGCATTTTGGAACTGACGCATCACCTCAGCTGTTTGGCGCATCTTCGACATGGATCCACGCAACACTCTGCAACCCAGGATTTAAGGTACTCTGATCATTGGGCATAACTGGGTCCCCATAAACCAGCATTTGCTCCATCATGGTCGGACGTAACTTGTGACTTTGCCAGGTCCGATGCAACCAGATATTCACCGTTGGTGCGTCACGCCTTTTGGCACTAAATTCTCTGAAATCTTTAAAATTGCATATCTCTGGTTCTACAGATTTTTGTCATTTTTGTCTTGTTTTATTTACTAAATTTTGCTCTATTTTTCCTACCTGGTTTGGGATCCTTTTTGTGTGGTGTTTTCAGTGTTTACTGTTTGAAGCGTTGCACAAATGGTTTACACATTGCCTTTAAGTTAAGCTTGATTGCTCTGTGCCAAGCCACCAGGGGGTTGAGCATAGGTTAATTTGTGGTTTGCTTGTGCCTTACCCTGAATAGGATTGTGGTTGCTGCTTTACCAGGGCTCACAACCCAGTCAAACAGTAACCCAATTCCTAACACAGTCCTTCTCACTCAGGTAACAGGGTAGCAGAATAGCAGCCCTTCTTCCAGAGCAGCACAACAGTACTTATGAGTCTTCCATAGGTCCAGAGGTTTACTGAAGAGTTGGGTCTGAGGGTCCAATATTTATACTTGGTGCCAGCTTTGAAGAAGGGGAAGGTTTAAGAGGTTTCCACCCCCAGAGGTGTTTGGAATTTCCCGCCTCCCTGTCCAGGTCCTAGCTTGTCTAGGGGCACAAAAGACTAGTGTCATACCATTTGTGAGAGTGCTCAGATAGGGGTATTGTGATGTGCAAGTGTGGTAGATGGCAGCTCCTCCCTTTTGTCAAGTCAGAGATGGCCCATCCTGCCAACAATTATTCCCCTTTTGTCTCACTATCTGGGAACAATACACAAAGACTAACTGCCAGCTACAACTACTCATGTGACCAGGGATGCAGGCTGTAGGCACCAAATGTGGCATTTTCTGAATTGTGACTTAAAATCCAACTTTACCATTAAAGAGGGCTTTAAATTACAATTCTTTAGAGACCAAATATGACATTCCTATGTGTTCCCAATTGAACGTTATCATGTATTAAATGTAATAAGGTGACCCAATGTTATCCTATAAAAGAAGTAGGTCTTGCTGCAGTGAAAAATGAATTTAAGAGTTTTTCACTACCAGGACCTGTAAAAGTTAAAAGTACATGTCCAACTTTGTAAATACACTGCAACCTGCCTTTTGGGCTGTGTAAGGCCTACCCTAGGGTGACTCACATGTATTAAAAAAAGAAGGTGTAGGAGGTCGAAATGGCAGTTTAAAACTGCACACAGGCTGCAATGGCAGGCCTGGGACATGCTTAAAGGATTTTTTAAGTGGGTGGCACAAGAAGTGCTGCAGGCCCATTAGAAGCATTTAATTTACAGGCCCTTGGTACATGTAGTAACACTGTACTAGGGACCACAAGTACATCAAATGTGCCAGTTGGGTGTATGCCAATGGTACCATGTTTAAAGGAGAGAGTGCAAACAGTTTAGTACTCGTCAGCAGTGGTAAAGTGCACAGAGACCTATGGCCAACAGAAACAAGATCAGCATAAATTGGAGAAGTGAGGCAAAATGGTTGGGGGAAGACTACTCTAAGTCTGACAGGTCTAACACATACCTAACTAAAATGTCACTGTAACCTTTGTGTTTTTTCAAAGAATTTCTACTTTTTTTTTACCATAGTCAAACAGGCGTATACACCCAATTCCCTCAGGCAACCTACAGCCAACACACAGGGTGAATGGCCAAAGAGCCTGCACCCAACGGGACATGCAGCCCACACATGAGCATAGCCTTTTCCCATGTGCAGTGGGGGTTGGACACAGGGCTCAACGTCTGGCCATGCCCTACACCCAACCCACAGTGGGTGCCCTACCCACCTGTGCACTGCCTTTGACCATGGACAGTGGGGCATTGAATGCACCCAAACCACAGCGGGCACTCACTCCCCACTGCACATGCCCTTCAGACTAACAGCACACAGGTAAACAACCTGCAATTTGTTCTCAGTTTTTCCTTTTTTTTTTGAGTACTGTAGTACTTTCCACAGAGCTTCCACCCCATAGTACCACATGACCTCGAAAGATTCCCCGAGAAAGTTTGCACAGCGCTGTGGTACAATGGGGTGGACACTTGAATGGCAGCTCCAGCTGCAGTACCACAGGATTGGCAGATATTTAATCACAGGCAAACACCAACTTACTCTAGGCACAGTGATTGCCACTTGTTATTTTATATTTACGGGGTGCCCCCACACATCGCTGATTCCTCTTCCTACCCTACCGACAGCAATTTTGCCACCTGCATCTACCCCATTGCTTATTTACATGGTGCAGTGCAGGCTATGAAATGCCAGTTGGCAGGAAAAACGTGTCACAAAGGCTGCATACGGTATGGTGGCACCTCAAGGCAGGGCAGCCCTGCATCCTGTTGAAATACTATGGTACTCGCAACCCAATTTGTTTTTTCATTTGGCTTCTGGGATGCACTTCCGGGTCCACTCAAATGTGCCTGGTGCACATGGTGTCCCTACCCTGCCTCCTTATACCGTTTTGAAAAAGATTTTCAGGACATGGGTACTGAGTGCCAATGTCTTGTAATGATGACAGTTGCAACATTTTGTTCAGAGTTGCATCTAGCCAATCAGATAGCTCAGGACAGTGGGACTGGAACCTCTCATGCTCTATCAAAATGGCTGACATGAGAAAAAGCTCCCTCAGCCAATCAAAGGCGCTATTCTTTACAATTTTGGTACCGCAGGACCCCAGTGGAACCAGCCTTCCAGATATTCCTAAATTATTAATCTCTTCATGTCCACCCAGAGCCCCTTTTTAAATGCAAATGTCTCAAAAACAGCTGAACGGATTTACATCACATTTGCAACACTGCTGCAACTCCAGGAAAATAACACCACTCACCTTCGCAATCGAACTAATGCCCAAAAACATCAATGTGCCCTTGTCAGCTATACCACCAATGTGAAGAGCCCTATGCGTTCCTTCTCTAATGAGTCTGTGACCAATTGACTCTACGATGAGCCGAGTACACCGCTCTTCTGCCATGCACGTGACCACCAATCTGCGATTGGCTGTGTTCTCAAAAGTTTACGACAAGCCTGTGACCACCAATGTGCAATGGGCTATCTCCATTTATGGTCTGAACAGCATGCGACTACCAGTCTGCAATGGGCCATGTCCACCTTCCTTATGACAAGATATGGTGTAATGCTGGAAATAAAGAAAAGGCAGATTGCCACGTTATTCTACTATACTTCAACAACTTCACATCACCAATTTCAAAGTCGCTCACTTATGGTAATTGTGTATGTGGCATTAGAAAAATCACTTTCTTTTTCCCAAAATGCACAAAGTGACGTTTGCATCAAGTTTGTGCGCTCATTGTGGTATTAAAATGAAAGCAAAAGGTGATTTCCATAAACTACTGTGTTTTATTCAAATCCACATCAACAACCTCAACGCCCTAATTAAAACCCATGGGAGCCACTAAATACAAACACGGAGGCAGCAGAATTGTAGAAAATGCGGTAAATTATGACTGTATCAAATTCTGCTCCTAAGTGTGAAAAGGAGCACCAATATTTATCATTTTTACAAGGGATGTAAAAAGAAAAAAACATTTTAGGGACAATATTTTTGTAGTCCAACAATATTCATCCATAGAAAAAACCTCCATTTCAGTAATTTCCTAACTCCACACATGCCACTTGTACACAATCTGTACTCTATACAGATTCAAGGTTAAGAAAAGAGGGGGCATAATGGCAATATTTGTAAATATTGTGCATTTACGTGTATAATTTACAATATGCATAGGTTATGCCCACATAGGTCAGGTACGTGTGTGAATTAGCCAGATATTAGCATAACTCTGTAAGTCATATTTTACAAGGGCGTCCCTGAACCAGAGCCATAGGCTCAGATTTATCAAAGGATTGTGCTGCCTTTGCGTCATACAAGGTGACGAACGTGCAACGCAATCCATAAATTAGATTTACCAAGCCAGTAGGCCACACAAAGCCACCCTGTGGGGCCCTGCGTTTCTTGGTAAGTCTGCACTAATGCAAGACAGCGCAAGTCGCTGCTTTGCATTACTTTGCACCGGGAAGGCATTACACATAGGTGGAATGTGGGTGTCCCAAGCATTCACCCACGCTTTTTGCCGCATTCTCAGATTTAACAAGACTGATAAACCTGGGAACGCATTAAAGGCGCAACCACGAGAAATATACCAATTTCTCCTCCTTGTATCCTCTTTCTAAGTGTGCTGCACTCAGCAGCACACTTAGAAAGAGGAAAACGCCTCCTAGGATAGTTTTTGTGCAGGAAGGTATCCCTTCCTGCACAAAAACAATCCTGCCTGCAACGCAGGCACCCTTGCACCATGGCGCAAGGGGGCCTGTATTGGCACTAGGCAGCACACAGTATGCCAGCACAGGGAGAGGGCAAGAATGTGCCATATCTTGATAGATATGGGGCATTCCTGTCCTCTCTATTTGACGCAGCGTAAAAAAGTGGTCTTGCTGCGTTGCGTTGCGCTGCGTCAAATAATGAGAAATCTGGGCAATAGTGTCTACTGTAAATCAGCCCATATTTCAGCTCAACAAATTCTCTCCAAGTTGCTGGTTTTTGTTGCTAGTCCTCAGCAACCATTTATATTTAGGAACAAACACGCCTTTAGTTTTGTACTTCAAGTTTTCTTTTAAAATGTAAAAATATTATTTCCCGCTCCTTTTGGCAAAACTGATTATATTGTTTTCTAGTTTGTGGCTTCCCATGGGATGTTATCTCATCTGTGCTGGTTTTGGTAGTTTCTCCACACCAGTCCTGTCATTTCTCGCCACTCTGTTCTTGCAAAGAGTTTCTCAAAAATAATCTTCCACTGTTTCAGGCTGTCTCCTCCTTTCAAGGGCTAGAGCAACGTACCACGCAGGAAGCTCCAGGCGGTCGCATTTGGGGGGACAATTGGTATCCAGTCAATCTTCACTTTGACCCACTTACTTACTGACCAAAAGCTTGAACGTTTGGAAGGCTACACAGCATACTTAGGGCATTATTAGTTAATACACGTTAAATTCAAACTAAGAGGAAATTATTTTAATAAACTGTAGGAGTTGAGGAATTTCAGAATATGACAGAGCACCTGTTTAGTCAGCAGTCTTCAGTGGACCCATGTGGACAGATAGAGCCAGGCTGTCCAAGTTCTTCGTGATCTGAACTGGCTTCCAGTTAAAAAGAGAACACAATTGTTAAAATGCTTGTTTTAGTAAAAAAAAAAAAATAAGAAAAAATGAAAATGACACAATCAGAAGTAAAAAAAAAATTGAAATTGGCTCTGAACATAGCTGTATGTCTATGGGAAATATCACTTAGCCCACTCCCTGCCCTGCAGTGGGCACAACTCGCATTACAAATGTACAATCTCATTTTGTGAACAAAAAAAATGAATTTACACTTGACAATGCGCCTATATCAGCACATAAGTCAAACTTAGGTGTAGTTTGTGAATCAGCAATGGGCCAGTTCTCATACAAATGTAAGACTTTTTTTTATAAGAACCCTAATAGAGATGTGAAATTAGCTAGCGTGTGTCTGAAATACAAACTACACAACGTTTGCTTAAATTAACATTCAAAACAGAATCAAAGCTCCAAAAAATGACGAAGGGTCTATATTATGATTCAACACCTAAAGAAACCCAAGAAACACGTTTTTGTACTTTTACACTGCTCGCAAGCTGTATCCTGCTGGTTAAAACCGTATAATTATGCATTCACAACATGAGCCCTGAAGAATGGAGGAGAATGCTGAATTAAACCTTCATGAACGCTCTCCATACACGGACTGGCACAACGAGAGAAAGACAAAATGCACTTTACCTTTTCTCACAAGCTACTCCACTGTTGTGATCTTGTAGTACTTCCGCCCACACCAAATCACGGCTTTCTCGCCATTAAACAACCCACCATAAAGGAGAAGGATGGCGCCTGCAGTCTTGAAAGCAAAGCAAGACAGAAATTGGCGCCTGTGTGCGCTGTGTGGTTATGGGTCCTTATTGCTCTAAGGGTTGCACTTATGTTCAGCATGTACCGCCGCCGTTAGAGGTTCTTTATGGTCCCCCTGTCGTGCATCTCTGCAGACAACTTCCTCCCTTACTTCACAATTGAATTTCGTGTAACAACAGTTACAGAGTTTCTCTGAATGTAAATACCATAGCAACTGCACTAAAAAGTAGGTACCTCAAATTTATACAACCATTAAACAAAAGAACATTTCTTCTAACGAATGGTAACTGTCCCTATTTAGCCACCTGTCCTTTTTAATGCAGGGGCAGTGGTGGCTCCTCCGATAAGATGGAGGAGTGTTGCCCGACTGCTTCTCGCAGTGTAAATAAAGGAGAAACAAGCATTTGCAATGCAAATAGGTCTCGCATTTGTGAGTTAGAGCTATTGACGTTGTAAATGGCAATGTTTTTTACCTACACGTTTTATTTTTGGAGTGAATGTATGTAGTATGCAAAATCCCTTGGAAAGGTCCTGCACTTCGTAATAAATATATTGAAAAAGACACAAAGTGTGGATTGTGTCAACAATTGCTTGGCACGTACCTCGTGGGTTAAGTGTCGCCACACATGCACACCATGGTGCTTTACTAATGCGAAACTCATTAATAAATGTAGTGCTTACAGACTATTTGACTCACTCTCCTGCGTCTTGGTTATCCCCCAAACACTGGGAGGCAATGAAGTTTGCCAAGGGGGCAGGGGGACTTCAGGGTACATGAAAATGTATTCATTGCCTAGCTGTCAAAGGTCGCCCGATGCTATTAGTTACAAAGTGTGCAGATTTCATTAAGATATTAAGAGTACTTTACTCGCATTTATGAGAAAATCGACATTAACTTAACAAAATGCCAGAATGCGTGTCAGTTTTCACAGTGTTTTAGACAGTACTAGTTGCTAAGTTTAATTGCATTAATTTTTGTATTTACTCTTTTACACAGCATCCAAAGTAGGTTACCTAACCCCAAAGCCCCGGGTTGTTAAATGACCCATAGAAGGGAGTGTTTTACAGTTGAGCAAATGTGTCCGAATGTAATTTTGGTAGTGCCATGGAATGATCAACCAATGAGGTACTCGATGAGCAGGTATTTAACTACATGTTCAAAACGTACCGTATTGTGGCTGTTGTTTGTACACAACCCCCTCTCTGAATGTGTTTATCAACACAAAGCTCCATCTACCAGACAGTGCTCACATAGGGGCAACTAAAGCACAGAACAAAATGTATTCATTTATCCTGAATATGAAGGCACCCGGAAGGCTTAGGTGCCCGCCCGGAGAGGCTAGGGATCCCAGCACTTCTACAGACTCTGCCGTGCCCCTCTGCACCAGAAGGGCACAGCTCAGAATCTACCGCTTCTGCGAAGAATAGGTGAGGGGGATGAGGTTGGGGCATGCGGGAGTTGCTGGCAGATTTTTAGGTTATTGAAAGTGATGATTCTGACGTGAGGCAATAGAGACTGACTTTGTCTGTTTGTCTGCACCAGTCTATTTCTCTACCATCTACCAGGCTCACTGTCATGTATCCATTCATCTCACTTTTTTAGAGGATGCGCGAGTCAATATATTAATTAGCACGCAGAGCCAGCCGGAGACAAGCCAAGCGTATACAAGCCAGTGGGCGAGCCGTGAAAATGATCAGCATGTTAGTCATACAGTAAACATGATGTAAATGTGCGATAATGTCTCTTCAGAATTAAAAAAATGCATTTCTTTAGCGCGTCACCTTAGTACACAAGATTATAGCACTGAATTCAGAGGAAGTTATTAAAGGTGCTCGTTTTAAGCATGAGTTAAAACACTGCCGCTCCTCCCACCCGACGACAGTGCCATTTGTGAATTAAGAGGCGTCAGTTGCCATGCATACCCCGAATGTTGCCTAGAGTCTTAATATATTTAGAGTAACACTAAAATCTAGTTCATCAAACACAAGAAGATTTTGTACAGCACACATCTTGAACTCGCATATTTCAAGGTGGCAATAATAAAGATGAAGTGCCGGCAGGCAAGAAAACAGAAACGGGAGTGGGGGGGGGCAGGGGAGGGTGAGAAGCCACAGACTGAGGGATGGGGCGGTGGGATGGGGAGACAGTGAAGAAAATAGTGTTAGGAGCAAAGGGGCAAATAGCCGTGGAAGGATACAAAGGATGAATGAGGAGGGACTAAAAAGCCTCAAACCAATTGGAAGGCAGCATTTAAGACAAAAGCCAACGGGCAGAGAGTGGGTGGGGCTTCCGCGAAGCTTCCACACTACAGTATATACTGCATGCCTCGCAAAGCGATGGCAGCGCATTCGTGCTGCAACGCTAGGCGAGACCTAATAAACTGATAATAACTCAATGTTACTATCATTTTATTTATTCCTGCTACAGCAGCTTTGTGGGTAAGGGCGGGCTGCTCTGTTCACAGAGCAGGGGGAGGAGTGGTTGGCACTCTGTAAGTGTGCATAAATGTTTGGCCAGCTGTCTTGGGCCGGCCAAACAGTCATGCACACTTTGCATGTTGTCCACCCAGGCTGTAAGAACATGCCCAGGCTCCCAGTCCCCGTCTGAGTGCCTAACCACGGCGCTCAGACCAATCACGACGCTGCATCGCAGCATTGTTGTGGGAGTAAGACTCTCTAGAAGCCCACCAGTACAGGGGTTCGCCCTTCTGCGTACTCAAGTCCTTGGACTAACAAATAGAGATTGGCATGGAAGCTGTAATATCAACAAGATAGTTTATTATCACTCATGAGTGGGACTGCATCGACACAGAGCTCTCAGGCAATGTATGAGGCAGTACATGTAGTACAGAAACCATGGGTCTTTTATGCCCAGTTTGTAGCTGAGTAAGCATGAGAGCTCAAAAAGAGGCGGTACAAGTATACAAACAAATAGCTATTCACATATAAGGGTACATACAAATCTCTTAGTCAACAGAGTGGGAGGAGTTTACATAGTTGCTGACATCAGTTAAAATAGCCTGACAGTTACATTTAAGACAGATGCATTCTAGTAGCTATAGGCCTTTCTGAGCATGCGCAGTGCTCGGGCTCAGTGCTGAAGAGGTTAACTATAGATGATGATTCAGGTGAAATAGAGAAGCTACAGTGAAGAGACAAGAAGCACATGGCCAGCACATGGCTAACTAAAATAGCTGCCAAAAGCAAAATGGCTTCAGCTCATGCTAACAGCGATTTCTGTCGATTGCCACATTGTGAGTGGCTTAGGGGAGCCAGGGTGCTTCCTGTTCCAGCCAGACGCGGAGAGAGGACGGAGGAGAGATGCGGCAAGGAGGTACGTTTATTTTTATTTACACCTCCCCCACCCTCCACCCCGATCCGTACCAGCTACCACTGTGCAGGGGTGTTACATTTTCTAACATATCTACTTAGCTAAGGGACGGGAGATTAAAAAATCCACTTGTCCCATTTGATGCCAAGTAGTGAGGTGACAAATTATAGCAGGAGTCTCATTGTATCATAGCACTGAAAACAGGCTCTCTGAATATGGCAGGGCTTATAATTTACCAGGCAGCATTCTAGCAAAGCTTTGATTTTTCCATGTTTCCTCGGGACCGTAGCCAGGAACCTAGGGTTTGGGGGGCATGGCTTCTGGTAATACCAACATAAGTGAAAGGGATTATGGGCAATGTTGATCATAGTCATGGGTCAGGCATTTCTACCTCAAGGAATGTTTTTGTAAAATGTTGCTAAGGATGGTTGTGTTTAATGTACTAACAAAGCATCCTCTATTATTTTTTTTATTATGTTTATTATGTTATTATTCTGCCCTGGTGAAATTTTAAAAAGGGTGTTGCCTTTTAAAGAACACTAGTCAAATACGAATGTAATGCAAGTGATGGCTCAGTGAGTCTGGAATTCACACACCGACCCTTGCCCACACCACATCTTCATCCTGAGAAGAACCCAGATCAACAACCTCAGCTCCATCATAAACACATCTATCTACAGTGGCTTCTTGCCCGCCAACTGGAAACACATGGAGGTCAAAGCCCTCTTGAAGAAACAGTCAGCTGACTCAGAAGAACTCAGCAGCTCCAAACCCATCCATCTCCTGCCTTTCACGTCCAAGGCCATGGAGAAAGCAATCAACATGAAACTCTCAACCCACTTCACACAGACCCACCTCCTAGACATCACTCATTTGGGATTCCACAGCAATACAGCATGGAAACAACCCTCATAGCAGCTACTGAAGACATCAGGACCATCATGGATAGAGTGGAAACTACCGTCCTCATCCTCCTCGACCTCACAACAGCATTAGTCTCCGAATCTCACACCACCCTCACCTCAAGACTCCACCACTCCAAAATTCAAGGCCTTGCCCTCAGACTGATCATCTCCTTACTCTCCAACAGAACACACCGGGTCAGACTCCCCTCGCTATACACTTCCAAACCTAAGAAATTTGCTTGCAGAGTCCCACCAGGGTTTTTCCCTCAACCCGACCCCCTTCAATGTCTACATAACACCCCTTGCACGCATCATCAGAGCCCACAAGATCAACATGGTCTGTTACGCTGAGAACACCCAGCTATTCCTCTCCCTCACCGACAAAAACAACACCACCAGGTCCAATTTCACAATCTGTATGATCAAAGTGGTAAATGGCTGGGGCAAAACTGTCTGAAACTCAACACTGACCAGACAGAAATCCTGTTATTCTGAAGCAAGAGCTCTCCATGGGACTCCGCCTGGTGGCCAGCAGAACTACAACTCACACCCACATCCACACCTACAGACCAGACAAGAAACCTCAGAATCATCCTAAAGAAAAAACTAAAAATGACCAAGCAGGTGAACGCTGTGTCTTCATCCTGTTTCCTCACACTAAGAATGCTCGGCAAGATCTTCAAGTGACTCCCCACACACAAAAGCTGAAGTCACTCAAGCCCTCATAACCAGCAGACTGGAATACGGCAATGAACTCTACGCTGGCATCTTCAACCAACTCATTCAAAGGCTCCAAACGACTCCGAAGACCCTTCCTAGGCACCCCTCCTTAGTGCACATCACCCCACATCTCACAAAACACCACTGGCTACGCTTACAGAAAAGATGCCATTTCAAGCTACTCACCCATGCCTACAAAGCCCTAAACAACGCCAGACCTGCATACCCCAACAACCATCTTCACTTCTACTATCCATCCAAACAACTGTACTCAGCATCTCTCTCCCCGCATCCACAAAAGCCATTCTGGTGGATAGTTTTTCGCCAACATCATCGCTGAGTCCTGGATCGACCTCATGCAACACAAAAGGACATCCTCATCCCTTATTGACTTTCGTAGGAAGCTAAAGACCCGGCTCGTTGACTATGAATTTCATAATGCCTACACTCCTGCTTAGCACCTGGATACCCTCACGGGTGATTAACCATGCTCTACAAATCGAAATAAAATAGCATATAACTCATGAATGATTGAATATGTAGTGGAAATCTATGTTTTTTGTGTAATAACGTACTTGTCTTATGTACAAAGAGAAGAACTGGGTTGGACATTGATCTTAACACACTGCTGGGGGGATGGTGGTATTTAATATTTATAGTAAAGATATCTCAAAAAAGAGTGGGGGTCCTAGGGATAAAGTTTAAAGACTCAAATAGTTGTAATCCCCAGATCCACGAATTATAACAACATAAGCAACTATGAGTCTCGCCTGTATGAAAACCTTGACACAATCGTAAGGGAAATGCTAGTGCTGTGGGTTCATGTGTACATGTGTGAGTGTACGCATGGGTGTAAGATTCCCATCATCCACCCGAAGTGGTTTGCTTCATCATCTGGGAATTAAGGACTAATTTAGAGAACCATCTTCTACTTGACAAGTCGTAGATATTGGTCTCTTATATGTCCCAACTTGGTGAAAGGTAGTTTTGTTAGATGATGATTGGGTGTGATGGTCGCAGTGCTGGAGTGTGGTGATGGTGTATAAGTGCTGGTTAAAATATGTCTAGCAAGGTACTAAAACAACTTTATTAGTAGCTACCTTGTTGACAAACTCTAAAAACAGTGCTCTAACAGTTTCAAAATATAATAACTGTGTTAAAGAACGGTCTACATGTTTCTGCTAACGGATGTAAATCATCCTAGCTTTCGTCAGGACCTAGAAGCTACTGCGAAAAAACTGTGCAAATTAATGAAGTGGTTTATACAACCTGGACCCTGATAGGTGTCCAAGAAACTCCGTGGGCGGTAGTTTATATTCACTGACCTGCATAAATGGAAAAAAGATAAAAAGAACACAACATAGCAAAACACCCTTCGCATAGTGTAATTATCAAGGTTTTACAAATAGAATCCAGCACAATGTCCGATAAACCAAATACTCTTAGATGTATTGAGACTGTGATAAGTCTAAGAGCTAAAATCGAAATTAGACGACTTGAAAGCACTTACCCTATCTGTGATGGGTGTGCGCCTCACCTCACCTGGCTACTGCTCAGGTTTAAGGAGGCCCCGCTCTGTAGAGAAAATCAGAGGGTTCAACAATGTTAAAACCTAGTGATAGGTTAAAATTTAAACGCTAAAGCCCAGCCGCGTAATGTCAAGAAACGCCTAATCTCACTGAGAATCATTCGATAGCTACGATGCGCTCCGATGCGCTCGATCTTGGTGATGTTTGTAAAGACTACGGTTACGGCCTAACTAGGGGGCCGACTTGTTTCACAAGTATGGTGCGTGTCACGTAGCATCAACTCATAGGAGAATGACAGCTCACCTGTCCGTCGGTGCCTCTTGTCAGAACTGAGCTCGTAGGGGAGGCAACCTGCGAGGTGTCCGGACTCGGCAGAAATAGAGAATGCCGATCTTAGTTGTCATAGCAACCAAAGGGGAACCGAGGCTGACGTGCGGACGCTGATGTGACGTCATAGCGTTCCGTAAATGAGCCTGGGAAATGTAGTATCAGACCCGATAATTCTAACGGGCTGCAGTAGTTTGAATCATAGCTCCAACCAACCTCTCGTATAGGATTCGGAGAGAATGTATGTTTGCAGGTAGTATTTGCATAAAGCACCAGGTCGGTATTACGCCCGTTTCTCATTCTAAACCAGAGTAACTGTTAAAAAATGCGAAACAACTGGTATCATGATGTTGATATCTTATGATAGACAAAAAGGCCATTCATGTGCGGAGCGGAAAATGCCTATAGAATTCTGCGCATCCTTGTGCAACATTACCGTTCATTTGAAGGGTACCAATGGATGTCTGCTCTTAGAGTGAGGCCCAAGGAATATCATCATTCAACCCATTGCGATCACTCTGGAGTTTGAAGACCCATCTCTGTTCCTTGTGGAATAGAAAGTTAGTGATGTCTGTTATGTGTGGTGGGATGAATGGTTGTTCAAGGACTAACCACCTGATGTCTTCTGGTTTATGATTTAGTGTAAGAAAATGGTTAGACATTTTAGTCGCTTGTTTTTTACGTCTAATAGTACTCTTGTGTTCACTTATTCTCACTTTAATTTTTCGGGTGGTCATCCCTACATATTTCAGTGAGCAGGGACATGTAATCAGATAGATGACTTTCTCTGAATTGCAGTTAGTATGTTTGTTGAGAATCCAAGGTTTTGAGGTACCAATGTCAACTGATTTAGTGGGTTCAGTTTGTGGACAAACTGAACAAGAACCACAAGGATAGTGGCCTTGAACAGGTGGGAGGTGCCAGAGTGTAGATGTGGCAGGATTCCTCTTTGCTTTGGGTCGTGTGTGTACCAAATTGTCCCTGAGGTTAGTTCCTCTCTTGAACGAGAAAAGTGGAGGAGGGATTTCTTCTTTGTTCAGATTGAGAATCCGCCAATGCTTGCGTACCACTTTTTGCACGTCATTTGACAGTGTGCTAAAGGTGTTTACAAATGTTAGTCTCTTAAGTGGTGGTTTTGGTATAGCTGGCGCGATGAGAGCGTCCCTATTATTGTTAGCTGCTCTTTTTTTGGCTTGTCTGACCAAGTGTCTGGGATATTTCTTGACTTGCAATTGCTGTGACAGATCGGCTGCATGTTTGTCAAAAGTCTCTTTCGTGGAACAGTTTCTGCGTATACGTAGGAACTGACCGATAGGCAGGTTGTTCCTTAGGGACTTAGGATGGTGGCTCTGGAAATTCAACAGAGAATTCTTCGCTTGGGGTTTCTTGTATAGTTCACTCCCTAAAGTCCCTTGTGAGGGGTAAATGACGATGTCTAAGAAGGGCAATCTGCATTTGTCGTGTGTCACAGTGAATCTCAAGAAGTTATTTTGTGTGTTTAACCAAGCATGGAAATCGAGTAAGGTAGTCACACTGCCACGCCAAACCACCAAAATATCATCGATATACCTCTTCCATATGACAATTTTGTCACGGAAGGGATTCGTATTGGTCAACACATTGTTCTGTTCAAACAAATGAACGTAGAGATTCGCCAGGCTGGGAGCAAAAATGCTCCCCATCGATGTGCCTGAGGTTTGGAGGTAGATGGTCTCCTCGTACCTGAAGAAATTTTCTTTCATCGCCAGCCTGGCACATTCCATGATGAAATTGATTGGGGTAATCGTGACCAGATCTTTGGTGTCAAGTAGACCCCTGATGGCCTCTAATGTTTCATCCTGGGGAATGCAGGTGTACAGTGACTCGACATCGAAACTAACCAGTAGGTCTGTTTCGATGTCAAAGATGGTTTCAGGTAACAGTCTGAGGACATCTTTGGTGTCCTGAAGAAATGTTGGCATTTCCTTGACCAGAGGCCGGAGGAAAAAGTCTACAAAAGTGGACAAGGGTTCCAGGAGAGACCCGATCCCTGAGATAATGGGACGTCCTGGTGGTGGTCTAGTGGCTTTATGTATCTTGGGAAGAACATAAAAGTAGGGCATGACAGGATGTGCCGTGATTAAGAAATCAGACTCTTGTTGAGTGATCCAACCTGATTCTTTGGCTTCATATACCATGTCTTTAATCTCCTTTGATAATCTTGTGGTAGGATCCTCGGGCAAAACCCGGTAGGAATTAGTATCGTTTAGATGTCTTAGGCATTCCATTCGATAGATGGATGAGTCTAGAATGACAATAGCTCCCCCCTTGTCAGCGGGCTTGATGGTAATGGTGTCATCATTAGATAGTGTTGTCATAGCTTGTTTCTCCACAAGAGGAAGGTTACAGTAGCCACTCCTACTTCTAGAGCAGAGAGAGGAAACATCATTGGTCACAGCTTGTTCAAAGACTTTGACATTATCCGGCACTAAATGGGCAGGTGGTGAGAAATTTGAAGGTGGTCTAAGACCTGTGTTGGTTTCTACTGATAGGTCATCTTGACCTACCCTGTCGCCTCCTTTGTCTTTATTCTTGAAAAAGAAATGTAGACGTACTTTGCGAAAGAATTTGCCCATTTCACATCTCAATTGGAAGGGGTCACCTATGGAGGTTGGAACAAAACCTAAACCTTTGTTAAGGACCTCTAGTTCTGTTGGAGAGAGTTGACGTTGGCTTAGATTCATCACTAGTTCGTCACGTTCACATGTGTATCCCATATGTTCTAACTGTTCTGTGGTGGCTGGTCTGTTTGCCAGTGTACCTGTTGTGTTGAGCCTCCTCTTCTCCTGCCTCTGCTGCGTCCACGGCCTTGCCCTAAAAAAGGTTGCTGTCCAAAATGGGTAGGTGGTGGTGGCTGGCAAGGAAAGGGTGGCATGGGTGGACCATATGGTGAGGGTTGAAAACCCCACGGTGCGGGGGGCCACCAGGGTCTGGGTTGGTCATAATAGTTTTGTGTACCTCGTCTCCTATTGGCCCGTGAGCGCTGATAGTTTTGTCTTAGCGACGGTGTCCCTGTGGTGGAGCCCTCTGAGTCTGATGAGGGGGTGTCTGTCCCTGATGAGGAATAGTTTGAGCCATACCTCTTGCCCTTTTTGTTATATTCTGGAGGGATGTAGGTGTCGCTAGTATATGGGTAGACTTTTTCGAAGGAGAACTTAGCCAAATCTTTTTTAAATTTCTCTATCTTCGTCAATAAGATAGTGTCTTTGTGCTCTTTGTTGGCTTTGTTGGTATCCTCAAGATTTCTTTTGAATAAAGCACTAGTGATGGTGGCTTTGATTTGGCCCTCTAAAGTTTGTATTTCTACCAGGATAAGGTCAGCTGCCTTTTTGGCTGTAGCGATGATTAAGATCAGCCAGTCGCGGGTGCATCGCCACGCGATGAGCGACCAGTCCTTGAGAAAAGTTTTGTCTGTCAAAAACAGTCGTGGTGTGTTAGTTACTATAAGGCCCATGGGAGCACTGTTGTTTCTTAAATATTCTGTCATTATAGCGCCATGTATGAATGTGCGCGAATGAGACTTTTTAAGAGTGAGTAAGGTTTGCCATTCATCTATAGTGTTGTTAGAAACCGATGGCAGACTGTCTATGATACTGGGATTGGTGCTCAAGATCGACTGTAGCATGTCGTCATCAAATGACAATCCAGTGAGTTCGGCCATCCTTAAAACAAGGGACGGCGTGGGCAGCGAAATGAAAGTACTCGCAATGCGCTTAGCTGCGTGAGTACAAACAGAGGACCCGCAGTGAACTATACAAGAAACCCCAAGCGAAGAATTCTCTGTTGAATTTCCAGAGCCACCATCCTAAGTCCCTAAGGAACAACCTGCCTATCGGTCAGTTCCTACGTATACGCAGAAACTGTTCCACGAAAGAGACTTTTGACAAACATGCAGCCGATCTGTCACAGCAATTGCAAGTCAAGAAATATCCCAGACACTTGGTCAGACAAGCCAAAAAAAGAGCAGCTAACAATAATAGGGACGCTCTCATCGCGCCAGCTATACCAAAACCACCACTTAAGAGACTAACATTTGTAAACACCTTTAGCACACTGTCAAATGACGTGCAAAAAGTGGTACGCAAGCATTGGCGGATTCTCAATCTGAACAAAGAAGAAATCCCTCCTCCACTTTTCTCGTTCAAGAGAGGAACTAACCTCAGGGACAATTTGGTACACACACGACCCAAAGCAAAGAGGAATCCTGCCACATCTACACTCTGGCACCTCCCACCTGTTCAAGGCCACTATCCTTGTGGTTCTTGTTCAGTTTGTCCACAAACTGAACCCACTAAATCAGTTGACATTGGTACCTCAAAACCTTGGATTCTCAACAAACATACTAACTGCAATTCAGAGAAAGTCATCTATCTGATTACATGTCCCTGCTCACTGAAATATGTAGGGATGACCACCCGAAAAATTAAAGTGAGAATAAGTGAACACAAGAGTACTATTAGACGTAAAAAACAAGCGACTAAAATGTCTAACCATTTTCTTACACTAAATCATAAACCAGAAGACATCAGGTGGTTAGTCCTTGAACAACCATTCATCCCACCACACATAACAGACATCACTAACTTTCTATTCCACAAGGAACAGAGATGGGTCTTCAAACTCCAGAGTGATCGCAATGGGTTGAATGATGATATTCCTTGGGCCTCACTCTAAGAGCAGACATCCATTGGTACCCTTCAAATGAACGGTAATGTTGCACAAGGATGCGCAGAATTCTATAGGCATTTTCCGCTCCGCACATGAATGGCCTTTTTGTCTATCATAAGATATCAACATCATGATACCAGTTGTTTCGCATTTTTTAACAGTTACTCTGGTTTAGAATGAGAAACGGGCGTAATACCGACCTGGTGCTTTATGCAAATACTACCTGCAAACATACATTCTCTCCGAATCCTATACGAGAGGTTGGTTGGAGCTATGATTCAAACTACTGCAGCCCGTTAGAATTATCGGGTCTGATACTACATTTCCCAGGCTCATTTACGGAACGCTATGACGTCACATCAGCGTCCGCACGTCAGCCTCGGTTCCCCTTTGGTTGCTATGACAACTAAGATCGACATTCTCTATTTCTGCCGAGTCCGGACACCTCGCAGGTTGCCTCCCCTACGAGCTCAGTTCTGACAAGAGGCACCGACGGACAGGTGAGCTGTCATTCTCCTATGAGTTGATGCTACGTGACACGCACCATACTTGTGAAACAAGTCGGCCCCCTAGTTAGGCCGTAACCGTAGTCTTTACAAACATCACCAAGATCGAGCGCATCGGAGCGCATCGTAGCTATCGAATGATTCTCAGTGAGATTAGGCGTTTCTTGACATTACGCGGCTGGGCTTTAGCGTTTAAATTTTAACCTATCACTAGGTTTTAACATTGTTGAACCCTCTGATTTTCTCTACAGAGCGGGGCCTCCTTAAACCTGAGCAGTAGCCAGGTGAGGTGAGGCGCACACCCATCACAGATAGGGTAAGTGCTTTCAAGTCGTCTAATTTCGATTTTAGCTCTTAGACTTATCACAGTCTCAATACATCTAAGAGTATTTGGTTTATCGGACATTGTGCTGGATTCTATTTGTAAAACCTTGATAATTACACTATGCGAAGGGTGTTTTGCTATGTTGTGTTCTTTTTATCTTTTTTCCATTTATGCAGGTCAGTGAATATAAACTACCGCCCACGGAGTTTCTTGGACACCTATCAGGGTCCAGGTTGTATAAACCACTTCATTAATTTGCACAGTTTTTTCGCAGTAGCTTCTAGGTCCTGACGAAAGCTAGGATGATTTACATCCGTTAGCAGAAACATGTAGACCGTTCTTTAACACAGTTATTATATTTTGAAACTGTTAGAGCACTGTTTTTAGAGTTTGTCAACAAGGTAGCTACTAATAAAGTTGTTTTAGTACCTTGCTAGACATATTTTAACCAGCACTTATACACCATCACCACACTCCAGCACTGCGACCATCACACCCAATCATCATCTAACAAAACTACCTTTCACCAAGTTGGGACATATAAGAGACCAATATCTACGACTTGTCAAGTAGAAGATGGTTCTCTAAATTAGTCCTTAATTCCCAGATGATGAAGCAAACCACTTCGGGTGGATGATGGGAATCTTACACCCATGCGTACACTCACACATGTACACATGAACCCACAGCACTAGCATTTCCCTTACGATTGTGTCAAGGTTTTCATACAGGCGAGACTCATAGTTGCTTATGTTGTTATAATTCGTGGATCTGGGGATTACAACTATTTGAGTCTTTAAACTTTATCCCTAGGACCCCCACTCTTTTTTGAGATATCTTTACTATAGTTTTTGGAGCAGCCTTGGCTGCGGGTCCTCTGTTTGTACTCACGCAGCTAAGCGCATTGCGAGTACTTTCATTTCGCTGCCCACGCCGTCCCTTGTTTTAAGGATGGCCGAACTCACTGGATTGTCATTTGATGACGACATGCTACAGTCGATCTTGAGCACCAATCCCAGTATCATAGACAGTCTGCCATCGGTTTCTAACAACACTATAGATGAATGGCAAACCTTACTCACTCTTAAAAAGTCTCATTCGCGCACATTCATACATGGCGCTATAATGACAGAATATTTAAGAAACAACAGTGCTCCCATGGGCCTTATAGTAACTAACACACCACGACTGTTTTTGACAGACAAAACTTTTCTCAAGGACTGGTCGCTCATCGCGTGGCGATGCACCCGCGACTGGCTGATCTTAATCATCGCTACAGCCAAAAAGGCAGCTGACCTTATCCTGGTAGAAATACAAACTTTAGAGGGCCAAATCAAAGCCACCATCACTAGTGCTTTATTCAAAAGAAATCTTGAGGATACCAACAAAGCCAACAAAGAGCACAAAGACACTATCTTATTGACGAAGATAGAGAAATTTAAAAAAGATTTGGCTAAGTTCTCCTTCGAAAAAGTCTACCCATATACTAGCGACACCTACATCCCTCCAGAATATAACAAAAAGGGCAAGAGGTATGGCTCAAACTATTCCTCATCAGGGACAGACACCCCCTCATCAGACTCAGAGGGCTCCACCACAGGGACACCGTCGCTAAGACAAAACTATCAGCGCTCACGGGCCAATAGGAGACGAGGTACACAAAACTATTATGACCAACCCAGACCCTGGTGGCCCCCCGCACCGTGGGGTTTTCAACCCTCACCATATGGTCCACCCATGCCACCCTTTCCTTGCCAGCCACCACCACCTACCCATTTTGGACAGCAACCTTTTTTAGGGCAAGGCCGTGGACGCAGCAGAGGCAGGAGAAGAGGAGGCTCAACACAACAGGTACACTGGCAAACAGACCAGCCACCACAGAACAGTTAGAACATATGGGATACACATGTGAACGTGACGAACTAGTGATGAATCTAAGCCAACGTCAACTCTCTCCAACAGAACTAGAGGTCCTTAACAAAGGTTTAGGTTTTGTTCCAACCTCCATAGGTGACCCCTTCCAATTGAGATGTGAAATGGGCAAATTCTTTCGCAAAGTACGTCTACATTTCTTTTTCAAGAATAAAGACAAAGGAGGCGACAGGGTAGGTCAAGATGACCTATCAGTAGAAACCAACACAGGTCTTAGACCACCTTCAAATTTCTCACCACCTGCCCATTTAGTGCCGGATAATGTCAAAGTCTTTGAACAAGCTGTGACCAATGATGTTTCCTCTCTCTGCTCTAGAAGTAGGAGTGGCTACTGTAACCTTCCTCTTGTGGAGAAACAAGCTATGACAACACTATCTAATGATGACACCATTACCATCAAGCCCGCTGACAAGGGGGGAGCTATTGTCATTCTAGACTCATCCATCTATCGAATGGAATGCCTAAGACATCTAAACGATACTAATTCCTACCGGGTTTTGCCCGAGGATCCTACCACAAGATTATCAAAGGAGATTAAAGACATGGTATATGAAGCCAAAGAATCAGGTTGGATCACTCAACAAGAGTCTGATTTCTTAATCACGGCACATCCTGTCATGCCCTACTTTTATGTTCTTCCCAAGATACATAAAGCCACTAGACCACCACCAGGACGTCCCATTATCTCAGGGATCGGGTCTCTCCTGGAACCCTTGTCCACTTTTGTAGACTTTTTCCTCCGGCCTCTGGTCAAGGAAATGCCAACATTTCTTCAGGACACCAAAGATGTCCTCAGACTGTTACCTGAAACCATCTTTGACATCGAAACAGACCTACTGGTTAGTTTCGATGTCGAGTCACTGTACACCTGCATTCCCCAGGATGAAACATTAGAGGCCATCAGGGGTCTACTTGACACCAAAGATCTGGTCACGATTACCCCAATCAATTTCATCATGGAATGTGCCAGGCTGGCGATGAAAGAAAATTTCTTCAGGTACGAGGAGACCATCTACCTCCAAACCTCAGGCACATCGATGGGGAGCATTTTTGCTCCCAGCCTGGCGAATCTCTACGTTCATTTGTTTGAACAGAACAATGTGTTGACCAATACGAATCCCTTCCGTGACAAAATTGTCATATGGAAGAGGTATATCGATGATATTTTGGTGGTTTGGCGTGGCAGTGTGACTACCTTACTCGATTTCCATGCTTGGTTAAACACACAAAATAACTTCTTGAGATTCACTGTGACACACGACAAATGCAGATTGCCCTTCTTAGACATCGTCATTTACCCCTCACAAGGGACTTTAGGGAGTGAACTATACAAGAAACCCCAAGCGAAGAATTCTCTGTTGAATTTCCAGAGCCACCATCCTAAGTCCCTAAGGAACAACCTGCCTATCGGTCAGTTCCTACGTATACGCAGAAACTGTTCCACGAAAGAGACTTTTGACAAACATGCAGCCGATCTGTCACAGCAATTGCAAGTCAAGAAATATCCCAGACACTTGGTCAGACAAGCCAAAAAAAGAGCAGCTAACAATAATAGGGACGCTCTCATCGCGCCAGCTATACCAAAACCACCACTTAAGAGACTAACATTTGTAAACACCTTTAGCACACTGTCAAATGACGTGCAAAAAGTGGTACGCAAGCATTGGCGGATTCTCAATCTGAACAAAGAAGAAATCCCTCCTCCACTTTTCTCGTTCAAGAGAGGAACTAACCTCAGGGACAATTTGGTACACACACGACCCAAAGCAAAGAGGAATCCTGCCACATCTACACTCTGGCACCTCCCACCTGTTCAAGGCCACTATCCTTGTGGTTCTTGTTCAGTTTGTCCACAAACTGAACCCACTAAATCAGTTGACATTGGTACCTCAAAACCTTGGATTCTCAACAAACATACTAACTGCAATTCAGAGAAAGTCATCTATCTGATTACATGTCCCTGCTCACTGAAATATGTAGGGATGACCACCCGAAAAATTAAAGTGAGAATAAGTGAACACAAGAGTACTATTAGACGTAAAAAACAAGCGACTAAAATGTCTAACCATTTTCTTACACTAAATCATAAACCAGAAGACATCAGGTGGTTAGTCCTTGAACAACCATTCATCCCACCACACATAACAGACATCACTAACTTTCTATTCCACAAGGAACAGAGATGGGTCTTCAAACTCCAGAGTGATCGCAATGGGTTGAATGATGATATTCCTTGGGCCTCACTCTAAGAGCAGACATCCATTGGTACCCTTCAAATGAACGGTAATGTTGCACAAGGATGCGCAGAATTCTATAGGCATTTTCCGCTCCGCACATGAATGGCCTTTTTGTCTATCATAAGATATCAACATCATGATACCAGTTGTTTCGCATTTTTTAACAGTTACTCTGGTTTAGAATGAGAAACGGGCGTAATACCGACCTGGTGCTTTATGCAAATACTACCTGCAAACATACATTCTCTCCGAATCCTATACGAGAGGTTGGTTGGAGCTATGATTCAAACTACTGCAGCCCGTTAGAATTATCGGGTCTGATACTACATTTCCCAGGCTCATTTACGGAACGCTATGACGTCACATCAGCGTCCGCACGTCAGCCTCGGTTCCCCTTTGGTTGCTATGACAACTAAGATCGGCATTCTCTATTTCTGCCGAGTCCGGACACCTCGCAGGTTGCCTCCCCTACGAGCTCAGTTCTGACAAGAGGCACCGACGGACAGGTGAGCTGTCATTCTCCTATGAGTTGATGCTACGTGACACGCACCATACTTGTGAAACAAGTCGGCCCCCTAGTTAGGCCGTAACCGTAGTCTTTACAAACATCACCAAGATCGAGCGCATCGGAGCGCATCGTAGCTATCGAATGATTCTCAGTGAGATTAGGCGTTTCTTGACATTACGCGGCTGGGCTTTAGCGTTTAAATTTTAACCTATCACTAGGTTTTAACATTGTTGAACCCTCTGATTTTCTCTACAGAGCGGGGCCTCCTTAAACCTGAGCAGTAGCCAGGTGAGGTGAGGCGCACACCCATCACAGATAGGGTAAGTGCTTTCAAGTCGTCTAATTTCGATTTTAGCTCTTAGACTTATCACAGTCTCAATACATCTAAGAGTATTTGGTTTATCGGACATTGTGCTGGATTCTATTTGTAAAACCTTGATAATTACACTATGCGAAGGGTGTTTTGCTATGTTGTGTTCTTTTTATCTTTTTTCCATTTATGCAGGTCAGTGAATATAAACTACCGCCCACGGAGTTTCTTGGACACCTATCAGGGTCCAGGTTGTATAAACCACTTCATTAATTTGCACAGTTTTTTCGCAGTAGCTTCTAGGTCCTGACGAAAGCTAGGATGATTTACATCCGTTAGCAGAAACATGTAGACCGTTCTTTAACACAGTTATTATATTTTGAAACTGTTAGAGCACTGTTTTTAGAGTTTGTCAACAAGGTAGCTACTAATAAAGTTGTTTTAGTACCTTGCTAGACATATTTTAACCAGCACTTATACACCATCACCACACTCCAGCACTGCGACCATCACACCCAATCATCATCTAACAAAACTACCTTTCACCAAGTTGGGACATATAAGAGACCAATATCTACGACTTGTCAAGTAGAAGATGGTTCTCTAAATTAGTCCTTAATTCCCAGATGATGAAGCAAACCACTTCGGGTGGATGATGGGAATCTTACACCCATGCGTACACTCACACATGTACACATGAACCCACAGCACTAGCATTTCCCTTACGGTATTTAATATTTAGCCTGAGTAATCCCCACACTAATCTCCCTATGAAGCTTGTGGTTGATCGCCTATGCTACCACTGGGAGACAAGTGAGGAAAGGTGTGTACTTGGTCCAGTTTGCAGCGCCATAGCAAGGCTGGTCCTAGGGCAAGAGTGGTAAAAAGCCTCAATCCCCACAGTTGTGTCCAATAGCCTTTGAGTGCCCTGTGGCCTCCTGAAAGGGGTATGACACTAATCATTCTATGCAGTCAAAATATTTCAGTTCTGTGAAACAATCCTATGGAACCAAACACCACCAAAAACTTACTTGGACCCGATCTATATTCAAAAGGATGGATTGGCATGTTGTTGCTGCTCCCAACAGGATAGTCCTTAGCCATCTCATGGTTAGGTTCTCCAAACCCTTCAATATACTGATTACAAGATAAAACGGTGTTGAACTTGCAAACCTGGTCACTGGAGAATATCTTGTGTGGGGGTACTAAGAAAACACTGGTGTGGAATGCCCCAGATTTGAAATGGAAATCTGTCCAAAAGGCATGTGTATACCACTAGCACCTTCATAAACCATACCAAATCAACCTGATTAGGTTTGGTAAAAACGTGTTTTATCCAGTCCTTCTTCCAATAACTCTGCATTATTGTAGTAGCTGATTGAGCTGTAATATCACACAATTACCTAGGCTTCTTTTGACCTCTGATAAACAGCGAGGTCTTTAATGGTCAAGACTATTCCCTCCCAGGATCCTAGGGTCAGCCAGGGTGGTAATTTCCCTAATGTCTTCCAGTTGAGACACCTATGCTCGGACACCACTCACAGACAGGATTTAGATCAGTCCACTGTTTCCCAACTTATTTGAGGTAGAAAGGTAGAGATGACATTCATCTTGTCGGATATGTCCCACCAGATTCATGGTTTGGACAATAGTGAGTAAGGTTTTAGGGGAATGGCTGTTAAATAAGTAGCAATATGGTTTTACAAACTTTTTAGGAAAACCAAAAAACATTGATAAGCAAGTGCACTTCTTAAACAAAAAGCAACCCCAATTCAAAGAGCTTCTTTACCTTTAATTCTTTTTTTAAATATTCTTTTTTATTTTAGGACACCTAAAACTCATGTCACATATTTAATTCAATTTTAACATTCTCCTAACATTTTTCTGACTAATTCTTTTAAAATATTATAACATTGAAACTAAATGTTTTTCAAAAAAAGTCTCAAATGTAAAATCTTTTTATGTATTACTCTCTGGGCTTCTAAGCACCATGGAGAGCTGAATATTTTTCTCCCCAATGTGATGTGAGATTTTTAAGTTAACACCACATATAGACCAATAAGCAGTAAGTATACAAAAAATAGTAGGATGAGTCAACTAATTAACAGGGAGAACTGAACCAGAGGTCTGACTTGGCTCTAAGAGCTTGTGAACAAGTCAAGCCATGAAAATATTTAGCATGCAAATCATACAACAAATATCATGTAAAAATGTGGGAAAGCCTCTTCAAAATAAAAACAAATGGCAAATTTCTTTAAAAAGCAGAAGGGTTACACCATCAGATTTTATCAGAGCATTGCGAGGAATTTACGAAAAGGGGTTTTCAAACATGAACTTAGACACATTTCTCTCTCTCAACCTAATGAAAATAAGGTATTAAAATAAGAGGCAAGTCATTTGTTATGTGCACCCTATTTGTTGCCTACGCAATTATTATACATGGAGTAACTCTATAATTGGATGGAGTAAACAAAAGAGAGGATTTTTGCATAGCTTACATCCAGAATTCACGAATTTTAAGGTACTCTCCTCTGTGATAATGAAGAAAAGAGGGCATGATGTAAAAGATATATTTGCCTAGGATGGCACAGTTTGGTCAAGTGAGGAGGCCAGTTTGCTGTTATCATTTTGTGCAACTCAGCCTCTAAATAGATATATCTTTCTCTCTCAGGTTTTATATTAAAAATCAATGTTTTGTCTTTTTGTTGGTGCATTAGATAAGAGCATGGCAGAAGCCACATGATAGCTGAGCTAGATTCTTCTTATACACGGAGCAAAAGTTGAGTTTATTAAATTAAATTAAATAGTTTATTTGCACAGCAGACATGGTGCTGAACTCACACATTTGAAGGTGCTCTCATATGTGATAGTGAAGAAAAAGGCAATTCAGTGAAATAAGATGTTTGCCTAGGATCACGCAATTTGAAACCGGTTTATGGACCAAACTTATTACAGTTAAGTTGAGTAGAATATTCAAGTCAGTAGACCTGCAGGTCTGGCAACATTTTTATGATTTTTCAAGTCCTGCAGATGTTGTGCGGCATGGCTGCAGAGAACAAACAACAAAAATGCGCTATAATGCAGCACTAGCTTCCTTTTTTATGTGGGCGCACCATGCATGCGCAGGTCTACAAAATGACGCCAATGCTTTTTTCAATTTACTGAGTTGGACCAGTAAATAAATAAATACAGTACAGCCACATTTTCTTTTTTCAAACACAAGTCAGGGGGACATCACGAAGGGCCCAGGTGGGGGAAACATCACAAAGGACAGGGGCAGGGTAAGCATCAGAAAGAACGCGGGTGGGGGAAACAATACAGAGAGCCAGGGGATAGAAGTAACTAGGAGAGCGAGGGTGGAAAGTGAGAAGCAACAGGTGGGAGAAAGCAATTTTGAAAAGGTGAGGAGACGCCCATGAGCAAGTAAGAAATGCGCCCATGCTCTAGGGGATGTTCAAACACAAGATGAGGAAGGAAATCCCACAAAAGATAATTAATGAGAAACAAGCAAATGAGTCACAGTAAAGCCAACCAGTAGTAAGCAATGGGCAGGCTCTAAGCCCACTATAGGCCGACATTATGTCTACTTGCCAACAGACAGCTTGTGTTCTCTGGTAGGAGTGACCTAAAAATCAAAACTATACAGGTTTACTAACTGTAAACACAAATTAGCAATCATCTCCAAATGTTAAACTCCAAACCCCAGAAAGTAAGGGATCGCTGGCAAAAAGCTTAGACTGGCTAAGCAGATCTTGAGCACTTACATCCAACCCTGAAACAGGCCAATTTTTACATCAGTTAAATGACCGCACAAACCAACAAAATACATTTTGGAAACAATCCAAGAACCCAGCCTCAAGATGATCATGTCTGCACCTGGGCTTTAATAGCTTGGTCTTTCATTGCGGGTCTTGTATTGTATATTTCATTGGGTTTGGAGCACACCAGATTTAACCACAACACATATTTACAAATATATTACTTCAAACGGGTTCTTCTCAAAATGAAGGCAGCCAGTCTCCAGAGCAAGATACTGCAGGGCAAAGGGTCTCCAGGGCTGGCCTTGCTCAGAACAGAGAAAGGTCCAGCAATGCTTCTCCTCAGCTCAATAGCATTGGAGTGATTGAAGAGTGCCTAAGATGAATGTCAAACTGTTTAGCCTAAGCAATTTGGTTTTGTTGGAAAGGCTGTATATCTTTCTCACAAAGTAAAGCAATACATTTCGCTGAAGACCTGTTTTAATATATCTGCACATGTCTAGATTTGTTTTTAACTTTATGCATTTAACCCTTATTATTCTTTCCGCTGGGCACCTCTTACATTAAGATACAGTGAGATTTTTTCCTTGCATGCTTTTAATCTAATTGATCATGCCTCTCAAAAGTATAGCGTTTAAAAACAGAGCAGCCAATCATACCTGCCTGTATTACTTCCTTCTCCTTTGGCCTGCTAGTGCCCATTGCTTCCATTCCAGCCTAATTCAGAATGCTATCCCAAATCACTGATGACATGCTCTGAGAAACAGAAGGACATAAAACACACCAGCGCCAGCTGCGATGCTGGCATTGGTTCACTCTGCTTGTATCCCTTCCAGTGTACTGGCAGGCAGTTGGGCGCACTGGACGAAGCTGAGTAAAAGCAACATGTAGCTCAGGTAGACCGCAGGTGTGATAACGCCCCCATCAGCCACCACCAATGCATACGTCCGAAGCTTGCTAACGAGTGCTACAGGCACAGCTGCAAGCAGTTTCATTTGTAAAGCCACGGCTGCATTCACTAGAAAAATGCAAGCCTGAGATTAGTACTACATAAACTCGCAGGAACGAAAGCAGCAATAAAATAAAACATGTAAACTTTGGAAAGTTTAAGGCTGCTTCAGATTTGACAAATGGACTGGTCCCCCCTCCCCAGCCGTGGCTACGGCCCTTGTGCATTTCTATATGAATTGGCAGGAAGTAGGAAGGAAGCAATAGTTTTAGGGTTGGAATGCCCTGTGAGTCTGTGCACACATAACGACTTATGTTTAAAGGGATTCGCCAACTTCTCTCAAATCTCTAAAACAGACTGGAAAAAGTTAAAAATATACATTTGATGAAGGCAGGAATAATACTTTTTCTAGAGAAGGAACAAAGGGAGTGTATGGAAAGTGAATTTGCAATCGCTCTGCAGATTTTCTCATAAGCAAATATACAAATGCAAATAGAGGGCGTTATGTAATCTAGCCTGCTTGTAATGAGCGCTTGGGTAACAGTCTTTCTTGAGTCAGTAGCAACCACTTGAATAATATTTGAGCATCTTAAGGATGTTGAAATAGCAGGCTGATACCGCTGTTACCTGGTTGGTCATTGCAAGCCGGATGTCGGCATTAATGTCTAGCTTCCTATCGGATTTTGTCAGCTGTGGAGGAGGCCGTGGATCTATTGTCCAGTACACGTTAGACTAAAGTGTTGGTTCTTTCGCAAATAGGGCTTCTCCAGTTTTGTCACTGTTACTTTAAGGGCAGTTACTGCTCATCCAATTAGTTACTGTTGCCTTACAATGGGTACATTTGTTCTGTTTATTTTGAGTGTCCTCAGAAAGCGATAAGATTAGCTGTGTGTCATCTGCTGAATAAATAATATTGAAGTCGAAGGAACTGATAGTAGCTGCTAGCGGCACCATGTAAACATTGAAAAGGGTGGAGCTAAGTGAAAAGCACTGAGGGACGCCACCGAATGTTGACGGAGTCTGAATGAAAAGGAGGGAGGAAAACAGCTTGGGTCCTGCGATAGAGGAGAGACTGGAACCACTGGAGGGCTGTGCGGCAAATCCCCCATTGCGGGGGCTGTTGAGGAGAACAGAGTAGGGCATGTTACAGAATGCTACTGATAGGTCAAGAATGATAAGGACATGTGGCTCTCTTGTCAGTGAAGAGGAGATGTTATCAGTGGCAGCAACAACGGCAGTGTTAGGCCTTGTTAGGGGTTGGCCTTGAAAACTGACTGTGAGGGATCAAGGTGGTGGGACTCGAGGTAACAGGTAAGTTGTTGGTTGATTAGTGTTTTGAGTACTTTAACCAGGTATGGGAGCAAAGAGATGTGTCTGTAGATGGCCAAGATCTTTGGATCAGCTGACGGTTTCTTCAGTAATAACCGAAACATGGCATGTTTCTGTACTGTAGGCTAGGAAGCACAGGAGAGTCAAAGGTTAAAAAGAATGGTGAGGGCAGTATCAATGGGCTTGTGTCCTAGAGAAATGTGATGGGGGCAGGAGTTGTTAGGTGACCACATTCAACAGTGCTGAATGGTAAATAAGTGGGCAAAAGTGCCTCATTGGAGATTGTAGAGGCCAGGTTGATGAAAGCTATAGTGTAGGAGGAATGTTGAGGCTCAAAGTTGCAATAAATGTGTTGGGTCTTCTCATGGAAAATGGCTAGAGAGGTAGAAGGAGAAGTACAGTTGGAAAAGGGAGAATGGTCCCTTTCTAACTGTATCTCTGCCTAGTGAATTCCTGTTTGCCCAAATGCCACAGCGTCAAAAAGATTGACATTCAATTGTAGAATCATAATGGGGGAAGCATTACGAAGCCGCTGTTGGTCCTGGGCAGGTAACGCTGCCTGCAACGCGCATTACACCTACCTGGTGCTACGGTCGCCACCACCACAGAGCCTGCAGTCCTGGTCGCACCCGCCGCCGTGTTTGTTATCTCGCGGCCGCGGAGCGGTGCGGACCACAAGCCCCAGCTCGCCCTGAGTCTCCGCCCACTGACAGAATCCCGCGCCGGAGGAGCTTCAAAAGAGGGCTGCTCCCACTGGGGAGCGGGGGAAGCATTACGAAGCCGCTGTTGGTCCTGGGCAGGTAACGCTGCCTGCAACGCGCATTACACCTACCTGGTGCTACGGTCGCCACCACCACAGAGCCTGCAGTCCTGGTCGCACCCGCCGCCGTGTTTGTTATCTCGCGGCCGCGGAGCGGTGCGGACCACAAGCCCCAGCTCGCCCTGAGTCTCCGCCCACTGACAGAATCCCGCGCCGGAGGAGCTTCAAAAGAGGGCTGCTCCCACTGGGGAGCGGGGGAAGCATTACGAAGCCGCTGTTGGTCCTGGGCAGGTAACGCTGCCTGCAACGCGCATTACACCTACCTGGTGCTACGGTCGCCACCACCACAGAGCCTGCAGTCCTGGTCGCACCCGCCGCCGTGTTTGTTATCTCGCGGCCGCGGAGCGGTGCGGACCACAAGCCCCAGCTCGCCCTGAGTCTCCGCCCACTGACAGAATCCCGCGCCGGAGGAGCTTCAAAAGAGGGCTGCTCCCTCCGCCTCGCGGACGCGCGCGGGCGGCGCCGGGCTGAGCCCGGGCAGAGGGCGGGCCGTCTGTGGCCGTCCGGGGCCGGAGGAGGCCGGGCTGGGCCACATCCCCTTCGCCCAGAGACTGTGAGTCACTACGGTGTTTTATGTTATTGATTCATAGTTGATTAGCACTAGACACAGGCATATGGATAAGCTAACTACCCATTGAGGTACATGACCCTCTATTTATGGACTAGAGACTACTAACTGTTTGGACTGTTATTCCCATCCACTGTTTATTAGTGGCAGAACTAACTCTATATTGTATTTATCTGCTCTATCTGATAAAATAAGGAAATGATGAAACGGGGAAGGAAAACAAATGCCAAAACCCCTGCAACACGGTCACATACTAAGTCCCTAGCTGCAGGTCCCCAGCCACTACCAACGTTGACTGCTATTGATAAGATGTTGCAGCAGACCATTGGGGTTGTGGCAAATGCTATCGAGAATACTGAGAGACGGCTCTCCATTACACCATCACTGTACATTCCAAGTCAGGAAAGAGATACTTCGGTCACTATGACCGAAGCGCTGGAGGCTAGCTCTTTTATGACATCATCCTACATAGATCTACCCTCCAGCCAGGTGCCAACAGAAAACTCTAAAGATCCCCGAGATAGATCCATTATATTGGCTTCTCCCCCTGTTATAAAGAAAAGGGTGGATTCACGTAAACCGTGTCCGAGGAATAAAAATAAAAATAATATAGCCCCAACTAAATCAAACAAAAATATCCATACCAATCATGACCTGGTGACTCCATCTGAAAATCTACGTGACTCAGCTCCAGGAATACCGTGTTGGGTTGCTAATATGGTCACGGACCTACAAACTTCCTTGGAACGCACAATTCTCACCCAGCTTAAGCCACTAATATCAAAACTTGATAAATTGATTTCAATGTTAAACGCCAGAGGTGGGGGGAAAATTGAGGCAGCTAATTCCCAAAGATCGTTGGCCCCTTTTGCTATGGAAGCCCAGCAACATAAAGCCTCCAGTGCTTTAGTACCTGGCATTATTAGTCAACCGGTACAGATTGTAAATACGGGACTGACTTTGGATACCCAAAAACTTACACCCTCTCCACCCCATGACACTTCTAGTGGTGGTTCTCAGCAAAGAAATAGCCAACCTACAAAAACTCTAGCAAGTAAACCTGATAAAGTCCCGACTAAATCAAAGCAAGGCCAGTTGAGTAACAATACTAGCATCTCCAAGAAAGGTAATATGATGCCAGAAACTAATGCCCAGCACCTTCCCACAATAAACTTACCTCCCGAAGCGCAAACTTTGGTCGTGGCATTGGTGGGTGTTCCATCCTTAAGTGAGGGCAAAAGAGAAAACGAGGGTGAGCTAAAAAATAAGTGTATTCAGTGGCTCACAGTGAACAGGCCCCTGCCAAGAGACATCTCAGGAGAAATTTTGCTGGCTAGAAGAGTGGGCTGGATCGGGAGGACCCCAAAGACTGTAGCAGGAGATGTAATAATCCTAAATTTCAGGGATCCCACTGCTGTACAATACATATGTAGTAGTGGCACTTATAGACAAAACACTCAAATATCTCCTCTTCATCTATCCTAATTTTATCCTATGCCTAGCTGGGAACCACACTGCCCTAGAGCCAGGCTCTTCAATAGGGGGCATCACCTCCCATCCTGTAACTCGGAAAGTAGAGGAATATATAGAGAAGGCTGGCCCATCCGTACCCCTCTCTACCCGCTTCAGCCACACTGGAATAGATTCAGTGTACTGGAAGAGGTGGATTGACTTAGCTTAGGCAAAAAATTAGGTCACCAACCTACCAGTAAAACCTCTAGCCGGACAAGGGACACAGAGGAAGAAGCACCGCTAGCAGACTGTACAAACAGCTCGCAAATTGAGCAGACGAGCGTGACCAGGGAAACCAATATAAATAGATTGGACACTGAGAGCTCTGATGATCCGACACAAGGCTGTATAAAATTGGTCTCTTGGAATATAGCCGGCCTAAAAAATAAGTTGGGTACCCCAGATTGGACTGCATTTATGACTAAATTCGATATCTGTCTAATGCAGGAGACATGGGCATTGGAGGATAGCAGTAGCCCGACTTTTGCTACCTACAATATCCTCGCAACATCATTAGGTAAAGGCCGCCCCTCTGGAGGATTATCGATATGGGTAGCTACACATCTGGGAACCCAGGCTGTACAAATACCAACAAACTCGCTGGATTTCCAATGTGTTTTATTACATCTGCCAAATAACCCCCCAGTAGCACTAATTAATGTATATTCGAGGCCAATTCGAAATGGTAAAGAATCAACTACACTGAGTGAGCTGACATCATTTATCTCAGGGTTAGATCCTTGTATCTCTATAGTCCTTGGCGGGGACTTCAACTGCCAGTTTGAACCATTGAGAGGGGTGGATCAGGGTGAGCAGGATGAGGTAGATGCGCTATGGCACATTCCAGACCCTGATATTCCCCCAGTCAGAGCTTGGACACCTTTGGTATTACAAGTACAATCCTTCTGCCTTACAACGTCTCTGCGGGCGTGTAATGGGAGAATGGACTCTGACCGCCCAGCAATAGGAACGTTTAACCGGACAGATAGGGTCTCCATCATTGACTATATAATGATAGAAGCCAAAAACTGGAGTAAGTTAAAGAACTTCAAGGTTGAAAAAAGGCAGGATAGCGACCACAACGCTCTGATTTTAACTTTGAAGCCAGGGGCCTTCGGGCTAAAATACCCTGACACTTCATTAAATGTGGCAATTCCTCCCCTTGTATTATCTAACAATCGCAGAAGGGTGAAATGGCCTCGGCTGGCAACGTCACCTTTACAACTTGCGAAAATTTATCAAACTGCGATACCCTTGATAACCCGGATGGCTACCGAAATAGGACCTATGCAAGTAGTGGAAACTCACAAACAGTTAGTGATGGAATTGGGGGATGTCTTCTACCCGATAGCTGGAGCAAATAAGTATGTGCCCAAAGCTTTTCCTTGGTTTAACACTAGGTGTAGGGAACAAAAAAAGAACCTTCTCGCAGCAATCAAATCAAAAAATAAACCCAACATACGAGATGCTAGACAAGAGTATAAGAAGGAACTGTCTAGGAGTAGGTTGGAATGGGAAGAAGAGAGGTGGGAAGCGCTGAGGGATGCCTTGGTGACAAAGGACGCTAAACTCTTTTGGGAGCTAGTAAACTCTTCTGTAGGAGGCAGGGGGGAATCTTTCCTGCCTAATATTGCTCCCTCAGTATGGGAAATGCACTTTGCCACATTGTATTCCTCCCCCTCGGTCACCTTGGAGCCACCGAATAGGGCTCTGATAATGCAATCAAATGACCAACTCTGTGTTATATCGGATTTAGATCCTACACATGAGCATTGTCCACAGGAGCTGCCAGATCGTGGAAACCACTCTGACCACCTAAGAACTAGGAAGCAGACGACTTCTGAAAGCGTTGAGGATATCTCAATCAAGGAAGTAGAATCCGCCATTGCCAGGCAGCCCTCTAATAAAGCCCCAGGGCTTGATAAAGTGCCAGGTGATCTCTTTCGTTCACAACCTAAAATCTGGGGACCTTATCTAGCTGTATTATTCAATGCAGTTTTGGCGGGAGCTAATTTACCAGACACCTGGGCAGGGGCTGAAATTGTTCCTATTTATAAAAAAGGTTGCCCTTTAGTTCCCTCGAATTATAGGCCTATAAGTCTCTTGGATACTACACAGAAACTCATGGGCCGGATCATACTAGATAGAATACTCGGGTGGACAGAGGAGAACAAGATATTAAGTACCTACCAGGCAGGGTTCAGAGCAGGGATCTCGACCTTGGACCAGCTCTTTAGATTACAGGTCCTGTTTTGGAAGACCGTAATTTTGGGAGGGGGTAGCCTCTACCTGGTCTTCGTAGACCTACGGGCTGCTTTTGACCTTGTGCCCAGAGAAAGTCTATGGAAGGTCCTGAAAGATTTAAACCTCCCGCCTTACCTACTAGATGTTTTGAAGCATTTCCACAAAGAGAACTATGCCCAGGTACGCTGTGGGAAAAATGGAGAGCTCTCAGAACGTTTTCCAGTCACTAGAGGTGTACGCCAGGGCTGCGCCCTGGCACCCACTCTCTTTAGCCTCTACATTAATGGTCTGGTGAGTGAGTTAGATAAGGTTAAGAATGGCGATGTCCCTCGGTTGGCTTCTGGACGGGTGCCTGCATTAATGTTCGCAGACGACACTCTACTGTTGTCTCGAACCTCTACAGGCATCCAGAGGGTATTGGATGGCTTTGTAATATTTTGCGCTTCGCGGGGGCTTGAGATCAATCTAGAAAAGACGAAGTTCATGATCTTTGGCCCCCCGAAGCGCACTCGCCCCTGCCCAGTCCTAAATGGCATCCCATTAGAAAGGGTTAGTACCTTTGTCTACCTGGGTGTTACCCTGACTGAAGATTTTGGTTGGGGCCCACAGGTGGTCAAATCTGCCCTGAGACTCACACAGATAGCGGGGGGTATAAATAAATTCCAAAGGAACACGCTATTTAAGCCAGTCTCCCCTGGTCTTGAAATATATAAAGCCCAAGCTAGACCTGCTGCAATGTACGGTGCAGAACTCTGGGGCTATACCCGTGTATTGGCCCTGTCTAAGGTCGAACATACATTTATTAGAAATTTGATAGGGCTACCCCAGAGCACCCCGCTGATACCCCTGAGGTTGGATTTAGATCTAGAGCTTATCTCTGAACTCCTGGCGAGCAGACCCCTCCTGTATTGGAGAAGGTTGTGGACAGCACCAGAGCTAGGAGATTACAGAGCTGAGTTTCTAGCAATTTGGGATCAGCTGAAGAGTAGAAACATACCGTGGCTATCCCATATAAAGGCCACATTACACCAGATTGGTCTCCCTCAATTATGGGAGACTCCAGAAGAAGGCTGTATGGCGGTAAAAAGAACGGAGTTGCTAGCTCTAGTTAGACAGCACAATCTGGACCAACTATACCGCCTGTCATCTATGGGCAGGCTGACCATGGAATTCCTGCAAGTAAAACTGACCCCTAGCAGGGAGGAGTTCCTAGATTCGATCCAGCCGCCCAGAGCAAAGAAATTATACATCCAACTAAGGTATGGTTGCCTCCCGATTGGGGAATTGACGTCCAAGTGGACGGGAAGAGATGCGGGGGTTTGCCCTGTCTGTAACAAAACCAAAGAAGACCTTGCCCATGTTTTATTTTTCTGCACCGCTTATAATGAAATACGCAGAGCCTGGCTAGTGCCATTGTGCCGAAATCTGGGAATAAAGCATTGTGCACAAGCCTGCAGGATTTTACGCTATGACACTTCCCCCCCAATTGTGTTCTCTGTTTCCCGCTTTTTATATGGTATGTGGAGAAGAAGGTCTGCCTTGATAATCTAATCAACTATTTATTTTTAATACAAATGGAATCTAATTGTTCATTCCTGCTACTTTGATAACTGTTGTTTAATAACTTTTTATCTATAAATACTGAATTATTTATGTATTTTATGTATATGTATATATTTTATCTGTGCTTTTATGGTCATCGACCGAAATAAAGCTATCAAAGTGAAGTGATAATGTCTCCACATTGCATTTTACAGGCATTCTTGTTTCAGGTGATAGGCTTACACAGAGAAATGGTGTACCATTTGTATCTGGATGTGTGTGGGAATACTTGGAGGCAGAACATCTGCTGGCTCCACAGATTCTAGAACTTTCCTTCACTCAAAATGTGAGAAAATTCAGAGATTTTAGCCAAAGTTTGATGTTTACAGGGCATTTAGAGAAAGTAAAAGCAGCAGATACACACACGCCTTACCACCATAGAGTTTCCCAGGTGTCTATTTTTTAGAAATGGCTGGGATTGAGAAGCTCCCCCGGGGGCTGACCAATCCAAGCCCAAACACGCTTGCTACCCACTTTTCCAGAAAGATTGAAATTCAGAAGAAAAATCTTGATGTCTCCATGTTGCATTTTGAAGATTTTCCTGTTGCACGTGATAGGCCGACCCACAAAAGTGGGGTACCATTTTCATTGGAAGATGCGTGAGAACACTAGCTGGTAGGGCTTTTTTTTTATCCCAGCAGGTTACAGACATTTTTCACACAAAACTTCAGAAGTTCAGTGATTCCAACCAAAATGTTATATACTTCTGGCTAAGAAAAAATATTGGAATCCACACAAGCCACACTACCTGGACTCCCTCGGAGTCTACATTTCAGAATTGCTTTGGGCTGGAAGGTGTCCTGTGTGTAGGTAGACTCTGGGCTGAAATGCCAAAGCTACCCCCATCCCAAGATCCGGGTTCTTTCCTGTTGCAGGGTTATAGGCCCACCCACACAAGTAGAGTAGTGGTAGAATGGTAGAACATTTGCTATTATCTATTCAATTTCTACCAATTTTCGGTTTCCAAATGAAAGAAAGTATGAAAGAAAGAACATTTTGCAAAATGATCTCTGAAAACCGCAATTTCAGAGTCAAACAAATAATGAGTATTATTAAACTCAAATTCTTGGGCATAGTTAAAAAATGTATAGCTTTCCTTCATTCTCATTTTCCAGTTATGGGATTTTACCATATGAAATTGTTGACTGGCTGGTAAACATTTATAATCATTATAATCTGCAGCTCGTTTGAAGGCTCTGAGTATTGTATGTCTTTAGAAAACCCATAAACACTATGGGCCTGATTACGATGTCGGGCATGTTGCAGATTGGAACCGCCCGGCCAAAGGTCGGCAGTTCCGACCACACAATTTGAACGTGACCACCCTATGGGTGGTTGGAAATATCAATTTTTCAATGGCAGCTTGTGTGGCGGGTGGACTAGGCCCGCAGGACTAGCTGCAATTGAAAAATGGATGTTTTAAACATCCCTGCACTGTGTGGCAGGCATCATGCAGTGCCTGCCATACAGTGCAAGTATGTATAGCAGAGGCCATGGAGGTCCGGGGGCCCTACTAAGGGTCCCTAAAGTCACTTTCCATCAGCCTTTCCATGTCTGTTTTATATTTGTTTCATTTTAGTGAGGGGCCACTCATTGAAGATGCAGTTTCAATTCGACACTGTTCTTTGGCAATTGCTGAGTAAATGAATGTTGCATGTCCTCAGTGTAAGAAGTAAGAGAGAAACCATAAGATCGAATAAGCTTCATGACTGGTGATATACAGACATTGAAGAAGGTAAGATTCACAGTAGTGGAAAACTTTCCTCATTAGAGTTTACAGAGGATCAAAAAGAAAGAATGTGAATGGCCTCTGCATGTCCTGGTAGATACAATGTGATCCAGCATAACACTTTATCATGTATAACTGCTACTTTGAGATTGGAGGAAGTCTCAACTCAGGTTGAGGCCGGGATCAGAAACAGTCAAATTAGTCAAAATATTCAGCAACTAGTAAATGAGGCTGTTCCAGTGGATAACATATTAAGTCTGGCTCTTGAAAGAGCAGCAACCCTTTGCTCAAACTCTATGCCCGAGCCAGTCAAGGTTTACTCTGAGCTTATTCAACATTCTGGGGGCTGCTGGGGGGGAAGAAGAATCACAGAGAACAACTTTAAATCACCTGTTAGAATTGATACTACAGGAGATTAGGAATATGAAACAAATTCAAGCACAGGAAATGTTGTCCCTTCAGGAGAAATTAGCTAAGATAGATGACAGTCTGACCCAGATTTCAGGGTGATTCTATGCAGTAGAAGAAATGGTGTCAGATCTTGAAAATAAGCTGGCTCTCATGTTAAAACAGTAATGGAAATGCAAAGAGAAGTGAACTTCCTAGTAAATAAAATTGAGAATTTGGAAAATAACTCTAGTAGGTCTTTGTTGGCATCCCTGTGGGTTGTGAAATTCAGGAGGGCCGTGTTATGCCAATTCAATGTATCGAAAAACTTGATAAGGTCACATATATTGCCTAATTTGCCAAAAACTTATTGATTATGAAGGCATACAGGGTGCCTAGTCAGCGATCAACAAGTATGAAATTTGCACATACGATCCTTGTGAATTTTGCAGATTATCATGTCAAGGAACAGGTTCTGTCGGTGGCTATATAACAGAAGTCCTTCACAACTCTTGATGGGAAAAAATATCAAGTTTTTTAAATATGTCAATCTCATCTGTTTGCCGTTGGCGAGAGTATTTGCGCTTATTTTGATTGTTTTAAGGCCAGGGGCGCTCAGGCAGGCTTCCATAATTTGGCAATGAAAACTGAAAGTCTTATTTAAAGAACAGTTTCAGATTTTGTCATTTGCGGAAGAAGCTCAAGCACTTTTGAAAAAGGTCCAGAAACAGACAGAATGATAAGGCTTATGATTAGAGATGTCCAATTTTGGAATATTGTATGTAATGTATTCATGTTTTGTGGACATGGGGTTTAGACTAGGTCTAGATTAGAGCTTTCTTCTTTTTGTGTTTTCTCTTTTTCAGATTGGTAAAGAAAGGGTCTAGGGCTGCGGGGTGTGGGTAGAAGGGTCCTCTCATTCTCCTTGTGAGCGGAAGTTCAAATCCAGGTCATGGCGCCAGCTAGCTGTAGCTTTGGCCTACTGACCACGGGGGTATGGCAGGCAATGACGCTTTTTGGAATTCACAGTGGCAGGCAGGTAGCATGTGGGGGGAGGGAGAGTGATCACAGGGGTGGCTACTGATAAAATGGGCAGTGCATATGACCTAGGTGAGTGTGAGAAAGTCATCCTTTTATCCCTGATCAGACCCATTTTTTGATTGATACTGGTGGTAAATGCTTACCAGACCCAGGGCAGTGCTCTGATTATAAGGAATATGGTCATTAGGTTCAATTACAATTGGTACTGACAGCATAGCTGTAAGTCAATAGTATATAATAGAGCAAGTAGGTTTAGAGGCCCAGTAGACTTAATGCACTTAAGTGCACACTACTGTGTTGCCTGCTGTCATTTTAAAGGCAGCCCTGCCTTTCATGCTGCCTTTAAATTAAACTTATATGCAAATTAGTATTATTACTTTGGAAATAAAGATACTTTCAAAGTTTCAAACTATCTTATGTTTTCATATGTCACCTCTTAAGGTCTCCCCTAGGTGCCCTAGGGGTAGGGTGCCTTGTAACTATTAAGCAGGGACATTACAAAATATGTTTTATATGCCCTAGTGGGGAAAAAACTGGCAATTTCGTTTTTCCCCATTGTGGCAAAATGGCTCCTTAGGCTAACATGGGAGTATGTTATTAAAATATAGCTATTGAAAGAAAGGAGCTGAACAGATACTTCAAAGTATCAAAATAATAGTTAGAATAAATCCAACAACTTGCCACGGTTGGATTTATTAAAACTATCACAGAAATTAAGTTATAGAACTTTCTTTTCTGTAAGCCAAAATCCAGCCTTCCAGCAGCCCTGCTCTGATGGATCAGCCTCTGCCAGGCTGAGCCAAGCTATCTTTAATGAGGTGTGATGTGGCCTGACTAGAGACAAAGGATTTCCTGTGAGAGGAGAACTGCAAGCTACATAGCAAAAGGCAGGATAGTGGTTGATTAGCCAAACTGGCCTACAAAAAGAAAATGACAGGTTAGGGCAGCACTGGCTCACCCCCACATCCTGTACACCCAGCCAGACAGGAGTCCAACTAATTAGATTACTGAAGGGGACTGTTATGGAATCTTAGCCACACATGTGGGTTGGCTTAGCCAGATCTAACCCTCCAGGAGAATTTTGGAAGAATAATACTTTCTGGGACAAGAACATGCCACACTTTTGGGGAAGTAGTCATACCTAAGGGTGGCAGCCTGTATCCCATTGGTCAGGGGTGCCACTCCTGCTTGAGGACCAGGAACACTTAATAAATATGGAAAAGATGCATGGCAACTCAGATCCCCTGCTTGAAACAAAAGGGAGAAGAAGGACTGCCCTACCGGAACCCTGATCTGTACCCAAAGGATTGCACTCTGAGGAACTGCACCTGCTGCATAATCTGGAACTACAGACCTAAGGACTTTTCCTGACTTCACAAGGAGTGGACTCCCTGACAAAAAATAGGTTAACAGAGCTCACCTGCACCATCTTCACCAAGATGTCCCTAGCTTGGAGTGTGTCCAGTCGACTTTAAAGGAGCTGGACAGGTGCATTGTGGGAAACATAGTCCCATCCTCCCAAGGACCATCTCAGAGCTTCTAGACACTTGTTTTTCAACTGTGGACAGTTTGGAATCCCAAAAGGACATTCTGGAAGGAGATCCAGAAGTTTGGAGAAGATTGCAGAATTTTTGTCAAAAAGCTCTGTTAGAAATGGGGGTCTCTAGTTGGCAAGGGCTTGCACCTTTGTCCCAATTGGGACCCTTCTTCCTAGGCAGGATAAGGGAGGTATACTCCTAAAATAACCCCTGCTCACCCCCTTGGTAGCTTGGCATGAGCAGTCAGGCTCATCTTACAGTAATATAGTGTAAGCACTACAAAAGGACACCACACCAGTTTAGAAAAATATCCAATATTTTTATATGCTTAAGACAAGACCAAAACAATAAAAATCCACAATACAGTATTTAGAAATCTTCAGTTATCAAAATAATCTTGAAAAACAATTCCTTGATGTCGATAGCTCCGTCCGGGGCTATCAGGCCGCCGTGAGCAAACAAATCCAAACAGTTCTGTCTGACAGCGGCGTCGCGGGCCAGCTAAGGTCTTGGGAAGACCCGCAAAACAGTACCTTTCAGAAATGCAGGGCGTCGATGACCTCTCGTTGAGCTTCCGAAAACACGGTGCACGCAGGTGTCGGTTCCGGAGGTCAGTGCAGGAGTTGTCGGGGCCCTCGAAGTCACACGCATTGCAGATCGACCTCCTCCTTGGTGAAGTCAGGAGCGCTGGCGTCGGCCGGCGTTGGTTGTTGTGGTGTGAAGTGCAGCGGTGCGGCGTGCAGTGCCCTCAGGTCGCGGTGCGAGCAGCAGCTCGGTGGCGGCGTCAGATGGCCTTGTTGGTGAGACCAGGGTCATGGTGGTCACGGTGCTGGTAGGTCATGGTGCAAGCAGTGGCGTCGTCGTTTCTGAAGCTCTGTCATCGGCTGACGAACTGGAGTCGATGGCACCGGCGTCGGTAGGCAAAGGCTGCGGTGCGGGATGAGGGCGGTGCATCGTGTCACTTTACGAGCAGTGCCCCCAAACCACGGTGCAGGCAGCGGCGTCGAGTCCGGCGTGGAGCGTCGTCGTCGGGGATACCAAGGCGTCGTCGTGAAGCGAGGCGGTGCGGAGTGTGGCGCCCACAGGTCATGGTGCAAGCAGCGGCTCAGTGGTGGCATCGTCGGTGAGACCAGGGTCGCGGTGCGGCATTGTGGCGGTGCCCTCTGCAGTGCCTTCAGGACACGGAGTCAGCAGCGGCGTCGTAGACAGCGTCGAGCTTGAAGTCTTTGCTGTTCCTGGGACTTATTGAACAGGTGGCAAGCTCTACCTCAAGCCCCTCACAAAAGTAGATTGCAGAAAGTTCAGTCCAGTTCTTTCACTGCCCAAGACAGAAGCAGCCACTGCAGGCCAACACAGCAAAGCACACAGCAAAGTGGTAGTTCCTCCTCACAGCTTCTCCAGCTCTTCTTCTTGGCAGTCTTCTTGATCTAAAAAAGTTCTAAATTCTTGGGGTTTGGGCCCCAATATTTATACTAGCAAATCCTTTGTCCTCTGAAGGCAGAGGGTTCTGTACCTAGTTCAAGCCAGTCCTGGGTGCATCCTGCCAGTGTGCACCTTCTTCTTTTGTCAGTGTGGGCAAGGGTCCTCAGACGCGCCACAGGAGGTGGAGCCAGCATTGTGGAAGGCAGGAACAGCCCTATTTAGGCCCAGGTGCTACTACTCCCACCCATCTACATGTAGATAGGTCTATTCAGCCCTGTGCTGACTCACCCTGTCTCCTGGAGTCTCCCCAGTCCCTGTCACTCGCAAACCAGACAGACAATACACAAGCTAGCAGAGGCAGGCTGGATGGTTATGTAAGAAAATAACTACTTTCTAAAAGGGGTATTTTCAAACACAGAATGTTAAAACCAACTTCACTAAAAGATGCATTTCAGCATTCCGAGTTCAGGCATACTAAACTCGAATTTCTACCATGTTCCCTGGGTCAGTTAGGATTATAAGATGTTATATTCAAACTGCCCATTCAGGCCTATGGGGACAGGTAGCCTTGCAATAGTGAAAAAAAAAATAGGATGTAATTCACTATTAGTCATGCCACACACACCAGGGCATGTCCTACCTTTCACATAAAATGCACCCTGCCCATGAGGGTACCTTGGGCCTACCTTAGGGGATACTAACATGTAGAAAAGGGAAGGTTTAGGGACCGGCAAGTGTGTGCACTTGCCAAGTCGACATGGCAGCCCCAGGCTGCACACAGGCTCTGCAATGGCAGACCAGAGTTACACTTTACGGGCTGTTTGCGTGGGTGGCACAATTCAGTGCTGCAGCCTACCAACAGCATTTGATTTATGGGCCCTGGCTCTCGCAGTGCACTTTACTAGGGACTGACACATACATCAAATAGGCCAATCATGGAAACACCAATCCATAACACATTTTACGACAGGAGCACTTGCACTTTACCTCTGATCAGCCGTGAGAAAGGTACGCAGAATCATTACACCAACAAAAACAGAGGCAAAACAAAGAGGTCAGAAAGCAAAAACTCAGGGTAAACACGCCAAAAGATGCCAAGTCTAACATATGTCCCCTCCAGATGAAAGTAGGGAGAACTACCCACCCTCTTGGGAGTTCTCTTCACTAAGGCGGAAGAACCTGGACAGACCAGCTGCGTTGGCGTGTTCTGTGCCAGGGCAGTGTTCCACTGTAAAGTCCATTCCTTGTAGGGAGATGGACCACCTCAGCAGTTTTGGATTCTCACCCCTCATTTGCATCAACCTTCTGAGGGGCCTGTGGTCTGTCTGAACCTGGAAGTGAGTCCCAAACAGGTATGGTCTCAGCTTCTTCAGTGCCCATGAAAGGAATCAAAACCCTAATTTAGATTTAGGACCTAATTATTCAGTTTTATCTGTCACGTGCCCACACACTGTGAAATATTATGTAAAGACAGAAAAACAGTATAATGCTGTTTAAACATGCATGTTAATGTTGCACAATTGTATCTGGAAATAACCTACAGCCTGCTTTCAAAAAAAGGTCTCAATGCGGTTTGGTTTAAGTGTTTTTTCCTCTTCATTGTATTCGAGCTGAGAACGTCCTGCCTAGGATATGTTACAGGAAATTCAGAGCAGCAAGAATGTTTTCCATTGTAGTCTGTTAGTTTGGCATGAGAAGTCACAAACAACAGGAAAGAGCTGTTCTTTAAATAAATGAATGTAATCTGGGTGGGACATAACGGAAAAGCAGGAAGCTTTTTCTATTGTGAACATTGTATTAAATATGGATCTAGACCAAAATTAGTATTATAAGAAGTAGATCCGAAGTGTATGTTAGTTGAGACTGACTGGTGCTTCGCTCATAGCACATCACTCTCCCAGCTGAATTAGCCTGGCATGTACAATAAACCTTTTTGTACTCCCTTTTGTTGCAGATGTGGTGATTAAATGATTTGCACTGCTTAAAGGATTGGTTCCCGACACCCAGACCACAGCAAAAGCTTCCCTTTCTATGGCACTCCATCTATGTTCCCTGGGGAGTAGTCTCCTGCTAAGGAAGACTACAGGCTGGTCTAGGCCCTCTTCGTTCAGTTGTGAGAGCACCGCTCCCACATCATGCTCTGAAGCGTCAGTCTGCACGACAAATTCCTTAGAGAAGTAGGGTGCTTTGAGCACGGGCGCCGTGCACATGGCTGCCTTCAGGGCATCAAAAGCTTTCTGGCAGGACTCAGTTCAGATCAGCTTTGGGATGCTTCCTGGAAGTCAGCTTGATTATGGGGGAAACAATGGTGCCCTTAACAAACCTCCTATAGTACTCGGTGAGACCTAAGAAGGCTCTCACCTCTGTCTGGGTCTTGGGGGGCTCCCAAGCCAGAATGGTGTCAATCTTGGGTTGTAGTGGCGCCACCTGGCTGCTTCCTACTGGTGTCCCAAGTACACCACAGAACCCTGCCCGATCTGGCACTTACCGGCCTTGATCGTGAGGCCTGCCCCTTGCAGAGCCCTCAACACTTTACCGAGGTGCTGCAAGTGTTCTTCCTAGCTGGAACTGAACACAGCAATGTCATGCAGGTAGGCGGTACTGAAATCCTCCAGTCCAGCCAACACCTGGTCGACCAACCTCTGAAAGGTGGCAGGATCATTCTTCAACCCAAAAGGCATCACCCGGAACTCGTAATTACCTTCTGGGGTTGAGAATGCTGACCTCTTCTTGGCTCCATCGGTTAAGGCAATCTGCCAGTACCCAGACGTTAAATCAAATGTGCTAAGGAAGCGGGCAGCTCCCAACCAATCAATGAGCTCATCAGCTCTGGGGATGGGGTGCGCGTCAGTCCTAGTGATGGCATTGAGCCCACGGTAGTCCACATAAAACCGTAGTTCTGGAGTGGCACCGGGTGCAGCAGCCTTTGGGACCAAGACCACTGGGCTGGCCCAAGAACTGTTGGAGGGCTTGATCACCCCTAACACCAACACCTTAGAGACCTCCTCCTTGATGCTGGCCCTGACCCGGTCAGTCAACCTGTAAATCTTGTGCTTCACAGGAGGGCTGTCACCAGTGTCCACATCATGGGTACACCAGTGAGTAACACCTGGGGTCAGAGAGAACAGTGGGGTGAACAGTCCCCCTGCTGCTCTGGGGTCAGTATAGGGGAGAGGACCACACCTTCCACTCACCCATCGTGCACTTTGGTAGACAGGAGGTCAGGGAGAGGCTCACTATCCTCTTCCACCCCATCATCTGTCGCCAAGAGCATGCTAACTTCGGACCTCTGGAAGTGGGGCTTGTGGCGGTTCACGTGGAGGACCCTCAAAGGGTTCCTGGGAGTCTGCAAATCCACCAGATAGGTGACGTCACTTTTGCGCTCCACCACCTCAAATGGTCCAGTCCACTTGTCCTGCAAGGCACAAGGTTCCACTGGGGCCATGACCCACACTTTTAGCCCAGGTTGAAATTTGACCAGTGGCATTCTGGTCATATCACTTCTTCATTTCTTCCAAGCTTGCTTCTAAGTTTGCCTGAGCGAGTTTGCTGAAGCAGGCAGTTTGGTTTCTAAAGTCCAGCATGTAACTAAACACATCCTGGGGAGTTTTCTTGGGAGCTGCCTCCCAGCCTTCCTTCACCAAACTCAGAGGTCCTCTGACAGGGTGGCCATACAAGAGCTCAAAGGGACTGAACCCAAGAGACTTCTGAGGCACCTCCCTGTATGCAAAGAGAAGGCATGGCAAGAGGATGTCCCACTTACGCCTCATGGGTTCTGTTAGACCCTTAATCATGCGCTTCGAGGTCTGGTTGAATCTCTCCACCAGACCGTTACCTTGTGGGTGGTAAGGAGTGGTGAACTTGTAGGTTACACCACATTCCTTCCACAGGGATGTCATATACTTGGATATGAAATTGGTCCCCCTGTCAGAAGCCACCTCTCTGGGGAACCCCACACGGGAAAAGATCCCCATTAACGCCCGGCCCACCACTGGTGCCGTCGTTGTCCTGAGAGGTATTGCCTCTGGGTACCAGGTGGCATGGTCCAAGACCAGGATGTACCTGTTGCCCATGGCTGACTTGGGATCCAGTGGCCCCACAATATCCATCCCTACCCTTTCAAAGGGTGTTCCAACAACTGGCTGGAAAAGGTTGGAGAGGAGCTTTGACCTTCCTCCCACTCTTGCCACTTGCCTGGCACGTTTGGCAAGACCTGCAGTGTCCATCTGACTGCCTTCGCATTTGGGGCCAAAAAAAGTGGGTGACAAGCCTGTCAAAGGTCTTGTCCCACCTTAAATGTCCTTCCAAAGGCACGTCATGAGCCAGACCCAGTAGGAAGGTCCTGAAGCGCTGGGTTACCACCAGCACACGGGCTGACGCAGGCTCAGCAACCTTAGGCTCACTATAGAGGAGACCATTCTCCCAGTAGATCAGATGTGATCCGGACTGATCACCAGCTGCCTGGTCTGCAGCCGCAGACCCTCCAGAGAAGGGCACTCTTTCTGCTCCTTGCTGAATTCCTCCCTGGTGGGACCCCCTTCTTGCTGCCAATGGGTCAGCTCAGAGATGTCCCCCAGCTTGGCTACTTGTTCCCCTGTAGGTACCGGGGCATCCCCCTCAAGGTCAGCCTCCTCCCGGTCCATGGGAACTTCAGGGGCCGGTTTCCCACGCCCCCTGCCCTTTCTCTTGGCAGGGACTTGGGCCATTGTTTCAGGCTCCAAGTCCTCTTGATCACCCTTTCTGGCTGCCATTGACCGAGTAGACACGCATGCCCACTCTGGCAACCCAAGAATCTCCAAGTGAGACCTGAGCTCAACATCCTTCCATAAGGACTGCTCCAGGTCGTTACCTAGCAGACAATCTACAAGCATGGTAGGGCTCACAACTACCCTCAAGGGAAGTGAGACCCCCCCCACTCAAAGGGATCCTGTGCCACCATACACTGTCCACAGCAGCTACTTGGTGGAATGCCCCTAGGACTACCTGCTTCTCAGAGACCATGTGACACCGGACTGAGGTCACACTGGCTCCAGTATCTCTGAGAGCCTCTACCCTTTTCCCATTGATGGTCACCCAAGTGCTGTATTTCTTTGTGTTAGGGGGAACCTGGTTTCCTGGGACCATCTCACTGTCCCCTAGTGAGACGAGGGTCATTTCTGTGGGATCTCCACCCTCCTGTGGGTAGCCCTCCTCCCCAAGCACTACACTAGCCAACACCTTGGTTTGCCCACTGGTGGGTGGCTGCATTCCCTTTGGGCACCTGGGGTCCCCCTTCAGGTGACCCACCTGGTCACATGAAAAACACTTGCGGGGGCCGGTCTCAGCAGGCTTTTCTGTAGAGACCCCTTTCTTCTTATCTCCTGGGGGATGGGAACCTTTACCCCGGGCATTAGTTTGGGGCCCTTTAGAGAACTCCTGTGCTTTACCCTTATCCTCCCACTTTTTTGCTGGGGACCCTGCCCACCTTTGGCTGAGTCTTCCCCAAATGCTTTCTTGAGGACCCTGGTACTCACCCAGGGGTACGCCTCCATAACAAGCTTCCTGGGGTAAGTTAGCTTACTATCAACTAGGTGCTGGTGTTGATCTGCAAAACAGACTAGACAAGTGCTCCTATGCAATCAAATTGCAGAGCCCCTGAAAATCTGTCAACATTACTGCCCTTCACCCAGCCATCCAGCAACCTGCAAAACATATCCACACATTCCAACCAAGTGTTGGCCTCAGACTTTTTACTGGACCTAAATTGATCCCTGTACTTCTCAGGAGTGAGGCCATACCTAGTGAGAAGGACCTTCTTCATATCAGCATAGGTGAGGTTAGGCCCCTTACCCAAAGCTGTCAAAGTATCCCTGGCTTCCTCTGGAAACAGAGGCCACAATCCTGCTCCCCAATTCATCTCAGGGACCCCATTCATATGTATCGCTGCCTCGTAACCCTGAAACCACCTCTGTATGTCATCCCCCTTTTTGAACTCTCTGCCCACATTTTTAGGGATATGTAAAATTCTGTCTGCCTGTCCTGATGGATTGCTGCCACCATCTGAGCTGGGTCTACTCCTTTGATCCAGCTCCTTCATTCTAATCTCATAATCTAACAACATTCTTGTCTCTTCCATGGCTAGTTGGAGCTTCTCTAACTCAGTTGCAACCTACCGTGCATCTTGCCTGTCCTCCAGCTCCTCTGGGGACCAGCTGCTGCTGCCTGGCCTGGCGGGTGCCCCCCTCCTAAAAGCACATCCACCCTAGAAATAGGCTACTCTGCCTCTCCACTGAGACCACCAGACTGCTCACTGGCCTGTCTGGCTGCTACCCAGGCCCTCAGCGCCTTTTGTAGCTCGTCCTTCCTTGTGAGGCCTCTGACTTGGACTTTCAGGTTCTTGCAAATTGCTTTCAATTCTTTCACATTGTAGGATTCCAACCTATCCTCCTCAAAGGCAATGTCCATAGATGCAACAGATGATGCTCTTGATTCAAGCATGATGAAGCAGCAAGTTTAAACTGGCAAGATCAAAAATGGGCCATAAAGAAAAAGAACAAGTATGTGGTATGTAGTGGTCTGCGATATGGTAGTAGTGCACACCAATCACTGCAAGTCAAGGGCAAACACAAGTCCTATCCTCACCGCTGACAACCAATGTTAGAAATGGGGGTCTCTAGTTGGGAAGGGCTTGCACCTTTGTCCAAATAGGGACCCTTCTTCCTAGTCAGGATAAGGGAGCTACACTCCTAAAATAACCCCTGTTACCCCCCTTGGTAGCTTGGCAAGAGCAATCAGCCACATCTTAGAGGCAGTGTGTAAAGCATTTACACATAACCAACAGTAATATAGTGTAAGCACTACAAAAGGACACCACACCAGTTTAGAAAAATATCCAATATTTGTAAATACTTAAGACAAGACCAAAACGATAAAAGTCCACAATAAAGTACTTTAAAAAAAATCTTCAGTTATCAAAATAATCTTGAAAAACAGTTCCTTGATGTCGATAGCTCCGTCCGGGGCTATCACAGCGTCGTGAGCAAACAGGGAAGGATGATATTAGCCTCCGTGTCTTTAATAAAATCATGGTTTTCTACCCACCCCTGCTGTGGAAAATCTGAATTTTATGGCAAGACATAGAGGCCAATATTATGCATGTTTAAAGCCTTGCTCTAATATTCCTCACAGCACACTCTACTCGTTTAAAATAAAATGTCTTAAATACAAAATCTGATGACCAATCTGCTGTTGCTAAGATACTATTCAGACCACCGCCTGTCATCAAAGCCTTAGAAGCCATTGCCCCCTTGCTGAATGGGTTCCAAAACTCGTAACATCTATTCCTGCTTTTTTCATGACCTCTTTCACTCATCTAGCCAACATAGGGCTAGAGACAGGTTTATAGGGATACCTGAATAAAATCAACAACTGCATTTCTCCTTCAACTTTCAAACTCTCTGTTCTTCTCGCATACTCATGCAAACACCTTACCACACATAACTTCCTGTTCTCATCCAGAGTAGAATTAAACATTGTTTGAGACATAGCTTTAGTCCTTTTCCTGACATTGAAACAAACTCCTTCTGCTAAAAAGCTTTATGATGTTACCTCCAGAGCCTAAACATCTAACACTCTCCGATAGGAAACTAAATAAAGTAGCATGACCAACTTGAATGGCAAACTTCTTTAAACTGAAAAATTAATTTTCCGTTTAACCAGTCAACTCCCTTAAAACCAGATCAACATCCCACAAAGATGAATACTTTGGACCCTGGGGGTATCCTCAACCATACAAATCTCAATAACCTTTTAACTACATCATGCTGTCCTACAGTTGAGCTATTCACCAACTCATGCTCGGCAGAAATTGCCGACCTACTGAGATTCATTAAGCTGTACAAATTTACTTTCAAATAAACCTATGTCAAAAAGTTTACCACCTCTACCACAGGACCTGATATGGGATCCAAACTCTGTGAAACACACCAACAAAACCATCTCTTCTATGCCAACCTGTATGCCTTATATGTTCCTGGAGCCCCGGACTCCTTGATGAGCTTAGAAGCCTCTGACAATAAGCCTGATACTTTCCAAGCTCTCCCAAAATCAGCCATCCCATCAGTCTCAACTGTCCCTGCAGAACTAACTCATGTCTCTATCCCATTGCATTCACTAACAGATCGGAATCCTCCGGCAGAAGAACCGGATCGTCTATTAACAACTTGTGACATCCGGATACTGTACTTGGGATGGCCAAAAGGGAGCTACTAGCACCACTTCCACACACTCTCATCTCACTTTCAACATTAACCTCTGAATCAACGCAAATGGTGGGCATGCATTACTGTGGGCACTTTCCCAACGATACATCCACTGCTTCCGCCTTCGGATCCAGTCTCCACCTGTAAAACCTGTTCATCTGAGCATTCACCCTATTGGCAAACAAATCCACCATAATTAGACCCTGCCTGTAGTCCACCGCTCTGAGCACTTCCCTGTTTAGCATTCAATCGATTAAATCCTTCAATCTTCTGGAATTCCAATCTGCCACCGTGTTGCTCATCCCCAGTGGTATGTACTGAGCCTGAATCATAATGTCCTTGCTTAATCAAAAATGCCAAAACTCCTGTGCTAAATCCGCAAAAGCCTTAGATCGATGCCCTCCCAACTTGTTGACATACCTCAAGGCAGAAATAATGTCCATCTTTAATAAAACACGACACTTCACCTGATTTCTGACAAAACTGTTTACTGCAAAAGATCCTGCCAACAACTCCAGGTAGTTGATATGCATCTCCGTCTCTTGCACTGTCCACTTTCCCCCTGTAGCTAAGGAACCACACCTAGCTTTCCAACCCTGATGGCTAGCATCTGAGTCTATCATCATATCCGGAATGTCATAAAACAAATTACTCTTCCATTCCAGGCCTCCAAATTTCCTAGCCACCACTCCAGCTCCCCTGTCACCTCTGCACCCACCTGCACCTTCTGGGAATATCTCACCCCTTTGCGTAGATAACTGGCCTTCAACCTCTGCGATACTCAGTAGTGCAACTGGGCTGGAAACACTGCCTGAACTGATACTGATAACAAACCCAAAATCCTTTCTATCTGGCGTAACGCTACCCATTCGCTTGATAACATCCTCTTTATCTCTCCGCGGATTTTCTTTACTTTCTCCAGTAGTAACTTCAACATACATTCCAACAACTAAATCTTAAAGCCTAAAAACACAATCTCCCATGCTGGCTCCAGACAAGATTTCTTTCTGTTCAAGTACACGTCTTTCAAATGTAGATGTATTAACCAACCTCCCTTCTTTAACAGCTCTCTCAGCAAATGAATCCCTTCCATCTTGAAGTGATTGTACTGAACCTGCTCGTTCAACTCTCTCGCGTTTCTTACAGATTTCATCCCTTTGTTGTCCCCCTCCACCAAAAATATGTTGCTTACATAGACTAGATTCACATTTTTTACCTTCTTTGTAGCCCCTTTGATCTCCAGCCCTCTTACGTCCTGATCTACCATCCTCTCTTCTTACTTTGAGAATCTTAGAACACTTGGCCAACTCTCCTGTAGCGGAACCCTGAAAACATCTATCCAGTACCCTTGATCCGTCTGTAATCTCTTTCCATCAATCTAAAACATGGGCGAGTCTGCCACCCAGTTTTATAAGGATACACAAAGGGTCTCTTGCTAAACATACCTTGTTGCCCTCTTGCTCTATTGGCTCCTCTAGATCGTCCTCTTCCTCTTTGTCTCTGTGGATAGAAACCAGTTGTCTGATATCCGTGGGGCCTGAATCCATGCAAGAATGACGTTCGTGTGATTCCAAAACCATAGCCGGGGAATCGATCTGCATTATCCCGGCCCCACCGAAAACCTTTGTGATATCCGGCTGCACTTTTTGGGTAGAATTAAACGCCCCGGCATACTTTGCCATCTCCTTCATAAACGCATCTCCAAATAGCAGGCCCTTTGTCTCTTGGGCCGACTCCTTATTAGCAAGTTCTGCTAACTGTAGATCTGTCTTCCTTAGGAGACTTTTTCTATGCTCAGCGCACAAAGTTGTGTTTCTGTTTCCCAACAAACATACAGCCTGCTACACCCATTGCTGTAGCTCCAAAACCTCCACATCAGTCTACTGTTAATGCGCCTCCTCACACATGTCAAAAATCTTTGTTATGGGTCCAAAAACATCTAATATGCGATACTGACAACCTTTCAAACCCTTGTCTAGACCGCTTCTGGAAACTCTTCCTGACTTATTCAGGAACGTCAACATCCTGGAGTCTAGCTCTGGTGTAAAAGTCACCTTATTGGCCAATGATGACCTTGGGCATTCTGACCGAGGTCTAGTTCTCACCTCTTTAGGTATCTCTCGCCTAATCCGGAACTCTACATATTCCGCAACATGCCACTGAAATGACAGAAGGTGTTGACTGGAATGTGGGTCAAACAAAGTCCCCCAAGGCATCCTTCACCTGATCAACCTGATCTTTAACCTCACTTCTTCCTTAATTCTTTTGCTTCCTAGCTCCTCATCCTCCGTCTCTCCCACATCTGAAGAACACAATATCATTATGGGACAGCTGTACCAAGATTACATTTTGCGAGTCTTTAATAGCGAATTTTACCGATTCGCTATTATAGACTCGCAAAATGCAATGTATGTAGGTTTTTGCAAATATTTTGCGATTCCTACATATTCCTTAATAGCGAGTCGCACATTGCGATTCGCTATTAAGGAATGCCTTCACATTCATTCCTATGGGCCAAAAGGCCCATAGGAATGAATGGGAAGATATTCACAATTTGCGAGTACCAAATAGGTACTCGCAATTGCGCATGCAATTTCATGGGTACGAGGGTGCCAAAAGGATACCCTGCTGCACCCCTGAAATATGCATGTGGGCACATGTGTGCACCAACTTGCAGTTGGTGGTAAATTGCGATTCCATAAAGCAGGGTCGCAATTTAAAAAACGCTTACTGCATTGCAATTAGAGAATCGCAAATTGCGATTCTCTAAATGCATTCGCTAAATAGGTAATCGAAAAAAATGTTATTCCCTATTTTGCAATTACCTTTTGGGAAGATACATCCCAAAAGGCTTTTTCCCATTTGCAAACAGGCCGATTCGGGAAATCGGCCTGTTTGCGAACGGGAAAACGCTTGATACATCTGGCCCTATGTATCAGATACTGGAAGACTCATCACAGGTCACCTCTCTGTGATCCCTCTTTCTGGCCTTTATAGCCTCTCATTCTACTCCATCCGAGATGCCCTTTGTTTTTCTTTTGGACCGTACTGTCCTTTTGCCTTATGGCCCTTTTCTTTTTGGAGATGTTTCCTTTTTGGAGTCCTCTAACGACCCCCATTTGACCCTTCAGCATTAACACCCGCCTCCTCCACAGACCAAAACTGCTCATTTTTCCACTTTATTTCCACTATATTTCCTTTCTAATATAACTTTTTCCCCAACTTGATTGCCAAAGAAGAAACCCCTTTACTCACACATTCCTGTACCTTATCTTCTAAACTCATCTCTAAAGCACTACCGCTCTCCATACTCATTTTAAATACCAACCTATCCAATCCTAACAAAATCTTCTCCTACAAATTTCCACAAAAACATATCTTAATTTCTGTCATTTCATCACAGAACATCAAAGCCTAGCATTCCCAGTGCCAACTGTCTCGCTCTGCCTGATCATGAAACTGACTAGAAAACGCTTGTTCGTTCTAGCCCTAAATATGGCCCTGTCTGTGCCTTGAACAAAAGCCTCCACCTCCCAATCTAAAATGACTACCTGCTCCTCAATGCGTACAGCAGCCACACAAGTCCAAACCTACTTCAGACTCTTACGACGGTCCAGCTCAACAGTGCTCTGGTCCTTGTGGTACTCGCAACCACAGGACAAGAGTACGCCTAAGCCTGCAGAACACCTCTAAACTGAAAGCTCTGCCCTGCAAAACATACTGCAGGTAAAGTGTGCGGCTAAAACACCGCTTCCTCATGTGCTCCTTGCACGCAGCCAACATGCGCCCGAGCTGCGAGGGGTTTAGTTGACTGTTAAGCCGCACTGCTAAATGCCGCCTCCTCGTGCGCCCCTTGCATATGCCCAACACGATCCGATCTTTCAAACCACGCTAGTCATGACTGCCCAAGTCATACAATGCTGAATTGACATCCTAGGATAAAACAACCTCAGTCCTTTTTTTAGGACACTTACCAGTTACAGTTATTTCTCACCACATTGTGTCCCAAACTCCAACTATTTGAACCCTACTAGGATGAACAGCCCAAAGACTACTTCAGACGCTCCCGCTTATTATACTGAAAAACATTTCTTCATATTCTCGCTCTGCCAACTTTGTCTCAGCTGACTCGTTTTCACATACAAACATGTATGTTATGTTATGTTAGCTGATTTATAAAGCGCACAGCTGCCCCAGCAAAGGGGCGTCCCGGCGCTGCAGCATCAGAGAGCGAGCCGAATAACTGAGATGGGGAGCGGCAAAGGAAGTATCAAAAAAAAGGAGGAGCGTTAGGTAGGGGGAAAAAGCAAAGTTTTAATCGCCTATCTAAAGCCGAATAAACAGGTCATACTACGGATCTGGACAGGCAGTGAGTTCCAAAGCTTTGCTGCTAAGCAGCGAAAAGACCGCCCCCCGCACGAAGTCGTTTACTACGGGGGACAGCGACCAGGTGTTGCCCCAAGGAACGCAACTGACGCCCAGGAATATATGGAACGAGTAGATTACTAAGCAGACTAGGAGTAGCCAGCTTCAAGATCTTAAATGAAAGACAGAGCGTCTTAAATTGAATGCGCTCCCTAATGGGGAGCCAGTGAAGTTTACGAATAGCACTGACAGGAGAGCAGAAGCGCGGGAGCCCAAATAAGGCTCTAGCGGCAGCATTTTGAACGCGCTGCAGCTGTGATATTTCTGCCTGGTTAGCCCCTAAGAGAAGAGAACTAGCATAGTCCAGACGACATAGAATAGCTGACTGGACAATCAGCTGGCGTGTTGGAGGGTCAAAGAATTTAAGAAGAGGCTTAAGACCCCGTAGAAGACCAAAACAAGTGCCGGCCACTTTCTTTGTGTGATCTTGAAAAGTTAGGGCGGAATCCATCCAAACCCCCAGATTCTTTACCACCGGTTTAGGATTAGGAGCACTGCCCAAAACATTCGGCCACCAACTCTCACTCCAAAGGCTAGCGTTCTTGCCTACTAACAAAACCTCGGATTTGTTGTTTTGTTAGCATTCAGCTGTAAGCAGTTGGAAGTCATCCAGTCCGCGACGGCCGCCAGGCCATCTCTAAACCTAGAGGCACTTATTGTGGAACCTTCAGCCAGGGTCACCACCAGCTGCGTATCATCCGCATAGGAGACCATGGTGAGGTCCCACTGCCTGGCGACCGCCGCTAGAGGCTGAACATACAGATTGAATAATGACGGACTAAGTGCCGAGCCCTGAGGCACCCCCTGATCGATGGAATGGGTCCGAGAAAGAAAGGGGGGGGGCTGATACACAAAAAGATCTGTCAGATAGATATGATCGAAACCAATCCAGAGCCAAGCCAACCACACCCACCTCCACCAATCGCTGAAGCAAAATACCGTGCGAGACCGTGTCAAAGGCGGCACTAAGGTCCAGCAGGATCAGTGCCTCCGTCTGACCGGAGTCAAGAATGGTCCGTAGATGTTCCCTCATGGCCAAAAGAGCTGTTTCTGTGCTGTGGCCTGGGCGGAAACCATTCTGAGACGGGTCCAAGATGTTATTGGAGCTAAGAAAGTTCGTGAGTATGTTATGCACATGTGTTTCTGTGATCTTAGCCACCCACGGGAGGAGAGAAATAGGTCTAAAATTTTCCGGTTTAGTAACGTCAAGAAAACGTTTTTTAAGAATAGGGGAAACCCATGCCTGCTTCCATAGAACAGGGACAATGGCAGAGGAGAGAGAGAGGTTGATAATCTGACATAAAGGAGTCAAAAGAAAAGGGAACGATTCCCTAAACTGAGCTGGCTTTAAAGGATCAGCCGGAGAGCCAGATTTAACTTTCAGGCTCAACTGAGTGAGTTCATCTGGGGAGATACTAGGTATGACTGTTAAGGAAGGCCCAGATAAGGGTCTAAAAAAAGTGGTAGGAGATGGGGAGTTCCCTAGTGGAAAAGACCGGTAGATGGTACGGACTTTCTCATTAAAGAAAGTGGCCAGGTCTTCACATTGCCGATCAGATGAAATAATGGTTGCCGAGCTGTTATTGGCCCTAAGATCTTTAAGAATCTTAAAAATGCATTTAGCTGGATTGGGACTGAGCTTGATTTCATTGGCAAAACATGTCGCTCGAACCCTACAGATAGATCTGTGATATTGTTTAATCATAGCCAAGTAACATGCTTTTTTACTGGGCTCATAATCCTTTCTCCATTCTCGTTCATATTTTTTACAGGCCTTCCTTAAAATAGTCAGTGACTCATTATACCAGGGACTCAGGTTCGAAGAACGCCCCCTAGACCACTTGGCCGGAATAAGAGAGTCTAGGCCATGGGTGATCCAATCACAAAGCAGGGTATATCCTGTCTCGGCGTGATTTAAAGGTCCCAGAGGATGCAGGTCGAGAAAAGCATGAAAATCCTCCAGCCTCAGTTTATGCCATGGGTGTTTAAAAACAAGTGGTCGAATGGAGTTTTTAATGGGTTCAGAGGTCAAAAGGAACATTGTAACCAACGAATGGTCAGTCTAGCCAATGGGTTTAGGGGGCTCCACCATTGCAGTCAAAATGTTGGAAAAAATAGGATCCAGCAGATGCCCAGCCAAATGGGTAGGCCCGGGGACCAGTTGGTTAAGTTGGTAAGCAGACATGTCCGCAAGCAAGCAACAAATCTCACTATCTTGCAAGAGGTCGAAATGCAGATTAAAATCACCCAGAATACTAAAATTAGCAGTGCCCGTAGCGAGCGTGCATACTGCCTCCAGCAGACCAGTTTTAAACTTAGTAGCAGGGCCAGGTGGCCGGTAAATCAGCAGGCCAGATAGAGTCAAATGCGCACTCACAGTGATAACAAAGCGAGCACACTCACAGCCCTCAATAGCTTCTTTCAAAAAAAGACAGGTGTAACAAGATTTAAAAATCACCGCAATATCCCCACCCCTAGAGCCCCTATTACACATACGGATAGAATATCCGGTAGGTAATGCAAGATTCGGTTCAGCCACTGTGTCCTCATTGAGCCAGGTCTCAGTCAGGAAAAAAATATCTGGGGCTTTCTCTGAGACCAGGTCAAAAATTGCTAAATGATGATTAATCAATGAACGAACATTCAATAGAAGAATTTTCAGCTTTTGCTGAGGCTGAACAGTGGATGGAATTACAGGGGAAGGAGATATGAAAGAGAAATATCTACAGGATCTACAACTAAATGGTCCTTCCAAACAGTGTAATGGATATATACCACACACCTTAGCCGAGGGATTAACCGCCAACAGCTCTTCCCTTGAATAGCTATACAGCTGAGGTATCCCCGAGCCACCGTTTGTGGTGAGAGGCGACGTACAGGTGCGGACGGGCGCAGACGGGCTTGCCTTTAGCGCGCCTTTGGCGCGCCGGCTGCGCGCCCGCCCCTCGCGAATGTTATGTAGTCCGAGCCTGACGACTAGACCGCGCCAGGACACAAGATGGCGGTCTGGAATGTACCCCCAGAGGTCGATATGTGTGTGCTGGAGTAGTGAAGGTAAGCGCACTTTTAAAATTCCCCGTAGATACACATATGATTATACAGCATCAGCAATCCAAAATCTCAGCAGTCTATCTAGAATTAGCAGCAGTGAATTAAAATACCAGACCGATTTTTAAAAAAACGGCAGAAGCAGCCTAGGAGCAGCAAACAGCGCCACCACTCACCCCTGACTATTACTCAAACAAATGCTCCACCACACTTTCATTGATCAAAAATCACTTTACTTATCTTATAAGTGAGCAGCAACAAAGAAGGAAGATGGCTGCCAGACAGGGGATTATATAGCAGACTAGAATATTCTTAAAATTCTTATTCTAAGTTCTAAGTGCTGTTCTGCTGTGAGTTGGCAATAAAGAGGATGTGCATAATATTGGCCTCTGTGCCTTGCCATAAAATCTGAAAGGCTAATATTATGCATGTTCAAAGCTCATCCATTACTCTTTTTACAGCAGTTCCCCCAGGTTAAAAATAAAAACGTTTAAATACAGAATTACTTGACCTATCTGCTACCTTCATAATGCTACTTAGACTGCCTCCTGGCAAAAATGCTTTACTTGCCATAGCCCCTCTTGCCGCATATGCTCCAAAAGCTCTCACATCAAAACCTGCCATCTTCATTACCACCTTAACACACGTGGCCAAAGTGGGTGCTGACACAACTTTAAAATGTTGCCTAAAATAAATCAGCAACTGAAAACATCCCTGTTCTCTCAACCTCACAGTCCTTTTCTCATAATCCCGCAAACATCACCCACACACAAATCATTCTGTCCCACCATCCTAGGGTAGAAAAATCACCTTGGACATAGTCTTTATAAATCTCTGTATTTCAAATCTCACACCCTCAGGCTGAAAACTCCTAGAGGTCACCTTCAAAGCTCTTATATCAGAAACTCTCCTAAAAGACACCAAACACAGTAGAATCACCATCTTCCAAGAAAACAACTTCAACGGTGTAAACTAATTTCTTCCCCATCTTTCAACTTCCTTCAACACCAGCGACATATCCCATAAAGAAGCATAAGCATACTTTGCCTTAGGAGGAATCTCCAATAAAACACTTTTAATAATCCTTTTCACCAAAGCATGTTGTCCTATCAGAATCCTAGTCACCAACTCATGACCAGCTGAAATTGCTGAGCTGCTCAAATTCACCGAACTGTTAGCCAAGCCTTTCTTAAACAATTCTGTCAAATGATTCACAACCTCTACTACAGGTGCTGATATGGGATCCAAACCCTTGCAGCACACCAATTACTCCATCTTCTTCATTGCGTCCTGTACACCTTTGTTGTTCCTGGAGCCCAGGATTCCTTAATAAGTGCTGAAGCCTCCTCCAATAACCCAGATACTTCCCACACTCTCCTGAAATCATCCAACCCATCAACACCAACTGTCCCCCTTCTACAAACTCCTGGCAACCTCCCTGAGCATCCACCAGCAACTGCGGAAAACATGGTAACAACACCGGATTGTCTATCAACAGACTCATCAATTATTGAAACCAAACCTGCACCTGCCAAAACAGAATGATCAATACGAAATCCGCTGCCTCTCTCCTAACCTTCATGATTACTCTCTGAATCAATGAGAAAGGAGGAAACGCATACAACCTTCCTTTCCCCCATCCACCGGTTTTGCTTCAGGATCAGGTCTCCATATGTAGAAACTCTGCAGTTGTGCTTCAATCTGTCTGCAAATAGATCTACCTCCAAAGGACTCTATCTCCTGTCCAGACTCAGAAACATCTCCCTGTTCAACCTACAATTGCTTGCATCCCTTAAATTCCTTGAATCTGCCTATACATTGTACTTCACTGGAATATGCTGTGCCTGTACTGTAATCTCCCTGTCCAAACAGAAACTCCAAAATTCCTTTGCCAACGCCCTTGACTGAGGACCCCCATCTTTTTGACATCCTGAGCCAGCTATACATTGTCCATTTTAAACAGAACACAACATTTCTCTTGATCCTTCACAAAACTCCTCACTGTGAATGACTCTGACAGCAACTCCAGACAATTGATATGCATCACTCTCTCCGTGACTGACCAATGTCTCCCTGTTGTCACTGGCCCACATCTGGCCCCCCCAACCCTACAGACTTACACTAATTTAATTTCCACATCCGGTACTTTCCCCAAAAGTGCCCTTCAATTCCATGCTTCCATATTTATTAACCACCAATTCACCTCCTGCATTGCCTCCTGATTCATCCTTATCTTTTCTGAATACTTCACCCCATGCATAAATAGTAACCTTTCAACCTTTGAAGTGCGCTATACTGTAAGGGTGCAGGAAAAGTCGCTTGAATTGACACTGACAGGATACCTTACAACTCACTATCTGATACATGAAATCCATTCTGATTGCTTCTCTCTCTTCAACTCCTTGATTAATCAAAAGAGGATTGAACATCTCCGCTCACAATGGGTCCACAAAATCGCCCAACTCCAACGTAATCTTCCTATGCTCTAATTTCCTTTTCTTACACGCCTCACTCTCCTCCTCTGTCTCATCAAAATCCGATGAACTTATCAATTCCACATCCCCACTTCTCGATGATTTGTCACAAGCTACCACATAGTGACATTTCCCTTTTGCCTTGATAGCATCCCCTTTTGCCTTTATAGCACCTCCTGCTTCTGGTGCCTTATGCCCAGATCCTCTGTTCTCCTTTAAGATTTCTGCATGCTTTCTTTTACATGCTCTCTTTGACCCTCCATCATTATAACCACTGGCTACCGGCTCAATCTCCTCTGTAAACCAATATCTCTCATATTCTACATTATTCTAAACACCTTTCTCTCTAATATGTCTCTCTACACAACTGTCAATCTTCTATTACATCTTCTCTGCCAGTTCTCCAAACATCTTCTCCATGAACTCCCTGACCTTTCCTTCCAAAACATTTTCCCCAAGTTGTTCCATACTTTAAGTCCTCCAATTCAATTTTATCATCAAAAGACTTTACCGCTATTCTCTTCTCAACACTTCACCCCTCACAGCTTTTCATCTCAGAATAACGATCACCTCAGCCAACAATCACTACTCCCAAAATATTGTAAACTATATACAAACACAAGTCTGCCCAATCTGTTAAAATGGCCGCCGCACGCACAAGCGTACAGTGGCCCCGTTCTGACAATCTTTTCTTCACTTCGCATGAGCCGCAGAAGCTCCTGGGGTGGGTGCCTGGGAAACTGTATTGGCCTGCCCCATGCGCACTGTACGTCACAAACCTCAGATTGTGCACCCCACACATCACCTTCTTGTGCTGCCAACAACCGGTAAGCCCTTCTAATTAAAACTGCCACCATCGAATGTACTTCTGAGTAAAATACTTTAATTTAACCCTAAACAAAACATTCCATAAACCTCAAACACTGTAAAACATGCAACAGGTTGCTCTAACAATACAGCAAACAATATTAAATATATACAAATATAGCCACCCCGCAATGTATAACTTCTTAAACCAACCCTGTGCCTTCCAAACACTAAAATATCAAATACAGGCTAAAAACAAAGGCGCTGCTCTGCTCCATAGCTCCTCATCGCCCGTCACGCATTCAGAGCCCTTAAACAGTACCTCTCTCCTCATTTCCTCTCTGCCCATCACACATTCAGGGAACCCAATTCTTAAGGTTATAACACAAACATCAACCTCCACATAATACCCATACTATCCTCATTATTCCAGAACCTACATTCTCATACACATTCTTAAGTATGTGCAAGATGTACTTATCTGTGTACGAGCAGCAACAAAAAAAGGAAGATGGCTGTGGGTTCTGTGGTTATATGCATGTAGTAAAGAGTTCTAGAATGTTTAGGATGTACTGTCTAATTCTACGTTCTTGGTTTCTGCTGTGTATTAGGGCAGTAAAGGAGATAGTGCATAACAGTGGCCTCTGTGCCTTGCCATACATTGTACCTATATTTTCAGAAAACCAGCAAAAAAACGTCTTCTAATTGAAGTTGAATTCACTGCAAAGGAGATAGAGAAAACCCTTATGCATTTAACTAATGCAAAGGCATCGGAGTGATGGGATCCACATAGAGGGTTACAAGGAGTTTTACTTTGAACTGGCACCCTTTTTAATAGAAAGCTTTAATCAAATTTTATCGTGTATTTCAATACCATCTTCTTTTTCTGACCCTATAGTGATTAGCTGTGTGAAAAATGATAATACAACAAATAATCTGAACCCCTATATGCCAATTAGTCTCCTGAATTCTGATTATAAATTGCTTACAAACATTCTGTTGGCATGTCTGACACCCATTGCTCAAAATATTATTCATAAAGAACAAAAATGAGTTTTACCATCAAGGTCAATTGTAGTGAATACAAGTTATTTGGTCCATGCAACTGACTTTTTGCAGCTATTAAAGAGAAAGTATTAATATTAATAAAAGGTGCCAAAAAGGCCTTCGACTTAGTTAACTGGATGACCATATTTTTGATTCTCACAAAATATAAATTCACGTGTAGTTTTTGACAATGCTTCAAAATGTATATAAAGTGGCTAGAATAGTTATGAATTCAAAGGAGAAAGGATCTGTGGCCATTAATAGGAGTACCAGCCAGGGGTGTCCAAAGTCCTAATATTGTGTACTTTTCTATGGAGCCCCTGGTATTGAAACTACGCAACAATTCTTCAACTGTGACACCTTTGGAGGGGATGTCCAAACTTATATTGTTTGTGGATGGTATTATTCTTTATTTGAAAATGGTAAATGATAATATTGTGGGACCTTGGATAGAAATCAAGAGTTTACCATGGTGGGTTGACATAAAATGAATCATTCAAAGTTAAAAACGGTATTATTTATTAGTGAGGAAAGTGATCGTCCAAAACTTTCAAGACATCAATTTTTCCCCCAGCGACCAATTCAAAGACAACAAAACAAAATACATCTAGTCCCCCAGCACACACAATTTAGTCCAATATTTAATATCAATCAAGAATAAACAGTCATTTTCTTTGTTTCTTGTTCTTTCTTGTTCTTTTGTTCGACTGTGTCACTTCTTAGCCTTAACAGAGCCAACATGTGTTTTGTTGCACTGTAGGGAGAATAGTCCCACGATTTACTCAAGGTTAAAAAAGGTATAAACATGAAAGCCCATTGAAGCGTGATATGTGGTACTGCTATTTTGTTAGAATCCTCACATATTGACTTCAGTTGTGATAATGCAGTGTAATTAGGAAACCCTAAGTGATATTTATACGGTGGAAACCCATGCACATAGTTACAAAATGTAAATTAATTCTAAATTTTAATCTAAACATGGCTTGCAGTTACTAAAAAACATTGGTGTAACATTTGTGATTCCAGTATGTTGACTCACTAATCCTTAATCGGTATAAGTACTAAGCGTATATCTTCTTGTGCAAGTGAATAAACTTTATTCGGTCATCAGACCATAAAAGTGCAAGGTGCATATATGCAGGCCATTAAAATTTAAATATATTAAAAATCATCAGTTTCACTTAAAAAGACAGACTGAATAGCTTTAAAAACACAAACATTTTGTTAAATTTGTAACTGTACAGTGATTTTCTTAAGAAGCTGCTAGGTGATCAGTTAATATTGCCTAGTACATGAATACACAAACTAGTTTAAAAGCGATAACACTAAAAGTTGTACATTGAGCTACTGCAATGGTACTTCCACAGGCATGGGAACACATAGCAATCTAGGCCTGAGTAGTTGCTCAGTTAGCTGCGCTCCATAAGAGTTAGAATAAGCTACCCCACAATCGGAACATAGTGGGATATACCCTACTATGGGCTTATTAGGGGGGGGGCTAATAGAATACGTTTCTGGGCCTTTCTTTTAATTCCCCACATATGGCCCAGGAACTTCGCTGTTGCGCACATTGAAAATGGTCTCATGTCTGATTTCAGTATGTGCAAGGCTGCCCCATAGTCACGGGTTTAAAACTGTTTACAAGTAGGAATGAACCATTTTCTTCTAGGGCCAGGGCAGCCCAAAAAAACATGGCCAAGTGATTCAATTGGGGCAGAACAACAAGGGCAGCCTTTGATCTGTGCAACATTACCTGACAAGAGCTTGTAAATGAGTTCAGAGGTAGGGAGCCATGCCTGAATTGAATATAAAGCTTTCTATCAGCCGGCACCTGGATAAGTCAAGGTATCCTTCCAGGGGTACATACTAATTTGAAATCCATAAATTCCTCAGTGAGTCTACCCCGCCTGCTGCCCCTGATTTCGTTCTGCAATACCCAATCCCAGTACATCGTTTTAATGTGTTTCTTAGTGGGTAATACTGGAAAATTGGTGCTACTCCCCTTTACCCCAATTTCATTAACCCCTTCGCTGCAGCGGGAATTCCGCCGCAGCGCTGGGGGGTGCGGGGGGGCAGCGCGGTGGCGCTGTGCTCATGACGGAGCCACTCCGTCATGAGCCACGGTTGAGCTGTGCTCATGACGGAGCGGTTCCGTCATGACTCCGCCCAGTTGCGTTATCCCCCCGCACAGGCGGGGAAACAGCACCGCGTGGGCGGAGCAGCCGCCAACGGTCGTGGCATGACGGAACCGCTCCGTCATGAGCACACGGCAACCGTGGCTCATGACGGAGCGGTTCCGTCATGAGCGGGGAAGGGGTTAAGGAGGTTTCTAGTGAATAAACTTCTTCAAAAGCTAGGGCATACCAGGACAATTCAGGGGTGGTTGCTAGCCTCTGCCAAAATAGGAGCGGGCAGAGTCTTACTAGATCTTTAACAGATTTATTGCCCATATCCAATTTGATAGGGAAATGTGGTGTACTTGGAGAAAGAGACACTAAGTTCCTAGGGAACTTATTCTCAGTCACAGTTAAACCATTCACTTTTTCAAAACCCCACAACTCAGCCCTGTAGAGGGCGCTACTTACAGCCTTGCTGGTGCACCCGGTTTTGTGGAGAAGCAGCAGTGTTCCTTCCTTAGGGCCCCGGTTACCTGTGCAAACTTGAAGTAGGCCTTATTTAGGTGTTGTTTCCAGGCCATACCTTCTGATAATTTGATGCCCAAATATTCAAAACAACTCACTCTCTCTAAGGGGGTGCTATTTAGAATTAAGCACCCTTTGAAGGATTTGAAGGATTTGTGAGGATTCAGCATCATTAGTTTTGTTTTGGAGGTAGTTATTTCAAGGCCCTTCTCGTCACAAAAGGTCTTAAATCGATGTAATAGAGTTTGAAGCCCCACAGGTGTTTGGGGGATGAGAAGAGTGTCGTCTACGAAGAGAAGAGTTGCATTTTTCTCATTCCCTAGGGATGGCACATCTGCTGGTATTATGGCTAAGAAATCAACCACTTGGTTGATGTATAAAGAAAATAGTGTTGGGGCAAAGACATAGCCATGTCGAACCCCCTGGCTGATTTGACATGATCAGTGACTTGGCCCTGGCCACCCCATCACACCCTAGTGTAGTTATCTGCATGGAGGCGTTCAACTAGTGACAGAATTTCTGGGGCATCCCCGTATACTTCAGAACCAACCAAAGCTTGTTCCTGGGTACGAGGCCAAACGCTGAGTTCAGGTCTATGAACGCTATGTAAAGACCCTCCTTACCCAATACCACCACCTTCCAGTAGAGGAGAGGAAAGCGGAAGACCTGGTCAATCGTTCCCATTTTTTGGTGGAACCCTGCTTGTGATGGGAACAAGATGTGGTTGTCGGCCATCCAACCCTGTAGGAGGGAGCTGCAAAATACTTTTTGAATGCAATCAAGCAGGATAAAGGGCCGATAGATGGATTGCTCCTGTCGCCCTTTTTGAAGATGGGAATTACTTCAGCTCCCTTCCATGATTCTGGAATTGGGGCTCCCCCGGCTATGGTGTTAGAAAGTGCCGTTATATAGTCTGTCCAGCTGTCTTTATTAGAACGAAAAAGATCACCTGGAATCCCGTCAGATCCAGGATCTTTGGCAGGTACAAGTGCCTCTAGAGAATCCAGGATTTTCTCCTTGGAGAAGGAAATCCTTGCTGTAGGATGCGATAAATCTGAAGAATATAGCCCTGTGGTGAGGCTGAAGGTGTTGGTATATAATGCACTAAAGTGCTCTTGCCAGACATTGACTGCGATGTTATTGGCTAAAGGGGGGTGGTTTTCCAGATTTCCCCTCCTAACGAGGGCCCAGAATTTCCTGGTGTCTGAATGGGAGCAAGCCTTCCCAAGTTGTCTCCACTTCTTCTCGTCCCAATTATGCTTGGCCCTAGTTAGGGATAGTTAATATAGCCTCCTTAGATTGCGCACCAGGGGTGTGTTCCTAAGTCTGATGGCTATGGTCCTTAGTGACCTGCATTCCCGTGTGAACCATGAGGTCGCTTTCTTTGTTTCCCTCTGTTTGGAACTTGGACGGTGGGAATAGTCAACAAAGTTTCTAGCTAGATTTTCTCCGTTCATTTCAAATACTCTTGTAGGGATTGAAACACAGCCAAATGGGACTCAAGATCCTGCTTTATGGTGTTGAGTTTAAACTCATCCTCCATAACCACTGGCCATTTGAGGCACTGTTAGTCATTCGTAGGTATTACCTCCTTTGTGATCATTATATCACGCTCAAACTTAGCGGATTTTTGTCACTATAGCAATTTTTAGCTCTGGTCATATCAATTACAGTTGACCACTGTCTGAGGTCCACAAGAATGTAATCAATATGACTAGCAGCAGTGGGGCCAATAAAAGTAAGTTTCCCTCCTCTATCCGAAAGTGTTCTTCCATTCGCAGCCCGCAGCCTGTGTTCTAAAGTCAATGCATTCATTTGTAATGCTGAGTGTGACCACTTTTTTATTGGTGGGAGATCAAGAGATGGAACTAACCATAGTTTGTCCTCCTAGCTGACATCATGGATATCTTCCCTGTCTAGGGGCTAAAAGGTTACATTGAATTAGCCACCTATGATTAGTGGATGCGCAGCCCACCTTGTATCCAGCAGCTCATCTAGGGTTTGTAAGGTGGGAGATTTGCCTCCCCTGGTGCCTCGCGCATAGACATTGTAAATGTCCATAGTCTTGCCTGATCTACCCCTTAGCCTGACCGCTAAGATATCTGAGCTATTAGTGGCAAGCTCTTTGATATTGCAATTTAGCTCAATGCTGATCAAGGTCAGCATTCCTCCTGATGGCCAGCCATGTTTGGATGCTACTGCCGGCTTGTAGAATGTCACGAAACCTGGCACGAACGTAGGTGTTAGGCTCCAGGTTTCTTGCAATATGCAGAGGTCATGTGAGTTAGTAAACTCAATCCACTGGGGCAGGCATAACTTATTCCTTACACCAGTCACATGTCCTGGTTTCTAGGGCAATTAGATTCTGCTTTATACTTTCATCAACTGGTGATAGTTTTATTGCGTCTACAAGGGCTGTTAGCCACAACGCTTCTCCTGCCTCTCAGGATATCATCCCTTTTCACAGACCTGCACCCCATTACGTGCCTAATCCAATGAATGGTTTTGTTCTTAAGGGACTCCACATTCTCATATTTTGCAAAACTTCCGGCTTAGAGGACATTTGTCATATAGATTATGTGATGTTAGGAAATGGGCAATTTTAGCTGGGGTCTTAGTTGACTGGGTGTCTCGTCCCCCTTGCTTTTCTAGGGGGGAGTGATAGATATACAGCTGCCCTTACGTGTGCCATGAGTTCTTCCTTAGCCCCATCCCCTCTCTGTTTGTTTAACCCTTGGTGGTATTGTGCCATTAATGGCCTGTGTTTCTTGCCGATGGTGTGATGGAAGCTGATGGAGCTATATGTGAGGATTGTTTCCCGTTGGCAGCTGCCCTCGGTGATCCTTCAACTGGTAAAATATCTAAGCTGCACGATCTTTCTACTCTATCAAGCAGCTTGTGGATGAGCCCAGTGAGAGTCCCTATTGAGGCGTTGAGAGCAGTAATTTCCCTCTATAGGTTTATTTTTGAGGTAGAGATTTCTTGGTCATCTATCCCTCCACCCCCAGCCAGGAGGTCTTGTCTGCGCTAATGTCCTCTATGTCCTCCTGATCCCCTGCCATGGTGATGGTTTCTAATGGATCCGGTGAGTCTAAGAGAGGTAGAAATCTATTGCTGCATGGAAAGTCGACAGTGGACACAGGCACATCACTGCCCATACTAGGCAAATTTTTAGGCGATGTGTCAGAGGCCTCTGATAGCTGTTTCCTACTAAGTAGCTTTTTAAACATACTCGGAAAATGCCCAGATTTTATGGGGCTAAAACATGCAGATGTGGCCTTTGGAGTGGGTGCACTATTGGTGGCAGTCGAATCAAGGAGCTCCTCACACTCAATCAGCAAATCGTCAATTCGGTCGAGCTCGTCAGTCCCCGCCATGGGGCTCTGGGCTTTTTTTTCATTTTCTTTAGTCTCTTATAGGCTCCTCCCACCCCTCCCTCTGCTACTTTCCTCTTCCCTATTCCACCCCAGTGGCTGGGAGAGAGAGAGAAGGAAAGCAAACTAACAGGGGGAGGTGTAGGATTCTCGTTATCGCTCTAAGGCACACACAGTACCTTAATTAGTTGCAATGTCATCAATCCTCTGAAGCAAGATTTCAGGGGGGTGGCCCAGCCTATCCTCTTCCGGGCTATGGCTGGTGTGGACGGGCCCGCCCTTGGCCTTGCCTGCACGTCCCGCGCCGCGGAGGGAGAGGCAGCGCTATAAGTGCGGTGACCACACCTTCCCTTGCCGTCAGTACTGTGGGCAGTTGCACCCTGGGACAGGAAGTCCCACCAGGGTGTGGAATGCAGGCAGGTAGGGCCCCTAGCAGCAGCAATGTGTCCTGTGCCGTGGGGGAGAGGCAGCGATTTAAGAGCAGTGACCACGACCCCCTCGCTGTCAGCACCGTGGGCAGTTGAACCCTGGAACAGGAAGTTCCACCAGGGTGTGGAATGCAGGCAGGTAGGTACCCCAGCCGCAGCAATGCGTCCCGCGCTGCGGGGGAGAGGTGCGCTTTAAGCGGGGTGTCTATGCCCCCCCTCGCCATCAGTGCTGTGGGCAGCTGCACCCTGGGACAGGAAGTCCCACCAGGGTGTGGAATGCAGGCAGGTAGGGCCTCCAGCAGCAGCAATGCATCCCCTTCTTGTGCAAAAGTCTAAGCACTCATACATTGTGTCTTTGAAATATATCCATTGTGTCACCTCTAAGCACGTCCAATAAGTGAGGTTAACACTATGCACCCATAATCATAACAAATTCAAACAGTGATAAGATATGTATATTTACAATACCTAAAGCTTCTTTCAAAATACCTAGAAGGAGAGAAAATATCAACAAAAACAAAAATGTCAATAAAGTTTCATAGACGAAAACTTGCTTAACGTCAAGAATGAAATAGGTTAATATAAAAGGCAAACATACCTCCTTGCCAGTTGTAATTCCGTCCCGTAAGTCCCGATATTAGTTATGAAAGTGAAAAGACTCTTGCTACTCCCGATCCCTATTTACGCTGGGAATATCCGAAAAAAGTATCTAATATCAGTCGGTATGAGGTGCCCCGAATATGGGGAATCCTCCACCCTTGTACCCATTCCTTTGAAAAGGAAAAAAGACCCCATCAACATCCTGTTGATATGAGCTCTAGATTAGCTCGAAAAATATTTGTGTCATCCCATTAAAAAAATGAAAGTATAATGCATACTGGTACGTCTGTAGGACCCAATCTGTTCCGCAGAGTGCAGCTTGCTACTGTGTGTGCGTACTACAGTGTTTAACATTACTTATGATGCTATGAAATAGTGAGAAGGAACTATCCGTTCAGGAAACTTAACCCGTGAGGCAGAACAGGCACCTTTAGTAAGTGTATAAATGCCACTTAAAACTGTTACACTCGATACTGTATCAGTCGATTATGTGGATGGGAATCTTTCTCTTCTTAGAGCGGCGTAAATTATTCTGTAGTGTTATCCATCTGCATTGTCATATTTTATTCTCCGTTAAAATTGTGTAGTCAAATAGTTATAATATGAACCTGAGGCCAATGTCAGTCATTCCCCATAATTTTTAAAAGGCAGAATAACAGAAATGTGTGCATAATCGAAGATATAGTTACATAATATATAGGGTGTCTTAAGTCCATCCCACCCGTAGGATATTTAATGACCCCATATGGTGCTGTAAGAGGTAACACAAGGGAAATTGCAGATAAGTCAGCTGGTGTAGCAGCATAACAGAACATATCCCATGTAATTCCCAACACGCAAAAGACTGCTTAGCATATTTGTATTCAATATTGGACTAATTTGCATGTGCTGGGTGATTGCATGTATTTTGTTTTGTTGTCTTTGACCACACATTAGGGTAGTTCTCCCTACCTCTTTAGCACCGTTGATATTTACAACTACTCAAACATATAATCTTGAAGACTTCCCTTTAGGGCACCACTTCCCTACGAATTCACCATCCAATCTCTTGAGCGTATTTAGGAATAGTTGTTACATCCAACATTTAGATCTATATCATTTGAATTACATTTCTATGCTTAAAAAGGTTTGAAATGTACTCAACCAATGGTTCTCTCTACCGCTATCCTTCATTGGCCGCGTCTCCCTCATCAAAATGTTGATTTTACTTTTATTCTCATTTTTGTTTGTCAATGTCCAAATTAAGTTTAAATGCAAATATTTTCAGGAAATGTATACATTATTTTATACATTTATTTGGAATAAAAAGCAACCGCGGTGCCATTTCCAGGGCAGGGGCAGGGAGAGGGGCACGGGCAGCAGGCAGCGCAGGAGCAGGAGGCAGTGCAGGGGGTACAGTACCTTGACCTAGGGGTGATACGAAGAGGGGTGGCCCAGCTCAACCTCCTCCATGCTTTGATGGGCACGGTTGGACCCGCCCATGGCCCGGGCTATGCCCACACGCGTCCTGTGATGTGGGAGCCACAGGTGAAAATTATTCTGTGCCGGTAGGCAAGAAAAAGTGACTACCAGCTGGCCCTGCCTCTGGGACTGCTGGGAAGCGCAGTCCGGTCTGGCCAGAGAACTCAGTGAAGGGAGGGAGTCCTGGGTGTGGCTCTCTCGTGCTGGTGCAGGCAGCGCTGGTTCAGGCAGGAAACAGGAGGGGAGGCGCCTCCTGCAATGAAGGCAGAAGGCAGGCACGATTCATTTGGGCACAATGCTCATTTCATAGAAATTAAACCTCAACAAGTTACAGTTAGGAAATACATTTAAAAAAAGAAGTTGAAATTCATTAAAAAAAACTAAGGTTACAGGGACGCTATAGTTAGGAAATAGAATTTAGAAAATATTAGAAATTCACTGAAAAAAACAAAGGTTACAGGGACGTTATAGTTAGGCTCAGATTTCACTCATACAAAACCAGTGATATTCAGCAGTTATAGTTACCTGAGCTAACTATAACTTATGCCCCCACAATGCAATGCTTATGACCTCACATATTATATCACTCATGACATTGCCAGTGACATCACTGATGACATCATCCACAGAACCACTCACACCACATACAACCTCTTGTGTGTACATCTCAAATGATATCACTTATGACATCATCCACAGAACCACTCACACACCCACGTACACCCCCATACAACCTCTCATATGCCCACTCACACACCCACTCATATACCCATTCAGACCCATACCAGTACTTACACACCCACTCACTCATACAGCCACTCACACAACTATTCACTCACCCATACAGCCACTCGTACAACCAGTCCCTCACCAGTACAGCCACTCACATAGTCAGACACTCACCCATATAGCTACTCACAGACCCACTTATTTACCTCGTCACTAACACAACCCCTCACACACCCAGAAAGCCTCTCATTACAGCCAGTCACTCACCAATACAAACACTCACACACTCACTCATACACCCACACAACCACTTACATAGCCATTCACACATCCATACAAGCCCTCACATATCCACACAATCTCCCATACAGCCATTCACATGCTCTCTAAAACAGCCACTCACACACCAACTCACTTAACCCAACACCCACTCAAACAGCCACTCACTCACTCACAACTTCCACACCAAGTCACTCACTCATAAAGCCATTCAGACACCCACTCACTCACCCATGCAGTCACTACACACTCACTTACCCACCATAGAGCCACTCACTCACCCATACGGCCACTGACACACCCACTCACAAACCAACACAGCAACTCAGACAGCATCCCACTCACCCCCACAGCTACTCACACACCTACTTTTATACCCATACAGCCACTTGCACACCCATACACACAAGGATAGTCACACAGCCACTCACATATTTGTTAGAAGTAGTATCACTCAGTAGTAGTGCACCTAGTATACTAATTTAACTTTTGTAGCAGGTTAGCATATGTTTAATACCCATAAACTCTTAAACACACTTACATTCACTTGATGATTTAATCAGTGATGTCATTAATTATGTCACTGACCATGTCATGAGTGATGTAATATGTAAGATCATAAGCAGTGCATTGAGGGGGTGTAAGTTATAGTTAGCTCAGGTAACTAAACTGCTGAATTTCACTGGTTTTGAACGAGTGAAATCTGAGCCTAAATAAAATATCCCTGCAACCTTTGATTTTTTTCAATGAATTTCTAAGGTTTTTCAAATTCTACTTCCTAACTATAACGCCCCTGTAACATGCAGTTTAGATCAGGATAATGTGTGTGTATTGTGTTATAGAAATTAATGATTATGTCTCAGATGCGACCCACTGGATGCATATTTAGCCCCAATGTGAGATATTGTTGCTTACCAATAAGCCACATGTCAACAAAACATCCTGCAACCAAGCAATGTGCAAGAGGTGACTAATGGAAGATGTAGCTATTGTGTGTGCTTCTGGCAAAGGCAGCATATACACCAGCTTGTACACTGATGAAGTGCCAGCAGCTTCTGTTACAGAAAAGGTGTGCTGTGTGGTGAGAGTACCACATGTATGCAATCAATGGCACCTATCATACGCGGTAAGTAGCAAAGGAATACAATTCCTCTTCCAGCCTTTGCCTTTCCTCCAGTGACTGTCGCATGCCAATAAACTAGTGCACTCTTCTTTTGATGTATCTCAGTACCTGAAGGAAGCATCGGGAGTGGGCTTGCCTCTGAGGTCCTTACATTGTTAGATATCACCCTCAGGAAAGGTTCAGTGGCCATGAAATGAAATGCTGTCAGTATTTTGATATGAGAAGAGATAGCCTGTGACTGGGCTGTCGGTGAATCAAGCTCCTGCTCCTAATGCGTAACCTTGGCAATCCCTGTCTTTTTCATGGTTGCAACAGGTGTGCTGGATGCCCTTGTCCAGGAAACTTCAGAAATAAAGGGCTCCTGATTAGGTTATAGGGTGTGGGACAGGGAAATAATCAAAGAAAAAAGAAAAAAAAACGCCTCTCCAAAATATTAAAGAATCGCTATATCGTCATTCAATATCATTTTTTTTATTTAAACATTTATATTTATTGAGACACTTTTTATTATCAAAATTCAATTAGATGTAATTGTTTTAGGTACAATTATTCTTATTTTTGCAAAACAAATCACAAAGCGCAGAATACAAAAACACAATTTCATCACTGTCTCCCCATATTGCACACAGGCATCCCCTTCTTAAAAAAAACCAATTCATTCAACCTCACATATTCTCATTCATACCATAAATTCTTTTAGCCACTGCCCCAAGATTCGGTAGTTCACCCTCAGAATTGCTCAAGTGTGGCGGAAATGAGTAAGCCCATTGGAACCCAGAGTCTAACACCGTTAAAAGTATTTTCAAATATTACTTTAACTAAAGATATCAAATCGGGCCCATCAAGCTTCCTAGGCAATAGACAGGTTAATAGTATAAATAATCAGGGGGAAAAACTGGTACTGCATCCACTATATGAATCTCGGGCTACCCATGATCGCCTCAATCGGGGCTTAATATTGAAAATAATATCAACCATTCCTGATTTATCATGTATTAGAACCACTGATCTGGTGTCGGTACAGTTTAAACAAATACCACTATACACTTCTCGTGAGTCCACTATTATAACCTGGACCACCAATGAAATTGTGAATAAAATCTTAGCTTCAAGTTTGTTTTTTCTGGAATGTGGTATTAGGATTGAGAATTGGACCCCTATAGATTACCCGCTGATCCTAGAGGTATTGGCCCCTAAGGCGGAAAAGGAGAGAATAAAGGTGGAAAGTAATAAGCCAAATTCAGTACTTAGAGGAGCGACTGGTCCATCAGCTAATCAATCGCGGTACAGGTTTGCTGATTACCAACTCCCAATGAGGGAGCTGAATCTGTGAGTGGTTACCGAAAAATAATGTCTGAATAGAGGATTGGTCCTGGTTACCAGAAACTCTTGCGAATGTGCATCGAGGACATGGAAATTAAACATTTTTAGATACAGATGTTAATGCTGTGCAATTATGACTATGCTCTTGGAATGTCCATGGGTTGACTCATCTACTGTCTGCCCCTGAAACAAATCATTTTAAAATGATTTTACAATCCTACTACTTCAAGAAACATGGAGTGAACAAAGGACCTCCTTGCATGGGTTCAATGAGTATAGTCTCCAGGCAGTACGACCCAACAAAATGGGCCATACAAAGTGTGGACTCTCGCGCTACATAGCGAGTGATCTAAACCTAGTAGTGGAAGTGGTTGATTTTGATTTGGACTGGCTACAATGTCTCGTATTATACAACACTGAATTTAGTCTAATCTTAATCAATGTATATTTAAGTGCTAGGAAAAAATAAATCTATGCAGCTGTATGCTTTACGAGATATTTTAAACTCATTAATAATCAAGCACTCTGAAGCCAGCCTTATAGTTTCTACTGATTTTAATCTTCATCTAATTCCGATTCACTTAGCCAAAGGTAAGATTAAGGGAACTGCAAAAGAGTGTTGTGATATTATGTTCCAGGCGGGGTTTAGTTTGTTAAAAGAATAATCTAGGCTCACCCAGTCATTTAAAAACTCAAAGCAAGGATCAATAATTGACTAAATGTTTATTTCAGATAATATGATAATATAAGAACAAAAGTGCCTGAATATGCAGTAATCCCCCAGCTCCAACGTGATCATAATCCTCAGATAGTGGCTTTGAATTCATTAGTGAAGTGCAATCCTAGATATAAAGAACTTCCCAATGTGGCCCACTCCTCATATAATTTGAAGAGGTTAGTTTGGCACACAGATAAAGAAGAAGAAATAATAATAGCTGTTATAAAATTAATAAAGGAAGGTGACCAGTGTGATCTGATGGATGTCAATATGATAAACAAATGGAACATCATAACTACATTCCTGGTGGAGAAATTTGCCGCCAAACAGCATAGGAAACCAAATAATCTACTAAAATGTACAAACATATGGTTTACCACCAAGCTACTTAGGTTAAAGAAATCCCTTAATAGAGCTGTTTGGGATGTGTATGCCCCTAGATTCCATCAGTCCTATCCTGTTTATAAAGAAAGTATTAAGGATCTTAGAAAATTTTATAAACAAGAAGTTTGGAAGGGTAAACTTAATTATCAAGCAGGACTTTGGAACATCTTATAATCTGCCTCCAAACAAAACAATGCAAAAAGATTTTGGGCAATAACTAACAATCTTGAAAGGGGAGGCAGCAGGGCATTTTGTGTAAATGTATCTGAGACTGGCTGGGTAACTTTTATTACAAATCAGTATGGTACGGGGTCAAGGGGCAAATCATCAAGATATGTGCCCTGGATATGTGGAAAATAATACATCAACAATTAATATGGTGAGTGGCATGCGCAAGGGGATGATTACCCCTGTGAAAATTAATTACTCCAGTCTTGATTTAAACACTATTTTAGAATGTGTAAGTTGTAATCAATTAGTAACTCTGCTGCATGGGCTTCACGCAAATGGTGCACCGGGTCCTAATGGGCTGCCTAATGCCTTGTTTCATGCCAATGCTAACATGTCGGCTGATATTCTATACAAATTGTTTAAAGAAGTACTGTCATTGGAAATTGTGCCAGCATCTTGGCAAGGTAATATATTGCAGCCTATTTATAAAAGCGGATCGGTTGACAATCCCGCTAACTATTGTTTAATCTTGTTAGTGGATGTTGATCCTAAGGATTTTGCCTCAATCCTTTTGAGCTAATTGAAAAAATGGGCTGCGCAGGAAAACATAATTCCGTTTAACCAAACTGGCTTTCAGAAGGGCCAATCTACCACTACCAACCTGTTGGCACTAACATTACTTGCAGCGTAGGCTGTCTTAAAAAAACAACATTTGTATATAGCCTTTATTGATCTAAAGGCAGCTTTTGATTCAGTGCCTCGGAATCTGTTATGGAAAAAATTGCTTGGCTGGGGTATCCCAGGGAAACTGTTAAGGGCTATTACTTTTCTGTATATGGATACCTGGGTCCAAGTCAGGCTGGGTGATGATAATTCATTATCAAGGAAAATTAGTACATATAACGGCCTAAAGCAAGGATGTGTTCTTTAAAACCTATTTTTATCAGATCTTGCCCAGCATTTAGATTCTGTAAATGCTCATGTGCCAAGGTTGGGGGGAGGTCAAACTAGCTACCTCCAATATGCTGCTGATACTATTCTTCTGAGCCACACACCTATTGGTCTCCAACGACTTATAAATGCTTTTGATGACTATATACAAAAAAATGGTCTTGAATTGAATGTTAAAAAGACTAAAATCATGAAAATTGGACTTACTAAACAGAAGTTTAATATATGGAGTGCTAGAGGAGGACCAATTGAAGTTGTCAAAACATACAGATATTTAGGGGTGGTGGTTGAAAACAGAGTCTTTTTTAAATCTCATTTTAAAGACCAAAGGGCAAAAACGTGGTTCTAAATCATGCTTTTAAAAGTTTAAAAAATAATTGAATTGTCAATCTTATGATTATATCCTTAAAGTTATGACAGCCAAGTTAGAGCCAACTCTTTTATACAGCTCTCCCATTGCCAGGGGGAAAGATGCAAAGCTTCTAGATTTACTGGTGGTCAAGGCTTTTAAATCAACTTATGGGATCCCCAGATCAGTAGGGCAAGCAGGAATAAGACTAGAGTTTGTTCTCCAAAGGCAGAGCTTGGTGTCAGCAAGAGCTTTTTTGAAATGTATGTGCTTTATGTTTTCTTCTGCCCCTGCTTCCCTAGGGAACTATTGCTAGTTTTAAATAAATAAGTTTGCTTATCCTGTTAAATGTAGATCTCACATTTCAACATGCCTAAGGGATATTGGTCTGCAAACAGCACTTCAGGAATTAATAATGCCCAATTATAAATTGATCTTTAAATAATGAATTAAAGTTGAATCCCTTAAGTTGGATAAAACTGCATTAGCAGGGAAAAAGCATGTATGGTATTTGATCAACTCATACCAGTTGTTACGTATTTAGCCCTATCTGACGGCACAATTCTTGGCTAAAATAAAAAATAGCTTTCTAAATCGACGAATGGAAATAAATCCATCAAAAAAGTCTATGCCGCCCGGGATTGAGCAGTGGGCGGATACTATTTGCAGACTATGCGGATGGCCACCAGAATCTTTAGTTCATATAGAATGTGTGTGTCCTAAATTGATTACCATTCGGTGTATGTTTTTAAAACCCCTATTTTTGAAGATTGGGGTTAGATCAGCACACCAGGCATTTATTAGGTCTTTATCTGGTGAGTCGATTCCGCTGTTGTGCCAGCTGATAGAATTTTTAGATGCAGCTGAAAAATGTTTGCTATCGCCAGCTTGAAATTTATTAAATTTGCATCGCTTGAATTTAAGAGATCCTTTGAACAGTTTGATACCTAGTAGAACAAAGTGTATATGCTATTAGGGTAATAATTAAGTAATGATCTTACTGGAATTATCTTGGGAAAGATATAATTGATGCACTTTATTATTGTCCTTGAACTATGGAATCACGGATTATGGCACGTTGGCACTTTAAAACGCAATATGTGCAACATCTTGTTATATTAATTATTGATTTTTTTTTATATATATAATTTTGTTTCCACAATGGAATTACTATTTATTGCACGATTTGTGCCACTTGAACTTAAGAGATCCTCTGCATAGTTTGATATCTAGTAGAACAAAGTGTATATGCTATTAGGGTAATAATTAAGCAATGATCTTACTGAGACTATCTTGGGACAAATTTAATTGATGCACTTTATTATTGTCCTTGAACTATGGAATTACTAATTATGGCACGCTGGCACTTTAAACTCACAATATGTACAATATTTTGCTATAATAATTTTTGACGTTTTACAAAAAAAATGTTTGTTTCTTCAATGGAATCACTATTTATTGCATGATCTTGTCCATGTTTGATTTTATGACACATTTATGAATGTATTGGTACACTTGTTAATAGTATTTGCAGTAAAGAATTTTCTGTTTTTATAGATTATGTGATTGTGAAGATGTTTTTGATTGCAATGATTTTTATTAATCATGCAATAAAGAATTTAATTACTTTTAGCTATACGTATATCAACAGTGTCCAACAAAAACTGTTCTAATTTTTCAAATTGTCAATAATATCACATTACCATTAGGTTCATATGTATCAATTATATCATCCAAATGTAGGTGTAAATACCTTATTTCTCCTAATAACCAATTACATCATATTGTTATGTTTTGAAATTCCCTAGTCATCTATACATGTCCTTTTAAACCTTTTGTGGCCTTAGTTGATGTCCTCTGGTGATTATATAAACATCTCCGTCTTGTGCTGACACACATTTCTGTGTCATTGTACAACTTCCTCAGGGCACAAAAAAGACCAATGTATTGTCCAGAAGGTGATATCTGACACACTTGCCTATCACAAAGATTCTGCCTCAGCATGCTCACAAAGAGTTTCAGACTAGCCTTTTGTACCCCCAGACAAACTGGGGCCAGGTCTCAGCGCAACAGCGGCACACGTTCTAGGGCCTGCCCCACCTAAACTGTGCAGTGTGCTATGGGTTGCCTCCTGTACTCAAGGTGGCACAAGCTGTTGTGGGAAAAGACATTTGTCCCGTTAGGCGGGCTGGTGGTTGCAGTGCCTCACCCAGTTGTGAGAACAGGGTTATATATATGCTATACCATTATGTGTAAAAGTAAAGGATGCTCACTGGTGGTCAAAAACATCCTTTCTTTCCCAGGGACTTCATTTCCCAGCTGCCCTGGAGGGCAGCCATCGTGGGTGTGATCCGGGCTAAGATCAGCAGCTCCACCCTGGGGAGCTGCTCTTAATTCCTTGGATTCTGGTGAAACAGGAGCTTCAAGTCTGTGAGTGAGAGCAGTTTCTAGAGGGGGCCCCATCGCGTCTGAGTCCGGTTACGATTTTCAGCAGTGCTGGACAGCACAGATGCTTTCGACAAGCTCCTTGTAAACAAAGCATGACGTGCTCTGAGTGGTAAGCCTTGATTAAGGGACGTGCTCTGGGTTTTTTAAAGTGGCAGAGTTTCTGAAGGGCGCGCCATTTCCTTGCTAGTTTAAGTATGAGAACAGAGCTAATTCCAGCAGCCTATAAGTACACAGTGTAAATCTTGTTTAAAATCATCATTGGTGACTAGCCTTCTAACTCTTAGCATTATTTCAGTTATTGCATCGAGATAGAAGCTTCAGGCTTTCGAGCTGCTCATTCCTGTGAAACAATATTTGGGCAACATAGGTTTGCAGAGACCAACAAAGCAGTCTCACAGTTTAACTGTGTGTGTGTGCTCTTTGCTGGATATCACAACCAGCATTTATGTAATGCCTGTGACGTATTCTGAGGTATGAATTGTATCATATCTCCTGTTAAACAGTGTGCATTAATGAAGACAAGTTTTTAGTGCCTGTGCTAGAAAGGCATGGTCTGACACGATCTATATTTATGATTGATGATTATATTTTTGTCTGCTAACCATTTTCTTGTCTGATCTCCTTCCACGCTGCTCCCGTCCCACACCTTTCCCCCTCCTAGTCACTGTAATCCTCAGCGCAATTATAGCTACTGAGTTGGAGCTGCCTGCAGGTGGACCTTAATCTCATTGTGCAGGTTGTAAGGAAGCCGGTGGCTGTGACAACAGGACAGGGAGGCAGGAATTTTCAGACACCCCTGTAGGGAGAGGACTCTAGAAGCTTCTGCCACTTCTTAGTGAGCACCAGGTATACATATTGGACCCTCAGACCAAATTCTGCAGTACACTTCTGGACCTATGGAAGACTCAGAAGGACTGTGGTGCTGCTCTGCTCCAAGGACTGCCCTGTTGCTTGAGTGAGAAGGACTGGACCTGCATCTTGCACCCAGCACCACTAGAGTGAGTTCATGGGCTAGTTTGGCTGACCTCCTGATCGGAGCTCAAGAACAAAAAAGACTACAACCCTCTTGAACCATGCACCTGGACTCTGCCTGCTGTGAGTCCTAAACCCTCAAATGGTGCCTCCCCAGTCCTGGACCCTTGCAAGTGGTGATTAAAGTGCTCTGCCAACTTAGCTGTGGTCCCCATGAGTACCAATGCAAAGCCCTGCAAAGCCTTGCCACACAGCTGGCAGCCTCATAGGAATCGACGCACAGTGACGCAATGCTCTGCCAAGCTTCACCGCACAGCTTACTGGAACTGGTGCAAAGTGACGCATAGCCTCGTCACAGATTTTTCTTGCGTTATGTTTCCACTTAATTACTGTTTGAAGTGCTGCAAACATACTTTACACACTGTCTCTAAGTTAAGTCTGACTGCTTTTGTGCAAAGCTACCAGAGGGTTGAGTACAGGTTAATTTGGGGTTTGCCTGTGTTTCACCCTGACAAGAATTGTGCTTGCTGCTTGAGTAGGGTTTCTCCCACTCAACCAGCAACCCAATTTCCTACAATGACATAAAATGTCAAAGATCACTTCAGGTTAGACGAGGTAATGGGCAATTACTGCTTCCCTGAACATTCCAAAGATCTTGGCTGTGTGCCTGTAAAAGGGAAAAGCAAAAAACACATTCACCGACATAGTGAAGGCACAAGAAAATGTTTGGTATTGTGAGTTAATTTAGTATGTGGTCAGCCTGGATGTGACTGTTTATATTGAAATGTGTTTCACCTGCAGATGGGTGGTAGAGCTCAGAACAATCATTCCTTGCATTACTATGTGTGTTGAAAGTGTTGTAAGTCTTATTTGCTCTAAGTCTTGTTATAAAATTCAAAGGATTAGCTTAATAAAAAATATTGTATGTTCAAACAAACCTTGTATTAACATTGCACAGGATTTTCTTAATTTACCTAAATTTTGGCTCATAGAAAAGGTTCCCTAAATTACTAATATACTTTTATAGTTATTTGGTGGTTCCATTATTCTGTTGCGGTACCGGTGGTTGGCCATGTGTTTCGGTGGTCTAACTCTAAGGGTGTGCTGGGGTATATTTACTACTGTTTTAGACCATTGTGGCTGTTGGAATTTTAGAAGTGGCGTTTGTGAATAGAAATGGTTTACTCTTTAGTGAGTAGGTGTTTGCCCCGTCCTTAAGCCCCTTCCTAACCTTCTGTTAACTGCGCCTTACCCATCCCTAACCCACTCTCATTTTGCAGTATTACCCAGTGTCCTGCCACTCCCCTGTCCCTCGCACATTTACTACAGAAATGTATGTTTACCTGTGTAGAGATCGCCGCAACCGGGACGGAGATCACCACAGAGAAAATATAGGCGGAGTGGAGGCTTAGAACCCGCACATTGGTTTGTGAATAGCATTTTGTGGTACATGAGTAGTACTATTGTAGTACTACTAAACATACTACAAAACGCAATTTGTCTGATAGGCCGCTATTGGTTTTCTTACTATGTAATACACAGGCACATCACTGTGAATCAAAGAGGTTCACATAGAAAAAGTAAAAGAAGTGTATACCCTAAGAAAATGCTAGTTTAGAAAAAAAATACAAGAGAAGCATTATAGGCCTCTTAGCACTACAGGTTTTTCAGTTACATGAATTTGCCTGGAAAACAATATGTGAAGGTCTTTAATTATATTCTTTATTTAGTATCTTATACTGATTGCATATAAACCACTAATTTGGTATCTTGTTCTGGTTGCTTCTAAACAACTAAATATAGGCCTTAGACTGTTTCAAAGCACTCGGAGGGTGAGAAGAAGACTAAAATGCTCGTATTCTACGTGGGGGTGGAGTAGTGGTGTGTAGCAGTCAACGAACGTATGTGTCTGGTCAGCATACAGAAAGATGGAAGAGCAAGGGTAAAGAGAAATCTGGGTAACTAAGAAATAGGGAGTGGGTGAGGGTATGAGATCCAAATGGGATCTGAAAAGGGCACTGTTGGAGAGAGGAATCAGGGCCTGGAAGCAGTCGTGGTAGACTGGTGGGGAGAAAGAAATAGAGACTGAATAAGAATGTTTGCTTATGGGTATATGACAGCCTACTGGTGGCGGAATTTGTACCTGTCAGGAAGATTGAGAATCAAGGTATCCTTTTGAAGAGACACTCAGGGGCGTAGCTTCAGTCGGGTGTTACACCCCCCCCCCCCTAGTAAATATATTTTCTGACACATAGTTGGGTCCAGGTGCTTTCAGTCGGTGATGGTGAGATGTCTGTGGGATTCCACCAGAAATTGTTCCATACACACAGACAAAAACACACACACACTTTCACCCTCTTTGTTTTGAAAGCCCTAAAAAATATTGGTTTGCAAAATATCGCGTTTTCTCTCTTAGTGCTCCTACCAATCCGCATTTTTTTTGCTTTCCACTACTCCTTTGGCCTCTCTCGTACACCCTGCTTGTCATACACTATATTTAAACATTATATGCAAGCCGGATTGTCGGTAAATCTGAAGCTCACACACCCCTAAATCTTACTGACCAAGCTATACCCCTTGAGATACTTGGCCCAGAAGAAGCCCAACCCAAAAGATCAAGGCCGACAGCTTCTTGTTAAAGAAAGATAAACGCTTCTGCAATCAGAACTCAACTACCTGCATCTTCCTATGTGCATATGTACATATGGAGACCTCAAGACGAATACGAAACTCGCCAGAGTTAGAGCTTTGGAGTACTAGATACGCTAACCTTCATTCCCTTGGTGCTTTTACCTGGGGGGCACGGGGGGGGGGTGCGAGGTATCATGGTCAAAGAGTGAGCACCTCCGGGTAGTGAAAGCCATTCTCTGGAACTCACCTAGCCTATGCATAAGGCCGCCAGAGTACCACACATTATCCAAGGCTGCCTAGTCGGCTACCGTAGAGAAGCCACTATACTCTGGCCAGACAAGGGCATATTGAACTACACACAAATTAATAACGAGACTCCTCAATTATGAAACACAATTGTTAAGCATTTTATTGTAAGAAATGGAGCTAAAGAGTGTTAATTTATATCTGTTCGTTTAAATTCACTATAAAAAGTTGAGTAAAATGTATATCGATATCCATAGCAGCAGATTTTATTTCATAGAAAAAAAAACCCAGTTTATTACAAAAAAAAAAATTATCGGTAGCTCCTCTCTGCACAATATCCATTACACCCGTACCCGAGAGCAACTAGAACTTTACATTCTGTGCTAAGTGACCGAGGTGGCTTCTGGGTGGGATACTCATTCTTTTATAAAGTGCTATATCATAACCTACCGCATTTGATGACATGCTGATTTGACAAGGAGGATAAGACCTTCTCCCCAAAATATGTATTCTTAATACCATTGAGGCTGTTTGATAATAGCCGCGCCTGGAGCAGAATTTCGCTCTAAGCATGTCCAATGCATCACAACAACGAGCTCCAAACTAGGCAGAACAGGTCTGTGATTGTTGAATGCATTTGAGATAAGTTTGACCGCCACTTTTTCACATTGTTCTGAACCTCTGCACTAGTCAATGAAGATTAAAAAGTGAACGTCGCCCTAGGAGGCGGAATAAAGAATGTTGTAGTGCTGTCTTCTGAAGAGCATATACACCTGCGTATTTGCTTCCTCTGGAAACCTGTGGTGGTTTACAGGAGTGTCCGCATCGTCAACGTATTCCACTTGTAGAGGTATAGACAGGGCTTGCGTCAGAGCGACGATCTGCGGATGGTCACATTCCATGGCCATGGGCTGCACTTCCTGAAAATGTAAGTTCAGGAAAAAAAACAATTTAGGGAGCAGGATGCACTCACTATGGCCGTTTGCGTATTTTGTAATTGTAAAACAGTGTAATTGTTTATATAAAGAAAACCATACAAAATTTCTCAAAAGACAAAACAGGAATAACGCATTTCATTTAAATTACACAAGGTGTTCAGAATTATAAAATACCCTCCCTTTCCCCTTGCAAGCTGCCATTAATCATAGTTTGGGTAAAAAGCGATTTTAAAACTTAACAGCCTACATTTAAATCCTAAATCTTAGAATCCATCAAAATAAAAGCAGACGCCCAATAGATGCACAACTTAGAAATTGTATAAAGTTTTAAAACACTGACCGGGTTTATTAACAACAAATCAAACATGCAGTAGTCTTTTCTGAAATACGTCTAAACTTTAGGGTTTTAATGTGCCTACAAGCTATAGTTGTAATACTTTTTGGGGCTCTTAGCAAATATATAGCCACTTTTGCACATATAAACTCTTCCATTGTATATTTTGTGTGCATATTTATCAGTTAAATAAATATGGAAATATAAAATGTTACAACTTAATTTATTCACTCACAAAATATATATGGATAAATACCAGAAAGGTGGCCAAAAAACAAATCTGGATAAATAAATATTTTATAAAACTGGGAGCCTTAATCATAAGCAATTTCAAGGCACCCACAGAAATAGCTGGGCCTCACTTACATCACACGGCATATATAGTGTTTAAAAACTCCGAAACTTGTACCTAAATCAAGGACCTGCTGACTTATTTCAGGCTGTACTTTCTTAATGACTCACTGGAAAGTGAGGAGATATTCCAGAATGGTGTAAATTCTGAAATGTACTAGAGCCCACTGACACACATCTAACCAGCCAGAAAACATTGACTAAAACTGGGAACAAGCACAAACAAATACGTCATTAAAGGTCAGTCACAAGAACTGTTTCCACAATATGCTATCATAAAGGATTTCATTCGGTAAGTCATCGATGGCAGGGCGATAAGCACTTGACTCGAGAAGATCCTGCACGGCGGACCTCGTTGGTAGAAAAAGACGCCACTTAACTCTTCAGCGACCAGCATACAATAAATATAAACAAAATATGCTATGGATACCTGTGATCCTAGGGCATCTTCTATGAAAAACTAATGGAATTTAATCTTTCCACTGCTTACCTAACAGGCACAAAAGAACTCTTCTGCATAGAACATATCATCAATTGTTTTATAGTCATTGGGCGCATATGTTGATTGCTCCATGATAATACTAATAACGCAATTTCTAAAGCACGTAGCTACCTCGTGCGAGGTGTCCCAGCGCTATGTACAGGTCTGCAAGCCTACATGCAACTATTAAACCCCCCATGAATCCTGAACGAAAGAACCAGGTTTTGAGTTTTTTCCTAAAAAAGATCTTCCGATTGAGCCTGATAAACCATCAGGGGCAAAGCATTCCAGAGTGTTGGAGCCTAATAGCTAAAAAAACGACCATTTGTGCGCCCTTTCTTTACCTTGGGAACAGTCGCCAACATCTCCTCTACTGATCTTAGATTTCTCGATGGTACATATGGTCTAACCAAAGATTGAATGTAATGTGGCCCTTTGTTCGCCAACGCTTTGTGACAATAACACACAGCTTTGAAAGAGGATCTCTACTTCACCGGAACCAATGCAGCTTCTTAAGCGTGGTTGCGAAGAGCACAAATGCTTGATTTCAAGAACTCGAGAGCCACACCAAGGGGCCAGAACCTAGGAGGCACCACTTGGGGTTCTGGAACGTGCTAAAGACAAGTTCAGGAGCTGTTGTGGAGCCTTTTATGTCTCTGAGGCTCAGATCAGGAGGCCAGCACACTAGCCCTTCGAGGCAATGTGGGGTGCTGGATTCAAGATGTAGTTAGAGGTCCAGTTCTTCTTTCCCAGACAAGCGGGCAGCAGGTATCACAGCAGTCCCTTGTAGAGCAGCAGTCCAGCAGACTGGCAATCCTTGGAGCAGTCCAGCAGTTCTTCTTCCTCTTGGCAGAGTTTCCACCGGTCTAGAAGTGTACTGATGTGGTGCCATCTGAGGTCCTTCTTTTATACACAGTAGTACCTTTGAAGTGGGGAGAAGCTTCTAGAGGCATGCCTTTGAATTGCACAGATACCCTGCCTTCCCTATTCTGGGTCCAGACTACATACAGGGGGTATGTAGCCCTTGTGGAGATAAGACACAGCCTATTCAAGTATAGGTGGGGCTGTTCCCAGCTCATCCCTCCCATCCTGCCAGTGATGGCCCATTCAGTCCCACCATTGTATCTGGCGATCTAGGAGAAATACACATAGCCCACTGTCACCCACACCCAATCATGTGACCCAGAGACAGGATGCAGGCACCAAATGGCTAGAGAAAAAAAATGTCACTTTCTAAATGTCTCATTTTCAGAATTGCAATTTAAATCAGTCTTCACCGTTTGTTAGGATTTTAAATTAGGATTCCAGAGACACCAAGCATGAACTAGCTATCTCTTCCCACTTGGAAATTACACTTATAAAATGTAAAATGCCAATGTTATCCTATGGGAGAGACAGGCCTTGCAGTTGTGAAAACAAATTTGAGAATTTTGGTCTACCAGGAAATGTAAAAATCTAAAGAACATGTACAACTTTTTAAATATACTCCACCCCACCCTTGGAGCTGTCCAAGGCCTATCTTAGGGGTGACTTATATGGATCAAAAAGAAAGGGTTGGGCCAAAAGGTTTAGTTTGCCACATTGACATGGCAGTTTAAACTGCACATACAGACTCTGCAATGGCAGGCCTGAGACACGTTTAAAGGGTACTAAAGTGGGTGGCACAATCAGTGATACAGGCCCACTAATAGCATTTCATTTACAGGCCCTGGGAATATGTAGTGCACTTTAATAGGGACTTATAAGTAAATTAAATATGCCAATTGGACATAAGCCAATGTTACCATGATATAAGGAGATAGCACAAGCACTTTAGCACTGGTTAGCAGTAGTAAAGTGCACAGAGTCCTATGGCCAACAAAAATGAATAAAGCATAAAGTGGAGGGCAGCAGCAAAAAGTGTGGGGATAACCCTACAGAAAGAGTCATGTCCAACTCTGTGTATCTGTAAGGGCAGGCTAAAGAGGTTTGGCTGGTTGGATTGTGGGGGCTGAGCTTGGCCGCGGGGGCATTGGGCACAATGGCCTCTACAGCGGAACTGTTGGGTACTCTGCCGGGGCTGGATGGGATGGCATGCAGAGGTATTACTAAAAGGTTTCTGGATCTAGTCTGATGTCTGGGAAATATTCAAAAGGCGAGGAATCTGTGGCTAGAAGTCTAGAGCAAAAAGCATCAGTTCGTATCATGTAGTGCTGTAGATTCACACACTATGACACCTACTGTTGGGCTTGGACATTTGCAGGTTGTTTTACTTTGAAGAAGTCTTTCGGGTCACAAGGTATATTGTGACTCCTCCCTTAGTTGGAAATGCACATAGGCACAATCTTCATGTTAGACTATTTTCACACATTGTGCATGTGTGGTATGGGATAGGAAGTGAATACAGTATAGTGCACATGTGGATTGTGAAAAGGGGATTCATTAAGAAAGAAGAGATATCTGTAATTAGAGCCACATGCTGTAGGGGCATAGAATGTGTGCATGTGAATTGCAGCTCTACACACAATAAAAAGATGCTTACAAGGTAAGTAACATTTCCGGTTAGCAGCATGTGTTGCTGTAGATACACATGCTCTGCATAGACTGTAAAGCAGTACCCTTCCATTAGAGATGACTAGCGTGTGGATGATGTAGATGTCTGGAATAAGGTCCTTAGGACCATCTGGCCAACCATTGACCTACTGTTGGGCTAGGATATCCACACAATATTATTAGTGAATGTGTATGGGGTTGACCAGGTAGTTGCCTTCCATATGTCAGCAACAGTGATATTTCCCAGGATGACTATAGTTGCAGCCTTTTTACACGTAGAGTGCTCCTCAGTGTTAGAAGGAGGGTTCTGTTGGCTTTATGATAGCAAGTTTGAATGCACTTGCCTATCCATCTGGTAACGCCTGCTTTAGTTATAGGCTGACCCTCATGAGGTTTGCAAGAGTCAGAAATAGATTTGCAGACAGGTTTGGCTCTGTTGATGTAGTATGTAGGAGCACGTTTAACATCTGACGATCGGAGAGTTCTCTCTGCTTCTGTTTCTGGTAGGGCAAACAAGACTAGGATCTCAATGGAAAGGAAGGACCAACTTAGGGAGGAGTTTAGGGTTAGTGCTGAGCACTACTCTATCTTTGTGAACCTGAATGAGGGGTTCCTGAAGTGTGAGGGCTTGCAGCTCACATATGCATCTAAGCAAGTTGATTGCATAGAGGAACACCACTTTCTAGAAAAGCAGAGGGCAAGAGTGTAAGGGTTCGAAGGGGAACCCATAAATCTGGTGAGGACTATGTTAAAGTTCCACACTGGAACGGGGGGAACCCTGGGAGGGATAACCCTTTTGAGGACTTCGTTAAAGGCTTTAATCACTGTAATGCAGAAGAGGGGGGAATGTTCTCTGTTTGTATGTAAGATGCAATGGCTGCTAGGTGGAGCTGTTTCAGGTATAGGCTAAGCCTAATTTTTGGAGCTGAAGCAGGTAGCAGATGATGTTCTGAACTACAGACTTTATGGAGACCAGGTGCTTAAGAATGCAATAAAAATCAAATATTTTACACCTTGCTATGGAGACAGGCCTATGTGGTTGGCCTGTGGGATTCTTGTAGGATGTTCATGCACTCCTGTGGGAGGCAAAAGTAGCCAAACTCTAGGACCTCGGGAGCCAGATTGCTTGTATGAGTTGTTTGATGCCTGGGTGCCTGATCAGACCCTGGTTCTAGGTGAGACGTTCTGGCCTGTTGGGGAGCTTTTTATGTGGACTGACTGACATCTCAAGAGTTCAAAGAGCCAGGGCTATCTGGACCAGGTGGAGGCTACGAGAATGAGGGTCAGGGATGTTTGCTGCATCTTCTGCACCACAAAGGGATGGCGCAGGAAAGGTGGAAAATCATAAGCAAATATAATTGACTAGTTATACTATAGAGCATTGGACATGAACTGCGCATGTGGTTACCTATGGGCAAAGCCTGTGCATTTTGTATTCTCTGGAGTTGCAAAGAGGTTTATGTGTGGAGTACTCCAAGACTGGAAGTAGTAAAGCAAGACTTGCGAGTGAAGTTCCCACTCATGGACTTGATGCATCCTGCTGAGCAAGTCCCCTAGGTCGCTGTCCATCCCCAGGAGGAGCACTGCTATCAAGTGGGTGCAGTGACACAGTGCCCAATGCTAAATGGTCTGCGCCAGCAGGGAGAGGGGAGAGACTGAAGTACTTGATGTGGTGAACCTGTTGGTGAGAGGTCCACACTCCATGTACTGTGGTCTGATTGAGATTAGCTCCCCACTCATCTTGAGAAGCATCTGTGGTATGGTGACTTGTGGAATAAGGCCTTGAAATGGCATGCCATGCAACAAACTTGCCGTTCTATCACTGCAGAGAGTAATGTACGCTGGCCTTTACCAACATTAGGTAATTCATCTGACCCGCTGATTAAGATCATCATGCCGAGAGGCACTGCTGCAGTGGGCGCATGTGTAGCCGCGCCAGGGGTACAATGGCATACATGAGGTCATCATGCCCAGGAGGTGCATTACAGTTCTGGATGCAGAAACCCACTGAGGGCTAGGGCATGCTTTGCCCATGACCGAATTGAGTACTGCCCCTAAGAAAGGTTGGCTCTGAAAGGGCTGTAGGTAGGATTTTGTGGCAGTTATTGTGAAAACAAGGCTAAGGAAGTGAGATGGTAGCCTGGGTATGTGCTAGGCATTGTTGTCTGCTTGCACTCTTGATCAGTCAGTCATCGAGGTAGGGGAAGGCATGGATGCCTCTCCTCCTTAAGTGGGCAGTGGCCCCTGCCAGGCACTTGGTGAAGAAGGGAATGGTAATGCTGATTGGTACTTTGAACTGGTAATGATGGCCATTTACCATGAAGGGCAGGTAGTCTTGGTGGATGAGATGAATGAGGATGTGGAAGCAGGCATCCTTGAGTTCTAGTGTCTCCATGAAGTCACCTTGTTGCAGCAGGGGTTGACATCCTGCAGTGTGACTATGTGGAAGTGTTCATAAAGGATGTACCAGTTGAGAAACCTGTGATCCAAATAGGTCTGCAAGAGCTGTTCTTCTTGTGGGATGAGGAAGTACAGGGAGTTAACCTCCTTGTTCTGCTCATGGGGGCACTGGGTCAATCCACCTTTATGAAGGAGCATTTTGACCTCTTCCTCTACCAAGCTGAGTGTGCGCCTGCGGGTGCGATGTTGGGTGCGGCTGTGAAAAGTTCTAGGCAGTAGCCGTGGCGGGCCACTGTGAGGACCCATTTGTCTGATGTGATTTTCTGCCACCGAGGGAGGAAATCCTGTAGCCTGCCCGACTGGTGTTGTGTGATTGGGGAAAGGTGCGGAGGTCACTGTTTGGAGGTGGAGGTCCTTTTACTAGAACCTCTTTTGCCCTGCCCCTGTTGCCTTTGTAGGCACCCCTGGTATTTCCCCCATGGTGACTGCTGCTGGAAAGTGTGCTGTTGCTTCTGGTAGAAGGGAATAGGTTCTAGGAAAGGGGCCTCCGAAAGGAGCCAATAGGGGTTGAAGTCTGAAGGGCACCCATGACCTTGGCAGTGTCCGTTGCCTCTTAATTCTTTCCAGAATCTGATCACCTGCGGTCCAAAGAGGTGTTCGCCATCGAAAGGCAGGTTAAGCAGATGCTACTGTACCTTGGGTTTAAAACCTGCGATGCGGTGGCATACATGGGGTATGATCAGAACTCTAGAGTTAAACCCACTGTGTCAGCTGAGTCTGGGCAGTAGTGGATAGTGGCAATGGAAATGGTATTTCCTTTCACCACCAACTCTTCCCCTCTTCTCTTACACTCATCTGGAAAATGCTTGATGAGCTCTTGCATCACATTCCAATGTGCTCTATCGTACTGGGGAAAGCAGATGGCAGAGTTGGTAACCATCCAATGGGAGGTACCCTTTTACCAGCAGTGTTGAGCTTCTTTCCCTCCTTGTAAGGCCGGAGGAACATCGCCTGTGACTTGAGCATTGGCACGCTTACATGCGGTATGGACCATCAGAGAGTCAGCAGGGACACAACCCACTGATGTAAGGTGGCCATTGGGGAAGGGTTTGTACTTCTTCTCCACCCATGGAGTGAGCACCCTTGCCTTGACCGGTTGCTTGATGGTGTCTGTGGTGAGCTCCAGCATACCCTTCAACATAGGAAGGAACTGGATTATCCTCTGGGACTTGGACAGTGTTCCCCAACAATACTGAGTGTCTTGTTTGGGGCTTGCTCCTGCACACTCTGATGCACCCACTGTCTCTTCTGTCAGTACCTAAGACTCTTCTTCAAATGGAAGGCAAGGAAAGCATTGCACGTGGGGTCCTCATTTTTTTTTTTTATCATATGTTTTTATTAAGTTTTCAAACACAATTACAGAAATTCGGTACACTTACATATGAGTTCCTTTGGTGAAACAGCATTATATGGCGCATATGATAGGGACACGTTTGGGTGGCAACATGGAAACTCCACCCCGTTGTACGGAACCCCTTATAAAGTACAGATCTTAAGCATTGGTATGTACGGCCCATTATTCCCATATATGAGCACGCCAGGATATCCCGTTGAGTCCCTCAGCCGAATCCATATCCACTGTCAAGAAACAATAATGAAACAAACATATAAAACCTCAACCACCTCAAAATTAGACCAGCTCCTTTGTTTATATCACCGTCTCCGCCCCGTATATTCCCCCTCTCCCCTGGTGGTGTGCAGTGAGTGAGCTACGGCACATAGTCATGTGTTTAGATGCGTATTCCCACATCGCCCAATCTAGGTGTAAGTCATGCGTGGAACCCTACGAGGTCACTCTGACGGATAACCTGTTGGCGTCAACCCCCCCCTTACCTGCTCATCCCTCCCATCTCCCTCCTCGACATGTCTGAGCGCCTGAAGTAGCTCCTCCCACTGCGTGGCTATGGACATCTTCCTCAACCCTAGTGTCTCCTCCCGTCTGATGGCAGTCCCCTCCGCACCGGCCCATGCAGCAAGTGAGTGCCTTCATGCTTGTGGATGAGGAGGATCCTGCGCCTTCCACCTCCTGGTTATGAGGCGCTTTGCGACCGCGAGCCCTAAATCCAGAAACCTAGACGTCACCTTAGTTGTCTGCGTCCTGCGAAAGTGATGCAGTAGGTAGACCACCCAGTCAAAAGATATATCCCGTCCCGTTATAGTGTGCAAGGAGTCATGAATTGTACGCCAATAGGAGTGTAGTTTACAACAGCCCCACAGCATGTGTATGAGATCAGCCCCCGATGCAGCGCACCTAGGACACCTTGCGTCCGCATGATGGAAATAGCTGTTAAGAATGACGAATAGTTGTATCTGTCGGAGGTGCCTATTTCTAGGTATACGCACCGGGCCTTTCAATATACGTTCCCAGTCTTTATCTGTCAGCTGCCTCCCCAGATCCACTTCCCATTTGTGTCTGAGCGGCTCCAGGGTAATCGCCGCGTGTGTCCTCAACGACGCTGCAAACCATCGAATCAGACGGCAGCCTTGTCCCATGACATGTAAGTACTGTATAGTAAGGTGCTGGGCTCCGCGGCCATGTCTCCCCACCTAGCAACCAAAGTCCTAACTAAGGAGTGATAAGTCAGGAATTGTCCCGGTGGTAGTCCCCCCTCCTCCACAAGCAAGTCACACGAAAGGAGCACTCCGTCCCGGCACAGATCTCCTAGGGTCTGAATATCTGCCTATCGCCACTGTGTGAGCGCGAGGGAGGTAAGCGGTCCCGTCCCACTGGGGGTGCCCTCTAATGGCAGCGCTGGCGCATATGGGAGCACGTGCCGAGTAAGGAATAGGCTCCTGCGGAAACAGCGATACGCCACAGCAAGAAGGAGCGGGCTGGGACTACACTCCTGGAGGCTGGGTGGAAGAGCACCAACAACTGCTCAAGTGAGTACGGCGGGCTCACGGACGCAGTATCCTTGCGACCCCTATCCGCGAACCAACGAGCTATCCATTGCAGCTGGGCCGCTAGGTAATAATGCTCGAAACAGGGTACGGCCAAACCTCCTTGGTCCGTAGGGAGGTAGAGTTTCTTGAGCGACATCCTGTGCCGGCTATTCCCCCAGATGAAGTCCCTAAGAAGTTGTGACAGCTTAGTGAAGAAGGCTGGTGGGACGTAAAGAGGTAGGTTAGCAAAATAGTATAGAAGCCGTGGGAGGATCACCATTTTGGACAGCGCCACTCTACCCGTGACCGTGAGCGTCAGCACGTTCCAGAAGTGTACCTGGGATTTAATGGCCGTGAAGGCCTTACCCAAATTGCCATCTAGGAGGTCCGCCGGTTGACAGTAAATGCGGAGTCCCAGATACCTGAAGGTTTGCACGTGGTGTCCTCATGGTTGGGGAGAAGCCCGATGGCTGAAAAAAGCAATCTAATTAGAAGGTGGTGGTCATGCCCATTGTGAAGTAAGAGAGAAGTCGCTATATACCTCATAACTTGGACGACTTCTTCAAAGAAAAACAACTTGCAAACATCTGAGAAAAACACTAGAAGGTAGGAATATGCAGAGCATGTGAATATACACCAACACATGCTACAAAAACATGACTGTTTTAAGTCAGTGCTGATACTGGGTAGTACACATGCAAAGACAGATTTATGACTTTAAGAATTAGGCCTACAGTAATTAACAATAGTTTACTCTAAAATGCCCTTACTAATGGCTGAACCTTTTGAGGCTTCTTGTTAGCAATGCTGCTTTCCTGTTAATCTACACAGTTGAACCATATTTAAATTTCAGAGTCAATGGATTTACAAATACCAGGGGCCTTGGACTTGCAGTAGGCATACATTGTTCATTTGCCATTCAAACCTTGTACCACGTCAAAGCTAACTTTTGGCTCAAGAATTGTTTCTTCTGTAAGTTTTAATATCAAGGTATTTGTTGATGGATATGATTCTCTACTCTAACTCAGTTTTGCTTCTCCGTCCAGGAGAGCCAAATCCCTGTAATTAGCAGGACTATTGAAATATATTTTGTTGTGAATTGGCTGCAGTAGACTGCTCACTAAAATTCAGCAGCTTCAATAATCCAGTTCAAATGCATTCATGCCTTGCAACAATGGGGGCGCAGCTTCCTTTATTAAACGAGCCAAGATGTGGGTGGAGAATTCAAATTAAGCGAGACCAAAAGTAGTTATATCAGAAACTGCATTCGATGGTGGGCCAAGAAGGCAATCCATACCTGTTTAGGTCTGGCTTCACGGCACAACTGCTTGCAATATGCATTTTTATCAATTCATTAAAACATATATATCTATATATATGGGCTTTGGCTCCACTGAGAGGAATATTACTCTTGCAGCTCATTTTATTGAGTGTCTGGTATATCATTCTGCAGTCTTGGAAGTGTCTCCATTAGAATACATGGAGCACTATTTTACATGGAGCACTATTTTACATCTGAAAAGTACACTCAACTGCCTAGATGCATTCAACAGGAAAAGGAATATCTTTTTGCTACCGTTTTGCCAGCCTTAGCAAAGCCAATACAGCAGGATTTAATGTAACAGCATTTGTGCACACAATACATGTAAACAGATTTGTGAATGTCTGTGTTTAAATGCGTTGGAACCTTAAAGACAGACCTTTTGGTTCTGCCAATCCTTGTTTTGAAACAGAGGGCCTTCAGATGCATAATTAACGGATTTGAATTGTACTGGGAATGGAATGACACTGTCTGCGTCACGTCCTTCTGGAGTTGTATGCCCAGTTTATATATACACAAACAATGATATAAAGCAGTCCCAGAATAGGGGTGTGCAACATTTGTGTCATTTGTTTTTGGCTAATTACATGAAATCTCAGGAAATTTACACGAAATTCCACTTAAAAAGCAAACTGCAAATATGACATTTAGTGCTATATTCTAGTGTGAAATGTGTCCTTGGGTCTTATGCGAGGACCCATATGGTGTTAAAAAAATAGCTTAAAAAACACAAGTACTTCCGATGACAACTACTCATGTTCTGGTCATTCACATTGTTAGTGCTCACAAATTTTGCCATGAACGCAATTCATGAAATTACGGAGAACTGTGGATCCCCTAGAACAGGTAGAGCCTAATATCATCTGACCTGGAAAGGGGAAATAACATACCTGGTTAGTATCAAAACACTTTTCATTCCAGTCCCACTAACTCTTAATCACAAACCTGAGCACAAAAATCTTTGATGTCAAATCCGTCTTCCATAAATTGTTGAAAAAACTCTGAGTGGTTTTTAAGGACTGCTGCAGTCAGAAGGCGAAGGTATTGGACAATGCTATCCGAGCAGCTCTCATCGTTGAATGCTTTGAGGAGGTCAGAAATCGAGCCATCAGTCTCCACCGATTCAATCACACTGAAAAACTAAGAACAGTGTTTTTTGTGAAAAACACAATACTTGTTGCCTGCAAAAAGCTTTGAAAAGGAAGACTCAAAATTCAATTTTTTAAGATGTTTTCAGAATTTAAAACGCATACGTCAATGGTGGTGGAAGTAACCTCTTTTTCTCAAGCACACCACTCGCAATGTTCTCTCAACCGAGTGGGTGAAAAACAAAGTACAAGCAATCGCATAAAGTGGAAATCAATTGGTTTATTAAGTAGGTCATTCATAATAACCTATGAACAGGAGGATAATGGGTTGTCTTAATTTAGTATTTTAAGTGGTTATCAACTGATTGCAAGCCAGACAGTAAGATAGTAATTTATACAGCAACTAAGTCTCAAGTCTATCAGTCTTGAGGAGGTGGGGATGGAAGCAGCCCTTTATAATCAGGAGCAGCATCAAGAGAATGTCTCCTCCGGCTACCAGCATACGTTTCTAATTCAAATAGACAGTGTGACCAACTGGGGCGCGAACTGGCAAAGGTACTGGCTCATCTTCATGTTCCGAAAAATCATCAACTGCAAACAGTGGTTTATTTTGTCAATTCTTGTATTACCGTTCTTTTTCTTGTTTTCTTCTACTAGATATAGTGAGAGTGAAAAGAAGCATGCTAGCAGTGTATCTAGAGTGTCTCCATTTCAGTGATGAATGTAGCTCCTTACTAAAATCCTTGTTCATTCCTTTAGGTGTCATATCAATCAACCAGATACAAAGCAAATCTTCATTACACAGAACTTTTTTCTTTCTCATTAAAGTCCTAATTATATGAGGGAGACCGGAAACCGTACATGCAGCTTTAGAAATTTACATTTTCTGTTCCACCCATTTAGTGATATATGTATATACACACCCATCCTCTCAACTTTCTGTTTTGGGGTACCTAAGCTATATTGCCAATGATCAACTACTCTGACTACACAGGCCAATCGTAGAGAAAGAAAGTATGGAAGGGCTGTGACAAGGAAGAGTAGCAATGGTTGCAATAAAGGTTAGTGTTAAGAAACTACCTTATCGTCCTTCATCACAGTCATTACTATATGTTAAAATGCAAGAGCAGCCACTGGACTTCAAAGAACATTAGCATAAACAGTAAACAAGATATCATTAGAAAATGTGACCTCTCTTTGTTGATTGAATTAAGATAAGAGACAGAATTATAGAACTATGGACCAGATGTACAAATTATTTTTCAAATCGGGCCATTTACGAACTGAAAAATGTTTTTTAAATGTACAGATTGCAAAATGCAATTACCGAATTCCGGTCGCAAAACAGTAGTACTTTACCACCAGTTTTAAACTGGTGGTAGCCCGTTCGCAAAAGGGGAAAGGTCCGTAGGAGACCCCATACTCTTTGAGAATGATAAAACAAAAAAAAATTTTAAGAGCAGGCAGTGGTCCTATGGACTACTGCCTACTCTTAAAAAATGTACCAGCAAAGTTTCCTTTATTCTTTTTAAACGCAAACCCATTTTCCTTTAAGGAAAATGGGCAGCATTTAAAAAAAGATTGCTTTATCTCCCTGTACAGAAGAGATGCCCAGTCAAGCTGCTGACCTGCACACAAAGGCTCTACACAACCAAGGACCTGCATACATTAACCACCGTCTGAACTTCCACCAGTCATCGAGAAGACTACGCTCTGCCTCCCTTTTACTTGCCCATACTCCCGCATCTACCAAAGCAGTAGTGGAGGACGTGCCTTCTCTCACACCGCAGCAAAGACCTGGAACAGCCTCCTCACGCACTTCTGGACCACAACTTCACTTACGGAATACCGAATGGCCCTCAAGACCTGGCTGTTTGGATAAGACTCTGGGACCCGCAAGTGCCTAGATACTCTATCGCGTGATTAGCTGTGCTTTATAAATCCTGATTGATTGATAAAAGCAATCACAGACATAGTGGTCTGCTGACCCCAGCAGGCCACCATCCCTGTAATGGCTAAGATTTCTAGTCGGTCGAAAATTCCTATCTACTGCATTAATATGCACGAGGTAGGTCGATTTGTGATCCACTAGGAATCACTTATGAAACTCAAAGGAGTTTCATACATTAGGAATACCGATTTCCTAATTGCAATTCGGAGAGAATCGCAATTAGGAAATCGTTATTCCTAATGTTTGCACATCTTGCCCTAGATTTTCATTCAATGCAGTTTGCACATAGCAAGTTTATAAGGATGTAAAAAAATGAATGTGGGCGCTGAGGTGGCAGCATACCAATTACCATTTACAAAGACCTCTTGAAGTTTAGTCGTAGAATGCAATCCTGCCTCTTGTGAAACAGCCCTCTACTGATGGACGGAATACATCACCAACCTTTAAATAAATATGGTAATAGTACAGTGGATCTAATTTATCACTGCTGGTGAGAACAATTTCCAATTTAAACTACCTTTGGACAGCGAAGGGCTTACCAGATAGTCATCTTATTGGGCTCGTAGTGAAAATGGATGCTTTATTGGTCTTCTGATTCTTCACATAAAACACAGCCATGCAGCCAACACGTTTCGCTCATACATCAGAAGCTTCATCAAGGCTTATGTGTTGAGAATGATATCCAAATACATTTGTTCTGTATTACTTTTAATGTAGCCTCTCCATTTTATGATGTATATGAGAACGATGTCCTACTCTTCCAAGCCATATCAAACAAAATCAGAAAATGCCAATCCCAAGCAAGAAAAACATCCATACAATTGACACAGGTTCTAAGAACTCAAACTACATCCAAATTATATAACAGTTCCTTCTACTGAGCTATGGGATGCTATAAACAAAGAAAAAATCACAATGCCCAAATTGAGATGAATAAGAAAATGTGGCATGGCCATGTAGGTGGCCGTGAGACTCTGGCCCTGTGAAGGTCCGGAAAAAGTGACCTCTCTTTGGGGTCTTACGTCAGGGCATTTCTTAATTTGGAGGTCTGTTCCGTGGCATGTAACAAGCGGAGCGCAGCCCACTGTCAGATACCTAAGCTGGTCACAGAAGAGAAACAACTACCAGCCTGGAACTCTCACGCTCTCCTTTCACCTGAAAATGGTCATGCTTGCAAAGAGGTACTAAATGTAGGAGCCAAAGGAGTGGAAGTCGGAGCGGGAAGACAGAGCTGCCGTGAAGCGAGAGTGAAAGTGGTGGAAATCTTGGAGTGAAGAGGAGAGTCCCTCTGAGGATTACATCGGAGGACCACCTATATATAGGAGCACTTCCCAAATTGCCAATCGCTTGGAAAACACCAGAATGAGGGGGCAAAACAAACTTTTTGGACTCAGAAGAGGTACGCAGTAAACCTCAAAATGATAAGAAAACAGTGGTATATCGCACTTTTGAGGACTATGGTTCCCACAGTTATAGCTCAAACTAAGCTGAATTGGTATAGAGGACAGACAAAAGCAGCTTTTCCCTGAATGCTATTGGAGAATTCACTATGGCCAGGAATCTAGGTATTGCCCCACCAGGGTGGTGAGAGGATTCCGATAAGTATGACACTATCAAGTGTGTGAGGATTCCTTTTCCAGCTAGGAGACCTAGTTTTCAGTTCCTCCAAAGTCTGGAGAGGTGTACTGGATCAATTAAATCCGAAGCATAGAGTACACCACTTAGTTTTCTCTTAAGCAGCCAACGTACCCTTTTTGTGTTTATGGCAAAACTGATGCAATAAAGAAATCCAGTCTTACACGGATATCTTTCCAACTTGCTTACTCTCTACATTGTATACATCTACTTCCCACTTTTTCACTAGAAAAACAATGGATTAGGATCAATACCCAAACTTGTTTGTGAGCACCACAGATATTGCTCTTTTTTAAGGAAGTCTGGATGTTGTTGAGAAAGGCCTGACTCTTGGTTGCCCTTTGTAGGTCAAGCCTAGCGGCAGCGCGCATGCACTGCTCGCTCTGCAAAACTGCTGTAGTAGAGTATGGGAGAGAAGCTGCACCCACTCTCCTCCCTTATTTTTCATTGACTTGTGTCAATGTCCTTCGTAAATGCTGCCTTCGAATTCGTTAATAGGCTTGTTAGTCCTTCCTTAGGATGGCCTTGTCTTCATTTGTACCCTTCCATGGCAACTGGCCCCTTTTCTTCGGTTGTTTCACGGGACCTGTTATTAAGTCTGTAAGCACTATTTACTTTATTGAGTTTCTCTTACTGCATGCCAGACATGCGCTGCTTCAGCTGAAACCGCTTGTGTTTTTTTAAGCAGCACGACCGCCCCCGTAACACGGACGCCTACTTTTAATCACTTTAACCCGGCATGTCTGTTTCAGCCTACCTCCCTTCCCCAAGTCAAATGGATTTAGAAATGATTAGCGAATTAAGTCATGTGAATTCTAGGTAGCACATAATCCTGTGCTAATGGACTGAAGCTGACAACAGCACATCTGTGTTACATGTCATCTGTACTAAAGCCACCTGACGGGTTGTTTTCAAAAGCCTGTTTTATTAACAACACCACCCCCACCACCAATACCACCACCATCAATACCACCACCTCCAACAATACCACCACCACCAATACCACCACCACCACCAATACTACCACCACCAACACCACTACCACCAATACCAACACCACCACCAACATAACCACCACCAATACCACCACAAATACCAATACCACTGCCAATGCCAATACCACCACCAATACCACCGACACCAATACCACCAATACTACCAATACCACCATGTTGGACTTGGCCCTTTTGGCAGTTTCACCCCGAAACTTTTTGCATTCTCCTAGCCTTTTTCTGTAACCTGGTGTTGGTGATTTTAGGCCTCTGAGCACTTTAGCACTGTGGTCCAGTGTAAAGTGTGTGCGCTCTCTGTGTATGTGTGGGGCGAGTGGCCTGCCCTCCCATAGGAATGCATTGGGGATGAGTGTGTCCATGGTAATTCCTGGTAAGAGAGGAGTGCAGGGTCGAGTTTAGTATGTGCGAACTCGTGAGAATAAATGCAGCGCAATGGTGTGCACAGATTTATGGTGACTGGTGGATAAATGCCACTTTTAGAAGTTGGCATTTCTGTGTACTGTGTGTATGCCTGCCTGATGTGAATTGCATGTCTGGCTTGTGATTGACAGGTGTGGGTGGCTCCAGGAGACGGGGAGTCTGGCCAGTGGTGAATAGAGAGATCTGCATGCAGATGGGAGGGAGGAGTTGCACCTGGGACCCAAATAGGACTGTGGCTTCCCTCTACAATGCTGGCTCTGCCCTCTGTGGTGCGTCTGATCCCTGATCCCCCACCTGACAAAGGAGAGAGGAGCTGAGCAAAACAAAGTGCTCCAAAGCTCCCCTAAACCAGTTCTGACTGGTATCCCCAAGCCCTGTGCTGTGACACAATGGGAAAGGTAGATTAAATATAGGGGCTGTGACCCCCATGAAAATGTGCTGTTCTTGTGCCAGAATCCTGCTGAGGCGTGCTGCTGCTGGGGCCCAGGGGAGGCTGCCATGAGGGATGCCTCCCTGGGCCCTGCATTGCCCCTAGATGCCTAAAAGGACTTTTGGGACCTTCTGCTCCTTTTTCATCCCCCCCCAGGACTTGCCGGCATCTTGCGCTCTGGGAGCGCTTTAATTTTCCCTGTCACTAAGGAGGAACAAGAGATCTCCGCAGCGTCGCGCTGCTTGGAGAGAGAGATAGAGGGAAACCCCAGATTAGGGATTCCACCGTGATTCCTGAGAGCGGGTGCCCACCCCGCGATACTACCGCTATGGCCATTTACTTTATTTTGACTGCGGGTTCCCACCCCGCTTTCTGAAGGTGCCTTGCGGGTGCCCACCCCGCTCTTATGCCGCAAGTGCCTTTACCTAAGACGGGAGCCTATCCCGTATTGCCCGCAGAAGAGTAGTTGCCGGGCCGCTGCCGATCGCGACCCGGAAGTAGAGAAAGTAGAGAGGTGGGCGGGGCCGGTGCCTAATGCGCGTCCGGAGCCTCGCGGGCTCCCATTCAAAGTCCCGGTCCCAAGAGAGAGGGGACCGGGGGAAGCGAGGGAGAGGGAGAACAGGAGCCCAACCTGCCTCCCGGAGCACCAAAGAGAAGTCCCGGGTCCCAGGAGGGGGCCCGGGTGCAGAGGAGACTGAGAAGAAGAGCGAAGTCCTGGTGAGTAGGGCCGATCTCTGGCGGGAAGCCGCATGTGTGGTGCGAAGTCCCTGTGGCGGCTTGGGGGCATTAAGTGTTTAAAGCATCCGTCCGCTCCTTAGAGGGGGCAGATCTGTTTGAAAAGAGCCCCAGAGGGCCACCGTTCTTGGGGGCAAGTTCTGTTTTGCGCATGTTCATTTTGAGAGCCTGAGTGCTCCAACGCTTGGGGGCAGTTTTTGCAATGGCTAAGAGAGCCCCCGTGGGCCCCAGAGTCAAGGGGGCAGATCGAGGCGCATTGTCGGCGCCTGGGTGGTCCCGCAAGAGAGCGGTCCACCCCAACGAAGAGGGCATGTTTTATTGTTCAAAAGCCCCAGAGCAGGGCTCAGGCAATTTTTCCCCTCTGCCCCGCCTGATAGGGGCAGCGGCCACGTTTGGCGCAGAATAATTCAGGAGTCCCTGCGAGGGACAGAAGAGGCACAGAGGTGCCAGGCCTTCACAATTCTTCACAGCTGCCCAGCAAGTAGTGGGCAGCTGCATCGTTTAGGCTACAGTGCTTTGGGGGGCATGTCTTTTGAAGTTAGGAGTGAGATGCACTCCTTTGCCCCATATCTTCACAGCTGCGCAGCACTTAGTGCCAGCTGCACCGTTTAGGTTTGCACAATGGCGCAATTGGATTCCGCTGTCCTGGCAGCGTGCCCTGACTCTTGGGACATAGGGCATTTGAGCCCCTTTTTGAGATGGCCAGTTGGCCAGGGGGCACTGTTAGGATTGTAGGGCACCAGGCCCTAATGTAATTTATGCCTCTATTATGGTTTTTCTTAGGAGACTATGTGATTTATGTGGTGCTAGGAAATGTGTTTCATGTAGTATGATTTACGCACCCTGTTTTATACCTCTAAATGTGGTTTTTATAATGGGGTTGTTTTGTATATGATGGTTTATGCTAGTGAGATTATGTTCCACTGTGATTTATGCCCCTAATGTGAGTCATGCTTAGGAGGTTAGGGTCTAATGCGTTTAGACTTATGAGAAGATTGCATAATGTGTTTATGCTGCTGAGGTTGGCGCAGAATGTAATACGCGCCTAATGTGATACTGTGCATAATGTAGTTTATGTTACAGGCTGATGCTGAGTACAGTGGTTACCAGTAGTTACTGGTTGTGTTCTATATTTATGATAAGTTCTACATCTACTAAGTTCACTTTGTGATGGTTCTGACAGTGGTCCAGTTGGCCCTGTCAGGTGTAAATAATCCCTTGTAAATATAATCTAGTGCCAGGTGGCACCGTGTATAATGTGTTTACTATTCTAATGTGTTATGATAATACAAAGGCTATTTTTATATATAACCTTGTGTGGAGTTCCTTTTGTGGTGTGCCTGGGATGTTGTTGCTGTGTGCGTGCACAAACGCTTTACACATTGCCACCGGGATAAGCCTGACTGCTCGTGCCAAGCTACCAAGGGGGTGAGCAGGGGTGATTTTTGGCGTGTAACTCCTATGCCCTGACTAGAGTGGTGGTCTGTGCCTTGTTTTGTCGCAAGCCTTAGCCAACCAGAGATCCCATTTCTAACACACCACCAATACCACCACCACCACCAATACTACCACGCCCAGCAATACCACCACCACCAATACCAACACCACCAATACCACCACCACCACCAATACCACCACTCATACCACCACCATCAATACCACCACCACCACCACCACTAATACCCCCACTAATACCACCACCATGAATACCACCACCACCAATACCACCACCACCATGAATACCACCACCACCAATACCACTGACACGAATACCACCAATACTACCAATACCACCACCAATACCACCAACACCAATACCACCATGCCCACCAATACCAACACCACCACCACCACCAATACCACAACCACCAATACCACCACCAATACCACCACCAATACAAATACCACCACCACCAGCAATACTACCAATACCAATAACACCGCCAATACTACCACCACCACCAATACCACTACTACAACTAATACCACCAATACCACAACTAATACCACCACCACCAATACCATCAATACCACCACCACCCCCAATACCACCAATACCACCACTAATCCCACCACTAATATCACCACCACCAATACCATCACCACTACCACTACCAATGCCACCAATACCACCACCACAACTAATACCACCACCAACAATACCACCACCAACCCCAATACTGCCATCACCACCAATACCACCACTAATACCACCACCCCACCACTAATATCACCACCACCAATACCACCACTAATACCACCACCCCACCACTAATATCACCACCACCAATACCACCACCACTACCACCAATATCACCACCAGCAATACCACCACCAACAACAAATCCACTACCAATACCACCACCAATATCACCACCACCAGTACCCCCAAAACCACCAACAATACCACCACCACCCCAATAACATCACCACCAATACCACCACCAGCAATACCATCACCAATAACGCCACCACCAATACCACCAATACCACTATCACCAATACCAGCAACCAATACCACCACCAATACCAATACCACCACCTCGGCGCCTAGTAATAACAGGGGACCTGTATGAGGCTGCAGCCGAGGCCATCCCTCCCTCCATACCTGCCATAAAGCACAGCCCGCCCAGCACCAGGAGGTGAAGCCAGGGCCCTACTACAGCTGGAGTGTTTTTTATTAGGTCAAAGATAGCATGACATTGCGCAATGCCAAACTGCATACTCAAATCACAGAGCAGAGAGGACAGGAAATAGCCCCCCCCCACTCTTCCTCCTGAGCCGCGACAGTGTAATCACAGAGTGAAAGGTGTTGGAGCGCTTTGTTAGTGTTTATAGCTCAGATCATATGTAAGTCTCACTTCACACTTTGTGTCTGTGTAATTTACAACCACCACCACCATCAATACCACCATCTCCACCACCATGAATACCACCACCACCACCAATTCCACCACCACCAATACCACCACCACTACCAACACCACCAATACCAATAACACCAATACCGCCACCACCACCAATACCACCACCACAACTATTACCTCCACCAATACCGCCACCACAACTAATAACACCACCAATACCACCACCACCCCAATACCACCATCACCACCAATACCACCAGTAATATCACCACCACCACCACTAATATCACCACCAGCAATACCACCACCAGTAATACCACCAGTAATACCACCACCAATACCACCACCAATACCACCATCACCAATACCACCACCAATACCAAATCCACCACCAATACCACCATCACCACCAATACCACCACCACCAATACCACCACCAATACCACCACCAATGCCATCACCACAAATACCACAACCAGCAATACCACCACCAATACCACCACCACAAATACCGCCACCACCAATACCACCACCTCAGCACCTAGTAATAGCAGTACGAGGCTGGAGCTGCAGCCGAGGCCATCCCTCCCTCCATGCCTGTCACAAAGCACAGCACGCCCTGCACCAGGAGGTGAAGCCAGGGCCCTACTACAGCTGGAGTGTTTTTTTATTAGGCCAAAGATAGCAATGACATTGCGCAATGCCACACTGCACACTCAAATCACAGACACTTTGTGTCTGTGTATTTTACAACACTTACACATCTTCTTCACTGCACTATTTATCACTACTTTGAAGACGTTGCAGGCCGGTCTCTTCCTCTGATATGTACAAGCGGTCGTGAAGGCCTTTTATTGCAATGTAATAAGTCTCGCATTTGCGAGAGTTTAAGCTATTCGTATTGTAAATGAAAATGCTTTTATTTATGTTTTAAAACCCAAAACATAAATAAAAGGCATTGTCAGTTACAATGCCAATAGCTCAAACTCGCATGAATGCAAGACCTATTGCATTGCAAATGCTTGTTAGTAATGTGGTGGAAATCAAACTATTTGTCCGTAGGTTTAGGAACTTCATTCAGAAGTCATATTCAAGATACATTGTTTTGTGGTGATGCTACTCAGTGATTAAAGAAGTTTTTAATAAGTCTCCTCTTAGAATGTTTGTTTGAAGACAATACAAAGAAGGTAGGGAAAACAAGCAGACACAATAACTTTCATCCGAGAGCCCTAACGTCTGTGCAGTTTGCTACAAAATAATTTTTGTATATGGGAGCTGCATAGGTCATGAATGTTGGTAAAAATGAAAATAATGGCATACCATTCTCGCAAAAAGAAAATGTAACTATTACTGTTAATGTTTGATGGTGGTCAATTGAATCAAAAGCAACATAACTGAGTTCAAGACTGAATTATGACTTTTTCAAATCAGGCAGGCATTAATTGAACAAATATCAAAAATCAAAACAAGTCAATATATGAGAGAGGAAATTATGCTAATATTTTTTGTTCTATAAAATGCAAACATACATTCATAAAATCATATAAAAGGTATAATTTAGCAGGGCTTACTCACATGATTGAAAACATTTTTAAATTCATGATCTTCAAATCCGGCTGACGTGAGCTCATGTTTGCTTTGCAACACAATGTCTTTGAAACTAAAAAAGGATACATATTTATATCTTAATATATGAAAATAATTTTCTATGATGGTTAAAGAAATATAAAGAGCTCTATGATCTCTGAATCATACAACAATAACAACATCCTCAGTAAAAAGATATATAGGCCTAATGTACAAAAGAGGCTACTCACAGAACAGTTTCTCTGTTGTGCTGCAACCTGTCTCTGCATCTGTGGTGCAAAGGATCTATAAAGCCCTAGTGCTGCAAAGGGACACGTTACAAAAATGTGTACATCTCCCATCTCATTATTGCTAACAAGGTGGAAATCAGTTTGCAACTCCTTCAGGACTGCTCTGAATGCTGCGCTAAGCCTTGCAAGAGACTACAGACCTCCATATCTTCATTCACATAATGCAAACCTTTTTCTGGTTGCAGCTTCTGTCTTTTGAAATGACTATTCTGCAGCAAAAATCTGCATTTGAAAATGACATATGGCTTGCACTGTAATGTATGCCTTTAATACTCTTGAGTAAACAGAGGGTGGTATCTGTATTCCATGTGTGTAAAAAAGAAAAATGAATGGGCTGTCTGCAGCGATATGGCATGCCCCTGTATTAATGACATTAGTGTTTACAACACAACAGACACCTAAAAAAATATATATTTTGTGCATTTGGGGAATGCATTGCTGGGAGCATGCATTGGCCACAAGGACCAATGGATGCTCCTCCCCAATACCTAAGCTCAGGTTCACAAAATGGAAGCTGTCCTTCAAGGACAGCTTCCACTTTGCAATTCCAACACCACCTCCTTTGGAGAAGCAGTATGGTAAGATTGGCTTATGACTGCAATTGTGGTCCCAAAGCATTGATACCGGTCACTGTGATTCGTATGGATGGGTAATGCCACTTTCATGTCTCCTCTTCACTCCAAACAAAGCATACCATGCTGCAGAGTGCACATTGCACAATGCAAAGACATTTCCGGCTAGCAAACTGCCTTTGGTAGATTGTGGTTTGTGGTTTTGCGGGTGCAAAGCCTGATGTTATGCGAGATGCAGGATTTGCTACTGCAAAACATACAGTACATCAGTCTAATTGTTCCTTTAACAAAGATATAGGCAAAATGTCATTCTAATCATGCCTGCCTTCACTGTTCTGCTATTGTTATTCCTTTGCAAAGCATGCCTGTGTGCAAACATTCGTCAATCCATTCATTAGGAACGCTGCTAAGTGCACATCAAGGCATCACGCGGCTTGACTATAGACGAATCTTGCCTCTATGAAGCGAAATGTTGAGTCATTCCATCAAATGTCAAAAACAAATTTTCTAATTAAAGTTCAGATTCCTTAAGGGGAGTTTTCTGCTGGAACAAATTGTACAAATTAGGGCTTGCAGTCTTTTTTTATCTGTATAATGCATAATTCTTGGTAAAGCAGAAGTCTTATTTCAACAGCAAGTGTCATGGAATATTTTTCTAACCGTTTGAAATGTTTATTTACTTCCTATGTCGTTGCACCTATTTATTTTAAAATATTTAGCTTTCACATCCTTAGTCGCATTCGCGGTTTTATCACATCTAAAAGTCATAACATTTATTTAGGAGCTGTTAAAGAGTAGAAGTCAACAAAACCGAATAAGAAAACGATCACTTTAAAAATTAAACAGGTTTAAAATATTTTAAATAACTGACACACAGTCTAGATAGGGCTAAAATCTAGTTAAGAATGGTTTTAGAAGTTGAAATGTGAAAATGACAATTAATGTGAAATAAAGGCATTTTTATTATTAGCTTTTTAAAAATCAATTTTAAATAATATTTATAAGGAAGTGTTAATAAAATCAGTAACACATTAATCTTCTAAATGAATTTTTAATATATTTGGATTCCAAGTGGGAATAGCACAGGGGGTAGAAATATAACTGCCTGCAACGGGATCTTTTGAAGATTTTCGAGGTATGCAGATCCACTTAAAAAGCACAAATGTTTTCTCTAGAACTGCAGCGAAAGAAAAATTGGAAATGTGTCCCACCCCTTTACAGCTGATTATCAGCAATGCAATGGGGAATATTTTTGATAACTCGTGGCAGATAAACGTGGGAGCAAACTATAGCGCCTTGTTTCTGGGTACAACTTTAAGAGCGATCCTGCAGGAAGGGGTGGTTGATACCATACAATCAGCAAAAAAGAAAATTTGAGGAAAAACAAAAATAGTGAAGAATGACAAGTAATAAGGGCGGAGAGACAAATAACTTAAAACTCTTTGCCATATTCCTCTACCTCAGAAATGTAGCTACTGTGGTACTTTTGTGGGACATTTTCTGAGGCGTAATGCATGTTGCATTCATAGAAAAATACACAGCTAACAATTCACCATGCGAGTGACATAAACCAATGGATCACTGATAGTACTGAGAAAATTAATATATTAAAATGGGCGTTAATACTTGTCCAAATTCTGTAAATGTCGTTATTACTTTGAAACAATGTAGGAAACAGTAGAAAGTAGCAACCTTCCATGCCCCTACTTCAGCCACAAAGCCTTGTACTTAACATTCTACTTACATATTTTGACTGCCACTTACTAGCAGTCAATTGTGTTTATTCAATTTAACCCCATTAATGGTGTCCCGATAGCAGCCAGATGAAACCTATGTTCACAAATCCAACAGGAGGTGGATTTTCACTCTGGAACATGAAGGTGTGTTTTATGTATAATTGTGGGAAGGCAGCATGGCTGCTATTGTGAAATGTATGTGGTACCATGTCTGATATTGAATTGCTGTCGGGTAGGGTTGTGGGAGAGAGGAAAGTGGTGATGTTGGTGGCAGTGCAGAGCTGAAAGGTGGCACGTGCTGGAGGTTGCTAGTGGGATAGTGTGGAAGGAATCAATGTGGTTTGAAGATAGCAATATTTCTTGCCAATGTAGATGAATGGGTGGTACTGTGGGTGTTGTGTGAAAAAGGAGCTAGGGGCTGACAGTACTTTGTTGGAAGGTAAAAGTAGAAGGGTGTGGCTGAAGTATTACAGTGATCATTGACAATAGCATGGGGAGAGTGTGATAGCATGGTGTCGTGGAGGGCAGTTGCCAGCAGGGTGGTAGTCTTGCAAATGAACTATGGCATATATACTTATAGATATTTCTGGATGAGAAAAAACTGATTTCAAAATAGACATGAAGTATACAGATCACTGGCAGAATACCGGAAACAAAAATATTGCGTGACCAGAATATCGTATCAAAAATATCAAGGACCAAAATATCAATGAGGTAAGTGCAAATAGGTAAGTATAGATTTACTATTTCTAACTCCACATCTATGTAGCTTGAAGATATATATTTATCGTAAAGGCACATATGTGTGAAACTTTGCTGACCTATAAAAACTTACTTTCATAACATTTTTATCCTCAGTATTCTTGCCACAATGTTTTGTCCACATGATATTTTTCTCTGATATTTTGTCTAAACAACAAAGAATACAGGAAACCCACCAGACTCTTTGCCACCAACCAACTGGCCAAAGGAAATGGAAAAATCTCCAACACAAGTAAGGTCCGTAAAAAAAAATGGGAGCTTGGGTAAACTCCAAACTCTTGTCCACTCTGCAAGGCATTGTAGTAGCAAAGGACGCCAACTTTAAACTCATTATTTCTAACCCTGGGCGTAGTGGGGCTACGTGGAGCATCGCATAGTGTGGCCAAATCTACGCACACTTGCGCACTCCGCGTAGCCCCACTACGTGCCGACCGCCTTCCGCCCGCCCACATTTTAAATTAACTTAAAGTATTTAAAAGTAAGAAAATGCCTTACCTGAGGTGCGGCGTCCCGGAGCTTCCTGGTTCAGCGGCAACTTCTTCCTCATAAATGCGCAAGCGCGGGCGTCAGTGATGTCATTTGAGATGTCATCAGTGATGTCATGAGTGATGTCACTGACCATGTCATGAGTGATGTAATATGTGACATCATCAGCAGTGCATTGCGGGCGCGCAAGTTATAGTTATCTGAACTAACTATAACGGGGGAATTTCAATGGTTTTGTACGAGTGAAAAGTACAGCTAACTATAACGCCCCTGAAACCTATGGTTTTTTCAGTGAATTTTTAAGGTTTTTTAAATGCTAATTCCTAACTATAACGTGCCTGAAACCTATGGTTTTTTCAGTGAATTTCAAAGGTTTTTTAAATGCTAATTTCTAACTATGCCTACAGAGATAGGACATGTGAAGAAAGAAGAAAATCGTACCGAAAGCAAAAAAAGAAATGCAGAAAGAAGCAACAGAAGTCCTCAAAGACGAAGAAAAGTGCAGGAAGAAGGATAACGTGAAGAAAGAACAAACAGAAGAGCAGAAAGAAGCCTTGTTGCAAAATCATCCTGTACCCTCAACTTTTTCAGACGGATACTGGTGGTAACTGAGTCTGACTAACCAGTCCTAGAGCCAGTGCTATGTTAAAAGACACTCAGAATACAGTGAAAACACCTACATACACTAGGGAACACTATGCGTTGGGGTCCCCCTGTGATTAGCATGACCTCTCTGTAAGCCCCTAGTATATATTAGGGCAGGGGATTAAAACTACCTCTTAAAACGAGCCACAGGGCGTGTTTGCACACGTCATCTCAGGTCCCGTCCCCTCCCTTCCCCACTGTGTAAACACGCCCTGTGGCCGTTTTAAGTTGGGAGATTAAGTCCCCTTGAATCCTGAGGGTCCCTAGGGTCCAACTAGACCACTAGGTACCTCCATTAAGCGCCTCAAAGCTGCCTTTGCAGAGAGATGTAAAAAGGGGCACAGCCTAGACCACCTCTCTGCAACGCAGCTCAGTGGCACTTACTGGAAGCACCTGGCGGGCTAGTTGGCCCCCAGGGTCCCTCAGGATTGAAGGGGAATTAATTCCCCAACTTAAAACGCGCCACAGGGTGTGTTTGCACACGTTAACTCAGGCCCCGTCCCCTCCCTTCACCACTGTGTAAACACGCCCTGTGGCCGTTTTTAGTTGGGAGATTAAGTTCATTTGAATCCTGAGGGTCCCTAGGGTCCAACTAGCCCACTAGGTGCCTCCAGTAAGCGCCATAGAGCTGCGTTGCAGAGAGGTGTAAAAAGTGGCACGGCCTGGACCACCTCTCTGCAACGCAGCGCAGTGGCGCTTACTGGAAGCACCTGGTGGGCTAGTTAGCCACCAGGGGCCCTCAGGATTGAAGGGGAATTATTTCCCCAACTTAAAAGGCACCATAGGGCATGTTTGCACACGTCACCTCAGGCCCCTTCCCCTCCCTTCCCCACTGTGTAAACACGCCCTGTGGCCGTTTTAAGTTGGGAGATTAAGTCCCCTTGAATCCTGAGGGTCTTTAGGGGCAAAATAGCCCACTAGGTACGTCCAGTAAGCGCCATTGCAGAGAGGTGTAAAAAGGGGCACGGCCTGCACCACCTCTGCAATGCAGAGTAGTGGCGCTTACTGGAAGCACCTGGTGGGCTAGTTGGCCCCCAGGGTCCCTCAGGATTGAAAGGGAATTATTTCCCTAACTTAAAACGTGCCACAGGGCGTGTTTGCACACGTCACCTCAGGCCCCGTCCCCTCCCTTCACCACTGTGTAAACGCGCCCTGTGGCCATTCTAAGTTGAGAGATTAAGTCCCCTTGAATCCTAAGGGTCCCTAGGGTCAAACTAGCCCACTAGGTACCTGCAATAAGCGCCACAGAGCTGCGTTGCATAGAGGTGTAAAAAGGGGCGTGGCCTCAGAACACCTGTCTGCAACGCAGCTCCCTGGCGCATACTGGAGATACCTGTTGGGCTAGTTGGCCCTCAGGAACCCTCAGTATTGAAGGGGAATTAATTCCCCAACTTACAACTGGCCAGGCGGCGCGTTTGCAGAGTGCTGCAAGGAGGGGGCCTGGCCTTCGGCACGATGTCGATCTTTTATTTATTTAATTTTTTTAAGAAGGAGGACTGTGTGGCCCCCCTTCTTTTTCTAATTTATTGGCCCTGGGGACCCCATCCCCCAGGGCCTGCACCCTAATTTTTTTTGTTGAAAACGTCCTCTTCTTCCTGAATAAAAGTGAGATTATGCTGCATACTTGTTCATATTTTAAGTAGTTCGCACAGACACACATTTTAAAAACAATAAAGTTCCTAATTCCCACCTTCTCTGAACAGTTAGCTTGCTGCCCCATCCACCTCCTCCCTATCCTCTGTTGTCTGAATCCATGGACTAGCCTCCTCCCTCCTGCCATGCATGGTCTGATGTGCTGCCACTGCCATCCATTTAGCATGATGTACCAGTCCACTCCTCCTGCCCTCCATTGCCCAATTCTATGGCCCATCATTGACCTCCTGCTTAGCCTCTGTGCTTAGCTTGCTGCCCCTATTCTCCTTCCCCCTGCTCTCCGATGTCTTTGTGCATGCCCCTGCTCCATCCTTTTTGCCCACCATGTTCCACGGACCTGCCACTCCTATCTACTCTGAGTGTTCTGTTGAGCTGCCACTCCCCTCCCACCTGCCTAGCATTGTCAGATGACTGTAACCTATCCCTGCCATCTCCACCCTGCCTGTCCACATGCCATGCCCCTATCCCCTTCCTCCTGTCCTCCATGGTCCATTTTACTGCCACACCCTTCTGCCCTCCCTGGTCTGTTGTGCTGCAACTGCTCCTCCTGCCTGCCCCGCGCGGTCTGTTGTGAGGCCACTTCCCCTGAACTCTCTTGTCTGGGCCCAGGTCCTGACCCTCCCTTCTATCCTCCATGGTCCTTAGTGCTTGCCCCTGCACGCTCCTTCTTGCTCATCATACCCATTGTGCTGCCACTAACCCTCCCGCTTGCCATGCATGGTCTTCTGTGCTACCATGGCCCCTCCCACCTTCCCTGTGTGGTCAGCTAGCTGCCCCTGACCCCCTCCCACCTTCCCTCCATGGTCTGTGTGTATGCCATCATAGTCTCACTGTTGCTCTCCATGGTGTGTCTTGTTTATAGTGCCCATCCTTCCTGACCTCCATGGTCATCTTGCTGCTCCTGCCCTGCCCCCTTGCCCCCAGCCCTCTGTTTCCATGTGCAGACCCCTATTACCACCCTACTGGCTTGTCTGTTCCATTGTAATGCCCCTGATCCGCCCCTTCTGCCCTTTATGGTCTGTTATGCTGCAGCTTTTCCTCCTGTCTGTCCATTATGGTCAGCTAGCTACCATTGCCTCTATCCCCTCTGTTTTCTGTTGTCCATGTACATGGTCCTGTCCCCTCCCTGTTGCTTTCTATGGATTGTTGTGCTGCACTCCCGTCCCGCATGCCCTGTGTGGTGTATTGTGCTGCTGCAAACCCTGATGCCTGCCCTGTAGGGTCAGTTTGGTGCACCTCTCCATGTCCCTCCTGTCCTCTGTTATCAGAGTCCATGTCCCTACCCCAATTCCTCCTGCCTACCATGATCCAATGTACCATACTTGCGAACATTTTGAACTTGGTAAGAGGGAGATTTTGAACTGGGGTATTGATTGTCCCCTTTGAGTTAAAGTGAAAAAGAGGAGATTGTAGACAGGAGACAGATCAAATAAAGCCCATTTGAGCTTAAAAACATTGGACGTTTCCTGGCTGAAACGGGTCTGTTGGCATGTATGGTTGTACTACCACTGCCTCTTCCTTCTGCCCACAATGGTCTATTATATTGCCACAGCCTCTCTTGCCAGTCCTGTATTGTTGGTTTGTTGCCCCTGCCCCCCTTTCCACTGCCCTCCATAGTCTGTTGTGCTGCCACTGCCCTTCCTGCCTGCCCAGTGTGGTCAAATTGTTGCCTCTGCACTCTCCTACCTGCCTTCAATTTTCAGAGTACGTGCCCCAGGCCTCTGCCTCTCAACAGTATCCCAATGAACAACTAGATTGCTAACATTCTATATTTATTACAAAAGTCTGGAACGCCTGACGTCATCTTGATGTAATCAAAACTGTAATACCTAGAGCATTTCCTTTAGAAATTACATATATAAGAGGGTCTTATTTGCATAAAAATTATGGTTAGTGCTCTAAAAAACTAAAATGAGGACATATTTTCTGAGTTTTCAAATAGCGACAAAGAACTTTTAAATTATTTGTAATCTTTATGTTTTTTTATCCAGCTGACCACTTGATTAAATGTTGCACTTAAGGGAGAGGATGTGGTGTTACTTCCAGAGCTGCAGACTTTGCAACTGGGGAACCAGGTTGGAGTTTCTGCTTCAGCTCAACATTCTGTGATTCTGGTCAAATCACTTAATCTCCCCATGTCTACAAACAAAATGAATTTGATCTTGTGTGATGTAACCAGTGCTCATGTAAAGCACTCCAATACCTGACAAGTCTGCACTATATAAAACTACAAATACACAAAAAATAAGTGTTTTGCACACTTCTGTCATTGGGCTACATGTGGGCTACATCTGGGTGATATTTGTGCTGCATTTGGGCTCTTTTGTCTCTGGTGGCCATCTTGGGAGATTTATTTGTTATGAAGTTTCCTAATTTCCTCATTTACTGCAGTCTCCTCAGAAGGAAACGCTTTCAGTTTTTCACTTTGATTCCATCAAGAAGGTATTCAGATATGTCACACATTTGCCATAAATTCTGAATGTTAGCACTCTAGTTGCTCATTAGATCACTGTAGTAAAGTTACTGCTCACCACGGAAGTCAGCTGCTGGTATTAAAAGTGCATGTTTCAGTGTGCATATCAGAATTTTTTAATGAAATAGAAGAGGATTTGAGAAGTCACTCAAAATGTGCTCTAATTTTTCTTTCTTCAGCACTAATCATAATTTCTATTGCAAAATGAACCCCCTCATTGTGTTCCTTTTTAAATTAAATGTTTTAAGTGTTACCAGTTTATTCCAATCAAGATGGCTTCAGGTGTGCCATACTTTTGTCATAAGTAAGACAGTAAGCGCTCTAGTTGTTCTTAAGAACACTCTGGGACATTCTGTCATTGGGCTATACTTGGGCTACATCTGGGTGATATTTGGGCTACATTTGGGCTCTCTTGTCTCTGGTGGCCATCTTGGGAGATATATTTGTTATGAAGTTTCCTAATTTCCTCATTTACTGCAGTCTCCTCAGTAGGAAATACTTTCAGTTTTTTACTTTGGTTCCATCAAGAAGACATTCAGATGTGTTACACATTTGCCATAAATTCTGAATGTTAGCACTCTAGTTGCTCATTAGATCACTGTAGTAAAGCTACTGCTCACCAGGGAAGTCTGCTGCTGCTATTCAAAGTGCATGTTTCAATCTGCATGTCAGAATTTTTTTATGAAATTGAAGAGGATTTGAGAAGTCAAAATGTGCCCTAATTTTTCTTTCTGCCGCACTAATCATAATTTCTATTGCAAAATGAACCCCCTCATTTTGTTCCTTTGTAAATTAAATGTTTTAAGTGTTACCACTTTATTCCAATCAAGATGGCTTCAGGTGTGCAATACGTTTGTCATAAGTAGGACTGTTAGCGCTCTAGTTGTTCTTTAGAATACTCTGGGAAGCTGCAGTAGAACACAAAGGAATCAACTGACAGTCTCTGCCCTTGTTGGATGTACATGTTTTACTGAGAATGTCAGACTTCATTCTCACATGACTGAGAAAGATAATGTGAATTTACAGAAAATATGCTCTCAGTTTAGCTTATAGATCACCTTCCAAACCTCTGTGAGAAAAGCATGAGAAAATAGTTTCCTCTCAAACATGAGTCATGATATCACAGCAGAAGGCTTTTTCACATGGTAAAATCACCTTAGAACACACCACAATTCCTAAAATGAGTATGGTACCATCAACAAATGATTTATAATGTAACTAAAGTCTTAAAACCTTCTATTAACTGCAATGCTTTTTAATGAGGTGCTATCATGTATATTGGTCCCAAGATGGCTGCCAACACTTCTTGGATGAAGTACTGACAGCCAATCAGATCTCACGATGAGAAGTGTGGTTAGGCTCTGCCCAGATATATCTATCTTTTTAACTCTAATTTTCTCAGGAACTACTGAACGGATTTACACCATTTAAGCAAAAGGCACGAAACTGAACCAAGGAATGATACCGTTAACAAAGATCTCCTTATACTAAGAACACAAAAGCATAAGGCTAGAACATGGAATCTAACTTACAATCAAAAGAAAGCTATTCAAGATCTAAAAAATGATAAAACAATCATTGTGAAGCCATCAGATAAAGGCGGAAATATTGTTTTGCAAAACTAAGAAGACTATTGCAAAGAGGCCTTTAGACAACTGGATGATTGTGACAATGACATATTAGCCAGCGAAAAAGATTACTTGCAGAGTATAGACGCATTTGAAATAATGATTGATAAATGGTATCATAAAGGCATTCTGTCGAAAGATGAAGTCAACTACCTACATAACAAACACCCACGGATCCCCACCTTTTACCATCTTCCGAAAATCCATAAAAACGCTACCAGTCCCCCAGGGAGGCCGATAGTCTGCTCGATTGGAGGCCTAACAGAGAATCTGTCACGATACGTGGACTATTTTTTAGCACCCCTAGTATCACAGTTGACATCATATACACGTGATACGAAAGATTTTTTAAGACAAATTCAGGGGATAAGCTGGGAACCTGATTTTATCATGATAACTCTGGATATATCCAGCTTGTACACAAGTATGAGACATACCGATGGAGTGGAAGCAGTGAAGTACTTTTTGAAAGGACGATCAATCAGATTTTTGGAACACAATGACATGATCATTGAATTTATACTGTTCTGCCTTAATAAAAACATTTTTCTGTTCCAGGAGCAGAGGTATAGGCAGGTACAAGGGACGGCAATGGGCACCTGCTTCGCCCCAGTTACGCGAATTTATTCGTGGGCTGGTGAGAGAAGCAGGTGGCCTGGGCCGAAACCCATGAAGGTTGGGTGGACAATATAATTTGTTGGAGGAGATACATAGACAACCTCTTCATTATATGGAGAGGGTCCATGGAAACAGCTGGTCAATATATCTCTTCGTTGAATACCAATGAACTTAATCTTCAATTTACAAGAGAAATGAGTACTACAGAGGTTACATTTTTAGATTTGCGAGTATTCGGAGAGAACAGTGTGATACACACTGCGCTCTACAGAAAGAAAACAACTGGGAACTCTAAGCTTGATCCGCAGTATTCCCTATGGGAAATTACTTCGAATCAAATGTAACAGCTCGAGGGAAGAAGATAATAAGAGAGCAGCGAAAGAGAGTATCCAACGATTTAGAATTAGGGGATACCCAAATGATGTTTTGAAGACAGCAGAAGTAAAGGTAGCACAAAAAGACAGGATGGAACTTTTACGACAGGAAGGCACCCAGAGAACAGGAACAAGTATGGAAAATAAATTCCGAATGATCACTAACTATTCCAATGCTGCACACAAAATTAGAACAATTTTACGGAGCAATTGGAAGATCCTTAGATCTGACACTATTATAGGAAAAGACCTACCAATGGAACCCAGTATAACTTTTAGAAGAGCCAGATCCTTAAGAGATTAATTGGTGGAGAGTCACCTAGAAGTGAGCAGATCAGAAACAGGTTTACAGAGTCTCCGTGGCTCTTTTCCTTGTGGAAAGTGCAGAGAATGTGCCACAAGTAAACGAGTCATTACATATAAAGTATGGAATGATGAGAGACAGAGAGGCATTAAGAAGTTTATGACATGCAGCACTCCATACGTAGTTTACTGTTTGGTCTGTCCATGTAATCTTCGATACGTTGGGAGCACCATCAATCCTGTGAAGATGCGTATTTTAGAACATCAGAGAGCCATAACAAGCAAGGACACAAACTATCCGGTTGCACGTCACTTTGCTAGTCAACACAACAGTAATAGATCCTTCCTGCAATACTTCTGCTTAGATCACGTCCTGAAGAACATAAGAGGGGGCGACAGAGAGAAGTGTTTAAGGAGATTAGAATAGCGTTACATCATAGATTTACAGACGAAACATCCAGGAGGTTTGAACAGTGGGGAGGTGCTTGCAGTTCACCTATGATCAGTAGTAAAGTGGAAATAACGTAACCTTCACCAGAGGAGAGAACAGGGCAACAACATGTATATAATAGTATAAACAGGACAGCCTGTTTAGGCAGAATCAATCAGAACAATATGATGGGAAACACTGGGATGCATGTGGCACGTTATAAAGAAATATTTGTAAAGCTTGTGCCCATTCAGGGCAATATAGATAGGAGATCTGCGATCATGAGTATCAAGCATAAACAGAAAGCGCAAGATAATTATCGAAGATCGACATTTGTTAGATCACCTATTGAAGGTTAGATAGTGCAGTGATTAAACTCATATAGAGTGTAACATTTGTGGGAATGACCAATATGCGCGATAATTATCAGCGATGAAAAGCAGATCTCTAATTGACTCCCTTTAAGGAATGACTCAGTGTTTGCCCAAAATGAAATTTATGTTTTCAACATATAGATTAATAAGGTGCATTATTCCTTAGGGTCTACTGAGCTAAATGGACTGTCTATGAAATGTAAATAGATCGAAATGCGGACTGAAACATGTTTAAAGATGGCGCTTGTAGTAATGTAACAGTCCTTTGTCCGTTGTAATGAAATTGACATGGGTTATAAAGTTGCCACGGTAACGGCGCCCGTCGACATTGACGAAGCCTGATGCCGAAACGCGTTTGTTGTTGATTTATAATTCGCAATAAATCCTAAGGTGGATTTAACCTAACGAGAGTGCTGGCCCTAATTTACGTTTGTAAGGAGCTGGATACGTTAGCGGCTTGCCACCACTGGACCGGGCACCCGCTCACGAGTGCGGAAACGAAGGCAGTACACGGAGCAGAAATATATATATATATATATATATATATATATATCATGCTCCAAGTTGCCCAAAAGGTCGGGGATGCACTCAGGCAACAATTGACATCCTGCCCTCCATTACACTTGGACTGCCTTGCCGACGCGTTTCGGAAATGTATTCCTTCTTCATAGGCTTTTGGCACAAAGTTCGCTGCTATATATCACGCTTTTATTTAAATCAAGCCTTCTGATAGGCTGTCGTGATCTGTCTTTTTCCTCCTGATAGGCACTTTTAAAAGAGTCATAGGCATATTGCCTTCTGGGAGATGTATTTCCCTTTTGCATCGATCTCTAAAACTTTACTTGTCCTCCAATGGACTCGAAGGCAAGGAGAGTAACAATCCTCGGTGTTGTGGCCTCACGGCTATCCCAGGCAAATTCCCAGGTCGGTGCCCGCTGTTTTTGCGATGGTGCACTCCCCACGGCGTAGGCTGCTGTTAAATATCATGCTCTAAGTTGCCCAAAAGGTCGGGGATGCACTCAGGCAACAATTGACATCCTGCCCTCCATTACACTTGGACTGCCTTGCCGACGCGTTTCGGAAATGTATTCCTTCTTCATAGGCTTTTGGCACAAAGTTCGCTGCTATATATCACGCTTTTATTTAAATCAAGCCTTCTGATAGGCTGTCGTGATCTGTCTTTTTCCTCCTGATAGGCACTTTTAAAAGAGTCATAGGCATATTGCCTTATGGGAGATGTATTTCCCTTTTGCATCGATCTCTAAAACTTTACTTGTCCTCCAATGGCTCCAAGGCAAGGAGAGTAACAATCCTCGGTGTTGTGGCCTCACGGCTATCCCGGGCAAATTCCCAGGTCCGTGCCCGCTGTTTTTGCGATGGTGCACTCCCCACGGCGTATGCTGACGTTAAATATCATGCTCCAAGTTGCCCAAAAGGTCGGGGATGCACTCAGGCAAAAATTTACATCCTGCCCTCCATTACACTTGGACTGCCTTGCCGACGCGTTTCGGAAATGTATTCCTTCTTCATAGGCTTTTGGCACAAAGTTCGCTGCTATATATCACGCTTTTATTTAAATCAAGCCTTCTGATAGGCTGTCGTGATCTGTCTTTTTCCTCCTGATAGGCACTTTTAAAAGAGTCATAGGCATATTGCCTTCTGGGAGATGTATTTCCCTTTTGCATCGATCTCTAAAACTTTACTTGTCCTCCAATGGACTCCAAGGCAAGGAGAGTAACAATCCTCGGTGTTGTGGCCTCACGGCTATCCCAGGCAAATTCCCAGGTCGGTGCCCGCTGTTTTTGCGATGGTGCACTCCCCACGGCGTAGGCTGCTGTTAAATATCATGCTCCAAGTCGCCCAAAAGGTCGGGGATGCACTCAGGCAACAATTGACATCCTGCCCTCCATTACACTTGGACTGCCTTGCCGACGCGTTTCGGAAATGTATTCCTTCTTCATAGGCTTTTCATCCAGCCTCTGAAGAAGGACATATTCCTTCGAAACGCGTCAGGCGATGAAGGATGGGAAGGCTGTTACCTGTATCGTGAGGGAGACGATGTTTCTACCTATTAAAGGCCTGGTGTCAATGCTGCCTCAGAGTGCAACTCATTCCTGCAAGGGTAACTAGAGCGTGTATTTTTTGCGGCAGCCCAGCCGTAGAGTTTGCACCACCCCGAGATGCTGAGGGGGCCGCAGGTTCAAGATACACGGAACTAATTGCGGAGCGCCGGCAAGGATTAATAACGGACACTGCCTCACGAGGCCCATCTGGGGGCTTACATTGCTTAAGGACAGTACGAGGTGCGACTATTCAAAACCACATCTCCCACAATGCTTCGTGTCATGGGACCGGCCCATCTGGGGGCGTATTCTGGCATTTAATGGGAGGTGGCGGGAAGCACTCACCTGATCATCCAGCCTCTGAAGAAGAAGGACCTATTCCTTCGAAACGCGTCAGGCGATGAAGGATGGGAAGGCTGTTACCTGTATCGTGAGGGAGACGATGTTTCTACCTATTAAAGGCCTGGTGTCAATGCTGGCTCAGAGTGCAACTCATTCCTGCAAGGGTAACTAGAGCATGATTAGTTTGGAAAATTTTATGAAGATTCATCAAATGACGCCAAAGTTATAAGCAAAACAAAAAATGCTCTTCCTAACATATATATACATATATACACATAGGTATTTATAGTTAGGACCAAGTTTCCATAGGAAGAGCATTTTTTGTTTTGCTTATAACTTTGGCGTTGTTTGATGAATCTTCATGAAAGTTTCCAAACTAATTCTTTGTTCATATCAGCTCCTATGTGGGAAGTTTGGGGGTGATTCGTCAAGGGGGGCCGAGAAAAAAGGGGGGTCCCAAAACGTGTTTTCTCCATGTTAATTTCCGTAGGAAACTTTAGACAAGGCTACAGGTCGAACGGGTGAATGGAATTGCCCCAAATTTGGCAGGGAGAAGGGTCTTGGTCTAGAAAGCACGCTTTTGTTTATTTGGTGTAAATCCGTTCAGTAGTTTTGGAGAAATATCGAAATTTATAGATATCGATATTTGGGAATTCTGCCATCTGATTGGCTGAGGCATTACGAGCACGAGCTTGCTGCTTATTGGTTGTGAGCGCTGCGAGCGGTTGCAACTAGGAAGTGTTGGCCGCCATTTTGTGATTCCATTGAAGCGAGTAAGGGAGAAAAAGGGCGAAAACAGTAGGAAACAGGAGGATAGGAGCACTGTAACCTCTGTGGGGGAGTGCGAAGCGAAGTAGTCACACCTACCGGTCTGAAAGTGCAGTGTTGCTTAGAGTGACATGGTGCTGAGATGAGATGCTGCTACAGTCGGGTATGAAACCTAGAGCCTAAACCGGGAGGTCATTGCTGTAAAGTGATGTGCTCTGGCGTTTGTAGGATACCTGTGGAAGTAGTGTTAGTAGGCGTTTATACCATACAGGAAGTGGGAAGCGATCTACTGAGCTCTACCGTGCATTTATACTATACCGGAAGTGGGAAGCGAAGTACTACACCTACCGGTGTGAAGACTCGATTAAACCGTGAGCTCACTGCTGTAAAGTGATGTGCTCTGTGTACTATTTCAATGTAAGTCATAGTACAATGTTAGTATGTAATGATACTATAATGTAAGTATGTAATGTTAGAATGTAGGGCTGTCCAGAGGGGAATCTTGGGGAGTTTGTACACGGTGCTGGAGAAGATGGATACCTTGGTGTCTGGTCCTGTTGGTGGCTATTTAAGCTGTCTTCTTTTCCTGCAATAAATCTACTTATCCGATCCACTGCTGTCTTCCTGTTCACTGACGAGCGGGAGAAGGTGAAAAGAAGGCAGCACTTGGCAAGATTTTGCGCTTGCTTGCGTTGTGCTGAAGACCCGTTTTCTTGGTGAATCTGTTTCTACTCATCCAAGGGTCGTCGGCTGATCGAACTATGTGATCCTACCTCTGGTAGGATTTATGGTTTTTGATTTTGGGCTTCCTCTGCCTCTTCACTACACTCTGGTTGCTGTACCACACGTGTGCAAGTAGTGTTAGTATGCGTTTATACTAATTCTGTAGTTATGCATTAAACAAAGCATCATGGTCCAATGGAGCGCCACCTCCCAGGCACAGGTCATACAATGTCCCGGGGTGTGCAAGCGCGGAACATATATGTTTGCTATTACAGGGCGGGAGCATTACTTGCACCCTGTGATAGTAAATTCTTGTTTGCCTCGTTGAAGCGAGAGGAGGAAAACCTCGTATCGTTTCAATAAAGCGGAACCGGATGGTAAAAATGGAGAAAAAAAAAATGAAGCAGGGTCTCACCCGTTCATTTAAATGACCCCACTGGTGGGTAATGTTCCGGGGCCATTCCTATTATTATATTGTGGGGTCTCTGCAGCACTGGGGATCTTAATCTCACATGTAAATTAGGCGCAGGAGGGCACAGAGATGTTTCGCAGACTAGGGGATCAACACCTCCCTGGGTATTGTTTACGAATTGTTCGGGGGGCTTCAAGGCCAACTCAAGACCGGGGATCGGCAACCTTCGGGGCTTTATTTAAATATGCAGGGTGGGCCTTGCCAGTCCTTGAAGCCTCGGTGGCCCTAGGCAGTGCCTTATTGGTTCTGAAATCACATGGGCAGTACTCATGGTGTTATAAAGTGATACACTCATAGAACTCTTGCCGTTGTACAATTACCCAGGCTTCTTTTATGTAATAGTCTGTTGGTTTATATTTGGTAGGTGCACCAAAAAATTCAACAAAATTTCCCTTATAACCTACTATCTACCGCCGATTTTCACAATAAACTACAGACAAGTGTTGTCAGATAAAGAAGACCCATACACTCAAGTTATTGATTGGTAAAAAAAATAACTTTTATTAACACAACATTAATAACTGGAAATATAACTTTATTCGAATAACAGTAAAACATGAAAGAAGTGGGTGGGACTCCACCGGAAGCAGCGTACAAAACCTGCAAGACAAAAAAGAAACATAAGTATGTGTGCCATGACTAAGAGAAAAAGAAAGGTAGTGAGAATGAACGGAGGAAAGTGAGAATGGGACAGAGAGCGAGTGGGTGGAAGGGAGAAGGGAAGGGAGAGTGAAAAGAACAGAGGGAGGAGGAGACATAGCACCGGCCTACTGCACCCAGCCCTCACTGTTCACCTCCTGTCACCCGTGTGTCTGGGATGCTGGGGTCCGCGAGAAAGAGTGCGGTCTAGCAAGTCCTTAAAATGAAACAGAGATATAATGAGGCCAGAGATTACATTATTATCTATGGCAACATCGCTTGCCTGCACCTGTGCACCCAGGCTGCTGCACCCCAGCCCCTTTATTAGCTCTGTGCTCAACTGCAGCTCCTGCGTGCCGAGGCTTGACTGCTCACCTGCCACAACCGGTGTGTCCAAGGACGTGCCGGTGCGAGCTCCAACTCCGGGGTGCCGCTATCAGGGTGGTCCAGCAGATCTCCTGTTGGGGATGGTGTCTTGATACCACGGTGGAAGGCGTCACAATGCCCAGGGCATCATCACGGGATGAGCACCCGCTCCGCCCATTTTGGCTCCACTAACCCAGTGTCTGAAAAGGGAGAAAAAATATAATGTTGGAAACATCTGGAGGTAAATGAAGGTTTCTTTCAATGTTAATAGAGAACACCAGTTGAGTGCATCCTTCCTTCTTGAAGTACGATCTTCGAACTGTTAGTGATTATCGTGGTTCAAAGAGGAGTTGGAGTGCACGAGAATACACAAGGTTAAATAATAATATGTTATGCCAACGTTCACATACAAAGGAACAGAGCGCATGCTAGAAGCATAATGTGCGTGTGTAATGCAGTGGCGCAAGCCTGTGTGCATGTACACTTAAGTTATCAGCTCACCACAGTGCCCCAAAAGCCAACGCCATGTGTCTGTAGGGCAGCGCTGCCCGCTGGTTCAGGCCTACAGTACGGTCCAGCAGGTCCTTAAAATGAGACAGAGGTGTGACTGAATGAGGTCAGAGATCACATCGGTATGCAGGGTAACATCGGTTGTTCGCACCTTTGCACACAGGCTGATGCACCCCACCCCTCCCACAGCACTGCGCTCAACACATTGTCTGTAGGGCAGCACTGCCCGCTGGCTCAGGCCTACAGTACGGTCCAGCAGGTCCTTTAAATGAGACAGACATGCGACTGAATGAGATCAGAGAACACATTATTAAGCAGGGCAATATCGCTTGTTTGTACCTGCGCACCCAGGCTGATGCACCACCACCCCTCCCGCAGAATCGCGCTCAATTGCAGCCCCTGTGCACCCAGGCCCCACTGCTCACCTGCTGTCATTTTTTATTGCGCATTGTGATATGCGAGGTGGATGCGGCCATATCACCTGAGGCAGTGTAGAAGAACTGGGACATGTGGCGTCGTCGTTATCCTATTTATACGTATGTAAAGTGGGCAGGGCTTGCGTACGCCAGGCGAGCATAGAGGTGTGAATAATAGTTACGGGGACCTGGGCGTTGTTCAGTTCCTGCCTGGCCAGAAAGTGTACTTATGTGTGTTTCTGTTGCAGTTTTGACGTCGCAGAATACGCAATTTACATTAATGTAGCATGTACGGGGAGGGCAGCAACTATCGCTAATGAGATGCTGTTCGAAAACATTGAATGGCCAACATCACATGTCATTGTGAAGGTTGTGTATATGCGCAGACACTCATGTCAATGGTGTGCAGTATTATTGAAAGTGTTGCTATCGCGAAGCGCACACATGTGAATGTGCTCAGATAGAGGGAGGATCAGCAGTGAGGCTATGTCATACACAGTGATAACGCTCTTTACAGTCAAGCAATGCATGTCAAACGTGAATCTGAAAGTTTCGCATATGACACACTACTATACTGGTAAAGCCTGACAACAGAGCATATATACTGCAACACAAATCTACACATTACTCTTTACTGTTTGTCACATGTGATCCAGGATGTGCACTCTGCCCGTGGGTGATGATACCCCTTCGGGCAAGCATTACCCAGGCCGAAAGGCAGCACAATAATGTGCACACACACACACCAGGGGCATCATGTAACACACATTTGATTTCTGATGTATCGTTTGAGATGCATGGCGATCACACGTGGAAGGCTAATGTACAGACCATAAATATTGATCAAGATGATCGTTGCATGTTGTGTGAGTAGAAGATATGTGTACACAGCAAAAAAACTTTTCATAAAAGCTCTCTAAGCAGAAGGGGTGTGTCTCATCAAACGCTGTAGAGAGAATGACTAAAATGGGTGAGGTCCTCCAACTGTTACAATGGGAAATGTTATGAACTAATCAAATGCTTTTTTTTAAGGTCACATGGCAATCGCGCATCGAGGGCGCAAGGAGGCCGCACCCGACAAGATTTTGAGAAAATATATTTATCATAATATAAGTTTATTACAGTTAGAAATATATAAATGTTTAAAATATTTTAGATTATCGCTTGCTCTCATATACAGTTTAAAGATATTTAGATATAGTTTTGAGACATTAAAAAAACGAGGGAATGGCGTACCCGGCGCGACACCATACGTCTATGACATAACACAGGGCCTGGCAGCATGCACTCATCGCATACGCAATGGGCGCGACCCCATATGTACACAACATAACACGTGGCTTGGTAAGGCGTACCCGACGGATACCTATGTAGCAGTTGGCGCGAACTCATACGTATATGATGTTACACGGGACGCGGTGCCACGAATCCATCAGATACGAAATGCGGATCCTTTACGAGTTTAGCAATATGGCGGATAGGATTCGCGTGGTGATGGAGCTTGGTACACTACCGGAATGGGAGTGCAGTTTTCTAAAAAAAAAAAAAAAGATATACATTTTTTTGGGGAAGATATAAAAAATTACTTAATTTTTAAAGTAAAAAAAAAAAAAGTATAATAGAGTTCCAAAATATTGCAAAAAGAAAATAGAAAAATATAGGTTTTATAAACATTAAAAGATGAAAGTAACATTTAAAAAACCTTCGAAATTCACTGAAAAAACCACAGGTTTTACAGATGTTATCGTTAGGAATTAGCATTTAAAAAACCTTTGAAAATCACTAAAAAAACCATAGGTTTCAGGGACGTTATAGTTAGTTGGAAATTTGACTCATATAAAACGGTGCGAACGGTAGCAGTGTTCCATGATTTGGAGCACTGTTTTTACCAACTTTATTCTGAGTTCGTGTTCACTGCCTTTACATCATGCTGTGTTTATTTCACCCAGAGCCTCACGCAGAGTCGCTTAGGTCCTGTTTAGGCGGCCCAGGCGCTTCTAACTCACAACTAACTTTATTCATTGCTCGTGTTCACCGCTTGCACATCACTGCCTCTTTAAGACACGTTCACGCTACGTCTATTTCACCCAGAGTCGGACACTGAGTCGCTTCAGCTCTCGTTGGGGTAGCCCAGGCATTTTCAATTCACATCTCGGTAAGCATCGTTACTTGCACTCAAGAGAATTAGTCTCTTGTTTCCTATCCGAATGTTTGAAGTGCATATGTGATAATGAACTTGTGACTTTAAAAGCATGGTTATTGTAACACACTGTTGTTATTTGCCATCACCTTTTAACCGCATTCGATTTATGGTTATGAGCACCATTATGTCCATGGCGTTCTGTCATCTCCACCCTTTTTTTAGCATGTCATTCACGCGGTTGGAGTGTTTGCACGTATAGTATGAACTTGCGAGTATACCAGCACCTTAAGTATGGATTCATGAGCACGCCTTTTGGTAATTGCCATCACTTTTCGTTTCACTCGATCTAGAGTCCTCAGGTTACCGGTACCTTAAGCATGCCCCCACAGCCTTGATTCGTGATCACTAGCACCACCATCTTACGGCGTCTATCGAACATTATCCTCTGGGACTCTGCTTCATTTTCGTTTTTGGTCTTTGTTACATAGTCCATGACTCTGCATGACTAGTCTTTTATATAACGGGTTTCTTTTAACTGGCAGAATTCATGGCAGGACTGTATGGTAAAGTCCCCTGTTTCATTTGCAGAACATGTTTATGTGACCCCTGATGAAGGGTCACAATTGACCCGAAATGCATTGGGATGTTTGATTACTGCTGACATCAATAACAATCATTGTATATGGCTACCAAGGAATTATTGGTACAAAAACATTATTGGATGGAATAAAATTAAAAATGAACCTTCAGCAACGCATTAAGCATTTTATTTGATTAATTGTGCTCAACCGAGATAAGAAACATAGTTGTTTTGTTTTCTGATAAGTGCTCTTGCCAGCTTGGAGGGATCCCCCCCCCCTCCCGGCATTCTTGTCTCTGTGTTATAGGGTAGGAAATAAAAAATATAGATTTTTTGTAATAATTAATGTTTTTCATTAGAATTAATGAATATTAAATATAGTCATTTGTTTGAAAACTCTTTGTAAAATGTTTATAAAATAATGTTTGTTGGTATTTTTTTTATTTTTTTAACCCCTTCAGTGCCCGCCCCTTTCCCCGCCCAGTGCCGGCCGTTGCATTAGCGGGCGGGGTCTATGACGAGCTGGACTCGTCATGGGCACAGAGCCACCGCGGCCCATGACGAGTCCAGCTCGTCATGGGCACTGAAGGGGTTAACATTATATGTTTCTATCTTTTGTAATTTTTATTATTTTTGTCATTTTTATTTTTCTGTTAACAATTTTTGTATTGTAGTTGATATTTTGTTTCTTTTTTATTTTAAATTGACTTTGTTGGGAATATTAATTTTAATCTTCTGCTATCCAACACTTTCCCTACTGTTGCACTCACCAGAGTGGGAATAGTAATTTGTACCCCTCCGCTATCCAACACTTTCCCTTCTGTTGCACTCACTGGAGTGGAAATAGTAATTTGTACCCCTCCGCTATCCAACACTTTCCCTACTGTTGCTCTCTTTGGAGTGGGAATAGTAATTTGAGCCCCTACGCTATCCAACACTTTCCCTATTGTTGCACTCAATGGAGTGGGAATAGTATGTTTTTCCCTTCCACTATCCAACACTTTCCCTACTGTTGCAGTAGCTGGAGTGGGAATAGTAATTTTTACGTCTCCGCTATCCATCACTTTCCCTACTGTTGCACTCACTGGAGTGGGAATAGAACATTTTTCCCCTCCACTATCCAACACTTTTCCTACTGTTGCAGTAGTTGGAGTGGGAATAGTAATTTTTTCCCCTCCTTTATCCAACACTTTCCATACTGTTGCATTCACTGGAGTAGGAATAGTAATTTTTACCTCTATGCTATCCAACACTATTCCTACTGTTGCACTAACTGGTGTGAAAATGTAAGCTTAAAAATAATTAAATATATTAATAATTTAATTTATAATATAGTTTTTAATTAGATTTTATGTTATAGGTGTATGTATATATATTATTATTTTTTGTTGTTGTTAATTTTTATATATTTATAATATTTTAAAATAAATAAAGTTATTAGTTTATTAATTGTTTTACAGTAAATATACATTTTATATATGTACGTTTAACTTTTTAAAATTATTATAAAAATAATTAAATATATTAATAATTTAATTTATAATATAGTTTTTAATTAGATTTTATGTTATAGGTGTATGTATATATATTATTTTTTTTGTTGTTAATTTTTATATATTTATAATATTTTAAAATAAATAAAGTTATTAGTTTATTAATTGTTTTACAGTAAATATACATTTTATATATGCACGTTTAACTTTTTAAAATTAAATGTATTTATTATATTTGTTAAAATGTACATTACATCTACATATTTTTTTATAAGGTAATTTTATTATTTAATTTATATAACATTATTTTTATGTATTAAAAAATCGATATTTTGGACATCAATATTTTTAACATCTATATTATTTTTTCGATATTTTTGTATTTTACATTTTAAAGATAGGATGTCGATATTTTGGATAACGATATTTTTGTATCGATATTTGTTTATGGGGATATTTATGTAGTCCATAATATGTCAGTGATCCGGATAAATGAGAGAGGAGGTGAATGGGAAAATGGCTAAGTGTGCCGTCAAGGAGTACAACTGTGTATGTGGTGGTAAAGTGAGTGGATGAGTATGTGAGTGGAGGCTGAAATTATAGATTTAGGTATGTGTGGTGGATGGTGTGTGAGTAAATATGTGAATGGATGAGAGGATAGATGAAGTGAGTAGGTAGATGGGCATGTGTAGGTGCATGATTATATGGGTAGGTGACTGACTAGGTGAATGGTAAATGGTCAACAAATGTGTTGCTAGGTGGGTGCATGTGTATGAATAGACGGTTTGCAGATGGGTAGGAGGTTTGCTGATGGTTACATGTGGGAGGATTTGAACTTGTGTGTGTAATAGAATGCATGGTTTCGCTGAATACCTAGTGATGGACTTGGGCTCTTGCTAAGAAAATCAAAGACAACTGGATACTTGTAATGAGCAAGTCAGAGTAATGGAAGCACATCTCTGTCTCAGCTTGTAGGTAACTTATTCTTAGACAGTCCTCCTTTGGTCGCTGGTGAGGGGACATAGAGGGTTACTAATGCTCTGTATCAGCTTAAACACCCCAGACTCCTTAGGCCGACTGAGGATTGGCTTTTCTCTGTTGGAAAGAGTCATCTTCCTTCTTACAGTCAATGTTGATACTAAAAAGATGTTCACAGTCATCTAAGGGTACACTTTATGTCATGTGTGCCAAAGATGATTATGATCAGTCATCCAATCATGAGTACAAAAGCAATCCTGTTTTTGTTTGTGAACATTCACAATCATTAAAATATTAAAAAATGAAGGGGCTCAATTGATCTAAGCTGGGATTAATTTAGAATGAGAGAGTAGCAGGCATCACCCTGGGTGAAGCAGGCATCACCCAGGGTGAAACTAGCATACCCAAAGAGTACATAAATGATGCCCAAGCCAAACCTAGGAAAAGGGATTATTGGGGCTACATCTCAAGGTTACAGAGTAGGGAATCAGTTTTCCCAATGGAATAAAAACCCACTTGGACTGTGTAGTACATATATTTATTTCTACAAATATATGCAAATCTTAATGATGGTGAATATAGATTTCGCTTTGATTTAAAACTCAGTACAAAACGTGCAACTTACCTGCTTATCTCTCTGTGATTGCCAAGAATCGACTCCAAGTATGAAAATGCCAACGCTCTATAAAAACAATTTCCGTCTCCTCTGGTTCTTCTAACAGATTTATATCTGTGGCTGAGGTCCTTGGGAAGTAAATCAATAATTGTAATTCATTACATCATACTGGTGATAATAAAGTAATACATGTATTATAATTGGATCAAGGATGATTTTCCCATTCTATTACAAAGTCGTCCAAAATTCAAGCAAAGCTCTTAAGGATCTGAAAAGACGTTTGGGGAGGACTTGGTTGGCGCACCCATAGCAAAGCAACTATGCTGAATGGTAGGGAGAGAGCGAGGTGAGGACACTAAAACGAACACAGGAAAGTTAATTACAAATCACCTTTACAATATGATGCCTGCACCAGTCAAAGGCAGTACACAGGGAGACCCTTGTAATGAAGGCATGGCTAGGGAAGAATATTATCAATCTACATCCCTTGCAAACACCTTTACCACCATGTAGGATCCCAACAGATCTAAAGCGGCCATACCATGTGGCAATAACTCATTTCAATAACATGGGAATAAGCATATTTTCCCTTTAGAAGGTCAACGGATAAGGGTTATTTTGAGTGCTACAAAAGTACCCCAGGTGCATTGAAACTCTATGCCAATTGATATATCTGTGTAGTTCCCCTGGCCATTCAGTTGTTGTTGTTCTAGGTGCAGCAAAGTGGGTTGCTTTGCAGGAATGAAGCTCTGGACTCCAGTACACACAAAACAGGAGCTCTCTTTATGTACATGCAATCCCAGCAGCAGAAGGAAGATAAGTACTAGGGAGTGAGCAGGAAAACTCTCCTGGAGCAGATGTGTTTCTTTAGCTCGGTGTGAGGGCCAATTAAATCCAGCTCACGGGGTGAGGAACCCACACATTTTGTATTACTGAAACATACACACAACTGATGCCAGATATGATGCAATACACCTCTTTCTTCACACTGAGCTCCAACAGAGGGAAGGGATACATGGAGAAGACCAGCCACAAACACCACCAACATCACCATCAGAAACAAACAATAAACCCCCAAGGAACAGCAATTTCATTCTCAAATTCACATCACCCACACAACTGCAGCACCAACAACTGGCAGCTGTAACACATTATGCCTGGACACCTAAACAAAGGTTAACAAGCATTGGCATAGCCAATAGGTCTCGCCTTTGGGACCTTATAAGTGTTTAGTCATGCAACAGTTGCCTAACTAAATACTTATAAGGTCCCAAAAGCGAGACCTATTGGCTATGCAAAGCGGCCCTGCGACTGCGAAAGTGAAAGTGATCGCGATCGATCACGATCAAACATCAAAGCGGCCGTGAAACCGAAAGTAATCGCGGTAAAGCGCGGCACGCGCGCCCGCGCACATGCACTGTGGCTCTAGGCTGGCCTGGTAGCACTTTTTGGAGTTCTCTCAATAAGTCTCGCCAGACCAGCGCATGCGCTGGGTCAGGCGAGACCTAACAAAAAACAGAGTCTAAAACAAGCATTGGCATAGCCAATAGGTCTCGCTTTTGGGACCTTATAAGTGTTTAACTATGCAACAGTTGCATAACTAAATACTTATAAGGTCCCAAAAGCGAGACCTATTGGCTATGCCAATGCTTGTTTTTTGGTAGGCACGAAGAGCCACCCTCCCCCGTGTAATGCCAGCTGCTGCAACAGGGGGAGGGACGGACTCTGAGGAGAGAGAGCAGAGGAGGAAAGAGCAACAGAGAACCAGTCTGCCAAGTAGGTGCGAACGTTAAAGTGAAAGTAATCATTTCACGGGCGCTTTGATGTTCGCAGTGGCCGCCCGGCTCACTGAGAACATCAAAGCGCCCGCGAAATATACACACAGGCTGCCAAATGGTGCGGGCGCCCGGCGCACATGCACTGTAGTTGGGGGCCTGAAAAGCACTCGTTTGCACTTCCAAATCCCCATTTTCTATAGCTCTCGCCAGAACAGCGCTAAAGCGCTGGCTCAGGCGAGACCTAATGAAGTTAAAAACCACTGTGCAGATGTATATGAAACGACCCTGCCATCCAGGGGCAGTAAAGAGAAATGCAGGCAATTAGTTTGTCGTCTCAATGCCCTGGAGTTACACAGCACCAATCCAACCCACACTACATTATTGCCTTCTCTTTATTTTGAGAACCTATTTGGATTCAGCGCCACCTAGGAGTATAGCAGACATTTAGTACACTACAAACAGCACAATTACATGATTAGGAATAGAAATTGAAGGAAATGGTTATTAGTATATGCTTTAGCAGAGCAGAGCTAAGATTGCAGGAGGCGTTCATAAAGTTGGAATGTTGCTGCGGTTGTGCGCCAACTCCTTGCTGATCCTGCCAGCTTGGTTTTCCACTGCACTACCGTCTTTTTTGCCAATTTTACAAAGTAGCAATCTTTTCTCTTTGTAAATCGATCCTGTGAACGCCATTAAAAAGAAGAACTGTAGAGCAGCATGGCGTCGGCATACAGACATAAAATTACTGTATTAGCACAACTCAGCGGCCTTACTAAGCTTTGGTCAAGCAGGGGTTGGCCGCAGCCTTCCAGGAATATAGAGGTCTACATTTTCAAAGAGAGAGGAGAGGGGGGAGTTCTTATATTAAAGAATAATAATTTAATTTATTTGTGAGCAATAGTTTTTCACCAGGAAGCGTTTTTATCTCGAAACCAAAACTTTACTTAACATCAATATTGAGTGAGTGGTTACATATAGCCATCTGGCGGAACCTAATTTGTATTTGTAAAGGGGGGAAGGGTTTATTATATGATATATTCCTAGACTTAAGGGAATCTTGGTGCTACAAAGTGTCTGAGAACTGATATAATGATGTATCCAGCCATGAATATAAGGCTTTCCTACCCTTCAGTCAGGTATTAATAGGCCCAGTAGTTATGCAAAGAAACTCTGCCCCAGGAATTACTAATACCAGGAGCATCAGTAAATCTGGGGATTGGAGTAACCCAGCATGACCAAGGGGACTGTTAAAGTCCTGATAGAAATTAGATATTACCGGGGAAATCAATATTGATCACAACTGCCACGGTTATTCCTCATTTCTCACCCAGTATCTCAAAGGTAAAGCCCGCATATAGTGAGGATCTCGGTGGGTTATGTTCAGAGACAGCAGTAATGTGTTCCAGAGTGCGGCAGCAGTAATGGAGAAGGCGCTGCCACCCATACTAACACATTTAAATTTCGGAATGCAAAGAAGGAAGTGACCAGACAATCTCAGACATTATTTGTCTCCACAGCCTTTGGTCTTAAGCTCTTTGACTTTGTAGCACCGAGATGCCTTTGGGTGTAAGAATATGCCTTATGATAAGTCACGCCCCCCATAACAAATACAAATTATATTCCTGATGCAATTCAAGAGCTTGGATAATGGTGTACACTTTTTGGTGTGCAAACATTTGTGGACTAGGCACAATGCCCTGAACTTTATCTGCTTGAGAATGGGAAGCCAGTAAAAGTAAACTAACTAGCATTTGTGTTTTGCATTAATTGAAGTCTGTGTAATGAAGTTTTCGAAAGATGGAGATGCTATTCACTGCAAAAATAGTCACAAGTATGTAAAAGAGTTTATCATCATCGCCTTATGAGGAATAAAAAGAAGAGGGTTCCTCTTTTCAACGGTTCTAAGTTGAAAAGGCAGGCGCAAGTTAACACCATTGATCCTTACAGTCATGCTCCAACTCGACTTAACTTTAACCCCACGGTGTCTAACAAAGAGACGGATTTATATCTTGGTGGTATGTATACTCCGTCGCACCTGCTATTTCATCATATTCCCGATGAAAAGAGGAACCCTCTTCTTTTCATTCACCACAAGGTGATTTGATATACTTGTGACTAGCTCGATCTTCTGAAAACTTAATAATACAGACTTCAACTGCCACCTCACTTACCTGACCTGTGCGAAGAAGCTCACAGTACTTCAGCATTACTTTACTCACACTGGCTTCCCATTCTCAAGCAGTTCAGGGCTTTGTGCATAATTCACAAATGCTTGCACACTTAAAAATATACACCAGAGCACTTCAGATGGAGTGGCTCACCACAGATGGAGATGTGGAGGGAGCTCAAATAAAGGGGTTCAAGAAGGTGGAGGAAGTGACAGTGAGATTGTGCACAGGAGGGTTTGGCAAAAAAGGGATGCCGTTTGGCTGGTACGACAGGAGAGGAAGATGCAGTGACGGGAGAAGATTTCCAAAAGATATGGGAGGACCAACTTAAATGCCAAGAAGTAGAATGGGGACTGAGCTCCATTTGTTACAGATAGCAGCTGGTTTGATGTTAAAGGGAGGCAGATAAATTAAATTGAGTGAAGAGGTAAAACTGATGGAGTGAACGCCACAGTTTTGGAAACCCAAAAATAAGCTGTAAGAAATTGGGTTATTAATTGAGAGGGTGGAAGCCCCACTCACATAAACAATCTTTGTCAGGGTAAGCCACAAAAGTCAGTAAATACATCTGTGCTTAACCCTTTGGTAGCTTGGCACAAAAGCAGGCAGGCTTCATCATCATCATATAAATCTTTATTCGATTGTAGAGACAATCCAAAAAGAGCATATTGTCATAAAATCACAAATTTAACACAATAGAAACAACCACACATACATGTTCCATATACCAGCTTGAAAGGTTAAAAAAATAATAATAATATCAACAGTGAAATGCATTAGATGACCTCTGGTACCACATCAGAGTTAGTCAGGCCTAGATCTCATAGCAGCACGTAGAAGACATGAAACAGCAAAAAGAACGTGCTTGTTTGACAGGTTCTACAGATACATAGGTTCTGAGCTTTCAATAATGGGAGGAGGAATTGCTTCTTAGGCACACTAAACAATTTTCACAGCAACACAAAATGTAAGGTATCCTATGGAGACAACTTGTCACAGCCACAGGGCCCTAGAGTGCCTGGGTGAGACCAACTACTCGGGATGGCTAACAGATGATGTAACAAGTTAAACCTGAATCGTACCACCACAAATCTGTCCCTTTCATTGCATAGGCGAGAAAGGTATGGCTCAATAATCATGAACAGTTTTAAGCAGTAGATGACCACGTACCAGAGGTTTCACAAGCTCTAGATGTTCACGCTGTGTTAAGGCACATTCGGAGAACACGCCCATCACCCTTTTAAGCTCCAAGGGGCGCAGAGAGTGACAGTTGTAAAACATATCCGTCCTCCCCAAGCTGATAAAAGCTGCTTTCACATAGGCAACCCAAGGGATTGTATACATATAATAGGATAAGCAATTCGAAACAATCTATCTATTTAACTTAGAGCCCTCCTCAGTACATATCTTAATCCAGCACAGCAAAGGCCTGCGAGCAACAAGGTCACTGATGTATCTAACACCTAGCTCCTCTTGAACAGGAAAGGCCGGGGTACTTTGTGGAACCTGCAGAATATGTCTTAAAAACATATATTCTGCGAGTTGAATCTTATCTGCCGCTTTGTTACCCCAAACTTCGCTGCCGTATAATACCTTAGATGTGCATTTAGGCAGGCTCAACTTAGAGGCAATGGGCAAAGTATTTCTGCAGCACTCAAACAGTGATATAATGAAAACACAACACAATAATAATCTCAAACCAATTTCGAACAATAGACAGACCCTCCAGGATTTTGCGATTTTGCGGTTTGCCGCAAAATCAGCACTTTTGTAAAAATGCTGCGATTTTTACAAAAGTGCCAGCGAAATTGAAGGAATGTAGACAAACTAAAATGCCACTAGATGCAACTGCAATAGGCCTCAGAATCTCCCCTGAGATTCAGGCGATAAATGTAGTGTAAAGTCTGCCCAAAACCAGTGGTTGCAAAGGTCCCTCTTGGTATATTGTAAGCAATAGCTGCACTAACAAAACCCAGATCTAAAAATATATATACAAAAAATACAGATGGTACTGGAACATTTATCAGGAGTCTTCTATGGGTGGTCTTAGATGCAGGTAGGGGATGCTCACATGCTGGCTAAGATCTGATTTGGAAACATTTATGCTGATAATAAGGCCTAGTGACTCAGCTGCTTTTCACACATAGGAATGCATACTTATGGGTGAAGGTGAAAAATCTATCCCATTTCTAACGGTTTCAATGATACTGTTGGCATAGACTGACACCTGTCGTGAGACTACGCTCTTAAATATGACCCCGCTTCCTCACTCACAGCATCCAAGATTGATCATGTACATTTGCGGAAACAACCATAATGACTGCCACCCAGCATCAGTAAGTGCAATAAGACATTTGTACCGAACAAGCACCTTCCCTCTCTGTTCTAACTGCTCTTCCGATAGGCTATCCCTAAGTCACAGGCTCAGGAAAATCCAGAGCTCACCTTCCACTCTGATCAGTAACACAAAAAATTGAATGTGCACTTACGGGTTCACAGAAAGTGCATAATAGCAATTAGTACAGTGTGCAGTGCACGCCATTATAAAGGCGAGCATCACAATCCATTGTTCATTGCACTGGACAGTGTGTCATATGCCAAGATGTTTTATCCATGTGTAGTAATTTGCTTTGAAGTATTGCACGGTTGTATAGTGCCTTTATCATGAGTTTCTCCTCTGCTGCTACCAAGTGGATTCCACAGGTCATATACTGTGACTGGTTGCATAATTTCCAATTTATTTGGCTATCTCCCTGTAGTTCCAATCTGGACCCCCCAGAGCATACACTAAGGTAGGTTATAGAATATCATTTCCTATGGGATGCTACTAGACCATATTTGATGGGCTTTTCAGAACCTATACTAAAGCAAATGGAGCATTGCATTTCCAAGGGATAACAACCTTCATCTGTGGGCTGCTTCCTCTGTTCCATATCTCAGGTTGCCTATTTCAAAGTGGAATACTCTGCTAAAACAGTTTCAATTGACGTAAGGCTGAAAATGAATGATTATGAGTAAACTAAAGTGCCGTAAAAATGCTGCTAAATTTCCATATTTCTGCCGCTAAATTTCCATATTTCTGCGGCTAAATTTGCTAATCCATGCTGCAATATCCTGGGGGGTCTGTATAGAGTAAATTTGAACAAATAAGATTACACCAAAATGACAAAGATCCGATCACTAGAACCAAAGTTATGAGTTTTTAATGTTTCAGGCGAAAATAGAGCCAAAAAGCACATACCGTCACTCATCGTTTTTTGTTTGCACTAGACCAGGGTAAAATCACAAGTTCAGTGAAACTGCGGTTCAGATACACAAAGTGGATTGGGCCCGGTCTCCACTTACCTTCGGACTTCGAAGGAAATTTCAAGGAAAAATGGCTGAGAATGTAAAGTTCAGCGGGTTGAGACATTTAGTGGTGTCCAAAAAGGAGACCTCATCGTCAAGGAGCAGTTGGACGAAGTCGAGGTGAAGATTCTTACGTTCGGACTTAGGGCCTAATTAAGATCTTGGCGGAGGGGAATACTCCGTCTCAAATGTGACGGAGATCCCCTCTGCCATATTACGGTCCCATTATATCCTATGGAGATCGTAACACGGCAGACGGGATATCCTTCACCTTTGTGACGAAGTATTCCATCTGCCCAGATCTAAAGAAGACTCTTGGTCTCTTTTCTGGAAGTCAAAATCTTCCCAGCAAAGGTTAATTTAGTGACTTTTGTGTGCACCCTGACAGGGATTGTGGCTGTTGCTTGAGAAGGACTCGCCACTCCAACAACCCAATTTCTCACAATGGGATATAGGACAAAGGAATATAGTGAGATAAGTAGAGAAGCCTAGAGTGAGTCATGGGGGTGTAAACTGAAAAGGGTGGATGACCATCACCCTGTGCACCAAGAAAAAAGAAAAGAGATGTTTAAAAGGTAGAGCACGATAACCAGCTAAAGTTGCTTCCAGTAATGCCAAGAGGTATGAGTTCTTATTATGATAGTATGGTCGACTGTACCGAAGAAGGCTAAGAAATCAAGAAGAATGTAAATACACGGTAGACACATGTAATGTGAAATATGTGAGAGTTAGAGACATCAAGCTACTAACTCAAAGTATGTTTGTCAAAATATACCTGCATTCTATAAGCTCCACTATATTCCCTGTCACTCCACGTAATTATTTTGTGCATTTCTAGATTACCTGTATGTGATTCATTCTAAAAAATAAATTGTAAACTTTTTTTTTTACTTCTTGTATTTATTGTCATTTTTACTTGATACTGAAAAACTTCTTACTACACCAACTGCAATGTTTCATACACTTTGCTTTATTTCTCAGACCCAGATTGAGGCTACATTCTTGATCTAAAAGGCAGCACGTGTGAGTGAACAAGAATGAGGCAAAGGCACAGACAGGAATATTTTTTACCAAGCCAGTGGTGTAACGAAACTTGAGGGGGTGGTGGGGGGGGGGGGGGCTGTAAAGTGCATGGAGGTCCCAGCCCCCTCCCTGGCCCACCACCTAGCACTTTTGCTAAGGGTGCCCTTGAGCTCGGGGGCCCCCTGCACTATGGGGGCTTATGTTATGTCACTGTCCCAAGCCTCACTGAATCATTTCCTTCTACTGTCAATTCCATTCCATCTCTATCAGACATTGGTATTGTAGCAAGCAGTGTGGAATCCAATGCAGTGTGACCTGACTCAAGTCCAATGTCCTTATGTAAACATGGAGAAAGGACTCGTGAGTTGGAAGGAATGCTCGTAGTTGTGCTAGGTCATTTATTCATAACGTGAAAGATTACGTAAACGGTAATGTTAATGCTTGGGTACAATAATTATTTGTTTGTCAGGGTCACAAAACTCGTGTTTCATAGTTTGACAGCTATATGACGACCCCACGCAAGTGCTGTGCATAATAAGTGGGGCAGATTGCTCTTACCCTGTTTCTTTTTTTAGACTTCACAACATACCTGGAATTAATCAGTTAAATTTAATACCAATAACACAGGTGATATGTTAATATCTCTTATAAAAAAAATATCAACAGTTTACCCTTATTTTTCTTTGGTAAATTCCATCTTCCGAGTGATCATTCAAAATTGATAAAATATCGACCTTTTCTGATATTAGGTGGAAAGCACAGTCGCCCTATAAAAAAGAAAAAGAAAAACGATTGTTAGTGATGTCTCTCATACTGATATATTAATATTATAACTAGGCCACAACTTTATGCATTAAAGAGGCTACTAACTTAAAAAGCAGACACATTGTTTGATCCTATAATTTTTTAATTGGCGTTTTAGCAAGTAAAGATAATCGTTCCATTATGTGAGTATATCTGACACCACCCAGTGAGGGAAACCCCTCCTTTATAAGGACTTTTGGTCTCGGATTCATTTAAATGGCGTTTCCGTCTCTTTCTTAAAATAACACTGGACGTAACTATTGAAATCTGCATTACACATGGACTTGCCAGGAAAGTATTTTCCACTGTGGAAAGAACAGAGAGACTGTTTGTTGCCTACACTTGATTTGAAAATGGCCGCAATTCTGAAATTACTTAATTTGGCCTCAGAGCTCATTTCAGGACTGAGGGCTGATCTGTCTCTCTCGCAGCCATTTTTGAAGGCCCTATGTCTGTATATGTAATCACTTTTATCATAAGGGGTGGCAGGAACTTCAGTCTATTGGATTCTCTCAACCCTAAACTATTACAGATCATGCAGCAGTGGTTTCCGTGTGTCAACCCATTGCATAAGCCTTTCAGGGTCTAAAGGCTAACTGTTGGTTATCCATGTTCAACATGTGTGGAAGTTGCTGGGAAATATTACTTGCCTCTTTAATACCTATTGGACTCTGAGTGGCCTGCCGCATGCTTGATCACTTTGTACTATACTGCTGTCTGCAGGACACCCTGGACATTATTGGGAAAAAGATCAAGCTCCGATCAAGTGGTTTTCGACAGTGCCATATGCAACTGAAAAGGCTGAGCCAGTTCACATTGGAAACATATGGAATTCAAGCAGTGCTTAATTTGTAAAAGAATAAGTGGTGGGGCCCAAAGCTTTATACTAGAAGTCCGCGGCCACTGCTGTCGAAGGTTGGGTGCCGAATACCAAGAATGCAAAATTCTTGATTTTACCTCGTGCCTTTTTAATCCATCATAAGACACCCTCTGACTCTTTATCTCACTCTTGTGGATTTTCATCCCTGCTGTCTCCCTTTGGAATTGTTTTGTCATCTTTATCTTCCTCCCTCTTTTCCTCTTTTGTGTTGTTCTCTCTTTTGCTTTGCATTGAAGTCTATTGGTGATAAATAGGTGGGCCCCACCTGCAACCACCAGGTCAAAGCACTGTCTTTAATGTATTATTCTGCAATGTTCATCTATTTTTCTTTGGCACGTTTGGGCACTCCTGTCTTATGATATGTTACAAAACTCAGTTGTCTAGAGTGCTGGGGTAGCACTCTTACATGCACCATTACACATAATTGTATTAGCATAAGCAGCATCAATAAATCATAGTACATTAATCCACTATGGCTCCAAGAAATCTGAGATCAACTGCTTGTTTGTGGCAAAAATAGCCTTCAATTAGGTTCCTTTGCAAATCATATTAAGTAAATTGCCACAATGCAGCTAAAGTGTTTCGTTTCACACACTGGGACTACCTTCAGGGCTATAACTGGTCAGACACAAAAAGGATAAACACAGTATCTTACAAAAATATTTCCTTTTAATCCATAATCACATTTGATTGTGAATATATATATTAAAATGCATACATTTCATTTAAAAAAGTAATACGTACACTTCATACTAATAGGTAAAAATGAAAACGATAATCACAGTCATAACATCCACAAATTCGACTCTTGCACAAAGTATTAAAAACTTACATTGTTATAAACAACAGCATCATGTTTCCTATCTGTCTTCATCAAAAAGGAAACCATGGAGAAATCTATTTAGTATGTCCATGCTATTTAAACCTTTTTATCATAACACATTTTAATGGGAATTTAGAAGAAATTCTCTCTGAATGTGGCTCAGAATTGTTGATAACATACCCACCACTCAAATATTTTCACTATACTAGTTCACTACTAATCCTTTATGGGTTCCGGAGTAGCATGCTACTCGCCGAAAAGCACTTCAACACCTTATCAGGGGTAGCAAGCACTATATAAAAGCAAACCTTTTTCCCTCTATCCCTCCACTATCCTTCTCAATCCAAATTACTAACATATCCACCACTCAAATTACTTTAATATTTTCACTATACTAATTCACTACTAATCCATTATGGGTTCTGGAGTAGCATGCTTCTCCCAAAAAAGCACTTAGACGTCTATATAAATGCAAACCTATTTCCCTCTATCCCTCCACTATCCTTCTCAATCCAAGTAACTGACTAACATATCCACCACTCAAATTACTTTCATATTTCACTATACTAATTCACCACTAATCCTTAATGGATTTAGGAGGAACGTGCTACTCGCAAAAAAAAGTGCTTCAACGCCTCGTATGGGGTAGTAAGCACTATAGAAATGCAATTACAATACAATACAATATATATTCAATGTAATTTACCTTAGTTTCATGTGACAATTTTTTAATACAGCTCAAGAGAAGGCCATTCACAAATGGCAATGAGTATCCAAGTTATTAGCTTGATTTAAAATATGTTATATAGACAAAGTTGTTCCATAGCTACCCAAAAGATATTTGATAGCTTATCCAATATCTTATTGGGTAACCTACATTTCTCATAATATCTGATGCCTTTGCACTTGACAATGTTATATGGGAAACATTAAAATGCCAAGAGACTTTTAACAAATTAAAGATTTTGTTTTATTAGACATCCATTAACCTTCATAAGGGTGCATAAAAGTGGTTACATTGTAACCTTTGGGGAAGTTTGTTCATATATATATATATATACACACACACATACATATATACACACACGTATATATATACACACACATATATACACACACATACATATATAAACACATACATACATATATACACACATATATATACACACATATACACACATACATATACATATACATACATACACACATACATACACACATACATACACATACATATATACACACATACATACATATACACACATACATACACACATACACATACATATATATATACATATATATATATATATCTATCCTGGTTCTCTGCTCACTATCACTCCAATCCTTTCTTCGAAGCAGACGCGGATCACAAAATCTGTGCGATGATAATTCTTTCTTTATTTGTCGGCCATTACGCATTTCAGTCCAGCTGGACCTTGATCACATGATATATATATATATATATATATATATATATATATTATCTACTGGCGGTCGCCAGTAGATAGTTATAGTTAGGACCGTGTTTCCATAGGAAATCTGAAAATTCTATTTTAAATAACTTTGGCGCCGGTTGACGAATCCTAGTGAATTTTTCAAAATAGGTGGGGCGCTCCGCTCCTACCCTGAAAGTCTCGGGGTGATTAGTCAAGCGGGGGCCGAGAAAAAAGGGGGGTCCCAATATGCGTTTTCCCCATGCATTTTTCCATAGGGACCTTTAGTCCAAGGTACAGCCCGAACGGCTGAACAGAATTACTTGAAATTTGGCAGAGAGGTAGTCCTCAGGTCAGTAGTTCCTGAGAAAATTTCAGTTAAAAGTACATATATATCTATAGGCGCGCACCGTGCGCGAGCGGAATTCTGATTGGTTGTTAGATGTCAGTAAACATTCGAATCGATCGAAATCAGGAAGTGTCGGCCGCCATTTTGTCTCTCGCAGTCTGAGGCAGTGAAAAACAAAGGTGGAGAACGTGAAAAGGGGGCAGGGTGGACAGTTCCTGACCCCCTAGCCTTTGTCAGGGGGTCACTGAAGGACCCCCAAGGGTGAAAAAAACATTTATTTTTGTGACGAAAAGCGCGGGGTGCGCGCACGGCACGCACAACGCATCGAGGGCGCTCGGTGCGCCCACAGTGCGCCCACAGTGCGCGCACGGTGAAAAACCTGAAAAAAAAATATATTAATAAATACATAACTTAGCATTTAAAAAACTGTACACATTCACTTAAAAAACCATAGGTTTCACACACGTTATAGTTAGGAATTAGCATTTAAAAAACCTTGCAAATTCACTTAAAAAAACATAGGTTAGCTGGACATTTCCCTCGTAAAAAAACAATGAAATTCCCCCGTTATAGTTAGTGCAGGCAACTATAACTCACGCGACCGCAATCCTCTGCTGATGACGTCAGATATTACATCACTGATTACATATGTGTCTTTCTGAAAAATAAATATTTGTAATATATGTATAGCTAAAGATTAATGGAAGAAGACATGGGTAAATAGGTGTCTAAATACAGTGATGTAATATCTGACGTCATCAGCAGAGGATTGCGGTCGCGTGAGTTATAGTTGCCTGCACTAACTATAACGGGGGAATTTCATTGGTTTTTTACGAGGGAAATGTCCAGCTAACTATAACATGTGTGAAACCTATGGTTTTTTAAGTGAATATATATATATATATATATATATATATATATATATATATATATATATATATATATATATATATATATATATATATATATATATATTATATTTAGTAATTGCATTTATATAGCACTTACTACCTGTGACGAGATGTCAAAGTACTTTTCCGGCAAGTAGCACGCTACTCCGGGACCCAAAAAGGATTAGTGGTGAACTAGTATAGAGAAATATGAAATGAATTTGAGCGGTGGACATGTCAGTCTGTTATTTGGATTGAAAAGAATAGTGGAGGGATAGAAAAGAGAAGGGTTTGCATTTACATAGTGCTTGCTACCCCTGATGAGCTGTTAAAGAGGTTTTCGGCAGGTAGCAATTTAAAATTCATATAGGCCTAACAAGTAAAACTTAAGCATTTGTTCAAAAGACAATATAAATACCAGTAGGCGTGTGACAGAGAATTTCCAGTGGGAATATATGGAACAAGTTTAAATATAACAAACTTCAAATTGAACTAATAACTCATATAAATGGTCATTGTATATTTAAGATAGACCTTTGTTTAACACCTGTGACTAATCTTGTGCAGCCTAGTCATGTGATGCCTGCCATGGCTTGCTGCTGCCCTGAATGGCTTATAAACTGGACGCGCTCTACAAACCTTCTGCCCTTAAGCCCTGAAAGTTCGCCGTGAGGGAAACGGCTTTTGTGGGGAGTATCGCCTTGCTTGCCGAGCACCGGGAATCCTCCTGCTCCGCCGTGAGGTGAACGGCTTAAAAACTACAAGACCCAGCATCCTAAGTTCCGGGCGCCTGCCGCTGACGGCTTCAGGCAGCGCCCGGGCTCCTCATAAGCCCCGCAGGCTTCACGCAGCGCGGGACGCGCTCTACAAACCTTCTGCCCTTAAGCCCTGAAAGCTCGCCGTGAGGGAAACGGCTTTTGTGGGGAGTATCGCCTTGCTTGCCGAGCACCGGGAATCCTCCTGCTCCGCCGTGAGGTGAACGGCTTAAAAACTACAAGACCCAGCATCCTAAGTTCCGGGCGCCTGCCGCTGACGGCTTCAGGCAGCGCCCGGGCTCCTCATAAGCCCCGCAGGCTTCACGCAGCGCGGGACGCGCTCTACAAACCTTCTGCCCTTAAGCCCTGAAAGCTCGCCGTGAGGGAAACGGCTTTTGTGGGGAGTATTGCCTTGCTTGCCGAGCACCGGGAATCCTCCTGCTCCGCCGTGAGGTGAACGGCTTAAAAACTACAAGACCCAGCATCCTAAGTTCCGGGCGCCTGCCGCTGACGGCTTCAGGCAGCGCCCGGGCTCCTCATAAGCCCCGCAGGCTTCACGCAGCGCGGGACGCGCTCTACAAACCTTCTGCCCTTAAGCCCTGAAAGCTCGCCGTGAGGAAAACGGCTTTTGTGGGGAGTATCGCCTTGCTTGCCGAGCACCGGGAATCCTCCTGCTCCGCCGTGAGGTGAACGGCTTAAAAACTACAAGACCCAGCATCCTAAGTTCCGGGCGCCTGCCGCTGACGGCTTCAGGCAGCGCCCGGGCTCCTCATAAGCCCCGCAGGCTTCACGCAGGGCGGGACGCGCGCGGGCAGCGCCCGGGCGAAGCCCGGGCCAAGGGCGGGCCCGTCCTTGCCCGTCATAGCCCGGAGTAGGCTGGGCTGGGCCACGCTATTTGGCTGGAGCTTCCCATAAGAGTGATCAGTAGAGTGGCTTAACAATCACCAAGGTACTGTTCCCTTTCGTGTTGGACTGCCTGGCTTATATCCCGTTTATTTGTGTACTTTAAAAACCCTGTTGTTCAAAATAATCCCCTTATCTAACCGACAATGAACAAAGTTAAGGGTAATTTGGGCAATAGGGTGGTGGGCACTTTGGATGCTTTTTTATCCAGGGCGAACTCTGTATTGACCCAAGAGATCCTGGATACTGAACGTAGACTCTCCTTAGATATCCACAGCTCTATGAATAGGCTATCAGCAACACCGGAACTCCCCTCACCACTAGAACTAGGTGTTGCTGAGGGCTCACCGGTTAATATATCATTGTCTCAGCCCACTGAGGAGATGGATATTCCGGTGGATGAGGAATTAGCGGTTGTGGACAGAGGGATGATAACCAGGGGGAAACAGGGCAAAAATAAAACAACTAAGGCTCCAAACCCCAGAAAGAAGGGAAAAAGGGAACGTAAGCCAGTGGGTGTACAAGAAAGCGAGGGTGGGATAACAGTCAACGCCCTAACCCCAAACACTACTGACCTTGTTAATATTACCGGGGCGAGACAGGTAACTAAGAACGTCATTGAGGGCAGCCATGCACAGGAGGGCAACCCAGAAACTCTTGAAATGTTACTGAAAAAGTTTCTGGACCCGATCTTAAAAAAGCTTACAAGTATAGAGAACAGACTAGCAATTATAGAAAGGAACAGTGGGGGGAAACTTGACAGCAGACCACTCATCACACAAAATACTATAGCAGAAGCGTCTCTAGGTGGCAATTCCAAGGCACATAAGGTTGACTTAACCATGAGAAAAGAGGTCCCGGCTAATATAGCCGTCCAGTCCCTTCCACAGACTGAATCTATACCCACCCAGGGGCCACAGGAATCTAAAAAACACAACAGTACCATTGATAACCCTATGACCAATCAGGAACGGATACCCTCTGACTATCATCTGCAGGAATTCCACTCGATTGATCTCCCATGGGAATCCGTACCTTATACTGTAATCCTGAGTAATGTCCCCCAACTGAAGGAAGGGGTTACTGAAGATTTTGATCAACTTAAAAATAAATTGAATCAATGGTTTACTAACAACTTATACAGGGGACAGGATGTTAATAGATTCATAATTATGGCCCGTAGAACTAAATGGATCGGCAAAAGAACCAAATCACACAATGGCGATTGTATTGTTGTGAATTTTGATAATCCATACACTGCCAATAAAATTTTACAGGAGTTTCAAATGGGTTATCCGGGCTCTGGTTCTAACATAGTGATTTTGTCCCTTAGATACTTTTACCCTCAGGAACCTTGGCTGCATAGAGTCGATATCACTAGTAAAGATCTCACATACTTAAGGGATACCACAAGACAGAATCCCTCTCATCGAATAAATACTCGTTCCCAACCTATGAGGAATAGGGTTAATGCTCCCTTCTCTCAAGGATTGGAATTAACGAACAGATATCAGCCACTATCAGATATTGATGAGTGTGACTGACTAACCCCTCAGGCGTTAGGTGAAATAAATCCCCAAATCTCCACACAGGTTCAAAATAAAGATAATGTAATAGATAAACCTCTGATTCCTAGAAATAATATCTTATCTTGGAACATTGCTGGGTTGGCTAGGAAAAGTAGTGATCCGCGTTGGATTGCGTTTGTTACCCAGTATATGATTATAAACCTACAGGAAACTTGGGACATGGATAACAACTACTACCTAGATGGTTATCAGGCTTTCTTTGTTCCGGCTTCTCCCTCGGCCAGTGGCAGGCCTAAGGGAGGCCTTGTAACATATGTCTTATTAGACATTAAATGTGATGTGCGCCTGATCACCCATTCCCACCCCGGAATTCTAGCAATCACACTAAGGAAGGGGCATGTAGAGTGGGGGGTAATAAACTTTTATAACTCCCCATCTACAGTGGAAGAAGGAGGAAACATCAAGTCCCTGGCTATATTTATAAAAAAACATATGGCCAATATCCTGCACAGTTTGATTATTACCGGGGATTTTAATATCCACCCATGCGGTAATCCTTCCACTACTTATTTAGCAAATTTAGGTTGCCCACTAATACCTGGTCTACACTTTGAGCATACATCACATGGAGAGGAACTAAATGATTTCCTGTGTGAACATGATATGGGGTCAGTTATGTCTCATATGAGTCCATCCACATTGTATACCATCCCAACCTTTATAGGTAAAGGGAATGGAACTTTTATCGATTATATCATGATTTCATCTTCTTTAATTTCCCATTTAGGGGATTTTCTTATTTTAACTAACAAATTTAGCGATCATAATCTGCTGTCGGTTTACCTTGGTGGTATACTGTCTGATCCTATATGTTTTAAACCAGCTACAGGAGTCTTAAGACCCACCGATGGGAAAAGGAGGCTAAAGTGGACCCAAATATCGCCCAGTGTTTTCAATGAAAAAGTAAAGACCCATTGTACGGGAGAAATAGACACCTGCACAACTGCTGGAACAATGGCCAGATCCGTTTTGGACGCCTTTGTTAACTTGTTCATAAAAATATCTGAACTATTGTTAACAAGTTCAGGACATAATGTCAACCATGGCCCTAAATGGTTTGATAAAAACTGTTCCAAGGCTGCCAAACTATTAAAAGAAGCACTTGCAAAAAAAAACAGAGACATAGTGGCAGTACGTACTCTGAGAAGGTCGTATAGGGATACTTTAGCACTCCGTAGGTCCTCTTTAAAAGAAGAGGCCTGGGAAGAACTGGTAGACAGTAGCACTCTAAAAGATAGTGCTAGGTTCTGGAAAACTGTAAACGGTCCCTTATTCCATCAGGTGGGAGGGGATGGTCTGGTGGCTCATATTGGCGAAAGTGATTGGGTCAATCACTTTAAAGTAATGTTTGATTGCCCGACTGAACTTAACGACAGTAGAGTGAACTGTAGAGCTGCTTCCACAATAACATTTACCGAATTGGAGATTTTGGATGGAATCAAGGGTCTGACAAGTAACAAAGCTCCGGGGCCCGATGGGATTCCTCCAGATTTATACAAATCGGACCCCCAATTCTGGGCAGCTATTCTCTGTCCGGTATTTAATGCGGCAGCCACAGAAGGCTGTTTAAATAGCTGGGCACTGTCCACTATAGTGCCGGTGTTCAAAAAAGGTAACAGAAATGACACGAGCTGCTACAGACCAATATCACTTATAGACTCGGTTGTGACGGTAATGGGACGTGCTATTCTAATTAGGCTGAAGGATTGGGCAGCTGAAAACAAGATTTTAACAGATTGTCAGTATGGTTTCCATGCAGGACGCTCGACTACCACACAGTGTCTTAACCTGTATTTATTGCTTAATAAATACACTGTGGTAAATCCTGTTTCGATTCATCTCGCCTTCATGGACCTCTCATCAGCCTTTGATTGTGTCAACAGGTCGAAGCTCTGGCGGGCCATGGAGGCGAGAGGGGTAGATGCGGGGTTGATTAACTTTTTAAGGGATTTGCATTCTTCAACCCGAGCAAATGTTAGGTATGGCAAAGATTTAAAGGTTACAAGTGACTTTCTTATTAAGAAAGGCGTTAGGCAAGGATGTATCATGGCCCCGTTTTTATTTAATTTTTACATCAATGATCTTGAGAGGACCCTGGTAGAGACTGGTGCAGATTTCCCGCGTATAGCGGGAAGGGGTATTCCCGTCCTGCTGTACGCGGATGACGCTGTACTTTTAGCTAGAACTGAAATTGGGCTCCAGACCCTGTTAAATTCTTTCCATGGGTTCATGACCAAGCTAGACTTGAAGATAAACAGCACAAAGTCATACACCATGAGTTTGGGCAAACGATCAAGGAAGTCTTTCATTTTTAAAACAGGGGGAGATCTAATTCCTAGCACCAAGGTGTTCTCTTATTTGGGAGTCCTATTTGATGATAAATTAAAGTGGGACGCCGTTATACACAAAAAAAGGGGGGAGATGGCGCGGGCTAATGCAACAATCTTTAACTTCGCCACTAAAATAGGGAAGAAACCAACAGGGGCTATGCTTCAGGTATATAGAGCAAAGAGCATTGCCATAGCAACCTATGGTAGTGAGCTGTGGGGACGTGCTGTGATAAACCCCATACAGGTCGAGGAAAATAAGTTCCTAAAAAGACTTCTATGTGTCCCGTTAAGCACTCCAAACTTGGTGGCCCATGAAGAACTTGGAGTACCTTACATAGCCGACCAGATAGCAATGAGCCCCATGACTTTTTGGCTACAGTGCTGGCTCAACCAAGACATACCCTTGACTCAGGATATACTCCGAGATTGTCTGGCTTTGGAGAATAAGATACGGATCCCGTGACTTTCTTATATTAAGAAAGGATTTGAATCAATTGGAAGGGGTTCCTTGTTCTCTAAAGGACATTCAACTGGTTAAATCCCTCTTTTTGAATTATAGGACACAAGAGAGGGAAGGGATTGAGCTTACAAAACCCAGTGTCCGGTCACATATTGCTTTAATAACCACACATACTGCTGAACCTTACCTAATGTCTACCCTTACGACTCATGAAATTTTTTTATTAACCAGGTTTAGATGTAATACATTCCATCTTTTATTGGCTAGACCCAAAGTGGGCCATTTGGGACAGATGTTACCGGTATGCGGTTGTGATGGACAGTCTTCACAAAACCTAGTACATTTTATGTTTTTTTGTAATTTTTATTCTGTCCCAAGGAAAACCTACCTGACACCAATTTTAAAGAAAATGAACTTTACCCAAGTTAAACCTGCTTTAATGTTTTTACAATTATTGCATATGGATTGTATATATTTTATTGTCCGTTTTTTAAAATCAATAATGAAATCAAGAGCGGTTATGGATTGTTAAATTGTCAAGGGAACTTTATATTTGGGCTGTGATTCTCAATTTTGTATGTACACGACTTTTTATGAATTTATACACTAAATTCGAAATAAAGTATCTTTTGACTTGACTTTTGGCTTATAAACTGCCAGTGAAAGAAGCTCTTTGGTCACACATTGCTTGATTAACCTCTTGTTGTATATTTATTTTGTGATTATTATGCATGTATTAGACATAGTTGTTGTATTGTTTATGTTTGCCTATGTTCTGCACTATAGCTGAATTTACGATTTAATATGGAGAATCTTTAGGATCACTTGTGTAGTAGAGGTTCAGACTGTTAGTCTGTGGATGCTTTGCTGCTGCAGTAAACATATTTATACTACACTTCTATGGATGTCCTCTTTACAACACCTCTGTCACTTAATCTCCCTGTGTCTAAAAAACGCGAAATGCAACTTGTGAAATGGATTTGTGTAATCTGCACTTGGTGTACACAATCTTGTTGATCGTCTCCCAACTCCCCAATGCAATATGAGGCGTTCTACTGCTTCCTAGCAAGTTTGAAGCATAATTATACTAATACATGTATGTATGCTAATTGTGTGAAAATTACACTACTATTGAGAAGCTAAAATGCATGTTTCAAATTAAAGTCTTCCAAAACGAGCACATGACACAGATGAGGCACAGACTGTGCCCAACATATTACAAGTACCTTATAGCCAATAGCACTTACAGTCTATCCCTCATGTCTAACTAAATAAAGACCATGACTCTAGGTTACAGTGCTTCAAAGCCAGCAGTACTTTTTCCTTTCACAAATAACATTTATATTTTCCTGTAACATGCATTAAAGCACAACAAGTTTTTTGTACCTGTTCTAAGTACTTCTGCCTGCTACGAAGCACTCATATGTTTACAAATTATATCCAAAGTTATTCTTTTTTTATTGACATTTTGTATTGAAAGGCTATAACAGCCGCATTTAGTTAGAGGAATGTATTCCTGTTTTGTTGCAAATGCTTGCAATAAAAATATATATTAAAAATAACTATAATGCCAGCTTTTTAAGGCTAGACCTATTGGCTCTGCATGTGCTTGTATTTTTTTAATTGCTTTTGTTTTGTTTTATGCCTTCAAGAAAGTGACCTTGACAACAGTAAAACGTAACTTATTTGTAACAAAGTAGACTTTTGACAGGAAGATTGTGAAACCTCTGTTTACCATAGCAGGCAGCTAGTGAGCCCCAGCTGCCATTATTTGCAGACACTGTTTAACTTCTTCAACTGTTTCATGACTGCATTCTTTGCAGCACTCAGCTTTTCATTGGCAGGTTCTGTCAATGACCTTGTAGTGATCACAGACAATACATAGTGTACATGAAGCGGAACCCGGGTTCTGCTGTTGTTTGTTGCTGTTATTGAATGAATTAAGCTTACTAATGTTCAATTAATTAAAATCATTACATCTCAACACAAATAACAATTATAAAACATGATTAAAACACTGTTTTGAGATGGGAAAAGGTTTCAAGTTTGTGGTCCCCTTTTGCAGCTGCAAGCATCCCATCTCCAATATTCTGACTTGACTCCTCTACCTTCGCCTCACATGGAACATTAGTTATGGAGACCACTGATTAAAGTGCTCCATGCTAGTAGGGTGCGGCCCCAGGACTGAAAGTGCTCTGTGGAAATAAACGACAATCAATGCAAAAAAAATCCTAAGCATTTTAAAATTACCAATGGCAGCTTTCATAGATTTTACAAATAAAAACGCCTGGCTAGCTGGCAGGATTCGCCTTTTAAACAGGTTATATAGCCAGTCCGCATCCAGGACATGATTCTCCCTTTAAGCAAGTTAAGACAGGTGCCCAAAATGTCCTCACATTGAGAGTTTGAAATATTGGCCGAAGTCAACGGCATTTCACGGGTGTTATAGAGCGCACTTATGCAGATCACATGTATTATAGGCTCTTCTGTTTGTCCGCACTGTATGCACGGCGTCTCGCCTTCATCACCCTTGCAACCAAACTAAAAGCACCTTAGGGAAATAAGGTTAACACGCATTCGCATAACTGTAAACTTTGCAGGTTATTGGAGGGGTAGATTCAGATATTCAGGTAGGGTGCCTGGGGTGTAGAGAGTCACAGCCCAGCTGCTGTGATGTTTAGCTTTTAGATTCCTGAGGTCCTGATCCCATGATTTATAGCTTTGCTATCGTTCTCCACGATAAGGTGTTATTTATTAGTTCCTCCAAGCTCAGGCCCTTAATAGAGGTTACCAAGAGCAAGCCCCATGTAGAGCCGGACTCATGGAATTTCTCCCACAGAAGGTGTTTTATTGAGCCAATTGGCGCCATTTTCAAATTTTGACAGCATGAGACAAATTTGGCACGCAGTACCAAATCCTTCTTTGTAAGTTCAATTTCCAGTCTTATTTGCGGTTGGCTAATGCAGGATGGAAGTGCAAAAGACGGCGATAGCAGATACATTGTTGTTTATCTAGCCACTCATAGAGTTGATCCTTAAACACGATTGCATCATAAGTTATTGTGGACATCAACTTAGTTGCCACCCTCATCAGTAGTGTAATGAATGGTGTTTTGGCATGCAAGACTTCTCGAGTTGGCCCATCCTTCATATCAAATGTTTCGCCATAGATTTCAGGGAGCCTAACTGAGTTTTCCTGCCCCCACTTTCATTGAGCGTAACACCAAGATATTTAAAGCTTGGTACTCTTTCTAATTTTGAGCCTCCAATGAACCAAGCCACCTTTTTTTATCAGGTTTCTACCAAAGATCACTTTTTAGTCTCCTTTAGATTGATGGTAATATTATTTAGTGCATAGTATAATACAAGCGATTCAAGCGACATCTGGGGACAATTTGGCTGCTATCAAGTACCATCATGTCATTTGCGTGTTGTAGGATTTGTATTTTTTGCTTTATCAAATGGAGTTGGCAGATCCTTGGGACTACTAGATGGCTTTCTATGTCTGCCATATAAAAGTGAAAACTATGGGGGGGAGAGGGGGTGCAAGGATACAGCCCTGTTTCAATTCTTTGTTTGTAAAGATTTTCCTTGAGGTTAGCAATTAGCTGATAGTTTAGCTTTCACCCACATGTTACTGTATAGTGATTTTATGGCCTTCAGAAGGTGAGATGGTATCTCCCACTGCCTTAGATGTCCCCAAAGCCGGCCTTGTGTGATATTATTAAAGGCGTTAGCAAAATTGATATACACTGCATTAAGAGGTCGGGTCTTGGGGAGCATAGCTTAGGCAGGCTAAGATGAGGAGATTATCCTCAATGTCACTATGATGTTGAAAAACAGTCTGAAACCATGGGATCAGTTTCTTCTCTTTTGCCCAGGTTTCCAGCTCTTCATACAGTAATATTCCAGCTATCGAGAACTGTGGCCATAGCACAGCAATCTGAGAAAAGAGGGGTTAAGATGACCATCCAAAAACTCAAATCAGATTTTAGTAGGGCTGCTGGGGGGCCATTTGGGCCTAGTGCCCCAGGTGCCCTCATTTTCCTTAAGGCTATTAATTACAACCTTTCTTACACAGAGACAGAGACTGGAATTGGGAGGCCTCTGTACTATGCTCACTTCCCTCACCCCCATTAAGCCATCCATCGTATTAGATATATCTGAGGTTAGTATTTACGTTTGATGCACTATGGTAAACTTAATCAACTGACTATAATGTTCTGTGGCCCATTTGTCATGCTTGTTGTTTGGTGCAGTTGTTTCATTGGGCACTACATTTACTCTGCAGCATCTTTGACTTCACTTAACACTTTTAATGTAAATATATTTCAATTTTTTTTAAAGTTATTGTTAAAGTATTGTCCATGCACTTTTCTGGGTGGGCACTGAAACCTTATCCAAGAGTAATCTAAAAATTGCTTTGACTGTTTGGAATGCCTCTACGCAGGTAATACATCCCAGCTGCAGCGCAGTGTTCCGGCACAAAAGTGATAATAATAGTTATACGATTCCCTGCGTGATTTATCACTCAAAAATCAGATTTTAAAATATTTTGGAAATTCTGCCATTTTTCTTCAAACATCAGCTCATGAGTTCTGAAAATACACACATTTTTGTCTTGATTATGCAATTCGGCATACATATATTAATTTAACCAAGTAAAATGTTCCAGCTTATTAGGCTGGTGTTAGACTTGGCCCTTTTTGCAGGGTCATCCCCAAACTTTTTGCCTTCCTCCTGGTATTTTTTCTGACCTGGTGTTGGTGGTTTTAGGACTCTATCACTGCTGTCCAGTGTAAAGTGCATGTGCCCTCTATGGTAAACGTGGTAAGATTGCTCTACACCTGTTTGACATACTTAATTTACATATCAGTCCCTTGTAAAGAGGTATCTCAGATACCCAGGGCCAGTAAATTATATGCTACTGGTGGGCTTGCAGCGCTGCTTGCGCCACCCACCAAAGTAGCCTTTCGCACCTGTCTCAGACTTCTGCCATTGCAGGGCATGCACATGCAGTTTACTGCTGCTGTGACGTGGCACATAAAGTGGGTGCCACATCTGTGACTCCCCTTTTACTATATATCAATTACCCCTAAGGTAGGCCCTAGCTAGCCCTATGGGCAGGGTACGCTGTAGGTAAAAGTTAGGACATGTACCTTAACTGTGCGGCATGTCCTGGTAGTGACAAACAGCGATTTTGGTTTTTCACTACTGTGAGGCTGCCCTCTCTTAGGAATGCATTGGGGATTCCCTCATATGTGTTTCAGTGGTAATTCCTGACATGAGAGGAGTAGCGTGATCACGTTTGGTATGTTTGGAATAGAGGTAACAAATGCTGCGTAATGGTGTTCTCATATTTATTATCACTATTTTAGAAATGCCACTTTTAGAAGTGGGCATTTCTGTGTGCTATGTATATTTGTGCCTGCCTGTTGTGTATTGCATGTCTGGCTCTGGGTGACAGGGGCTAGGGAGGTGCAGTGGCTCCAGACGGGCTGGGTGAGTCAGCCCTAGGCTGAAAGACCGATCTGCATTTGGAGTAGTGGGAGTTGCACCTGGACCTGAATAGAACTGTGCCTGCCTTACACAATGCTGGCTCCTCCCCCCTGCGGTGTGTCTGGTGCCAGAGCCTACAGTAACAAAGGAGGTTATGGTGCACTATTAAGAAATGTTTAGGTGTCCCCCAGAACTGGTTCAGACCGGGCACAGAACCCTGTGCCAGGGGGAGAACAAAGACATTGGCAGTATAAATATTGGGGCTGTGACCCCATGTTTTGCGTACCTGCTTGAAGCTGAAGGACTGCTGGGCGTTAGGAGAAATCGGTGTGGGACCCTGATGCTTTCTCCTGGGGGTCCATACGTGCTGGCCTGCCAGTGCCCAGCTCTGCCTTAGGGAACTTTGGACTTCGCACTGGGCGGAGCACTCCATCTTTATTGCGCCTTTGAGCCCAAGAAGGGGGACTCCTGCTTTCAACCGTGAGAAGAGCGCTGCCAGCTCCCTGTTTCGTGTTCGATGGGGGAGACTGGCTGAGCTCTGTATTCCTTAACCGATTTTCCTAGAAGCCTGGGTGGAGGGCTGCTCTGTCATGGAGATTGCAACCTGCGCACTGAGCGTGTGGCCGTGCAGCAGTGGTGGGCTGCATTGCCGGGCCACAACGTTGCGGAGACTTCACTCCGTACTCCATGGTCAGGAGAAGAAGAAACTGGAAGTCAGGGGACTGTTGACCGACTGGGGGCGGGGTCCGTACAGCAAGGGCAGATGCCCAGGGCCGGAAGTGGCCATCATCGGAAGTCAGGCATTGCGGGAAAGACAGTTGTGGGAGGGACGCAGTTGCGGGACAGATGGTTGTGGGAGAGACGCCGCAGAGTCTGCATCATGGTAGGAGCCTACCCTGCATTGCCAATCAGAAGAAGGAAGCAGACGGCAGCTAGGCTGGGCCTGGTTGTGGGGGGGCGAAGCAGGCTCGAACTCCAGATCGTAAGATGGAGGAGAGGAGCACAGGATCCTGAGTCATCGGTGGCGAGATTGCTGCTACGTCATTCGCTCAGCCCCCAAGGAATAGTGAGTGGTGCTGAGCTTCTTTGCATTGAGCTCCGGTCACCATGAGGACAGGAGCACTACTCATCCTAATCCGGGGCAGAGAAGAGGGAGCAAGGTATTGGCTTCCCTCCCCCCTCGGGGACCGAGACTTCTCCGAGTCGCTTTTGTGTGGCCCTGCTGTGGGGGGCATGGAACGGTGTTGGCAGCTGCACCGCCAGACCGGGGGCAGCTGCTTGGTGAACACACAGAGCAAAGAGAGCCCTGACATTTGGGACAAAAGGCATTGCGGGGAAGCCCAAGACGAGCCCGAGGTAGGCCAGACGGCCTGGTGTTCACCTTTATGTTTTGGTTGGGCGTACGGCCCTGAGGTGATGTGTGCACCTTATTAGTGATTACGGTGCACTGACGCTAATTTAGAATGTTTGCTTCATATATGTAAGTCTAATATGTATATGCCCACTGTGTGGTGCTAGGAGCACCTTTACCAGTAGTTACTGGTTACGTTTTGCTAACAGATCATTCTGATGGTAATGACAGTGGCCCGATTGGCCCTGAATTGTATAATCCCCTGTAAAGTTGTACCTAGTGACAGGTGGCACAGTGTACATACGTGGTTACATTCTAATGTGTCCTATGAGTAATAGAAAAGGTTATTTTTGATTTACCTTGTGTGGAGTTCTTTTTGTGGTGTGCCTAGTGTGTCGCTGCTGTGCGAGTGTGTTGCGCAAACGCTTTACACATTGCCTCTGGGATAAGCCTGACTGCTCTGCTAAGCTACCAAGGGGGTGAGTAGGTGTTATCTTTGGTATGTAACTCCCTTGCCCTGACTAGAGTGGTGGTTTCTGCCTGGCTAAGGCGCATGCCCTAGCCAACCAGGAATCCCATTTCAAACAGCTGGCATGTACAGAAGAGCTACTTATATGTAGTTCGAGAGTTACCAGTATCTCGAGCTACTCGTTGCAGAAGCCTACTCTACACCCCCTCCCATAAGTAAGGTTTTGACTACTTGCCCTCATTTACCTTACAAGTCAAGCAGGCAAAGTGCGGTTATATTTCAGATGTGGACCAGGTATCCAGAACCCTGGTTACTAGGGACCCAATCATTCTCACTTTTTCAGTGATTGGCGGTACCTGTAGCTGTACCTGGCCCTGTACCCAGAGAAAAAGTCTTTTGCCTTCTGATCAAAGGTCTGTTGTGGAAACTAAATTGAGAACCCTGAAACCAAAGATACAAATGTTATCATGTGTTTTGGGTTTTTCAGCAGGTTGCAGCAACTGTATTTTATCTGTTATAAACGTAATAGTAATGAAGAGTAGAGTAATAGAGATCAGGTCTGGCAGGCAGTTTACATACTCAAATCTCCACCTGGTGGATAATTTAAGTTTATTGTTGTCAGCTATGAGAGAAGATTGCAGTCTACACATTGTGAAGTGTTTACCAATCATTGGCGTGATTGCTACCAGCATATTGAGACTCATACTTTTTGGCAGAGGGATGGGTAATCCGAGCTCATCCCATAGGAAAACATTGGTAAATGTTACTTATTGGGATATGATCCTAATAAGGGTGAACCCCTGAACACTAACAGCACAGTGATCATGATCACTGTAATGATTCCGAACTATACATTGTGACTCTAACTTGGATACTAGTTGTTGACATTTTGTGTTCCTTGTTGACATTTTTTCTGTTTATTTTGCTGTGCAATTTCTTACTATTTGGGTCACTTTTTACTGTGCATATATTTCATGGTGTGATTAAAACATTAATTTTCCTAAGTAACAAATCTCATTTAACTTTCCATCTTCATTAACATTGGAATAACTAAGAGCTCCACCCCCATCAGCAACGGGATACAGGGTGAGCGTAGCCAAGTGCTGCACACTTGAAAAGACTGTATAGGAGGCTAGAGAAGGCTAGAGGCTGCCCTTGAAAACAGGGTAGACTGTGGGACATCTGCATGAGGTACAGAGACGAGATCTGACTATAGCTTGTCCTCTAATGCTCAGCAATCCTGATATCAATATGGATATCGTGACTTCATTGTGTGAATGATACCTAGGATGTGGTGGCTAATGATATGAATTGATAATGCATTCTTTGAACTGTAGATGTGATGGTAGAATCAGCAGAATATTCTGCTTGAGGTTGTATATGTTTAGGTTTTTCACGATTAGTGTTCAAAATCAATAAAAAGAGTTATAAAAAACATTTATTAACTGTGGTATACTGTATGCAATATCATTCATTGCCTATCTTAATTTCAGCGAGGTACTTGACTGCTTATTGGAGCCAGGCTTCTCCAATGCGTAGCTCATGAGCTACTGGTATCTCTCCTGCTACCTGGAAGTAGCTCTCCTGTGTGTAGCCAACCCTACTAACTTAGAAACCATTGCTTGGCTGAAATAATTTATGCATACCAAAATTGAGAGTGTGAATTTGAGATGAATATATGTTTATTTTCAGATCTCATGAACTGATAATTTAAGGAAAATGCCTGATGCACTGAGGTGATCGCTGGTAGTAAAATGCTATAAACCTTGCCTATGGTGGCCACTATTACAATGCTAATAATATTAGTAGCTCTTAATGCGTTTCATTGAACATAAGTAGCTCTCCTTACAGAAAAGATTGGAGACCCCTAATCTAAGCTATATCTGACACATAAGAAAGCTTTAAAAGCCATTTTTTTTTTTCTGATCTCCGACCAGGTGCTCAGCATCCTGTTCAAAAGGGAGCATATGCAGTCCAGTCTTTGATACTGGCTGGAGGCATCTACAAATGTATAGATCTGGGGGAAAGGCGAGGAATGCAGTAATTACTGTAATCACATCATCCCTCACATAGGCCAACACAGCTTTATTCCAAGATGAGCTCTAAAAGCCAGATAAAGTTCACTTAAACTCCCACGCAACAACTCTCCAGGCTGCAATGGAAAACTTGAACTCTAATTGGAAAGCATACAAGTCTGCTGATTCATTTTCTTTGGAAATACATTCAAGGTCGCAAAGTGTGTTATTGTACATACAATATGCCTATTTCAGTGCCATTGAATATATTGTAAGCCCAACATGTCTAGTTAACATTAAACAGTCTCTATGTAAATGCCAATGCATCAGTCATTTTAAAACCTTTAAATGCAAAGTTATCAGCTAACCCTAATATATGCATCCTAATCATAACATTCCCATATTAGTTATGATAATCTTATAGCCCTTAGCCCTACCACTCCCCAGCCCAGTCTGCACTAATTTAGGTGGGTTCCCCTGCCTGTAAAGTGCCAACACTTTCCAATGCCAAAGGTTTCACATCCAAACAGAGGTAACCATCCTCTGGAGAGAGGATGAATACCTGCAATACTTGGAATGATCTTGAAAATATATACCCAATAAGACACCCTGTTGTAGCACATAATAAACACTGGTTGGAGGGTGGTGCTTAAGGACTGTTGTAAAGAAGCTTATGGAGTAGCTTATGTAGGTGGTGTAGTAAGGAAGGGAATTGCCCTAAGTAATGTAAGAATTGCTTGTATGCCTCCTTCCTCCACCCTAGTCCATACTAGTTGAGGTATATCCAACCTACCACATGATTTCCAGACCTTTGATGAAAACACATTTCAGGCTGAAGTGCAATTAAACACCCTCTGTAATTATCCCCAACATCATAAAGTCACTGTGAACTAGCTTTCAGGAGATTAACACCAAAAGTAAAGACCCATGAACTACCTACTGAAAGTCAGATATATTTCACAAAGTGTTAAGACTAGCCCTGGTAGCTGCTCTACAAATGTTTATCAAAGGAACCGGTGTGGTCTCTTCCAATTGAGGCAGAGCCACCCTGTATTGCATTCTGTAATCGCGGCAGGAGTATGAATAGTTTATAAGAGGGATTTTTATTCATAAATCATTGAATAGTGCCCTCTTTTTCTGCCATAATTACCTCCTGGTCTTCTACTGTGACTCCTTCTCCAGATTGGCCCAAGACCAGCCACTCCATGTTAATCTTTACTGCATGCAATTCAACTCGCCGCCGCGAAGCCAGGAAGAGCCTTAACATTAAATCATGCTGCAGGAATTTAAAACATTAAATACTGGATAGTACATGGGGCCGAAAGGTCATCCGAGATCCCAGCTGTGGAAAATCTTCTAGCGGTTGCAGTGGACCTTCATAGTGGAAGATCGCTGAGACTGTTTTATAACCTCCTCTATGTCCCTGCATATTCCCATGATTTTCAACCCTCCCAGCACAACTTCCATACTGCAGCAGTAGGAGTAGTCTGGAGATGGGTAAGGGGAACTGTGGATACTGCCTTTTGAGTCAAAGCCAAAAGCTGTCCACCCCTTGATCAGTAGGCTGCAAACTCTGCCCTTTTTTACCTTAATTGCGATGAGATCCCAATGAATCAAGTGTATTGGAAGAAATGCTTGCATCATAATGCAAGGCCAGACAAGTGTTAGTGTGTGAAACACCCATTCTCTGCACTATGGAAAGATGGAGCAAATCATTGCTCTCTAGCCTGTCATGCTCAGCCTGGAAGGCTCTCATAAGGCAGCCTCTAAGGGAACATTTGAGACAGATTGAATTGATCAATTTACAGTCATGCAAGCATTTAGACTACATTTTTGACACCTACATGAATAAATACCAGAAATATTTGTCTGACACTTTAAACCCTGGTTGCAAAACCAAGTATTTGAGATTTTGTGTTATGTACATCCCAATCACCCAGTAGAATGCTTGTGGAATAGTAAGTGCCTTCCAACAAAATCATGTTGGCTTTTTGGCTACAAGACTGAATCCACAGGACACATTTTCATATATACCCCAAACTATTGCGTATAAGGAAAAAAAAACTTGACTTGGTCTGGCTTTATTAAAGCAAACTACAGAACAATACATGATACTGTTAGCTACTGCTTTTCATTGAATGACAGGCATTCACTGGGGAAGTCACAAACTGTTTGCATCTTGTATATTGCTGTTTTTGAATTGTTTGAGCTGTTTTAGATCCATTGTCATAGTTTTTATATCTTTGGTATTTTAAGGCTGTTTATGCATTTATTGACTGTTTTTTAATTGATTTTTCTATTGTAATTGATATTTTACTAAGTCTATTCAATACATATTTTACACAAGTCATTAGTAACCTGGTTGATACCTGGTCAAAGCAGTCCAAGACCAGAGTACCAAAGGGCCTGCAGGTCTCAACACACATCAATGACCTCAGTAAGAGGCTGTTGGCAAAGGCAACTTTCCTGACGCTTTCTACTACAGAGCTGTACTTGATGTGAAGAGCTGCAAGAAAGAATAGATTGCTAAAATCACTTACCCAAAGTCAACACTAATCACGCTTTTCAATTTGAGTCCCTCCCCCTTGCTGGGTTTTCTAAGTTTGTGCCACTGCTGTTCCTTCTAATGAACACAGACGTCTGCACGATCCAATGGCTTTAAAGCCAAAGTCCTTCGCTAGAATATATGATGTTAATTAGCAGACCATTACTTCGCAAGTTTTTACTATGATGTTTTAACATCGCAAATTCTATCACTACGCAAGATTTAACTGCGCATGCTTTTAGTTCGCAAATACATTTAAAAGTACTAAATATGCATTTACTTAGCAGTATATTACTAAGTATACAACTTCGACGCATGTTTTACTCTTTTACCCTTACCCTCATACACTACATTACCCTACACTACCCAAACACCACTACACTATCCTAAAACACTACCCTACACTACGCAAACACTACCCTTAACCCAAATACACTAATCTACACTACATAAACACAACCCTAAAACCTAAAAGACAACCCCCTGCACCACAACACTACCCTAAACCCAAATACACTACTCTACACTACATAAACACAACCCTACAACCTAAAAGACAACCCCCTGCACCACAACACTTCCCTAAACCCAAATACACTACTCTACACAACCCTAAACCCTAAAAGACAACCCCCTGCACCACAACCCTACCCTAAACCCAAATACACTACTCTACACTACATAAACAGAACCCTAAAACCCTAAAAGACAACCCCCTGCACGACCACTACCCTAAACCCAAATACATTACTCTACACTACATAAACACAACCCTAAAACCTAAAAGACAACCCCCTGCACCCCAACACTGCCCTAAACCCAAATACAATACTCTACACTACATAAACACAACCCTACAACCTAAAAGACAACCCCCTGCACGACCACTACCCTAAACCCAAATACACTACTCTACACTACATAAACACAACCCTAAAACCTAAAAGACAACCCCCTGCACGACCACTACCCTAAACTCAAATACACTACTCTACACTACATAAACACAACCCTAAAACCTAAAAGACAACCACCTGCACGAACCCAAAAACTACACTGCCCCACTTACCTCTCTCTCCTCGTGGCCCCTCGCTTCACTGTGCTTCCTCTCTTCTCCTGCTTCAGGCGTCATCAGAGCTGCACGTCGTTGTTTGGAAACGGAAGCACCTCCTTTTCCAAACAACGATGTGAATCATCAGCAAAGTAATTGACTTTGCTAAGTAACGGTATATTGCTAAATAACGGTATATGCAAAGTAGATGCATGCAAACATAAAGCATGCGAAGTAAAAGGATCCGCTAAGTAAAAAATGCGTAGTGATGGTGTAGTAGTGGCCGCGAAGTAATGGTAGATTACCCCTTTGCTACCATGAATCCTTGGTCAGTGAAAACTCAGGCCCATGTATATTAAAGATTTTGGAGTGAAGTCAAACAGGATTTTCCTTTGTTGATTTTGAAGCCTTGCACCTGTAAAACACAGAAAAATGTCACCATTGCTATGTGTGCTGCTTCTGCTCATGAGACCAGGAAATGTGAGAGCGACCAAGATTTGAGAACGCAGAGAAAGGCTGCTTGTGCAAGTGTGTCATCAATGAATCCTGCACTATCATAAAGACTCTTGGTGACGTCTTCAATCCAAATGGCGATGTAAACTTGAAGTGCCCATTCTTCAGAGCAAATCTCTGACCGTCTTGATGGAGTGGCACTTGTAAGTAAGTATCCCTCAGATCCAATTATGACAACAGACATCCTGGATCTGCAAAGGAGACAATTACATGCAACATCTCTGTTCTGAATTTAATATCGCCCTGGTTTTCAAGCTCTAGAGATTCATGGCTAGTATGAACCCTGCCGCCATTCCATATCCCCGATCCCGAAGCAAAGAAAGTGACACATTTTTCCTTCAATTTGTTAACACCATCCAACAGTGCAGCACTTTTCTCTGCAACTGTAAGCCAAGAGAAAATGGTCCCCGAGTCAAGCAAAAGTGCTTCAATCTATTTTTGGTAACCCTGAAGAGTTATATTCAGTACCTATAGATCCACAGATGTTGCCTCCCAGAGTGCTCCAGTCTGTTCAAATCAATAGGCTCCATGGATAGGAGTGCTGACACTTCTTCTAGGGAGCGGGAAACAGTCCTCTGAATTGGAAAATAGGGACTGGCTGCTTCACCTGCTTGTTGGATCTTTCAGTTCCCTGAAAAGATTGACAGTATATGGTTGTTGAAAGGATGCTTGTCTACATACAGAGGATGATCCTCTATGATGATCCAGGTTTGCGTAGACATATTTTAGTTCTTTAAATTTCCTTGTGGACTTTTTTCCCCAAGATACAGGTAACCCCAAAAAAGGCATTTATGGGATGTTGGTTTCTGGCTCGTAATCTTTCATTCGCAAACGTTCACTTGCCTTCTAGCAGCAATGATGCACTCAAAGACAAAGCTAGGTAATCTTTCCATCACACACAGTGTCCAATAATAGCTTTGCTTGTTTTTATGTCATTTCCAGGAAAGCCAGTACTATAACACACAGCTTTGAATGGGACTCGGTTCCACAAAAGTACGTTATTATAGCCTATGTTCTGTAACCCTTTAAGATGATGGAAGGGCATCCTTTGATACCGGTCAGAAATTAATTCACATTGACCATCTACTGACAGAAAACGTCAAGGCTCGGTATAAGATATTGTTGTGCCATGAGTCATGAAGGAACATTTTCTCAGTGTCTCTTCCCTTTCTATGAATCATTTTTCAGAATTCTCCCTGAAGGGGGATATCTCATCTGTTGTGGATTCTGTAATTGCCACGAGACTGAGTGCTTTGTTGGGGATGAATCTACTTCCCTTTTACAGTCAATATTATCATCCACATGAGCCTGCACATGAGTGAGGGTGCCCTCCTTGATAATATTGCCCTTGTGCACAGGCTGTATGACTGATGTGCCCCCTTCCTTTATTTAACGACAAGAGCAATGCTGAAGGAGAATGATTTTCGTCCTCTAAAAGCTTTGCCTTCAGTGCAGTCATCACTGCTTCCTGAACCACTGCCCTTATCCTGCTTTCAGAGAGATATCAAGGGAGCACTTGCTGAGCTTCATAAGCATCCTCTTGTAACCACCACTACTGAGCATGTAAGACTACTACATTGAAGATGTCCATGAAGGAGTCCTACTCATCCTCGTGAAGGTACTGTTCCTGTGAGGCCAGCCCTTTCTGGTGAAGAGTAACACACTGGGTCAGAACAAGGTTTTGCAGTGTGAACGAAGATGGCATGCACACTTATCTGTACATTACAGCCCTCTTTATGTCCCGCAAATGAAGAATAGCCAGCTCCTCTGCTGCCAATTGGATGTAGCTTTGAGACTCCACCTGGTCAGTGATATCCTGTTGAATTTCGTCAAGCACAGACTTCATCCATCCTGTTCCTGCACCACAGCACACTTTAGGGTCACAGATGGTGTCCCCGTCAGCCTCCTTTCAACAGTGGTGCTACCTGACTAGCAGCCTTCACACCATGTCCGCGTCATCCCATCACCAAGGAAGAGTCAGCTGACTACTCCAACATACTCTCCAAACTACTTCCTTCTTCCAGTCCGGTGGGACATTAGGAGAAAGGAATGGAACATTTTACCTAGAACCTGTTTCACTGGCCGCTGTTAAACTCCTGACAGCAATATAATGCCACACCACTCCAGGCCATCTTAGACATTGTGCTTCTAGTCCTGTGCTTTTTAACTTGCATGTGTTGCTCTAATTAGTGCAATGGAGTCATAACAAGACTACAGTACCTAGAATGCACTAGGTTATTTCATAAATGCCCCGGACTAGGAACAGGATTCATAACAGCATGGTCACGACTTCCTCCTCTATTGGAGGTGGAGTCCACCTCAGAAAGGACTGGAATGAGGAGGATGGACAGACATTTCCTTGAAGTGCAATATTAAGTTTCTGGCTTTCATTTATGTCCAAACTTTTCATAATATGATAAAGAACCATGACTTTAATCAAAAAGGCCTTTTACGTTAAATGCGAAAGTCGTCATCAGTAGGGTTTGTTAAGAGCGGGGTGTCATGGTATCTACTCTAACCAAAACCTGTCACTTCACACTCCATGACACAAGTCATACGGTTGCATTACTTTCTAATTAGCTTTGCTCTAGCATACACATCTATAACCATCCCTAAGAAAACTGAAACCCCAACTATCATTAAATATTCTAAAGCTCCAATTAATCAATCTAGTCTTATCCAATTTGTTAAACATTTATCATTTTACCCACATTTCTGAACATGTGACGAGACATTAGTACATTTTAACTCATTTTTTCAACACCTCCAAGGCACTGTATAGCCCACGTGGAATTCACAAGGCCTGACCCATAACATTCCTTAAAGTTAAAAACATTAAAACATCAGTATCATAGAGCCAAACGTAAATGATGTACACATGGTCAGGATAAAGATAAAACTCACTACACACTTGCAGCTTTTAACAAAGAATCTATCACCCTTACAAAACTAGAGAATTAGGTATAAAATGTATCAAGACACCTACAAACCATGGTCTGTGTTCTAGGTGTTTGATAGACAAAATGATGTCAACCGAAAATGACTTTCTCTCAGGTTACATGTAACACACTAAACACTTTATTTTCAGAATATATTTTCTACTGTAAGTGAGGCTTACTGGTTATTGCTAAACGGATGCCCTTCTGATTACATTGTTCTAACTTTAACCTACTCCTGCCCTTTTTATTAGAGCTAGTTTCTTAGAGACAGTGACAAAGTTAATGACCCAAATCAAAACCACAAATTCATCCCCTGATGCGATTTAGAACTAGTCCTGATCCGATTCAGAACTAGTTACTTAAGACATACTCTTGTGCTGTGGTTCAGGGCTTCATAAATAAAAGAAATTTAACCAAATGTATTAATTTTGGCCTTAAAACTGAGTTGGTGATTCCCTTACTGTTGGAAGTGGGGGTCCTTGTCCTTCACCGCCGCCACCAAATGCTGGAGGCGGGAGTCCCAGTCCCCTCGTTTCAACGTTAGGCTAAGTAAGGACACCATCTGAGATAGCCCTGCTCACCCCCTTAGTAGCTTGGCACGAGCAGCCAGGCTTATCTCCAAGGCACGAGTGTACAGTATGATGTCTGATGTCACCACAAATAGACTCCACACACATTTTTATAAAGCAAGTATAATCTTTATATAAGAGGATATACGATATGACCACACGCTACAAAACCAACATATAATAATGGGTAGTATTTCTTCCGGTGGATTGGTAGGTTCTAATCCCAACCACCGCTTCTAACCAACAGTTAAGTTTACTTCTAACCGTTCCCAAAAGGTTAGGTAGGTCGTATTGCTAGAATCTCACATGATGCAAAAGAAAAGAAATACTGCAATGTTTACAGATACACCACCGTACTGTGCACTAGAGAAACAATGCCATACGTAGCGCCACAATCATGTACTCTGCAAGGGAAAAATAACGCAGAGCGTACCGCACCCAGCAAGTAGTTCATCAGGCACAACTAAGGTCAGGCGTCATACAACAGTTCGATAGTTCGTTAGCAGCAGTAATGCAAAGTGTAATACAACAGTTTAGGGGCTCCGTTAACAGTTGCCCACAGTCATGGATCAATGATGACACAAAAGTACCGCTTCTCACTCCGGCCCCAGTACTGCCCCTCCTTGGGCCAGCACAGGCCAAGATCCAACAGGCTTGCACAGCTGACAGAAGCAAGAGGCCGAGAGAGTGTCCCTCCGGGCCCGCACCCCACCCCCGGTGGTGATCCACATCACCTGGGGGGGCGCGACCCCACTCTCCTCTCCTCCTTCAGCGACTTGGGCCTTGATCCAGAACTCCGTCAAATGGGCACGGCGAGCTCGGGCCGGCAGCTCAACTCCTCCACCCTAGTCCATACTAGTTGAGGTATATCCAACCTACCACATGATTTCCAGACCTTTGATGAAAACACATTTCAGGCTGAAGTGCTATTAAACACCCTCTGTAATTATCCCCAACATCATAAAGTCACTGTGAACTAGCTTTCAGGAGATTAACACCAAAAGTAAAGACCCATGAACTACCTACTGAAAGTCAGATATATTTCACAAAGTGTTAAGACTAGCCCTGGTAGCTGCTCTACAAATGTTTATCAAAGGAACCGGTGTGGTCTCTTCCAAATGAGGCAGAGCCACCCTGTATTGCATTCTGTAATCACGGCAGGAGTATGAATAGTTTATAAGAGGGATTTTTATTCACAAATCATTGAATAGTGCCCTCTTTTTCTGCCATAATTACCTCCTGGTCTTCTACTGTGACTCCTTCTCCAGATTGGCCCAAGACCAGCCACTCCATGTTAATCTTTACTGCATGCAATTCAACTCGCCGCCGCGAAGCCAGGAAGAGCCTTAACATTAAATCATGCTGCAGGAATTTAAAACATTAAATACTGGATAGTACATGGGGCCGAAAGGTCATCCGAGATCCCAGCTGTGGAAAATCTTCTAGCGGTTGCAGTGGACCTTCATAGTGGAAGATCGCTGAGACTGTTTTATAACCTCCTCTATGTCCCTGCATATTCCCATGATTTTCAACCCTCCCAGCACAACTTCCATACTGCAGCAGTAGGAGTAGTCTGGAGATGGGTAAGGGGAACTGTGGATACTGCCTTTTGAGTCAAAGCCAAAAGCTGTCCACCCCTTGATCAGTAGGCTGCAAACTCTGCCCTTTTTTTCCTTAATTGCGATGAGATCCCAATGAATCAAGTGTAATGGAAAAAATGCTTGCATCATAATGCAAGGCCAGACAAGTGTTAGTGTGTGAAACACCCATTCTCTGCACTATGGAAAGATGGAGCAAATCATTGCTCTCTAGCCTGTCATGCTCAGCCTGGAAGGCTCTCATAAGGCAGCCTCTAAGGGAAAATTTGAGACAGATTGAATTTATCAATTTACAGTCATGCAAGCATTTAGACTACATTTTTGACACCTACATGAATAAATACCAGAAATATTTGTCTGACACTTTAAACCCTGGTTGCAAAACCAAGTATTTGAGATTTTGTGTTATGTACATCCCAATCACCCAGTAGAATGCTTGTGGAATAGTAAGTGCCTTCCAACAAAATCATGTTGGCTTTTTGGCTACAAGACTGAATCCACAGGACACATTTTCATATATACCCCAAACTATTGCGTATAAGGGAAAAAAAACTTGACTTGGTCTGGCTTTATTAAAGCAAACTACAGAACAATACATGATACTGTTAGCTACTGCTTTTCATTGAATGACAGGCATTCACTGGGGAAGTCACAAACTGTTTGCATCTTGTATATTGCTGTTTTTGAATTGTTTGAGCTGTTTTAGATCCATTGTCATAGTTTTTATATCCTTGGTATTTTAAGGCTGTTTATGCATTTATTGACTGTTTTTTAATTGATTTTCTATTGTAATTGATATTTTACTAAGTCTATTCAATACATATTTTACACAAGTCATTAGTAACCTGGTTGATACCTGGTCAAAGCAGTCCAAGACCAGAGTACCAAAGGGCCTGCAGGTCTCAACACACATCAATGACCTCAGTAAGAGGCTGTTGGCAAAGGCAACTTTCCTGACGATTTCTACTACAGAGCTGTACTTGATGTGAAGAGCTGCAAGAAAGAATAGATTGCTAAGATCACTTACCCAAAGTCAACACTAATCACGCTTTTCAATTTGAGTCCCTCCCCCTTGCTGGGTTTTGTAAGTTTGTGCCACTGCTGTTCCTTTTAATGAACACAGACGTCTGCACGATCCAATGGCTTTAAAGCCAAAGTCCTTTGCTAGAATATATGATGTTAATTAGCAGACCATTACTTCGCAAGTTTTTACTATGATGTTTTAACTTCGCAAATTCTATCACTACGCAAGATTTAACTGCGCATGCTTTTAGTTCGCAAATACATTTAAAAGTACTAAATATGCATTTACTTCGCAGTATATTACTAAGTATACAACTTCGACGCATGTTTTACTCTTTTACCCTTACCCTCATACACTACATTACCCTACACTACCCAAACACCACTACACTATCCTAAAACATTACCCTACACTACGCAAACACTACCCTTAACCCAAATACACTACTCTACACTACATAAACACAACCCTAAAACCTAAAAGACAACCCCCTGCACCACAACACTACCCTAAACCCAAATACACTACTCTACACTACATAAACACAACCCTACAACCTAAAAGACAACCCCCTGCACCACAACACTTCCCTAAACCCAAATACACTACTCTACACAACCCTAAACCCTAAAAGACAACCCCCTGCACCACAACCCTACCCTAAACCCAAATACACTACTCTACACTACATAAACAGAACCCTAAAACCTAAAAGACAACCCCCTGCACGACCACTACCCTAAACCCAAATACATTACTCTACACTACATAAACACAACCCTAAAACCTAAAAGACAACCCCTTGCACCACAACACTGCCCTAAACCCAAATACAATACTCTACACTACATAAACACAACCCTACAACCTAAAAGACAACCCCCTGCACGACCACTACCCTAAACCCAAATACACTACTCTACACTACATAAACACAACCCTAAAACCTAAAAGACAACCCCCTGCACGACCACTACCCTAAACTCAAATACACTACTCTACGCTACATAAACACCACCCTAAAACCTAAAAGACAACCACCTGCACGAACCCAAAAACTACACTGCCCCACTTACCTCTCTCTCCTCGTGGCCCCTCGCTTCACTGTGCTTCCTCTCTTCTCCTGCTTCAGGCGTCATCAGAGCTGCACGTCGTTGTTTGGAAACGGCAGCACCTCCTTTTCCAAACAACGATGTGAATCATCATCAAAGTAATTGACTTTGCTAAGTAACGGTATATTGCTAAATAACGGTATATGCAAAGTAGATGCATGCAAACATAAAGCATGCAAAGTAAAAGATTCCGCTAAGTAAAAAATGCGTAGTGATGGTGTAGTAGTGGCCGCGAAGTAATGGTAGATTACCCCTTTGCTACCATGAATCCTTGGTCAGTGAAAACTCAGGCCCATGTATATTAAAGATTTTGGAGTGAAGTCAAACAGGATTTTCCTTTGTTGATTTTGAAGCCTTGCACCTGTAAAACACAGAAAAATGTCACCATTGCTATGTGTGCTGCTTCTGCTGATGAGACCAGGAAATGTGAGAGCGACCAAGATTTGAGAACACAGAGAAAGGCTGCTTGTGCAAGTGTGTCATCAATAAATCCTGCACTATCATAAAGACTCTTGGTGACGTCTTCAATCCAAATGGCGATGTAAACTTGAAGTGCCCATTCTTCAGAGCAAATCTCTGACCGTCTTGATGGAGTGGCACTTGTAAGTAAGTATCCCTCAGATCCAATTATGACAACAGACATCCTGGATCTGCAAAGGAGACAATTACATGCAACATCTCTGTTCTGAATTTAATATCGCCCTGGTTTTCAAGCTCTAGAGATTCATGGCTAGTATGAACCCTGCCGCCATTCCATATCCCCGATCCTGAAGCAAAGAAAGTGACACATTTTTCCTTCAATTTGTTAACACCATCCAACAGTGCAGCACTTTTCTCTGCAACTGTAAGCCAAGAGAAAATGGTCCCAGAGTCAAGTGCTTCAATCTATTTTTGGTAACCCTGAAGAGTTATATTCAGTACCTATAGATCCACAGATGTTGCCTCCCAGAGTGCTCCAGTCTGTTCAAATCAATAGGCTCCATGGATAAGAGTGCTGACACTTCTTCTAGGGAGCGGGAAACAGTCCTCTGAATTGGAAAATAAGGACTGGCTGCTTCACCTGCTTGTTGGATCTTTCAGTTCCCTGAAAAGATTGACAGTATATGGTTGTTGAAAGGATGCTTGTCTACATACAGAGGATGATCCTCTATGATGATACAGGTTTGCGTAGACATATTTTAGTTCTTTAAATTTCCTTGTGGACTTTTTTCCCCAAGATACAGGTAACCCCAAAAAAGGCATTTATGGGATGTTGGTTTCTGGCTCGTAGTCTTTCATTCGCAAACGTTCACTTGCCTTCTAGCAGCAATGATGCACTCAAAGACAAAGCTAGGTAATCTTTCCATCACACACAGTGTCCAATAATAGCTTTGCTTGTTTTTATGTCATTTCCAGGAAAGCCAGTACTATAACACACAGCTTTGAATGGGACTCGGTTCCACAAAAGTACGTTAATATAGCCTATGTTCTGTAACCCTTTAAGATGATGGAAGGGCATCCTTTGATACCGGTCAGAAATTAATTCACATTGACCATCTACTGACAGAAAACGTCAAGGCTCGGTATAAGATATTGTTGTGCCATGAGTCATGAAGGAACATTTTCTCAGTGTCTCTTCCCTTTCTATGAATCACTTTTCAGAATTCTCCCTGAAGGGGGATATCTCATCTGTTGTGGATTCTGTAATTGCCACGAGACTGAGTGCTTTGTTGGGGATGAATCTACTTCCCTTTTACAGTCAATATTATCATCCACATGAGCCTGCACATGAGTGAGGGTGCCCTCCTTGATAATATTGCCCTTGTGCACAGGCTGTATGACTGATGTGCCCCCTTCCTTTACTTAACGACAAGAGCAATGCTGAAGGAGAATGATTTTCGTCCTCTAAAAGCTTTGCCTTCAGTGCAGTCATCACTGCTTCCTGAACCACTGCCCTTATCCTGCTTTCAGAGAGATATCAAGGGAGCACTTGCTGAGCTTCATAAGCATCCTCTTGTAACCACCACTACTGAGCATGTAAGACTACTACATTGAAGATGTCCATGAAGGAGTCCTACTCATCCTCATGAAGGTACTGTTCCTGTGAGGCCAGCCCTTTCTGGTGAAGAGTAACACACTGGGTCAGAACAAGGTTTTGCAGTGTGAACGAAGATGGCATGCACACTTATCTGTACATTACAGCCCTCTTTATGTCCCGCAAATGCAGAATAGCCAGCTCCTCTGCTGCCAATTGGATGTAGCTTTGAGACTCCACCTGGTCAGTGATATCCTGTTGAATTTCGTCAAGCACAGACTTCATCCATCCTGTTCCTGCACCACAGCACACTTTAGGGTCACAGATGGTGTCCCCGTCAGCCTCCTTTCAACAGTGGTGCTACCTGACTAGCAGCCTTCACACCATGTCCGCGTCATCCCATCACCAAGGAAGAGTCAGCTGACTACTCCAACATACTCTCCAAACTACTTCCTTCTTCCAGTCCGGTGGGACATTAGGAAAAAGGAATGGAACATTTTACCTAGAACCTGTTTCACTGGCCGCTGTTAAACTCCTGACAGCAATATAATGCCACACCACTCCAGGCCATCTTAGACATTGTGCTTCTAGTCCTGTGCTTTTTGACTTGCATGTGTTGCTCTAATTAGTGCAATGGAGTCATAACAAGACTACAGTACCTAGAATGCACTAGGTTATTTCATAAATGCCCCGAACTAGGAACAGGATTCATAACAGCATGGTCACGACTTCCTCCTCTATTGGAGGTGGAGTCCACCTCAGAAAGGACTGGAATGAGGAGGATGGACAGACATTTCCTTGAAGTGCAATATTAAGTTTCTGGCTTTCATTTATGTCCAAACTTTTCATAATATGATAAAGAACCATGACTTTAATCAAAAAGGCCTTTTACATTAAATGCGAAAGTCGCCATCAGTGGGGTTTGTTAAGAGCGGGGTGTCATGGCATCTACTCTAACCAAAACCTGTCACTTCACACTCCATGACACAAGTCATACGGTTGCATTACTTTCTAATTAGCTTTGCTCTAGCATACACATCTACAACCATCCCTAAGAAAACTGAAACCCCAACTATCATTAAATGTTCTAATGCTCCAATTAATCAATCTAGTCTTATCCAATTTGTTAAACATTTATCATTTTACCTACATTTCTGAACATGTGACGAGACATTAGTACATTTTAACTCATTTTTTCAACACCTCCAAGGCACTGTATAGCCCACGTGGAATTCACAAGGCCTGACCCATAACATTCCTTAAAGTTAAAAACATTAAAACATCAGAATCATAGAGCCAAACTTAAATGATGTACACATGGTCAGGATAAAGATAAAACTCACTACACACTTGCAGCTTTTAACAAAGAATCTATCACCCTTACCAAACTAGAGAATTAGGTATAAAATGTATCAAGACACCTACAAACCATGGTCTGTGTTCTAGATGTTTGATAGACCAAATGATGTCAACCAAAAATGACTTTCTCTCAGGTTACATGTAACACACTAAACACTTTATTTTCAGAATATATTTTCTACTGTAAGTGAGGCTTACTGGTTATTGCTAAACGGATGCCCTTCTGATTACGTTGTTCTAACTTAAACCTACTCCTGCCCTTTTTATTAGAGCTAGTTTCTTAGAGACAGTGACAAAGTTAATGACCCAAATCAAAACCACAAATTCATCCCCTGATGCGATTTAGAACTAGTCCCGATCCGATTCAGAACTAGTTACTTAAGACATACTCTTGTGCTGTGGTTCAGGGATTCATAAATAAAAGAAATTTAACCAAATGTATTAATTTTGGCCTTAAAACTGAGTTGGTGATTCCCTTACTGTTGGAAGTGGGGGTCCTTGTCCTTCACCGCCGCCACCAAATGCTGGAGGCGGGAGTCCCAGTCCCCTCGTTTCAACGTTAGGCTAAGTAAGGACACCATCTGAGATAGCCCTGCTCACCCCCTTAGTAGCTTGGCACGAGCAGCCAGGCTTATCTCCAAGGCACGAGTGTACAGTATGATGTCTGATGTCACCACAAATAGACTCCACACAAATTTTTATAAAGCAAGTATAATCTTTATATAAGAGGATATACGATATGACCACACGCTACAAAACCAACATATAATAATGGGTAGTATTTCTTCCGGTGGATTGGTAGGTTCTAATCCCAACCACCGCTTCTAACCAACAGTTAAGTTTACTTCTAACCGTTCCCAAAAGGTTAGGTAGGTCGTTTTGCTAGAATCTCACATGATGCAAAAGAAAAGAAATACTGCAATGCTTACAGATACACCACCGTACTGTGCACTAGAGAAACAATGCCATACGTAGCGCCACAATCATGTACTCTGCAAGGGAAAAATAACGCAGAGTTTGTTAGCAGCAGTAATGCAAAGTGTAATACAACAGTTTAGGGGCTCCGTTAACAGTTGCCCACAGTCATGGATCAATGATGACACAAAAGTACAGCTTCTCACTCCGGCCCCAGTACTGCCCCTCCTTAGGCCAGCACAGGCCAAGATCCGAGCAGAAGCAACAGGCTTGCGCAGCTGACAGAAGCAAGAGGCCGAGAGAGTGTCCCTCCGGGCCCGCACCCCACCCCAGGTGGTGATCCACATCACCTGGGGGGGCGCGACCCCACTCTCCTCTCCTCCTTCAGCGACTTGGGCCTTGATCCAGAACTCCGTCAAATGGGCACGGCGAGCTCGGGCCGGCAGCTCAACTCCTCCGGGGCTGGCGGTCCGGGCCGCTACTGCTTCACTCCGAGAGCCCGATGACCAGGCCCTCTTTCCAGCGGTCTCAGTAGGCACCGAGACCCGCCCTTAGCACTGTAGAGACCTACTTCGATTTCGGTGCACACACCATCCAGGCAGTCTTCACCAGGGTCTGTGGTTGCAGCGCGACACGCACCCTGCGTGTCCGAGTCTCTCCTCTTCTCCCGGTGCACACAACGACCAGGCGCTCCTCACCAACGCCTCGGCTGCACCACGACACGCTCCTTGCGCGTCCGCGACTCAGTTTACTCCTGTGTTACCACGATCACAAGGCATGACTTCTGAGGGTCTCATGCTGCAAAAGCACGCGCACACCGCGTTGCTTGGGCCTTCTCCGGAAACTTTTATGTTCCTGTGTTTCCAAACAGGGAGCCAGCTCACCTCGGGCCCTTGAGGTTCAGGACACAGCAAAAAGCACAGTCCTGTTCAAGAAGGGGGGGACACCACCCACTGCAATGTCCCTTCAGTCTCTTTCTTAGTAAAAGCTACAAACTGCAGGCCAGCCCCAGATCACAAAGCAAGGGTCTGTCCTATCCAGCAGTCTCTTCAGCATCTCCTTCCTTGGCAGAGGTTCTTCTTGATCACGAAAGAGGCCAAAGCCTGTGCAGACTCGACCTGTCCATTTCACCATTCAAAACTACACCAAATTCTAGGGGTTTCAGTTCTCTTAGTTATACCCCTTCATGTCTTTGAAGTTCTTTGTGCTCAGGGGTCCCTGACCCCTCCCTAAATCAGTTCTGGGTGTCTCCCTTTGATACTGGGGGTCTGGATCCTTAATACCTCAGCTGGAGATGGGTCAATTGGTTTATAGCACCAGCCCAGGCCTTTTCACCTCCCGGGCTTCTCCTCCCCCTGCTCTCCAGATGCAGGGCAGCCTGGTGCCATCTCAACCCCCCCCACCCCTGGTCAAGACCTATCCCAGCTCCTCTCACCTCACAGATCCAGACAGTCAATCCACATTCAGCAGAGACACACAGAAATGCTTTACGCGCAAAGCTAAGCCACTTTCTAAAAGAGTGGCTTATGAACACACAGTGACAAAACCACTTTCATAGAAAGATGTGTTAGGACACTGTGAGTTCATACATACTAAACTTCACCTCTACATTATAACCTTATAGGAAACTTGGTTACCAAAACACAATACCCAGCCTCCCCCATTCTATCCTATTGGCAGAATGGCCTTTCACCAGTGAAAAACGAAATGGAGTGTTTTTCACTGTCAAGATATAAAACACACCTCAGTAGATGTCCTGCCTTTTACCTACACTGCACCCTGCCCAGGGATTACCTGGGAATTACCACAGGGGTCCCCATGTGTATTCAAAAGGGAAAGTAAGGCCTGACAAGTGGTTGCACTTGTCAGGACAACATGCCAACTTAGCACTCTTCGCGCAGGCCCTACATCGAAGGCCTGAGTTTCCTTCTGTGCGCCTTTTCATTACTAGCCCCTGCACACACAGTGCACATCAATAGAGACTTTCCTAGTAAGGCCAACATACTAATCATGGACAGCCAATTACTACTACACTTTACCTAGGGAACCCTTGTACTTTGACACTGATTAGCAGTTGCAAAGTACCCAAGCATCTAAATACAAAGGAGATAGAGGCAAAAAGTCAGGGGTAATCACGCCAAGCTATGCCAGGTCTAACACTTACTGAAAAAGTGACTGGCCCCAGTCTGCCAATACTTCACAAAATTATGGAAGAACTATTGGTAGCCCAACAGCTCTAACAAATACCACGCATCTTGTGTCAGATTAACGCATACTAATAATATGCTTCCATCTGCGCAAGGACTGGCACAAAAATGCATGGTACTTGGAAGGGCTGTCATAATGAGATGAGAAAACAAAATAAAATAGGCCATGCTGATTCGATTATGTGTGACAGGCAGGGTATTGAAGAACAATGGGATATCACAAAGGCACCCTCTACCATCATTGACCTTCGCTGTTGCCATGGAGTGTGGCCTAGTGGCCCACACATTCTTTGCACAGTGTAATTGTGCTGGCAACACACATTCGCTGCCTTGGCCATCACAATACCAAGAGTGAAACTTCTGAGCCGAAAGTGTATTTTTCCCCTGTCCGCCCATTTCCTCTGGCTTTGCATCAGATTGTAATTGGAAACACAGAGCCAGGTGAGTGACATTAGAAGAGGGCTGGGTGCAGGTTGTGGGTACTGTAGGAAGGTAGAATCTGACTGCATGGTTGCCCCCACTTTTTTCCTGGTGTTTTGCTGGTTTTTGACTTCGTTTGGCTGGGATCCTGCTATTCAGGACCCCAGCCTATCTGCTTTCTCCTTTAAATTGATTCGCAGTACTTTAGGTACACTCCAGATTGGATTCTGGGGTACCCTTATAAGTCCCTAGTATATGGTATACTATGTACCCAGGAAATAGGTACCCCGGTGCCTACCAGGGGCTGCAGCATGTATTATGCCACCCCTGGGAAGCCCTCCAAAATGACACCACAGGTCTGCTACTGCAGCCTGAGTAAGGTGGTTCATGCACCCCTTACTGACATATAGGTTCACTATATCTCTCCATATCACTGCACATATAAACCTATCAGTCACCCCTATGGCAGGCCTTACTAATACTGAAGGCAGGGTGCTTGGTTTAATGTGAGAGGGTGCCCATGCATGAGTAGAGCCCCTCTGTAGCCTTCAGAATCTATTCTCCGGAGTTGTCTGTGATGCAGCCTGACCATATACTCTTAAGTGCATTATAACCTCGCGGTAAATGCTATCTTTGGGATGGCTACACGGAAACATGTCGCGTTTGGTGTTAAACACCTTGGAATCATACCCCAAAACAAGTAACTGGTGTGGGAGTATGATCCCACCCTTCTAGAATCATTTAAACATTATTTCTTATTTTAAAAGCATGTCACATGTGTGAACACAATTTATCACAATCAGGGAATTTCTCATAAAACACTTGTATAAATAAATGTTTACTTTAATTCAATTTTAGAGAAAATATTCAATTAGACATGTACGGCAACCAAAGTACTACTGATTGTATCCATCAATTTCACAGTAGTAAAACAACACCTTTTGCTCATTGTACATATGGACGAAAATCACCATATATCAAAATTAAACAGATCTTTTCATATTGCTTTCATTATGCCTCAAAGAACATAAATCCAAACAAAAAGGTGCAAAAGCGTCGACGTTTCAGTCTCTCTAATGGTCCAGAAGATCCCCGAGACCATCTTCAGGACGGTAGAGTTGCACAATCAATCTAATTCCCAGCTGTTGTTTCTTCAATGACTTACACCTTTGGCATACACTGGCTAATTAACCAAGAAGAACTTGCATTCTGCCAGTTGCTTCTACATCTCAGCCCATCCTAATTTCCAGGAGGCAAGCGGTAAGATCATAGGTTACTTATCTTACATAAGTATTTGGGGAGCGTTGCATTGTTTTTAATGTCTTTTCCGGACCAGAATACTGCACATGAGGTACTAATAACTGAAATTTATTTCAAGACCTGGAGATAAGTGCACACAAAGTGCACTGACATCTCACACATTAAGCCCATGGATACGTCTCAAATAACAACAACTGCTTTGGATTTCCCACTGTCATTTGTCAACCCTACAAACTTGATTTCAACCAAAGCATGTAATGAAGTCTGCTTTATTAGTTCTGTGGATTTTTTTTTCAGTTTCATATACCATGAACTTGACCCGAAAGTACTGGAGTGTTTTACATGAGCACTAGTTACGTTACACAAGTACTTATTTTTTGTTTTTAGGCCCGTGGAGATTAAGTTATTTGCGCAAAATCACAGGACCTTGAGATGACGCCGAGACTCAAACCTGTCCCCTCGTTCATACTGTACCTACCAGCATGGCATAAATTGAGGGTACATGTGGGTAGACGACGTCTATCCACTCTTCTCACAAAGACGTTGGGTCCCAAAGAAATACTCCTGGTATAATTTTCAGACACCAGGACACATTCAGCAGTGCCTGCATATTGTCTGCTTTTGTTCCGAGCAGCAATGAACAGGCAATGAGGGGGCTTTGTTATTTTAAATATGAGCTCGGCCCAAAACAAAGGCTGAATTTGAGGAGCCATCACGCCTCCTTTTGTTAGAGCATCCTGGCTGGGATCTATATGGATCCCCATACCTAGATGCAAATGCAATGGAGGGGAAACAAGAGCACACACCTTAATATTACTTCACAAGTACTTGAGAGGCATTCTTTTGACTTTTATTAGTCCCTGTAAATATGTATATAGGAGATATGCATGCACTGTAAGAGTGTCAGATGTATAGGTCTGTCCCAGTATTTACTTAAATACCAATTAGAATACCACCATGTTAATTTTAAAGTGCTACTCATCCCAATGCATAGTGTCAGAACGCTTTACATCAACCATACACATTATACATTGATTTAAACACTGATATGATTTATTGTCAATGTACAGGATGTGTTACATTAGACAGTGAGGATTGCAAGGGATAGGGGATCTCATGTCCTTCATAGCTCACTGTGCTATATTAGAAGGATTACAATTTATGAACTGCAAGTAACATAAGGATCTCTGTGTTAAAACTGCAAGTAACATAAGGATCTCTATGTTAAAAAAAGTAACCCATTTACCTATCTACATACAATATAATGTTGTCATTTACAAGTTACATGATGTGTTGAGCAGGAGACACATAAACCTTCTATGCTACTGTGATTTAAAATTGGGACTAGACAAAACACAGATTTCTCCAGCACATATTTCAACCTCCAGAGTTATCTTACCATTATTTTTATTCCCAGAGATTTACTGGGCACACAAAGGGGAGAAGATGTGGCCTAACAGCTAGAGTGGTCAACCTAAAATCTGGGGATCTGGGTTCGAGTCTCAGCAATGACTCTCAACATGCTGTGAGTCTTGGCAAATCACCTAATCTCCTAGTGCCTAACAAAAATAAATGTGTCCTTATGTACTGTAACTGGTGCTCATGTACAGCGCTCTGATACCTGATACCTTCGGGTCAAGTTCACGCTATATAAAACTCAGAGAAAAAAAATAAAAGATCTCTGCAACAGATAACATAACCCCATAAGATATTTTAAAATGCAGACTTTGCAACAAATTAAGTAGAACAGATATGTGTTTGCCTTGTTGCTAATTTCTTTGTGGCAGAGTTTTTCAAAATAAATGTGTAAGTTGAGGGCCATATTTTGCGTCAGGGTTGCGTTACTTTTTTGGCCCAACGAAAAATCTAATTTGTTAAACATTGTAATGAGCTCAAAATAGACCTGCTAAAAATATATGTGAGGTCTCAAGATCTGATGTCACTTCTTGTGGCTTTACTTCCTTTGAGGTCATGGGATGTGATGCCACTTCATGTGATTACACATGATGTGATGTTAGGCACTGTGATGTAACTTGCTTACTGTTTAACTTGGTTAGTCCCCCCACTTCTTTTTTTAGGACTTGTGCCCTGCCTACCAGCCACTTTCAAAACCATGGACCATCCTATTCTCCTACTGAGACTTGCCACAGTGTTGGGAGCAAATAGTTTAGTTAATTTCTATCCACCAGGCAACACTTGATCAAATTGAGCTCTTTCACCTCTATTTCAGCTTACCTCTACTCCAGCCGACCAGCCATGATCCCCTGCAGCCCTGCCAAGTATCACGCATCAGGGGTTAGACTAAAGCATTTTAATGCTGTTGTCCGAATCACCACACTAAAATGCATTAGTCACGCATTAAAACTCCGACTATCGAAGAGTTTACAAATCTCACCACCATTACCTTCACCATTACATCAAAGGAAGCATTGCTGGGAGTTCAGTGCTGTCTTTTCAGCAGTGGAAGGCTAGAAACGCAGCTGCCATTTTAAGTAGTAATGTCATTGATGCAGTTGATAATTTCCAGAACTCAACCAAATACGAGCAGGTAAAACTGCAAACAGCTCAAACACAGGTCCCTCTTTCCTAGCCTGTTGCCCACAGAGAGATACTTCATTCAGCCCATCCTGTACTCACTCCATTCTCATAAGGGCCCGTTCTGTGTCTGACCCGATCAGACCACAGTCACCAGCAGATTCGAGCATAACCTCCTGGGTGTCAATCTCAGAGGTGTCTTACCACTTCCTTCACTAGATTGCCTCTTTCCTGCTATCTTCATTATCTCCCATAACTACCACCAACAATGAACAAAAATCAGAATGTTAGAATATGAAAAGGTGTCTTTCAATTGCAAAAAAGTGTATGTTTTTAGCACACAAAAAAAGCGTATTATCTTCGCACATCAAAATATATAATTGCATTTAAAAGTATTTAATAAAAGTGAGAGGTTTAACATATGAACTGCGAAATATTCGTGCCCTGATGATGCAATCAGTGAAATAAGAGGCAAATCTGAAGTCAGTTGACTACCCTATATGTGGGCTAGTTTCTTATTATACACAGAGCAAAATGTTATTTTATTAAACAAGACTTCTTTGTACAGCACATATCCTCAACTGATGTGTTTGAAGGTACTCTCATATGTGATAACGAACAAAGAATAGGCGTGGTGAAACAAAGTGCTTGCCTAGGATCACACAATTTTGTCAAGCACAGAAGCCAGGCTGGATCCCAGATTTTCAAGTTTCACACTGTGCAGTTCAGCCACCAGATTCAGATGTCTTTCAGACATCATCCTGGTCTGGAGTATGGAAAATTTGGATTTTGTGCCTGCAGAAGTAAATCAGATCAGTTGCAAGACAGCAGTCTACAAGAGATGATTTCGGGATGGGCTTTAGTGGAGAATATTCGAACTTCTTTAAGTAATGTTTATTCTTCCCTTGACCTTAGCCATAGTACAGTAAAGAAAGTATGCCAGTGAATTCTGTTATGTTGTGCAACTTGTTATTTTACCGTGTATTTCTGTTTGCTATATCCCTAATGTCTCGCTACCTGCCTCGCGCTGCTTCTCCTGCCGCGTGCCCATGCCCAGGGGTTCTATGACATCTGCATGTTCCATGGTAGAATCTTGGGCATGGGCGACGACGGTTGGAGTGGCAGTTGCCGGTACCTGTAGCCCCTGAGAAGACATTCTCTCTGGCATACTTATAATAAAGACTGTTTAACTTACTTTCTGCCTCCGGCCAGTCTTTACAATTTTGGCGACGAGCTGCCCTGACACCACAACGGAACCACGAGAGCACACCAGCGTTTTGTCACTCTAGCAAGGGTCGTCTTCTCTTCCCCTGCTATCCAGTTTTGAGGGGTTGCCTTCCATGCTGCCTACTTCGGTCCTGCTCCAGTTCTGATGGTGCGGCAGGACCTGCCAGTGCTTCTACTTCAGAGGTGTCCGAGTACTGCATCCTCCCGGCTCCTGTTCTGCTCCTTCCCTGAGGGAATTGCCACACCAGCGAGTCCAGCTGCATGCGGGTGCTACTGTGCTGACGCAGATGAAGGCCTGCGAGGATTCATTACGGTGAGATCTGCGCAGTTAGCGGCTGCTCCTTCGCTTTTTTGGACCGCCTACCCTTTGGGACCCCTACGACGCGTCTTCCCTTTCTTCTGGACGCTCTCCGGTTGTCTGCAGTCTCCGGTCCTTGTGGGGCGGAGCGGTGTTGTCCTTTCCCATCCCTCTGCGCCTTTCGCTGCATTGGCCATCGAGTGTGTCTTTCCCGCCAAGCGGCGGCCTGACTGAAATTCTCCTCAGATTGCCAGGCAGTGCGGCGTGACGTCACTGAAACGCACGCATCGGCGGACATTAAGAATTGGGGATACGGCCAATTTCAATAGTGCATCATTTTCTAAGTGCATTCTCCGTACCGGTGACACGCACACCTGAATTCATCATCTTGCTTTGCCGCATTGTTTACCTTTTGCGCTCTCCTCATCGGTGATGCGCGCACCTTCTAGTAATTTCAATTTGAACAGTGCATAATTTTCTATGTGCGTTCTCCCTATCGGTGACACGCACACCTCAATTCATCTGTTTGCTTTGCCGCATTGTTTGCTTTTTGCCCTCTCCTCACCGGTGATGCGCACACCTTATAGTCGTATTCACATTTCTTCATCTGTGACGCACACACACCTTGCGCACTTTGTGTTTTTGCTTTGACATATTCTACTACTCTTTTATTTCAATTCTGCTGCTTATCACTTTCCTTCCTCATTATGGCATCAGGAAACATATGGAACCTTTCTCCTCCACAGCCTTTTATTCCCTCGACAGAGGACACTTCTCTCAAATGGGATAAATGGCGAGAATATTTTGAGAACTATATCTCCACATTCGAGGATGAAGAGGAACTTACTCCTGAGAGAGAAAAAAAAATCCTACTCCACAGTTTAGGTGCAAAAGCGATGAAAATGTACAATCGCATCAACAAAAAGCCTAGGGAGGGGGATGTCTACACTAATGCACTGGAAGATTTATCCCTATACTTCAAACCCACTGTTTCCATTGCTTTAAACAGATACAAATTTTTTCAACGTAAACAGAGTCCTGAAGAGGCTGTGGAAGACTTTGTTGCTGCTTTAAAGAATTTAGCACTTTCTTGCCGGTTCGGTGCATTGCATGACAAATTCATCCGCGACCAAATCGTCATGTGGGCTGCCAATAGGAACATCCAGGAGAAACTGTGGGCAAAAGGGGAATTGCCACTTGAAGAGGTCATTGAGATTGTCAAGTGCACAGAGTTGACGGGCAGATGCGCAAAAGCGGTTTTGAATGAAGAAAAGGAAATTCCAGAGGACAAGTCTACCATTGCTAAAGTCACAGTTTCTAAAAGTTTTCATATTAAACAGCGTTCGAACACGCTGCAGGGAAAAGACACCAATTCTAAGACAAAGTTGTCAGATGATAGTAAGTGCTTTAGATGTGGCAGCAGATACCATTTGGCGAATGATAAAATGTGTCCCGCACTCAAGCAGAAATGTTCAAGCTGTGGGATTGCGGGTCATTTCCTTGCACTGTGTCAGAGAAAACAAAGAGGTGGTAGCAATGTAAAACTAGTAGTACCTGAGGAACAAGACAATGCATATTCTTCTGATGATGATGACATGAATTTATTTGTGTTACAGGTTGAGGAAAATATGTTGGGCAAAGGTAAAAAGCCCATGTGTCATTTAAACATTGGAGGTGTGGAGATCTCCATTGTTGCGGATTCAGGATATCCTTATACTATTGTAAATAAGAATATTTGGTTAGAAAAATTTGTTCCTGTCATTGGTAACCATTTACTTAACCCGGACATCTCTCCTAAAACATTCACTGGGGAACCCATTGAGATCCTGGGTCTCAGGGAACTGCAGTTCCAATTCAAAACAGGATCATTCTTGACCCCAAAAGCCCTGACCCCGTGCTTTCACTACAAACGGAAGAGGAGTACAACAATCTGATTGTCAAGAGGTATCCTCATGTATTCTCCAAGGACATTGGCAAACTTAAAGGGTTCGTCCACGACATTAAGCTCAAAGAAAATGCAGTCCCTTGCATACATAAATTTAGGAACATTCCCTTCTCCATTATAAGCGAGGTGGAAACTTGAACTTCTTAGGCCACAGGAGTCTGGTGTCATTGAACCAGTGGAGTCGGCTGAGTGGGTTCGCCCTTGGTCGTCGCTAAGAAGTCCAATGGTAAGCTCCGCTTATGTGTGGACCTCCGCGACCTGAACAAGAACATCCTTATTGATCAATTTCCTTTGCCAAAAATCAGTGAGATGCTGGCCTACACTAATGGAGCAAAGTGGTTTTCCACGATCGATCTAAGTTCAGCCTACCACCAGGTGGCCTTACACCCTAACTGTAGAAGCCTCACAACGTTTGTCACACCATTGGGATGTTTTAGATTTAGAAGAGTACCCTTTGAATTGGCCTCTGCTGCAGCCACGTTCCAGAGATTGATGCGTACGCTCTTCAGGAATGAAAAGGATCTCCTTATCTTTCAGGATGACATTATGGTGATGGGCAGGAATAGGAAGGAACATGATGACAAATTAAACAGGGTATTAAGTATCCTTGAACATCATGGGCTTACCGCTGATGTCTGTAAATGCAAATTTGCTACTAGTAATGTCACATACCTAGGACATGAGATAAATGGTGATGGCATAAAACCAAAAAAGGAACTTCTCTCCGCCATTGGAGAAGCCCCCTCTCCAAAAAACAGGGATGAAGTAAGAGCCTTCCTATGCCTTTCTGAATTCTATGCTAAGTTTGTCCAAAACTTCTCCTCCAAAAAATTTGCGTTGAGACAACTCGTCAAACTAAAGAACAAATTTGAATGGTCCACCACTTGTGAGGAGGCCTTCAATAGAATTAAAGATGACATTTGCAATGCTCCACCGCTTCAAGGGTTTAATCCCTCCCTACACAGTGAAGTCACCACTGATTGCTAGCGGAAGAGGTCTAGGAGCGGTCCTCACCCAGATCACTGAAGTTGGCAATGAGGTAACTGTGGCGTTCGCCTCACGCTCGATCACACCTACTGAAGAAAGGTACTCTGTGATCGAGCGCGAAGCTTTGGCATGCGCCTGGGGTTTAGAGCACTTCAGGCAGTACATATGGGGGTACCTGGTCACCCTTAGAAGTGACCATAAACCGCTTGTCAAGGTACTCTCCACCAAGGACCTACAAAGTGCCTCTCCCCGTCTCGCACGCATATCCGTCAGGATGATGGATTTTAATTACAATGTACAGTACGTCACAGGAATAAAGAATACTGTGGCAGACTGTCTAAGTCGTTTGCCTTTGCCAGAGACAGGAGAAAATACCTTGGATATAGAAACGTTCTGTGTTGCTAACATCCTAGAGGAGGTACCCTGCATAGCACAATCTGAATGATTAGCCCTGGAGGGAGACACTACACTACTTGAGTTCAAAAGGTATATAAAAAATGGTTGGCCTGCAAAAAAATGTATTCCCAAACAATTTCACACCTGCTGGGAACTAAGAGACGAATTGTCCAGCGAAGGAGACTTAATACTTAGAAACTTTAAAGTCATACCTTCCACCACTTTACATGCAAAACTCCTTAACATCTGCCATGAAGGACACCTTGGCATAGGGAAAACTAAAAGTAGAGTGAGGAATTGTTTCTCATTGTACTAGTGGACCATTTTTCAAAATGGCCGGAGGTGGAAGTTGTACAGAACGCCGATGCAAAAACCATTGTTAGTTTTTTACGGAGGTTATTTCTTAGAGAAGGCCTACCCAAATGTATTGTGTCAGACAATGGCCCACAATTTGTTTCTGCCACTTTCAAAACTTTTGTAATGGAGAATGGTATCTCTCATAAAACTACTTTGTTGTACCATCCAACTGGAAATGGGGCTGTCGAAAGGTTTAATCGGGTCATAAAAGGTATTGCGCAGCGAGCCAACCACAACAACCTTTCATGGAGGAAAGAACTCATCCACAATCTCTGGGCTTTCCGTGTAACTCCTTGTGAGTCCACAGGTACTAGCCCCTTCGCACTGCTAAGAGGTAGAACCCTTGTTACCAAAGACAATGTGGTTTTGCTCACACCTAAGAGAGTTTGTTGGTCTTCTGGAAAGGTGAAAGAAAAGTTGTTACACTCACAAATGACTAGCAAAAAATATTATGACTCGAGGCATTCATGCAAAAAAGTGAGCATACAGGTGGGCAACAAAGTCAGGGTATGGAGAAGTGACTTCGTAAGAAAGGGACAAAGTCACTTCTCACAGCCCATGGAGGTCAAGAAAGTCTTCTATAACTCTGCCCTCTTAAGTGATGGTAAAATATGGCATTTTACTTCATTATCTTTGTGAAGGAGTGGCGGGATCGTTCCACCCTCTCATGTTAACTCTGACAACCACGTCCCTCCCTTTTCCCCAGACTACGATTGGATTCTGGATGCCGATGCCAGTAGGGATTCTTACCCACAGAGGACGGATATTGCGTCTCCTGACGGCACGAGCGTTCCTGGTGGTATGGCCACTCGGGAGGACAGTTGTAGTACCTTCAGTGGGGAATTATCGGAGGATGCCCCACAAAATCCTGGTACCAGTGGTGTAAACCTTGAACATAAAGGTCATGATAATGTTGATGTTCCCCCCCTAGCGGTACTGTTAACAAGGAACCAATGGTGAACAGATATGGTAGGGTAGTCAAACCACCTTCTAAGTAACACGACTTTGAGTGTGACTAAAGCCTCTGGTCCCGCCTTCCTCCACGTTCTGTTTCACACTCGGTATCCTCTCTCACCTTTTCTAGTTTTTGTTTATCAATGAGAAGGAGATGTTATATTGTGCAGCTTGTTATTTTACTGTGTATTTCTGTTTGCTATATCCCTAAGGTCTCGCTACCTGCCTTGCGCTACTTCTCCTGCCGCGTGCCCATGCCCAGGAGTTCTATGACATCTGCATGTTCCATGGTAGAATCTTGGGCATGCGCGACGGTTGGAGTGGCAGTTGCCGGTACCTGTAGCCCGAGAAGACAATCTCTCTGGTGTCAGTGGCATACTTATAATAAAGACTGTTTACTTTCTGCCTCCGGCGAGTCTTCGCAAATTCTCTTCTGCTTTTAGCACCCAAATACTAGTCATTGCTTTAATTTACTGACAAAAAAGTGTCACACATTTGGCAGTAGAATGTCATACATAACCACACTAAAATCATAGAAATGTCACACTTAAGCACTCTGAAAACTTGACAGCTATGTCCCTGGGGAGGCCACTCAGTTTCCCTACTCCCTTACTATTCAACGCACCTCTTGCTTCGCTATTTGAGAAACTGAGAAACTTCATCGTTTATAAAGAATTTGTGCAAACATTCCTGCATAGTACATTTATAAAGTTAACTTCTAAAATACAGGTCTTATCGCAGGATTGAGAACATCTCCATATTAACATCAACGCACTACATTTTATTTTATTTTTTATTTACGGTGAACAATTTCAGGAAGACTTTGCCTAGTATTGTTGTTTGCCTAACCGTATAAATCTCGCGAGATGTTTGGTACCCTGTTGCGCTTGCAACGCCCAGATTGGCTAGTTTCTATGTAACCCTGGGATACAAGAAACTGCCCGTTAACACACCGGGTTACACAAATTCACACTAACCATGGTGTCGTTTCCCTTGTGTCAGAAGTGGAAGCCACTGCGTCGCTAGGCAAACCTCCGATTCACCGTATCCTAATTTCCTCTCCAAGGAACAGTGAAAGAAGTTTCTACATCCGAGTTGCTGCATTTCGAGTGCTTAACTCAAGTCGCGGCCATATTAGGTGTGGAAAGAAAGTGTCTGTTTACTGTGATATCGCAAGGGGGAGAAAAGATCATACTGAACGTCGCATATTGAATAAGCACAAATCTCTCCCTTGTTGAGGCCCCATATACGTTAATGTTCTGTAAACTGCAGTAGGCGGCTGCACGCAAAATCGTCATGTTTAACGTATATTTTATTCAAAACAACGGTATGTTTGTGTTTATGAAACTGTGAATACCGCACGAGTTAACCGACCCGCTTACTGGATATTAAATACCGTAGAATGTAAGAGAGAGCAAAACGTAAATATTGTGTTTGGAATGTTTTTTTCTATGTGCATCTCCTTATTGCTATCAGGTATGCTTCAATGGTGTCGTCTCTTCTAGGCAGTTAGTTACCTTTTATTATTCTTTCGAATTTCTGGTGAGGTTGGCTGAAAGGTATGTTATTCAAAGATGGCTGCTGCGATTCACACCGTAGAATGTAAGATAAAGCAAAACGTAAATATTGTGTTTGGAATGTTTTTTTCTATGTGCATCTCCTTATTGCTATCAGGTATGCTTCAATGGTGTCGTCTCTTCTAGGCAGTTAGTTACCTTTTATTATTCTTTCGAATTTCTGGTGAGGTTGGCTGAAAGGTATGTTATTCAAAGATGGCTGCTGCGATTCACAATATCGAAGGGTCCAGCTCCGTTAAGAGTCGAAACTGGCTGTGTTCCTAGTTTCATAAGAGAACGCCACACCTCCCTACAAACGTGGGTGTTCTCATTATATCTATACTTTAATTGCAATGAAGGTTACCGGTAAGTAACTGGGGCAACACTTCCAACAGGTGACAAAGCAGTATAAATTGGCTACTGGATTTATTTTGCAGTGGAGGACCAGATTGTGTGGTGTCGCTGCAGTTGCAATAAAAGGACACACACAAATACTCTGGATGCGTGGTCCAGGAACTGACTGTTGTGTCGTGAACGCGACCTGCGTCCGACACACTGGAAAATGCATTGCGCGGCCCAGGGGGTGCTGTTACTGCGGTGCATAGATAATAAATCGCGGACACAGTGTTTGTGCTCACGGAATGCATTATGTGCATCCCTGACATCACATCCGCATGGGCTCCTATATATTGCTGCTTATGATGCAGCGTGGAATTTTAAATCCTCCCTTCATCACAGATCAAATATCGCACTAACACATTCATTGGTGGGGCCCATAACACCAACACTCACACTTCATTGATCCGTTCTCACGGGAGAGATAATTGTCCAAACGCTGACATGAAAGGAATACCTTTTCAACTAAAGAACCTAATTTACCTGAACATACATTAAGTACCTTTATTAAACTCAGAACCTCGAGATATTCCCTCCATTTAGTCGATGGATCAGTTAGTTGATATTGGATATTTGGTGACTCAATTCTGTAATCTACATTTAAATCTTATTCTAATTTCTCTTAATAAATCACCCGACGCATTTGTTCGTTAGAATAATAATTTTGTGTATCTAATCAATTTCAATAAGTCATAAACCAAATCACCGAACATCATATTTACCTAATCTGGCTATTAGACGTCCTCTAAGTCAATCAAGTCGTGGAAAAGTCTTTAATTCATCAAAGTCAGGCAGCAATTCAGTCTTTCAAAGATTCAGGATAACAGCTGTCCAGCAGTGTCACCGTCCTCTCCGTCAGCATAAAGTCAGGAAAAAGGAAAAGTTCGCTCAAAGAGTAAGAAGACTCCTAATTCGCTTTGTCTACCAACTTTTATAATGAAACTATCGTCAAAATGTAACAAAAATCAGTTTTAGTCAGTCCTGATTGGCTGTTTTGGGGTCATTCGGTGAAGGTCTCACATAGTCTGCTAGGTTAAGTCATCACACTTGCTGGTTCCGGTTTTAAAGACAGTTCTTTGTTTCGTGAATTTGGCGATTCTCCCAGTGTGACCTTGATGGGTACATCTTGCCTGGGGTCAGGACGAGGCCACTTGTTGCTGGCTGTGGCGCAGGCGCACTTCACCCAAATCCTCGTGAAACGGTAGTAGTCGCGTCGTGTGTCTCGGTCAGCCATCTTTTCTTAGGCCCAAATGGTCAACTTAAGCAAAACAAACACAAAACGTAATTAAAACATTGAAATGACTAATAAAATGTTAAACCCTCACTAATTCCCCTATGTGTAAGTAATTATCTAGCATGATATCAAAATTTAAAGCATTTATATTCACCCAACGATGTCATCTGGTCAACTTACAATTACGTCACAAAAGCAACATATCATGCAATATTCTAATTTTCTACCATTAGTATGCGTACATATATTAGTATACAGTTAGTTTAGTCATGCAAATGCAAATCCCACGTGTAATTCTTTCGTTAATATAATTGGTGAGTTATCACTTCAAACAGATTAATAATATTACAATTAATAGATTATTCGGATTAATATAAACATGCAAAAATGGGGGGGGTATACAACATTTTGTACTACCCGCTCCAGCACTTACACATGACTCCTGGACTCCATTATTATTGGCCAGGCCAGAGGGGTGGTTCACATACAGTTCTCTCTGACCTGCCTTCCTAGTTGTTCATAGCTGCCAAGGTTTCATTCAGATTGCTAAGTGTGACATTTTCAGAATTTCAGTGTAATTATGAGTGACATTTCAATGATTATGAGTGACAATATCTCTGTCACCACTGACCAGTATTACTCCATCGTCACCGGCGAGTAAAGTGTGACTTCAACTATGTTGCGCTGCTCAGGGCTCCTGCAAAGTACAGTGCACTAGTAATGTACAATAAAGTAAGTTTTTTTAAAATTTCAAAATACTTTATTGATTTTTTTTTTTTTAAAGGGAAAACGAAACACACAAAGCCTGTAACAGGGTTAACATAAGATATCTAAGGCAAAGTTATACATATACAATCATCTAGTGTGGTTACTACGCCTATATGGTTAGCATGAGATTAACCCAGGTGATCAATAGTAAAAGATGAAGACTGCAGGCCGAAAGAAGGGAGAAGGGGAAAAAGAAAAGAGAAGAGAAGGGAAGGAGAAGTGACGGTTAGCGGAGCGGTAATATTTCCTTCCAAAATCGCATTATATGTTGGCACAAGAGCAGTCCGGTATTGATAGGCCGACGTACAACAGCCTAGTACAGGTAACAACAATTAAATACAAATATACGAGTGACACAACAGTACGGCACCGGTTATGATTCCATGGTGCACAATAGCGTTCATGGGGTTCGTAAGAGTCTAGATACGTGTCCAAAGAGTTCCACATCCGCCTGGATGATGGTTTCCACGGTGAGTTTTGTAAGGCAATGTTGTCTGCCCCTCTGAGATGTTTGATCCAGTTTATCCATCCTGTATAAGATGTCCTACTCGTGTTCTTCCAGTTGGCAAGGACCATTTTCACCGCAGATGTTAGTTGCAGGTCAAGTAGATCTTTATCAGAGTCAGTTCTTAAGTTTGTGTTCATAAAGGCCATAGGTAGGGTGTGGAACTCCTTGACCAACATACACTTAAACAAGCTATTTAAAAATACATTTTTTTTCCCCAAAACAGCTTTACTAGTGAGTACTGAAAAATAAGGTGGGCTAAGTTCCCTGTTTCTCTGTTGCAGTTCCAGCATGTTGCGTCCTTCCGGAGACCTAATGTGAATAATCAGGCAGGGGTCCAAAAAGCCTTGTGTAGTAGCCAGTATTTGGTTTGGGAGAGGACTGGGGAGATCTTATTGTGTGAGACAGAGCTCCAGAGACTGGCCCATACTTCATTTGGTGGGGCTGAAGACTGTTGTTCCCAAAATGCTATTGTCTTATCATTAATTTTAGAGGTCTTCGGGCAGAGGAGTTTATAAATCCGGGAGACCTGGTGGCCCCGTTTGTTAATGTTTGTCACATAGGCTGAGATTGATGGTTGGGAGGTGGATAATTTGGCTTTTGAGAGGGCCGTTCTGACTTTCAAGAAGTTGTAGAATTCAATGTCAGCTAGGCTATATCCCAATTGGAGGTCTGCGAATGTGTCTGGGTATGAGGCTTTATCTAGTTGATAGGGGAAAAGGATACCTTTTTTAATCCAAGAGTCCAAGGATAGGCTTTTGCCTTGATACATTATTTTGCTATTGGACCAGAGGGATTCCATTTTAGATCCTTTAATACTATTCTCCAGTTTTTTATCAACCCTAAGGAGTGCGAGTTTTGTATTTTTAAAAATGGATTTGGAGGTATCTGGGTATAGCCTATTTGTAAGTTCAAATAAAATGTGCACCTGTCTACTGATGTGAACTCACCAGCTGAGCTGAAGCCATTCTGCCAGTGCTAAGGTGGGCCCCACTCCCCACAACTTGTATTTATAACCCAGCACCCTTTAAAGGGGACCTAGTCCTAATAAAAGATTACTTGAATGCACCGACACATAGAAAGTGGGGGGGGGGGTTTGATCTCTGATAACCAGAGTTCAGTAAAATGTGGAACAGGGGTCTAGGTGGTCAAGGTTTTTTTAAAACTAATTCCACACACTAAATCAGCGATGTTGACTTTTGTTCAGTGCACAGTTTTTACTTGCGCACTAGCAGTGTCATTCTTTGGTACCATAAACACACAATAGTACCACCAGAATTGTCGTGGGCCATTGCTCTCAACCTGTCAAAGATGTGAGAGTCCCCTGACAAATGGTAGGTCAACTCAGAATTAATATTAAAATGTTTTTATGGCGCAATGACATTTAGGAACTTGAAGTTGTTTTAGTGAAGCCAGCCAGGTTCTCAAAAGAGGGTCATGTGGCTGCTCAGACCCATACAGACAAACGGGCACAGGTTCAAGGTATCGCGGTTCACTTAGGGCTCAGACAGTTTCACTCTGCACAAAAGTACCTGCATTCCTCATGAGAAAAAAGGCAGACCATGCAGTTGAATTGGCGTCCAGTCTCATGGCTGCAACAACTCCTAACACAGCATGATTCTTTCCCTTCTATTCCCTTTTCATTCTATGCCCTGAGTAAACACACAGTCTCAGGGTACGGCCGGTGAGGTCGGTCCGGTTGCGGATAACGCGTGCCATATTGCCGTGGCTGAAGTGTGTGCCACATAGGCACTCAAAGAGCCCAGGGATTGAGTCTGTGATGTCGCAGGATACTGTGGCGTCACGGTAAGAGCTGGCCACCATTCCCCCATGAACACTTACACTAGTGCAGACTCTAAAACCATTAGGATGCTGACTTCTCCGCTTGTGTCTCAGGAAGCACGAGTTTAACTAAATTCAAGGGAGGGACGGATGCCTAGCTCGACTCACAATGTCTTGGTAGAAAGTAGTGACGTTAATGTCACGTGATGTCGGGTGCCTCTCTAACAGCTTTAAGTCACGTAAATCATAATGTTGGGTAAATGTTTCCAATGCAATCAGCGCCGGAGCAAGCCCCCAAGCTGCGAGCAGCACGAACAAACTGGGCTGCCAACTTTATTCCGACTGTACTACTTAAATTACCATACTGAAGCGCTCTAGCTTGACAGCTGAGGAGGCGCTAGAATGTGTGATAATTATTTTGAATGCGGTGATGCGGGACATGCATTAAAAGGCGTTAGGCTAACGAGCAATGTGTAGCACTTGGCAGGGCTGGTGGTTCGTCCCATGCCGCACCTGTTGCGCCACAGGGGCGACGTTCCTCCTGAAACAGATTTTAAAAATACAATATTTGCTGATCGCCAGTTCCAGGGATTGGTGGCGGTCACGGGCAATGCAAATTACTTTGTTTAAAGTATGCATGAACCTCTCGGCCTCGCCATTGGCTTGAGGCCACCTGGGCGTGATTTTCTTGTGGTTGATGCCGAGTGAGGAAAGATAGTTCACCAACTCCTGCCCCTGGAAGCGAGTACCATTGTCAGTTCTCAGTTCCTTGATCAGCCTGTGAGTGGCCATCACTTTCTTCAGTTTAGGGATGACATCACTCGCACTAAATGACAAGACTATTTCCACTTCAGGATACTTCGAGTGATCCGCAATTAGTACGAAGGTGTACTTCCCGTCCGGTAGACTCCCGAAGTTGACATATGACCATGGACTGCGCGGTCTGGGTTCCGTTATTACAGGAGCCGGCTGGCTCACTTCCCTGGTGGCCTGGCACTACTGACAGGATCTCACTGCCTTCTCTACCTTTTCGTCCATCAGAGGGAACCACACCTTGGTTCTCAGGCGACTCTTGGTCTTTACCATCCCTAGATGTCCGGCATGTGCAATTTGGATGACTCAATTCGTCAAAGCAGTAGGGATGACTAGGCAATGGCCTCTGAGAAGACACCCCGTGGAATCTTCAGTCAGCTCCTGTCGGACATGATACAAACTCTCCATGATCCGTCTCGCCTCCATGTTGAGTGTACTCCATTCCTTCTAGGCGTTCTGCCAGAGACCGTGCTTCATGATCGGTATTGCTCGTTGGAGGCACTCATCGCTGCGTGTTTCTTCCCCCAGCACCTCCATGGACAATGGCAGAGGGCATGACCTTGCTGTCACACATGGAACGTATTCCTCCGTGTCCTCTGCTTCAGCTTCTTTCTCCCGCGTGGCCGCCCGTGGGTAGTGCAACAGGTAGTCTGCTGGATTCAGTGCCCCGGGATGGTAGTCCACCTGGCAATTGTACCCCTGCAACTGCAGCATCCATTTTTCAATTCAAGGAGGTGATTTGACCGAGTTACCTGCAAACAGTGGGAGGAGAGGCTTGTGTTCGGTCGCCACGACAAAAGGATGTCCATACACATACAAGTAGAAGTGGCGACACCCCCAATGAATGGTATGCTTTTCAAAGATGGCTGCCGCGATTCACAATATCGAAGAGTACAGCTCAGTTAAGTGTCAAAACTTGCTGTGTCCCTAGTTTCATAAGAGAACGCCACAACTCCCTACAAACTTGAGTGTTTTCATTAAATCTATCCTTTAATTGCAATGGAGATTACTGGTACGTAACTGGGGCAACACTTCCAACAGGTGACAAACCAGTAAATATTGGCTACTGGATTTATTTTGCAGTGGAGGCCCAAATTATGTGGCAGGTGTATTGTGCAGGTGATGCTGCAGTTGCAATAAAAGGACACACATGCAAATACTCTGGATGTGTGATCCAGGAACTGACTGTTGTGTTTTGAACGCGCCCTGCGTTCGACGCACCGGAAAATGTATTGCGCCGCCCAGGGGGTCGCTTTTACCGTGGCGCATAGATAATAAAGCGCGGATACGGTGTTTGTGGTCATGGAGTTCTGGCTTATGTGCATCCCTGACGTCACATCTGCCTGCGTTCCTATATATCGGTGCTTACACAGGACTCCTGGACCCCACCGTTAATGGGCAGGCCAGAGGGGTGGTTCACATACAGTTCCCTCTGACCTGCCCTCCTAGTGATTAGTCTCATGTCGCACCTGTTGAGCCACAGGGGCGACACATTCCTCCCCAAACAGATTTTAAAAATACAGTATTTGCTGGAGCAATCAACACAAACAGTGAACACCCACCCAACTGCCCAACATAGGCACACAAACATACTTAAGGACTGTAAATCAAACTCGAACCTGCGAGCCACGCACTCATTCTGAAAATAACTGGAATAGTCTTACATGAAGTGATCTCTCAGTCTACAGGAGGGCTCTGGGTTCCTTCGCAGGCTATACCGGCTGGAGGAAAGATGCTCCAGTACACTGTTAGAGGGAGCCACACTAGAACATCCCGTGGAACCCGGGATAGTCAAAGGAGGTTCAGGAGCAGCAGTCACAGGTGAGTCCGGTTCCGAAACACCCCACTCCTCCGGGTCTTGGGTGTCATATATGGTGGGTCCAGCCACTGCAAACTCCCTCGGCACTTCCCTTGAAGGGTAGAATCTCTTTGAAAACAACACGTTCCTTGTGACCTTCTCTCGACCTCACTGCGCAGTGATCCTAGTGCCACTCTGGTGAGTGATGACCCAGGGTTCTCTTTCATACGATTTTGATTTGTGAATATCTCTGCTCTGTGTCCATCAAGGATCGACTTGCGAAAGCCACGGGAGCCCAGTCTTCCTCTGCCTGGCTTCTCTGCAGAAGAACGTCTCCTAGTCCCTGGGGCCCAGCATCCACAGCAACCGTGGTAAATGTTCGCAGGTTGAAGTAGGCCAATGTGGCGTTGGAGGACAGAGTATCTTTTATCGCCTGAAACGTTGTTTCATGTTCTGGATCCCAGGTCCAGGGAACGAAACCGTTGGTGTCCTCCCTTAGAGGCTGGGTGAGTGTGGTGAGGTCTTGGATGAACCGGCCACAGTTGTTGATCATGCCCAGAAAGCTCCTCACTTCGGTCACAGTGGTAGGAGCATGTGCCATTTTTATGTCTCGTACCTTGTCAGGATCTGGGGTGACACCCAATGCCGAGAAGACATATCCAAAGAATTCGAGTTGTTGTTTGAGAAACTCACATTTGTTGCGGTGAAGGGTGAAGCCGGTCTCTTGAATTTTCTGGAGTACTTTGGTCAATCTTGTGTTGTGCTCCACAATTGTTCTAGCATAGATGAGAATGCCATCACTGACGTTCACGACTCCGGGGAGATCCATCAACAGCTCACAAATGATGTTTTGAAACACCTCCGCTGTGCTTGACACACCAAAGCTCAGGCAGGTGTATCTCCGCAGGCCCACATGGGTGGAAAATATGGTGATATATCGTGACTCTTCGTCCAGCACTCATTGAGGTCGAGCTTCGCGAATCAGCACGCTCTGAAAAAATTCCCCGATAAGATCACCTATCGTGGGAGTGAGGCGTCTTTCCCTTTTTATGGCAGCATTACGCAGTCTCATATCAACACAGATCCATACCTCTCCAAGCTGCTTCGGCTTACGGGTGATGACGATGGAGGACAGCCACAGTGTTGGTCCCGTCACCTTCTCAATGATTCGAGTGACCTCCAATTTGGCCAACTCCTTCTCGACCAATGGCCTCAGATGGAAGGCGATGCGTCTATGGCGCAAGGCTACAGGCTGTACTGTGGGGTCTATGTGTAGATGTACTTCTTTCCCCTTCACTCGTCCGATCCCTTCAAAGACTGCCGGGAATTCAGCCAAAGTGTGTTGAACCATTTCCTGGTGAATTCCAAAGGCAAACGTTATGATTCCTAGGTGTTCCGGTGCCCTGCATTCTAGCAGCATGCCATGCCCATCCTCGACAACATATGTTTGTGACCCTATGGAGTTGGAGCCGTACAACAGGGTCGTTTCGACCTTTCCCCACATCAACAGCGGCTGATCTGGCCCATACTTTAAGACTTTAATGGTTGCGGCGTTCAGAGAGAGAGCCTGCTTCAATGTCTCATAAACTTCTATGGACATGATATTGATGCTCCCGTGTCCACGACAGCTGTGGTGTCTTGGTCTCCAACTTGCACTCGACATTGTGGGAGTCGTTGCGATGCTTGTGTGGCAGTGCCTATCATATAGGCTGAATGAACGATGTGTTCTTGCACTTCATCATCATCCATATCACTGTTCCCGCTCCGTGCTTCAGGGATCATGTTGACGGTAGGCCAGGATCCACAACTCCCGGCATCGACATACTCACTTGAAATAATTCATTTTTCCACATCCCGCGCATCTCTTTCTGCACGCTGGGCATTCTGCCGGCCCGTGACGGCTTCCTCCACAGTACCCACACCTCGGTGCGTTTACGTTGTCCTTCCGGCTTGGCTTGGTCACGGGCGTGTCACAACAGCATTGATTGGTTTCATCTTCACTTGGAGTTTGTAGGGCCGCCTCCATGTGGGCCACCCTGGCCTGTGACAATTCCTTGGTTCACCCTAGGGTCAGGATGTCTGCCAGTGGCTTTCCGGACTCTTCTAGTATTCTCTCTTGGAATTTGGCGGAAGCCCATCCATGTATTATTTGTCCCCTTATCTCCTCCCCTTTATCATGAAATGCGCACATGCTTGCTAAGTCCTTCAGGTGAGCATGTAATGCATCAATGGACTTGTCTGCTTGTTGGCAAGATTGACAAAACAATTTGTAGTCTTGGTTTGCCATGGGCTCATGGTGTGCTGAAATGGCGGCAATTAAGGTGAGATGCGTCTTGGGGGCCGCTTCATTTATCGACTTGACGATCCTGTAGATGTCCTTTGCCCCCAGATGCAGGAGCATGGCCCTCTTCTGGTCATTAGCCACCTTAGTGACCTCGAAGAACAAGAGGATCCGCTCTACCCATTCTTTCCATCTGGATGCTTGGGCAGAGGGCGGCCCCTCCACCAGGAACGGCTCAATGGGTGGTATTGTGGCCATGATACCCCTCCTGCGCCCACTCCCATTGGTGGCGGGGCGCGCCGCAATGTGGATGGTGAACCCTCTCTGGTGTCCCGTTGCGCGATTCTGTGTCAGGGGATTGAGGCAGCCAGGCGCTAACACTGCAGATGGCGCTGAGCAGGTCCTCACCCCTGGATTCTAATGGCAGCTCTGACTGTGGGCTTATCTCTGAGTGCCTTGAGCCGATGGGGGGGGCTGATGTGCCCTCCTGTGTAGGAGGGGCCTCCTGCCTCATTGGGACCCGGTACGTGTGGGAATGGCACTTACTTTCACTCTGCCACATGCTCTGGCTTTCCAGCACAATGCCACTGCTGAGGTGACTCCAGTAACTGGGCAGCCCTGAGACCACAAGTCTTGTAGCTCCCTTGGCGGCACAGGAGTGTTGCACAGGACTGCTCCAGAGCCGCTCACATTTAAGCTCAGTGGCTTGAGCACGGCATGCGTTCACTTAGCACTTGCGGCCACCACGGAGCAGGTGTAGTGGTGCTTCGCCCACCTCCTCGTCACCAGTGTTGTGTCATGAACGCGCCCTCCGTCCGACACCTCGGAAATTGTATTGCGCTGTCCAGGGGGTCGCTGTTACAGCGGCGCATAAATAATAATCCGCAGATACAGTGTTGGTGCTCACAGAGTCCCGGCTTATGTGCATCCCTGACGTCACATCCGCCTGGGCTCCTATTTATTGGTGCTTACACATGACTCCTGGACCCCACCATTATTTTGCCAGTAGCCCGGTGGCAGTGGGCTTGCTGGTTAACGCTTGGATTGCTGGTCGCGATCACCCTGTTCTCCGCCCCCGCTGATTACTAGCGCAGGCGCTGTACATTTGTATCGTATTTTACTGCTTTTAACTTATTTTCAAAGTTTGTGCAGGTCTCTTACCTTATTGCGGTTTCAGAGGTGGGCTGCCAGGGCGGGTTGGTGTATTTGCGGGCTCCTAGCAGCAACGGGCGCCATCTTAGATCGGGCTGCCTTCCTTCCTCGCCCTGCCCCTCCTCCACCGCCCCGCCCCTACTTAAGAGCCTTGGCCTGTCCTCCTACCGTGTTTGCCAGTAGCCCGGTGGCAGTGGGCTTGCTGGTTAACGCTTGGATTGCTGGTCGCGATCACCCTGTTCTCCGCCCCCGCTGATTACTAGCGCAGGCGCTGTACATTTGTATCGTATTTTACTGCTTTTAACTTATTTTTAAAGTTTGTGCAGGTCTCTTACCTTATTGCGGTTTCAGAGGTGGGCTGCCAGGGCGGGTTGGTGTATTTGCGGGCTCCTAGCAGCAACGGGCGCCATCTTAGATCGGGCTGCCTTCCTTCCTCGCCCTGCCCCTCCTCCACCGCCCCGCCCCTACTTAAGAGCCTTGACCTGTCCTCCTACCGTGTTTGCCAGTAGCCCGGTGGCAGTGGGCTTGCTGGTTAACGCTTGGATTGCTGGTCGCGATCACCCTGTTCTCCGCCCCCGCTGATTACTAGCGCAGGCGCTGTACATTTGTATCGTATTTTACTGCTTTTAACTTATTTTCAAAGTTTGTGCAGGTCTCTTACCTTATTGCGGTTTCAGAGGTGGGCTGCCAGGGCGGGTTGGTGTATTTGCGGGCTCCTAGCAGCAACGGGCGCCATCTTAGATCGGGCTGCCTTCCTTCCTCGCCCTGCCCCTCCTCCACCGCCCCGCCCCTACTTAAGAGCCTTGACCTGTCCTCCTACCGTGTTTGCCAGTAGCCCGGTGGCAGTGGGCTTGCTGGTTAACGCTTGGATTGCTGGTCGCGATCACCCTGTTCTCCGCCCCCGCTGATTACTAGCGCAGGCGCTGTACATTTGTATCGTATTTTACTGCTTTTAACTTATTTTCAAAGTTTGTGCAGGTCTCTTACCTTATTGCGGTTTCAGAGGTGGGCTGCCAGGGCGGGTTGGTGTATTTGCGGGCTCCTAGCAGCAACGGGCGCCATCTTAGATCGGGCTGCCTTCCTTCCTCGCCCTGCCCCTCCTCCACCGCCCCGCCCCTACTTAAGAGCCTTGACCTGTCCTCCTACCGTGTTTGCCAGTAGCCCGTGGCAGTGGGCTTGCTGGTTAACGCTTGGATTGCTGGTCGCGATCACCCTGTTCTCCGCCCCCGCTGATTACTAGCGCAGGCGCTGTACATTTGTATCGTATTTTACTGCTTTTAACTTATTTTCAAAGTTTGTGCAGGTCTCTTACCTTATTGCGGTTTCAGAGGTGGGCTGCCAGGGCGGGTTGGTGTATTTGCGGGCTCCTAGCAGCAACGGGCGCCATCTTAGATCGGGCTGCCTTCCTTCCTCGCCCTGCCCCTCCTCCACCGCCCCGCCCCTACTTAATCGTGCAGCATGTGTCAGCGCAGCGGACGAGCGCAGCGGGCGCGACGTAGGCGCGCCGGAGTTGCGCCAGAGTTAAGCCCGTCTGCGCCCGTCCGCGGCCGACCGGGGCCAGGGGCACGAAAGGCTACCTGTCTACTTACATACTCGCCAGCGCTATTACTCTCATACTGGGTCCCTGGAGCGGTGGACCCTTTGATCAGTACCCACCTGAGACATCTTGATTTATGCTCTTCCCCACCTTACTGTCCTCCTAGTATCAGTCCACCATTAGTTCCTTTATCCAATACACCATCTTGTACCATCTTGCCCCCTTCAGCCCCCCCAGTACCAATTTGCAATACTTCAGCAATACTCTTAAACACCAGGTCTGCGGTTAGTCATCAATACGAGCTATTTGACTATATTGACACCCATAACCCAAACCTCATATTCTTAACGGAGACCTGGTTTAAGGCAGACTCCCTACCCAATGTATTAGCCGCATTGCCTCCATCATACTCTGCCATTCGAGCAGATCGGCCTGAGGGCAAGCGGGGTGGCGGAGTAGCCTTAATAGCCCGGACAGACTTCTGCTTCCAGATTCTCCCCTCCTTACCCATTCCTGAGGTAGATTACCTTGTAGCTCGTTCAACTCTCCACCAGGTACCATTCACTTTTGTCCTAATTTACCGTCCTCCCCAGCCAACCCCATCCTTTCTCCCTAGCATTCAGGCTATCTTAGCCACCTTGGTGGTTAACAATTCATCGGTACTTGTGCTAGGGGACTTAAACTTTTGGCCCAATGAACCTGCTGAGAGCCCTCAATCCAAAGAATTTACAGACTTTATGATTTCCTTGAACTTCTCACTGCTCACTCATGGCTCCACACATACCCACGGTCACATGTTGGATCAAATCTGGGCGGTAAATATTCCATCCACATCCCCCATAATTTCCCCGTGTTCCTGGTCCGACCATTCTATTATTTCCTTTTCCCTTGCACTGACCGCGCTGGTCAAACCTCCACTTCCTAAAAACATTTGGGTCAGGAAATGGGGTAAAACGGACATGCCCTCCTTTTGTTCAACCTTGGCCAAAACCGCTCCCGACCTTACAGATCTCACTGCTACGTCGCAACTGGCCGCCATTGATAATTGGCTGACTCTGGCGGGCGACGAATTCGCCCCCATGAGGCGACTCACTGTTAAGCGGGCCCATGCAGCCAATCGATGGTTCACTTCAGAGCTAAAAGAACAGAAACTAGCAGCTAGAAGAGCCGAGCGAGCCTGGAGGAAAAACTATAGCCCAGAGCTAAAGACTATATATTTGTCTGTTTTAAAAACTTATAAAGCGGGTATTCTGGCGGCTAAAACTGAATTCTATACTAGCAGGATTATGCTGAGTCTCGCTCAAAGGAAATTTTTACCGCGGTCCATGAACTAGCATTATCCAGTAGAACCACGGCTACCATTCCCCCCTCTCAGTCCCTCTGTAACTCGCTCAATGAGTTTTTTATTGATAAAGTAGTCAAAATTAAACTTAACATTCCACCACCCTCCCTTGCATTCCTCAATCCTTCCCCTCCCCCCACTGTCCCCAAACTTAATCTCATTCCACCATTAACTGAGGACACCTTCTTCTCATTACTTCACCGAGTCAAATCCGGTTCTCCCTTAGATTTTGCCCCCGCCCATATCCTCAGGGAAATCTATTTATCCTCCCCCACTCCCCCTTTGACCCTCCTCAATGACTCGTTAAAGAAAGGAAACGTTCCTGGCATACACAAATCAGCGGTTCTAATACCTATTATTAAAAAATCTGACGCTGATCCTTCCTCCCCCTCCAACTACCGTCCCATATCCCTACTGCCTTACCTAGCAAAAATTTTGGAAACTCACGTCACAACCACCTTAAGCACTCATGTTGAAATCAATCACTGTCTTTCCCCCCGTCAAGCCGGCTTTCGCCCATTGCACTCCACCGAGAAAGTGGTGATCTCGGTAATGGACGTGCTACGTGAAGGCATCGACACCAACCTTCCGCAAGCCTTGATTTTATTAGATCTGTCCGCCGCCTTTGACACGGTGGATCATTCCATTCTTCTCAACCGTGTCAGGGCGGCGGGCATAGAAGGTCCTGCCTTCTCGTGGATTGAGTCCTTCCTCACAGGGAGGGCCCAAGCCGTCCATTTGGCCAATTTCACCGCAGACTTTCGTAAGGTGGAGTGCGGAGTCCCTCAAGGCTCATCACTTTCCCCACTTCTATTTAATTTATACATTTATCCCCTCATTTTTTCGTTACAGCAGATGGAGGTCACGGTGTTTAACTACGCCGATGATCTCCAGCTAATCTTCAATCTCTCTAACTCCCCCTCATCTGCCTCCAATGTTCAGACTGTAATGACATTCATTCAGGACTGGATGAACTGCAACCACCTCAAACTCAATCCGGACAAGACTGAGCTAGTCCTGACCGGAGGTGGTTGCAGTCCATGGACCTCCGCCCACTGGCCCTTGTCACTTGGTGCTCCCCCTCTTCCTGTCTCTAAGGTCAAAACTCTTGGGATTTTTCTTAACACACAACTCTCTATCCACTCACATGTGGGTTCAGTGGTTTCTGCTTGTTTCTTTTCTCTAAGACTAATTAGGAAAGTATCCCGCTTTTTTTTCCTTCCTGCTTTAAAAATTATTGTGCTGGCCATGGTACTGTCGAGAGTTGATTATGGTAACATCATTTACAATGGAGCTCCAGCATATGCGTTCCATCGCTTGCAGCTCATTCAGAATCAAGCGGCTCGTTTGATCTATGGCTTACCCAAATACCATCGTGCCACTCCCCTGCTTAAAGCTTTGCATTGGCTCCCGGTGAGGGAGCGTGCCCTTTTTAAACTGGGTTGCCTCACTTTTCAGGCTAGATCAGGTACAGCCCCCGAGTTCATTTGCGCCGCCATAAAACCGTACCTCCCAGGTCGTGAACTCCGCTCTGCCCATAGGGCTTTTCTGACCATTCCTCGTTTCAAGAAAAAGAAATCTGGCGGAGCGAAATTTGCTGCTCTCGCCCCGCTTTTCTGGAATTCTCTCCCTCCTGCTCTCCGAACTTCTCCTTCATATACACAGTTTCGGAAAGATCTTAAAACCCTGTTATTTGAGCAAGCTTACACTGTCTAGCCCTACTGCCGACCGCTACTGCATCACTTAAAGCGCCATGAAACCGCATGGTATACGTGCGCTCAATAAATGTTTTTAAATTCAAAAAATTAAATTCAAATTCAAATTATTGGCCAGGCCAGAGGAGTGGTTCACATACAGTTCCCTCTGACCTGCCTTCCTAGTGGTTCGTCCCATGTCGCACCTGTTGCGTCATAGGGGCGACACTACACTGACCACACCCGTTTTTAGGGGATTCTTATTAACTGACACGTACGTCAAACTGTACTAACAGCAACTTTGACCTCGGAGTTTCCTCCCGCTTCCCCCTCCCTCGGGACTACATTCCTCCTTTACCATTGAAACGAAAAACAAAAACAATGATCAAAAATATCCTAGCAATATCAAACAGGAGCTGGGTATCAAACACATGTCAACAGGGTCATTCACTGGATTCCAGCCAGGGACGGTGTGGACTCAGTTAGTCACAAAGTCAGCATAGCGTGGGTTGGGTCTCAGGTGATAATGCGTTTGACCACTCCTGGCAGATGATTCTGGGTTGTATCTCCCAGTATCAGGCAGATACGATGCTGCTTGCTTGGCTCAATTCACTGGACGCTGGAACTGGCCACGGCCAACTGAGGCATGGACACCCCCTGAGAGTTGCCGGTACTTCTGGCGACCTGGTCCATTCATCTTCACTGTCGGCCATGCTATCCACCGACAAGTCCTCCAGTGGATCATCTTCCCATGAGCGCTTCGGTGGGTCAGCCCACACAGGATAATGAGCAAATAATGTCAGTCATTATCCGTCCGAAGCATAGCTTGCTTGGGGCAATGCCGGTAATAGAATGAAGTGTGAGCCTGTATTCTAAAAGGAAGTGATATATCGCTGCTTGATGTTGGTGTTCTGTGCCAATGGGAAATGGATCACTTTCGTCAGAGTCCTCATTAGGCGTTCTTCCTCCCCATTGGCTTGGACCACCAGGGTGCGATGCGCAGTGCTTGGTGTTCCTTGAACACAGATATTCTGCCCACTCATGGCCGCTGAAGGTGGGGGCGTTATCAAGTATGGATCTCTTCGAACAAGCCATAGGTGGGCATCATTTTTTCGATTTTAGGGATGACTTCAGACGCTGTGGTGGTTGAGATGATTTGGACTTCTGGATAAAGGGAAAAGTCAACAAGCATATGGGAATCATTGGGGAGGCTACCAGAGTCTGCACTGACTTACTGCCATGGAGCGGCCGGGCCTTCCTCTGTGATGACAGGTGCTGGTAGATCAGTTTAGCTAGTACCCTCTGGTCTAGGCCAGGAAACCAGACCTCACTTCCCCATCTGTTCTTTGATTTGACAACACCTTGGTGTGCCCCATGCGCCTGGAGGTCGCCTTTTTGTTTCAGGCTGTCTGTAAGAACCAGGTGAGAGCCTCTCATCAGACAGGCTTCATCTGTGACAGGCAGTTCTTGACAGACATTGTGCAGTGATTTTTGTATTGAGTTTGCTTCAGCAGTGCGGTAAGAAGTCAGGCAATGAAGAAGCTGCCAGTCCCCAGACAGGGTTGCTTGAATAGCAATCTGCAACTAGTCATCATGTTTGGTGGCTAACACTATGTCTAAGAGAGACATGGGGATAAGCTTGAAGCGGTCTACCACCAGGTGGACAATTCCTCAGTCTCAATGGCTTCTTCTGTTTCTAATGAGATGGCTGGGAGAGCATGGCGGCACAGGAAGTCTGCCAGATTGCGAATGTCCAGCCGGTGTTCCACTCTAAATTAGAATTTCTCCAGCTGCAGGATCCACTTCTCAATCATTGGGGTGTTTGAAGTTGGAGCCTCGGCACAGGGGAATCAGTTGTTTGTGATCCTTTAAGATGGTGAACAGGTGTCCATATAAAAGTGTTGGCAGCCCTACAAAATGGCGATTGCTTCTCTTGCGATCTGGAAGTAATGTTGCTCTGTTGTTGTGAGCATCTGACTGGCTTAAGCAACAGGTGCCCACTCATCACATTCCAGACGCTGGGCCAGCACGGCTCCTAGCCCAATGGGGTTGGGCGTCCACAACCAGTTGGGAGTATTTCTTGGGATCAAAATATACAAGCGTTGTGTCGACTGATAAGGCTGCCTTGGTCAGCTTGAAGGCTTCCTCTTGTTCATTTCCCCACACCTGGGGCTAAAGGCCTTGGTGAGTTCACTGAGGGGACCAGTAATGTCTGATAAGTTTTGCATGAAACGCCCGCAGTAGGTTAGCATATCGAGAAACCAGCGGATGCCCCACACAGAGGAAGGAGCGGGTGCATTCTGAATATCTTTTACTTTGTCTTGGTCAGGGCCAATCCCTTGGTCAGAGAACCGGTAACTAAAGAAACTGATGTAGTTCCTTAGAAAGTCACACTTCTCCCTATGGAGGTTAAACCATGTTCTTTGAGTCTGGTGAAAACGGCTCTGAGGCGAGTGAGGTGTTCTTTGACGGTTGAGGCGTGTACCAGAATATCATCATTCACATTTAGTACACCTGGGAGGACATGCAGAACCTCTTTGACTATGTGTTCGATCACAGCACTAAACTGCACACCGACCATAGTGGAATTTGCCAAATCTCTCAGAATAACCCTAGACAACAACCTGAATATGCAAGACCACATCAACTCGATGGCTAAAACTGCCATGTTAAACCTGAGCTACCTGAGGAAACTAAAACCTTTCCTTGGTGCCTTGGACCTATAAATGGCAGTCCAGGCATTGGTTATCTACAGAATTGAATACAGATGCTCAACCCTTTCTGGCCTGCCTAGGATCTCCATGCCCCCCACCCAAAAGCTTGCCTCAATGCCGCCGTAAGACTCTGAAAAGGCTAAAAAAAGTTTGACCACATCTCACCGCACCTGAAGGTGCTGCACTGGCTTCCTCTCGAAGCCAGAATCCAACTCAAACTGGCATGTATCATGCACAAAGTGCTACACACGAAATCCCCTGCATATCTCGCCCAGAAAATCATGGTTTCTGGAGGAGCCAGAAACTCCCGGTCTGCCAGAAACTTTGTGCAGACCGGGAGTACTTGTACTTGTACTTTAGCAGCCATCAGGTTTATGGAGGCACCAGTGTCTATGAGGGCCGAACTGGATGGCCTTGTACATCAACAAGGCACATAGGGGTCGCCTGGCGTGTTTTTGAAAGTGGATCAATCGCTCTCACCACATGGAAAACCTCTGAGTCGTCGTTATCCTTTTCACTCTCTGCCAGCGCGACAGGGTGTGACTTGTCGGCGCTAACAGACTTCTTTAAAGGCACTGACTGTTGATTTGAACAGGAGCAGCACACTCTAGAAAAGTGATTAAGCTTGCCGCAGGCACTGCAGGACTTTCTTTGGACAGGGCAATAGCCTGAGTGGGGGTAGGAGCAACCCCACCATCTGCATGTGCTGTCAGTAGCTTTGGTTTGGTCAACTGTGGCTTCGGTTTACGCACTTTTCTGTGGATTTCACTGACGGGTTCTTCTTTAATGGCCAATTGTTGGTCTAGGTCCATGTGGGAGGCACGGGCTTTGGAGTGTTCTTTGGAGCGCCCCAGGGTCAGGATATCTGTCATGAAGATGTTAGGTTCTGGGGGGATACGTTCACGGAGTTTGGAGGAAGCACACCCCAGAATGAACTGAGCATTCACCTCACCACCTTCATCCAGTAGCGTGCACATGCTTGTGAGCTACTTCAGGTGGCTGTAGAATACATCAACAGACTCTTCGGGCCGTTGCCGTGCTTGGCGGAGAAGAAAACACTTATATAATCGGGGTTGGCTTAAGACTCAAAATGCACTGTGATGGCGTTCTTTAGAGTGGTGTAGTTGTGCAGGTGCCCAACCTCTACGACAGTCTTTGAGATTTTGTGAATGTCAGTACCACTGAGATGGAGGAGCATAGCACTCTTACGGTCCACAATTTAAAAATAGTTCTCAAGGCGTTCCACCCACGCTTTTCAGCATTCAACTTGGGAGTGGGGCCATGTGATCGTGAAAATCTCCAAGGCTGGGATTAAGGACATTGTGGGGCAACATAGGGTGGACAGGCAAACCTGGAACATGCAGGTCGTGAGTGGCGCAGGCTTTCAGTGCAGAGACGGGTGTGGCACCCAGGTACCCACACTGGGCGTGCTCCAGCTAGGAATGGGGCATAACAGCTCTGCCGGCAGCTGACTGGGAAGCCCAGACAAGTGGATCTTCTTCCAAAAGGGCAGTGAGTGCTGGAAATGGGGGGCACAGCAGCAGCAAACAACACACTAAGCCAGTCTTGTGTACCGAGAGGGGTGAAGTTCAGTGAGGGTGCAGCCTCACCCTCTAGAGCAGTCAAAAGGAAGCATGGCACTGTTTTGGCACATGCGAATGCAGGCTCCCAGGAAAACAGGCATGGCCGCTGTTAGGGCTTTAGATGTACCAACCTTGTGGCAGCTGGGAGGCAGGATCTCTCCACTGCAGTGCGCTTCAATGCACAAGGAGTGGGTGTGCGATCATGGCGAGTGGCCTCTCTGGGCTGGAAGAAGAAGGTGGGGCTTCTTGAGCAGGCAAGCAGGATAACTGAAGAAGTGGCTGCTGCTGGCAGTGTGGGCTGCTACGCAAGGCTTGCAATGTGGGTGGACGTGCCCCAGTGCCAAGGACACAGTGGGCTGGCATTCTGAGGACACAGCAGGCAGGCAAGATGCCGGTGCACGTAGGAGGTATGTTCGGCCTCCTTGTCTCAAGTGTAGTGTTCGGGTGACGCTGCAGCGGCAATAAAAGGATACACATACCATACTCTGGATGCGTGGTCCAGAAACTGACCACACCCCTTTTTACAGGATTCTTATTAACTGACGCATACGTCAGACTATAGCGACAGCGACTACGACCTCAGGGTTTCCTCCTGCTTCCCCCTTCCTCTGGACCACATTCCTCATTTACCATTGAAACGAAAATCAAAAACAACTATCAAAAAAATCACAGCAGTATCAAACAAGAGCTGGGTATCATATACATGTCAACAGGGTCATTCACTGGATTCCAGCCAGAGCCGGTGTGGGCTCAATCAGTTACAAAGTCAGCATAGCGCTGGGACGGACCCGGGTTGGGTCTCAGATGATACTGCCCTCGACCACTCCTGGCAGATGATTCTGGAGTGTATCTCCCAATTTCAGGCAGACAGGATGCTGCTTGCTTGGCTCAACTCACTGGACGCTGGGACTAGACTTGTACGGCAGACTATATCAACAGTGACTACACCCTCGGGGTTTTCCTTCCGCTTCTCCCTCCCACAGGTGTCCCACATGGTGCTGCCTCAAATGGAGCAACACTACAGCAGGGGTGCATAAATTATGCAGGGAAATTGTGGCATATTCTCTAAGCATGATCTCACTATTTTGCCATTTTAGCACACTGATTAGGCTTTTTTTCACCACCCTGGCCTGTATTATTAATTCCTGGCCGGTAAGATATAGGCAAAAGCAATAAGATCCAGTAATTTCCCCTTATGAAACTCAAATCTAAAACAGTAAACACACAAAGAAATCTGTTCAAAAGTATTTGAGAGCTGTTTAAATAGTTCCACACTGATAATTGGAGCACACGAGGCTAAATGCTTGGGTTCAAATGAATCTTGACAATTTTACATTAATACATTTTCACCTTCCACCTGTTAGCTTTTTAAAACAGCAAAACATAAACCAAAGGCTAGTAGTTTTTTTTCCTAGAAACGTGGTAGCCCTAACATTGGTACAAAGAGATTTGTATTCTAAATAAAATTAAAAGGTTTCTAAAGAAAGAAAAGTGTTCTCATTTAGCAGTTCCTATTGGAAATATTGTTTACCAACATATAATAATTTTGATTAGTAAGGTAACACAAGAACACCATTTTATTAAGAACCACCTTAGAACAAGCCTACACCTGCACAGGTCTTGTTAATAAAGGCACATCTCTTGTATTCTGCATATTCAAGTGATAATTTAGATCTGGGCTTTTAAAGACCTCAAGTCTTGCTCGATTAGAGAGTCACACTTTGGAAGGTAATGTTGAGCTGTCACAGCAGGCTAAACGTCACAGCTGGTGAGAAGAGCTAGAATACAAAGGCTAAATTCAGCTCCATTCAGACATCATATGTGTTTACAGTGGCTCCTGTGAGCAGTACAGGCTTCAGGAAGCCACCCCAACACAGTGCTACCCTCCTACAAATCCCTTTAGTTGTTGGAAGGATCTTCTTTGAACACCTCAAGTGCTGCTTTATTGGCATTTATGAGAAGCTAGTCTTGGGTGAGGATTTGATGCTATTTTAAGGTCTGCCTGCAAGATCTGTAGTATTCAGTAAAGGACTTAGCTCCTGCCTACTGGCTGCCTGCTTCTTACTATTGATTCACTGCAGTATGGTTCTTTTTTGCTGCCTCATAACTGGTTTAGGCAGTGATAGGTAATTTGTCATATCCGTTTTTGTTGAGAGGGACACCAGCCAAGTACTGTTTTGTTAAGCTATGATTGCTTATGTGTTGGCCTTGTGGGAACTCATTTTTTATTGCTTTATGCTCCTGTTGGTGAGTGTTCAGTTTCGGCTCCCGTCTGTGACGTCCCCCCCTCCACCACCTGCCCGTCGCTTCTTGTTCGTCCTTGTTACAGAAGTGACTGCAGATGTTTCTACAGCCTTTTCACAAATCTGATTTTGCAGGCATACATTTTTTGGCTAAGCCTTCTTAAAGGCACGTCTCTTGGTTTCCGTGGGGGCCCTATGTACAATGCTCATTAACTTTTATTGATAATGACATGCTGATTTTCCCTCAAAAATACATACTGCTTTTGAAGTAACGACCTCTGCACTTAATGTCATAAAAGAGACATACTTATTCGGATCAGAACAACTGAAGAGGCATGCAATTACGAAATTGAATAGGCCATTAACATTCACTGGATTACTTGTATATTAACTAATGAGTCTTCTTTCTTTGCACCACATCATGCCATATCATGGCATTCAAGAATATATGTCTTAAACCTTGTTATCTGCTCAGCAATTAAGTTCTCCATTTCAGATCATGCTTCCGGTTTCTTTGAATGAGAATGAAGCATTGACTGTCAACATATATCTGCTGGTGTATCCAGTTTCCATTCACCTGAAAGACATGAAGTAGCCTCCTTGCCTTTTATAATAGCAGCCGCATATGAGATTGTCATTCTGACTCCTCTATCATTGGACTGCTGCAGCATGCTTACTTGCTAATATCTCGAGTGTAATCTCCAGTTTGAACTACTGCAATGGTTGCCGCAATAGCTTCTGCAGGCAAGATTCAGGGTGCAGCACTGCCTTCTACAAGGTTATTGACTTCACCAGTGCCTCCTCATCATTAACATTGGAAGCTGATTTTCTCTCTTTGAATTATTCAGTTGTTGAAGTTACTGATACTTCATCATTTCCAGCAGCCTCTGGCTCTCCTTCAATTGATGACTTTGCTGCTACAGCTTTCTCAGTGATCCAGACTCTTCCTCTCCCACAACCACCACTACTTTTCAAACTATGATGGATTCTGATTTTACTTTGAAAGATAGGCAGTTTGACTTTATGGTGCAGTTTAAACAGGATCTGTCAATGATATTTTAAACTTGATTACACACACTGAAACATTTTTGCACCTCCTGTCTCTGCTTTTTATTTGAAGCATTTCTTATTAATTTTGAACCTCTCATGTTTTTCTAATACACAGTATTTAAATTGCCCTACCCATCTCTTTAAAGTAATATCAAAGTGAATTTTTTATTGCGTCCATTACATTCTCCTTCATAGTTAGAGAGAGGTTTAATAAAGATAATATAATATTGTGCTGTGTTATTCACATACACTGTTGTCTTCCAGGTAATGTCATATACTTTCAAGGACTGGATTTTGCAAATATCTGTTGAATCATCTTCTGGTTGCCTGGGAATGACAGCCTCTTCTCAGTAGCCACAGTGCTACCCTTCACAGAATAGCACACCTGAAAGGTGTCACCAGTGGCATAACAAAACGTGAGCCCCCCCGCAAAGCACACTGAGGGGGGCCCCCTCCCCGGTGCACCACTTACCACTTTTACTGAGGGGGCCCCGTGGAGCTCGGGGGCCTCCCCGCACAGCAGGAGCTACAGGGGCTTATGTTACGCCACTGGGTGTCACATGTCTCCTTACGAGGGGCCTAATTAAGAGGTAACACGTAAAGGGAAAAAAACTTCCTTGGAAATCTTGTAGCTTTTGATTACAAATGAAGACTAATAATGAAGTTATTATCAAGGCACCAAACTCATACTGGTACCAGTGAAGAGAAAAGAACCAGGCAAACATATCCTTAAGTAGAATCCAGCAAAACTTCCAAATGCTAGGAGCAAAAATCAGGGACACAAATAGTAGCGAGCACAAAGAACACAACAGAAATAATGGAGCAAACACATTGCGACATATTAATCGCTTGAAAATGCTTCATTCTATATGATTCACACTGGAACTGATTTTACAGCAAAATAATCTTCTTCATCTTGAAAACCTTGGATACGATCATCTTAGGAACGCAGTTACCAAGGGTTGCCCACATCCCTCTCTTGAAACTCATAGTATTTGTTTGGCACTCTAAGAAACCCAAGTTCCACATACTTTGCTCAGCGCCTATATTCCGCAGATCCACCTAGTGCTCCATAAAACTTGTGGAACACTCCACTGGGTGGCCATGAGTATTAAGACCACAGAGCTACATAGGTGTCGAAGATGCTTATCCCGGTACTGAGGATGTTGCCCAGCAAACTATTGCCTGATACAGTGAAGAGTGCTCCTTCTTCTTCTGTACATCTGTACACTTGCAATCTCTGATAAGTTCTTGGCACAGATGTAACAGTATGCCCCCTTGTGATGCTCAGGAGCCTTAGCTCACCTTCTTACATTTTGTAGGCCTGCCAGAGCAATCCTTCAAACTCATTAGTTTTGTCGAAGGAAAGGATGGCAGTACATTGACATAGAGATTACTAGAGTCATGTATCTTGGATTGACATGTTTGACCACTGCACCAATTATTTTATACACCCCTACTAATTAGATACCTGGAGGAACGTGTTATGGTTTATAGCAGGTGGCACAGGGCTCTTTTCCGTGATATGGAAGGGAGTGAGATGCTTTACACATGCTCAGATTAGGAAGGATCTAGTGCAGTGTTATGACCTGTTTAGCCCAGTATTGAGTGATTCAGTGTGTGCTTGATATGCTTACAGTTGAACCGTCCTGCACCACTGTGGGTGTACTTTTTGGTCAGTCAATTAGAGTGGTCTGGATGTTCGATTTTTGTGCTCCTCATCCAATATGGTGTTTTTTGCTTATTGGTCTAGATGATTAGGACACAGAAAATATTTAGGGAGGAACATCCCCAACTCCTGCTTCATTGCTGAATGAGACATCAGTTGCTGTGGTTGAGAGCAGCACGCACCCTGGATTAACTGGTAAGCATGCAATCCAATATCGTTTGTTGGTTGTCTTTGACAACTAGACAGTATCATGGGAAGTAATTATGGATTGTGATTAAACAAAGAGGACTAGCTTAAGTTGACCAGAGTGTTACAGTACTCAAATTTAGTTCTGTCACGGGCACCTTGTTGGTGTATTCATGAAGCCCTCACCCACCAACCTAGTTGGTGGCATGCTTCATCATCGGGCCCACCCAGTGACACCTAGTATGTCCCGGGTGTGCTACGACGCCTGATTACAGCGGAGCTGGTATATTGCTGAGAGTGCAGTGAGGTTGGGTGAGTTGTGATTTAAAACGGCTTGGTGGTGGTCCCAGTACCCGAGGGTAAATTAAATTTTAATAACTGGGCCGTCACCAGCGGTTAAAAGTAAGGCTACAGGACGCGTGAGGGTGGCGAGTTACTGCCCCCTGCGTCCGTCAGATGGTCGACATGTTTCAGCCAGTGCCTTAGAGTGTTCTGGCTTTCCTCAGGACCGTTTTTTTAAAAAGGTGTGGTGAAATAAAACAGACTTAGTGTTGTGGTACAGACTATGTGATACACTCACTAAGGCGTTTTTCTATATGTGAGAGGGGGATTCCCTTCTCATGCATATGCTATGGGTTATTAGCCAAGGCTTCTTGGAGGGAAGCGGTAAGGGGATGACCAGTCTTTCTGGTCAGTGCCTGCCTTGTACCTGTTGTCCCGCCGTCGTCCTCTCTAACTAGTCCTCTCTCTCCCTCTTGTTACACGCAAGTAATTATGGATTGTCATTGGTGGCATCCACTTGAATGCAATTTTGATGGATTTTTACAAGCGTGAATTTCTGCGTAAGTACTATTATTATTTTTCACGACCTAGATTTGTCCTAGTGATTGTGGCAGCATGTTCCACATGTTTACAAACTTGTTGCCAATGCCCTAGGTAAGCCATCTGCATCCAGATGGTGGCTGTCAAATAAGACTGATGTTAGATGACCGAATACTTGCACTTCCTCTCTCCTTGATTCTAGGTGCTTTACACCGATGACATTGGTCCTCATAAGATACTATAATTGAGATTGGGTCGAAATGTCAAAACCCCATTCCCTAGTTACAGGATCACATCGAGGTAATACACGTATCAATATAATCTTCTAATACACACTGTGTTCCAGACTGTTGATAGCCAGGGAAATGTACAGTGTATTTTATGTCATTCTTGTATACATTCACCTACACCAGCACCTCATCGCCTGCACTTTTCCATTGCACAGTTTGCATTCCGTATGTATAAATCTTATGCGAAGAGCAATATAATTTCTACCAAGGAGTGAAGTGCTGGGTTTTGACTAATGGTATGATTGCATATCAACATAACACTAATCACCTGACAATTCAACTGAATACCTTGAAGTAAGATTATGTGTGTTCCTGGAATGAGTGCCACGGGATAACTGTTTTTTTATATTATATTGAAGCACTCTATTCCCTCTGGGCATATAGGGGTGTCCTAGTTTGGTTTATATAGGCAGTACCCCTGGAGTTTTGGCGCTACTTGCCAAAAGGTTTCACGTCTCTGGAGGACGCACTGTACATTGGCACCTGAACGCAAACTACATTTCCCATGAGCCGATTTAAATCTATCAGTGTTTAGAAACAGTGGCAGCCATTTTGAAGTTACTGAATGTGAAGTATCCTCACCATTCAGTGTATACTTAGTTGCTGCAGCCAGTACTTTGCTGCCAGACCTCATGAAAACCTCGAAGGCTGTTTATATTCTTTTGGATGCACATTTTGAAGTTGAAGCTGGAAATAGAGATGTATTCTCACGAATTTAATTGTATCTTGGAAGTGAAACTGAATAGGTTTTTCTTGTATTTTTTATTTATTGACTTTTGCATGGAAACAATGACATCAGAACTGCAAGAACAGTATGCATCTGGAAAGCGATCCAATATTGAACCAGGTGTCTATCAAACACCATATACCATGAATGCATAGGGATGGTGTAGGAATGGGGAGGGGTGACAGGAAGGGAGAGTGAGGACAAGAGGAAGGAGAAGGAGAAGACAAGAAGGGAAAAGAACCAGCAAACTAGCCACTCAGTTAAGTCTGCTCTATACACAGGCGACAAGGTCTGGTGACAGTACGCCCACTAAAATCGAAGGCCAAGGCATCAACCCATATTATCTGGAGACAGGCGTGTGGTAGTGTCTGTGTAATAATTTAAAATGAATCAAGCGCAGTCTGTAGTTCAGGGATAAAGTTTTAGACTCAGAGCAGCAGTAGGTTCATTGGTCCTCGCTGTTTGCCACATTAATGTCATCCGGCCAAGTGTGGTGGGCAAAGGTCACCGGAATTGGTGCAGTCCTCTGCATATCTGCATAGATACAGGTAATCAGCGTGCGGGTCGAAGGGTTGGTAAACACCTTCTCCAGCACTGTGAACGGGATGGGGGCGCTGCTGGAAACGTATTGTGAAGACCGCGCAATGACGCACGGAGCTGGTAGTAAGCCATAGGATCCCGAAACACTTGCTGGGGGGCCACAAATCTGAGATTGGAGTATGTCGCTCCAAAGGTGGTCAGATACAGTCTACGTAGATACACTAGCATCCCAGGGTTAGCAGCTGTTGGGAGTAGTGGGTGTCCCGAAATGGGAACAGATGGGGTGAACATATAATCAAGCGCACCCTTTTGAGCTCGTTCTACACCCACACCATACATGGCACACACAGTACATGCCACACTGTCCGCCTAGAGTCTCACACGCTGGGTAGGACCATCTGTAAGGGCATGGAGCAACATTGTCTGCCTCAGGGGCAGTGTGCGCCTGAAAATTGTCTGCCTCAGGGACATTGTGTCTCTGAAATTGCATCAGGTACGGCCAGAAGTGCGCAAAAGTGCACCTGGGCACTCAGGACGTGCAAGTCCATTTTGGGCGCTCCTAGCCCCCTCTGCTCGGGAGCGTCAAGATATCCCACACCACACGTGGTTGTTTGCCGGCCCACGCCAATGAGACAAGGTGAGATCAGAGTTTCTGTCGTAAACAGACCAGTAGGTGAAGAGGCAGATTGATAAATAAATATAAAAATGTGGAAAGTATAACCATCTTCATGATGGCCAATCTCCCATTGAGGGACAGTGACAGCTTCTACCAGACGGCCACCCAGTCCTCGAGACACGTCATCAGTCAGCCATAGTTTTCCCACCACAATTCCTCCACTTCTTGGCTGAGCCAAATGCTCAAATAGCGATCGGGGTCCCTTGCCCACGTCAGTGGGAAGTCGGGGGTGAAGGTCTGAGTGGTTGCTGTATGCGAAAATAGGACGGACTGCGCCCAATTAATAGTGATACTTGCTATGCCACCAAAGTGAATAAACTCCCGGAGAAGTGGGTCCAAATTATCCGATGGGTTGCAACATATTGAGTGACATCATACATGTACATGGAGACAAGTATCTGCTTAGGCCAGAACACAAGCCTGTGATGTGAATGAACTTGTCTAAGCTATGCCGCAAGAGGCTCCATCACAATGGCAAATAAAATAGGCAAGAGCAGGCGCCTTTGGCAAGTGCCGTGGCCCATTGCGAAGGGGACCAAAATAGTCCTATTAAACTGCAGGCATGCGACAGGCAGGGTGTAGAGCAAGCGGAGCAGTTGTACGAATGTATGCCCAATCCCTAGGTGCTTGAGTAGACAGAAACGATAGAGTCCTTTGAGCGAGTCAAAGGCCTTAGTGGCATCCAGAAACGCAGCAGCGGCATGTAGATCCGGAACTATTGTGTAAAGGAGGTAGAAGAACGTTTGTAGGGTATGGGCCATCGACCTTCCCAGCACAAAGCTAGACTGATCCAGTTGAACCACGATCGTCAGAAGGGGAAGGAGCCACAAGGCAATTTGCTTTGCAAGGATTTTCTTATTGATATTTATCATGGAGAGAGGCCTGTGAGAATCACAGTGCCGGGCGTCTTTTATCAGGTTTCAGGATGGTGATGATGAGGGCCTCACGCAGGGAAGGAGGAAGCGCACCAGTCCGCCCAGACTCCTCATACATCTCAAGAAGGTGTGGAGCAAGCAGGTGAGCAAATTCCTTGTAAAAGGAAGCAGTAAGGCACTCATAGCCAGGAGCTTTATCCCCAGGCAAATCTGCAATTAATTGAATGATTTCTTCTACAGTGAAGGTTTTGTTGAGGAAGAGGCAGTGGCACCTCCAGCTAGAAGAGCTGCACTGAGTCCAGGTAGGGGTGTGAACAATGTGGAGTACAAAATAGCATAAAGGTTCACCATGGTGCTCTCTACAGCATCGCTGCCAGCCTGTACACTTTGATGATCATCCAACAGCTCAACCACTTAATCACTAGCCCAGGGTTTATGCAGCAGCTCAGTCAAGGTTTTCCCCGGCCCTGTCATACTATCAGTAATGTCGGGCACAGGCCTCTCTCCCCAAATAATGTGTCTCCCAAAGCGCCTCCTCCTTATACTCCCCCAGTTTTCTTCAAATATGGCCACCACGAGGGGCACAAGCATAACCACAGCAGCCAACAGGTTCCTGGGTGCAGGAGGAAGCTCAAATAGTAGGTGGGAGCTCATCTGAAAGGCCCCAGTGGGCCATCCGCTCTATTCATAGGTAATCCCAACTCCCCGTGGCACCTCTCCCTGTGATCAGTGCTGCACTGCCATGTCTGCTCATCGAAAAGTGCCTTGAGGGTTGAAAAACTGGACAGGGGCAAACCGTGTCGTGGGCAATCAGCCCCGCTTCTCACCAGATGGTCCAGCAAACAAGTATGTCACATTGAGGGACATCTCACAACCAGGGCAAGGTGTGCAAGGGAGGAATTCACCCATGGGCCAGACCTCTCCCCAGGGAGCCGGCAGTTGGGGGCAAGAGCAGATGTGGCAACACTGGAGCCAAATGCCCCAAAAGCCAGGGCAGGGCTCCTCACTCCGAGGACGGATTTCGAGGAGCCGCAGCATCAGATACTGCCACGGTCAGTGTCCTCAGGGAAGTACAGAAATGCCCCCACGTGGCTGGTGCAACGCGCCGATCAGGCCTTGCTCCATGTGGCTCACCCCCCCTATCAGCACAAGGGGGAGCTCAGGGGACGTGGCAAAGCCGCACTTTAGGAAGCGTCTAAGGAGAGCCACGGGACGGCCTACCACCCAGGTTACAGTCAGCCACAGTCCCAGGAAAAAGCCCAGAGCCACAGAGGAGAGTTCTCTCCGCACTCTGGCCCCCACAGTTTAAAGGGGCCCAGTGCACCACACTCACCACTGGGCCAGCCACAAGCCCCCTGAAGCACACAGTCTACTGCTCCGCTGTAGGGAGCCCCACGTTGGGGACTCAGGGCGACTCCAGGTTTCTCCACTGTGGTGCACACACAAGCCAGCAGCCCATTGCCACATGAGGGCCCAAGCCGCACCACTTAAATGCCCAAATCTTGGACCCACCACACTTCCCTCCACAGCAAACATAATGCACGGATTAATGCTGGATTGTCGGTCCCGCCGGCAGAGCGTACTCAGCAGGTGGCCATCTTGCACCTGGGCTACCTCCTCCCCGAAACTGAGTAATTAAAATATTGTTTCATAGATGAACCGTAAAGGATTATTAACTATAACTTAGTTGCATTTTCGATATTAAGTTACACTCGGAGCAGAAAGGATCATCATTAATTTAAAAGGTACTGCTATATATTGAAGGAAAAGTCTATTTATTTGAGTCAGTGTGAAGTATGTAATACTGCTGAATATTTATAATATTTATTTATATTGCAGTTTAAGAAACAACCTTGAGTGTATGGCAGAACTATAGAGTGTTTCCTCACTGTACTTTCATAACAGAGGGTAGTTACCTGATCATGAATGGGAATTACATTATGACAACTTAAATAAATGATTTACTAAGATTCTGTTTGAGTTTCATTCCTAGAAACATAAAAGTTCCATCCATAAATAGAGAGTGTCTGAGGCATAGATATTCTGGAGATAAATCATTTGCTACAGTTAGGGGTCATGTCTCAGTTCCGATATTTTTATTGAAAGTATCAATCTTGTCTTTAGATTTCCACTGTAAACCAGCAGATGTCAACATCTACAGAGTACAGGACGGCATCCAGCAGAGTGGCAAGCAAGAGTGGCGAAATCCAATACATCCATTTATCTCTCTTGTTTCATTCCACTTTCCACAGGATTACTGTTAATCGACATATCACTTTTGTGTATGGTTGGCTGTGGAGTGTTGAAAAATACATGACTTCACTTGGGTTCAGAATACATTTTGGTGCATTTTGACAAACCCACTTGAAGCTCTTGGCTTATCAGGGTGTCTGCAAAAGAAACGGTTGACTAACAGGGGAAATTAACTAAAGAGGCATCTTCATCTTCTCTATAATGTTCAATATAAGAATAACCTTTCCAGTGGATCAGAAATGGAAGATGACCTCAAAACGTCCACCAATAGCACATTTCATGAACCTCTTATTCTGGTTGCCCTAGGACGCTCCCTAGTGGAAGTTCTCACGGATGTTAATGAACTGTGTGAGGAAATTGGGTGAATTATATGGAGTGGTACTACAACCTCACTGTGAAATGCACTTACCATCCCTTTAGGCCCAGTAGGTTTCATCTGGAAAACCCTGGGTAGCTATGGCACTGAGCAGTAAGGCTTACACAAAGTAACACGTGTAAAGCAGTTAAACAGAACCAAAACAATTGAAGTAGAAATTGGCACAACACTCAAGAAATCTGACACCAATTTATACTAATGGACTATATTTCATAAGAATTCAAACTCTAGAACAAAAAGATCCACTGGAGAATTCCAGCGATATAGAGTTTACAGGCAATTATAAATCAAGCAATTTCACACAACCACAAACAGGGCATGGCAAAGTCAACAAATTGGACATTTAGAAACTTTTTCAGGGAAACCATAGGTATGTGTAGACTTTCCTGTTTTCAGTTTCTATTTTTTGTAATTCTGGTGGGGTTGTTTCAGTGTTTTCAAAACCTTAAAAAACAGTGGTTATCAGTGGTTACACATTTTCGCGCCATTAAAAATAACAGAAACAGTGTTTTTCCGGTGTTTATGGAATGTTTTGCTTTCATTATTGCTTGCTTTCTGCACTGATAGTGAATGGTATATAAACAGTGTACATACAGTGTATATGAGGTCCAAATACATTTTTACAAATCAAACTTATTGTAGTACACCATACAATACTTCCGTGAGTCTTTGGTGATGCTCGCTCTTTCTTTCCTTCCCTTCCAATGGAAACTTTTATCTGTGAAAAGGTGCTCTCAGCATTGGTACTTGAGACAGGCAAGGCCAACACAGCCAGAACACAATTTACTTAAAGCTTTCCATTCCAATCCTGGTACACCTGAAGATTGCGATTCTCTGGGACAGGTTCAGGAACATATGAACTGGGCGCATATGCCCTCAGAGTTATTGAAGCAGTCAAAAATGAAGCAGTACTTTTCAATGTCTGGGGAAAATTCCCCTTTATGGAAGGGAACTAGAACTTGTGCAGAGTATCACAGTGAGGCTTAATTGACTTCAAATGCTATGGTTGGTGAGGGTAAATTTCTATGCATCATTGCAAGCCATTTCTCTTGCATCGTAAAAAAGAAATCCCTGAATTACTCCTCAACATTTCTTTGCTTACCAAGTGGCAAGCACTCTAACATGGAACATGTTGCAGTGCCAAAGTTACTTAAAGTGTTGCCCAGCCTTCGAAATGGCGGTGGCTAAAATACGAATAGCATCATGGAACATCTGTGGTCTCAACAATGGTAAGAAAAGAGCACTATTCTCAACCATTGTTCACAAACTACATTTAGAAGTGATATGTTTACAGGAAACTCACATACCCTGGAACAAACGCGATTCATTAAAAATTCCTGGTTTTGATTTGATTGGGTGCTCTCGACAATCTTCGACGACAAGAGGGGTGGCAATCTTATTAAGGCGAGGGGTGGGATCCTGTCCTAGAACATTACAAGATAATGGGGGGCGCTGGGTCATCGCTGAGCTTCTAATTGGCGGCACCTTATTTACCATCTGTTCAGTATATGGCTCTAATGTCGATGACCCGGAGGTCTTAAATTATTTAAACGTTGAGCTAGCTTTGTGGCCTCAGCCTCTATGTCTATGTGGCGACTTTAATATAAATTTTGCATCTGACTTCAATCTTAACGATAGCCAGGGATGCTACTTGGGTAAGAAACCGAGAGTACACAGGTCATTACAAGCATTAGTTCAGGAACATTCTATGATCGACCTCTGGTACCACCATTTTAAATATTTGGATGGGTACACATTCTTCTCCGCGCCACATAGGAAAATGGTGCGGTTGGACTATATTTTTTTCTCTGACCAATACGTAGACCTCACTTTAATTTCAATTTTACCCCGCATTATTTCTGACCATAATCCGCTGGTCATTACTCTTATTTTGAATCGAATTGTTAAACCTAGTAAATTATGGACTTTTGAGAGAAAGCTCTTGACAGAACAGCTGTATTTAGACCACATGAGGCCGTGGCTGTCTGAATTCCTAAACATTAATAGAGATTCAGCCTCTAGTACAATTGTTTGGGATGCACTGAAAGCATCAATCCGTGGTGAAACTAAGAGTTTTTCATTTTTTCATCGTAAGCAAATTCAAGATCAGATTAAGACCCGGCTTGAAGCCTTACGATGTGCAGAAATTCAGCTTACTGATGCGATCAGGGAAGGTCGGGATCTTTCGCATAGCCAAACCCAGGTAGCCAATATCAGAGCTTCGTTGCTTGAGTTCTTTGGTCAGGACCTTGCAGCTAAATATCTTCAGTACCGGTCCACGATGTTCGAGTTTGGTGAACAGTCAGGTAGGGTCCTGGCTAAACGACTACAGCAACAAGCTATGGCTAATCATATTGCTAAGATTCAGGACACCCATGGGAGTATTCAAGATACCCCAGAATCTGTCTTATCTGTTTTCCTCGAGTTTTATACATCCCTCTATGCGGAAGAAATCAAGGATTCAACTACAGATTATAATATTAGTACCTTTCTAGCAGATCTTAACACTTCAAGAGTAACGGACCAACAGAACATTATTTTAGCAGCACCTATAGAATGGGATGAGGTGGAAACTGCATTGAATGCATTGGCGAATGGCAAAGCTGCAGGCCCGGACGGAATTCCTTTGGAATTTTATAAAATATTCCGGTCAGAGATCCGCGAGGACTTTTTGAAGATACTTAGAGAGGCACAATTAGGTCAGATTCCGGACTCTTGGTGCTATACCACTATAATCCTTTTTAAGAAGAAGGATAAGCCAGAACTTGACCCTGCATCGTTCCGTCCGATATCACTAATCAATACTGATAATAAAATATTTGCAAACATTTTGGCAACAAGGCTAGCATTGGTGATATCACCATTGGTTTCTATCCGCCAGCATGGATTTATTCCAGGCAGGGACACGACGGACCATGTCCGCCGCGTTATTGCACTCTTAGACTGGGCCCAGGTCACGGCCTCCCCCCTTGGCGCAATCCTGCTGGACGCCGAAAAAGCGTTCGACAGGGTTGCCTGGGAGTTTCTCTGGCGGGTCCTGCACTGGAAGGGGATTTGTGTCAATTTTATCCATGCTTTGCAGTCATTATATATAACCCCTCGGGCAACCATATCTATATCTGGACAGACTTCAAGGTCTTTTCCAATCAGCAGGGGTACCCGACAAGGTTGCCCCTGCTCTCCCCTGCTGTTTGCTCTGTATATAGATCCATTTTTGAGTAAACTTGAACTATGCCCGAATATTGCTCCTGTTAAGATCAACACAGTCGAATTTAAAGTCCTTGCATATGCAGACGATATTATAGTGATAACCACAGATGTCTCCACTTCATTTTTAGCAATTAAAGAGGCAGCCAAACATTATGGTCAGTATTTGGGCTATAAGCTTAACGCCCAGAAAACACAGGTGGTCAAAACGGTTACGATGGGCCCTTCTACCGCGCCGGTGGTCCAGAGTGCACGTTATCTAGGGATAGTAATAACAGCGGCAATCGAAAGATTGCCTGATATGAACATCTTGCCTATTATAGATAAAGTTAATTTCATACTACGTAGATTAGATAATTTACACTTGTCTCTGTTTGGTAGACGCAATGTTTTAAAGATGTTGATACTTCCTAAATTTCTTTATGTATTTAGGACCATCCCACTGGAGTTAACTCAGTCCAGCCTTCTCCGTGCAGAGAGATGCTGTAATAGGTTTCTATGGGGCTACCGCCAACCACGTAGGGCTGCAAAGTGGATGCAGCTACCACTGGAAAGGGGAGGGTTGTCTGTACCTAACCTGTTGTTATACAGCTGGACTGCGTTGATCCAACATTTTTCTGTCCCGCTGTTTGGGGACAGAGCTAGTCTCCCGCCATGCAGGGCACCATCTATTTTTGAGATAGGCCTGGGGCAAGCAGCTAAGGGGGTATTAACGTCAGTACTTGAACCCAGCTATTACAAAAAGACTAAATTTAAAGTTATTACCTCCATGTATTCAATATGGCGTAAGGTCCGTCGTAGATGGGCAATCCCAGGTATTAACTTTTATACCCCCTTGTCAGCAGCCAAATTGCTTCCGTCTATCTTTCAAGACAATGTCACAATACGATGGCGGCTTCAAGGTATTAAGACAATAGGGGATCTGGCTTATGAGGGGAATATGGCTTCTTTTCTTTTTTTAAAGATAAGTTTACACTAGATACCCATGACTTTTTCAAATATTTACAGGTTCGCAGTTATCTTTTTACACTTTTGCATAATACTCCAACTTTATTTTGTAGGAATACACTCATGGATTTAATTTTTTAAAATTCACGAATTGGGCCAACTTATAGAAACTTACTCTCTGCACTACCTGACGATACACTGATTTTTAAAGCCAAATGGGAAGATAAGTTTTGTAAGCCTGATATTGACATAGCTCAAGTGTTAGATCTCTCTGGTAAGGTCTTAATCTCCGGTAGCTTACGTTCTCAAAGCTATATGGCTTTGTATGACCTTTATTATACTCCAGCCAAAATTTACAGATGGGGTGGCAGGGGCGGTCATACCTGTCCCAGATGCGGCATAATAGCCGCTGACGACGTTCACATGTTCTTTGCCTGCCCTAAGGTGGCCCTATTCCTTCAAGATATACAAACATTCATTAATAATAGCCTCAAAATTCCTCTGGTTATGTCAGCTGAATTAGTAATAATGGGCTGTGAAACTGACACTCCACTGAATAGAGCGAGTTACACTATTGGTTTAATATTCATTGCAATGTCACAAATAAGATTATGCATTACATCGGAATGGATAAACTCTGCTGCCCCAACTTTTGTGAACTGGAGGGCAAGGATCTTAGCCCTTTATAATCTTGAGTCAGCTGTGTTTAAAAGGGCGGGTAGAAGAAGACGGGAAAGGGGCACACAAATTTGGGCCCCATTCACACAATGGCTGGAAAGCTAAATGATACATAATTTGGATGTAGGTCAGACAATTTTTTTTTTTTTTCTCTTTTCCTCTTCCTCCTTTTCAGGGGGGGAATGAGACCCAAGTGTCTATCTTAGTTTTGTTATGATTTAAAGACCCGATTGGATGCTATAAACGAGTCTACGACTGTAATCGATCTAAATGTTGTTAATGTTTTTTACAAAGGCTATTTGTACTGTTTGTGTTTCCAAGCTGAAATTAAAAAAATTAAAAAAAAGAAAATAAAAAAAAACAAAACAAAAAAAAAAAAACAATAAAGTGTTGCCCAGCCTACACTCAAGGAGATGTTTTGTAGACAAGGGTGTTTCCAGACTCTTAGTTTTTTTTATTATGTCCTCTACAGCAGTCATGTTTTCCCGTAAAAATCTAAGACTGCAATAGAGTGTACTTTTTCACATCACTATCAACATGTGACAGAAGATCCTCACATTTCTTGCCTTTGCCATGATCACTAAGCAAATATTCTGAAAATGGTCGCCACATGGATAATATAGCATTCACGGCTCTAGGACTGAGAACCACTGGCTAAATGACTCAGTTGGGATGACCTGAACAGACTACAAAGTCAATAGCATTCTTCATTAACTCTGAAGATTGTAAAGATGCCTTCAGCATACCATCTAGCAAGTGGCAAGGATCTCTTTCAGGGAGGCACTTCAGCTCAGGTATCGATTTCTGACAGTTTATCACACAACTTTTTCAAATACTTAGCTGAATAAAGGCAAATACAAACAATATCACTCCAATCTTTGTTGAACTTGGTATGAACTTTTTGCAGAAACATTACAAGTGATACTGCGTTCCATGTTTTCCAAAGGTCTGGTATCATGTTTTCGCCACTTTCCCAGAAGCTTGTTGACAGCACTCCTTTCACATGTACCTGCCACTACACCTTGCATTGAATATTTAAAGCCTTGGGTGTTTGGCAATTCATCTACTATCAATATTGACTTGCTAGAAAAGGGAGCTGATATATCAAGGAGTTTCACCTTTTCTCTGTTGGTAAATGTGTTGGTATATATTGGGAAAGATTCTCATGAAACCAGCCATTTTACCTATCAGTGAAAGAATCAAACGTAGCCAAAATATCAGATATGATTTTGATATTTCCTGGCTCTCTACAGTTTATAAAATAATTAAATAAAACGTGCTTTTATTATTGCTTAATTAGGCCACAAACCCCAAAATTGAAAAAAAAGCAAAAGTAAGAAGAAACAATATTTTAGTGGCATCCCTAAACAACAAAACGTAAGCAGAATGATGTTAGCCCAGTCTTTCTTGATGCTACCTTGTATAACAAAGTTACATTGCATTGGCCCATTCAGAAAGAAATAAAAATGACTTCCAGTCTCCTTTTCGTTTTCTTTGAATGGCGTTTAGTTTGTAGTTGTGTAGGCGTTTTTTCAGTGTTTATATGTTTACACTGGTGAGGGCTATTTCCCTTTCGGGGTTTTATCCGTTATTATAGGTTTAAACCAAAAACAGGATAGCCTAGGTATGTGTCATTGAGGTTGATTTCAAGATCTTGGGACAACCAACTCTGTAGGGAGCTAGTCAGGGGTACCAGCAATGTCCTCAAGAACAGTTATCTGCAGATAAGAATCCGTCCTTCAGCTGTTCTAGGCACTTTATCTTCATTGCAGTGCATTTCTATGGACTGGTCCTGACACAATGGATGAAGGATGCTGAAGATGCTTTAAGAATGCTGTGGATGTGACGTGACGATCGGAGTCTTCCTGCAGGGATTTCTAAGTCCACGAAGATGGAGAGGGGGTCTTGGTTGCAGGGTCGATGTCCCATAAATTCTTCTCTGTTCTGGCCAAAGTCCACCTGCCACTGGACTACCAGTTGCCAGTTGTCGTGGTCACAGGCCAATCCTTCTTGGGTCAATAAGTCCCCTTCTGACGGACCCAGCAACTCTCCAACAGCACTCCCAGGCTCAGCGAACTTGGAGTTTATTGGCTTGACTGGGCTCTGGAAAAAGCTTCTCCTTGAGCAATACACAGCAGGCATAGTCCCTCTCTTCACTAGCCACCAGGTGGGAGGTGCAGTCCTTATTAGTGCAGATTTTCTTTGCTGGTCCCTCAGTGCAGCAGAGCAGTCCTTCTTCAGTCCTTGTTCCTTGTTCCAAGTTGGTTGAGATCTGAGTTCTATTTTTTTCAGAAAATGCCTTCAGGGTAGGATGTAGTTTTGTAGCCAATGGGCTACTAGGTTCCCTCCCTCCTGATTACCACTTCCTGGGAAGTATGGCTTCTGGCTATCCCAGGATGCACCATTCTGTCCACTCCCAACATGGTGAGAACTCTCTCTCGACAATCAGAGCTCCTTAGCCCACCCCTCAAAGTTGTGTCTACCAAGGGGCTACACGTCCCTGGAAAAACTACTGGTTTGACAACTGGCTTCTCCTTGCCTGTCCCCAGTACCAGCCTGTCTGCCTAAACAATAGAGGGACCCTCTCCTAAGTGTTACCAATTTATCCTTCAAAGCTGGCTTCTCCTTGGAAGCTCGCCTATTGGGCTTAAACCAGTGTGGCTTCCTGCAGGAGGGAGGTAACACTTCTCTCCCATGCGACCCCTAGTGTGTCCTTTCTGCAAAGTCGTTAGCACGTCCCCATTGGAGGGCAGAAAGATGTCTGCAGGACAAGCCTCGTGCACATCAGTAAATGGGCACTGGAAACCTTGGTCAACTAAAGTTGAGACATCTAAACTTGCACTTTGCCCACCAGTGTCAATAAATTTGACGTAACTATTAAATTTGATTTATTGCACGGATTCCCTTGATAACAAACAGTGCCAACCTTAATAGTCCCATTCAGAAGTTAGCAGGGTTGGGGTGCCAGCCTGTAACTCTGTACTTACCAATGGGGCTACTCGCCTTTCCACAGTAAGAACAACAATTAAGGATTTTTACTGTTGGGACATGTAAAAGTACATGTTCCACTTTTTAACATAGAGCACCCTGCCTTGGGCCCGTTAGGCCTACTTTAGGGAAGACTTACATATATTAAGAAGGGAAGTTTGGGTTTTGCCATTACTTTAAATGGCAAGTCGAGTTTTAAACTATCCTTCTAGTCTGCAGTGGCAGACTGGGAGCCAACTATAATTCATTAGTTGGCACAAAAGTAATTTGTTGGCTGAAATAAAATTAATTATTACGAACTCAAGAGGTCTTTAACTGAAGAACTTCTAATTGTTTTGGATCCATATGTTTTTGAACTATCTTCTTGTTGTTTAAAAAGTGTTGAACTATTCCAGCCACATACTGAAAGGGAATAACAGGTTGATCATAAGTATGTGATGAGTCAGTATTACAAACGGATAGTATATCCTTCAATACATACTTTGAACCAGGAATATAAGTGGTAGTTACATCAACCCGTGTAAAGACACATGCCCATCCAGCTTGACAACTATTCCTGAATTGAAGATTTTGCAAATACAGCAAATTTGATGATTAGTTTCAATTCCAAATGGTTGCCTAGTACCCATCAAAAAAATACCTTCATTCAGTAAAAGATATCTTCATTGCTAAAAGTGCTCTTTCGAACGCTGAGTAGTTCTGTTTACACTCTGACAAAACATGATAAATAAAACAGTATTTTCTTGACCGTCATCGTCTTGTTCTTATATCAGAATTGCCCCAACTGCTCTTTCACAGGCAATTTGTAATTTAACCTTCTTTGAAATATGAGGATGACATAAGATTGGTGCTTGAGTAAACATCTGTATGAGTGTTATAAAAGGTCTTGCAATTAGATCATGCCAACAAAAACTTCTCTTCAGATTTTCCTCTTTCAAAACACAACTAATGTCACTGGTTATCTGTGCAAACATCTTGGTAAATTGGTGATAAAGGTTTTGTACCTACAGAAAAACTTTGAGGGCCCTTAACATTAGTAGCCAAAGGATAGTCCAAAATAACTGAAACCTTCCTGGGATCTTTGGAAAGGCCAGGAGCATTCAATTTAAATCCAACATACTCAACGTCTTCCTTCTCATTCTCACACTCTCACATCTCAGGTTTGCTAGAAAAATTATGTTGCTAAAGCCTTAAGATCACCAAACTCACTTTTTCTTGATTTTCTGCAGGAGTCTTCGAAAACACTAGACTATCATCCAGATAGAGCAATAAAAACGGATTTGTAATATCATTTAATCCTTAAAACACTAGAAATTGGCAAGACTATTGCATGACTCAGATGGCAGCTCAAAATATTCAAAAATACCAAAGGGAGTTCTACTTCTTTGTAACTTATGTAATCTTTGGTATGCTCTCAACACAGCGTTTGACATATATTCCACATACAGCTTCCAAAGAACACGCAAATCTTAGCTATTTTTATCCCTGCTAGAGTTTGGAATGCTGCAGCATTGCGATAGGAAACAAAGGTGAGACATAATTTCTTGTCCAGTAAAAGATCATATGAATTTCAGTCGAAATGTTCGGTTGAGGTAGTGGTAGGATGGTTATTAATCCTCACAAGACTCAAAAGACGCCTGGCGAGAAGGAATTCTCTGGAACTCACTATTGAAGAGAAGCCGTTCTCAGTGCTACTCATCAGATCTTTTTTAGTGCTAGTTTGCTCTTGGATGGCTCCCGTAGATGGCGCTATATCAGTTGTAGGTAGGGGAGGTAGCCAACGTCACTAGTAACAACTGCACCAAAGACAGTGCATTCTCAGCTGGATCGCCGAGGCACAATGGCTGACAGTCATTGTGATTGAATACTGGAGAAAGGGTAGGCTGGTCCGCCACAGGTATAGGGCGTAGCAGGGTACGGCTGGGACACAAAGTAGGCCTGCATACAACAATAAAAGTTGTTCCGTTTGCAAACCAGATAGCTGACAATGCAGCTCACATTTGCCAATCAGGCAAATTTTGAACTTGTAAATACACCCTGTATAGGTATTTTGCAAACAATGGGAACAATCTGCTGAAAAAACTGCCCACACACTGACCTGTCAGACCAGACCATTGGGCACAGCCTGATTGCCCTACAGGCCAGTCCAAGCCTGGGGCAAAATCTCCCCTCTTATCCACCAATTATTGGGACCATGGAACAATCTCCTTATCCCATAATCCACAGTCAACCAGGACGAAGCCCTGCCTGGGAAGAGAGGAGCATAGATTAGGAATATAGTACACAAGGCAGAACCAAAAGCGTGATGAAGGAGGCAGATAAGAAACTCTGACAGCTTCCTGATGGTGGGATTTTATCTCTGTTGAAGAAGGTGGGGATGGGTAGAAAGGTGTAGAAAGGACTAACCCTAGACTACTTCAAGAGGCTTGGAAAGGAAAGAAGGCAAGAGACTCCAGCAGAACAATTACATCATGATTCCAATAGCTCCCTCACAGCAGGCATTTTTATGAACCTTGGACCTATGCAAATTACCCCTATAGTACTATGTGCAAGGTGGATACTGCTTTTCTTTAGGTATTAGGCTGGATTACCAGATGGCCAACCATACATTCTTAAAATAACAATTGTAAAGAAAGACTTTACCCTCGTCCAGAGTGTGATGGAGGTACATCAGTAAACGCTGAAAAATATTGAACATCAATTTTGTTTTGTTGACCATCCATGTCTATGACATGCTTTTACTTAGCAGTATATATATAAAATAGGTTCCTATAGTGCCTGCATTGTGTGCAATTCACGTGCTATTTTCTCTTGACCTCATGCATACATAGATTTCACACAATGTATTTGTACACACAACCTTGGGATGAGGGGAAGTCACTTCCTAAGTTTTAACCCTAGATTTTAGCAGCTTAGGAGGAGACCTTCGGATACCAGGTAATGCTACGATAGAGTGAAGAGTGCTCTACCTATGAACTATGAACATCGGCAACAATATTTGTAGTTCTAGATAAGTGTTCAGTAGCAATGCTGTATGAGCCTTTGAAACTTATGTAACTCTGGTGTCAACAACCTGTGATTGCGAGATTTGTATAACCTTACATGTCTTCATGCTGCCCCTTCAAAGTAGATTCTTAGCATTGCCATAATAGTTAGTGGAAGTGAGGTTAGCTTGTGTTTTAATAATATCTTCATATGTTTATTGCATAGGATTCTGCACTGAAGACTGCAACTGTTTCGCTATGCCTGCCATGTATGTGTATGTAATATGCTTTGGATATACACCATAGCAATGCCAGCCTTCTGGCACTGCCCGTGCTCTTCATAATTAAAGAGCACAGCAAGCAAGGAAAGACCACTTTACCTTTTGAGATACACATTAAGTTACCTGATGTCTTAGCTAATAGCAGTTTGCATTTTCCAGTTAACAACTATAGTATGCAATATGCCCCTGAACATAAAAATGAGAAGTGCCAGGAAGAGTCAAACAACATGGTAGTTGCTTTGCATTTATGCACATGTGTGACTGTATCTCGGTGTTGTGGGCCTGTAAGCATGTCCCTGGCTGTATACACGGGTGCCTGTATGTTTGATGCATCATCTGAGTGCATAGGTCTTTGTATTTGTGTTAGTCTGTGTGTGCATGGGCACTGCCTAGCTAAAGCTGCATGTGTGCATATCAGTGGCATACATAGGCCCCCGAAGCCCCTGCGGTGCGAGGGCTCCAAGCTCCAGTGGGCCCCTCCATGTACTTTGTAGGGGGGCTCCCTAATGTTTCATTACACCATTGGTACATATTGCTTGCCTTCAATCACTATTTTTAATCCCCCTTTCTTGCAATGTTCATTGAGAATTTTTCTCCTATAAGGATTACAATTCCAGGAATTTAGGTATGTGAGATCCACAATTTTTCTACATCAAACCACCACTTGTACATGATTATGAAGTTTAAACGCATCTACTTCCCAAGTTTAAACAAAGTTGATTACTCAGGTTTCTTTAAAAAATATATTTATTTTAAACACTGAATGGTGTGCAAAGCTCATCTGAGCAAGCAATAACATCCATCATGAAGGTGTACAAAAGTGGAAGGGTGTTTCACTTCCATATTCACCATGGTTGTCAAAAAGCCGTAACTTTCAACTTTATATACAGAGCCAGGAAATTATAGGCAGTGCAGAATGAAGTGTTAAATGTTTTCTCTTTGGTAAGACAATGGACACAAAGATTTTGCTGTAAAACGAAACACATTTTTGGTTCATGCTTCACAAAGTACAATTATGGACTAAAATTGTTTCATAACTATGATAGGATTGTCAGAAGCATTCAAGCACACATTTCACAAGATGAGAAATTACCATCAATAGCATTGAAAAACCTTCTTAATCAAAGACAAATTCAGCATATATCTCGTTTCCTTCAAGCAAGGAGCACTGGACGAGCTTTCCTGAATATATATATATATATATATATATATATATATATATATATATATGTGTATATATATATATATATATATATATATATATATATATATATATATATATATATATATATATATATATTTTTTTTTAAATGACCCCCTCATTTTTCCTTTTTTTGTATCTTTCTTTCATATGGCTCACATAACTATTTTCTGAAATCCAATTCAGCAAGAATTTCCTCTAAATATTTGTAGTATTACTTTTTGACTTTTTGGTATGTGAATTGGTATTCTGGCAGTTCATTTTACACCCAAGTAGTGATTATGTACAAATGTACCTTTATTAATTTAAAATTCTTCCATAACAACATCAAACACAAACACTCAATAAATTAATGGTGCTTAATCATGGTTTCAAACCATACATATGTTCACAACAAACATCACACAAAAACAATTGACTGAGGGGTGTTGGGGTGGATCTTGTACCAACATTTGAGGACACAATTTGGGTGTGAGTAGGGTGTACTATTAGGAGTTCCAATTTTATGAAAGTGCTTTCATCCAGTCCTGGTGTTTGAGCACCAGTCTTTCGTAGACTTGCAGCCTAAGTTTAATCATGCTAAGTGTTCATGCTGAAACAACCGAACTGGCTGAAAGTCACCCTTAATACATGAGGCATGAGGGCAGCCATCCATCTTGGTGAATACTGGTCTTTAATTTAAGGTGGAAATGTTGAAGGTGCACATGGATAATCATCCAGTGTGCAAATAAGACATATTCTAACAACTTCACTTTCTGCCTTTTAACAGAGGGTTAGGGGTACAATTCGGGACAGCATTTATTACTTAAATGGGTCTTTGTAGCTGCCAATATGTGTTCTTTTAAAGCTCTGCTGGAAATCATCTTTCTGCAATGTGAAAATATAAAATGAAGCAAAATAGTGAATCATGCACTAACTGATTTGAGATGTTGGGGGATTTGTGACAAGAAGCAAACTGTTTAAACTCTTAAGAGGTCTTGTCATGTTCATTGCATTCTGGCCCACATGATTAACTAATTTTGAGTTCGGTCGATGGGCTACTCCTTCACAAACGTGACAGACATCCTCTCCGCCGTATTACAAGCGCCATTAGATATGATGGACTTGTAATACGGCAGGCGGGAAATTGCTCATGTTTGTAAGAGCGTAAACAGTCTGTCGAACTCAGTTCCTTGACTATGTCTTATGAAAGGAACTTGCACTGACACTATCCGAAGACAAATTCAAAGTTTCTATAAATTGTCATGTGAAAATATGTTTCTAAATTTTAAATGTGCTCATGAACAGTTCAGCAAGATGGTCACAAGTGGTTTTTGGATCGAAAGGCGAGCTGTGTTTAGAGCTCATACATTGAGATACCATTTATGTACTGTGAACACATCAAAACAAGATGGTTGCCGCAAATCTGATGCACTGTTCCAAAAAAGATCTAGGGCCACATGCATCAACGAGAAACCTGGTCGCAAACGGGCAGATTAGCAGAATCTGCCCCTTTGCGACCGGTATTTTTGCATTTGGGATGCATCATCCCAAATGCAAAAATCGCAATTTAAGGAATCTCTAAATAGCGATTCCTTAAATTGCTATTGCATTTAAGGAATCCCAAATTGAGATTCCTTAAATGCAATGCATTAAAGTTAAAAAAATTAGCGATTTCACTAATAGGGGGAGCAAATTACCATGAAGTTGAACTTCATGGTAATTTGCAAAAACTTTGAAAAATGCACTTTTGCGCATTTTTCAAAGTTTCATGTTGCGCACACACATGCCCTTAGAGCATGTGTGTGTGCAACATATGTGCACAGATCAATTTCAGGGGTGCAATAGGGTGTCATTTTGACACCCTTGCACCCTTGAAATTGCATACCTACTGGTACTCGCAATTTGCTCATGCAATCTCCAATTCATTCCTATGGGCCTGGAGGCCCATAGGAATGATTGGGACGGCATTCCTTAATTGCCACTCGCAATTTGCGAGTCGCAATTAAGGAATGTGTAGGAATCGCTATTTTTATAGCGATTCCTACATGCATAGGCTTTTGCAATTCCTTAATTGCGATTCCTTAAAAATTGCAATTAAGGATTCGCAAAAGTCTTTGCTGATGCATGTGCCAGCTAGTGCTTTTAAGAAAATGCTGGCCAAAATGTCCCAAAACCCACTTTTGTCAAAAGTTTTCCAGTATTAAGATGGGTGAAAGTTTTGCACAACTGCTGTCCTCCATGACACACATAGAAATAGAAATCTCTTCAGGCAGAGGTACAACATGAATCAGAATGGGACATCACCAGCAGAATCTGCAATTTCATCATGGGTGCTAAGATGTGATGAACTGAACAATGCTGTCTACCAGCCATGTGGCAGTATTGTTTTTACCACTCGTGGTAGGAATATTAATGTGGTGTTCCATCCTAATTTTGCCGGTACTGCCACTTTTGGTGAAATTCAGTTATCACAAAGGTGGTAGACCTGAAAAGTCTAAACTGGCTGCAAAGAAACACAGAATATACTGACTGGTAAGGACTATTGGGCAGTAATGTTTGGGGACTACCTGTCTGCTGTTTTGCACACAGTTCCTATAGAGTATTCAGGTTTAGCCTTGCATTCTCAGTATTGTAGTTCCCAGGTTACTGTGTAAGGTCTTATCAAAGGGGGATTGTCATGCATTCACTGCCCTTCTGTAAATGGCTGTCTTCTGCTCAACCTTCTGAGAGTCTTGCCCACACTCCAGGTTAAGAATGCAAAAGACACACTCCAGGTTAGCCTTCTAGTGGACAACGTTTCCATCTATTGTTTTGTAATTATATTTACTCATATCTTTTATACCCATGGTTCAAATATTTATATTTCCAGGGCTTTTACTCCTCAGAACTGTGATTTTAGCTATGCATCATTATATGACTGTCTTTCAACTGCCTTGGTTCTACTTATGAGCCTGATTTAGAGTTTGGCAAAAAAATAGTCACAACTTGTGATGGATATCCCGTCTGCCTTATTATGAGTACCTTAGAATATAATGCACTTGTAATTAGGCAGACAGGATATCTGTCACGTTTGTGATGGAGTAACCCAGCAGCCAAACTCTAATTCAGCTCCTATGTTCTGTAATTCTGATTTCCTGATTTGGGCACACAACTTCACCTAAGACCATGACAGTGGTGTGCACAGTGATAGAACCACAACTATGTTGTATTATACCATCTCACAGAAATCTTATAAAACATTAAATGCACCTAGAACACAACTAACAACACAACAGAACAGAACAGTCTAATTATGGGGGTTCTACACAATGGAAGATCTGCAAATGCTTGTTACCCTCAGATCGCCTGGCCAGTGGCCTAAAAAAACATGAGGGGGCCTCCCTTGCAAGTTTTGCTGAAGGAGACCCTCAAATTCACATCAGAAGGAGCTAAGAGGGCCCCCTCCAGTATGGGTAAGCCTGGGGCCCCCTGCACTGTGGGGGCTGTGGGGGGCTTTGTTACACCCCTTTGCCTGACACATAAATGACAAACAATTGACTTGATGTGCATCACTGAATCATGGCTGAGTACTTTCTCACAGTCCATTACTGACTCCCTACTACCAGCAGGATACAATACGAGGAGAGCAGGCAGATCGACAAATTCCACTGGTGATCAGGCCTTTATTTTCAGAAACGTAATTATCTGCAAACAAAGACTAACATCAAACTGCTTAACGTTTGAAAGCCTAAACGTAGAAGTCTCAGTATCACCATTGACTACAACCTACCTCCACCTGATTTATCAACCTCAAAAACTCAAAATCAACTTTACGGAAAAAGTGATGGAATAAGTCACCCAATGCTAGATATTATCTCACTTGAACATTTTTATAAGTGATTTAAAAACAGATTGGGGAAACAAATCCTCAAAATATTAATAGACTTATATGTGCTACTTCAGCAACACAACCTGAAGCAAATATCAATGAACCCAGTTCACAAAAAATAATACATTCCAGACCTTGAAGCCAATTTATATTGGGCAAATTGAGGTTTGGTAGTCAGGGCGACGGTTTCAAAAGCAAAGAAAGTATAACTTCTAAACATCGATTATTATGCCCAAAATGCAAAGCACATGGGAATCCTTCTACGAAATGTCCTCTTAAAAGAACTGACCCAATCCCGGCAAATATCATAAAAGAAAATGACTATTTGCTTGCTGCTTGCTTGTGGGACATCATTAATACTCCACAATACAAGGCAAACATAAAAGCCAACTGAAAACTGGGCTGAACACACTAGATTAAATCTTTTGAGTGCGAAGTGTGAGATGGTCTTGTGCTTAGCACTTCAGTGGTCAAAGAAACCAAATGTCAACACAGAAATTCTAGCTAACTACAAACCAGTTAATAATATACGCTCACTATGGAATGTCATTGAGAAATGTGTAGCCTTACAATTCAACAAATACTTAACTGCCAAAACCCGTGTTGATGATCAAATCTACAATGCGATTTTGTATAAGGTTTCAGCACAGAGACAACTTGACTATAACCACAGAACGCTGAAGGAAGATAACCCTGCAGAGTAGTCCTAGTAGAGATACCAACAGAGTTCGATACAATAGATGGAATACCACAAAATACGACTTCACAAGCATGCTCTTAACTGGATCCTATCCTTTCTCACCAAAAGAAGTCAACAAGTAAAAATTGTCCAGAATATAGCAGAAGTAAAAGAAATGTCCCAATGAGTGCCACAATATTCCATATTATCACCAGTATTATTCAATCTATATGTGGAACCGCACAGCGTGTACGTTGCAGACACAGGTGTCAAAATACATCACTATGCAGATGACATCCAATTATATTTGAAGTTTACAGTAAATCTCTCCAACACTTTCCAACAAAATTACAAAAATGGATGAAGAAAATCTTCCTATTGGTAAATTAAAATAAAATAGAAAGTATGCTAACATCATCATGCTCCAAAAGCAAAGTGACGAAAGAATTACTCCCAGAACTCTACCTAAACAGTTTCACACCTCCCCTGCACCATTTGTGAAGTTGCTAGGATTTAACATCAACTTCAACCCATCTCATTACACAAATGAATCAACAAACTATACCATTTACATGAGTTTGGGAAACTAAACTACCTTTTCTAATGCAATCAGTTAAAATAGGCAGCACATTTTCCAATAATGTCAGGAACTGATTATGGCAACACAATCTTTAGAAGAAATTCCAGACAGCCATCTTGCTACCATCAAAGTACTATTTCATGCAACAGCAGATTAATTAACAACAAAAAGAAATGTGACCACATTATGCCAATTCTATGGAACCTCTATTGGTTTTCGCTGGAGCCTAAAATAAAACTCAAAATCAGCAGTGTGCCCAGGTTGTGTGCTTGTTTGTGATGTGTTAACAATGAAACTATCGTCAGAAACTGTCAAAAAATACATAAATCAGCTGTGACACTAATAAATCCATCCACCCAAGAAGATTGAACTACCTGGCCAACCTCTTGACATTCTATGGTGTATTAAAAGATTCCAGAGGCAAACACTGCCACTAATGCTGCCCAAGTTTAAAATAAAGCAAGCTCAGAACAGATCATTCACTGTAGATGCAACAAGCCTCTGAAGCTCTCTAGCATCCTACCTGAGACATCAACCAGAGTTACTCTCCTTCAGAAGGGGCTTAAATACTTTCCTACTCAAAAGATACTTAGATTAAGATCTATATCTAGGACTGTGCATCTATACCCACTACTCATTGGACTTATCCCATTAGTTCTTTCACTTGTCTTAACTAACACTCCAGCCACCATACATTTTTGCCCTCTTTATAGCATATCTGTTTTGGCCCATACCCCAATATCAGCTTTACAATCTCATTATTGTTATGAGTTTAGGTCATGCATTTCTTGTATGGTTTGTTAAAATTGTAAAGCTCCGGAAGGTGTGGTTGCGCTATATAAAAATGTCAAAGACATAAATAAATAAAATGATACCACTTTTTATACCCCTCCATTCCCTTTTCTTCTCCTGCAATCTTGTCATCCCCTTCATTTTGAATGAATTACATTACTAGCCATGTTTGTTGAACAGTATGTGTAGACCGACACAGTTTTATATAGCGCCAGCTTGACCCAAAGGTATCCGGTATCAGAGCGCTTTACACGAGCACCAGTTGCATTACATGAGAGCACATTCATTTTGGTTATGCACAGGGAGATTAAGTGATTTGCCCAGAATCACAGGATGTTGCGTGTCCTTACGATATTCGTATCCGGGTCCCCAGATTCGAGGTCGGCCGCCCTAGCCATTAGGCCAACTCCTCTCCCCAATTTGCCCTCAGCCACCAAGCTGCTCCTGTTGTCCAGCACCAAGCTGTACTTCACCAATCTATTCTGCTCAAAACGTTGCTGATATGGTATTGCAAATAAAAATCTGTTACATGATTGTGTCGACGTATCAAGCTTTTTAGTAGACAAGCTTTGTACTAAACAGGTCCCGACAGTCTCCTGTTTATTTGTGACGTTTCCTTTTTGGTTACAGTTTTAGGTTTTCTATATTGGTTTCTGAGATAAGATCCAAATGATGCAGTTTCTACATTTCTTCTGCTTATTTGTAGCACATGCATTTTTTCCAAAATATATTCCTGGGGACACAAAAAGACAAGGTTTGATGAGACAAGAGACAGTGTAAATACATACAATTCATTGAGGTGGTCCTACGATTCTATTTTTACAGCCATCACAAACGAATACTTTTGTAAATGCTTCCTTCAAAGGATACAACAGCGTCCAGGCAACACTGTCATGTAACAGTTTAATGGAAAAATTTAGTTGAATAACTAGTGTAACTGCTGAGACCTAAACTTACAGCCAAAAAAGTTAACAATACTAGGCTTATTTTTTTAAAGTGAATTTTGCATTCATTTTAGCAATAGTGTTGGAAGGCCATATGGTTACAAGAAAAATGCTTCCTGCACATAAACATTCTCAAATTCTGTTTTGTCACTTCTATGTGTGCTGCTTAATGCAGCACTCACAGAAGTAGCAAAACGGCATTTTCAAAAAATTCTTGTGTATGTGAAGGAAGGGGGACCTTACTGTACATAAACAATCATTGGCCTTTTGCTGTTTTCATGTGTGCTGCACAACGCAGCAAACATGAAAAGAGCAAAAACGAGGAGAAATGAAACATTTATTCCTCGTTGCGCCAGGGTAAGACCAGGTTTTCCCTTGTCTTAATTCTGGCGCTGCCTCTGAATTACAACTTCATTGTAAATAGGAGGCAGCGTCAGAATCAATGGGTGTTGTGGTGAAACCCCCACAGCAACACCCATTGCCCTCCCCTTTCACACAAAGCATAGTGTGAAAAGAGGCCTTAGTTATAAGGCAGCGTTAAGCCATGTTAAGTGGCTTAATGCTGCCTTGTAAATATGGCGAGGCCCCTATCACCATCACAACGTCTCTGAAAGGGACGTTGTGATGGAGATAGGTGCTTGTAAATATGCCCCCTACTGGTCACTGTCTGCATCTGTCCATCCGGCATCCCTTTTGAAGAGTTCCAGGGACACGTCCTCTTTTCATGGTGTAATCTAGGATTGAACTCTCCCTTAACTAGGTCCTCTTGGGATTTATCAGACCTCCATGCCTCTTCCCGGAGGGTACACAGGGAGCAAGCTGAATGTGCACCAATGCCTGCCACTTCTTTGCCACAGGGCATGCTTCGGTAATTGGGATTTCCTCACTTACACTGAGCTGCGCTCCCTTACGAATGAGGAAGCTCCCCCATTTCAATGTTCACCTTCTACCAGAACAATTGCACATTTGGTATTCCAGAATTAGGAGTGCAGCCCTTTCTGTGATACTAGTCTGAGCCCTCTGCAGAGCAAACATGGAGCACTTTTGTAATGTAGTCCCTACACTCTTTATTCTGGAGACACTACTACTAAGCAGTTTCCATTAATGAGTGTAATTTTGTTATTGGCATGACTTCACATAGTTGCACATCACATTGAAAGTGTAACTGATAATACAAAACTCATTTGATGACATAGTCCTACATTCAACAACATGTTCTAATTTGTACAAGTAAAACAAATTGGACATTATCCATGCAGGAGGATGGTAGCGTGTATTGTTAAAACTGCAAAGTAACGTAAAGGCAAGGTTGATAGGAAGCATCATGTTCACAATACACATATTTATATGCCTTAATTTCCATGACAGTTGATTTTGAGGATCACCATTCTAATAAAGGACTAGAGTGCTAACCTAGCTCGTTTACTGTGCCAAATCCTTGAGTAATACAGCAGGACAAGGCACCTTAAGAATATTTCCTTTTCCTGTGCAACATTTTGAATAGGTATGCGAAAATATTTGTAATCGCACTGCTACTAGTTCTAGAAAAGAAGAGGGCACCAAAATATTATTTTATCCATTGGTTCATCTTATAAAAATGCACTGTTTCCAATCTATGATCATTGTTGTAAACTGTGCATTCTTTTACGTATTAAAATGGTTAGCTCAGAAGTCATATAAGGACATAAGAGGAATGTTTGCAGTTACACAAAATGTTATATAGTTATGGATATTTGGTACTTTTATAACTCACAATGACCTATTGTATGGCACTGAAGCACATTTGGTAGTCCAGAGATGACTTTCCAAATGTTTCTGTTGTTTGGATGGTGGTGTTTTACTATCCGATCACTGCTGTTTGATTATGCATGTTTCTAAGCAATATTTCCTGTTGCTGATCTAAATGTGCTCCAAATTGGGTTAGTGGTGTTATGTAACGTGCTAAACCATGCTTTCAAACCAGAAACTTCCTTTGGGTTTAATAACCAGAGAAAGCACAATATTTATTGTTTACATGCCTGCTGCAGTATGTGTGCTCAGTGATGTACTGTGAAGTACAAATAGTTCCACAGCATGAACTAAGTATTATTTAAATGTTTACAAAGAGCACTGCAATAGGTTCAGTATCCTTGGGAATAAGCTAGAGAATGTGTAAACTAGTTGTTCTGAATTCATCCAGACAAGGACAACAATTTTTCATGAGCCCTGGCCATTGATTTTATCTTTTCAAAGTTACGTATTTTTTTCTGAGACCCTAGCATGCTCAAAGTGGTTTGCGTGATTAAATGTTCCATATTTGACTTTTATGTTCCATATTTTAAAATGAATGCCTTTTTAAGTAACTTTGAATGTAGTCATTATTGCGTATACATACAGATATATTTATTATCCATACATATATTTTTAAAGGTGTATCATTTGTTTACTTTTAAATCACAGGAAAAGCAATTTTGAAACCACTGCATATGTATGTAAAGAAGTGCAAATAAAAGATACTGAAAAGGAAATGTCAGTTGCAAAAAAGAAAAATCAAATGCGCAAACTGCAACTCTTTTCGAGAATCTGCCACCCATTTGCGGACAAGATTAAACTTCAGATCTATCTGCAAATATGCCTCATAATATCTAAAAATGGACACCAAGGCATTACAATAGGGAAATACAAAAACTCGAAAAGTTTTAAAATACAGGAGTTGAGCAACAGTTGATGAATAGTCTGAGACATATGCAGGAAGGAGATGTTGCACATAGGTAGGGTTCTGTCTCTTCAAGTATTCATAGCCCTTTAAAATCATATTTTTACATTAATGGGTAAACTACTTACTTCCCTCACATTTCAAGTTTACTTCAACAGTGGTTTGTATAGTAAAGCACCTAATTTCCCACATTGAATGCAGCTTGGTGCAAAGGAAGTGCTTACTTTGAACAACACTCTCTCCACCAACATCGTGTCCAGGGGTGCCTCATCTTTGCAATAAATAAAGAATGCTTACACTTTAGTTGTTGATTTGATCTCAGTGGTGAAGCTGCAGTATGACCCAGTTGGATCAGCTGACAAAAAGCCGCTGCTGCTTTTGGAGGTATAATTTTTCTTAGGATGTCATGAATTTTTCTGAGATGGATGAGCAAATAATATTACTGAACCTATAGAAAAATGTGTTCTCATGTCAGCATTCTTGATCACTGTCCACAAGTTCAAGGGAAAAATCATGAGAGATAACTCATTTTTCTCAAAGGAGTTGCTTCAAAGCCCAGAAGGTGATCAACAGTTTCACATCCAAATTCACCACCATTCCTAAAATGAGTGTGGCTTCACCAGAAAATCTGTGCTCACTTTTTTGTAAGCGTCTTGATGTAAGCCTAAAAAACTCCAATGGATTTCAACAGACACCTTATATTGCACAAGGAGAGATGTATGGTGGTGCCTAATCCCAAAAAACAATTAAATAGTTATGCTTCATACAAACGACTATGTAACTGCAAGAAAAAACACACAACCTACCATATGTATTTGAGGAGGACATTTCACACCTGTCAATGACTACCTCTGAGGGACCTCCCTGTTGGATAACTTTGCTTAGTACATATCAACAGAACCATTCGCAACACATCTAGACTTCAGATTTTTCCCAATATGTAATATATATAACTATAGCCAAACATTTCATGTTCCGCCACCCTCCGCTTACTCCATGTGCAGAATCAGCAAGCATGAACAACTATGAACGTCCCCATATATATACTCGATACACAATTTTTCATTGTGAAATCTGGCACCCACATTTCTTATTTTAACTAATAAATGTGGGTCTGGGCAACATGACACAGAATAATCCTTTATCCATTATCCACTGTTAAGAATACAAAGTGTGACAGGTTCATGGTGTGACATTGACTTTAGGTACACAGTTCTGGTTTACTATTTACCTTGATCATATCCAGTTTTCTCAACAAAGCAAGTTCCTCTAGAGGGCCGTAGTGGTGCATGTGACACTGCTCGGCGAGGTTGGTGACAGCCAGTAACAGTTGGCTCAGCTCTACACTCTGAAATGGTATTGGGAGAAATCAGATCAATGCTAGTGAACATCTGTTAATAGAGAAACTTCTGACAGACAACCTGGGCGCAAGACAGATAATCGGAAGCTTTGTGAATAGGAAATGACTATGGAGTGGGATACAATGTGTCTGATTACATGGTTTGCCCTTGCATCAGTGCAGTTTTGCACCGTCGTCTGTGTTACTGACACGTGCAAGAAGTAGTTGCACTGAATGACCAGTGCCTACGGTTAGTCAGTATAAATTCTGTGCAAAATTGCTCTTATGCAGTATATGTAAAGGGGCTCCACGTGCATGCTTTATACTGTGCAAAATATAACTGTGATATACATACTGACCATTGTGTAGACAAATCTGTACAACATGCCATACCAATGGCGCACTTTATGGTTGATAAATGTAATTGAAATAGTAATAATATTAAATGGTATGAGAACCCATTTCATAAAGAGAGTGTAACGTTTCCGAATTATTCCTCAATTTTCAATGGGAGATGAGTTTCTAAAAAAGAAAATAAGTATTTGAAGATTACGTGAAGTTTTGCACTGATGCAAACTTAGGAGCATTTTATAACAATTCTGCCCCTTGCATCAAATAAGGTATTAGGCAAAAAGGCTTTGCATTAAACTTGGACTAATTTATGTCAATCTTTATAGAGCAAAATGCAAAAAGAACTATTGATGGACAGAATGCAGAACAATGTCATACATTCACCCCAGTACAGAGATCTGGGCCTAAATCCATCGTTTTTTTGCTCACCATGCCATTCCAGTTTGGACCCAGCCATATGCAAATCAGTCTTGACCCTGTGCCCAATGGGAACAGTCGAGCCCGAAATGCCAGGCCAGGTCCTCCCTGGACTGGAAACAAGCATCCAAGGACTGGTTTCGGGGTTTCACCCCTCTTCAGCCAGGATAGCTTGATTTCAGTTGCATGGAGAGCATGGGACTCACGTCTGAGCATACCCGTCTCACTCGGGGTGACAAATGCAAAAAGAACTATTGATGGACAGAATGCATACCAATGTCATACATTCACCCCAGTACAGTGATCTGGGCCTAAATCCGTCGTTTTTTTGCTCACCAAGCCATTCCAGTCCTGCTGCTGCTTGGGTCTCCGGGCATTTTTACTATCTGATTTCAGACCTTTAGCAACACAGTTTTTCCTAATCTGTACTGAGCTGTCCAGGATCTGTACTGATTTGTACTGTACACAGTGGCGTAGCTAGACCCACTGCCACCTGGGGCAGACTCTAAGTTTGCTGCTGGTGGGGGTAAGAGCGGGGGGTGGGGTGGATGGCGAACGGCAGACGGCTTGTTCGGGGGGTGTGGCAGTAGACGGACGACTGTTATAAAATCTTTCCTCCTTTTAACTGGAAAAGAAATGACACAAATTTTAACACTGGGAAGTGAGAGAGACATTTCAGTTGATGAAATGGCATTGATGAGCAATGTTACATCAACGTTCTCCAATGTCCGCGCCGTTCCGCACATCAGAGTGCCATACTACCTCTTGTTTTCTTTGGTGAGCGACCAATTTCCTGACAGACATTGACAACAATAATGATGATGCTGGCCAATATTCGGAAAAGGGTTAAAAGGACCCTGGAGCTACATGAGAGAAAGTCACAGACACTCAATTTTTAGGTCTGGCCTTTGAAAAAAAGCTTTAGCTGTTCACTAGGCTATAGTTTTTCCAGACAAATCCCTCATAATATACATACACACATAGAGGGGCTTTTTGTCAGGTTGCTTCTTCCATTGTCCATTGAATCTTTAATAATAACATACATACATACTATACTATGCACTTCGGATACCCAGTTAGATGGTGAGTCATTCTCCTTCTCCTTTTTAGGTCTCCCCTACGCAGCGCGCATGCGCTGCATAGGAGGACCTTTAGCCGTCGTTCAGCTCTTTTTCAAAGCACATACTCATGCTTGTGGAGGCATACAGCTTGCGGGAGTGTGCAGCGGCGCGCCACAAGCACGAGTATGTGCTTTGAAAAAGAGCAGACTGCACGAGCACGTGCGCATCACTCCCGGGCTCACCTCTTGCTCCCTCTGTCTCTCACGCGCATTCCTTGTTTTTTTGTAACTTTCACTTTTGCCGCCGCTACACTGCATTCCTCACTTTCACTTTTGCCGCCGCTCCCCTTTCCACGTCGGTTGTTACTGCCTGTCTTAATCCTTTAGCAGATCCAACACCCTCTTTTACTGAAAGCAGTGCATTTTATTTTCATTCCTCGCTTTCAATTTTGCCGCGGCGTGGCTTATTTCCCTTTCCTTCAGCGGTCCTTGCAAGAAAGTTGAGTTAACAAGGCATCGTTTAGAAGCACCATTCCGCTTATGATTGATTGTGATTCGCACGTTTTATTGGCCCTTGCAAGACACTGCATATTATAAGTGCATGCTTGATAAGTGCCTGTTGCGTATTTAGCCCTACATTTATTTTTTTGCAGTTTTATACCCTGTGAACTTGCACACAAGTGCGATTCACTCGTTTTTCTGGCCATTGTGAGAAAATTATGTTTTTGGGTTAATAAGGCTTTCGCTTAGAAGCGCCATTCTGATTACAATTGATAGTGATTCACACGTTTTACTGGCATTTGCGAGATTATGAGTATTTTATGTGAATGTTTGATAAGTGCATGTTTCGTATTTAGCCCTACATCTAATTTTTTTATGTCGTTCTATATCTTGTGAGCTCGTTCACAAGGCATCGGAGCCACAGATTTTGTTTACACATCACTTTTATGACTAAGGGCTACACAGCATGACAGTATTGGCTTGCATGACTAAGTCGGTTTTCTCACTCTCCACAACACTTCAAGCTGAAGTGCAGTGACGTCAGCACATCAAACCTCACCCAACATCTTGTATATAGATTAGAATACACCCAAGACCAAATTCAACTATGCACTCTGAACGGGCACCCAAGAAACAGATGCAAATCGGAGCACTTTACGACCCAGTCAGGGGCTGAAGCACTATACATCACACTGCTTAAGTTGCAGCTGCTCTTTCAGACTCCTTTCCTCCCCCTGTAACATCACAGAACCCGCAGTCTTCAAGTTAAATTTGAGCTGCTTCCACATCAACTGACTTTTTATTTTCCACATGCTTCTTTTTTTGCATTACAAATCTCTCACCAGAGTTCACATAATATAAAACTAGCAACACGAGGAGGAGTTACATGCAACAATGCCAAGTCTGCTCTTCAGCAGAGCTTATGAATTTACAATTTAGAAGGGCACAGCAGTATGGTATTTCTTGCTTACACAAGAAGTAATTGTTTAAACTTTGCCTCCAACTTGCAGATCTTTTTCATAAACGCCTGAATACATTGTTAAGCTATTGTTCCTCTTGCCACATTCTAAAAGATTATCCCTGCATTCCGATATCTACTGCAACACTCTCATGATCGCTACCTACCATTTTCACCATCACCACTCACCACTTTCCCAACATCAACCACTGCCGTTTTATGAGTGATGCCCATCACTCTTACACCATTCACCAGTGCCACCATCGCTATCCATCAGATTCTCACACCAGGTTCACCATTGATATCCAACTAATGAACACAAAACGCACCAGTATCACCTACTGTTCTCTCTTTAAAGTAAATACAATTTAAACAAGCATTGGCATAGCCAATAGGTCTCGCCTTTGGGACCTTACATGTGTTTAATTATCCCGCACAACATCCTTGGTGCAACAACATCAACTGTTGCATGGATAAACACTTATAAGGTCCAAAAGACAAGACCTATTGGCTATGCCAATGTTTGTTAAAGTTGCTGCTAAACAGTTTTAGGTTGAATTGTAACATTCAAACTGACCGTCATCTCAATGCGCCGTAAGGTGATGAATTATTCTTGTCTCCTTTGCAAATAATAGTAAAAACAACACAACAATAAAGAAAAAAACACAACACAACTAAAATGCTTTTTATGTAAAAACTATAAAAATATATTGACCACAAGAACGAATGTTTTTACATTTTTTTAAACTTAATTTTAATTCTACCATCATATTTGTTAGAGGTTTCCTTATTCGGTGGAAAATGGCTGAAGTTGGTGGAACAGTATCTTGCAAAGGCAAAAGCGTTTGGGAGTGCATTGTCATTTCTTATTTATTATGACTGTTGTGACAGTGGCCTTGCATATTTCTCACGGACAGGAGCACACAGGTATTATACACAACCTGCATTCATGGTTATTTTACATCCCCTGTCCCTTACAGCGCCAAAGAGCTCTAAGTTTAAGTTACACTAAAAAACAACAACCAAAAACTCAGCATGCACATTGACTACCTTACCTGGTATCTGAAGTGGCCTTTGCTTATGCTGATTTTCAGTTCCCATTGTTTGTTTTTATCCTGCAGTTTTTCATATGCGGTTTGAAGTCGGGAAAGTTCACTGTTCATCATCTGTACGTAATTGAGAACGAGGGGCATTCAACAATGACTTTCATTTGCATCTTTTGATGCTTTCGCTAACAATGCTAGCAACAATGAAATATAGAATAACAAGGATTTTTCTGGGCACGTGCTGGAATTGTAGTAACTCAATAATGCATTAAAAGGGAGAACAAACCTCAAAACTAAACTGTACCTTGGTATCTATGATAGAGGGGGATATCGTTGCTCAGTCGCTGAGTCACCCTACAGACTAGACTGTATCAGTCTTTTTTACATTTCTGATATTTATCTTAAATCATGAGCTAAGCCCTAGCAGGGATGGCCGACCTCCGTACACACAATGTACAGCAAATGTTGATGATATCTATACAGCATATTCAAACTCTGTATTCACTTGAAGTCACTGGTATTCACTTGAAGTCACTGAAATAAAGGTGGTTTATGACAACTTTAAAAAGAAGAGATGTATTTAAATTAAAATATTTTCTATAAAAATATGTAGAAACAAATGAATTTCCATAATTTTGTAGAATGTGAATGCGCTAGTATATGTAATAAAATAAGAAATATTTGATTAAGTGATTACAATTTGCTCTAAAGGTTGGTAGATCCGTGATCCACATCTCAAAATAAAAATCAATTACTCTGCCAGAACTTCCTGATTCACTGATGTAGTCCCTATTGTCAATCGAGGATATCCAGTCCCTTACATATGAGAAGCAAATTAGTCAGAGTGCAGCTGGAAGTCTTATGGCATGAGACTATAGTGATGTTTGTGAGATAAAGAGGGTCACTTGCTGGGCCTGCTGCGTTTGGTCTAAGCTGGAGAAACACATTTATAATTGCCTCTGATGATAAAGAAGCAGCAAATCATTCAATGTATTGTTTCTTCCATGCGAAAGGAAATGGTGCTGTGGTTGGTTTTTCAAGAGGAGTAGCCATTCAAGAGACCAAGGTTTCCTGATGAGGATAGAAGGGGGATGAGAGCACCCTGCTTCACCGCTCAGCCAGTTCACCCCTTAGCATTATAGTAAATGCAGTTCACTTTGAATGCAACCTTGATTTTTTGAGGAAGTGTTTCATTAAGGTTGGTGCAGGTTAGTGTTGTGAATCTCTAGACACATGTGTTTCTGTATATTATCCTTCATCAGTAGAGATTAAAAAAACAAAATTCATCTGGGGTTGCTGAGAAAAGCTGTCACAATCCTCTCAGGTCTCGGTACGTCTCTCTGGCGCACAGGTGCATCTCCAAATGCTTGTCAGCTCAATGGCTCAAGGGAGCCTTTTCAAATGTAAGGGGGATGGGAATCCACTGCTTCACCTCCCAGCCAGGTTACCCCTTAGCAATATGGCAAATGCAGTTCACTTTGAATGCTTACTTGATTTTTTGAGGAAGTGTTTCACCAAGGTTGGTGCAAGTTAGTTCTGTGAACTAAATTTACTATAATGCTAAGGGGTGAATTGTGCTGGGAGGTGAAGCAGTGTGCTCCCATCCCCCTTCTGTTTGAAAAGGCTCCCTTGAGTCATTGAGCTGATCAGCTTTAGCACCTGTGAGAGGTCCCTTGAGTCATTGAGCTGACGAGCTTTTGGAGATGCACCTGTGAGAGGTACTGAAACCTGAAAGGATTGTGGCAGCTTGCCCAGCAACCTCAGATAAATTTCGGTTTTTTTCTCCACTGATGAAGGATCAATCAATCAAGGAATTTGTAAAGCGCACTACTTACCCGTGAGGGTCTCAAGGCGCTGAAGGGAGGGGGGAACCGCTACTGCTCAAAGAGCCAGGTCTTGAGATGTCTTCTGAAGGTGAGCAGGTCCTGGGTCTGCCGTAGGTGAGTGGGGAGGGTGTTCCAGGTCTTGGCAGCGAGGTAGGAGAATGATCTGCCGCCGGTGGTCTTTCGTTGGATGCGGGGGACGGCCACGAGGGCGAGGTTTGCTGAACGGAGCTGGCGGGTGCGGGTGTAGAAGTTGAGTCTGTCGTTCAGGTAGGCTGGTCCGGTGTTGTGGAGTGCTTTGTGTGTGTGGGTGAGGAGTTTGAAGGTGATCCTCTTGTCGACTGGGAGCCAGTGCAGGTCTTTCAGGTGGCGGGTGATGTGGCTGCGTCGGGGTACGTCGAGGATCAGACGTGTGGAGGCGTTTTGGATGCGTTGTAGTCTATGCAGGTGTTTGGCTGGGATTCCTGCGTAGAGTGTGTTGCCGTAGTCCAGCCTCCTGCTGACGAGGGCCTGTGTAACAGTTCTCCTTGTTTCGGACGGGATCCACTTGTAGATCCTGTGGAGCATGCGGAGGGTGTTGTAGCAGGAGGAGGAGATGGCGTTGATCTGCTTCGACATGGAGAGGGAGGAGTCGAGGACGATTCCGAGGTTGTGTACGTGGTCGGTAGGTGTGGGTGCCGTTCCCAGCATTGTAGGCCACCACGAGTCGTCCCAGGCCGAGGGGGTGGATCCGAGGATGAGGACCTCCGTCTTGCCCGAGTTCAGTTTCAGACGGCTGCTCTGCATCCATTCGGTGACGGCCTTCATTCCCTCGTGGAGGTTCGTTTTGGCGGTGTGCGGGTCCTTGGTGAGGGAGAGGATGAGCTGGGTGTCGTCGGCGTAGGAGATGATGTTGAGGTTGTGCTGACGGGCTACTTGTGCCAGGGGGGCATGTAGATGTTGAACAGCGTTGGGCTGAGTGATGATCCCTGGGGTACACCGCAGATGATGTCGGTGGCTTCGGATAGGAAGGGTGGGAGTCGGACTCTCTGGGTTCTGCCGGAGAGGAAGGATGTGGTCCAGCTGAGGGCTTTCTCATGGATCCCGGCTTCTTGAAGGCGTGTTTTTAGGGTGCGATGGCAGACCGTGTCGAAGGCGGACGAAAGGTCCAGGAGGATGAGGGCTGAAGTTTCGCCGTTGTCGAGTTGTCGCCTGATGTCGTCTGTGGCGGCGATGAGGGCTGTTTCAGTGCTGTGGTTTCGTCTGAACCTGGACTGGGACGGGTCCAGGATGTTGTTGTCTTCGAGGTGGCGGGTTAGTTGCGCGTTGACGATTTTCTCGATTACCTTCGTCGGGAACGGGAGGAGGGAGATGGGTCGGAAGTTCTTGAGGTCCTTGGGGTCCGCCTTGGGCTTCTTGAGGAGGGCGTTGATTTCGGCGTGCTTCCAGCTGTCCGGGAATGTGGCTGTCTCGAAGGAGGCGTTGATGACCTTCCGTAGTTGGGGTGCGATGGTTGTGTCGGCTTTGTTGAACACGTGGTGAGGGCAAGGGTCTGACGGTTATCCAGAGTGGATGGAGTTAATGACCTTGCGTGTTTCTTCGTCGTTGACGTTGGTCCAGGAGGTCAGGTGGTTGGTCCAGGTAGTGTTCGCGGGGGAGGAGTCTGGCGCGATCGGGTTGATAGGGATGTTGAAGCTGTTGTGGATGTCTGCTATCTTCTGGTGGAAGAAGGTTGCCAGAGCGTTGCACAGTTCTTGTGAAGGCGGGACGTCGTTGGCGTTGGGGTTGGAGAGTTCCTTCACGATGCTGAAGAGCTCTTTGCTGTTGTGTGCGTTGTTGTCCAGTCTGTTTTTGAAGGAGGATCTTTTGGCCATTCTGATGAGGTGGTGGTGTCTACGAGTGGCGTCCTTGTGGGCTGCGTGGCTATCAGGTGTGCGTTCATGGAGCCATTTCTTCTCCAGTTTCCGGCAGGCGCGTTTGGAGGTCTTTAGCTCGTCGGTGAACCAGGTGGCTTTCTTGCTGGCGTGGTTGATGGGGGTTTTCTGAGTGGTGCGAGGGTGTTGGCACAGTCTTCAATCCACTGTCTGAGGTTACGGGCTGCTGTGTCTGGGTTGGTGGAGGCCGCAGGTGGGTTCTGGGCGAGGGTGGAGGTCAGTTGGTCTTTGGTGACTTTGCTCCAGCAACGACGTGGGAGTTGTTGGGTGCGGTGGTACGTGGTTGGCTTCTTGAAGGTGAAGTGGATGCAGCGGTGGTCAGTCCAGTGGAGTTCGGTGGTGTGTTCGAAGGCGACGTGGGTGCCTGTGGAGAAGATGGGGTTCAGTGTGTGGCCGGCGGCGTGGGTGGGTGTGGTGATGAGCTGTCTGAGGCCGAGGTTTGCCAGGTTGTCGATCAGGGTGGTAGAGTTGGCATCGTTGTTGTTCTCGAGGTGGAAGTTCAGGTCCCCGAGGAGGATGTAGTCCGTGGAGGCGAGTGCATGGGTGCTGGTGAGGTCGGCGATGGAGTCGCTGAACGGCGCCCTGGGTCCCGGGGGTCTGTAGATGAGCGTTCCTCTGAGGGTGGTGTTGGAGTCGGTGTGGATTTGGAAGTGCAGGTGTTCGGCGGTCTTGAGGGTGTCTTCCGCGTGCGTGGAGACATTGAGGGTGGACTTGTGGACGATGCTATTCCTCCTCCGATTCCGTTGGTACGGTCTCTGCGGGTGATCTTGTAGCCGTCAGGGATGGCTATTGCGATGTCGGGCGCCGAGGAGTCGTTCCACCAGGTCTCGGTCAGGAAGGCCACGTCGGGGGCGGTGATGTCGAGCAGGTCCCAGAGCTCAACGGCGTGTCTGCGTGCGGAGCGGTTGTTGAGGAATATGCAGCGGAGGTGGTTGGGTCTGGTCTTTGGAGGTTTGCTGGCTCTGTCGCAGGTGAAGTTGCAGCTGCGGCAGGAGAAAGGTCCGTGGGTGCGCTTCGGGGTGGCCTGGAAGCAGCTGTGGTTTGGGCCGGTATTGAGTGCGTGGAGGGAGGCGGCGTCGTAGCGGTGTCTGGCGTAGTGGCATTCGTGGGGTCCAGGGGTTCTGGCGCTGGGCGCGGGCCAGGCGCGGACGGGCGCAGACGCCCTGCATTATGAGGGGGGACGAGGGAGGGAGGAGCAGCTGGGAGGGGGGAGCGGGACGAATCAGGACACAGGGGGGGCAGGGCCGCAGGGGAGGCAGCGGCGGGTAACGCGGGGCAGCGGGAGGGGGTGTGGAGGAATAAGGGGACGGGGCACAGAGGGGAGCAACAAACAGGCTAACAGAGCAAAGGGGGCGCAAGGGGCAACAGAGGGGGTCCAGTTAGCAACAGTAACAACAAAAAGGAATAAAAACGAGAACAAGTGGAAAAACAAAAAAAACTCACGGAGCACAATCAGACACACAGTCAGGGGCAGACAAGGATACTTACAAGCCCACCACTGGGCCACCAGGGATGAGGCACAGGCGGGAGCCTGCGGGTGGAGGAGGGCCTCGAACTCACGGCAGTAGTGGGGCAATGGACATCCAGAAACATATGTGTCTAGAGATTGACAGCTCTAACCTGCACAAACGTTGGTGAAACTGATGAGGATGTTTGGGTGGGGCAAGAGCCCAGGGTGCTGGTCCCTTTTCCGATTAACAAACGCTGGATTCCCAAATTAGTAATGCTAAAAATGGTCCATGTCGAAGTAGGAACCAGAGAAGGGCGTGAGACCTGAGCTCTTGTGTTGATCTGCTTCACTACCACCACTACTGCACCACACATATCTGAGTGTCATCTTCGCACATATAGTGAACCATGTGATGCATTTTCATGGTGTGGGTTACAGACTCACATCACTTTTGAAGGGGATCAGTGTGTGAGCTGAAGCCACAGAGAAGGGCAGTCATTTCAGAAAGGTAAGAGCCAGGATAGACTTACCGGCTGCAGTTTGTCAAAAAAGTATGAACCAGGATATGGAATTTTCATTGATAACTACGTGTGTTGTCCAACCTTTCTGCAGAACATAGCTGATGTGAGTACTGAAAGCCTTTTAGAGATATAGCAGAATCATAGCGCTGCCAACCTTGATCAAGGGTGACTAGCAGTTACTTTCTGAAGATCAACAATGCTGTTCCTCTCCCTTGTTGAAGTGGGAGCCCTGAGTATATTTAACCAGTGACAGGTTGCTGGTTCTTAGATGTGATGAGCCTTATTTAATCCCTACCATTTCCAGTGCCTTTTATGGTGCAGGGAAGGCCAGATATATGGCAGTAGATGGGAAGGATTTCTTGATCCAAATCTATTTTTTTAGGAGAGGCATAATGATGACATGTTTGAGTTTGTGAGGTACATTGCCTGACGACAGCAAAGCAATTTGTCAAGTTGGGAATGATGAGGGACAAAAAGAGAAGGCATTGCAGATGTCAGTTTGTTGCAATACTTTCTTGAAAGATGACAGAATTGAGATGACATTGGTTTCGTAACCCAGGTCAAATGATGGAGTAAGATTTCTGGCTCCATTATGTCTGGACCATGGTGTGTGTGGAAAAACGAAGGGTCTTCTTATGTCTGAGGTTTCACAGCTTAAAAGCTTTGAGGTTGTATTGCTCAATTGGGTATTAGGATGTGTGGCACACTGGCATACTGAAAGTACCATAGCAGTCTCCAAGTAAAATGACTGCTTGTTCTATCAGGACTAGGGGATCTGCTCAATCATGCACTCTGAAGTTTCTCCATTGTGAAAGTAGACACATTTGGCGGCTGGCTCTGCACTAGTTTGCAAACCGTAGTTGAGGCTTGCTAAGTTGCAATAAGGTTTCATCTACTGAAAGGCTTTTTTCAATGTAGTCAGAAGCCATCACAGTGTTTAAGAGATTTTGTGAGCCAGGTCCTTTTGTATCCTGCAACTGTACTGCATCAGGATTCTTGTCTTTTAGATGCTGGATGTATTTAGCAACCAGAAGACCACCCCTCCCGAGCATTTGACAGACATACAGTGACTTCTGCAATGGAAGGTCACCCACTTTCTGCCATATAATTTTGCAAATAGTGGTCCGCTCTCGTATGGTAGTGGTTTATCCTTGTCATTTATTTGATGTATAACATATATCTGGTCTCCTTCTCTTGACATCTGATAAACTTGGCTTTGGTGAGATCTTCAACCAATATATGTTTCTGTTATCCCAACATTATGGAATGATTTATGATTTATGTCAATAAATTCCGGGCGTTGGAAAGTGCTATCAATATTTGACTATCCACTCATAATCGATGACTGTAACATGTGGGAAGATCTGGTCCCTGACACACTCATTACAGATTACAGTTTAAATATTCCAGTGTATGGCATTTCTTTTCAACATAAGACTGCAGAGCACATTACTAATAAAACACATATAAGATTGGGTTCCACAAAGAACATTATTGTGACAGATATTTACACTAGGAACTTCCAACTGATAGCAACTAACTTAAGACCATCTTAGATATGCTTCCAAAACTTTAAGCCTGCAGTCAGTGATCAAAGATAATTTAGCCCCCTGACAACACCAAAGAAAACTGAAAAGAACACTGTAGCAGAGCTTGCTTACTGCACAATTTACTATACATTTTCTGAAAACCTTAATGCGTTGTGTGACTCTAGGAACAAAGTCGACAACAACACTTGGAATTTAGCCCCTAAAGAATGTAGAATTCCCACTGAAAATGCAACAGAAAACTATTGCTCTGTATCTGTTGCCACAGTAAACAATTGTAATCTTAATTTTGAGTCTTTGAGAAAATATATATCTCTTTTTTAGTTCAACATTTCTACGTGACACATATGTTATAGTTCCAACTCAAAATAAGATCTAACCCATGCCATATCAAAGAAGCCAAATATGTTACCTCCACAATACTCCCTCCCGGAACTAGCATCTTCCCTCACTGGTGTCAAAGTGTCAGCAGCTAATATAAACGAGTTTTATCAAAACCAGTAGGTTTAGGTTGTCTGTGACAAAACATGAAAACACTTGTATGCAGAGAAGATGTTTCCACGCTATGGTACATCAAGCCAGAACTACTGGCTTTGTCAATCCTTAGTAGTGATGGTGGTATTAGTGGTGTAGGTGGAATTGTATTAGTGGTGGTGGTGGTATTGGTAACATTTGTGATGCTTGTGGTATCATTGGAGATATAGCTAGAGATAGTAGTGTTGATAGTATTGCTATTGTGATGGTGTTATTGGTGGAGCGATAGTGTGGTACTGGCGGTGGTGGCACTGTTGGTGTTATTGGTGGTGGTCATATTCGCACTATAGGTGGTTATATTGGTGGTATTGACAGTGGCGGTGTAGGTGGTAGTAGTATTTGGGGTAGTATTGTTTTTAGTGGTACTTTTGGTGCTGGTGGTATTGGTGGAGCCTTTGCTGGTGGGTTGCTGAAAGGAAATTCTATTTTTAAAGTGGAGACTGATGCCCAAAGGCTTCATGGTGCTAAAGGGTAGAAACTGTCTGTCAGGGGGTTCAGTCAAAGACATAAGCCTTTACACTTCTGGAATGCAAGGTAACATTCAGCTTAGTGAAGGGACAGTGGTCAGGCATTTCAGTGAGAGGAAGTAATCATGGAGGATGTCCACACACCGTCGCTGACTTTTTTAAAATGAGGAACTGAAAGCAGAGGCTAAACGAATTTCCTGGTTGGGGGCATATCTCTGAGGGGGATAGTAAATGAGCTGCCAGATAAAGGAACTTAAATTTAATTTGGCTCGCAATTTCCAACCACTGAACATTTCAACAGGCAAATGAGACCCTGTTAAACCTTCTAAGATGGGGACCAGCCTGACTGTTAAGAATGCAGGTACAGAACTGAACAGTGATTTGGGGAAGTGCTGTTTTTAATAATCTTAACTGAAGGTTGCAAACTGATCCTACCACATAAATCTGAGGGATTAACTTAAAATCATTTTGAAGACAGAATTTATATTCTACCATAGGTAGAGAGTGCAACCCCTAATCAGACCGCCCACAATTTGCATGTGACTTCCTGAGATTTCTGTGCAAGCATGGGCACTGAGGGCCTCATGTAGGTAGCCATATACCGGTCGGTAACGGCCGATTTTCGGTAATTATACCGTTACCGACCGGTATATTGGCTATTGGTATGTAGGGGGTCAATTTCTGAAATCGGAATTTACCGAATCGGTAAAACTACCGAATCGGTAAAATTACCGAATCGGTAACGTTACCGATGTGGTAATTTTACCGATTCGGTAATTTTACCGAATCGGTAAATTCCGATTTCAGAAATGATATGTAGGGGGAGTGTGTGTGTGTGTTTATGAGTCGGTATTTACCACCAACTTTTAGTTGGTGGTAAATAATTAATGTATGTGTGTATGCATTTGGAAGCGCGTAGCAGTGTGCAATGTGGCATACATACATGCCCTTAGGGCATGTATGTGTGCCACATGTGCACACATGGCCGAATCAGGGGGGCAACAGGGTGTCAATGTGACACCCTGCCACCCTTGCATTTTCTCCACCATTACCGAATCGGTATTTACCGATTCGGTAATGAGGCATACCTTCCCCTCAATGGGAAGGTATGCCTCATTACCGAATCGGTAAATACCGATTCGGTAATTACCGAATTGTAACGAATCGGTAAAAAATACCGACTCATTACCTACATACGAGTTACCACTTCTAAAATACCGATTCTGTATCGTTCGGTATTTTAGAAGTGGTAACTGGTATGCTACCTACATGAGGCCCTTAGTCATGGCGGATTCAGGCATGAATACGTTTTTATTCCTCCCGAAGTAAACTGTGAAAAGGCAGGAGTTGATGATGTCACAAATGTCCTCATTTGGTTTATCAAATATGAGAATTATTTGCATGTCATTGGCAAAAGAAATTACTTTGAAGCAAGGGGCCTGTAAACTTGTTGCCATGTGCAGAAGATAGCTATTAGAAACAATTGGGGAGACAGAGGAGTCCTTATTCTTGGCAGTATTATTGATAGTATTAGTTTGTTTTTTATTTTATTTTTTATTGAGCAGAGCATTAAGTACAAGATGTACATAAGAATCATTCTTGAAATCATTAATACGATAACTTCTTTATTTCATGACAACATTTTTAAGAATATGACTGTAGCAGCTAATAGCATCAACAATGATTTCATCAAAATGACAATGTGCAAATACCTGCAATAAAGTGCAACAGTAATAAAAAAAAGTGCTAATGCTTCTAAAGTACAATGGCAGAAAAAAAGTGCTAGTGCTACTAAAGTGCAACAGCAAAAAGTGCTAGTGCTCTTAACCACGATAACTGCTACGGTTTTATCATTAATATCAAGTATTAATTTCCCTCCTTAAGTTTTTCTAAATTGCTAAAAAAAACTTCCAGTTCTTTTCAAGTTGTTTTTCTAGCTCCCACCGGTTTTGCATATGCTTCTTCAAAATTCCGTGTCCTCATTTTACTAAACCATTTTAAATGAGAGGGAACGTCACTAGATTTCCAATTCTGAAGAATTAAGGAACGGGCTACAGTACAAGAGATAAATAAGAAAACTTCTTCAGCCTTAGTTAGCATAGTTCTATCCCTATATAATCCGAACAAAGTGGCCTCGGCCTCAGGCTGGACTCTCTTCCCTATTGCCAACTATATGTCGGCAACAATTGCTTCCCAAGAGGGCACTAACCGTGGGCAAGTAAAGAAAATGTGATGCTACCCACCCGCTCCATTGGCCTGACAGTGAAAACATTTGTTTTCAACCTCCGAATATCTTTTTTCCATAGCTGCCGGGGTCATGTAGGAGAGCCATCGTGATAAAAAGGCCATCCTTTTCAAATTGGCCGCATGCAGGGATTTACTTCCTAAATGGGATATGACTTCCCAATCCCTACGAGAGAAGATACATTGTGTCTCACAACCTATTTTAGCCAAATGAGTCTCTATCAGAGGTACTTGTCCCTGACGATGTAACAATCGGTACCAATTCCCTACACCCTTGACTTTGGCCCCATAAAGTGCTACCACAAGTTCATTTGGAATATCAAAAATGCCACTGATATTTTTTTTTAAATGAACAATTTGCAAATATTCAAAAAAGGCAGGTCTTCCCAGGTGATCACCCTATTCTGAATACCGAAATGTCTTAGCTCCTGTAGCCCGCAATCTTCCCAATTGGTTAGATGACTTTCTCGAAAATGGAGGCCGAGGCTAGTACATTTTCTTAATCTCAAATATCGCAGACCCGAGGAGTCCGTTTTTAAAAAAAAAGACTGACGTCTAAAAGAATATTACTTTAAACTGTTTTTTTTGTGGAAGTTTGGAGGTTTTTAAAAACACTCGAATTAGAGAATTAATTTCTTGTAGCATTTTATCCAAGAAGAAGCTATCACGATTACATTTAGATCCTATCAAGCCCGCCACTATATCCTTGAATGCGGCCTCATAATATGTTCTTAAATGAGGTAAAGCTAAACCCCCTTGTGTGGGGGGGTAATTGCACCACAGTCAACTTCACCCTGGATATTTTCTTTCCCCAAACAAATCCTCTAAGCAGTGTTTCCATTTCTTTAAAAAAAGACAAGTTAACTTTTATAGGGACATTGCTAAAAAGAAATATAAGCAGCGGGAGTATAGACATTTTAATTAATGAAACTCTACCGATTAATGATAGAGGGAGTTAAAGCCATTGATCCAAAAGTTTCTTGATTTTATCTTTCATTCTTATATAATTCAGTTTATACAACTGTTGGTATTGCCTGGATACATATATCCTGAGATATCTAATTGGATAGTATTAGTTGAAGTGGTATTAGTGGTGGTAGCGGTGGTGGTTTTATTGGTGGCTGTATCGATAGTATTGGTGATGTTATTGGTAGTAGAAGTATTAATGATATTGCTGGTATTATTGTTGGTGGTAGCATTGGTGGTAGCATTACTAGTGGTGGTATTGATGGTGTCATTTGTGATATTGGTGTAGATGCTTTTGCTGGTGGTATTGTAGTGTAGTACCTATTTCCCTAATAGGCTCTGCACACTGGAATAATATACCCTATAAATTTGGCATAGGATTGAGGTCAGTATGTCCCTATCAAGTATATTAAACTTAATTAATTTGTACCAGCTAACTCAGAGGCCACGAGGGAGGTGTGCCTATCGAGACCGGACATCGACCTGGGAAGGGAGTCGCTGGTGTCTTGCCTACCTGTGCCTTCACCTTGCACCGCTGGTGCTCTGCTGGTGCGCTTCCCCGCCGCCGCCGCCGCTAGACCACCTCGCGGCCCGGTGTGGGGAGACTACTGCTCCCAGGCGCCTTAGCGCCACAGACGTCATCAAAGCGCCCGGAGGCGTTTAAAAGTCAGTCGCTCCCTCGGTGGAGCGGGAGGTGTGCCTATCGAGACCGGACATCGACCTGGGAAGGGAGTCGCTGGTGTCTTGCCTACCTGTGCCTTCACCTTGCACCGCTGGTGCTCTGCTGGTGCGCTTCCCCGCCGCCGCTAGACCACCTCGCGGCCCGGTGTGGGGAGACTACTGCTCCCAGGCGCCTTAGCGCCACAGACGTCATCAAAGCGCCCGGAGGCGTTTAAAAGTCAGTCGCTCCCTCGGTGGAGCGGGAGGTGTGCCTATCGAGACCGGACATCGACCTGGGAAGGGAGTCGCTGGTGTCTTGCCTACCTGTGCCTTCACCTTGCACCGCTGGTGCTCTGCTGGTGTGCTTCCCCGCCGCCGCCGCCGCTAGACCACCTCGCGGCCCGGTGTGGGGAGACTACTGCTCCCAGGCGCCTTAGCGCCACAGACGTCATCAAAGCGCCCGGAGGCGTTTAAAAGTCAGTCGCTCCCTCGGTGGAGCGGGAGGTGTGCCTATCGAGACCGGACATCGACCTGGGAAGGGAGTCGCTGGTGTCTTGCCTACCTGTGCCTTCACCTTGCACCGCTGGTGCTCTGCTGGTGTGCTTCCCCGCCGCCGCCACCGCTAGACCACCTCGCGGCCCGGTGTGGGGAGACTACTGCTCCCAGGCGCCTTAGCGCCACAGACGTCATCAAAGCGCCCGGAGGCGTTTAAAAGTCAGTCGCTCCCTCGGTGGAGCGGGAGGTGTGCCTATCGAGACCGGACATCGACCTGGGAAGGGAGTCGCTGGTGTCTTGCCTACCTGTGCCTTCACCTTGCACCGCTGGTGCTCTGCTGGTGCGCTTCCCCTCCGCCGCCGCCGCTAGACCACCTCGCGGCCCGGTGTGGGGAGACTACTGCTCCCAGGCGCCTTAGCGCCACAGACGTCATCAAAGCGCCCGGAGGCGTTTAAAAGTCAGTCGCTCCCTCGGTGGAGCGGGAGGTGTGCCTATCGAGACCGGACATCGACCTGGGAAGGGAGTCGCTGGTGTCTTGCCTACCTGTGCCTTCACCTTGCACCGCTGGTGCTCTGCTGGTGCGCTTCCCCGCCGCCGCCGCCGCTAGACCACCTCGCGGCCCGGTGTGGGGAGACTACTGCTCCCAGGCGCCTTAGCGCCACAGACGTCATCAAAGCGCCCGGAGGCGTTTAAAAGTCAGTCGCTCCCTCGGTGGAGCGGGAGGTGTGCCTATCGAGACCGGACATCGACCTGGGAAGGGAGTCGCTGGTGTCTTGCCTACCTGTGCCTTCACCTTGCACCGCTGGTGCTCTGCTGGTGTGCTTCCCCGCCGCCGCTAGACCACCTCGCGGCCCGGTGTGGGGAGACTACTGCTCCCAGGCGCCTTAGCGCCACAGACGTCATCAAAGCGCCCGGAGGCGTTTAAAAGTCAGTCGCTCCCTCCGCGTCGCGGGATCGCGCGCGGGTCGGCGCCGGGAGAAGCCCGGGACAAGGGCGGGCCCTCTGTGGCCCTCAGAGGACCGATTGAGGCCGGGACGGGCCACCTCACTAACGTGTAAGACATTATAAGACTATATAAGTAATCACACGGTGTGGGCGATCTGCCTATCCCATGGTATATTGTTTGTGTTGTATTGGTTTTAACCTGTTCATTTTTGGCTATTTGGTATCATCATATGTGTTGGTGTTGCCACATTGTGCGATAGTTTAATTTAAGTTTTAAGATTTTCCAGGGGTTTGCCTATTATGGCCAAAGCTTTAGCAAGCAGTAAATCCTTGACTACGTCAACATTAGATAACTACTTAGTTAAAGTAGTCACCAAAATTAATAGCGATAGGCGTAAATCCTTAGGCCAGGGTTCAAATTCAATGACTACTAGCCCTCTCTTAAATAACACAGTCACCATATCCTCCCCCCCATCTCATGCTATGAACTGTTCAAATGAGAATAATGACTTGGGAACCTTGGGTGATCAACTCCCTATTGAACAAGAATTACATGAAGTAAATAGGGATTTAGTGATTGATATTAATGAGGCCCTAGAAGACTCTCCGGACCTGTCTACCCAGAGAGTGCTAAGATCTCGTAAACGCACTCAATTGAAACAGGGTTGCGCACGAAGTTCTCATAAAAAGACGGGTTCTGCTTCATCAAATCGGGCTACCAAGGACTTAGCCATTCCTAATAATCCCATGGCCAAAATAGACTCTCATCAATTTGATTCCTTGGTAGGTCTTTTAGAGTCCAAAATCTTGAAAATTGTTGAACCCTTAGTAACCAAGATTGGCGAGTTATCTGTTGAGATCGAAGGCTTACGTAATCTTTTGGCACTTAACAATAAACCCTCTGGGAATATGTGCAGAGTAGCTGAGGGTCTATCTGCATCTGCCGATACCTCTAAGTCCCCAAAGGTTACTCCAAACTGTGCAGATCCACTGGTTGTTGAACCCACGACAAATGTGAACAACATTTTACCTCCTGAAAGTTGTCCAAGTAGTAATAATGCAACGGCAAGCACACATTCAGGAGGAGCAAAACCAGATTTACCCCCTGATTGCGCCCCATTTGTCGTAGTGTTAACAAACGTACCCCCCTTGAAGGATGTTGCCCAGAAAATTAACCCAGAAACCCACGAATCCCTTAAAAATAAATCAGTTTCGTGGTTAAATAAGCACTATGGTTTTCCAGTACATTTAGCCCACCTGATAATAACAACGAGAAGAGTTTCCTGGGTAGGGCGCTCTCGTAAGACCATAAAGGGGGACTGTGTTGTAATAAATTTTAGAAATCCCTTCATAGTGAATAACATCTTATCAAAAGCTACTTTGCTCCCTCACACTGTTGAGGGTATTACCCTTCGCTCACTGGGTTATTTCTACAAACAACAGACAAATTTACCCCATAGAGCTCCGTTGGAGGGCAGAGTACGTTATCCTGAAGGTCAGTTTCCTCAAGGTCTTGTTACTTTCAATCGTTTTCAGGCTTTGAGTAACTTAGATTCCAATGACTGACTGCACCATGTTGGGGCTACTTCTAGACTTACTAGGGAAAGTTTATTCTCTATAGGGGAAGAGGACATGGTTTCTAGCGGAAGTGTGCCAGGTACAAGTATAGAGGGTACCCAAAATGTTATGATTGCGATGGGGAATGTCATTGATGAAAGAGTGGATGATATTGTCGCTGCCCCTCGGATGCCCTCAGGTACAAGTGTCCTTAGTTGGAATATAGCTGGCCTCAACAGCAAAGCACATGATCCCACCTGGAGGGACTGTTTATTAGGCCACGAAATTATTGGTTTACAAGAAACTTGGGACACTGAAAATACCTTTTTGCTGGATGGGTTTTCTGCTTTTTGGTCACCTGCGGTGGCCTCTTGTAGGGGGAGGGCTAAAGGCGGGCTTTTAACTCTCATCTCATTGACTATTGAGGGTAAATACAGTAAAGTGGAGACAGGCTTGCCTTATTGTCTTGGAGTAGAAATTCAATCAAACTCTAATGGGATTTGGCTCATTGTAAATTTTTATAATTCATTTATTAAGAGCACGCCAAATGAACACTTACTCAGTCTATATGATTTTCTGCAAATGTATAATGAATCTTGCAAAAATCCTTATTCGGTTATTGTGCTTGGGGATTTTAATGTTCATTGTTGTTTTAACAATTGTTTTATATGGGACAGTTTAGGTCCACCTAATCAAGGAAATATACATTTTGATCACACACCACAGGGGATGTTTCTAGATGAGCTCCTTGTTGGGAATTCCTTGGTCCATCCCGTCAATTACATTAATGACATCCCGACCTACAAAGGAAGTGGCTTAGGTTCCACCATTGACTACATTTTTGTCACTTCTAATTTAGCTGATAATGTAAGTCAATACAAGGTAAAATGGTCTGTTTATAGTGATCATAATCCTGTCCAGTTAATTCTGACTGATGATTTTAAGAAAAGAGAATCTGATAATCCTACTGTCAGAACACTGGACATAAGGCCAACTGACCAAACACGCCGCCTGAAATGGTGTCAGCTGGTCCCAAAGGATTTTATTGAAAACTTGTGGGGAACGGTTGGGGATGAAATACATTTGTGTTTGCAAGACGGGATTTTTAGTGATGCAGTTCTGACAGCTTATGACAAAATTTGCTGTCAGGTAAATAGTGACCTTAAAAAAGTATGTAAGGTTAAACCCAAAATTGGGGAGAAATGGTTTGACCACAGCTGCTCATCTGCCCAACGGAAGTTAATGACAGCTCTGAAAGCGGTCCCACTAGATAGAGCAGAAATTGCCATTTGTAGGAAGGCCTATAAAATGGCTCAGAATAAGCGCAAAAATGAAATCAGGGATGAGGCATGGAATGAACTCCTGTCCATAGATGTTATCAAAAACAGTGCTAAATTTTGGTTTATAGTTAACAAGCCCTTTTTTAATGGTAAAAGTAACAATGAGCTTGAATGCGGTATCCAAGAGGACAAATGGTATACCCATTTTAAACAGGTGTATGATGGAGATGGTCCGAGGGTGGGGTCCTCATTTAACCCTGAGAATTATACCTTGTCTTTCACAGAACTAGAGGTCACAAATGCAATCTTGCAAATGACAAGTAATAAGGCGCCGGGACCTGATGGAGTCCCGGCTGACCTCTTTAAATCAGATATAAAACTCTGGTCCAAAATCCTATTTAATGTTTTCACAAATGCTTGTCAACTGGGCCTTCCGTCGACATGGGCGAAATCCGTCATCATTCCTATTTTTAAAAAGGGGGATAGAGGCGACCCGAGCTGTTACCGTCCAATCTCCCTCATAGATTCTTCTGTGAAAGTATTGGGGAGGGTGGTCCTTGCCCAACTGAATGGTTGGCTAGAGGAATCAGGTAAACTCTCTAAGGTCCAGTATGGCTTTAGAAAAGGGATGGGTACCACAGACCAATGTTTAAATTTACAACTATTAATTGGTAAATACAGGGTGGCCAAGAAGGGAACCTTGTTGGTTGCCTTCATGGATTTGTCATCGGCCTTCGACCGGGTAAATAGATCAAAACTGTGGCCCCTGCTCCTAGCACTTGGAGTAGACAAAGACATCGTCCACTTCTTAGCGGATCTACATAGAGAGTTAATAGCAACAGTTCGTTACGATCAAAGGGGTAATTGCACAAAAGATATACCCATATCAAATGGGGTTAGGCAGGGGTGCATTTTGGCACCTCTCCTTTTTACATTGTATATAAATGAACTAGATAATACCCTTATTGCCTCATGTAATGATATCCCTCGTGCAGGGAAATGTTTAATTCCTGCTCTTTTATATGCTGACGACGCCGCCCTAATTGCTAGAACGGGAGTGGGTCTTCAGCTACTGCTTAATTCATTTGCTGATTTTATGAAGGCTTTGGACTTATCTGTTAACTTTGTTAAATCACATGTCATGGTTATCGGCCCTAAATCCGCTAAATCTAAAACCTTTTTATGTGGGGGTCATCAATTATCCAGGGTATCTTCTTTTCCTTATGTGGGTGTTCTTTTTGATGATCGAGATTCTTGGGTAACCCAAATTACGGCAAAAAAGATTGTGTTTTCAAGAGCAACCGTGGGTGTTCTGGGTTTCGCCAGAAAGCTAGGTGCCAGACCAATGAAGGCCCTTATCCAGGTTTATAAAGCTAAGTGTCTCTCCATAGCTTTGTACGGAGCTGAGATTTGGGGCATTAAAAATGCTAAAAGCATTCAGATTGTTGAGGATAGATTTTTAAAAAACCTCCTCTCAGTCCCGATCTCAACTGCTAATTATATTGTTCATCAGGAACTTGGAATCGGTTTTCTAGAAGACAGTATTGCCCTGGCCCCGATGCTGAAATGGATCAGCATTTGGCTTAACCCGGATTTACACCTGAATCACATAATTTTGAGAGACTGTATGTCGCTAGATCATGGGCTACATATACCCTGGTTGAAATATATTCGGAACCTGGCTATTAAGCTTGGTAGACCTGAATTGTTTCATTCTCCTGAGACCCTGGTAAAAGGTGACATTAAATGGTGTAAAGAAACTCATATGTACATATCTACCTCGGTAAGGGAAGAGGAGGAGCTGGTTAAGTGCACCGTTAGGGCCCACCAGCTTTGTAAAACAACATCCACCATGGAACCTTATCTTGGATTTGTTACAAATGCAAATCACCGTTTCCTTCTAACTAGATTTAGATTGAATCAATTACATCTACTGATTGGAGCTAAGAAAGGTTGGAAAAGGGCGTTGGACCTTGGCCCTTGTTCTTGTGATAATTTTTCCCCCCAGGATATGATACACTTTTTCTTTTTCTGTGAGCACTTTATTGATATTAGGAAACGTTTTTTAATCCCTATATTAAGAGACAAAGGCTTTGTTCAAGTCAGACCTGCTTTCTTGTATCTTCAGTTGTTAAACAATGTTTGGGAAACTTTTAATATTGCAAATTTTTTGACTGTGGTTATTCGCTCCTTGAAGAAATGAACTGTACCCTTTTAATGTTTTTTAATTGGACACGTTGCTCTGTTAAATCTATCTGTGTCAATGTGTTTCTTTTTAGGTATGGTAATCTACCAAAATGAACTTTGTCTTTTTAATATGTATTTATTGTAGTATGCTTTTATGGTTTGCACTTAAACCGAATAAAGACTTTATGACTGACTGACTGGTAGTAGAAGTATTAGTGATATTGCTGGTATTATTGTTGGTGGTAGCATTGGTGGTAGCATTACTAGTGGTGGTATTGATGGTGTCATTTGTGATATTGGTGTAGATGCTTTTGCTGGTGGTATTGTAGTGTAGTACCTATTTCCCTAATAGGCTCTGCACACTGGAATAATATACCCTATAAATTTGGCATAGGATTGAGGTCAGTATGTCCCTATCAAGTATATTAAACTTAATTAATTTGTACCAGCTAACTCAGAGGCCACGAGAAACTTCTTGTAAACAAGAAGGGATTAGTTTCTGCCAACCGCATAAACATGACAACTTTGTTTCCCTTTAGAATCAGAACACTCTCAGTTTGTGGAATTAGTAGCATTAGTAGTGGTGGTATTGTTGGTGTGTTATTGGTGGTGAACCTGTTGGTGTAGTATTGGTGGTGATGTTAGTTATGGTGGTGGTGCTATTGGTGGCTGTATTGGTAATATTGATGATGGTGGTATTATTGGTGTGTTAGTGGTGGTGACCCTGGGGGTGTAATATTGGTGGTATTAATGGTAATAGGGATGCTATTGGTAATATAATTTTAATTGTATTTACATAGTGCTTACTAACCCTTGACGAGACGTTGAAGTGCTTTTCGGCGCGTAGCATGCTACTCCAAACCCAAAAAGGTTTAGTGCTGAATTAGTATAGGGAAATATGAATTGACTCGAGCAATGAACATGTTAGCCTGTTAGTTGAATTAAAAAGGAGAATGGAGGGATAGAAGAGGAAGAGTCTAGAAAGAGATTATTGGGAGATCATAGTAGTAGGAGGATGTTAGGGGTGAGTAAAGGAGAGATGGAGGAGGGAAGAGTCTCTAGAAATAAATGAGGGAGATCATAGTAGTAAAATGAGGTGTCAGATGAGTGTAAGGAGGAATACACGAGGGAAGAATTTAGAATGGGATGTTTGGGAGATCTTAGTAGTAAAATGAGGTTTGGGGTAATGCAAGGAGGAATAGAGGAGAGAAAAGTCTAGAAAGGATCATTTTGGATATCATCCTAGTAGAATGAAGTTTGGAATGAGTCAGAGAGTGGAGGTAGAGTATATATTGAGAGAGGTATAGGGTTAAAGATAAGGAAATGAATTGGAGAGACTCATGTGTGATTTTTACAGTACGAATGAAGCAATAATTATATAGATATATAAATACATGGAAGGTATGCTCACATAAGGAAGGTAAAATATCAAGATGTAAGTTGTATATAATTAACTCACACTTTCAAGTGTTACTGTACTTTAAGCTAATTTATTTGTGTGTGTTTTTTTCTTTTTCGATAATTCAATAGTGAAGCAACTGTAGATAAATAGTTATGATAAAATTTACATATTGTGATAGATAAATAAACAGGGAACCCTAAGCATCTAATCAAAGAACTTATATTAAAACTATGCAGTGGCCTATATGCATGTTAAGAATAGAATAATATAACCATAACTAATATTTACATTTATTAAGCAGACCTAGAGAATATCTTTATATTTATAAACATAATTGTTATACATATTTATACAAAGAAATACACATATCTAGATACATACATATAATTAAATGAAATGATTACATACACAGGGATGTGTCGTACATTTGTGTTTGAGCATTGTGGTTATGAAGGGAAGAGTCAAATCTTGAGTATTCTTTTAAGGATAAGATAGTTATCCATGGATCTTATGTTTAGGGGTAGTAATTTCCATAGTTTGGCAACTTGAACAGTGAAGAATGTGCCACTTATGGGTTTTGTCTTGTATGGTGGGATTTTGAGGTAAGGTGCAAATCTGGAGTGGAGGTTCCTCTGCTGAATGTATTTAGTGATGTTATTCCTGATGAAAAGAGTCCCTGTTCCATGTATTGTTTTGTGGGTGAAACAACGCAGCTTGAATCTTGATCATCTGGCAACCTGTAACCAATGTAGGGCCCTCAAGGCAAGGGAGATTTGGGCTTGTGGCTTTACATGAAGGAGTAGTCTAGCAGCAGAGTTCTGAATCTGTTGTAGTCTTTTCATAGTTGATAAAGTTGATCAATGGTAGAGGCCATTGGCGTAATCAAATTTAGACAGTACAGGAGAAACAGTAGCCTGGACCGTGTGTGGAAATCCCATGTGAGGGAAGATGCGTTGTAGAGTTTTCATAGTAATGAAGCTTGATTTTGCTAATTTGTCAAATTCAATGACAGTTTGGAGTCCATGGTAATTCCAAGGTTTTTTACTTCCTTAGATACGTTAGGAGGTGGCCCCAGATCATCAAGCCAGGAGGCGAGTGGGTCATACTTTTTCCCCATTGCCACAGATGAGTATTTCCATTTTGGAAGCATTCAATTTGAGATGACTCCATGTCATCCACTCATCAACAGCTCTGAGGCAACTGAAAATTTGTGAGTGTGAGGAAGTGCCGAGTGTGTCCCGTCCCTGGCCCATATGTCGTAACAGAGAACCCTTACCAACAGAAGCTAGGACCCAGAATCCCGCTACACACCAGACGCCCTTTCGGAAGATAAACACTCCCTTCCGTGTTCCACCCCTACAGGAACCACTCCAGCGGGACGTCGCAAGAGAAGGGGGGAGGAACCCCGGAAGTAGTTGCAGAACGGGGGAGAAAAAGGACCAATCCAAGGAAGGTGGGCGCGAAGAAGCCGGAAGCAGGAAGAAGTCAGTGATCGATGAGACGGTGGAGGAAGAAGACACGGAGTCCGAGGAAGACTTGAAGCCGGGAGAAAACGGAGATGAAGAGGAAGACGACGACGAGAGGTGGTGTGAAGAATGGTGGTCACCACAGGAGGAGGCTGGAGAGCGGCCGCAACTCGGGAGAGTTGCTGCAGAGCTGGTGAGTGATTCGGGACCGGGAAGGGGGGAGAGGGGTGAGTAGGAAAAGGGAGCGGGGGGTGACGAGATTGAGAGCAATAAAGTGGGCACGCTCGAATTTCACCAAATGCACTATCCCCAAAGGCACAAAAACCCCCCTTTGTAAATTGACCGCTATTGCTACTATTGCAGCCTAAAAATTAGCGCCCTACCCGGACACCTAAATTCCCTACCCTCACGAGTACCACTAACCGGCCATAAAGACCAGATGGACGAGGGCCCTAGGGAAGACGACGCCTCACCAGAGAAATAGAAGAAACCCGAGGACGCCAAGGAGTCAACAACCCCCTCAAATCCTTTAACTGAAACCTTAAATAAAAGTCGCCGACGGGCACCCTACATACAGCCTCCTCGTCTGTTTATCCGGCCCGCTCTCCCACAGTGAGTTTCCAATGTCTTTGGGGCTTTTCAGTTTAAGGAGAATTTGTGTGTCATCTGCATGGTTATAGCATGTGAGCTGAAATTCATTGATCACTGCTGGTAATGACTTCATGTAGATATTGAAAAGCATGGGAGAGATGATAGAGCCTTGAGGGACCCCTGGTTTTGTGAAGTACGGCTTGGATGAGAAAGGTGGAGAATGGATGCAATTGTTCTGTTTTGAATGTAGGATGTAATCCAATCGAGAGCAGTCACATCTATGCTGGCTTTGTAGCGTTTTTTGTTAGAGTGTCATGGTCAACTGTATCAAAGGCACCTGAGAGGCCCGAGAGAAGTAGTTCAGCAACCCAGTTCCGGTCTACTGTTTTTTTTTAGGTCATCCCAGAAGGCGATGAAGACAGAATCTGGTCCTCTTCTTTGACGGAATCCTGTTTGAAAGTCGTAAAGTTTCTTCAATGAATTGTGATATCTGGGCAAATGCTGCTCTTTCTATTAGTTTCACCAGGAAAGGTCCATTTGTAATCTGTCTGTATTTGCAGGGTCAAGTGGGTCCAGGTTAATTTTCTTTAATAATGGGCGTATGTATCCCTTTTAAGGTCTTCTGGAATGATTCCTATAGTTAAGGAATTATTGATGATTCTTCTTACTGGTGTGGAAGCAGACGTATTTAGAACAATGCTCTTGAATATTTGAGTGGACAAGGGTCAGAAGGGCTGCTGTCAGGTCTGCTTGCTTTGACCAGATCCATAATTTCACTTTGTGATATTTGTTTGAAGGAATACAGAGGCTGGGTTAGCCTACTCTTTGAGGGGATATTTGGAGATATGTTGCCGCTGGTGGTTTTCCTTAGTATTGGTGGAGGCGGTGTATTGGTGGTGATAATGTTGATGGTTGTACTGGTGGTGGTATTAGTCATGGTTGTATTGGTGGTAGATTTGGTGTTATTGCTAGTAGTGATATACTGGTGGGGTGATATTGGTCACAGTATTGGTACTGCTGGTGGCATTAGTGCTGTTAGTAGTTCGATTGCCGATGGTGAGATTGGTGGTGGTGTTATTGATGCTGTGTTGATAGTGGTATTAATGTTAGTATTTGCAGTTGTGGTATTGGTGGAAAACTGGTATAGGTGGTGGTTGCAATGGTGGTTTTAGTGTTGGTAATATTGGTAGTGATGTTATTGTTGGTTAAAGTGGTACTGGTGGTTTGGAGGTGATGTTGTGGTAGTGGTATTAACTTAATTCATGGTACTGGTATTGGTGTTACTGAGGTGATATTGGTATGTTACTTGCATTATTGGTGGTGGTGGTATTGCTAGTAGTGTTATTGGTTATAATGGTGTTACTCAGGTGATTAGTGGTGAAATTGGTCATAGTGTGGTATTGGTGATACAAGTATTGGTTCTAATGGCATTGGCAGTGAGGGTATTGATTATTGTATTGATATTGCTGATGGTACAGTGGATGGTGGTGTTGGTAGTGGTGATGGCATTGTTGGTGGTACTGGCACTGTGTTGGTCATAGAGGTGGTATTGTATTGGGGTACAGACAATAGTGGCGGCATGGTACTGGTGATGGTAGTATTGGGATATATATGTTTGTGGTGCTATTGTTGGTGATATTGATGTGGTATGGTGATAATGTTAGTAGTCTTAGACCTATCATTCTTTTTTTTTTGAAAAACCTTTATTCCACATAAAAATCAATACAAACATGAGCCTACAACCACCAGGGCCGGCCGCTAATATGTAGATGTTCAACAACATCAAGGAAGCAATGGGCCCCCCGGGGCTCAGCCGAATTGACAGAGTACTGAGTGCACCTCAGGAGTTATCCGGAGACATAAATTTTAGAAATACAAACAAAAAGGAAAAATAAAATAACACCAAAAGACAAGGCGGAAACCATCGAAAAAGAGGCGTCTAACCACGGCTGGGGGACCACACAGTACCAACTCCACCCTCGGGTGGTCAATGAGGATGATCAAGGGGGAGGTGGGGGCGACGGGAGAGCCACAACCATCTACAGGTGAAATGCAATAGTCCGGGAACCTCAGGATCAGGGGGACAAGGCAACATCAGATGAGTCCACGAGGGGGGGTGTGCAGATGTTCCCACGGTACGCGTTCCACTGGCCCCAAATTCTACCCCACGCCCCCGGCTTGCCCCGGGCCACATACACAGTCTTCTCTCTGCACATGCACCAGTCCATGTTCTCCTTCCATACTGACACAGTGGGAGGCCGCCGGGAACCCCAAAGCTGTGCGATGTCCCTCTTAGCAACCATGTTCCCAAGGGCCGCCCACCGAGTCTGAGCCGCATTATAATCGCTAGGCTCCCACACGTTCAGCACACATCGGCGAACCTCAGGCAACAGGGCGACCCCAGTGACACATTCCATGACCGCATGCACCCGGCGCCAATACTCCGCAACCTTACGGCACTCCCAAAGAACATGGAGAAAAGTGGCGCTGAGCCCACAGCCGCGCCTACAGAGCCCGTCTTCAGAGAAACCCATCAGAACTAAACGAGGGCCCGTCACGTAGACACGGTGGAGAATTTTAAGCTGGACAAGACGGAGACGCGCGGGTATAGCCACCTCCTTAGGGGAGGACAGCGCAGACTGCCAGTCCTCGTCGTCCAGTTCCACCCCATCCCCGATCCACGCCTCCTGCAGACGCACGAGGAGATCCGCCCGAATTTTTATTCGTTTTTTATAGATAAGGGAAATAGTACTGTCGGGCAAGTGACCGTCGAGTATGCGGTCCTCGAGTGGCGCCCCGATGGCCGAGAGCAGAGCGTGGCGAACCTGAACGTACCGAAAGAACTCCCTCTCACTCAATTCGTACTCACTCTGCAGTGCAGCGAAGGATTTAACCGCACCCTTCACCCAAAGGTCACCTACTCTGCTGATGCCAATCGTGTCCCAACGCTCGAATCCCTTCGTCATCCAGAGGCTTCCCAATCTGTCAGACGCAAACAAGGGTGTCGCTCCCGTCAAGCGATCATTCCAGCCCATGGCCACATTCGCCGCCTTCCACAAGCGTACTGCAATCTTAGTGGGACCGGTTAAGGTCATCCCAGCCGATCGAGAGTAAAGCGATCTGTTAAAGTTGCCGCCAGGCAACAAAAATCTATCCATTTCGAAAGACGGATTCGGACCAGGTGAGTACGTGGCATGGTTAATAGCATATAGCTGGGAAGCCCAATAGTACCTCCTGATGTCCGGGAGCGCGATGCCCCCGTCGTACCAGGGGAGAGTCAGTTTTGCAAGAGCAATACGTGCACGACCGCCCCAAACAAGTCTCCTTTGTAAGCTCTCCACTTCCCGGAAGTAGGCCGCCGGAATAATATCAAAGGAGTTCGGAAGTGCGTAAAGAAATCGGGGAAGAGACATCATTTTAAAAAGTGCCGCGCGACCGAGGGGAGACAAGGGAAGCTTACGCCAACGGGCCACGTCTAACCTCAATCTCCGAAGTGGAGAGAGGAGATTATGCTCGTAGCGGACAGCAGGATCCAATGAGACGTACACCCCCAGGTACGTAAAGCCGGAGCTGGACGCCTTAATGGGAAAACGAGAAGGCAAGAGAGGAAAGCTACCGGATATAGCATAGACACAAGATTTGGACCAGTTAATGATCAAACCAGAGTTCTTGCCGAAGGAAGTGAGGATGTCAAAGAGCACATTGAGTGACTTACGTGGTGAGGTGAGGTACAAGAGAATGTCGTCCGCGTACAACGAAACACGATCCTCGAAGCTAGGGGCCCACTGGATCCCTCTTATCGACGGTTCCCAACGGAGCCAAGCAGCGAGCGGTTCCAAAGCTAACGCGAAGAGCAGGGGAGACAACGGACACCCCTGCCTAGTGCCCCTCCCAAGAACGAAGGGCCGGGAAACCCTCCCATTAACGACCACCTGTGCCAGCGGGGCAGCGTATAAGAGTTTAACCCAATTAATAAATCCCGCCCCGAAGCCAAACTTTGCCAGGGCGGCCCAAAGATACGGCCATTCTATCATATCAAAGGCCATCGTGGCGTCCAAGGAAACCAAGATGGCCGGCTCTGAAAGATATTCCGCCCTTGCAAGTACGCCATGTAGGCGCCGCAAGTTAAGGGCCGTATTCCGGTGCGGGATAAAACCGGATTGGTCCGGATGCACCAGATCGCAAATAACAGTAAGCAGGCGGTTCGCAAGAACCTTGGCAAGGATTTTCGGCTCTGCGTTCAGCAGAGAAATAGGCCTATACGAGGCGCAACGGTCCCGAGGCTTACCGTCCTTGGGAATCACGACTATAGTGGCCAGGCGTTGGTCATCAGGGAGAGAGCCGAGTTCAAGCGACTCCGAGAACATACGACGGAGAAATGGCGCAAGTTTATCCGGTTGCAGTTTATAGAGTTCAATCGGGAGTCCGTTGGGGCCCATAGCCCTGCCTGAGCGAAGGGAACGAATCGCGGTTGCAATCTCGTCAACCGAAAGTGGGGCATCCATCTGCTCACGCTCCTCCACCGACAAGCAGGGCAAAGCAATATCCTTCAACAAGTGACGAGAGTCAGCCTCATTTCTAGTAGACACCGGGGAGTACACAGCACAGAAGTAGTCCGCAAAACACTCCACAATCTCACCAGGGTCAGTCACACTCACTCCCTCCGACGTCTGAAGCACGGGGACCACTCGATTCACTCTCTCCTTCTTATCAAGCCAAGCAATCAATTTACCCGCCTTATCCCCAGCATCATACAGTCTACCCTGCTGTTCCCTATACAGTGTCCGAGCAGCATCCGTAACAAGGGACTTATATTCGAACTGCTTCAGGCTGAGGGCATGGAGCCCGTCCTAAGTGACACCCGTCTCCAAGGCAGCCTCCAACCCCGATATCTCAGCCTCCAATGCAACCACCTCCCCGTTCTTAGCTTTCTTGGCATCCACGATCAGGGATAGGGCGTGTCCTCGGAGGACCGTTTTGAAGGCCTCCCACAGGGACACTGAGGACAGGACGGACCCCTCATTCTCCAGAAAATACTGATCAAGCGACTTAATGAGACCCTTGCGAATCTTGGGGTCACGCAAGTACCAGGGGTTAATGGGGGCGATCCGCCCGGCGGATCGCATCCCGGTGTCGAAGAGGAGCCACAATGGGGAATGATCGGAGATGCCCCGGGCCAGGTGCTTAACCTCCCAGACCCGGGTGGTCTGGGCCGCGGGCATTAGAAAATAATCTAGTCTGGAAAGACTCCCGTGGGCCCCGGAGTGGAATGTGTACTGACTCTGTGTCGGATGTATCAACCTCCAGCAGTCCACCAGACCGAAAGTGTCCAAGAACCCGCCGAGCCACGCCTGGGCGGCAGAGAGGGCCCTGGGAGGGTAACGATCCAACGCGCCAGAAATCACGGAATTAAAATCCCCACCCACAATCAGGAGACTATCAGGAAGTTCAAGTAACATACGACCCACATCAGAGAAAGTGGAGGTCTGGAGGCCCGGGGGAACATAGACCGAAACCAATGAAAGAGTTTGCCCCTCCCACCGCCCAGTCAAAGACGCATAGCGCCCTCTATCATCAAGAGTAACTTTGGCAATCTCAAGCGGGAGGGAAGAGCGCAGTAAGATGCCCACCCCTCTGGAGCCAGTGGTGAAGCCAGAGTGTGCGACCAGTCGGTAGCCCCCCCTGTTCATAGCATGACATACATTTCCCACCAAGTGCGTCTCTTGAAGAAATACCACATCAGGGGCCAATTGACGCAAATATTGCAACACAACCCCACGTTTGATACGGTCCCCCAATCCGTTGACGTTCCAAGACATCAGTTTCAACCAGTCCCCCCCCATCCCAACACAAGAAGCTGGAGCCCCCGGGCACGCAGCCAGACACCTGAAACTGAAAGAAAACAATAACACCGCCTTGAAAAGAAAAAACACACAACCCATCCACCACTGCCACCCACCCACCCCCACACCATTGCCACCCCCCCACCCTGCACCCCTGCGGACTATACAGCCCCCCCAACTTGCAGTGTGCCTGTTGCCCTAACAATCCCATGCTACAAAAAGACCCTAGAGGAGGAAAGGGACCCGTCCCCGCCCGCACCCAGACGAAACATTAATAGACAAAATATACAATTGAAGTAGAACCTGGCTGAGCACAGAAGGAAATGTCAAAGTGGAGGACCAAGAATTATTCCTGCAGAGGCCCACCGCCCTCGGCACCGCCAGTACGCCCAGTTCGGTCTCCCGGTTCCGGCAGGGAATCCAACCAGTCACTCACTGTGTCGGGGCGTTCAAAGAAGAGAGTCCGATCTTCATATTCCACACGAAGCCTGGCAGGGAAAAGCATAGAGTATTTGATGTTCAGATCTCGAAGACGGCGCTTCACCCCCTGAAAGCTCATTCTCTGTTTCTGAACGAGTTGGGTGAAGTCCGGGAAGAGGTTGACGGAGGAATTCTCATATTTGACTGGGCCGTGCACCCTCGAGGCCTGCAGGATCGCATCCCGGTCTCTGTAATGAAAAAGTTTGCAATGATAGGCCTCGGGGGAGCGCCTGGCCGAGGCCTACCGCCCGGGACACGATGGGCACGCTCCACGGCGAAGAACTTGCTCAGGCCGGAAGGAGCAAGATGATTGAGGATGAGATCCTCGACCATAAGGTCCACCGGACGATTGTTGGAAGTCTCCGGTACACCTATGACACGGATATTATTGCGTCGTGTCAGACCTTCGAAATCCTCCAGCCGCCGGGACATCGCGGCGTTTGCAGACTTTAGATCGCCAAGAGTTGCCTGGAGGTCTGATACATCTGTGACAAGAGTGGATGTCCTCAAGTCCAGCGATTGAACCCTCTCGTTAGTCTTAGAGAGATCCGCCCAGATTAACGTAACATCAATGGCAACCGTGTCAATTTTACGGGCCAGAGCCTCGTACTGCTGGGCGATGGTCTCCCTTATGCCGTTGATGGCGCCCATAACGTCCTGCAGCGACAATTCCGTGGGGACGGACGGACCCCCACCGGAGTCCTCCATGACGGCACCGGCCGGCCCGGGGGTCCCTTTACCCTGGGTATAGCGATCCATGATGTTACTCTGGACCGGTCCTCCACGCAGGGATGTCTTGGTCTTCCGTTTCTCGGGATCCCCTTTGCCCCCCATGTTGGGCGATGCTCATCGGTGGGGTCCGCCCGGGCCGATAGCAAAGGGGCACCAGCAGATCAGACACAGGCTATCCGAGAGCCCGCTCGGGAGAGTTGAGAAAAAGGCACAAATCAGTCCAGTACCAAGGCCGGAGGACGCCCCAGCCGTGCAAAGTAGCTCCTCGATCAGGACATGCAGAAGTGCAAAAGCGAAACTGAAAGTGGGGGCGCGGTCATTGGCAAGGCTCCGATGCCGTTGTTGTTCAACTACTCCCCGGCCCCACGGTTCACCAAAGCACCGGGCACAGCTCCCAGGTGGGCCTCCAAAATGCCAGACGCTGTATTTCAGGTCTCCCCGGTCAGATTTTCGTTCTGAGAAGAGTTATGGGTTCAGCCAAGGTTCATCTTCCAGAATCCGTCCACAAATCCAGGATAATGTCAGGATAAGTTGCGAGGAGCGGCAAGGGTCCGGGGAGCCCTGTGCTCACGCGACCATCTTGGATGCGCGCGAAGCTCCTCCGACAGACCTATCATTCTTAGAGTGGTCTTTCCCCCACGTTTTTGCCTTTTGCCTATCATTTTTGCTGATTCCTTTTGTTGGCATTTGAACTCTGAGCACTGTACCCCATGCTGACCAGTGCTAAAGTGCATGTGCTTCTCTCCTAAACACGACGACATCGGTGTATACCTGATTGTCATATTTGATGTACTGGTAAGTCCCTGGTAAAGTAGTATACCATATTCCCAGGACCTGTACTTCAAATGCTACTGGTGGATCCGCTGTACTAATTTTGCCACACACACAAATAGCATTCAAAACCTGTCTCAGGTCTGCCACTGCAGGGCCTGTGTGCGCAGTTTACTGCCACTTCAACTTTGCATTTAAAACTACTTTTGCAGAGTGCTGTGTAAGTAAAAGGTAGGACATGTAACTTTATGTTTTGCATGTCCTGGCAGTGACAAACAGCCTATTTCATTTTTCACAACTATGAGGCCTACCCCTCTCACAGGCCAGCATTTAGGATACCTTAATATATTTTAAGCTGTAATTCGTGATTAGAGAGGAGTAGTGTTAGACCTGACATCCTTGGCGTGGTTTCCCCTGTCTTTTTGCCTCTACCGCCTGTATTTTTTACTGTGCTGAACTTTGTTTTTGCTGGTTTGTGTACTCTGGGCACTTTATCACTGCTGATCAGTGCTAAAGTGCAAGTATTCCAGGTTTAAATTGTGATTATGATTGGTTATCCATGATTGGCATATTTGATTTACTGGTAATTCCGAATAAAGTGCACTGTGTGTGCCCAGGGTCTATAAATCAAATTATATTAGTGGGCCTACAACACTGGTTGTGCTACCCACATGAGTAGCCCTGTAACCATGTCTAAGGCCTGCCATTCAAGAGTCTGCAAGTGCACTTTTAAAATGCAATTTCAATCTGGCAAGTGTACCCACTTACCAGGCCCAAACCTTCCCTTTTACCACATGTAAGGCACCCCTAAGGTAGGTACATGGTAGTAGCATGGGCAGGGTGCAATGTAGGTGACAGGTTGGACATGTACTGGTGTATTCTACATGTCCTGATAGTGAAACAATGGCAATTTCGTTTTCACTATTGCAAGGACTAGCTCTCCCATTGGTTATCATTGGAGCTGCCTTGTAACAGTTTACAAGTATAACTTTCAATTGAGAAGAGTTAGAGATTTGGAGTTTGGGCTTTCTGAGCTCAGAATTTAAAAACACATCTTTTAGGAAAGGTGGTTTCTAAATTGTGTGTTTGAAAATACCACTTTTATAAAGTGGGCATTTTCCTGCTTTACCATCCTGTGCCTCTGCTTTCCTGTGGAATCAACTTCTGGTTTAGACTGACAACTGTGTTGTTTGTGCATTCAGTCTAGACCATCACATAAAGGGAGCTGAGGTGTGCCCTGCATATCCTGATTGCCCATCACCAGGCTGATGGGTGTTTCTGAACTAGAGTGGCGGGAGGAGTTGTCACTGACACCTGAATAGGGCTGTGCCTGGCCCATCACAATGCTGTCTCCACCCCCTTGTAGTGTGTCTGGAGCAAAGACAAGGCAAGGCAGGATCTGTGCATTACAAAGACTATCCTTTGATGTACACCTCCTTCAAAGGGAAAAAGGGGTATAAGTGTTGGGCCTATAACCCCAGAATTTTAGAATACTTCTAGATCAAGAGGAGTCCTGGAGTGCCGTCAGGAGGAGTACTGCCCCTTTGCTGTCTTGCTTTGCTGGGTTGGCCTGCAGTGGCTGCTTCTGCCTTGGAGAGGACAAAGACAAGAGTTTGTTGTTTTGCATCTTGCTTGAGAAGATTCTCCAAGGGCTTGTGTGTGCTTGCCTCCTGTTAAGAAGGCTCAGGATCATCAAAGACTTCCCTTGCAGCATCCCTGAACTTCACTGCTGGGAGCTCTGACTTGCCAAGTGGTGCCAATTCCAGTTCTGGGCCCTTGAAGGTGGTTCTGCTGCTTCAAGACTTGAAAATCCACACATCGGTTTTCCAGCGCCATTTTTCCAGCCGCAAGCTTGCCATGCAGTTGAAAAACCAACGCATTGCCACGGTGTGGCTGGAAAATTGATGCAGTGCCTGCTTGCGGCCCAAAGAACAGCCACAACCTGAGTCCAGAGCCCCATCTCTCTGACATCTGAGACCCCCGCTCCGATTCTGAAAGAATGAATGCATCACCCGTCTGTAGCTGGAAGAATCAACACGGCGCCTGTTTTGCCGCTGCCACATCGACCCAAACACATCTGGATTTCCGCTCCTCGCATCTGTACTCAAAGTTTCCAATGCATTGCCCCCCACCCCCTGGAAAGGAGTCACCTTTGGAAATCGACGCAATCCCTTTCCTCGCAGTTAGGAATCGAAGCAACACTTCTCTTCTCTGCGAGCAGCAGAATGGACGCCTCCATTTCCCTGGGACTCAAGAACCAACGCATCTGACGCTTTCCTCCTTTGTAGCTGTTTTTCATCTTGAATTTTGATGCATCAAAGGTACTTTGTGCTAAAATGAATACATCCATAGAATTCTATGGACAGCATTACTTAAACCTTTTAAAACTGACATTTTGTTATGTATGTTGAATAGTTGTCATTTTGGTCTTGTTGGGCTTAGATAAAGATTGTTTATTTTTCTAAACTGGCGTGGTGTCCATTTGTAGTGTTTTCACTATGTTACTGTGTGTTTATGTACAAATGCTTAACACGTTGCCTCTAAGATAAGCCTGACTACTCGTGCCAAGCTACCAAAGGGTTAAGCAGGGGTTATTTTAGCTGTGTAATTCCCTTACCCTGACTAGAAGGAAGGGTCCCTATTTAGACCGGGTGCAAGCCACTGCCAACTAGAGACCCCCATTTCTAACCAGTAGCTTTTTCATGTTTGATATGTTTGGAATGTTCAAGATAAACTCTCCTTACTGGTGAAGTTGGGTTTAACATTAGTGTTTTAGAAATGCGTCTTTTAGAAAGTGGACATTTCTCTGTCCTTACTGGCCTTTGTGCCTGTCGGCCTGTCTCCAATTCACATCTTGGCTGGGTGACAGCTACACTTTGTGCATTCCCTTTAGATAGCCACAAACGCAGGAAGGCAAGGTTTATCTGCATTCTGAGCACTCGTCTGCATTCATCTGAAATCTGATGGGTCTTCCTGTGCAGTGAGGAATGGGAGGGGCTAACACCAACACTTCAATAGTTAGTGTCCTGTCCACACATAAAGCACTGATTTACCCTCCACAGGAAGCCTGGCAGACAGGACTGGGTTGAAAGGGATACTTTTGCACTTCAGATAGTTCCTTTGAAGTCACCCCTACATTAAATGCACTTTATGAGGCTCTCTCATAATGACCGCTGTGATGCTTAAAGGACTCAACTTGACTGCTTTTCTAGAAGGACTTTTTTCTGCTTGTTGCCGTGCTGTTAGCTGCTCCATGGGTCTGCTGGAAGGAGATCCGGACTTTGCCTACCCTCCAAGTGGTCTCCAAGGGCTTGCTGGATTGCCTCCTGTTTTCTGAAGTGTCAGGGACCCAAAAGACTCCCTGCAATACTTCTGGTCCTGATGGACTCTGCCTTATGTGAGTCCTACCCTTGCCTGAGGTGTCCCCTCCAATTTCTGGGCATCGGCACTGGGTTCTGCCGCTGTTTTCTAAAATAAATGATGCATCGCCGCAAAGTGCATGAGAAATTCCGCTGCATTGCCCTTCAAGGCCAACGCAGACATTGCTCGACAACATCAGATCCAAAGCCTGTGCAGGAACTCCTTTGCGCGGATCAACGACAACTCAGTAGGCTCATGGCATCAACACTTGCTCCAGCCAAGGTATTTCTTCAACGAGACCAGTCTGTTTCCTGTAGTTGGCCCTCCGTTGATCGTGGTCGGCCTGAACTTTGTATTTACCCTGGTCTAACACGACTTAAAGTAACCTTTTAGCGCTGTTGACTTCTAAGCACTGTTTTTACATCTAATCTTTAAAAATTCATATTGCAACTTCTATTGAGTCGATTTTTTCTTGCTGGTCTTATTTTGCCCAGATAGATATTCTCTACTTGTCTAAACCTGTCTAGAGTCTTTTTGTGGTGTATTAATTGTGTTACTGTGTGTGTGTGTTTCACAAATACTTTACACATTGCCGCTTTAGATAAACCTGCCTGCTCTGTGCCAAGCTAACAAAGGGTGAGCACAGGGTACATTTTAGTGCGTATCTAGCTTGACCTCACTAAAGTGGTGGTTTCTGCCTGGCCTGAGTGCATACCTCAGCCAACTAGGAATCCATTTTTTTAACAATTGTTGATTGTGTAGTATATGTGATGGTGTACATACAATTATTGGAGGTATTGGTGGTGATGTGTTATTGGCAGTTAAGGTATTAGTGGTGGTAGTGTAAAATTGGTGGTATTGGTAGTAGTATTTGTATTGTGTTGGTGGCATTGACAGGAGCTGTGATGTATTACTGGTGATAATGTTAGTGGTGGTGGTATGGGTGGTGGTAGTAATGGTATTTGTTACTCCCAAAGTCTAAGTTGGAGAAAAGCTCATCTTTAATCAGATGATGCTATAGAAGTGATAAATGATGGGGTGAAGCATAAAGCTTTCTGGGTTATTTTAAAGAACAACATTGCTGTTTTATTTCTGTGAGCAGAAAGACCCATGCTTAGTTTGCCATAGAAACAGAATCATCATGACTAAAATTAAGGCTCCCTTGCTATCGGGGATGTTCAGTACACTCCTGTGTTTGTTTCTATGTGGAAGAAACACAACTAAATGCAGGACTATAAAGAAGTTTAATTATAGTCCTATGTTATTTTGTCATAGACACAAGTGCAGGACTAAGTGGCTATCTGGATAGCAAGGGAATCTTAATTGTAGTCCTGCTTCTGTTCTGCTTCAGTATATTCTGATCAAATGAACATGTATTAACTTGTCTACATCTCCTACGTCTACTTTATTTATCACATGGGGATGGCCTGATACCAAGATAATCATCCAGTGAGATACAAAAACAATTAGGAGGCTATATCAAGCGCACAGCCATCTGCAGTAAAACAACTTTGTGCATACAGTGTATGGCATTATATACAGAAGTGAATTTGACAAAACATTTGATAATTCATTGTATCTTTTTATGTAAAATAGCCACTCATGCACTGTAATGCGAATTCACGATAAGAGGCAGACTGATACACTAAACAGTGAAAGCTTGAAGGTGAGTTGGAAATATTATTCTGGGTTGATCGAAGATGTGAATAACAAAGCCTCAAGATAGTGGTTGAAAGAGGCTAATCCAAATAAGCCAATGGTTTGAGGGGCTGATGTAAATTCCTTCTCTATATATTGTAAGCAATTGATTTGTGTTAGAAATGGGGGTCTCTAGTTGGCAGTGGCTTGTACCCTGTCCACTTAGGTACCCTTATTCTAGTTAGGGTAAGGGGCTTACACACTCAAGATAACCCCCGCTCACCCCCTTGGTAGCTTGGCACAAGCAGTCAGGCTTATCTCAGACGCAATGTGTAAAGCATTTGTACAAAACATACACAGTAACAGAGTGAAAACACTACAAATGGACACCACACCAGTTTAGTAAAATAGCCAATCTTTATCTAAAAAAAACAAGACCATAACAACAAAAATCCAACATACACAAGTAAAGGTATCACCTTCTGAGAAAAACTATGGATGTGTCACTTTTTAGTGCAAAGTACCTGGGATGCATCAAAATCAAAAGACGAAAACAGGCGCAGGGGAGATGAGGCACCGAAAACACAGCGATGCGTCGATTCCTTAGTCTCAGTGGAGGTGAAGCATCGATTCCCATCTGCGAGGGAAGGTGATGTGCCGGATTCCGGACACGCAGTCTCGGTTCCTTGCTGCTGAGCAACGTTGATGCAGACTTCACGCGCAGGTGCGATGCATGGAAAATCCGGGCGTACTGGGGTTGATGCAGCAGCAGCTAAACAGGCGCTGCATCGATTCTCCCAGCCGCGAGCAGGTGATACATCAAATCTTCAGCTGCGCAGCAGGGCCTGCGTCGGAGTCTGAGTGGCTGCCTCGGACGTCTTAGACATGGTGCTCGAGACAAGGGCTGCAGCGGTGTTGGAGCCGCACGACAGGTGCTGAACTGATTATTTGGTTGCTCCACAGAACTGTGTTGGTTTTTCAACCACACGGAAAAATAGGCGCCGAAGACCAGTGCATGGATTTTCTTCTTTTCTTGCAGCAGAACCCACCACCAGAACTGGAATTGGCACCACTTAGCAGGACAGAACTCCCTGCAAAGGAGTTCAGGGCTGCAGATGAAGTCTTTGATGGCCCTGAGACTTCTTAACAGGAGACAAGCACACACAAGCCCTTGGAGAACTTGGCATGCAGGATATTGAAAACAAAACCAATCCTTTCACTCTCCAACACAGAAACAGCAAGCAGTAGGCCAGCACAACACAGCAACAGACAGATTGGCAGTTCTCCTCCTACAGCTTATCCAGCTCTTTTTCTTGGCAGAATCTCCTCTTAGTCCAGAAGTGTTCTAAAGTTATGGTGTCGCAGCTCCTATACTTTACCAGTTTCTGCCTTTGAAGTAGCCTAACTTCAAAAGGGAAGTCTTTGTAGTGCACAAGGCCCTGCCTTTCCCTGACCTGGCTCCAGACACACTGCAAGGGGAGGAGAAAGCATTGTGAGAGGACAGGCACAGCCCTATTAAGGTGTATTCTAGCTCAAGAAAGCCCATCAGCTTGGTGATGGGCTATCAGGATATGCAGGGCACACCACAGCTCCCTTTGTGTGACTGTCTAGAGTAAATGCACAAACAACCCAACTGTCAGTCAAAACCTGACGTTGAATCTACAGACAGGCAGACACTAAATGGTAAAGCAAGAAAATGCCCACTTTCTAAAAGTGACATTTTCAAACATAGAATTTAAAAACCAACTTCACTAAAAGATGTATTTTTAAATTTTGAGTTCAATGAGCCAAAACTACAAATCTCTATCTCTTCCCATCTCTTCTATTAATTTCTTCCATAGTTACAGTTATGAGATGTCTCAAGGCAGCTCTAACGATAACCTATAGGAGAGATAGTCTATGCAATAGTGAAAAACAAAATTGACAGTATTTCACTTTCCGGATATGTAAAACACACCAGTACATGCCCTACCTTTCACATACACTGCACCCTGCCAATGGGGCTACCTTGGGCCTAGCTTAGTGGTGCCTTCTATGCAGTACAAGGGAAGGTTTGGGCCTGGCAGTATAAAGCTGCACTCACTGAAACTGCAGTGGCAGGCCTGAGACATGTTTAAAGGGCAACACATGTGGGTGGCACAACCAGTGCTGCAGACCCACTTGTAGTATATGAATTACAGGCCCTGGGCACACACAGTGCACTTTACTAGGGTCTTACCAGTAAATCAAATATGCCAGTCATGGATAACCAATCTTAATCACAATTTACACAGGGAGTACTTGCATGTTAGCACTGATCAGCAGTGGTAAAGTGTCTAGAGTTCTGAAACCAGCAAAATTGAAATGTAGCACACAGTCAAAAACAGTAGGTCATAAGCAAAAAAGACAGGGGAAAAACACACCAAATATGCCAGGTCGAATGGTCTGGTTGACAACCGAACTACCAACCCAGACCTAAAAAAAATGAGGTAAACATGAGTCCAGTAACTTGATATAAAGACCACCTATTCCCCGTTTCCTATTCAGGCATGTACTGTACATTCCAGCTACCTTTGTGCCAGTGCATGAATTCCTCACAACAAAAGCACTTAGAGTCCAGGGGTCCTGAAGCTCTCATGTGTGCACCACTTGGATGAATAATACACTAAACCCACAACAACTATTGTGTTACTACCCTTTCGCCATACATCACCATGAGAAACTGGGTTGTTGGTTGTGGAGATTGTGAGCCCTTCTCAAGCAACAGCTGCAATGCCCATCAGGGTGAACCACAAAAAGCCACTAAATTAACCTGGGCTTAACCCTCTGGTAGCTTGGCACAAAAGCAGTCAGGCTTAACTTAGAGGCAATGTGTAAAGTATTTATGTAGCACACAAGCACCAGCAAAGTGAAAACACAACACTAGACAAATCCCATACTAATTTGGAAAAATACAAACAAAATGTAATAAATTATTTTACACCAAAATAACAAAAATTCAATTAGTAGAACCATAAAGGTTTAGGTAAAAATAGTGCTCAAAAGCACAAAGCACCAACTGTGGTGATCTGGTAGGGCCGTACTGGGACAAAATTACAACTTCAGGCTGACCACGATGGAGCACAGGCCAGATACAGGGACCAGGTTAGGCCAGCTAAGAAATTTACCTTATGTCCTTGATGCGTGGCCTCCCCCCGATCCTACCTGAGATAGTCCATTCAGACACACCTCTATCCTCTATTGTGTGGCTGTCGGGGAGGAATAGACAATGGCCAAATGCCACACATGTATAGTCATGTGACCCAGGAACAGGCTTCCGACACTAAATAGTTGGGACAGGAAAATACCAACTTTATAAAAGTGGCATTTTCAGAATTGTGACTTACAATCTGACTTGACCATTAAAGAGGATTTCAAATGACAATTCCTCTGATACCAAAATAACTTCCCTACCTGTTCCCAATCAAAAGTTAGCACTTATTAAATGTAAGAAGATAAAACAATGTTATCCTATGACAGATCCTCACAGTAGCGGGGGAAAAAATTGTGAGTTTTTCACTATCGGGACCTGTAAAACTTTAAAGTGCCCAACTTTTTAATTACAGTACACCCTGTCATATGGACTGTCTAGGACCTACCTTAAGGGGACTTAGATGTAATAAAAACTGAGTTTTGGGCTTGACAAGGGGGCTATATTGCCAAGTCAAACTGGCAGTTTAAAACTGCTGGCATGTTACAATGCCAGGCCTGAGATATGTTTTTTTTTTTAATTTTCAAAAAACCTTTATTCACTTATAGGAATTGTACAGGGCAAACCGTCTACTATCCACGTAGCAGTGGGAGGACTCCGCCTGACAGTTGGGCAGTCAAGTTATCTCATACACAGCCATTTAGCCGACATCCCGAAGGACCGGCGGCGTCTCAATAAAACAGCATATACAAAAGCCCAATCATGATCGAAGCTTCGACTGGAGATTGCACTGGTCCCCAGTCTATGTCTCCGCCTACGGTTATGAATTCGAAGCATAAAAGTATCCTCCGGAGCCTGCACTCCTGGCTTAATCCTGTAAGTTCTAACCTTATCACTAACCCCAACCACCCGCCCCACCCACCGTACGCTGGCTGTCTCCTCCCGTCTCCCATCCCCATGTATACGTGGCCGCAGTCCTATAGTCGAGGCGCGACCATCAGCAGCACCCGCCCGCATTCAGTCTGCATACAACCTTGCGTTACTCATTCACCCTCTGAAATACCCCTATTTGGCGTCCCGGTCAGATCTGATAAACACCCGTCCACACTCTCTATGTGCGGGCATCCGTCCCTACTGACACACCAGAGTCCCTCACAATCATACGCCCTCAGAGTCCTGATCTTGTCCCGTGCCACCCTCGGCCAAAGTGCGCGCATTGGGTTCCTCGCTGTGTGCCTCCCCCTGGCCAGCCGTCTCAGTGACCCTGGAAGTCAAATACGTACTGTACAAACCCCAGAAGTTCTTGGGGCGACTTTTCGGCGGTAGCAATTCGCTGTACGTCTCCGCCTGTGTGCTGCAGTACAGCATATCGCTGGCCCAACGCTTCCTAGTGGGAAGTGGCCCTCTCATCCAACACGTCGCCACAACTCGTCTGGCTATTAATAGCGCTATATCCGTCAGGCGCCGCAGTGCCAGTGGAAGCGGCCTGGAATACCCCAGCAACGCCAACGATGGGTCGGGAAGCATCTCTGTTCCCAAAATCTGGCTCAGTTCCCGGAACACCTCCGTCCAAAACTTAGCAATTCCCGGGCAGTACCAGGCCATATGCATGAAGTCCGCCACGAGGAAGTGACAACGCTCACACTCCGCCGTTTGGCAGAGCCCATACCTATGCAATCTCTCCGGGGTATAATAGACCCGTTGCAAGTACTTAAAGTGCACCAATCTGTGTCGGCCATTTAGCAACACCTTCTTGGTGCTGGCGCAGCAGTATTTCCACATCTCGTCAGAAATATCCATTTGAAGGTCGTTCTGCCAGTCTCGCCTCGCTGTGGTGCACTGGCGCTCCGTGCGCTGGTCCCCCATTTTGTTAAGGGTCGTAACCAATTTGGACGGCGTCGCCGTTTTAAAGACATAGGTAAGCTCTGGGATTTCCGGGGGTTCTGCCATGCCCGGCCCCAATAGGACCGACAGAGCGCTACGGACCTTATGAAATTGAAAACGCTGTAGGAGCGTGGGAGCAGGTTGTGCCGAGCCGATCTGCTCCCATGTCTTGGCCACCCCATCCAGAAACAAATCCTCCATCCTAGCAATGCCCAAACCGCCTAACGCCTGCAGCACTCCTTTCTCTCGCAGTGGGGGGAGCCAAACCGCCCACTCCACCAGCATCAGCGGGGAATACAGTAGTGCACAGTCTTGCGCTCTCATTAACGCCTGCCAAGCATGATTCGTGGCTTTGAGAGAGTCCAATCTTCCCACGCGCCGATCAACCGGCTGGAAGACCGTCGCCGGCAAGGGGAGCGGGTCTGCAAATAGTCGCTCCAGGAGGACATGTGGGACATCAGGTTTGGCATGGATCCACGAGTGCAGGTGAGCCGCCTGCGCTACCCTGTAATATCTTTCCAGGTCCGGGGCTCCCAACCTCCCCATCTCGTATGGCAGCGTCAACACCTTCCACCGAATTCTAGGCTGTTTACCACCCCAGGCCAGCTTAACTAGGGTTTGGGTTAACTGCTTGAAAAAGGTCTTGGACAACACTATAGGGATGTTATTGAAGAGGAACAGGAATCGTGGCAAAACCACCATTTTCATGATGGCTATTCTGCCCAGCAAAGACAGGGGAAGCCGATTCCACACCTCTACGTCCTCTACTAGGTCGGCGTATGCCACTCCGTAGTTTTCCCTGAGGAGAACCTCCGGGTCCTTGTGAAGCCGTATCACCATGTACCGGACCGAATCCGTCGTCCACTGCAGGGGATATTCCATCTGGAACGGCAACGTAACCGGTGTCAGCGGGAACGCTAACGACTTGCTCCAGTTCACCTTAAGGCCGGGCAGGGCCCCAAACCTGACCACCTCCCTCAGTATGAACGAGAGATTCACCTCCGTGTCCCGGCCGTATAGCAGCGTGTCATCTGCATATGTAGAGATACCGATCTTATAGGTGGGAAAGTTAATACCCTCGAATCTGTGGTATTCCCGTATCGCGCACGCCAAGGGCTCCGCCACTAAAGCATATAGGAGGGGGGAAAGGGGACAGCCCTGCCTGGTTCCCTTGGCAACGTCGAAGGCCTCCGTAACCCGATCTCCTATTCTCAGCCTGGCAGTGGGACGGTAATACAATACTCCGAGCATCTGCAAAAAGGGCTCTCCCAGTCCGAATTTCCGCAATACCGGCACCATGAAGGGCCACTCCACAGAGTCAAACGCCTTTTCCATGTCCAGAAAAAGGGCTAAGGCTATGCGCTCTGGGCGCACATGCTGCATGGTTCCCAATACTGTACGAATATTATAGGTTAGATTTCTGGCCGGGATGAATCCCGCCTGCTCCGGAGCTACGAGCTCCGGCACCAGCAGCACCAAACGCGTAGCCAAAACCTTGGCGTACAGCTTGGCGTCTACGTTAATCAGGGAGAGCGGTCTATAGGATCCGCACAGGTTAGGGGGTTTCCCAGGTTTCAAGATTGTGACGAGCAGGGCCTCTCTCATAGTAGCTGGCATGCACCCTTCCTGGCATATATCGTCAAATAGCGTAATCAGATGCGGGAGGAGCTTATCCTTGAAGGCCTTGTAAAAGGCCACCGTCAGCCCATCAGCCCCTGGGGCACTACCGGATCTCATTCCCTCCAGGGCCTCCAGTATCTCATCCCCCTGCACTGGCAGCATCAGAAATTCCCTCTGAGAGTTGGACAAAAAGGGCATTTTGATATAACTGAGGTAGTCCTCTATTTCCTCTTCCATCTGAGAGGACTTAGATATATACAGCCCAGCATAGTAATCTCTGAATTCGTCTATAATCTCTTCCTCTCCAGTAATCACTGTGCCTGCAGAGGTGACAAGCTCGTCAATGACCAGGGGCCTCCTGCTATTACCTAGTATGCTCGCCAGTAAGGAGCCCGGGCGTTCACCCTCCCCATATGTTCGGGCCGTAGCATACTTGCCCATATGCTGCACTTCCCTATCCGCCTCACTATTGTATTCAGAGACCAACGCTCGAATCCGAGCTTCAACGTCGGAGTCCGCGGACATCCGATGTTGCTCTTCTAACTGCGCCAGTTACGTCTCCATAGTATTCACCCTCTGCCTTATGGACTTGAGAACACTGGAGTGCTTGGCCATAGCCATGCCACGAATATATGCTTTGAACGAGTCCCACAGCGTTTGGAAACTCTGCACAGAACCCAAATTTTTATCGAAGAAGGTATCTATGTCCTCCGCCAGTTCGCCCCTGAACACCTCATCCAACAGTGAGTAGGGTGGCAGCCGCTATGTGAACGGCGGGATTCGTTTGGCCGGAGTATCCAATATCAGGAGAAGAGGGGAGTGGTCCGACAATGTACGCGGTAAGACCACGCACCCCTTAATCACCGTTAGCAGCGACTGTGATGCTAGCCAGTAGTCAATTCTCGTGTGCACGTCGTGGAACGCAGAGTAGTGCGTATATCCCCCTTTCCCAGGATGTCCATGTCTCCAGGCATCCACCAAATCAAGCCTAGTCAGTTCCGCTTGCATGCGTACGGCAGCAGCCGCCGGGCGACGCAGGGGCCCCGAAGAGCGGTCCATGGTCGGGTTAAATATGAAATTAAAGTCGCCCCCCCACACCATTCTAGCGTGTATGTATTGCCTACAATGCGCGGCCAGAGCGGCGTAGAACGCAGGGTTATCATAATTAGGGCCATAAACATTAACGACCACTAGGTCATGACCTTTCCCGACACATCTAGCAATTAAATAGCGCCCTTCCGAGTCTGCTTCCAGTACAGTCAGTGTCAGGTTGGATCGTGGGTTTACCCATGTGACCACCCCTCTGGAGTGCGTAGTGAAGCCTGCCGCTGCGCTATTACCCACCAATCCCCTCGCAGAAAGCATTTTACTCGTGAGGGGGAGGTGTGTTTCGTGTATAAGCGCCAGATCAATGTGGTGCCTGCGGAAATAATTCAGCACTTTTCTCAGTTTACGGAAATCATTCAACCCCCTGACATTCCATGTAAACGCTCTCAGGGTCATAGTGCCGCCGTCACCATTCGTAACGCTAGGGTCTGACATCACTGCCATGACGTGCAATAGAAACAGCAAAGGTGCAACCCGTGCTAAGTGCCACCCACTTGTAGACACCAGGCGACCTAGTCCAGATATACATAGACAGGGCAGAAGACATGCCTCTCAGCGTACCGAGCGTACCCCCGACCCCCAACCCAAAACATCCCCCTATGGTCACTACCCCCCACCCACAGCCAACCGCCCCCAACCTGGCCAGACAGGACCCCGACCCTTCCCCCCACCCCTCACAACAACAAACTTTCCCCAAACCGGCCCCCATAGGGGCCATGCGAGTCAACAGCGCTGGGGCAGAGGTTACCTGTCAATAACAATCACAACCTGTCCACCACCCATAGTATTGCCGTGCCCCCGCATCCTTGCCCCCGTATAGTTATACTGCACAAGCTGCTCTCCTTTCACCACCATTAGATCCAGGGGCGTCCCCCACCACCCCTATATGGATCCAAACCTTATGCCTAGAAAAACATTCCTGATGGCCCCGAGGGGCCCGAGCAACAAACCCGCCCATCCTCTCTTAGTCCCAGTCACAGGCCAACACAGGCCTCCATAGGTCTGTAACAGACCTATGGAGGGCCCCCCGGCCCTAGAGGGCTCGGAGCAATCCAGTTAGCAGCAGGTAATAGTCAATACATCTGCCCACACGAGATCCATGCAACTAGGACCACAGATTCTGTTCATGCTCAAAGTATCAGAAAGATCTCACCAACTATCAACTGCGTAGTCCTCATGTGCGGCTTTACCATCCGCGGTTGTCCATTCCGTTCCAGGCGCTCCGGTCACCGCCAGAGCAGCGAACACCCCCCACCCAACAAGCAGACCCAGACGGCGCGGCCGTATGCTAAGTTGAGCCACCAACCGCAGACTAGTCACGCTCCTCCAAACGTGAGGCCTCCGCAAGAGTGTCATTTTGCCCCCGTGGACTGTTCCGCTGTTCCTTAGTCCATTCCTTCAAAGATCTCTGTAGCTCCCTCGGATCAGTGAAGAAATGTGAATGGCCCTGCCTGTTAATCCGGAGTTTCGCCGGGTATAGCATCACATAATCCAGTCCGAGGTCGCGAAGTTGTTTTTTGTACGGTGCGAAATGCCTCCGTTCTTCTTGCACTTTCGCCGTGAAGTCAGGGTAGATGGAGATGTCCATTCCCTCAAATTGCAGTTTCCCTTTTTCTCTAGCCACCCACAGGGCTGTATCCCTGTCTCTGTAATTTAGCAGCTTAGCTATTATCGGTCTCGGTGGCGCTCCCGGCTTTGGGCGAGGCCCCAGCGAGCGGTGGGCTCTTTTCTACTACGAACATGGGAGAAAACACATCCACCCCCAGTAGGCCATGCAAAAGTTTTTCCACAAAGAGTTCCATCCTCCCGGTGTGCATTGACTCACCAGTTATGCGAATGTTCGATCTCCTCGAGCGGGCCTCCAAGTCCTCCGACTTGTCCTGGATGACCTGGAGCAAACTGCTGAATTGTTTACGATATGCATCCCACTCCGTTTGCGCTTCCTCCACATGTGTGACCCTCCTCTCAGCCATGTCCAGTCACTCCGCATTCTTGTCCACCCGCTCCGATATGCGGTCCATGTGGTATGTGAGTGCGTGCAGCTTGGCATCGATCGCAGTCAGACTGCCCTGTAGGCCCTTTTCCATCGCAGCCAGCATTCCTCTGATGTCCGCACACATAGAGCTCTCTGAGGCCGTACCACCGGTGGACGCCTCCGGCACCGCGACGTTAGATCCCTTCGCCTTGCGTGGGTCAAAGGATATTTTAGGCTGTGTCTTGTCGCCCTTACCCATGGTGAAGCTATAGGTCTGCGCTTCCACGAGTCCAGAGTCTCTGTGCGCCCACCGCAGCCCGTGGCCCCGTCGTGTTAGGAGTCTGGACAGTATTCCGTGCAGCCTCGGGGTCAAGAGCGGCCCCAACCAGTGGTAGGCCAAGACGCGCACCCGCACCAACCTCGGCGCACACCCAGGGACCAGGTCCAAGAGCCACTCCTCACGACCGGTGGGTCCTCCCGCGGGCTCCGAAGGGAAGGGGGCACCAACACCGAGGATGCCAGCAGGTCTCGCCTCCACGCAGTTCCGGGGTCACCCCACCGCAGCTCCCCACAGATCCGGGCCCGCGCCGCCTCCTCTGGCCTCCAGGGATCTCTCTTCAGGCTGTTGGAGAGGGGGGGGGGCGCCAGACACAGCTCCACGCAGGCGCCAGAAGCTTCTCCTCCTCCGTAGGCATCCCGGGATCACTCCCCTCCATGTGCCAGTGCTCCGAGAAAAGGCCCAATGCAGCGGCGTCCCCTCCGCAAGGCCCCCCCGCACGGCAGGCAGCCACCGGCCAGGGCCCCCGGGTCGGCCCGAGCCCAACCCGCCGTCAGCGGCGGCCCCGCGGAACGGCTCCGCCGAGCGCTAGGGTCCCCACGTTGCGAGCGCTCACCTTCCACTGTGGAGTCGCCCAAGTTCGCTCCTTGCTCCAGGGATGTCCACGTCCCGGCCCCACTGGCCCACTCAGAGTCCGCAGCCGAGCACGGCAGACCGGGCCTGCCGCCGACGACCCTGCCGCATGCTGTGTCACGCACACCGGGGAGCGTCTCAGGGCAGGCCGGGGATGTCGGTCCAGTCCGCCGAGCACGCCACCTCTCGCCGCTTGTGCTCCGTACGGGTCCGCCGCCGGCCGAAGGGGTCCGCACACCGCTCCGCCTGGTGTAGAAAGGATTCCCCCGTCAAATCCCCTATGTGGCTCCGCAGTACAGGATCATTGAAAGGATTATGCGAGGGCTAAGGTGGAGAGCGCAGCGCTCACACGTCCGCCATCGTTGCCAGCCCTGAGATATGTTTTAAAGGGCTACATAAGTGGGCGGCACAATACGTGTTGCAGTCCCACTAGCATCATTTAATAAACAGTCATGGGTATAAGGTATACCACTTTATTAGGGACTTATACGTAAATTAAATATGCCATTAAGGTGTAAGCTAATTTGTCCACATTTTAGCAAGTGGACACAAGCACATTAGCACTGGTTAGCACTGGTAAAGTGCACAGAGTCGTAAGGCCAGCAAAAAAGAATTCAGACAAATAGGAGGGTGAAGGCAAAATGTTTGGGAGAAGATCACCCTAAGAATGACAGGTCTAACACTCACTTTTGGTAGAAAGCTTGGAAATGGGATGTCAGATGTTTTACATAGAGGTACATTACAATGCATCAATTACAATTATAACATTTACATCACAATCCTCTATGTAATTTACATTTACACCGTAAACATTTACATCGCAATTGATGTACATTGTTAAAAACATTTCATGTGTACATTCTGTGGCTGTGTTCACACTAAACAAGCAGTGCATTTTACAGATTTATTAAAGAAACAACACTGCCATCTACTGTTTTAGTATTATAAATGCAATGTTAATCTTTAAACTGACCCAAAAATGAACAAAATATTTTTTTGCAAAAGTGTTATTTTAAAATGTTATTTTATATTTAAAATATAAATAATGTATTGTAAATTAATGTAATACTCACCCTTTGCCCTTTAGTGCTATTATTATAAAACATGATTTACGTTATTCAAATTAAAGTAAGTTGTTAAAGCAATTCAATTCATGAATTACAGTATTATTAATGTTTTCTATTTAAATTACTACCCGCCCTTTGCACCTATATCACTTAACCAACTTGTTCATAAATAGAATGTAATTTGTTTAAAAAAAGTACGAACAACGAAAATAATGTCAATTAAAATGGGAAGATTATTTTCCTTTTACAATGCCTATTGCTTTCTAATTAAATCACTACCACCCTTTCCCCTATGTCAATTAAATTACCCATCTTTAAAGTGTACGAAATTCAAATAAATATGAAATGAATTTCTCATTCTAATATAGAATGATCATCTAATAAATATTATACCACTTTTCAAACCGTATTCTAAAATAAACTAAATTCTTTAATAATTAAGTTAGAAGATGAATAAAAAAATAATTAAATAGAAGGCATTCTTCCCTTAAACAGAACACAACCACAGCTTTAAAAAATGCAGACGGTGAAAGCATGCAACAAAAAATAAACGTGAATTTACAACGCATTGTAAAAAATGCTATGTGAATGTAAGTCTATGTCAGTAACAATCTTGTAAAAAAGTGATGTAAATTAATCAACTTCAAGGTAGCAAGCATACCCTGGAAATGTAGTGACGCATCAATAAAATTTTGACCAAGCTTGAGTCATTGAACAACGGTCTGATATTTTCTAGGCAGGGTCTTTGGCACTAGTATGTTAGTTGTAAGAGATAGGAATGACCTCATCTGATTTTAACTGTAGCGGTCTGTGCTTTTAAAAACCTAGTCACGGCATCATCCAATCATGATTGGTATTCATGGCCAGAGTGTCAGCAGCAGGTGAAGGTTTGTTTCTCTTCTTTTGACGGGACTGACAAATCATGGATATCTGTGAAAGAGAGTGAAGGATTGCAATGGAAGTCGCCTGCTCTGCCTCCACGGGACATGTCCTTCTCTCATGCTTCGGGTTCATACAAAGCCTCTCCAGCCATCAGTGCTTGCCAACGATGCTCATTTATATTTGAACCTCAACAAAGACTTGCTAGATAAAAAGGAAAAAACTGGGCAAAACTCTAATGAGAACTACATGAATGTTAAATGCATGAGCATAAACACTTCCAAAAATGGATTCCTAAAGGCACCACACCAACCCTGCTACATCCATGCGAAACGCCCACTACATCTTCACCATAGTCAGACCACCTGTGACCAAACTCCCCAACGTAGGGCCCTGTCAACAAGGCCGACATATACATCTATCTGACATATATGTCACGTTATGGAGCAATTCAATATGGCAACTACACTGAGACCTATGACTGAAGCCATACTGAATCCCTGACTCCTACTTATACCTAGACAATGAACTTGCCTCATTTACTAAATCTGTTTTTTTCATTTGAACCCTCAATGTAGGATTATCTGCTTCTTATCTTTCTCACACAAGAGTAAGGTTGACAATGACTGTACTCAGGGCAGATAGTATTACAGCAGTGTCCCCAAAGAAAGTCCGAGGCTCCAAAATGGAATTGTCAGGATTCAATTCAATAATTGAAAATTCAACCAAGTCTCAGAAAATCTCAAACAAATGTGTCTACGGAACTAGCTGAAAAAATCCCCTCTGATAAACTTTTGAAATATGATCCAATTTGAAGACTTAGATTAACAGGCAAGCTGGAACTTGTAATAAAACACTAAAAGTTCACTAAAGGGGCAGGACGTTTTTTCCAAGTGCAGGTGGCGATCCAATGGAATTCACGGCCCCTGCCCCTCAGAGGCGACCCAAACCTGCTCAAATTCAGGAAATAATTACTGTACTCTACTCAATAATAATCCACATTTGTAAAGCACGAACAATTACCTGTAAGGGTCTCTAGGCGCTGGGGCCGTCGGGAAGATTAAGCAAGCTATTGCCCAGAGTCACATGGTGCTGGGCTAATCTGCTGCCAGCGCCGGGATCGAACTGTGATCCTCAGATTCCGGAGCCAGTCGCCCTGGCCGCGGCGCCACACCTCTTACTCAATGAGTTTCAATTTTCTCTTATGAGTGGTAGCGCACTTTGCTAATAACCATAAATGAAATAAATATATAAAACTACTGTAGTGGCCTGTATGTTGGCTATCAGCTAATTACCACACTTCAGGTTTTGCAGAACACAATGTTCTCTGCTACAAAAAAATCAAAAATGGGCCTAGGCTACATTCGTGGTGAGAGGTCTGCATTTGCTACCGGTCAAAGCCAAAATGCTAAGTACATAAAAGCAAAATACCTGGGCTTAAGGTTGCAAAGACACCAGCTGCACAGGAATCAGCATTTAGGATCACTAAGTAAATTGCCGGCCACAAGGCGTGATCTAAACATTTCAGGGGAAAAAACATTTGCAGAAACCAGCGTCTCCATCTGCAACCACTTACCTCTGCAACTGAGATTTAAACCCAACTTTTGGAGGTTTTGAACAATACTAAAAACTGCCCTTTTCATCCTTCTACCCATGAAGCATCACTCTTTCAGACGATTTCCATATGTTCAAAACTACAAACAATATATATCATTCTTAGCACTTGAAAATAATTTGATTTGGTGTAACATAAAATAAAATATATCAGAGCCTTACAATTAAGGGATTTTACAAGCTGCACATCTTGCCTGATCAAACACTGCTGAAAGTGCTTAAGAATCCTGACGAAATTATTTGTCCAAAGCTTGCCTATGTTATTGATGGAAGATTAATTGAACCTCTAGAGATATTTGGCCGATCAATTATCCTTTTTGGGGTAATGCATTTCAGATGAGGAGCAGGTACCCCTCAATAGTACAGGATAATTAGAAATAGTATCACAGTAGGCAAGTAGTCCAGCTGCTATCTTGTATGTCATACAAAGACAGCTCATGCTATGATCTGTAGCAAGCAAACCACCCGCAAAGCACCTTGCAACAGAGCGGGCTACCAGCGCTGCCCACAAGATCGCTCTTACCACTGGCAGAGTCAAGAAGCCTCATCCAGGACCATGGCAATCGAAGAGATCCGCCGTTTCCCAGGGTTGGGCTGGGACAAAAAATTGGCCCAGGCACCAAAATAAAAATGGCCCCAATTAGCGAACCAGATATCTAAAAAAGTGGCCCACATTGGCAAATCAGGCCAGTTTTGAGGTTGTAAAGTCACACTGTATGGGTATTTTGCAAGGATTGGGAAACTGCATTTAATGCATGTTTGCTGCAGCAATATAGCATGGAAATCAACAGCAAAAAACGGCCCTCCAGGCCATGAAACACGCCCACAATCTGCTAAACAACCGGCCCACACACTGATCTGTCAGACCAGCCCATTGGGCAGTGCATGATTGCCTTATAAGCAAGTCCGACCCTTCCGCAACCCCTATCTATTTCCCTCACTCTCATGTACCTTACTCTCAGACTAGGCTTGTATTCTAGAAATACAATTTTAAATTAAATAAAAACAGGAGGAATGCTCCTTTATCCTTGTGCTTCCACACATCCAGGGTGACAACTCTCACAAGCACAGGCTGGTTGCTGCTGTACCCCATTAATTGCAGTGAAGAGGGTTGCAGCCTTCAGCCAGCTTTCCAAAGGTGCAAATAGTCTTTGCAGATCTCTGTAGTGCATCCTGTCTCTAGTTCTTCTTTTCTAATGACAGTCTTCCAAGACCTAAGTTTAATAACCACATCTAAAATCATACTACTCTTGGGAGACCACCATGTAGAAGCAGGCCTGGTCAGGGTCAACAGATGGCAACTGTACCTCACATATTTTGCAATCCATAAAGCTTCGTAACTCAGGCTGTCGAGACAGAAAGCTAGGCCCTCAAAAAGAAGATAAAAGACAATGATAAAGTTGCATTTAGAACAAGCATACTGGTTCTTTCAGGAGTATTACCAGTTTTGTGGTGTCATGTTCACGTTGTAACGTCTCAAGTGCTCGCTGGTTGGCCTTCTGATGATCAGATAGCTTTATCAGGTTGTCAATCAAACTCTGGTTTGTAGCTGCTAGTGCCTCGTGCCTTATGATAATGGCCTTCAAGGGAGCATCAATGCCATGTTCCAGGTAATCTGTTGAGGTGAAATAATTGATTACTGTCATTGAATTTTCATACATTTAATAGGAGTGTTATTTAACGATGATAGAGCTACTGTTCCTAGGGCATAATCACTCTCTCATGAAATTCTTGATGAAAATGCCTTCATAGCCATATAATCTGTTGATATTAACAGAAAACACTTACACAAGTGAGTGGCTGTGCTGCAAATTTTAGGGCAACCGCATTGCATCTGTCGTTACATGCCAAGAGAACACAAGGAGATGATGGACGGAGCACTGAAACAGTTCAGTTACTCCTCCCCAGTCACAGATCTGGGTTGAATCCATCATCGTTCTTTAGCTCACTTCACAAGTGACCTGTTCGCTTGAAATGCGATCAGTTTGTCAGTAAAATGAGTTATTTAAAATATTAACAGATAGCCTTTGTATCACATATGCTAATATGCGCTAATATTCTTTCTGCATTCTTGTATGACTCGCACACCTATGTAGTGCACGCTGCTGAGTAATTTCTTTTGTTAACCAACCCAACTCCTTCTCTTTCTCCGGTGCATTCCCTACAGCCAATAGGATACGGTGATCATCTCAGAGGTGTTTCATCAATGCTCTGTCAGCGCAGCTGCAATAGAATTGTTCTGTAATTATAAAACATCTTTTATGAAGCTATAAGGAAGAAGTGGAGGCTGTAGGGAAGAAATGGAGGCGGATCAGGAGAAGTGACAGGCCAACAGAAAAATCATAGGGACTGAGGAGGAAATAGGGGAAGTGTCAGAGAAATGTGGGGTCTTGTGGCAGATATTGGGCTGATGTGGACATATGGATTGACATGAGGAGGGCTTGGAAGGCATGGAGAAACCATGGCCTTGATCCTCCTCAACTTCATTCAACATGGTCTTCTACCACACCCTCATCGGGAGACTCCACAACGTCGGCATACAGCACAAATCCCTCAAGTCGATCATTTCCTTCCTCTCAGAACACACACAGAGCACCGACTGCCTCACTTCACTCCCTCAACCCTACTTTGCTCAACCTCTACATGACACCCCTCGAAGACATCATAAGATCCCACGAGCCCAACATAATCTCCTATACTACCAACACTCAACTTATCCTCGCACTCACCAAGGACCCCTCCAACGCCAAAACCAACTTCTGCAACGCCATGACCAACATCGCGAAATGGGTGAGAGACAGCTGCCTCAAACTCAACTTCGACAAGGCTAGGATAGGATAGTATTTATAGAGCACACTTATACCCAGCGGTGTCAAGGCACTATAGCAGACACTCGGGGAGAAAGTAAGAAAATGTACCTGCAGCTACCGAAGATGAGAAAAGCCAGGTCTTTAGATGTTTTTTAAAAAACAGGTATGAGTCCGCATTGGAGATAAAGGTGGGCAGGGAGTTCCAAAGCTTGGCAGCCATTACAGAAAAGGAGCGGCTGCCCCATCTGGTCCTGTGAAATCTGGGAGTCACAAGTTTTTTCTTTGAGGAGGATCTCAAGAGCCTCCCAGGAGCGTACCATTGAAAAAGAGTTTTCAGATGTGGCGTACCCTTACTATGCATGGCCTTGAATACCATACTCAGCACCTTAAAGCAGATGCATTTTCTGATGGGGAGCCAATGCAGAGAACAAATCCCATTCCTGGCTGACTGATGCTTAGGGATTTTAAGAATCAACCACGCCGCTGTGTTCTGTACCACCTGAAGCCTATTAAGGGAGACCGCTTTGATGTTATAGTGCAGAGCCTTACAATAGTCCAGCCGAGAGGTGACTAGAGCAATGATGGTTGACTGGTGCAGCTCAGATGGAATGAAAGGCAAAACCCTTCTCAGAATCCTCAGGATATAAAAACAAGTACTAACTGTGAGGCTGACCTGTGCACCAAAGCGCAAGCCATTGTCGAATATGACCCTCAAATTCCTTGCTGTCCTAACCGGGACAGGAAGGGGACTACAGACTGCCAGCCATCAAGAGTTTGATGAGATGGAATTTTGCGAGCCAAATACCAGCACTTCTGTCTTGTCTGCATTAATCTTCAGTGAACTGTTCTTCATCCAGCAAATAATGCTGGACATACACTGATTGAACTTCTCCGAAACCGATTGCAGGTTATTCGAAATGGAGACGATAATTTGTGTATCATCTGCATATGAAAGCACCTGATATCCGCAGGACCGCACCAGATCGGCCAGGTGGGGTCACATAGAGATTAGAAAGAGTGGGGCTCAAAGACGAGCGCTGGGGTACCCCACAAGGAAAACTAAAGGCCCTGGCTCTAAAGCCTCCACAGCTGACAATATGGACTCTGTTTGACATGAAAGAGTGGAGAAGCTGCGAGGCATTCCCGGCGATTCCCACTTGCCGCAAGCGCTGAGCCATACGCATCGGGGAGATGGTGTTGAATGCCATCAATAGGTCAAGCATTATCAGAATCGCTGCTCCGCCCTGTTCAACCTCCGCGTGGACGCAGTCAGTAGCCGCAAAAAGGGCAACGTATTTCATCAGTTCTTTATTGATGAATTTCTCCAAGATCTTAGCAGGGGCGGGGAGAAGAGAAATTGGATTAAAATTCTTGAGGATTGCATTGGCTTAAATGACCCACACCCAGAAGTATCAAAAAAGCTGGACCGGAACCACCAAATTGGTGGCCAAAGAGGAAGTCTCTTGGTAAAGAGGAACTCTCTCCGCTCAAACGGGAAGAACCTGCGGCAGACCGGAGACTCGTGTGACAGGCAAAAGAGGTAAAATGTAAGACTCCCCCAGGAAGCGAGGGGAAAAAGATACACACACTAGCACAGTGTAGGGAAATAAAAGAAATAAAAACTGCTGCCCTAAAATATTATTAAAAATGCAGATGAGTTGAAAGCACGTCTTACTTCTGCATGTTTTGATCTTCTGGAACAACACCTCCTCATGGGACCACAACTGGTGGCCGGTAGAACTCAGACGAACACCAACCTATGATGCACGAAACCTCTGCCTCATCCTCAACAGCCAACTCTCCATGAAACCACAAGTCAATGCCTCCTCCTGCTTCCACAACCTCTGCATGCTCTGCAGACTCTCCAAATGGATCCCCATAAACGCTAGAAAGGCTGTCATGCCGGCCCTGGTCACCAGCTGCATCAACTACGGCAACACAAACCATACAGAACACCGTAGCCAGACTCATCCTGGACCTCCCCAAACAGACATGCATCACCCCTCACCTCAGAAACCTAGTCTAGCTCCTATCCGAATTGATGCCAGTTTAAGATTCTTGTCCAACTATACAGTGCCCTACATGGCCAAGGACTATCATACATCAACCATCGACTGAATTTTCACCGACCCTCATGACATCTGCTTTCCACATCACTCGTATCCCTCCCCCGCATCCATCTCAGCAGCTGTCGCTCCTTCTCTTTCATCACTGCCAAGACCTGAAACGACCTGCCCCTCCACCTCCAAACAGCCCCCTCCCTGGCAGACTTCAGAAAGAAACTCAAGATCTCTCTTTTCAATGGAGACACAGAACCCTCAGTGCCCAGATACCTTTAGGGATGATAGTGCTGCACTATGATTGATTGACTGATTGAAAGCACTTGGAGGCCAAGTCTGGGACCTTTGGGCTGATGGGGTGACTAAGGGTGTGGATGGGAAGACAAAAGAGAATCAGGTTGAAATAGAGAGGTGATAGCTACAAATGGGCAGGTATGGGGAAGATGAGAGTGTAGTGAGAGAGAGTCAAATACAACAGATGCCTCTGACTGTCCATCCACTCATCTAATCCCTTTTGGTAAGAGACTTTTATTTAAGAGTACCCTGTAGAGAAGGTATGGGAATACCAGCTGAGTAACATTAGCAAGATATAGATAGCCACAAGTATTTGTGATGTGAACGTTTACTTGTTCAAAAAAGGAGTGGTACTGCAGAAGGAAGGTCTGCAAGAGAAGAGGTTATGTCTATGAATGGGGTTTTCCTGTAAACATTGCATAACAGATGGATTTGTAGAGCATACATTCACCCATAGGGCATCTGTCGGCACTGTTGACAGATAAAGGATGTTTATTGTTACCAAAATCAATGGAACTCAATTTATCGAAAATGCGAAAATGAAAGGCTCAGTGAAGCTTCAGGGATTCAAACACCTGTGACCATGGTGTTCAATGTATCCTTTAGATAGCATGAGGCGATGGAAAGGGGTTAAAACAAAGGATACAAATTCACAGAGCAGCACTTCTAGCCGAAGATTTTTGCCCTCATTAGATTTGAGGAAGGGTGTTTGATGATGAGGGGACTAGCCTTGAAGCCTTCTGGGGAGTAATGATGTAAGCAAGTACCTAAGTGCTTTATTGTAAAGGGGTTTATCAGTAAGGACCAGAAATTTGATTTTGCAAAGGTCTTTGGGTCAGATGTGCAAACGTTCCGGTCTGCATTTCTTATATAGTGACTCCCTAGGAATCGCTATTTAAGAAATGCAAAAGGATATGTACAAAATTTGCGATTCCCTAATAGCGATTCCTACAGATTAGGAATCGCTACTAGGGAATCGCAAATAGGAAATGCCATTGCATTCCCGCCTATGGCTGAAATAGGAAACGGTTTGCATTTCCTAAATTGTGATTTCCTAACAGGAAATCGCAATTTAGAAAATGCAGCGCCAAGGGTGCCCCTTGGCTTAAGGCCCCCCTGGAGGCCCCCGAATTTCCTATTGCACATGTAAGTGCACATATGCCCTAGGGGCACATGAGTGCTTTATGTCACAATAAGTGTTTTTATTTTAAATGCATTTTTTATTTTGCACATGGTCACCATCAACTTGAAGTTGATGGTAATTGCATTACCTAAATGCCCAATCGCATTTAGGAAATGCTTTGTACATGTGCTTAAGGAATCACAAATGGGTAATCCCTATTTTTGATTCCTAATCGTGGTCGCAATTTGCGAATTCTACAGTGTAGAAATCGCAAATTGTGAGCTCGTTTTGGCCCTTTGTACATCTGAAAAGGCAACTTAGCATTTCGTAACGGGCCGAAATAGCGATTTGGACCGTTAAGAAATGCTTAATGGCTTTGTACATTTGGGCCTTTGTCTCCTGACCAGTGAAGCTCCTTCAAATTTAGTTTCAGGCGGTCCAAGGGGTTGGTGGTGCAGATTAGACTGCCACAGCATTTTTGAGAGCTCTGAGTTTATATAAGTTGGATGAGTTTATGTCTTTGAGTAGGGGTTTGCAGTAGAACAATTTTGGGCTACTTAGGCCCAGAGGTCCTAAAATGGCTTTTGGAAGGAGTCAGTACATGTTCTGGATGTATTTAAAGTCGCAAATTCCTGTACACATATATCTCTGTTAATCAAATAATGTATAGCGGTCATTGGTAATTTTAAGCCTTTTCACTTTTTGGGATATGAAGATATTCTGGCACAGGATGCAATGTTTAGGATCATTATCTTTATGGTAGGACAGGGCACTAGGGATCCCAGGGTCAAGAATTTTTATTTGGGCAAACTTTATGCAGAGCATGTTTTAATGTATTCGTGTTCAAATGGACTGTATGACAGCATTGATCTGATTGTCTTAGAGCTGTTATGGGAAATCAATGTAGTGGAGTTGCGTTTCACTGGTATAGATATAAAATCCAACTCGGAGCTACCTATGAGGTTATAAAGGTTGCATGCAAAGACTGAACAGCACTGGCAAGAGTATGAGTGTTGCCTGACTTATCAATAGGAGGGAGTGAGAGAGAGAGAAAAATTAAATCTAGTTTGAAACTTCAAAAAAAAATATTTGAAAAGCTTGAAGTTTCAGATAACAAGTGAGAAACATATAGTTTGATAATAAACTTAAGCGTGGAACGGCCTCACACTCCATATCAGAGCCTCCTTATCATCTCTTCTGGCTTTTCAATTCACCAGCCTACCCTAGGCAAGATTAGGCACACACTCCGGCTCAGTGCCAGAATACTCTTGTGGTGATGCAGTGATAGTGCATTTTAGAAATACACATAACGTAAAATAAAATAACATAACATAAATGAAAACTGTGATTATCAATTAATTTGAAAGTCAACATTTTTAAAAGCTTTCATTTTTTAAATAAATAATTGATTTTTTTAAGGTACTCATCAATGGTATAAGGTACCCTAATTCTTCCCTCGCAACACTAAACCCATCACATAACCAATGCTATAAAAAGGCACACACTTACCAAGTCCCCCAACTCTTATGCTAACCCTTTCATCTACCCCATCCTTATCCCTAACACAGAGCACAACCCTAACACCAATCATTATCCTCACCCTATTTCTAACCCTTGTGCGTGGGTTAACAATAACTCTATCCAAAACCTTAGCCAAAACCATAATGCTAGTACTAATTGTAAAACTCTCTCTAGCTCTACCCTTTAGTCTTTCTATAATGGTTTACATTTTTTACAACCTTTTTGCTGTGTCTAAAAAACTTTAGATGCCCGGACACCCAGTGTGTTAAATCAGAGTGCATAGGTTGAAAATATTGCACAAAACATAGACCTCAATATTTTATGATTTTACTATAACTCAGCAGCCCTGACTCAATATAACTCAATTCAAAATAACTTTATTCAGAATCTTTTATCGATCCCTAAAAGTACATTAAAAAAAGACATCATGGAATAAAATATTAAACATAGTTCCATACATTATAATTTTAAGACTCGTTCAATTAATTTATTATTAAATATCATTCAGTAAAAATCCTCTTACTATCTCAAATTTTAAAAATCCTTTTCTCATAAATTCATCTTTCAATCTTCTTCATAAACCAGGTTATCCAAGTATACAAGGGATTTCCTTCTTTTTACAGTCCAAGTACTATAACCTGCAACGGCTCGACACACTATTTCGTTATCAAGTGTTCATATAAAATTCATTGCATCCTTATAAAAGTAATGTTTCTTAGTTATAAAAATTGGTCATAAAAATGTTCGCCGAATATCTCAATAAAACCTACAAAACAGCATAAAGTGCATCGTGGATTGGGTGTTTTTCCCATCACATGGACATCTGCAAATTAATTATTGCCATTTTTCATGTTTTGAGAATGCCACCAGTTCATGGATTTTTCCCAGCCATAGCCTAGTCAAATAGAACTTATCTTGTAATCAATATAACAAGAGACACATAGCTCACAAAGGGCCCTAAGAGGAAGAAGAACTATAAACAGACACAGATGCATAATAATATTCTGAATCAAAATGTGCAGTCATTTAGCTTTAACCCTGCATACTCCCATCCAGAAGAAAGTCATCACTGAACATCAAGAACCTAAACAGACATAAATATCACTCTTCAAGCACATAATAAATAATAATATCAAGAGAGAAGCTTCAATCCTCAACAGCAAAGTCCTAGCAGAAAAAAACCCGTCCCACTGTGCAGAACAGTCCCATTCACCTGTGATGTGTGAAAACACATTTGTTTTTACTAGATTGAGCACTTTTAGTTTCACTGCAAGGACATCTCAGGCCAGCAAACAATCAGCTACTAAATCTCTTTTGATGACCATAAGTCCAACAACAGTGTCCAGATGCAAGTGCAAAGTCTTCTGTAGGATAGCAGCTTGTAGTAACACCTAAGGATATTCCACTAATTTAAGGATGATCATCGCTGTCTCTCCATTGCCTGGGCCTCTCTGCTTAGTTTGTGAACTCAATCTAATTGCTTTCTGGGCTAGGTTGTGTTCAGAACTGTAGCAGTACAGAAGTCCATTTAACACGCTTGTCATCACCTCAACCAAAGCTTCTTCAACAATTTCTGGGATTACTTCAGCACACTTAATGGACAACCCTGACACAAATTGTGAAATAGCTCTAGTTTTGAATATAGTATACATTCAACTGTTCAGTTTCTAAGAGATAGCATCCCTTCCAGCACTTACCTGGTCTCATTACTTTGACCCTCTAGCATCTTAATATTAGCAGCCGAATGTGTCATCTATTGTTCCATTGTCATTATATGGGTCAACAGGTTCTCCACTTTTTCAGCCCTTACTGCAGCCTCAGAAGACAGACTCCTGTGGCTCATGTCTGCACCTGCACATTTTTCATCCAGGGTTAAACAGTACATGACTGCAGCCCCATTTCAGTCGTAGTTATCAAACATCCTTCTTTGCCCCCAGCCAGTCCCGAGTCATCTCCCAGACACCCTCAGATCGCCAGTAGAATCACAGATCCACCTCTTCCATGATGGAGACAGGCAGGAAGTAGTTAACCACTACTACAACACTGCTCCTGTGGAGCAAGCATTTTAGTTTCAGCTTGCGTCACAATGTAGTGATGGAAAATGATATGCTAAGCTGCTACTTTCCTTTAATGAATATGACAAGCCCATAGAGAAAACAAAAATACACTTGTATCATTCCCAAATATGTTACGGCTTTATTTTTTTGGCCTTAATTTTATGGCAGGACATGGAGGCCAACATTATGCAAATCTCCTTTATTGCCACAACTCAGCAGTAACAATGAATAGAATATAGAACTCAAAGCAACATTCCATATAGTATATAGAGCATGAGCACACATCAGTCTTCCTTCTTTGTTGCTGCTGCTCACAAGATAAGTACCCTCACTTTACTCGTGCTTATTTAATTATGTATGTAAACCTCTGTCTCTCTTATCACATAACTGGGTCCTATTGACCCTACTATGCGATACCTTTCATTCCCTATCCCCTCTTAAGAGGTTATTGTGTGTAGCATTTTACTGTCTTTTTCCCTCTTCTCATTAGAGACTTTTTAAACTGTACTCGTATATCCTAATATACCCATGTGTCACCGCTAATCCGCTATTATCTCCGGTAATTTACGCAACGAAGATCCGCCAACATGCGTGCTTTAAAAGTATTATTATTTACCAGGTTGCCTGGCAACGCTTCAAACGCGAGCCAGGATCGCGAGGAAAACATCCCACCGCCTTCCGCCTTTAATCCCTAATCTCTCACCGCATCTAGCGCGCGACGCTTCCGACCTCACCCCCGCTCCGGTCTCGGCTCCGGACTCCGCTGTCACGGCGAAGGCCTTCTCCCCTCCCCACCCCGATGCACACTTCAATCGCGCATCGCGGGGAGGGGAGGATTAAAGGAATACACATTAGCAACAACCACGCACGCAGGAAACGTGCATGGTTGCTATAACTACACAGCAACATTTGGCAGTTGCTGGTAACCGGAGGAAGACTATAGAGATTTTCAGCGTTTATAACGAGAAAACGGCCCCAAAGCCTAAAAATAACCATAATTCACCAATTTTTAACAAGAATTTAAGCCCAAAACTTAAAATATTAACAATATATATATTTTTAACCACAACATCGAAAAGATTTGAAAATAATTATAAAAATATATATATAAAAATAAAAGATTAATCCCTAATTAAATTGTAATTAATTAATTAATAAAAAAAGAAGACAGAGGACAATGTCCCTTGTTCCAGATACTAACCTGGAAGGTAAACAGGAATCCTTGGTCTCTAGGGCCATGGATAAAGCCATGGACTCTTTTAATGAGACCATAAATAAAAAATTCAAAATGCTGTCAAGGGCATGGCCCTCAACCAGTTCTACCTATTTTTACCCTCCTAAAGAAAGGGCAGTTAAGGCCCCAAAGAAAAGAGCAGCAGCAGAAAACCCTGCTGTTTCTGCAAAAAAGAGCTAAAAAACAAGAAAAAATGATGAATCTCGCTTCTCAGGCGGTGACAAGCACGATGCCTCGGGCATCACAGATGGGTGTCAAGGACCCCCATACAAATTGACAGCGAAGAGGAGGATGAAGCAGAAATTAATCTCTCCTACTCCTCAGAATTTGAGTCGGAAGATGAGATTATAGATGATAAAACACAGGAAGGCTCTGAAGAGGCAAGCAAGGCCTCAGGCTCAAAAATGAGTATTACTGACCCTTTCGGGGAGAACATGTTTGACCTCCTACTGATCAAACACCCTTTGTCCCCAGAATGGTTCCCTTCTCAACATGTCGCCGAATACATTACCTTTTGGCTCAGAAAAGAAATCCCTAAGGAAGTGAGATCAAGACTGAGGTCTGAATGCCCGCGCCCTTCACTTCCAGATAAGATCACTATGACCCCTGAACTTGACCCTAAGGTTGTGGCTTTTATTGCCAAGGGCGCAAAAGACCCTAGGAAAGGGATTGACAAGAGTCTAAAATCCTGTCAATACCGACTCTTGGACACTATCGGACCAATAACAAAAATTTTTGAACTGGCTGAAAACGCTTATGTGGAAGGGACACCAATAGACCCCAAAGAATTACGCCACTGGGTCCAAAGAACAATCTGCTTGATTGGCAACGCTAACACTGCCATTTCAAATGAACGAAGGAAAGGCATTCTTTTAAAAATTGACCCCAAACTAATTGAGCTAGCGAATAAAGAAGGAGGAGCCTCTTCTCAAGGAATCCACTTTGGAGAAGAATTCATTCGCGACATGGCCAAATATGTGGGGGCCTTTAGCTCTATTAAAAAATCTCAAAGAGAGATTAAGAAAGTATTCTTTCAAGATAACATTTTTGGAAGGGCCGGGCGAATGCGAGGTCGATTCCCCGGCCGAGGACAATCATCTTCCAGACCATTTCTGGGACGAGGCACAAGATTCCAACAGACAAGCTTTTATGGAGGCCAATCCTTCTTTCCACCAAGACAGAGAAGCCGGTCAAGACCTTTCCGAGGGGAGAGAAGAAACCGAGGGTTCTCAACAGGTAAGAACCTCGAAAGACCCTTCAGATACCCCTATAAAGGTGGGAGGGAGACTAGCCCTTTTCTCTGGGAATTGACCCATGATAACACAAGACCCGTGGGTTCTAGACACAGTCAAGGGTTACAAGATAGAATTCATCGACACCCCCATCCAAACAATAAGACCCCGAGAAATACATTTCTCTCAAGAACAGAGAGAATTAGTCTCTCAAGAAGTAAAAGAGCTTCTAGCCAATAATGGAAAGTTCACAAATTGGCTTTGTGAGCAACATTTTCCTAGTGGAAAAAAAAGACAAAGGTCAGAGACCTGTGATAAATTTAAAAAGCCTAAACGAATGGGTATCATATCACCACTTCAAAATGGAGGGAATACACCTCCCAAGGGACGTTTTGCGAAAGGGCGACTGGTTAACTCGTCTAGACTTGAAAGACGCCTACCTAACTATTCCAATTTGGCAACCTCACAGGAAATTTCTTCAATTCATTTGGGAAGGAAAACTTTGGGAATTTCGCACCCTCCCCTTCGGGCTCTCTTCAGCCCGTTGGTGCTTCACCAAGGTATTACGACCGGCGGTAGTTGCGTGGCTAAGGCACAGGGGTGTAAGACTAATTATTTATCTAGACGATATCCTCATAATGGGTCAATCCAAATCAATGGTAACTTATCACACAGATCTTACTATCCGTCTACTTCAACATTTAGGCTTCGTAATAAACTCAAAAAAATTGTGTACAATCCTATCCCAAGAGAAGCAATTTCTCGGGTTCATAGTCAACACATTGAATGCAGAACTGAAACTTCCAAGGGAAAAGATAAAAAAACTTCGAAAAGAACTGAGAAAGATACTATCTTTGAAATCTTTTCCACTCAAATTCTTAGCCAGGATCCTGGGGTTGCTTTCTTCAACCATCCAGGCAATTTTTCCAGGCCCCCTACATTACAGAGCCCTTCAGAGACTGAAAGCGAAAACTCTCAAAACCAACCTCTCTTATTCCCAAATGACTCGTCTAGACCAAGACTCGAAGAAAGAACTGACTTGGTGGCTGAAGAATGCAGAAGCCTGGAATGGCAGAGCCATCTTCGGCGAAACACCAGATTTGATAATAGAGTCAGACGCGAGCAGAGAGGGTTGGGGTGCCACTTGTGGCAGTTGTTCCACAGGAGGCCATTGGACACAACTCGAGAAAGAACTTCATATCAACTGCTTGGAATTACTAGCAGGCTCTTTTGCGGTTCAGAGTTTCACCCAAAATTCAATGAAATGTTGCATAATGCTGCGCATGGACAACGTCTCTGAAGTGAGATATGTCAACAAGATGGGGGGACCACACTCGAAAGGCCTTACGGATTTAGCGAAAGGTTTCTGGAACTATTGTTTGAACAAGGGACTCTCTGTCACAGCACAGCACATTCCTGGTTTGAACAACGGCGTAGCGGATTGGTTTTCAAGGAATTTCAAGGATTCCAGCAACTGGAAACTAGACGAGAGAATATTTATGATAATACAAGACAAATGGGGTCCGTTCGGGACAGATCTTTTCGCGGACAGACTGAATACACAGCTAGAGAGCTTTTTCAGTTGGAAACCGGACCCTCAAGCATCTGGGGTGGATGCCTTCCTCCAGAACTTGGAGGGCTTAAAGCCATATGCCTTCCCGCTGTTTGTAATGCTCCCTCGCCTTCTCCTACACACCCGTCGCTAATTACAGAATATGACGGTAATAACCCCTCTTTGGAGGTCGCAAGCGTGGTTCCCACTCATTTTAGAGATGACTGTGGACTTCCCAATCCTATTACCACCTTTCAGGGAAATTCTTCGGGGCCCAGAGGGCGATTCTCATCCTCTCATAGACCAGGGTCTCTTGACTTTGATGGCATGGAAGATTTCAGGCGTCAATGGAAAATCCCAGGCCTTTCGCAAGATGCTTTCAACTCATATCTGAGTCTTGGGCATCTGGAACAAGAAAGGCATATCGACTGGCATGGAATAAATGGGTTCGCTGGTGTATTCAACAACACTATGATCCCGTTTCAACTGATTTAGTTCACGTAGTTAATTTTCCATCAGAACTTTTTTCTTCTGGCCTATCTTACAGAACAGTTAATGTCTATAGATCTGCAATTGCTGCATGCCATTGCTTGGTTGATGGCGTATCAGTGGGACAAAACCTTTTAACTAAGAAAATTATGAGAAGCATGCGAGTTCTTAATCCTCCAACTCCAAAATATACCGCCTTATGGAATGTTAGAAATGTCCTACAAGTTATATCCTCTTGGGGGGACAATGTTGAACTTTCTCTTAAACATATATCTTATAAACTTACTGTATTACTTTGCCTAGTTTCTTTTAGACCAACTTCTGATGTGAAAGCTTTGGATGTTTGTAGCAGAGCTTACCAACCTGAGGGAGTCTGTTTTTATCTTAGGAAAAGAACTAAGACTATGTCATCTATCCTTTCTTCCCTTCGAATGAAAGTTTGTGCGTTGTCAAATGCTTGAAAGAGTATGAAAAGAGAACCGACTCCTTGAGGGGTACTGGATCCCAATTATTGATTTCTCACAGATTCCCACATAAAGCTGTATCATCTCCCACGCTTGCAAGATAGGTGAAAGAAGTGATGAAAGAGAGTGGTGTTGATGTCTCTATCTTCGGCGCACATTCCCTCAGAGGCGCTTCAGCTTCTAAAGCTTTTATGTTAGGAGGTGGACTGCAAGATATCCTTAGAGCCGCTGATTGGTCGAATGAAAGTATGTTTAAAAAATGTTACTTTAGGCCAATCAATAATGTGATTGACAATGTGCTTAATTCACTTTAAACTTGCATAATGTTGGCCTCCGTGTCGTGCCATAAAATTTTGATTTTTCACAGCCTGGTGGGCAAAAAATCGGGATATTATTAAGGACACGGAGGCCAAGATTATCCCACCACTCTTTGACCCGCCCAGGGTTTATTCATCTTGACCTATTGTGTCTTTTTTCTTACAGAATAATCCGCCTATGCATTACTCCTGTTTAACGATAGTTCTTCACGTCATTTTCAAGATATGTTTATTGTTCGCAGCATTGGACTAACACAAAGAAGGAAGACTGATGTGTGCTCATGCTCTATATACTATATGGAATGTTGCTTTGAGTTCTATATTCTATTCATTGTTACTGTTGAGTTGTGGCAATAAAGGAGATTTGCATAATCTTGGCCTCCGTGTCCTTAATAAAATCCAGATTTTTTGCCCACCAGGCTGTGAAAAATCTAAATTATCTGGTACTGTTATTTACATGGAGGTTTGCATGTGCAGCTGTAGGTTTAAAAGTAGTGAGTTAGTGTTAGGATGGATTAATATGAACATTCAAAAAGAGGGAAATATCTTGTAGTGGCACACAATGTGTAATGCACAAGTGAAAAGAGTAAACATCAAAAGCTTGCAAAAGGAATTCGTACTTTGTGGGAAGATTGTGAGGCTGTTGCAATAGAAAAAAAGTGGCTTGTCCTACCAATTGTTACACTATAAAGATCCAAGGGCGGGAGAGAGAGAGAGAGACTGGAGTTCATCATAATACTGAAGGATATTATGTAGTCAAAAACAATAATTACAGTTTGTTTAATCCAACATCATGTATTCAAATCAGCATTAACCCCCACACAACAGGCAGGAACTGTCAGAAAATAAGATTAATGTACATACTCTCAGGCAATTCATAAAGAATCTTCCTTAGGTAGTCTTCATAGGTCTTGTACTTTGAAATCTTTTTATGTAAGTTCTTTAGTCTGAAGATGGAGAACAAAAAGATCGATCAGAAATAAAAATACATTGCCTTGCCCCTGTGCTAGAAGCCAATGGTGTTTTAACATAAATATATCTTTGGAGGAAAGAATCAAACTGAGGCATACCTTTAGAAAAACTATTTATTGTTGTATATATGCTACCCTGTTTAAGGAATATCTTTCAATCAGAAAGCCCAAATATTGCATACTTCAGGGGACGTTTTATTATTAGATCTTCAGCATTTCTTGGGGATGCATGTTTTTCTTTACTCTGTCTCCCTGCCATATTTGTTGGCTTTCTCCACTACTGTTCATCCCCAACCACTGTCTCCCGCTTCCTTCTATTATCCTTCAGTGCTTCCTGCCTCCCCATCACTCCTTAATAACCCAGTCAGCGCTTTAAGAAGCCCCCATTTCATTTGCCTCAGCGCTTGCCTCGCATATCCCAAGTTTTCTTTCTTCCTCATCACCTTTTTAAAATACTGTATCTGCTGAGATTGGTTTGTCCATTTAGGAATATCAACGACACCGAGTAAGGGCCCGATTATGAGTTTGGTGGTCCATGGGACCTCTGAACCCATTTTGATGGTCCACTCACCGCTGCACTGGCAGTCCGACTGCCGTATTTTGAGTACGGCGGTGGAACCGCCACAGGACCGCTGCCATGGATCCTAGATCCTGCGCCCGTAGGGCAGCGGTCTGAGGCTATAATATGGTGGTGGTGCCGCTGCAGGGCACATGGTGTGCCCCCCTGTATTTCTGCACCCCCTGTTCCTGCATGGGATGAAATGCACGTCATGGTGCATTTTGACCTGTCAGGTACCTGCTTTGGCACTCTCACAGAGCTGCCTTTCTAAAGGTTCTCCTTTGAGTCTTAGAAAGGCACCGCCGCCGCAGGACTGCCGAACCTGTATTCAAGTCGGAATACAGTGGGCAGTCAGCATACAGGTTTTGCCTCTTCCTGCTGCTATGAGCTCCAAAAAAAAAAAAAAAACTTTCTAGACCTTTCTCTCTTCGATCCCTCCACTATCCTTTCCAATCCAACTAACAGACTAACATGTCTAGTGCTCAAATTAATTTCATATTTACCTGTACTAAGTACCCACTAATCCTGTTTGGTTCCAGAAAAGCACTTCAACACCTCATCAGGGGTAGCAAGCGCTATATGAATGCAAACCCTTCCCTCTTCCACACCTCCACTATCCGCTTTCAATCCAAATAACAAACTCACATGTCCACCGGTGAAATCAATTTATTATCTCCCTATACTAATTCACCACTAATCCTTTCTGGGTTACAGAGTAGAATGCTATTCGCCGAAAAAGGGCTTCAACGACTCGTCAGGGGTAGTAAGCGCTATATAAATGCAATTACAATACAATACAATTTACAGTAGAGTGAGGCCTATGATTACCTGTGCTGGCTTACAGCGAGTTTTATGCGATATTTACAGTAGAGTGAGCGCCTATGATTACCCGAGCCGGCCTACTGGGAGCTTGATGATATATTTACAGTAGAGTGAGCGCCTATGATTACCCGAGCCGTCCTTCTGGGAGCTTGATGATATATTTACAGTAGAGTGAGCGCCTATGATTACCCGAGCCGGCCTACTGGGAGCTTGATGATATATTTACAGTAGAGTGAGCGCCTATGATTACCCGAGCCGGTCTGCAGGGAGCTTACTACGATATTGACAGTTGAGCGCCTATGATTACCCGAGCCGGCCTACTGGGATCTTGCTACGATATTTACAGTTGAGCGCCTATGATTACCCGAGCCGACCTACTGGGAGCTTGATGAGATATTTACAGTAGAGTGAGCGCCTATGATTACCCGAGCCGAACTACTGGGATCTTGATGAGATATTTACAGTAGAGTGAGCGCCTATGATCCCAAGCCGGTCTACCGGGAGCTTGTTGCAATAGTTACAGCAGAGTAAGCGTCTATGATTACCCAAGTTTGTCTATAGGGAGCGTCATGCGATATTTACAGTAGAGTGAGCGCCTATGATTACCCGAGCCGGCCTACTGGGAGCTTGATGAGATATTTACAGTAGAGTGAGCGCCTATGATCCCAAGCCGGTCTACCGGGAGCTTGTTGCAATAGTTACAGTAGAGTAAGCGTCTATGATTACCCAAGTTTGTCTATAGGGAGCGTCATGCGATATTTACAGTAAAGTGAGCGCGCATATGTGCCTGAGCTGGTCTACAGGTAGCTTGATGCGAGATTATGAGATGCCTAGTTGGTTGCAAGAATAAACAGAGTTGATTAAAGAAGAGGTGCATTGCCACTGACAAACTGAAGCCGGTGGGAAACAAATCGAGAACAGATTACCCAGGCACTAGCATTACCTCGCTGATGCTTAAAAAAGGCTTTTGCTTTTACTTAAGTAGAGTTAGTGGGCTGATGCTGAACAGAGGGACTGTTTATTGTACCAGATATTTTTCATCATTGGGCAGTGCCTATTATAAAAATCGTACTGTTCCAAGTGTGATCTGAAAGCTCGAAATTGAATATTTACAGTCATGATTTGGGACTTGAGCTGACAGGATAAAAACTTTAACTGTCTTCGGTGGTCACATCTGTAGTGTCATGCATGTGCTGCACTGCAGAACATGGTCTGCTCCCTCTCTAATTTAAAAAAATATATATCTTTATTTGATCACTGCGAGCAAAAGGAACAAGACAGGCATAGTTCAAAAGTTCCAATAAAAATCACAGGAGATCAAAACAATGGCATCTTGAAACATTGTAAAAAAATATGAGTAATCTACACAATTATACAGGTCTAAAAGACATGTAAACCAACGTCCGATGTGCAAACAGCAAGATGCATAGATAGAGATATATCAAAAAGTCTCGGCATAAGAAATGGTCATCTGTTGTACAAAGAATAAGGTATGTAAACAAGCATACTCCTTTGAGATCCAGGATAAAAAATGGGCAACAGGCAATATTTTGCATTTGCAGATGTCTGACTTTAGAAAACAGCCCACATAAAAACAGATTTTAGGATTCATGAGTTGGCAAAGAAAATACATAGCTAGCCTGTACTGGGTAAAACCATACATTTTAAGTGTCAAAACATACTTTCTTTTAAATCAAGTAAATTCAGGGGAACTTCAGCAGCCCTGTTTACTTTCATAAAGTGGAACATGTTAGGATTGTAATCACAGCTGTAACTCATAAGGTGATATTTATCCACCTCATCGTTAAACTAATGGTTAAGTAAACTCCTAAGAAGTCAAATATACCGAGGCATTGAAAGTTAATACATTTCAAACTAACTAAAATAGTGCAAATGGAAAAATCTTGGCTGAAGTATTTATTAGCATTTTAAGTGAAAGGAAAGCACAGAGAGTATTTTTAAAGCAAGCATTATTTGGAAATCTGATGATTGTATGCAGTTTGTTTACTAAATGTTTTACTTTAGTTTAAGTCTCATAACTTTTGCATCTGCATTATTTGTGTTTAGTGTTATTTCTTTATGCATTATTGCATTATAAAAATTTGATCAGTATGGCATATGCAAGTATTTCTCTAATGCTTGCTTTCTTATGTATAGTTATTTATGCTGGGCATTTGCAGGATTCATAGACGTTTAATTAGACTGCTGTTTGCATGCACTTGGGTATATGCATATACACTTAGCCTCAATTTTGTTGTTTCTTTCTGGAAAGGTTTCAGGTTGACCTCTCTTAGACTTGCTGAGAGAGCCGATGCCCATAGCGTCAAGTACATTTTAGTGGGGAAGGTCATAGAACTAGATATTAAGTGGACTGCTACAATAAATATAGATAACGGCAGAGACCTTAATGCCCGCCACAAATCAATACCGGCATCATCACAGAGGCAGGGAGGTGGGGGGCCAGGCTGACACACTAAGAACTGCAGCACCAATACTTCCAGACGGAACAACAGCTACATTACTTTTTGTAACAGAAAGGACTGAAAAGTAACCCTTGGTATCAACAGGAAATCTGAAACATTTACAACAGTTACCAGCCCGAATTCTGCAGCAGCTCTGCAAGATTTTATATTGGATTTCAAGACAGCAGATAAAGCATGTGGCCTTCACAAAAGTTGCAACAAGGAGTACCCAATGTAGAAAAAACCAGCAGGAATTTGCAATAGACTCCTGCGTACTTGCAAGCATTGCTCACCAGCACCCTAAACACAGCTCCAGAACATCCTATTCTTCATGAATGTGAAGTATATGCTGTAGGTCTTAAAAAGACAATGGTAGCCAGGGTTCTTTTAGATAATCATAGGCAGCTGTAGGTGGAGATTCTAAGAAGAAACCTGTATTAATACCTGGGAGCGAGCAGAACCAGGACAGTGGGCAGAAATTGGAGCATCCTCTTTCTCAAAGGATCTTGAAGACTTCCATTATCTAGACAAAATTTCTTCATGACAATTATGTGTCTCAAAATTCTCAATTTTGCAGACATTACAAGAATGAATGAGATTTAAAACAACACTTTTGTGTTTTTAGAAAACTACAAAATAGAGGCATTTAGAGGTCAGAAACATCACAAGATGAGAATTAATGGCAAGTTTAATTTAGGAATCTACTGCTCATTCAGTATGATCATGGACAATGATTTACTACATTCCACTGGTAGGCCCCTGGCACTAGCAGGATGAGCATGCATTCTTCTGGCACATAGGAGACTGGTGTAGCAAAAATCACATCATGTGGCCTTTGACCTGATGCATCACATGAAATGTCAGTGCATGACCCTTGATATGACAGGATCACATTGCTGTACTTCTATTCATTTCAGAAAATGCGGCAAATATTTCAGCGTTTTTATATATTGGGTCAACATATAGAACATTGTAAACCTTTTTCAAGGAGAATTAGGGTTAACATCAAAATGTCACACTCTGGCTTTAGAGACCAACGCTTTTGATCAGATTATGCAAATCACACAGATTTTAGATTTAGACCATCCGTATACAACAATGGTTCAGGAGGGCTATATCAATGCTATATTTTCAGGATTTGCACATAAAACACATGTAAATGCAATGCACCTAAATGCAATTCGTTCAAGTAGTTGGTGCTCTTGTTTCTGAAAACAAGGCTTGTATCTCGTCCTTCTGGAACTACACTGTACAACCCTGACAGACGAGCAATGCCTTTGGGAGTATGCCTATTTTAATATAAGATGAGGCTCCAGGCAAGAAAGGTATGCCTCATTATCAAAACTGATCTCACAGGTTCAGAACTCAGTAGACAGAACTATGCTGCAGGCAGGCTGCACAGACCTGACAAGCTCAGTTAACAGTCACTTGGACCATTGAGATCCTGCAGGCTTAGGCCATAGCTAGCCCTCAAAATACAAAGATCTCTCAAGGCTTGAGCTTCAGAGATGAAACCTTCATCCTACATAAATCTCAGTTTCAAGCCTAAAATAGCAGACCTGTGCCCCAGACTGCATAGATCTTAAAGGTTGAAGACTCACACTTTAATCTATGGCTTCAAGAGATCACGTGGCTTATGAAAAAAGTGGTATCAATCAATCTATATAAATTCTACCAGTTCTGATTTCAGTTGGCAAAACCATTCCCCAGGATACAGATCTTAAAGGTCCTTCTTTAAAGGGCAAATATATTGCTCATGTTACACAAACTGTAAAGGGCCAAAAAGCAAGCCCTACTTTTACAGAGGTCTTATAGGCTCAGATCCCTAAGCAATCACTCAGTTACACATTTTAGAGGCTCAGATTTAGCTTACACTGATGTTATATTATCTGATTTTACAAAACAGAAATGTCTTGTGTTATACGGATCTTTGGGCTCATGTTTCAGACAACAGAGCTACTACTCAGCTTACACAACCAATTGTTCTGATTCCGCAAAGCAAATTTCTATCTCTATGGAGTCAAGTATAGACCTAAACAGCAGAACTGTATATATTTGAATGCAATGATGTTTTAGGGTCAACTCAAATAGCATAACTATATCCCTCATGCAATAGATCTTATACATTGATGATTCAGACAGCAAAGAAAAAAACAGCACTGGTATCACACAGCAATCATGGTTTCATAGGCCTTACAGGCATAGGGCTGGCCTCTTGAAGCAATCCCACGGATTAGAAAATTCAACATTTTGAGCAATGTGATGTCTAAAATTAGAGAAAATGAAATTCTGACCCTTATTATGAACATCTCACATATGCAGACTAAATACACATCAGCAGAAGCTGAGATTAAGAATTTAACATTTTCTTCTATTTTGTAGATTCCAATCTGCTTACATCTATAGTAGATAATTAGGCAACATGTAACTTAGTCAAATGAGGCTTTGACCAGTTTGGAGACTCCTGGTTAATTCAACATACCTTCAGCTGTCCTAAAGAGACAGGCTATACTAACATCTTGAATAATTGTATTTAATTTACACTGTTTAAAGAGCACTTTCACCAAAGCTATGCAATAAATTACAAAAACATTATGAAGAAGCGCAAAACAGTTCAGTTCTCTTTCAAGAGGGATGGAAATGAGTAAAGGCTGGAAACAGAGCAGAGAGAGTAGGGACAAGAGTCCAAGATTTAGGTCTCAAAGGAATAGATGAAATCAAAATTGTAATGTAATGTACCGATGCAATGTAATAGGAAAGTCATTTATAGAGTGGTAATTTGGCAAGTGGGTTTCTTGGCTTTGAGAAGGAAGCAAACCTAGCCTACTGACTACCCAAGAACTAACTGCACATGAATAGCCAGATCTTTAGGTGACAGCAAAATATATTTATTTATTATACTGTTCCTGCAGTGATATGTGTGGTATGCTCCTGCAGAAGTGTGACCGGTATGAATGTGTATAAAAGATCTGACAATTCCAGAGCCTGTGTAGTTTCATGCTTTAAAGGTGGTCTGAGTGCAATTAGATAGTAGAGGGCTCTCTGGTGATACTTCTATGAGGTCTTGGCAGTCCATAGCCTGGCAAGGGGGTATAGGGGGTAGATATCTCCCTCCACGATGACAATAGGGAAAAGTGGGAACCCCTCCAGCTGGATGGACTTTTGCAAACCATAAGGCTGAACAGTATTGAATTGAGCTAAGTGAAAGTAATTGGATTTCTCAGGACGTCTCCATGCAAGAGGCCTCCTCACCAAGCAGTAGCACAAAGGATGGAGAGAAATCACCAGAACTCAGAACCAATGCTTCATATCTATGCAAGTAATGGGCAATGCATTGCAGGTAAATAATATCACAGCTACCAACCCAGGCAGGTAGGTTTATGGGGAAAAGTTATGGTTCTGCTTGACTTCTGTGGTGTAGAAATTGCTCACATTATCCCACAGTCATTATAGACATCTTATGTATTCTGGAATAGAATTTTAGATAGTCATGGTGGCCTGAGGAGGGAACGACTTTACATCTGCTCACACGTTTCTCAGTGATATAGCCCTATATATTACACTACTGCCCCAGAACAGGTGTAGAAAGCATCTGGGTTTGCACCACAAGGGAAAGAAGAGGTAACTCGGCCTGTGGTGACAAGGGGATTCAGCAAATTTAACACTTTTATGTGACGTGAGACAAATTAATCAGTATGTGAGGTGTGGAATGCCTATGTGCCACCCTGAGTGTGAGAGTATCTGTGTCTGCTATGACAGAAGTAAAGTATGTTAAAATAAACCTTCAGAGTATGGCACTCAGCCTACTTTCTATATGTTGTCATGGTACCAGGCTGAAAATGTTGTCAGTATGCTCTGGGCGCCAATAACAAGATAGCCGAGATAAAACGAGGAAAAGGATCTGGGAGCAGTGGCTGAACACAAAATGATGTGCACACTCTGCAGAATGTGGTGGGGGGTTCATGAGACTCCAATAATTCAAGAGATATTCATAGGTCTAATGCTGAATAGGGAGCCCCCTTTATGGTGGGGCACCCAGGGCCCCACAGGTTGCAGGCCCCTGTCTGGGAGCTGCAGTATCAAAACGACAAGAACAATATAATCTAGAAAGAGTGAGTAAGATGGAATGGTTGAGAAAGAAAATAAGAAATCACCAAGGACCTCATGTAGGGCAACCTGATAGCAAAGAGAAAAGGATGAAGAGGAATGTCCAGATCAAGGAATCAAATAATTGTCAAAAGAGAAATAAGAAAATAGCAAGCAAAAGCAGATATATCAAGAGAGAAAAGGGTCCACAAATTATTAGCATTATCATCCATATCAAAAGCAGCTGAAATGAGTTAGAGATAAAGAGTGACACAAGTTTGGAGTGAAGGGCAGAGGTGAGAGAATTATTGCAAGAGAGAAGAGCAGGTTATGTGAAGTAGGCTGAATATCGACCATACTTCAAAAAGGCATATAAGAAAATAGATCCACGATCAAGTCAGCTCACTCTCTGTATATTCTGTATTGTGCAAAAGTAAACACTCAGTGCCTATGAGAAGCGGCATTGAATCCCTGAACGGACAGCTGTGCAGATGGCTCGCATACCTGGTTCGCATTTCCTGTAGCTGTTGAACCAGTTCTTTTATTTGTTTCTTCTTGATTTCATTTTGTTTCTGCTCATGGTGGTACTTCTGAATAGCTCTTTTTCTCTTAGCGTAGTTGTCCTTCACAAAGTCATCAAACTTCTCAACGTTAGCATTGTTCTGAGAAGAAGAAGACATTGTGCATACCAATCAGGTAGGAAGGCGGCAAACATGCAACACCCTTCACACGGTTTAAGCCCTGACACACCATCAGTTGACAATAATCTTCAATCAGGTTTCGAGCCTTGCCAAAGAGTAGAAAGATGAAAGGAGATTGGCTAGTCTCAATCCTCAGAATAGATTTACATTGCTTGATCCACGTCTATTTACTTTTCCATGAGAATATGAAGTTCAGCACTGCAAGAGGGGTGACATGAATGTTGTGTATTCAATACATGGTTGCTTGCATGTGAAGTGTTGTGCTTTGTTATTTAATGAATGCCTGCAAGATCTATTTACCTGAATTGGGCTGCAGATATTTGCTTGAACGCGGTAACAATGAGTAACCCAGATAAACCTTTGTTAACTCTTGACTCGACTGTCTTAGGCTTCTGAATTAAAATGTATGTTTTAAGTAACAGGAGAATTGTGAAACACATACAAAGTATAGACTAGTGTACCCCAACCTGAACATGTTATGACTAAGAATTTACAAAGGGATTCTCTAGCATGAGCTGATATATCTGTGCCCTTTAAATTATTTTACTATACTGAAGGTATCTTAGTCAGCATAAAACACAATAAAAAGGTTGTCTACCAACTCCTTGCGACCTTAACATGCAAACCATTCTCTCAGCCCTAAACCGCCATTTCTTTCTGCCATATTTACCTCACCCACAGTTTGTTTCAAACATCAGATAAAGAATCTTCATAAAGTGTAATTCAGAATTGTGCTATGACGTTAATAAAATTTTTCAACATGTATTTCATCACTCTATATAATAAGAATACTGTTTTATGAAGCTACGTTCTTTTCTATTCTCCTTTGCAAGTTGCTGTGTATTTGAATTATTTTGTCATTTTCACAGCAACTCTTGTGGAGACTATTTTATTAATTTGGGTTTTTTTTGGTCTCTTACTTCATGCTTTTATATTTTACTGCTGGAGAGGAACAGTGGCAGCTGGTAGGAAATAGGGGTGGGGAAGTAGGCGGGGGTTGAAAATATTAAAAAAAATACTTACTGTTTCGGATGGCTGCACCTCTCCTCTGCTTTTCTGCGCTTCCTCACTCCAGTTTGGAAGCAGCTTGCAGGAAACACCTGACATGCAGGCTCCCCAGAGCCAATCGTAGTGATTGGTCTGAATGCCGTGGATCGGCACTCAGATCGGGACAGGGAGCTTGTGCATGTACCCCACCAGGCTGTCCATTACAGCCTGGTGGGGAATATGCAAAGTGTGCATTACTGACTGGCCCAGTCCACTCCTGCTTCTACCCTGAGCCACCAGCCCCCTGCCCCACCCTAACCTAGTCGTATCAACCAAAAGTGAAATGATAATAACCTTGCTATGATCGTTTTATTTTTTCCCTTTTGACTGCTATAAGAGCAGTGGTGCGACGCTCCTCCGCCTTAGCGGAGGAGTCGCCACTGGAGAGGAAGGAGAGTTGGAGAACCCTTGATTTAGAGGTTTCCACCTGACACACCATGGGAACGAATAGGTGAAACATCAAACAACCAAAAGTACTTATGTCAAACTTCTCTGAAACAAACATCGAGTTCAACAGGCAGTTCATACAAGTGTATTGAAGCTGTCCACAATACCACTCCTCAGTGATTTTATTAGCATCTAGGATTGACAGCAGTCTCTGAAATAACTATATATTCCGCATACCTGAAAGGGGGCCGCAATGTCCTCACAAGCTATGCCATCAAAAAGGTGGTTTTGTTTTGCCTTTACTGCCCATCACAGCAATCGTGGCATAATACCTTAATGCAAACTTTTCTAAAGCATCAACCTGGCCCTCCTGACTTTACAGGAGGGTTCATGGAGAGGAAAGCAGCATGAACTATATGGCACTTCTAAAGAACAATGGGCCATATGTACGAACACATTTTCCCATAGACACAGAATGGGTAAAACCATTTGATACATCTGGCCGCATGTTTGAGGGCTTGTGGTAATTTAGCAGATTATGGACACTGGACATGAAGGGAGGTTTCGGTGGAAAGAATGTGCAACAGCCTGCAAACATGCTGTCGTATTTGAGCGATCTTCAGTGTCATCTTACCTTTTCTCACTAGGTGATACACAACACAGGACATAACATGTAACCAAAAAGCACAGGAAACCTGTTTGAATATGGAATGGTACAATCCAATTTCATTCATCTTTAAACCAACTCTTTGGAGGACCATTCAATTTCAGGAGACTTCTACCACACTGTAAAACAAATACCATTTCCATCAAATCACCACTCCAAAAAGGTAATACCCAGTGCTTTCTCATGATATGTTGCCCCAACATGTGAGCACTGGAAAACCGTTGAACATGGTAGGTTACAATCCAAAGAAACCCATCCTGCACCATTATCTTCACACATTCCGAATCTTGGCCAAGAAGTCTCCACTGGTGAATTATAAGCATAATTCTTTCCAAAACCATACTCGATCTATGCACATTTTAGGACCATCTTGCCTTTCCCATCTCTACTGAGATGTATCACATGACATGTCATGAACTTTATTAACCAGGTCTCCCAGGGTGTCCACAATAGTGAGCAGACAAATATGAGGGTGAGGACAAAGACCTGGAAGGCCCAATTGACATATGCCCTGCATCTTGCAGCCTGGGTAGAGAGACAGCACATGGTGCTACATGCACACCTGCAATGTATCAACTCCCTCAAATGCACACACAAACACTTGAACCAAATTCAGCACAGGTGTACATCCACCCATTGCAATTCCATTCACATCGCACTCAACACAGATCAATTACTTACAACAGTGCAGGCCTAAATCACAGAAAAAAATTAAAATCTAAGCTCTTAGGTTTATACCTTATTTATATAGGTTTTATAAAATTCCAGAAATCTCAAAGTTTGCCACTAGTTTCCAAGGAATCTACATAATCTACAATACCACACATGAAAATGTCTCCCGTCAGATTGATAGCACTATATATATATTGTTTTCCACCATTTCCACCACAATATTTTTCGACAAAGGAAAAATTCTTCTCCTAAACTCCGATCAATTAACAGGATGTTATATTTATACTCCCACCTAGTAAACAGATTTACTCCAACCATTCTCAGGATTAAAGCTCCATCTGCATAAATAGAGGCAATGGACCCAGCAAAGGTTTCTGGAATCCCACCAACTCACACCATACTGTGGTAATATGTGTGATTGAAAAGATTTACAAGTGTAAACTCTCGGTTTTTGAATACAAAACAAGAATTCGCAGTCAAGGCAAGGCATTTGGATGGGTGAAGTGAGCTTGCCCAGGCAATCTAACTCAAGTTTGTCAATGTGCATTTCCAATTTATTTATTCTGCAAAGGAGATCACCAGAAGGAACACTGATACATTCTTCTTCACATAAGTATGGTTCACAAAACCTCCACACAAAATTAACCATACTTGTACCCTTAAGCCACAGTGTTCAATGGCTAGACTACACATACAAGACTGTATGAGGCCTCAAACTTGTCTTGGCATTGCACGCTGCAGCAAACCCTTATGCTCCTCTCATTAATAAAGCTGAAAAAGTACTATTAGCTACATGTAGTAAAAGATGCATTAGACATAACCTTTCTTTAACATGCATTGTGCATGAAAAAGGCCACAGTTGTGCCTAAGTGAGGGTGGTGTCAGTGCCAGAAAAATAACTTCCCCCAATCCTGCTCCACCTTATTTGCATTTGTAGAGGAAAGGTGGGCTTCTGCAGCAAAAGCAGATGCTGACAAATATAACAGTTTCCTATTGCCCCAGTTGCCTGATTTTACCATTTTTAACAGACTGACTGGATCCAGAGGAGAACTGTCTGCTGGGCCTATTTTTATTTTATTTTTTATTTTTATTTATAAAGTCTTATATAGCGCGAACTTGACCCTAGCAGGGTATCAGGGCGCTTTATAGATAGTTTAATTAGTAGAAAATAGATAACCAAGAAACATAAACACTGACAATGTCCGTTGCAAATCAGGAGTGGGACAGTGAGTTATAAACCAGTACCCAGACGGCTTGCAAGCCCTGGTTGGAGAACAGCGGCAGATCAGTATTTAGAGATTTCGTTTGTGGGTTCAGGGGTAGAGATTTGTTCATTATAAGCAGTTGACTTCTTTTTTTAATGAAGTGATTGAAGAAATCAGTCTGAATTCATGGGGCAGGGAGTTCCAGATTCTAGGGGATAATCCGGAGAAGGCTCGGTTGTAGTTTTTTGTTTCCAAAATGTTTAAGGTTTGAACAGTAAGGTGCTGGTGCTTCTAGATGATCTGCCAACAACCGACAGTTCCAGTTTGTCAACTAGGTACTTCGGTGTATTGAAGTGTGGGGCTTTGTGGGTCATGCAAGCAATTTTCTTCTGAATCCTTGCCTCATAAGGGAACCAGTTTAGTGTCTTCGGGTCTGGAGTGATGTGGCTGTACCTTTTCAATCCAGTGATGAGCCTTGCAGCAAAGTTGAGAGATGCCCTTAGTGGAGGCAACTTGGATCTCAGCAGACCACATAAAGTAGCACTCCCATAGTCTAATCTGGGGATAACTAGTGCTAGCACCACTGATTTAAGATCTTCGAGGGGAGGAAGGGTTTAATTTTTCTTAGAATGCTCATTTGAAAGTTTGCTCCTCTGGTGGCTGAGCTGATGTGTTCTTGCATGTTGAAATTTTTGACAAGTGTAATTCCTAGTGATCTTGTGGAATCTATAATCTGTGGAAGGCAGTTGAAGACTGTTAAGTGTTTCATCCAATCTTCGATGTCGATGGATCTTTTTGGTGGGGCAATTAAGAGGAATCCAGTTTTGAGCGAGTTGAGTTTAAGGTGGTTTCTAGTTAGTCAGTTTTTTTTTTTAGAGTTGTGTTGAGTAGACGGATATCCTCAGGGGAGGAGTTTTTAAGGTATAGTTGGGTGTCGTCTGCATACATGTGGTATTGTACATTGGAAAATTTCAGAATTTTGGTTAGAGGCTCCATGAACAGGTTAAAGAGAGTAGGTGATAAAGTGGACCCCTTAGGGACCCCTAAAGTGACAGGAGTGGTAGTGGACAAGGATTGGTTAACCTTACTTCGCTGAGTTCTGTTGTGTAGAAATGAGGCAAACCAATTTAGGACAACCCCTGATAATCCCATTCTGTGTTCAAGTAATTCAAGGAGGCTGTCATGTTTGACTGTGTTGAATGCCGAGGATAGGTCTAGGAGGATTAGGAGATACGATTTGTTCTGATTTAGCATTTTAAGCACCTCATCAACTATGTGGGTAAGGACTGTTTCCGTGCTTTGACCCTGACGGAAACCAGATTGGAATTGGTCAATAAAGTGGAACTGATCAATGCATAGCTGGGTATGTACACTTTTCTCAAGGAGCTTTGCTAGAGAGGGAATGGTGGAGATGGAATGGAAGTTATTGGGGTTCACATGATCCGCTGTGTTTGTTTTTAGAATGAGGGTTACCTGCCCTGATTTTAGGCAGTCTGGTAATGCCCCTTTGATCAGTGAAGCATTCACTATCTTAGTCCAGAGAGGGAGTAAAGAGGTTTTAATCTCATTGAAGACGTTAGCTAGTAGAGGTTCGCAGAAGTGGTTTGACGGTTTAACTGTTGTTAAGATATTGAGCAAAGCATTTTTATCAAAGATTTTGAGTGTCCCTCGATGCGTTGTTTTTGAGGAAGAGTCCATGTAGGTCTGGGTGCTGAGTGATCATATGCTGGCCTGGGCTATTTGGGGGTGTCATCAGGAGGAGCTCAATTTCTGGTTGGAGATCACTTTCAATCTTTTTAGACTTTTCAAGAAAGAAGGAGGCAAATATGTTGCAGTTTGGCAGCGGAAGAGATCCTATTGTGTAGGGGTTGGGTTTTTTAGTAGATTGAGGTTTGATAATTTCAAACAGTTTTCTTGGATGATTTTTGGCTTTGTCTAGTTGAACTCTGAAGAAATTTGCTTTGGAGTTTCTGATGTGATTATTGTAGGTGTTCCTCAGTGATCGCAGGTACTTGAGGTGTTCTAGGGACGGAGAGGATCTCCACACTCATTTTGACAGACTATAATTGTGTTTTTCTTCATTTAGGCTCCCATTGTACCATGGTTTGGAGTCTCTAGTGGACAGTTTTTTTAGCTGCAAGGCCGCAACTGTATCAAGAATGGTCATCATGGAGTTGTTGTAGGGGTTTGTGAGGTCATGGACATCAGACATGTCAGCTGGAGGAGGCAAGGCGTTATTGCTAAGGGATGTCAAGTCATTAAGGTCTATTTAGCGAGTGATCCTTTTCCATTGTCTGGGTTTGTTAAGTTGTGGTTTATGTGTCCTCACTGGTTCTGTGATGAGAAAGGTAATGCAGTGGTGATGTGTCTAGTCACATGGGACGATAGATTTGGGTAGAATGGAGTTTGCTTTAGCAATGATTAGGCCCAGGGTCACACCCAGGTTGTGCGTAGGGCTGTCACAGATTTGCTTCAGGTTAATGTCCACTAGAAAGGCTTTTAGGTTGTTAATTGAGGGGTCATTGTGGTCGTTCCAATGAAGGTTGAAGTATCTTAGGAAGATCTGGGAGCAGTGTTGTCCGACGTTGGTGGTGATGATTTAAATGATTTGTTCCATGAATGAGAGGTTGTCTCATGGAGGGTGGTAGATAATGTGTAGTGTGCATAGGGGTTTGTTGTTACTCGCAATGTTTATGCATAGGTATTCACAAGCGGATAACTCGTCGGTTTGTAACTGATTCACCACAAGGTCACTGTGGTGTATGCGGGCAATGCCTCCACCCAGTCCATTCAGTCTGTCTGATCTTATAATGTCATAGCTAGGTGGGACTAATATGTCTAGGATTGGTGCAGAGGAGTCCTTTAGCCATGTTTCTGTTAGGAGTAAAAGGTCAATCTTGTGGGCAAGGATGAGATCAGCAATATCCACTGCGTGTTTCATGGCCGATCTGCAATTTAGAAGCATGCATTTCAGGTGTGGTTTGATGTCTACTGAGGTTGTTGGTACAATGGGGACCTGCTTAAGGTTGGACTTATTTACTTATCTGGAATTAGGGCAAGGCTCTCTGTGTGGGTTCGAGGCAACAGTTGGTATGGGAGTCAGGTTGTATGGATTTTCATGGAGTCCAGGATAATATGTGAGGAGAAGGGAGTGTATGTCATTGTTCGATAGCGGATCCTTAAGCTTGACAGGCCTCGTGGAGGCATTGTGGTAGGGTATAGATTGCCATCTTGTGAGAGGGGGTGGTGAGATGGTTGCCAATCTGTTGTAAGAAGTGCCTGTTCCTGGTAGTTGTGAGTGGGATGTATTGGGTTGTGGATGGATGTGTCTATTACTTTCTGGAGTCCTTTTTGGCCATCCGTTATAGGCCAGCTCCGACGTGATATTTATTTGTCCTTGTAGGTCAGACTTGAGTTGATATAGGTCTTGTGTAATTTTGTCAAGTCTAGATTTTATTGAGGCATGGGAGCATATGATCGTGGTTAGGGGCAGAGGGCTAGGAGGTAGGGGGGTGCTCTAGATTTAGTAGTTGGGTTGATGCTGGTCTGAGAGTGATGGTGAGGGGAAGGTATAGCTGGAGATGGTTTTAGGCTTGTATTCTGATATTGGGGGTGGGGTAGGGGTGGAGGACATATTTTCATTACTGTGTGACTCGTTGGCCCTTGTTGTAGAAGTGATTTGTGGGCACGTATTGGTTTGGTGATTCGATGGGAATGGCTTTGGTCCATCAGGAGGTATGTAAGAGTTGGTATTGTGTGGGCTGATTGCTGTGGAGGGGTGTGTAGGGGATAAGAGTGGACTGTTTAATGTGGCTAGCCTGGGCGAGGACAATATTTGGGGTGCCTGCGGGTCATCTTTAGATCTAGGATGATCTAGAGAGGCGGACGAGTCCTTATTAGATACTGAATGTTTGATGATGGGGAAGAATTCTTTGAATAGATCCAGGATGCGGTCTGATTGTTATAAATGGAGATGGTTATTTTTGCATTGAAGGTGGGTGAGGGAGCAACGTATGGTCTTAGGGTGTGCAAGGTTTTCCTGGATGTAAAGATCAAGAGCGCCAAGTAGAGGGCTTTCCTCCATTGGGCTCTTTTTTGTGTGAAGAGGAAGAGATCATTTATTATGGTTCTTTTAGATGCGCAGTAGTAGGGGTCAGAGATTAGGGGTTCTGGGTGCAGATTGAGAAGTCTGTGTTTGAAGTTCTTGGAGGCCTTTTTGTTAGATTGGGCGGGTATTTAATTTTATGGGCATTGTGGCCGTCGAATTCCAGGTAGGTGTCTATTGCATCGAGTAAAACAGGATTCATGTCTGATAGGGAGCTGGATGCAAATGGACTGATCAAAGAGCGACAGGATGTATTTTAGTTTGAGTGGTGTATAGCAACATACTGTCAGAGCCGGGAAAACGTCAGATAATGGATACGTTTAAGATCACAGGCTATGGTCCAGAGAGTTCTATAGTTATTACTGTTCTGAAGACAGAGAACGTGATCCTGAAAATGGTAGTGCGGAACGTCCTGGTGTGAGAGAAGTACCATTAGGTAGCTTCAAGTGCATTGGAAAAGGGGTAGGAGATAGGAGATGATCTTCATCTGATCAGTAACAAAGGTGTTCTGAACAAGTCACATTTGCCTTCATGTAGTTTCATTGAGAATTGTTTTTCTGTCATATGTATGAGCAGGGGGCAAGGAGGAGGCTCTATCACGTTATATTTGTGCCTTGAAAGTAAGTTGTTAGGGGGATGGACACCATTTTGCTTATGTATACATGTGTATGTGTGTCTGTGAGTGTATCGAAAAATGAGTAGATATATGTGTGTAGATGTGTGGTTATGACGAGACGGGGTAGTGGTCAAGAAAATGGTGTGGGACAAACTGCACATCACAGACATTGCAGACTTTGTAGGGTGTTTGGACAAAATATTGAGTTAGTAATATCTGGAGGCAGAAATATCGGATGAATATGACTTTTTGAGGTAAGTAATATTGGTTTAGATAATATTGATGTTTCTAATTTCGTTTTCAATAATGTAGTGGTTACAAATATCGTTTTTTATTATTTGAATGTGTTTTAGTTGATATATTAATTTTATGTGTTACTATTCTTCATATAAAGGTCATTAATTTCTTAAAAATATTGCTTGTAATTTTAAGTGATTTGGATTTTTTTTATTAGTAATTTATAGTGCGGTTTGTTGGGTTTGTAGGGGGATAGGTTGGGAAGCTAATTGTAATCAGGTCAAGTCAAGTTAAAATAACTTTATTTCAGCAGCCAATGCCATAAAAGTATACACAATATACATTAAAATTCATTATAATTAACTAAAACTGTGGATATTCACATTAAGACACAATTTATATAAATTACAATATTTCATAAGAGTGACAGTTAAAATAAAATCGGCGTACGATCACAGAAAGCCAGTCAATCACAAGCAATAGCAGAAAGGTATAAATACAGTGCAATAGAATCGATAGAGGAACAGATTTCCACAAATGAAGGGAAAGGGCCTTTCTTCGGACCAGGTCAGCCAAATTACACCCAGATATTTAGCAACGCCACAGATGTGTAAAAGCTGGCAGTCAGTTCTCAGTATACGAAGGGCAATACTATGCCTTCATTTACCTAGCTGCCTATAAATAGGGGATAGCCAATGAGAACATGCAAAGGAAATGGGGAACAGTTTCATTAGAAAATTGTGGGCTGGACAAATCAAAGATTCTTGTCCCAGCCATTTAGATGTAAATGATTTTAATGGTAGCGTTCCCACTCTAAATTGAATGTACAGCTTCCTATCCATCGGTACAGTGATAATGCCCCAAAACTGCTCAAAGACACAAGAGGACTTAAAATCAAGAAACTTGCCTGACAGGGTAGCACTAGCAGCTTTATGGGCATCATCAGACATTGTTTTTGCCCTGAAGAGCTTTTTCAGTAATTCTTTTAAAGGAATAGGGCCACCCAACAGGTTCTCCCATAAGTCGGCCAGACCAATAGAGGTAAGTGTCTTTTTGATGTGTTGGAGCCAAGGGGTTTTATTAAAGTGAACTGACTTAATAATATCCTGAAAGGTGGTAGCATAATGTACTAGCTCTGGGGTGGACCATAATTTCCTCCAGTAAAGCAATGGACGCAATCTAGTTTTGCCTCCTACCCTTTTTACACCCATGCCCAATGCCAAGGGGTAAGATGGTGTGCTGGAGGGCTTCTCAAAAATGTAGTCTCAGATTTAATCAGTTCATTGACATTAGTAAAGCCCCAGAGCTCTGCCCTTTGGCGTGCAGAACCCAATGCCTTCTTCTCATATATCTGACAGGGCTGGTGTTACTGGTTTGCTGAAGGAGGCTCGATGCTCTTAGGAGATGACCCCAACTATCTGTCTGTGCTGAACAACCGCCTTCTAATGTGTGGCTTCCATGACATATTAGCAGAAAGAGTAACACCCAGATAGACAAAAGAGTCCACCTTCTTTAAAGGAATCCACCCAATAATAATCTCCTAATGTGTGATTTTTGCTGGTTAACCAATTTAAGTTTGGTTTTTGCAGTGTTGATTTCCAACCCTCAAGTGTGGCAAAATTCATAAAATGGAGACAAACGTTCGGGGTCCTGAAGATCAGCATGGTATCGTCGGCAAGAGGAGAATTGGGATTTTCACATTAGCTAATGAGGCAATGTCTATATGGTACTGAGATAGAAAATGTACAATATAATTTAATTACTGCAAGAACAGAGTTGGCGCCAGTACACAGCCCTGATGTACGCCTTTGAACACCAGAATCTACTCAGTCAACAGGTCCTTTGTGCCACCACGGATTCTGGCATAGTTGTTAATGTGGAGATGTATTCCTATGGACAGGATGTTGGGGCGCATGCTCATATCATTGAAAACTTGCCATAAGTTTGGGCGAGGGACCAAGTTGAAAGAAGATTTGAAATCGGCAAAGGCAACATATAGGTTGTCTCTGCCAATTACTACCGTCTTCCAATAGATTAAAAGGAAGCGGAGGCCTTGATAAATAGTAGATACTGTTTTTGGGAATCCAGCTTGAAAGGGGCTTAGGAGATCATTTTTTTCTATCCAAGCCTATATTTTGACTAGTACACAATGGCTAAAAACCTTTTGCATATGGTCTATTAGGCTTAGTGGGCTGTAATTTGCCATCAGGCACCTGTCCCTCTTTTTGTAGATTGGGAGCACTGCAGCGCCCTTTCAGGAATCAGTGATGGCACTCCCATAGTGATAGCATTAACAAGAATAAGAACTTATTTAGACCATACGTCAGTGTTGTTAGAAAATATATCGGCTGGTATGCCATCCGGGCCAGTAGCCCTGCCTCTAGTGCTAGCATTAAAGGATTCTAAAATATCAGATAAATCAAACATTGGTGTGGCGCCTCTCAGAGGATTAATAGGCAGTGAAGAACTCTCAGTTGAAATCCATTGTGGTATAGGTTCTTAAAGTAATCAGACCACTCAGATGAGAAACATAATTGGTGGGTTCGGATGTTGTGACATTTCCCCCCCAGGAGACCAATGCCCAAAATCCACCACTGTTGTTTTGCCCCACTCCATTTTTGCTTTATCCAAACACCTTTTATAGGCCTTCTTAATAACAGGAATTCAAACAGAATCCTGAGCTATAATGGCCTGGACCAGAGTACTTTGATTTGACGACATTCCCCATTATACCAGGAGGTGGATTCATGAACAGATTTTTTTGTGTGGATAACAGAAATTGTAAAGTATGCTAGCATGTCTTAAAAGTTCAAAAGGGCCATCATTCAGGGTGCGTGGCTTGCGCGCCGCGGCGATATGGCGGCTTGCGCTTGAGCTCCATGCTGAGCTGGAGCCGACGGAGGAATAGCGGTTGTTTTCGGCTGCCCCGGTCATCGCGGATAACGGCCGCATGGATAGGAACATGTCACAGATGTCTGGGAGAAGGTTTCCTGCTTACTGAGGCTGCCGGCACTCGCACTTTGGTTCCTTTTTGACGGCGCTCGGTGGTTTCGCGAGCGGCCGCCATTTTGTCTCCTCAGGAGCGGTGAGAGCTTTCTCCTCAGCGCGATGTCGACAATGCCACAGAAGGGCCAGGAATGAAGTTAAACAAATACTGGTGACGTTTCTTTTATTTCCTCAACTCATATTGCTTTTTCTTTTCTGCCTGCTGCCTTACTGCCTATTTTTGTATCATCTTTTTTTTTGGTTTTTTTGCTGAGATATCGCTCGTCAGGAACTCCGTCAAGGACATTTAGTGGGGCTTCTTTGATTAATGCTTACCTGCCTTTGGGTCATTTCTGACTGTTAGGACCCCTTTTGATACCTGCAAGGTGGGATATTTTTGTGAGGTGGTTCCCTTCCCTGTCCCTGGAATCTGCCTTTATTATTTTTCTGTTCTCTTGCTAAGAGTGCGCTATCCGTTTTTGCTCGTTCCCTTTTGATATATTGAGGTTTCCTTCCTCACTTGGCATTCCCTTCTCGTAATTTGTCTGGAGTGGTGTTCTGTACTCCTGCTGAGGTGGTGTGCTCTATGGCCGCGAATATGGGCCCGTCTTCAAATGCTAAAGACGCAAAGGAATCTAAAGCGTCTCTTAAAAGGGCCAAACAGTTATCTCCTACACCTGAATCTCCGCAAAAGGACCCTAGTCCCACTCTTGAGACTATCCTGACGCGCCTTAATGAGGTCTATGAAATTGCGCAGTCTACCAAGACCAACACAGATTTATTGCAAGTGGAAGTGTTAGCTATCAGGAATGATTTCAAGGCCCTGTCTCTTCGTGTTTCGGACACGGAAGCACGTATTAGTGGCGCAGAGGACTCCATGCAAAAGCAGTCCAGATTTCTTTCACAACTTGAGCGATCAATGGTTGCTTTGCGGTAGGACCTCACTGAGCAAGAAGATCGTAACCGCAGATCTAACCTGCGCATTTTTGGGCTTCCTGAGGATGTTGAGAAAGATGCGTCTTCTATGATTGATTTCCTCTATCAATGGATTCCTTCTACATTGCAAATTTCCTTCCAAAGAGATTTTGAGCTGGAACGTGCACATCGTGTTCCCACTTTTCGTTCTAAGTCTGCTACGCAACCTAGGGCGATAATTTTTAAGCCACTGCGTCATCAGCATACAGAACAAATTCTAGCTCATATGCGGAAGGTTAGAGTTGTTTCGTGGAATGGTCATCGCATTTCAATCTCTCAAGACTTTGCCAGAGACACGGTCATAAGAAGGAAGGGTTTTCTTAATTTGCGGAAGCGTCTAACTGAGATGAATATCCCCTTTTCTTTTGCTGGTCCCTCAAAATTCCGCATTACTTTCAAAGGTCGCTCTAGAATCTTCGATGAACCTGCTGACTTGGTCTCGTTTTTGGATAATCAGATGGAGCTACAGATGGAACTTCAAATGGAGGCCTCGCTTGATCCTGGTTCTGCTGGCACCTGATGCGGTTTTTCATACTGCTATGTGTTTTTTTTGCCAGAATTATTGAGCTTAGTCTCTCTTAGTCCTGCACGGTGGTCTTAGTGTCCATTGTTTTTGTTGTGCTTTTGTCGGCTGTTGGTGTTCCCTCCTTATCGGTATGGTGTAACGGTCTTTTTTTTTGTTGTTAGTTCTATTGTATGAACCTTTCAAGATTTTGTGGTAATGTTTCGTGTTGGTTTAACGTCATTTTTGCGCGATTGCCATCCTTTTTATTCTTTTCCTTCCCAAATTGTCTTTCCGCATATTAGGCCCCGGTCCGTTTCTTATCCTATTGTATGATTTCTTATTTTCTATTGTTTTGGTTATGTGTATGATTTTCATCGTCTTTGGCTGTCTCATATTTGTGGAGTACGTTAGTGTTTATTAATGTATTGATTACATATTTGATTCATTGATGAGTATTTGTTGCTTATTAATTGCTATAGTTAGAGTTTGTGTTTAGCTCTATGTCACTGTTATAGCATTGATTGGTTTGTATCGTTATTATTATTAAGTGTCTTTTTCGAATAGGTCGGAATTTTATAGCTGTTTTGTAATTGATAGGCTTATGTTTCTTCTCTTCCATGTTCATATATTTAAGATATTCTCACCTCTCTCAGTTATATGGAGTGCAACGAGAAATATGTTTTTGTGGACAGTTATCTATTAGCTTATCTATAGATTTTGCATTTTTATGTATAATCTCATTTATATTATGTATCTATCATAAGACTTTATTGTTTGATACATTAGTCTGTTACTATATGCCGCTCTCCCCTTTATTTCATTTACTTTCTTCTGACTGTATTATATAGTACTCTTTGGAAGTTTTTTTTCTTCTTCTTTATTATTGCTCTTTCTTTTTTTGCATCAGCTATTACTGTTTACATCTGTTTTTTCTCTCTTTCGGATTTTTACACTTTTTATGATCCTGTTTAGGTGTTTCCTTTTTCTCAAATTTGATTAACATGTCGCCTGTATAGATTTATATGGTGTACTGTTTCCAGAACGATAATTGATTCTTGTTCATATCCTTTAGATAGTTCTTCTTTTTATAATAACGCATAATCTGTTATGTTCTGTTTTGGGGCTATTTATGCTGATGGTTTCTATTCCTCATGTTGGGCTCTTTGCTCATTCCCATGTCCCCCCTTGTATGAATTCGGTCTTTTTCAGACCTTCCTTGTTGGCCCTTCTCTCCCTTTTTCTGTCTATCCTCTTCCTTTCTTCTTTCTCTCTTTTTTCCTTTTCTCTTTGGATTTCCTCCTGGGATTCTCCCGGTTTTGTGTTGATGTCTAGTGTCTGGAGGCGAGGTCTCTTGGAGGCTGTAGTTCATATATCATTTGTGCAATATCTTTTTCTCCTGCTAATAGATCTATGTCTGGATTGAATGTACTCTCCCTTAATGTCAAAGGGCTAAATCACCCAGTTAAAAGGTCGAAGATTCTAGATTATTGCAAATCTCTTTCTTCGGATCTCGTCCTTTTTCAGGAGACAAAGGTCTCTGTTAGGGAGGCGTTATTTCTGAAGAAAGAGTGGGTTTCTGATGTTGCTTGTTCAGATGCTAGTGGTAAAAGGAATGGGGTAATCACTTTAGTCTCTAAACATTCTGGTCTGTCTATCGTTTCCTCTGAACAGGATACAGAGGGACGCTGGTTACTATCTAAGTTGTCCGATGGTAATGCGGTTCTCTTTGTCATGAATATCTATGCCCCTAACAAGGATGATCCGGCTTTTTGGAAAACGATCACCAAAAAGCTAAATGACACACCTCATTCTGGCAATCTTATTGTTGGTGGTGACTTTAATTTACCAATGGATCCTATTTTGGATAGGAATTCTGCCTTTAACTTTCGTCCCCCTCAAGCACATAAACAAATGATTAATATGTGTTCGCTGACCCATCTTCAGGATGTTTGGCGTCTTCACAATCCCACTGGCAGTGACTTCTCCTTTTTTTCTTCCCCTCATTCGTCCTTCTCACGTATTGACTACCTTCTGGTTCACTCTTCTCTTGTTCAAGCTTCCTCATCTCCGCTTATTCACCCCATTTTAGTTTCAGATCATGCCGCGGTAACTTTCACACTTATGTCTTTTGCCCCTCGGGTAAGGTCTCGATCTTGGAGACTAAACACGGAAATTTTACATGATGTTTCCCAAGTTCGAGAGTTTTCTAATGATATTGAGACGTTTTTCCGTGAGAATGTTGGTTCAGTAAGCTCCCCTGTTGTTCTCTGGGACTCTTTTAAATGCACTTTTCGTGGTAAGGTCATTAAGTGTATGTCCAGGAGAAACGCTGCCATTAAAAAAGAGCTCACGGATTTAGCGGATGAGATTAAACGTCAGGAAGCTCTTTTTCGACAGTCTAAGGATAAGTCATGCTTACAATCTATTAAGAATTTAAAATATGCGTATAATACTATTGTCACTAAGAGAGCGCATATTGGTTTTCAGGCTCAGAAATCTAAGAGGCTGCTGTTAAAAAATCGTGCGGGCAAGACTCTTGCAGCTACATTAAAGTTCCAGGAATCTTCTAATAAATCTTCCCAAATCTCTTCTATTACTGACCATCTTGGTAAGAGAAAATTTCAGACTGAAGAAATTCTTGAGGTCTTTCGCGATTTCTATAATAATTTATATACTCCCTCTACGCAGGCGTCTTTTGAACAGTGCCAGGAGTTTTTGAAGACAGTGCCGTTGAAAGCTATACCGAAGGATGATAATAATTCATTAAATGCCCCGATTACCTCTGATGAAATTACTTCCGCGATTAAAGCCACTCGTTCCGGTAAGGCTCCGGGCCCTGATGGGTACCCTATTTTGTTTTATAAGACCTTCTTATCTGTGATTGTTCCGAAACTTCAATCGGTCTTTGATGCTTTTGTCAAAGATGGTTCTGTGTCTGGCTCTGCCGCTGATGCTACTATTGTAGTAATCCCCAAAGAAGGAAAGGATCATTCAGACCCCAAGAATTTTCGTCCCATTTCCCTGCTTAACATGGAGGCTAAGATTTTTGCTAAAATCTTAGCTAAACGATTAGAATCCTTTATCCCTCAATTGGTTCATCCTTCCCAAACAGGTTTTGTAAAGGGTCGTCTTGCGCGTGATAATATCCGTACTTTTTGTCATATTCTAGGTGCCGCTAAGCGATCCAATCTTCCGGCGGCGGCCTTGGCCCTTGATGCTGAAAAGGCCTTTGATAAGGTTTCCTGGCCTTTTTTACGAGCTGTTTTATGTGCACATAACCTTGGTGATTCCTTTATCCGTATGGTTATGTCTCTTTACTCCCGACCTAGGGCTAATATAAGAGTGAATGGGGCTACCTCGTCCTTTTTTAACCTTTGCCAGGGTACTAGACAAGGGTGTCCTTTGTCTCCTCTTTTATTTTTGTTGTCCATTGATCCTCTTCTCAGACTGATTGACGTACATCCAGACATTCTGGGCTTTTCTTTTGGTTCCCATCAGTTAAAAGTAGCTGCTTATGCCGATGACGTTCTCATTTTTTCAGATGATGTTGCACGTGCCATCCCGGCTATTTCTGAGATCATTTCCACCTTCTCAAAGGTTTCAGGTTATACACTGAACAGAGATAAGACAGAAATGTTCCCCTTAAATGCTTACTGCTTCTCCTCTCATATGGGTTCGGCGGGCTTTAAGTGGCAATCTAAGCAACTAAAGTATCTGGGTATTTATTTTTGTTCCACCCTTTATGCTACGGTTACTTATAATGAGTCTCAAACTATTCTTAAAGTGCGGCATCTTTTAGAAACTTGGGCTCCGAAGCATATCTCCTGGTGGGGTCGGCTCCAAACTCTTAAAATGATGATAACACCTATTATTAATTTTGTCTCTTCTATGCTTCCAGTAAAGCTCTCTGACGCCTTCTTTCATGATCTTGATTTAATTACTTCCAAATTCTTATGGAATAATAAAAGGGCTAGAATTGCCTATAAATTTTTGAGGAAACCCTATGAGTTGGGGGGGTGTAATCTTCCTGATTGGGGGAAGTATCAATCTGCTTTTCTAGCCTCTCAAGGTGCGCTCTGGTTTTCCCCTCCCCTTATGCATGTTCCAGCTTGGTTGCTAATATTGACCTCTCCTCTTCCAACTGCCTCTTTCTTAACCACAAATACTCTTTTCATTCCATTCTCTAGATCTATTATTTTGGATACTGTTGCTGCGATTCGTAAAATTGATATGGGAATGGCGATTCCGTTGCATAAAACTAGATGGTCATCCATTTGGCGCAATTCCAAAATTAAGATTAATATTGATCCGGACTTGATGTCTTATTGGTCGAGGAAAGGTATCTCGCTTGTTAAACATTTGTATGATTCCAATAATGACCCTCTTCCTTTCTCTACCCTGGCCCAGCAATTTTCTTTATCTAATATAGATTTTTATACTTTTCTTAAGATAAAGGTAGCACTTGCTAGAATACAACTTCAGCCTTCTTCCCCTATGATTATGCTTTTTCACTTATTGATTAAGTCTGGTCATGTTGCATCTAGGATTTATAAATTTTTGTCGTCCTCGACACTTCCTACCCAAACTGTTGCACAGCAAAAATGGCTACGTCATTTCGAGCATGAGATCACCGATCATATTTCTTCAGACACTTGGCAAGATATTGGTAGGCTCTCTCTTCGTAATAAAATCGCCCCCTCACTAATGCAATCTAAGTTTTTCTCTATTAATCTTCTTCACTGGACTCCCATTCGTTTACACGCGCTAAATCTCAAGGACGATGATCGATGTTGGAGTTGTGGGCTAGCACCTGGTGATTTCCAACATATGTTCTTTGACTGCTCTCTTCTCCAACCCTTTTGGGGACTAGTTCACAAACACCTCATGCTTATCTTTGATATTCAATTTCAACTCTCTTTTCCACTAATTCTTCTAGGCCCGCTGGCTGCCTCGGTCCCGTTGCCCTTAGATGCCATGGAATTACAATTATTGGATCTTTTACTATCTATTGCAGTCAAAGTAATTCTCATGGAGTGGAAATCTTTTTCTTCAGTCTCTTATCATACTTGGTGGGCATGGGTTTCTTTTCTGCGCAGTGCTCATACGTCAGTTGATCATGCTCACCTTTCTCCGTCTATATCTAATGATGTGTGGCTGACTCTAGATACGTACATGCAAAGAGCCTCAGAGGGTTTGGTGGCTCAATACCCTTTTGATGTGCCTGGTTAATGATGGTGTTGTTGTTGGGTGAATCCTTTGGAAATCCTCTTCTCTTTTCTCATCTTGTCTTGTCTTTTTTCTTCTTTTCTTCTATCTTTTTCTGTCTTTGCTTTCTTTCCTTTCTTTCCCTTCATCCCTAAGTTAATATATGATGATGATACTTTTGATAAACACGACTCCTGATTATCCATTGATTCTTCCCTATTCAATGCATTCCTCTGATACTTCCAGATTAATGAACTTTGTAAGGTGTTTTTTAGTGTTAACTCTCATTTTACCAGGTTGAATGTCTTTTAGCTGATATCATTTGTATCATTCTTGATTGTATTCTATGCTTGTTTTTACTCCCTTAAAATAATAAATTCTTTTGAAATCAAAAAAAAAAGGGCCATCATTCATTTTAAGAAGCATCACTTGCTAATCACAGTTAATAGCGGACAGAATGTCTGCAAGGTCTACTATTTGGTGCCATTTCAGTTTGTGCATATCAGTTGTGGGCTTTATATCACTTGTAAAAAGAGGAGGGAAACTAGTCAGGTTGGTGGCTAGCACAGAGGGCTAACATGAAGAGAGACAACGGATTATGGTCGCTCTCTGCCCTTGGAGTAATACCAATATCATAGGCAAGTGACCACAGCATTAAGTCAACAGGAATAGAGTCAATACAACTAGTATGGTTGGGTTTGTTAAAAGTGATGGACCCCTTGGGGTACGATCTCCTATGGCCACTATAGCCCCAAGTTTGATGGAAAGAGCCTTTAACTGAAGAGCAGTCTTGATCCACCTTTTTATGGAAGCAATTTCCAAGTGGGGGAGAGCCCATATTTCATCTTCCTCATATGTTAGCTGGACATCACCGTTGTCCAGGGGCTCAAAGGTGGTACTGAAGTCGCCTGCCATCATGAGGTAATGTTGTAAGTTGCACCATTTCTCATAGTCTTCAAGGGGTTTTCAGTGTTTTTGAGGCTAGAGCCCTCTTTTCCCCTCTAGCATAAATGTTAAAGATGTCAACACAGAAATTCTTGTCAATCGGTAGTTGAATAACCAGTATTATCTGGACAGTCTATGTCTAATTGGCAAATTTTGCAACTAAGGGATGCTCTGACCCAAGTTATTTAGCCGTTCGAGGCTCTCCCAACTAAACTCGAAAAAAAGTGTTTTGCTTGGACATGAAAATTAAGGTAGCCAGGTTTAAATATGGAATCAATGCTTCACATCTCTGGGAACAAGCAAATGTCATGTTCCATGAATAATTTATTCGAGTCTGTTTGGGCCGTTTTAGACCTGAGACCAGCCACATTCCATTACATAATTTTTGTTGAAGAAAGGCTCTGGACAGTAGGGGCTTTACTTTTCGTGCACATCTGGGCAAGAGGTATTCAAACCGGCAGGGTAACATCGGCAACTATCAAACTAGTAGAAGTGGTAGATTTGGTCCAGTGCTAATAGAAGTATTAATAGTTGGCAAGACCTCTAAAGGGAGGGAGCAAGATAAAGGTATCTTCACACTGTTAGGCTCTAAAATATGCTGGTGAATAGACATCATTAAAGTTGGACATGTGTGCTGTGTAGGTATTTGTGTGGGGCCCATGAGTCAATCAACATCGCACAAAGTTGATGAGGGCCTCCCCTGTTGAATGATGGAGTGTCAGTCGTTTCATGGGTGGTGATACTTAAACTGTATGCAAGAATTTTTCAGTGACAAGACCTAATGTCAAGGGCCAACAGATTTTCCACCATGGCCTCATTCTTAAATGTTAGCTCGATCATATTGAACTTTGGGTTACATGTGGAGTTCCTCTGGGCACTAGTAATGTTATCATGAATAGCTGAGCGACAGACCCTGACATTTCTAATCCAATGTGTCACTTTATTTTTAAGGGAATCCTTCCCTTCGTATTTTGCGTGAGGGGGAAGTTTTCAAACAATAATCATTACAATTCGATTTTTGGGAAGATTACATCTACTATCAGGAATTGAAAAAGGTTGGTGGAAGAACTGTCAGCACGCCTACATCTGTCAAAGGCACTAGACATCTGAAATTACTAATTATTATCCAAGAGACTAATCTGGCTGGGGCCTTGTAGAGGTCCAGTGCTCAGCTAGCATCGGTCAGGGTCTTTGTGATGGCCCTGCCCTATTCCCCATGTGGGAACTAAATTGGTGTGATCTAATGGTGGGCTGGGTTTTTGGGCGGAGGACTTGTTAGCTTGCAACTGTGTATTGACCTGGGTCATGAACAAATTAGTACCCCAGGCCATTACAAATTGTTTTAATGTACATGACAGATGAAGAATAATGGATTTTAGCTCCCCCACCTCAGCCTCCAGCTCAGCAAATTGACAGGGTGCAACTGGCTACATCAGCACAAGAAGGGACAAGTGGAGCAGGTAGAGGAGCAGACTTATTGGGGGCATAGGAAGATAGCTATTCCTCGGGCAACTCGAGGAGTGGCAAAAACCAATTGCTACATGGAAGAGCATCTTTGAGAGGGGATGGATGAGGTGTATTAGTAATGATTAAGTCAAGTGGGTCTATCGATGGCCTAAAGCGATGGTACTAATGTAAACCGATACTTTGATTTTTCAAACATGCTTGGAATACGTATTTGCTGTGGATCTGAGGGGGAGAACCTGGGGTTGGTAGATCAGGGGCAAGGTTGAAATGGGACTAAGCATTTCCACACACTCGACCAGGAGATCATCTATTCGGTCTATAACACAAATTCCTCCAGCCATTTTAAAGGTTTTTTTGTTTTTCTTCATTTTGGCAGAGCCACTAGCCCCCTCCATTGCCGTCCTTTTACCCATTGTTAGAGAAGAAAAAGGTAATATAATAAAATATAATAAACAAAACAAACTTCCTATGCATGGAGCAGCTGCTCCCTGATGCTACATACACTTAAAAAAATATTTCCAAGACTGAGAAACAGAAAAACAGCTAATAATGAGTATACTTACGACGGCACAAAATAAAGTCAAAAAGACTACCTGTTAGTCATTCCACATCTGCCATGATTGAGGAAAATTACAGCATGATTTAAAACAAAATGGCTGTTAGAGGTTCAATCATGCCAATAGGAAGATGGGATCAGTCCAGAAGAACTTATTATAGATGCAATGATGAAATATATGAGTTAAAAAAAGTACCTTAGGACTGAAAGCATTAGAGGGGTGGCCCAGCCCAGCCTCCTCCGGGCTCTGATGGGTGTGATTGGGCCCGCCCTTGGCCCACGGACATCCCGCTGTGGGAGTGCAGAACGCTTCTTAGCGTGATAGGAGGTGGCCCGCCCCCCTCTGTCAAAGGGCTGCACCTGAATCTTCTGGTGCTCTGAATGTTGGCGGAATGAGTCCCCTTAGGTCCTTGTGGGCTAGAAAGGTACTGGAGCCCCAAAGGTACTGCCAGAATGTCCCCAATTAAAATACAATCATAATAAATTAGGAATTATTTAATACATTTTGTTTAATTATATGATTGTTATTTATCATGTAACTTATGTAATACTGATTTGTTTTCATTATATGTTATTTGCTGGCTAGGAAGTTAATCAAGTAATAATTAATTAAAAATAAATTATCAATTGTTAAATATTTATTTCATTTTTAAATGTGTATTTTGTGGAATATTTATTTATTTTAGTTATATCTTAGTTGTGGGTTGTTAGGTTTGTAGGGATCTGAGGTGGAAAGTTAATCATGTAATTAATTAACAATTTATCATTAATTTGTAATTAAATATTTCGATTGTTTTTTAATTATGTAATATATGTAATATTGGTTTAGTTTACTTATAGTTGCAGGATGCTAGTTTTGTAGGGGTATAAGGTGGGAAGTTAATTAAGTAATAATTAATTAACTATTAATTATTATTTGTAAATTAATTATTTAATTGAATCTTAGATATGTACATTATGGAGTACCTATTTATTTTACTTATATTTTAGTTGCAGGCTGCTAGGTTTGTAGGGGTGTAGGCTGGGCAGCTAATTTACTATTTCATTGATTTTAAATATGTACATTCTGGAATACTTAAATTTTGGTTATATTTGAGGTGCGGGCTAGGTTTGTGGGGTATAGGTTGGGAAGTTCATTAATAATTGAATAACAATTATTTATCAATAGATACTTAATTATTTTATTGAATAGTAATTATGTAAATTGATTGCTTTCAGTTTCAAAATATATATATCATGTTATTAATATTTGTTATATTAAGAGTTTAATATATTTTCTACATTCATGGGATTACTTATATATTTAATGGGTTTGAAGTGAAGTACTTTCCCTACTCTTGTTTAGACTTTAGTAGGAATAGTAAAATTAACCTCTTCACAGCTCAACACTTTACATACTGTTGCGCTGTTTGGAGTGGGAATAGTAAATTTCACACCTCCAAAATCCAACTCCTACTCTACTGTTGCACACACTGGAGTGGGAATTTTAACTGTAACCCTTAAAAGTACAACATTTTCTCGACTGTTGTGTTGTTTGGAATACTAAATGTAACCCCTCCGACGTCCAGCGCTTTCCCTACTGTTGCACAGATTGGAGTGGGAATAGTAAACTTCCCCCCTCCGAAGTCCAACACTTTTCCCTACTGTAGCCTGTTTTAGTAGGAATTGTAAATTACACCCCACCTAAATCCAATGCTTTCCCTACTGTTGCGCTGTTTGCAGTGGGAATAGTAAATTTATACCTCACGAAGTCCAATGCTTTCCCTACTGTTGTTTAGACTAGAGTAGGTTTAACACATTTCACCCCACTGAAGTGCAATGCTTTCCCTATAGTTCACTGACTGGAGAAGAAATAGTAAATCTAACTCATCTGAAGTCCAACACTTTCCCTACTATTGCAGTGAGTGAAGTAGGAATAGTAAATCTAACTCCTTCTGAACACTTTCCCTAGTGTTGCAAATAAATAGAGTAAGATTAGTATATTTTATATTCTTAGATTCCAATAGTTTTAATAATATTGGTAAAAATAGATCTTAAAGCATTAATTGTTTGTTTTTTATATTTTATATTATTTGATTTTATTTTTTACATTTATACTAATGTAATGTTTATTGTATTTTTAGTAGATGTGTTTTTTGGGGGTTGTAAATGTTTAATATTTTATTGTCCACATTAATTAATGTATTTTTTCTTATTGAATTGTTTGGATTTATTAAGGTTTGTTTATGATATATACATATATATAGTGTAACATAATTAAAAATATGTACTTTACATTATATTATTTTTATAATATTCTAAATGTATTAGTATGAATATATATACACACACACATATACATATATTTATATTTGTGTTTTTATTTATAGTATTAAGTATTAGTGGAATGTATTTAATTTACATTATATTGAAATCATTTACTACTTCAAACTCTTTTTATATTATGAAATCAATATTTTTTTATATTTTTGGATGACATTAGTGTCAACAATATTTTTCTCCCGATATTTTGGTACTTATCATTATACGTATCGAAGCACGATATTGTGATAAACGATATATTTAACACAATATTGTGACAGTGATCCCTTTCTAAGTAACAACATATTTCCATTTAAACCTGCAATAGTAGCAGCCCATACCATAGACATTGTTGGCATGCTTGAATACATTTTGGTTATCCAAATATCCATGTCACATTAAGGGGATTCTTGAAACAGTGTTCTATGTCTGGGCATAATAGTGGTCCATCCTTCGCAATTTGTGGGCATTTATGTGGCAATCTGAGCATCTCTGGCATAACAGTGGTCCATACTATTCAAACTGTGTTCACTCTTGAAGGATTTCTCATAATCTGAGGGGTAATAGTGGTCAGTGTTTGAGACACAGTGGACAATCTTGGTCAGATTCTGGATAACAGTGGCTCATTTGTGACATATTGATGGCAATATTGCTGGCATTCTGACTCTACTTGGCATAATAGTGGCACATCCTTAAAATATTGTGGACATTATTGATAATGTTCTGGCTATCCCTATAGTTCACATATTGTGAATATTCTCAATGAAAATCTATTCAATATCTATTACCAAAGAGTGGCCCATCATTGACATATAGCAGAAATTATTGTTGATATTCTGGCTTTTTATAGCATTAAAGTGGCCTATCCCTGGCAGACTGTTGGGATTCTTGGCAACATTACAGCTTTTCCTTACATGACAGTAGGCCATTGTGTCATATAATGGCTCATCTGACCTATTTTCCAAGCAACAGCTCCCTCTTATCAAAGACCTTCTTCACTGAACAGCTAAAGGAGGGAAGTTGCATTAGAATATTCAGGTATTTTTGTTACTTCCATGTCAAAGAAAATCTTCTCCTAGCTTCTCCATTTTGTGTAAAAACTTATGATGTTTTTCTACTCAGCATATGATCACTCCTGGTCATTTCTGGGGTTAATTGGATGCCACCATTGCTAATGACAGATAGTTATCTCATCTCATTAATTTCACACTGGTTAAATGAGTAGCAATTCTGTCAATTCATATTTTTTTTTAGTAAAACTCCCAAATTCTCCCAAATTCTCTTTTCAAATTCAAAATCAGAAACGAAAGACAATTTTTTACTATGGATGGTGCTGAAACACAGAAAGCCACAACATTTTATCAGAGTTCAGGGACTTCTACCCTTCTAAGAAGGCCCAAAGCCACATCATATGTAAATAAATCCAGAGGCTCTCAATCAGAAACACATACATATATAGTTTCTTGCAGTTAGGCCTTGCATCAATTAATAAACTACTATCTTTAAATTGCTGAAATTATGAGGCTTTGTGATGATTTTAAATTGAATATTCATGTAGTGTTTCTTATGGCTTTAAAATAGTTTGACTCCTAAGTTCTTTATCCAATACTGTATAAATTGCATTAAGGTAGATTCACTGTCCTATAAATAGACACCTTTTTGTACGCAAAATCTGTTTCTGGGACAAAGTTAACAGATAAGCAATGTTCGAGATGTCCCTCTCTTAATATAAGTTGTCATCTTTCAGGCTACTGAATTACTAGGTCTGGAAAGTGAGTTCTTCCTTTGATACCCATTTTAGGTCTTTCCTAGACAAATGTGTGTCTTTACAACACATGTAGTTACCACACATGCCTTTTCCATACAGATGTTTATATATATATATATACACACACACACATATATACATAGACACACACACATATGTATATATATTTTCACAGAAAAAACAAAGATTAAACTGACATTAAAGTTAGGTATGATAATATCATACTTTGAAAAAATGTTTGCCTTAGAAATTCACTGAAAATAACACAGGTTAAAGTGACCTTATAGTTAAGTGAAAAAGTCAGATTAAACATAACATTTTAAACTAGATAACACTTGTTTTTTCAGTGAATTTCTAAGGTTTTGTAATATGTTATTGTTAGACTTGGGGGTCTCTAGTTGGCACAGGTATGCACTTGTGACAAATAGGGACCCTCTCCTCTAGTCAGGGTAAGGGGGTACACTCCTAAAATAACCCCTGCTCACGCCCTTGGTAGCTTGGCACGAGCAGACAGGCTTATCTCAGAGGCAGTGTGTAAAGCATTTGTGAACACATACAGTAACCAAGTGACAACACTACAAATAGACACCACACAGGTTTTACATCAAAAATATGTATTCTTTATATAGATTTACCACAAGACCATTAAACGACAAAACCACACAATACTGTTACTTTTAAATGGTAGGATTTTGCTTAGTTCTCTTAAGTTCTTAAATGCGACACTTTAAGTCAATGTACCTTTTAGATGTGACACGCAGGGCAACGAAAGTGTTGCAACAATGCTGATGCGATTACGTTTTTGGTGCAAAGAAATAAAGACGTGAAGATCTTCCAGATGCGGCTCGCTTCTCCGATGTTGCGAGAAGACTCGACTCGATGCGTCACCTGCAGCGGCGACACCCTTTACGCGATGCGACGACAGTGGCTTTGGCAGCGGCACTCTTCTCCGACGTTTACGAGACGCTTCCGCTCGATGCGATGTTGCAGCGGCGACACCTCTTTACGCGATGCGACGACAGCAGCTCCGATGGCGGCACGCTTCTTCCTCGATGCAAGACTCTTTTCTTGATGTGGTGCAATGCGACAACTACAATGGCTGCGATGGCGACACGCTTCTTCGGCGTTGCGAGACACTTCCCGGATGATGCGAGACGCTTCCGCTCGATGCGATGCTGCAGTGGCGACACACTTTACGAGATGTGAGCTGGGGGGTGAAGTCTGTTGTTCCTGAGACTTCAGCAAGAGGCAAGCTCTTTTCCAAGCCCTTGGAGATCCTTCACAAGTTGAGCAAAAGTACACACAAAGTTCCTTTCTCCTCTCTTTGGCAGTAAGGCAACCACTGCAGGCCAATCCCCCAGGTTCAGGGATAGTTTCCTCCTCAGCTTCTTCTGTTTCCTCCCTCAGCAGAGGTTCTTCTTGTTTTCCCAAAGTGATCTAATTTCTCGGGCTCAGGGTCCCAATATTTATACCCAGAAATCCCTTGTCCTCTGAAGGCAGAGGGGCCTTTGCCCAGTCCAAACCAGTTACTGAGCACTCTGTTTACCAGACCTCTCCTTTCCTTTCACAGTGTAGGGCAGAAACATTAGACGCCCCACAGGAGGTGGAGCCAGCATTGTGGAAGGCAAGTACAGCACTGCAGCACTTTGTTGACAGGATTCCTTCTCTTCATTCACTGTGCAGGGCAGAGACATCAGCCACTCCCCAGGAGGTGGAGCCAGCATTGTGGAAGGCAGGCACAGCCCTATTCAGGTCCCAGGTGCAACTCCTCCCACCCATCTGGATGCAGATCTCTCTATTCACCACTGGGACACCACACCCCAGCCCTGTCACTCAAACTCCAGACAAAGAATACACACAGCCTAGCAGAGGCAGGTTTGAATGGTTAGACAAGAGAATGCCTACTTTCTAAAAGTGGCATTTTCAAACACAGAATGTTAAAACCAACTTCACTAAAAGATGTATTTTATCCTCCTGAGTTCAGGCATACTAAATTCGAATTTCTACCATGTTCTCTGAGTCACTAGGATTATAAGATGTAATAACCAAACTGCCCATTCTGGCCTATGGAGAACAGGTAGCCTTGTAATAGTGAAAAACGAAAATGGCTGTAATTCACTATTAGAACATGCCACACACACCAGGGCATGTCCTACCTTATCCTTACAATGCACCCTGCCCTTGGGCCTACCATAAGGGTGTCTGATATGAAGAAAAGGAAAGGTTTAGGGACTAGCAAGTGGGTGCACATGCCCAGTCAGCATGACAGTACCAGACTACACGCAGGCTCTGCATTGGCAGACCTTAGAGACATGTTTACAGGCTGCTTCTCTGGGTGGCACAACCAGTGCTGCAAGCCCACCAGCAGTATTTGGATTACAAGCCCTGGGCACTCCTGGTGCACTGTATTAGGGTCTGACAAGTAAACCAAACCAACCAATCATGGAATCACAAATCATACATTAATTTACAATAGGGAGCACTTGCACTGTGGCACTGGACAGCAGTGGCACAGTGCCCTGAGCAACTAACACCAGCAAAAAATACATGAGGCACAGCGAAAAATGGAAGGGAGACTCACGCCAATGTGCCAGGTCTAACAGTTATTACCAGACATAACTATGCCAACACCCTGCCGTGCACGGCCTTTGTCTATGCATGGTGTGGGCTTGGCCACTAGACCTGGCCTGCTGGCAAACCCACCCCAGACTATGAGCATGCTGCAGGACTCTTGCAGGAGCCAGCATGGGCCTCCTAGGATTCTGTGAGGGTCTGATGGTCGCTCTGGCTCCCTTGAGTGTCCCCAAAAAAGACTCCTTTTAGATTTCGCCCTGGGGGCTGGGCGACCCTCACAAGGTCCAGGGAGTCAGGCCTCCTTTTCTCTGCCCCATTATCCTGTATTTCTTTTTTATTTTTAGGACATCAGAACCGCAACCCTGTGTCCAATAATGGCAGCCACAACAGTTCTCTTCATATTGCAGCCTGCCAATCACAGTGCAACCTCCCACTGAACTCACTGGAGCCTCTCGTTTCTGCTGGAGTAACGTAAACGATAAGAAAAAAGCCCACTTGGCCAATCAAATCGCTCTAATAGTTGATGTTGCAACCATCCAAATATCTATAAATTTTGAACCTTAATCTCTCACAAACTGCTGAACGGATCTACACCAAATAGGAAAAAGCACACTTTCTGGGTAAAAAACAAGCTTTCTGCTAAATTTGGTGTAAGTCTGTTCAGCCATTTTGGGTGTAGTGGTGCCTACAATTTCCTATAGAAACTGCATGAGGAAGTTGTGTTTTTGGGTCCCTCCTTTTTCTAGGCCCCCGTTTGACAGGTCACCCCAAAACCATCCAGGAAGGTGCTGAGGAGGATGAGGTTAATTCATTTTTGGGGGAAATGTTCTGTAAAGATTCATCAAACAGCGTGAAAGTTATTCGCAAACCAAAAAATCAATTTCCTATGATAACTATTTCCTAACTATAACTAAAAACACACACATATGTAATTAATATTTTGTATATTTTCTTTTTTATTTCAGCTGGCCCCCTTCTGTACTTCTCCCCACTCTCTATTCTTCCTGCACAAACTTGTCCATCTTGTTTACCCGCCCACCATCCATCACTGTTGTCTGGATACCCAATGCTGATTTGTTTGCTGTCATGATCACTCATGGATCATGTGCACCATGACAATGGCCTGTCTCAAGGACTGTGGTATTGTTGGACCGGGAGGTGCGCACAAAGAGCTATCCTCATAGTGGTGAAAGGCTGCTGCCTTCACCAGGAGTTAACCCGTTCCGTGCTCGCGTCGGCCAACCGCTGTCGCAAGCAGTATCTCGCTGGTGCTGCGCACGTCCGTTGGCCGACGTGGCCCCGCCCACTCATTAATTCTCCCACACTGCGGGAGAATTTACGCCGTGGTTAAGCGGTTAAGGAGTACACCGTGTAGTGATCCGTAGGAGGGAACAGATCCTTTTTAATCTGTGTCACTGAAGTGCGGCCTACCAGCTTATTCGTCTTTTTAAAGTTCTCCTGCTGTCTGCTTAGCTCACCCTTGGCCTACATCAGTTAGATGTAAAGGGCTGTTCAGCGCAGGAGTGGTGACTCTGTGCTGGATGTATGTGTGCGTGGGAAGGGTACAGTACAGGAATAGAGCAGTACTGTGTGTATGTATATCGCAGAGGAATACATTACATGAGTAATGTAGTGCTGTGCAATATGTGTGGATTGAAAGCATGAGCTGGGTGTATGCGTGCTTGCAAAAAGTACAATACATGAAGGGTGAAGTGTTTTGCAGTGCAAACATGGTGAATGTGTGTGCTAGCAGTGTGTGTGTGTTTGCAAGTAGCACACCATGGCCCAATACCGAAAGGCTACAGTACTGAGCAATGCGTGCAGAGTGAATGTATGTGCTAATTGTATGTGTGCCTGGGGTGGCACAATACTTGGAAGTAACAGTACTGGTTTGTAGGTGTGCTGTGTATGTACACTGAGCATGTGTGTGCCTGTAATATTACATTATATGGAGGACACTGTGTTCCATTTTGTGAAGCCCAGGCCTGCATGGTAAAGACACGAGAAGGAGAGGAATCCCCCCAGACAGATTTTTGAATTGATGAATTCCTGTGAGCTGGGTGGGACACACTGGAGACATGAGAGAAGCACACCCCTTGTACTCTTCAAAGTTTGCTCTTGGGTTCAGTGAGAGATCATAAGGAAGGGGCCTAGAAACATCTCAGGAAAGACATACAGATAAAGGAATTATAAAGAGTAGGGCTGAGAGCCAAGAATTCGTTTTCGATGCACATATCACTATGGCTGATATCCAGGAGTGAACTCTAGTCACTCCCATTGGCCTGTAATGTGGGACTATCAGCTTTGGAGTTTTTTCTACTGTGACAGACAGCCTTTCAAGAGAAAGAGAGAGAAGAGAAGTGTGTACTTGAAAAGAAGCAGAACCCCAACATAAAACTTCAAAGACCCAGACCCTAAATTACAATGCTGTCTGGAAGAAGACTAGAAGAAAGGGAGTTTGAGACCTGAAACATTTGTCAGTGGCCAAGCAGACAGACAGGCTGTGTGAGGAGAGGAAGCTCTGCAAGACTTCTGCCTGTGACCAGGACTGAGAGCCAAGGCCTGCTAGTCTTACTGCTGGGTGAGAGGACATCACCCAGGGAAACAAACACCACCTGCTCTGGACCCTGGACCACCGGTGCCTTTCTGTTTGCCAAGATAATGTGCCCTGTGAGGGAGAGGAGAGCTTTGGAGGGAATGAGGTCCAGTGGGGAGCCCAACCGAGTGGACTCCCGGTGCGAGGTCTGTGGAGATGGATGCTGCACCGATTGGTTTGTTGCCTGTGTGCAGATTCTACTCGGTGACCCCTGTATGCCAAGAAGGGCTGCCGTGGTATGGACTACCATGTGGTTAGGGCTTGTATCTTGGCTGGTAGCGGTACGGCATCCACGTATGCTAGAAGGAACTGCAGCTATCAAGGATAGGGCCATCATCTGAGAACTATGAATCACGTTACCCGTGGATCACCACTGAGAAATAAGGATTGTGCCTGAGTTACCTCCATGAGCTGAGGAGGATGCTGTGAGGTCATAGCCACATCACCGGGATCACCGCTGGGAGTATCAGATTCCAATCCACCCCACCTATTGTGGAGCATCAGACTTACTGTGCAACAAGAGCAGCGGAGCATCTCCAATCGCTGCTGGAGCTGACCGCATAAGCTCAGGAGAGAGAGCCCGCGTGCAGGGTGCTGCTGCACCTCCCATTTGCAGCCGACTCCTCTCCCAGGACCTGAGCAGTGTGAGTATCCACTGAGAAACTGCAAACTTCCTCGTTGCTGGAGTTGGTAAGACTGGTAACAGGCCTATTTAGCCCAGGGAGACTCACTGCTAATAGCGCCAGGACAATTATGACTTTGATAGATTTGGAGTGGACTCTTGAGTTAAGGCCTACTAGTGAGCATTCCCTAGATGCGGACACCGGTGAATGAGGTATAACACCCACTACATTACAAAGAGCTTTGGGACAGAGATTTGTCAGCTTGACACTAGAGCCCTGACCTCAAGGGGAATGTGTTATTGTTCATGTATGTCCTAATACCACTTTGAATGATGCGTAGAGTTAGAAATAAAATACTTCTTTTATTATAAAAATAAGTATTTGACTGGACATCGATTTATTGACACTGCTGCTCTCTCTTTGAGTTATGAGTTGTGTTCAATAACCTTTATTCACACATTCCCCCACCCCCCGAGGGAGCTTTGGACTGCTCGACCATAGCTACCACTAAGCGTCAACTTATGAAGAGGTACTTGACCACTTGCTCAGGATCCATAGTAGGACATTAGGAGTTAAAGGCCTCAAACCCCCCAGTTTGGCCCGGTAAGCTTTGAGTGCTCCGTGTCCCTCTGAAAGGTATTCTGATAGTCAGGGTCTAGTACCCTTGTTTGGAGATGGGTGGGGGGTACCTCGTTTGCAGATGGGGGGAGGAAGATACTTCATTTGAAGATAAGGGGTAAAAAGGTACGTTTTCGGGGGATGGCTTTAAAATAATTATTTTTGCACCCACAAACACATTAGCCTGTGAGTAAAGGGAAGGGGAAGAGAACATCACCATATTACACAAGCGTGCATAGTAACGGGGTTTTCCACAGTGGAAAGTAAAAAATATTAAAACATAAAAGCTAATTGTGAGTTTGTCTAGCAAAATGGCAACTAACATGTGTGTTTTGGTTCTTAACGCACACTCACCCCCAAAGAGATCTCTTGGCACTATTGACAAACAGCAGATGTCTGTTGTTCCCCAACTCAATGGCACTCATTTTATCAATGTAAGATGGACAAGAGAATGAGTGGACCAACAGGATAAGAACCAAACACAGATCCCACTGGATGCATTAGTGCACCGAACTACCAGACATGGCTAATAAGAAAGGCATTCTGGCTTGCTGCCATTGTCTGTGGTCCTGAGTTTTAATGATAGTTTTATCAGTCTATTGGTTCTGGGTGGAGGAGTGGTCCCTGCACTGCAGGAAATGCAGGGATGTGCTACGTCACTGTACAAAGCTTACACGAAGAACTTACCTCAAGAACTTGAGAAAATTCTCACAGCTGTGGTGGGGCTTCAGGGACTGGCACTTGCCTGTTGTGAAATATATTGCAAAAACCTCCCATCAGCTCTGCAGCGTTGTTTCCGTCCTTGGTGTCCTCTGAAAATATCCCTACCTTGTTTATTATTGCATGGGCCATAAATAGCATGCTGCTGGGAACCTGGTCGCCACTGTTTGTTGAAGATACACTAGACCATTCGAAGGCCTTATGCGTTTCCCACCAGTTGATGCGTTTTTAACAAATCTGCTGCAGCTGCCTACAGAGAGCATTCTTAGACAGGCGAGGAGTGGGACACAAAACTCTAGGAGCAAAAGAATGCAGGGATGTGACTACATGCTCGGCCATTTACTCTAGCTTTCCATTCTGGTTTGAAGCTCTGGAATCCTCCCAGTGTCCTTTGCAGAAAAATGCAAAGATATTTGCCAATTATAGTGATCTATGCAACAATATTTTGGTCGAGTGTTCTGCTCATGACCTCAATGGGACCTCCTCTGTGTCCTTATCCTGCCTGGATTGTTACTGTGCTCTCATTTGTTTCCCTTAACCCCCTGCGTCCCACCCATAACTTTGTGGTGTCATTTTAATCATGAGTAAATCCATTTAAACGGCAAATTCACATTTTGTGAATCACTGCGATATTTTCCCACGTAAGTGATACTAAAATGAGCTTATTGAACCATCTATTAGCGCTTTTTGATACCCATTCTCTGTTTTCATTCCAAATTCGAAAATACATAAACGTCTTCTTTTATTTCTTCCTAAAATGCAAGACCTTAACTCTTTTTTAACTCGTAAAAGCCTGATGTTGTGCAGTTTATACTGTAAGAGGAATAATTAGAGTGCCCCTCTAAGCGGTCGACAAAAGCGGTAACCGCAGTATGTGTTTTATTATCTAAAACATGTCATTGTTTTAAATGTTAACATTTTATTCTGTGTCTGTCGTACTTTGCAATTTGGGACCGCGTAGGAGGCAGGGCCCTACCCCTGTCTATCCCGGTATTAGTGAACCGCGAATGGTTAATGCGGTATGTACAAGTGCTTTGTGTAACGTTTTAGCTATGAATGCACTGTGTATACGCTATTATACATCACTACGTGGGTTCCATTTTAGATCGGTGGCCATCTTATGGTTGCCCTCACATAGGCTACATAGCATGAGGCAAATACGGGCCTTTTAGAGCACATGTGCCTTTCTTTGACTTTTCTGTGACCTGGGCAGCTTGGCTCCGCTGCCCCAGGTCAGTCCGGTCTCACGAGTTCCCCGTCCCCTGGCCGCCTGTGATTAGCATCAGGGCTTGACACACCATAAAGTCTTTTCATCCTACACGAGCCTCCAGCTAATCTTTTTCTCACCTGACTGTTCCTGCTTTATGGCTTGTTTTCCAAACAGGAGATGCTCATGTTTATTGGGGCCTATCGTTATCTGATGTGGGATCTGAGCCTTGCTGGGTAAATAATTACGGGCTGGCTTAACTGGAATGTGGGATGGTCATCATGACTCTTCCTTTTCGTTTGTAATGTATACATGTAATGGCCATATCGTAAACTAAGGAATGTATGCCTGAAGCAGGATATTCTGTATTTAAGAAGAAGCCCGTTTCTGTGATTTTCAGCAGTCTCCTGAGAACATACACGCTGTTGTACTTCTAGGATACCTGTAATTGGTCTGCAGCCAATAAAGTGATCTTTGACTTCACCCAGAAGACTCTGTGTTTCTGTAGGTCTGAAACAGGAAGAACCCTGAAGTCATAGGGTGTGTTCCCCTGCACCGCTGGGCTTAAAATACCCAGTACTACATGTCACTTGCAAGAACTTGGCCATGTCTACCTGTGCCTGCTGTTTTATGTTGTGAAGGTTTTTAAATAAACATAAACAATAAAGTCATTATTATTGTTCACAAAAAGTTAATTGGCACTTAGTTTGTTGTAAAGTTACCCCAGATTATTATAATTTTCTTGTAAGATTCTGGCAGCCCAGTCCAGAGTGAGAATGCCATACAGTAATACTGCTGCCAGTACTGCCATGCCACCTGGGCAAGGCCACTTATGATCTGCCTCCTAATCAGGATTTACCGCATGAATGTTATAAAAATCAGGAATAACACCTGACAGATAGATGGTGAATGATATTCACACCATAGATAGTCGAGTGCCAACCGGATGTTTTGTTCATTGTACCAGAAACTGGTGAATCAGAAATGTGCAGAATGAGCTGCCAACCAGGAATAAATAAGCTTCAGTTATGCACATTAGTATGAAGTTCTCATGGCCGTGCCACAAACCCAATGGTCCACATTAATGTGTAAGAAGATATGAAACCACCATTAGACCCCAGTCACTGCAGAAAAAATGTGACCACAAGCGAGAGTAAATGGCAGGAAGTAAAGGAGTATTGATGTGAGTTACTGAGATGGACATTAAAAGAGATAGAGAAAAAGTAAAAATATGATCACTATCATTGCAGTGATTACTAAGCTCTCCAGGAGGTGGTACAGAACATAATGAAATACCAGGGATACAACCTGACATTAGCACAATGTGTAACAAAAATAACTGAAATGTTACAGGATGGTCTTTAGGTGAAAAAAGTATTAAATAAACTTTCCAAGCACACCTAAACCTGCTGCATGTAATGGACACTTCATATGAATTCCAAAATGAAGAGAAATTTGGTAGGAATGTCCCCTGCATGGTATACAGGCATGTAGCCTGTCCTATGTGTCAGAAGGAAGTGTAGCCTACTGACCCCTCTTGATCAATGTAGTGAACAGATCTATGCACTGACATCCAGTGTGCATGTTGAATGTGTGTGTACAGTGTGTTTGCGTGATACACACATGACAGTAACATTGTTTGCAATGTGGAAATGTTTGTTGAGATCAGTGGGATCCATCTTGATTGGCCCCCAGTTTAACTTGGCATAGGATGAAGAACAGATACAGCTTCTCCCAGACAGTGAAAGTGTATTGTTTGCATTCACAATGTCAGAGGTTGGAGGCCCAGATACTGAACTGAGTGATGATGGAGATAAGGCTACCCTTAAATGTCTGGTTAGATTTTTCTGTGCACTGCCATTTGGTAGTTAGCACGGGCGAAGGGGTGATTCAGAAGATTCTGTTGTTAAAGGTGGGGTAGTTCCTAGGCAGGGCTTACCCCTTTGTCTCGCCTTGATTGTTAATTCAGGGAAGCTGACGACAGCCACATGCAGAGTCTTCCAAGGGCAGCTCCTCCGCTGAGACGGAGTGTTGCCCCACTGCCTTAAAGCACGGCAAAAAAGTAAAAGTAAAATGATAATAACGAGATGTTATTATCATTTTATTTTTCTGTGCTGGGGCAGTTGTGTGGGGCGGGACTTGGCTGCCCAGGGGGAAGGAGTGGTGGCACTCTCCCAAGTGTGCATGAATGTTTGGCCAGCCCTCTGGGCCGGCCAAACATTCATGTGCACTTTGCATGTTCTCCACCCCCACTGAATTACAGCCTGGGTGGAGGACACACAGGATTCCATTCTCCATCTGAGTTCTGAACCACGGCGCTCAGACCAATCACAGCGTGCATTGCAGTGTTGTGATTGGCTCAGGGGAGCCAGGGTGCTTACTAATCACAACGCTGCATTGCAGCATTGTGATTGGCTTAGGGGAGCCTATCCTCCTTCCTGCTCCAACAGAAGCTAGGAAGAGGACGGAAGAGAGGCGGCGGCAGGTGAATGTTTTTATTTTTATTTTCTTCCCCCCTCCCCACCACACTACCGATTCGCGGGAGCAGCTGCAACTGGAATCTTTACAAATCATTGTGCCCATGTTTAAGAAATTCCTGATTGGAGCCAGCATCATCTCTACGAGCTCTGAGCTTGCACTAGGGCTGTATTTGCACTGCAGCCAGAAAACAACATTAGAAAGGGAACCACTTTACCCATTTCCAAGAGTGTGGACAGTGGATCCACAGCTTCTGTCTGAAAAAACGTGAGGCACAACCCTCCCCACTTTGTTCCAACTCCAAATTCTTCTTGACCAAGGAAGGGAATGCTTCACAGTGCATAACGAGTTGTTGTGAGACCAGTGCTAGTGTATTATTGACAGCAAATCTTGCGGAGGGGTGGGGACATCACCTGATGTCTGCAACTTGGTGGAGCAGCTGCGGGTAAGCCTGGTGTCTAGAGGCTTGCCAGCCTGTTTGCTCTGAGAGTGAAGGAGAGTGTCTAGCGCTGCAGGTGTAGAGACTAAACAGATGGAGAAGCCCAGCCATGCTCCTGTTGTGTGGTGTTCCCAGAAGTAACTGACTACTCTGGGGGAGCGTTGATGGGATCAACCTGTGCTGGGAGGGCTGCATCGGTCTCCACTAGTGTCAATCTAGAGGTGAAAAAGTGTAACTGCATAGCCCAGCCCTGACAACCAGCACTTCTATAGTCAGAGAACTGGTGCTGCTGCTGCCAGCATGTGGTGCAACCACAAAGGAACAGCCAGTACTGAAGCCAGGAGTCTGACCCGGCCCTGAGCCTACACCATCCAGGGACAGCCACCCCACCTGCCATGCACACCCGACTGAGGGGCGGATCTCTTAAAGACCTGCCCTCACAGGTCCCACCTGCCACGCTGACTTCTGAAGCGGTTTGTGAGAAAGAGAGAAAACGCAGGACCCTCCCGGCTCATAAAAAGACGCGACCAGGGCTGCAGCTCATTGTCATCTGACACACACCAGCCAGCATCTGTAAGCCTGTTTCTCACTAGCAGGTAACAATGATACATGGCCTTCAGAGACTGGAAAATGCAAGCAAAGCCAAACTGTCATAAGGATTTATCCATATCAGTATGACTATTTTGAGTTAAATAACAGCCCAGGAGCTATTGCTTAGTGAGAATTACACCTTTGCCTAATTTTTCCTAAACTCAACTTATTTGGAAACATATATAGAAACCTATAAACGGATCAACATTTCACACCCACATAAAACAATTAATAAAAAGGGAAAACAAAATACTACAAAGATATTGGTTATTTTGTATATTCAAAATCATATACCCAACAAGTATACACAATTTTACTTTATATATGGCTGTCATGAAGAAAGAAATTGTAAACAATGTGACTCTGTAAAATGGTGAGACAAAGTTCAAAAGTGTTTGACACAACACAATACAAACAAGCATTGGTAAATTGGTAAATGTATTAGGTTGCACCTATGTGATTAATAATACACTGTTTTTGTTGTAAGATGTAGCTTGCTGAGTAGTTGTACAATATACGTTACAGAAAGTCTGTTAAAGTGTTATGACTTGTTTATGTACAAAAAGGAAATATATTGTGCTGTTACTAGTGGTATAGTGCAGGTAAGTAATACCAACATTTTGAAAAATTAAATGAAAGAGTGAAATAATAGAATTAATTGATGTAACAGCAACAGTATGTGCTAAGAGGAGTTTTTTACAACATTTGGCCCCGGTGACACTGCACCTGCTGCACCATTCCCATCATGACCCTATTGCCTGTAAGGTAACTGCACTTGTGACTGCCTGTTTAGTAGTAACATATTGCAATATTTGGTGTTTAGAGGGGTTCCTAAGGGTTTGGGCCCCGGTGCCACTGTGGCTGCTGCACCATTGAAATTGAGACCCTAGTGCCTACAGGGTAAGTGCACTTGTGACTGCTTATTTAGTAGTTACATTTAGCAATATGTGGTGTTTAGAGGGCTTCTGACAACTTTTGGCCCTGGTGCCACTACATCTGCAGCACCATTAAAATAATGGTTGTAGTGCCTGCTCGATAACTGCACTTGTGACCGCCTTTTTAGTAGTAAACTTTTGCAATATTGTGCATTTAGTGGGGTCCTTAGAGTTTTGGGCTCAGTGCCACTACACCTGTTGCACCATTCAAATCAAGCCCCTTTTAACTTCAAGATAATTGCAATTGTGTCTGCCTGTTTAGTAGTAAAATATAGCAATATTAGGTGTTTAGAGGATTCTGACAACTTTTGTGCCCGGTGCTATTGCACCTGCTGCACCATTCAAATCATGGCCCTGTTATATGCAAAGTAACTGCACTTGTGACTGCCTGTTAAATAGTAAAATATAGCAATATTAGGTGTTTAGTGGGGTGTCTAGAGTTTTCGGTCCTGGTGCTAGTGCACCATTTAAATCACGACCCTATTGCCTGCTAGATAATTGCACTTGTGACTGTCTTGTTTAGTAGTAACATTTAGCAATAATCTGGGGTTAGTGGGGTTTCTAGAGCTTTTGGCTCCAAAGCCACTGCACCTGCTGCACCATTCAAATCAAGTACCTTTTAACTGCAAGGTAACAGTAATTGTTACTTCCTGTTTAGTAGTCAAATAAAGCAATGTGTTTAGAGGACTTCTGACAACTTTTGGGCCCGGTGCTACTGCATCTGCTGCACCATTCAAATCATGACCCTGTTGTCTGCAAGGTAAATGCACTTGTGGTTGCCTGTTTAGTTGAAAAATATATTAATTTTAGGTGTTTAGAGGAGTTCAGACAACTTTTCGACCTGGTGTCACTGCATCTGCTGCACCATTCAGATAAGGACCCTGTTGCCTGCAAGATAACTGCACTTGTGACTGCCTGTTTAGTACTAAAAAATAGCAATATTTGGTGTTTGGTGGCACTATGACAACTTTTGGGCCCAGTGTCACTGCACCTGCTGCACCATTTAAATCAAGCCCCTTTCAACCAACTGCAAGGTAACTGCAATTGTGTTTGCCTGTTTAGTAGTAAAAATATAGCAATTATAGGTGTTTAGAGAAGTTCTGACAACTTTTTGACCGGTGCCATTGCACCTGCTGCACCATTCAAATCATGACCCTGTTGTCTGCAAGGTAACTGCACTTGTGACTGCATGTTAATTAGTTAAATATAGCAATATTATGTGTTCAGAGGAGTTCTGACAAGTTTTGAGCCTGGTGCTACTGCACCTGCTGCACCATTCAAATCATGACCCTGTTGCCTACAAGGTAACTGCAATTGTGGTAAAATATAGCTTATCTCTTGTATATTAACTTTATTTTTAATCCACAATGTTTATTACAACATTTAGAATTTGATCATAATGACCAAATAAATTAAGTTGAAAAAATCAATCAGATAATGCCTAGAAAGTGCAAAGAAAGGAACTGAGGCATGAATAGCAAATGTCACAAACGTTCTAAGTCTAACTTAACTAAGTAATAACAAGCATTTGCAATGCAATAGGTCTCGCAGTTACACGAGTTAAAGCTATTGGCATTGTAAATGACAATGCCAATAGGCATTGTTATTTGCAATGTCAATAGCTCAAACTCGCGTAAATAATAGACCTAATGCATTGCAAATGCTTGTTACTAATTCCAGTCCCTTTTTCACCCTCTCGGGGTAAGCACGCGTCGTAAAAAAATAATCCTGCCACCCCCCCTCCCCCCACGAAAAAAAAGCACTGGCACATTCTGTCTGTCAATGCAGACATATTGCCACTATTGCTGTTTAGCTTCAGCAAAACAAGTTAAAAAAAAACAAAAAAATTGCTTTCTGAGAATGCGTACGGCTCATCCAAAAATGAAAACCAAGCACTGCTGCAAAGACACGCAGACGCCATTAAGCATGAGCAACTTCTGCATCAAGAAGCAACAACAGCCGAGAGGCACCGCACATGCATATGTCAAGAAGGGAACAGTTGTTTGTTTTAATTTACATTATCAAGACGGAGGATGATCATCTTGGAGCAGTACATAAAAAAAATATTTAAAGTGCTCCACAGCATTTGTCTCTTTGGTAAATGAGGGGCTTGCAGGAAACTGCAGCTAACAGACTCACCAAAAAGGACATGGGGGCAACAGAGAGGCTTAAAGAAAGCGCCTAGATGCAGCAGTGAGCAGCGAAGGTCAACAACAGTAAAGTGGAGGGATTAATGAGGGCTCAAAGGCAGGTCCAACTAGTGGCAGCAGCAACTATAGGGAGAGAAGCATGGAAGAAATAAGTGGAAGTTCCTGATTTGTTTTCAGACTTTGCGCAGAAGGGTTTAAGGGCTACACTTCTCGCTGAGGTTTTTGAAGGGGCAATCCATTTGCAGCTCCACATCTGAGTAATTCTTACGCCGTACCAAAGAAAATAATATAGTGCTGAGGTGCTATTCTGTGCTGTACTATGCAGCGCTATAATATGCAGAATATATTATGTACCTCCATTCAGGAACGGTGCTTTAAAAAAGGCAGTCTTTAAGCCCGACCTTTCAGGCTCCTGAAGAGACACAGAGGGGGAAGCGGGGAAGGTGGAGACATTCAGGCTGGCAAATGGTGATCATTTCGCGGCCGCTTTGATGTTCTCAGTGGCCGCGTGGCTCACTGAGAACATCAAAGCGGCCGCAAAATGATCACGCAGGCTGCCAAATGGTGCGCGCGCCCGGCGCACATGCACTGTATTTGGAGGCCTGCAAGCACTAGTTTGCACTTCCAAATCCCCCTGTTTCCAAAAGCTCTCGCGAGAGCAGCGCTAAAGCGCTGGCTCAGGCGAGACCTAAAAAGCAAGCATTGCAGCATACTGTTAGAAGCTGTCTGCCTTTTCCGTGGGAAGAGATCTTATCTTGATAGTGAATGGGGCTTGAACAGTGTGAACAGCTTTAGTAGCATCGTAAATGCGCGCAGCCAGGGAAAGTAAAAAAAAGATTCTACACAAAAGCAAATGAACACAGTATTTCAGCTATGGCAACTGATAAGAGCACCCTTTTAAGATATATTAAATACATGAGATTTCACAAGCACAACGCAAGCGCTTTGCAGGCAAAACCTAAAGACGCACATAAATACAATGAAAGAGATGTCTTTTCTTGTTTTTATTGACTAGTTCAACATAAGATTGGTCCATGTTCTTGGTCAACCATCCTTTAGCAAATAATGATGAGATAGGGTGTATGTTAAACTAGTCGATACAAAAAGAACGTTTACCCTTGAACGATTTCTCCCACTTCTGAAATTCATTTTCATCTTGAATTGGGATCACAAAAGCCCCAAGGTTATAGATGTCGATGAGTATTTCAGCTACTCCCTATTTATTCATGCAAATGTCACTAATTTTGCCTTCACAGGTGAAATAATTTCACTTGTGGGAAACCCCTTCTATTTATCACCCAGCACACAGAACTACTTAAGCCTTTATCAAGGGGACCGCCTTCAGGTTGCGTCAATGGTGTTTTTACACCTTCCACTGGAACACCCTTTTTCTATTTTTCCTTCCCAAACATGAAATTATTCATACAGCCCAATCTGCCCAATCTGCCAAGGAGGAGTATTTTTCAGCGTGATTGAGTGGATTTGTATTCACAAATATCCTAAATTGTGATTCTGTGCATCAGATTCGCATTTTAGCATTACAATCCAGCTTTTAGAGCACGGGATCAACAATTAGGTGTGAAAACAAATTGCAAAACAAAACCAATAGACTTATCTTCTGCTGATAATAACATTTACATTGTTTAATACATTTTTCGATACTCACTTTTTTTCTGTTGAGCCTTCAACAACACATACTTGTCTGTACTCTTATAGAGTGCATCAAATTTACATATTGTCATATCAAGATCCAAATGAAAACAAAGTCAAAATGGTTGTAAAAATAACATAGAAGTAAGATATTCAATAGGATAGATGGGTCCATGGTGTTTTTGAAACATGCTTTTAGTAAACTTTCTGCTGTACTATTTCCTTTGTATTTCCAAACATCTACTTACTTCCTTTTGTCTTTTAGCCAATTCAGACTTCCTTAATTCAACGATTTGCATGCGCTCCCAGAAATCCCGCTTCTTGGCGAGGAGTTGCGCACTGAGGTCATCAAATTCTGCCTCCTTCTTCAACACTAGGGTCCTCTGAAGGGTGTTCTTACTTGTGTCGAGGATCTTAGTGGCAGGCTGAGAATTTAGGAGCACATATTTAAGACAGTCAACATAGAGCCTCACCACCATAAATAAACCTCTCACTCAGAACTGGCTTGGTCAATGATGACATGCAAACCAAACAGGAAAGTGTTAAGCAAACATGATTCGTTTGGCACTAATATGATTAGGGTGCAAGATACAAAGTCATATCTGTTTTAAATTAAAAAGACAGCAAATCAGACAAAGTGAGTAGCTGAAGTCTCATTTGAGTAGGAAATTAAGTGGAGTGCAGTGGCGCAGAGAAGAATGGCACAGAGTTGGTGTACAGTAGAGTGGCATGGAGTGCAGTTATGTAGAGTGGTGCAGAGTAAAGTGATGCACGGTGCAATTATGTGGAGTGGTGTAGAGTGCAGTGGCATAGAGTAGAGTGTTGCAGAGTAGAGTACAGTACAGTGGTGCAGAGTAGATTGGCGTAGAATGCTGTGACATAAAGTGTATTGGTATTGAGTAAAGTGGTGTAGTGTGCAGTGGCATGGAATGAAGTGGTGCAGTCTTAGATTACAGTGGCATAGAGTGGGGTGGCGCCATAGATTGGAATGACGCTGAGTGGAATAGAGTGGCGTAAACTGCAGTGGCGTAGAGTAGATTATTTCAGAATAGAGTGAAGTGGTGTAGAGTGCAGTGGCATACAGTAGAGTATTGTACAGTGCTGCATCATAGAGTGCAGTGGCGTAGAGCATATTAGCGTGAAGTGGCATAGAGTGCAGAGATGCATAGCAGAGTAGAATGCATTGTCATAGAGTAGAGTGGTCAGAGTAGAGAGAAGTGTCGAGTGAAGAGGTGTAGAGTGGAGTGATGCAGTTTGGAGTGGCTTAGTGTGGAGCGGTGCAGAGTAGAGTGCAGTGACGTGGAGTGGTGCAAAGTAGAGTGGAGGGGGTAAAGTGGAGTATGCATTGTGTGATAGCGCACTGCCATTACAAACAACACATCTTCAATTGAAACACCCATTACATTTGCACAGAAATAAAGTATTACTGCTAAAACCATACAGGGCACAAATAATAATGAGTGTTAATGTTATTACCTAGTGTATTGTTTTGTTTTAATCATATTAAAATATTTGTTTCCACCACACTTCAGAATTACCAAAATAATTGCTTCATTTGTGCTTTCCATAGTCTGAAATATTTGCACAGTTGATTTTGCAGACATTTAAATTTTGTTTTGTGCTTGAAAAAAAAGACCATTGTACAGCACACCCAGAGTAGCCAGCATGATTGTCACATAAATCCTCTCACTTTGAAGTCAGAGAAAGAAAAATAAACACCAAGCTTCCTGGACGGCAGCGCCTGACATATGACATCTGTCTTTGAATGCAAGGCAAATGTGACAAGATATGAACAAGTTTTAATGCCATGTTTACAAAAATTCAATACTGGAAGAAGAATAGTGTAAGTAGGGTTTAGGCAAGGGAAGAGATAAACCCAAGCTGGACAGCCTAAAAAAGTAAAGCCATCAAATAGACAGCAACCACATTTGAGTTACAAACCACAAAGCCAATGGTAAGCAATAGGCGTAATTCATTCACAGGGAAGCTTTTTGAATGTCCCCAAGATGCTGTAGTAGCTGTCTGTTAGGGTTCGACTTAACAATGGATGAGGTGTATTTTTCACCAGCCTGGTGGTATGCTAAACCTCCAGCAGCAGGCACGGCGGCAGGCACAAGGAGGAAGTCGGCAGGAGGCAAAGACAGGAGAGCGTGGCACTGCAGGAAATAAGGTGATTCAGTGGTCTTGCCAGCTAAATAGTTGGAGCCACAGAGGGCATGCATGGTGCTGATGATTCTATTCGCCACACCCCCTAATCATGACCAAAGGGGGAGTAGAAACATACTTTTATTTGGGAATTTTTAATTTTCTTGTCATTTGTAGGCATCATTGTCGTTTTATTTTCAAGCAGTAGAACCTTGGGAAGCATGGCAGGTCAGACATTATGCTGATAAAAGGCTACTGATTCAGCTTAGAGGCTCTTTTATAGTTTCAGAATAGCAACTATTTTTTGCAGGAGGTCTACATAACTTCCTGTCCCAAACCACTAGAGGATTCATATCATACAGAACCATTCTAAGATGGCTATTTGCACGTCTGAGCCATGACCTTGGACCTCCTATGAAAGACAAGTACTCTTGGAATACAATGTGTCACAATACTTTAGAAGTGTTGTGACTGTCTTGGGTATTGCTCTTTATTTCCTCTCAGGTTCTGCTTTTTCTTGATTATGTCCGTGCTTGCTTTTCCTTTTTGTCGGCACTATATATTTTTGTATGTCCTGATGGAAATTACAGAAAGCACAAGAGTAATGGTAGCAGGTAGAGTCCAGAGGAAGAAACAAAGGAGTCACCCCAGAGGTAGAGCTGGGTCATGTGGACCAACCCACATGTAATTGAATAGAAAAGCACGTCTTTGAGCTGCCCCACTCCATCAGGAGTTAGGTGAGCAAAGCTGGCCTTCACTACAATAGAGTTTATTAGCATATGTTGGTTTTATATTCTTATTCCTAGCTTGACTACATAACCAGCTGTCAGATCCTACTGCACTGCAGGCTAAACATGTAGGGTTGTGACTGCATCCTCCTCTATCTGTGCCAGGGAGGTCTCAGATGGTACCTTTGTGCAGTATGTGTCCTATCACTGGCTGAAAAGTCCTAACTAGCACAAAACCGGTCCTAAGTTGCTTGTGTTCTGGTTTAGGGAGAACCTGGCTTCACAGTTCAGGCGGGACTCTTCCCATAAGGAGCAGTGTCAAGACAGATTTATATATGGCTGGGTCCAAACTGAGGTGGCATGGTGGGCAAAAAACAATGGATTGGGATGTGGCTCACAGCAGTTGTCAGTGGCTGAGATTAATTTAAGCATTCCATCCATCACCAGGGCCGGCTTTAGGCCAGTGCTTTAGGCCAGTGCGACTGGTGCGGCCACACTGGGCCCTGTCCTGGAGGTGGGGCTCTGAACTTAGGGGGGTGCTGAGTTTAGTAAAAACTTACGATTTAAAAGCACCAGTTGCAGAGTTCCCTGTGCGTCCAGCTTTCAGGCAGCAATAAAAATGTCAAGATAACTCTTGTGATCAATGTTCCTGCTAGAGAGATCGGAGTTTTGTCTAGTGGCAATTCTGACTCGCCATACAGCAGCGCAGAGGGTTAATATGCCTGCTGCAAAGAACGGATCTGTATTTTAAGTGAATAGCTGAGTCGAGTAGTAAAGCTAGCCTTTATCAGAGCTTTAAAACAAAGGAAATGTATGTGAGAGAGGGGCTATGGAGAGATGAGGGGCTCATTTGCCAGGTGGTAGTGAGAAAATCCGAGGAGTTGGTCTTGGGGAGGGCCCCAAAAAAGATTATCTCACTAGGCGCCACCAGCGCTAAAACCGGCCCTGTCTATCACCTTGTTGTTTTTCCATTACTGGAAGGTGGCACCTATCTTGGTACAATTGTCCCCACCTTTACTATACAAGGAACCAGACAGACTCCACTCCACAGGCCACAATGTCATTATGTTTGAATGCGGCAACCATACTAGAAGCAGGAAATGTATAGGACTGTCATGGCGCATTGGACCAGCCCTGCTGCTGTTGACACATGCAACATGGCAGGCTAATATTTTTTTCAGTGATGACGACTGCTGCAGTTATTAAAGACTGACGTGCGATAGCAGAGGTATGCTGTAAAAGATAGCATTAGGGCCATTAGCTTATAACAATGTACCACATTGCAGTTCACGGACACAGCATGTGCCTAACCTACAATGAAATACTTCGTAAGTGGATTCCCGCAACTACTTTCCAAATACATTCTTGTGGAGATGACAACATGGGGGTAGAACCAAAATCTCTCTCAGTAGTGCGACCTAAAGTTTGATTACCTTAGGTCAGTGACAGGTGCACTTTCAAGCCAGACCTACAAAGAGTACAGGAAGCAGGTAGTGACACACACAAAGCAAATAAACAAAGAGATGTGCTAGAAGGCAAAAAAAGAATGGAAAGAAGAACGAGGAAAGATCTCATATTGTGAAATGTAAAAAGCTAAACAATTAAACCACCCCCAAAAAACCGAAATTCAGAACTTATAGTTTCGAAACATTAGACCCTCGATATGTAGAAATGTCCGCTAACAGTAGATAGCAGCGCAGCTAGCGCTGCTGCAATTACCCTGGTTGGATGAAAACCCATTATAATACATGATTACTTCTAGGTGGTTACAAATACAGCGAGTTCACAGATAATCCAGTTACAAAAAATATCTTTAATATCCGAAGGTAAAAATAACTCCAGTCAAACATATTAATATTTCAAGGGTGTCAATAGGGCCCTATAAAAAACAAAACATTTATTGTTTACTGGCCTCAATTAACACATAACCAAAGCTTTATGTGAAGGAAGACTTTCCCCAGTCTAGAACAATTTCTCATCGCAAGCTTTGTTTTTACTGTAACATGGATTACTTGTACTAATTTAGTTATAAGGAATTTGACAATTAGCAAGTATGTTCTCCACCAGTAATGCTTGTTTACACAGACGTTTCAAAATGTTGTTTCCATGAGTTATTCACATTAAAAACTGCCATTTTGGAAAACAAAAGTAGCAATGAGGATTGTTTTATGTATATAAATCATATATCACTTAAAAAATTGAACGTGAATAACTGTGTGAGTGTTGAGCCTACTGTTCAGAGGTAAAACGGTCCCTCGTGCTTTTGAATGGAAACACTTCTTCCACAGCGGAGTGATACACCAAATAGCCAATAGCAAAGCAGGGAGAGTAATTAGCCTCTTAGAATGGCCAATGCCCACTCCGTTTAAAGTTTCAAGAATTTTTAACAGTACTTCATACAGACAACTGTATTGTCATGCCAGACCTAAAGCATTAGTCTTAATCCCCAAATATCAGCGTCAGTGCCCCCCACCTCAAACCACAGCCACAAATCAAGCACCGTTTCTAAAAGATGGCAAGGGCCCCATCATAACAGGAATTCACCCGAAGCTTGGCTGCCTGTGGCTCTGGATGAGAGGCAAGCAGACTGCACGGACTAAGCACCTGACACCAGGGACTACTCCAGGCTGTTAGAAATATAGTACAGCTATCTTCCCAAAGACCAGTGGTGATTGGAGTTTGAGCAAAAAAGAGTGATTAAAACAATGCATTCATCCGATATTTGCTGTGCACCTGAAAATTTACTTATCTAAATTAATGGGTAGTCTGCATATTCGTGTTTTGTATATAAGTCATATTGTGACTGCCTTTCTCATACATCTTGAGACACTATAAGTGCACAGCATACTGGGGGGTAATATTTTATTTAAGAACTTGATGTAACATTGTATGGCTGTTCAAGTGCACAGCATGAGTGTAATGGCAACAAACACACACACACAAAACTTAGGACCACATCATAGCGAAAGTGGCTACAATGAAAGACATCCATTAAGAAATCTAAATTGAAACAATACATAAAAATATCAACGTAATATGAAACATGAACAGTCAAACATGGACCAGGGAACAACATCGTGGAATATAGCTAAAACCTCATTCAAGATTTGCTTTGCGTTATTTGCTGAGTTCCTCTCGGGGGAGTTACAAATGGGAGAATATCTGTGTCCAAAATGGCTTCACATCTTTATTTATGGAAGGTGAAACAGGAAGTGAGGTGCCGATATACCATCAAATACCATCGAAAACCAGTAAAGGTCGCTTCTTACCTCTCTTATGATAGGGATACTGGTGATACCTTTGTCTTCGTCACATCTAAAACAAAACAGATTGAGTTTAAAAACAAGTCTCCATAGGAACGCGCATGCGCTCTGACCAATATTACTGTCAGCGGACCTGTTAATGGAAGCACATAACCAACAAACACATTCCGTAAAACAAGCCTTAAAAAGGATTTGCTGAGCATGAAACGACTTCCATCAAACCTGTCCATGTTCGGAAGTGTTCTACTAATATTCTGTCCCTTGCTGCATGTGAACGTAGAGATACTAAACGCGTGGGCAGGGAATAGGGAGGGTGCAGATCCCCTGGCCAATTCACGGTAAGGCGAGGTGTAAGAGTTCGGGTGAAAACATTCAGGGCACAAGTCCTAAAAAACAGAATTGTGGGGACTGACCAAGTTATGCAGTATGCAAGTGACATCATGACGCGTGCCATCAAAGCACAAGATGTCACGCCGCGTGACATTGTAGCATCACAAGAAGTTACCTCACTTGAAGTGACATCACAAGAAGGGACATCAGATACTAAGATCTCACACATATGTTTATCAGGTGCATCATGAGTGCATTTAAGTCCATACTTAATAAATAATATTTGGAGTCGAGGTTGTGACAAAAAAGTGTCGCAATCCTGATGCAAAATCTGGGCCTCAATGAATACATTTTTTTCAAACCCTGTCACAAAGAAATTGGCAACAAGGAAAAGCATGGTAGTAGAAGTGCTGCTTAATTGTTTGCAAAGGCTGCATTTAAAAATATTTTATAGGGTTAAAGCATCTGCTGCAGAGGTGCACAGTAAATCTCAGGGAATAATAATAATGATGAGATAACTTTGGAGTTTAACGCATTTGTTGCAAAGATCTGTATTCTGTGTTCTTCATGATATCGCAACACACATGGTGTGCATCTTATACAATGTTGTAAGGATAAATGTATCACTTAATTATGCAATAGTGCTCTGATATGTGTATGTTATAATAACATGTGCCAACTGAAAATGCAGTTTTTTTAAAACGTTGTCTCCTGCAAAGCATATCATGTACCATGCAGATCACAGAATTTTATTTTATGTAGATTGGTGAGTGGAGTACTGCCATGAACACAGAGATCCTTTTGTTACTTGCAGTTAATTAATTGCAATCCTTCTAGTAAAGCACAGTGAGCTATGAAGTGTATTTGACTCCTACACCTTGTAACCATGACTTTCTAATGTAACACATCTTGTACATTGATTTACACACTTACATGATTTATTTGGAATGGATAATGTGTATGTTATGTAAAGCGCTGTTATACTTTGCATTGGGATGAGTAGCACTATAACAGAAATACAATTGTGCTATTTAAATTGTTATTTGCCTAAATACTGGGACAGACCAACCCATCTGACATTCTTACAGTGCATGCCCTTATATACAACAATGTAAAAAGAATGCATCTCTTAAGTACCGGTGAAAAGATAACAAGTTGTGTGCATTTGTTTCCGCGCAGGTGCATTTGCATCTGTGAGGTTCCAGGAGAACTCACAAAAGGAGGCCTGATGGCTCCTTAACTTCTTTCTGTCTTTATCTGTGCCCAGCTAGAGGTGAAAAAGCTCCCTTGCTGCCTCCACGTTGCTGCTGGGAATGGAAAGCAAGTAAGCTGAGGGAAGGCTACAGTGGTACTTAACAGGAAGCAGGGAATCAAGAAAGCGGCTGTCTCTTAAGAAGCACCTGTTTATATGTCTTCACTGCTGTATTGCGACGTCACTGTTTCTATTATATGTACGCATAGTGAGCCGTGTCTGCCCTTTGAAGAGACTGTCATTAGCGGGTGATCAGTACTAGGACAGTCCAGTGCTTAACGTGCAAATAATAATAACAATAATGGGTGCTGCAGAGGCCCAAGGTTTTTGACCACCTGTGCTAATAACTTTGATTCCTTCCTCTTTCTGTTATTTTCATAGATGCTTTCTCAACATAGAACAGAACATGCAGATCTCTGTAGCGTCCTCTCCAGCCGGGAGCATGGAAATGAACATGCCACACATGGAGCTCCGTAACAGGCGTCTTTATTCTTTCATGTACGATCACACACTGCACACATTACATTATGATTTTAGTAGCCACACCTTAACACCTCCTAACAGATCACATAACTTCCTTTTCAGAGTTTGCCCAGAACCACAAGGGTCCTAGCGCTCCTTACGTCAAAGACACTGCATCTCCCCCTTAGTTAAACAAAAAGTACAAATAACAATTAGCATCACATTTTCTCAATGAGTCGTCAAGGTGCTTGCACTAGTCTTCCAGATCGTGTGGTATGAGGTTGTTGAGCTGCACCTGGACTAGGCACCAATGGTGTCAGTTCAGATGCGTGAGAAGGAATCTCTGGCTGAGTCATTTCCCTCGTAACCTCAGGAGATAACCAGCACTGAGGCAAATGTTTAAAGTATGACGAGTCTCTCATGGTGGACTTTCTGGGACAGTGCGCCATTGCCCGTTACAACCCTTAAAGGGTCAGTAACAAACGGAGTATCTGTTTTTCACTTCTGTTTCTGTTTGACCAATACCAAATCTCCTTAATCGAAGACTGTCTCTTGGGCGTGTCAGCGACGATCAGCCGAAGACATCATCTTGTGCTTTCAAGAAGTGTCTGTGATATGAACCTCTTCGGCATTCACTGATCGGTTCGGAGTCCATTGCAGTAGCTTTGTTTAAATGGTTCTACCAAATATCAAGGTGGTCAGGCTTTCACCAGTTGTAGAATGAGGAGTCGATCGATAGGCATGAAGGGTTTGACACACAGCTTGATTTACACTAATTCTTAAGAGTACCCATGAATCGTTCGACAACATCATTGGCTGCTAGTTTAGTTTTTCTACAGCGAGGCCTATCTCTCCTATAGGTTAACAATGGAGCTGTCTTGTAACATCTTATAAGTGTATGTAACAATTGGGAGCTGTTAGACAATTGGAGTTTGGTGTATCTGGACTCACAATTTGAAAACACATCTTTTAGTGAATTTGGTTTTTAAATTGTAGGTCTGAAAATGCCACTTTTAGAAAGTTGACAAGGTAAGAATACCCGCCGCCTAAAGACACCCCTGCACCTGACGCCCCACTGCCTTGGGTGGCCCAACCGACGCTGTCCAGGCATCCCCCATTAACCTAACTTACCTCTCTTGCTGGTGGTCGCTCTTAGGAAGCCTCCTTGTCTGAGCCTGCAGCCTTTCTTCTGAACTGGGGAACTCCATTGGAAACAACAGGGCTCCTGATGTCTTCTTGGCACCCAGCATTCGGCCGCCCACGTGCCGCTGGTGGTGCTGCTCCTGTGCTGACTGTTGGCTCCTACAGTGCTGATCTTAACACCAGGAGCTTTGCTCCCACAACCGAGTGGCCTGCTCATAACATTGGGCCTCTGCACTCTACACCTGGCCATCCTAGTGCCACTGATGGTGCAACTCGAGTGCTTCCTTGAGCCTTGGAGAACCTTGGCTCTAACTCCCAACAGCTATTCTACTTACTTATCTGCAAACCAATAACACGGATGTATGTCGTTACAACGCACACTTTTACAACGCATGCACTTACAACGCATTTTTTACAACGCACAATCCATTACAACGCATGACATTACAACGCAGGACACTACAACGCATTTTTAAAAACTACCTTTACAACGCATTTCCATTACAACGCATACTACCTTTACAACGCATACCATTACAACGCATAATATTAAATTGCATTTAAGGTAAGTATTAGATAGTATAGGGGTAAAAATTACTATTCTAACTCCAGGGGGTGCAACAGTAGGGTAAATGTTGGATAGTATAGGGGTAAAAATTACTATTCTAACTCCAGGGGGTGCAACAGTAGGGAAAGTGTTGGATAGTATATGGGTAAAAATTACTATTCTAACTCCAGGGGGTGCAACAGTAGGGTAAGTGTTGGATAGTATAGGGGTAAAAATTACTATTCTAACTCCAGGGGGTGCAACAGTAGGGTAAGTGTTGGATAGTATAGGGGTAAAAATTACTATTCTAACTCCAGGGGGTGCAACAGTAGGGTAAGTGTTGGATAGTATAGGGGTAAAAATTACTATTCTAACTCCAGGGGGTGCAACAGTAGGGTAAGTGTTGGATAGTATAGGGGTAAAAATTACTATTCTAACTCCAGGGGGTGCAACAGTAGGGTAAATGTTGGATAGTATAGGGGTAAAAATTACTATTCTAACTCCAGGGGGTGCAACAGTAGGGTAAGTGTTGGATAGTATAGGGGTAAAAATTACTATTCTAACTCCAGGGGGTGCAACAGTAGGGTAAATGTTGGATAGTATAGGGGTAAAAATTACTATTCTAACTCCAGGGGGTGCAACAGTAGGGTAAGTGTTGGATAGTATAGGGGTAAAAATTACTATATTATGCGTTGTAATGGTATGCGTTGTAATGGTAGTATGCGTTGTAATGGAATGCGTTGTAAAGGTAGTTTTTTAAAATGCGTTGTAGTGTCATGCGTTGTAATGTCATGCGTTGTAATGGATTGTACGTTGTAAAAAATGCGTTGTAAGTGTGGTGCGTTGTAAAAGTTGCGTTGTAAAGGTTGTTCCCCCAAGAACACTCTTTTCTGCCATAGGAACCCATATTTTGATTTTCTCCTAAACATGTTCTGTGTTTAACTGACTTTTGTATGGAAACCAAAGTAACTTTCTTTGAACCAAAAACTGTCGTACTTAACTGTGTTTTGTGAGCTCCACGGTATGGTATCTAGGCATATCACCCAGAGTAGTCAAAGTAACTGAAAAGTAATGCTAAATTAATCCAAAGTAATTTCAATGTATTCTGAACAGTTTTAAAATAAAATACAAACCTGTAATGATTCCAATTTCAACTACAATTGCATTTTTTTGTAAAGTTTTAAATTTGAAAGCATCTTCCACCTACCTGGAACAAATTCTGCTTGGTTGCAGAAATAAAACCTAAGTATATCTCTTTTTATACGTACCTAATCGGTCTGGAATCAGTCTCTGAGTCTGTGCCATCAGTTCTTGCCTGAGTGAATACAATAAATGCTTAACACACCCTCCTGATAAGCCTAACTGCTCGACCGCACTACCACAAATAGAGCTGTTAGTGATGATCTAATTTAGCCTCTGTTATACCTCTGAGGATCCACTGGACTCTGTGCACACTATACCTTACTTTGATATAACATATAAACAAATCACTGCACAGCCAGTACCTTAGTTTTAAAGAGGAAAAGTCACTTATTGCTATTCACACAACTAAAAAAACAAATTAATGAGATTGTTTACAGAAGGCAATTAGTAAGGGTAAACAGTGTTCATTGAAGAGTTTCTGGTGGTAACAGTACTTTGGCCCATTGTCCTGGTCGTGGAGAATTCCTGGCGCAATATGGATAGTTCTTGTTGCTCAGTTTCACTTCACAGTCACTTGTGTACCCCAATATTTGGGGAGAGGATGTGGCCTTACGGCTAGAGCAGGCAACCTCGACACTGGGGAACCGGGTTCGAGTCTCGGCAGGGACGCTCAACATCCTGTGATTCTGGGCAAATCACTTAATCTCCCCGTGCCTAACAAAAACTTTTTGGGAATGTGTCCATCTGCAACGCAACTGGTGTGCATGTAAAGGCTCTGATACCTTCGGGTCAAGTTCGCGCTATATAAAACTCTGGAAAAACAAAATTTTTGTTTTTCTGTTCTCCTTCTGTCAGGATTCATTGTCACAGTACTCAACTGTCTGGCCAAAGTTTGTGTGGCTTATTTGAGGCGGGGCATCCATTTCTGCCTCACTGTCAGCCAGAGCATGCACTTTGCTGGTGCACATTTTGCATGGCCTACTCAGCAAAGAGGTTGCTGGGTTCGCTTCAGCCCTGCAAACGTGTTTTCCCTCTTGTACCTGGTGAGCTGGCACCTGCCAATCAGGTCAGTACCAGTAGTGCTGGCACTGGCAAAGAGGAGGCTGCGTTGAAGTTGTAGTGCTTATCGTCTTAGTAGTTTTGTGGCTTGGGCTTCTTCCTTAGGCCCAGCCACAACCCACCACTCAAACACGTTAGGTGCCTATCCAAGGTTGCAGCAGTGATACCTTTATGTAGCTGCTGTCTCTTCATGGTACTTTTAATGTTCCCTCATGCATTACAACTGCCACAGCAGTTCTTCCTGCACCTGGTTTCTTGTGGCACCCAATATTTTCCTTCAGAACTCTCTCTGTCTAGTTCCCAGTACCTTCCTATTTAGGTGGTGGTACAGTAGACTAAGATGGGGACTAGAACTGTTGCATAGCTCCCTGAAATTACTAAACACTCAGTCCATGGGTGCTTTTCTTCCACGATCCAAGTAAGTAGAAGATATCATATTGCGAGCCTCAAATGTTTGTCATACGTTTATGTTGAGAAAACCAAATGTGTCATAATAGGCTGTGAGAAGAGCAACCTTGTAAACAATCCTCTTACTTTGAGAGGGCGACATCTTCACTGGTAAACACATAAACGTAAACTAATCATTAACTGATAGTGGGAGCAAGGTGAAAAATGCTTCCTGGAAAGGGACAACATTAAAGGCCTGATTATGAGTTACGCATAGTGGTAATTACTGCATTCAGAGGTAAATAGTGAATGACTTCAATGAATCATCTGGTCACGAGTTAAAAAATGTATGTGCTATTTACGTCATAAATACTGTATGTCTGTAGTTTAAAAGCACTATTTAACGCATGTGCTGTGTACCACATGTGATATTTACCACATGTAAAAAATAACACAAGTGGTAAATAACACCCAATTACAAGTATGTGAAGTCATTAAAAATCAGTGGAAATGCCACCCTAAAATTCCTCCATTCAAACACAGGTGGTAAAAATTCCTGAAAGGTTAGGTAAAAAATGAAAAACTGTAAAATAATACAGAAGTAACAAAAACAATGCAAGAAAACACTGTTTGAGCCAGAAAAAAATCTCACACACATACCTGCACACAAGGCCAGACCATGGACAGGAGATGCTCTCCCAGGTTTAATCCAGCAGCAGCTCACACTTCCATTTGCAGTACACTACCATGGACAGCACTGCTAGACCACTATATCATGCTATGCCAGGTCCATGTTCTGCTATAACAAACCATGCTGCATAAGGCTGGACACCGGGTCACCAATCAATTCCTTCATATGGTTCAGCAATGCAGGATAAAAGACAGGTTTGACAAAGTAAGGCTGGAACCCGCAACCATGAGTCAGTTGAAGATCCAAAGTATACACAGCGAACCATACAAGACATATTTTCATCACTACAGATATTGTGGAACCCAACATAGAGATCCACTCCCAACACCCCCTTCCTAAAAATGTTAGCAGTGCTAGAATTCTTTGCAATAGACACTAGACAGCAGACAGTAGGATGTGTGTGTGACATTTCTCAATCAACCTTTAGCAAAATACTTTGCTAAGTGATGGATGGCTTGCAGAAAGTGAGTGAGTAGCGTATACAGTTCCGTTTTGACACCCACACTTATAGTGCCAGCAAAGCAAACATATTTGCTACAGCAGGATTTCCTGGCATCCTAGTGTCAATTGACTGCACTCCTGTACACCTAGTGGCCTCAAGATAGACAGGAACAAGCATGCTCAAACCATAAAATTAATTAGTCTCATGCAACAATGTCTCAATGGGAGTTGGTAGAAGGTTACTATTTACTAAGTAAATTAATTTCACAAAGAACAAAAACACAGTCCCAATATTGTTGATAAATGTATTTATATTGTCGACAAAAGGCATACAATTATGCATCACGAGTTATAAATGCAACATCTACCATATTTTTAAGAATGTGTACTAAGTGCAAGGTGAATATGTTATGCTCAAGAAAGGAATATTTAAACGGCAGAAGTGAAGCATGTGAAAAGTAAAAGTACAACAGCATATTGGCAACAATTTGGGAGAATGTTATGCATGAATTGTTTGAATATAATGAAAATATGCAGGATCATTTCATAATTCATGATCCAATTTTTCCTGGTACAAGGAATCATAAAATGTAGCATACTGTGCAATTGCTGTGACATGTGGATCAATGTCTACAGAACTGCTGTGTCAGGTACTGTGGACAAAACTACCATGTTATCATCCTGACAAGAAGCAATGTTAGTCATACTGTGCAACATTGCACCCTTAAGCTAATGAGCAGACAAATAAACCCTTCATCATCACAATTACAATGCCTTATGATTGTTGTAGTCCAATCTCCATTAATGGCAGCACAGTCAATGAGAGTTATTAGCCCCTATGACATCACATACATGGGTCAATGTGATTAGGTGTAACAAATTACATCAGTTATTCTTTACAATCATGATGATTCTCAAGCAAAGCCAACTTTTCAACTACCATATGTACTTCCATTACAACTCTCATGTATGTTATCTTTGATTCCTCTGAACTTGAGACCTTCTTTCATGTCTTCCACTACAGAAATGTTGAGGATAGTCCACATTTTTCTCTCCACAGTTTGAGGTACACCTGAGGTGGATAACTACCACCAGTTACCATGCTTTAGTGCTTGTGCTTAGCAACTCACTTAATTACCTAGAATTTCGAGGTTTGGAACCTGTTTTTAAAGTTCTCAATGTCATGTGGTATGTTGGTTCAGTATTTATTCTGTCTATACCAACAGTCATGTTCTTGTTAATGTTTGGTGGCATCTTGACCATGAGATGGCACATTAGACTATCATGGTGTCCTACCACCTCCTTGGCAAGGACTTTCATCTTGGGATCCGTAAAAACTTGTACTTCCTTTCCCTGCCAGGGGTCATGATGGAAGAGCCTGGTAGTAGGTTTCTGCTTGTGATGATGAGTGACATCAGTGGATGGCAGTGGATTATGTTTGCTTGGTTTCAAGTTGCTTTGCTCAAACAAAATTAATGCTTATACACTTACACATATTAAGGAGTTGTTGGTGTTCTTTTGGGGTGTCCTAAGTCCCTTTTCTGTGTTGATCTGGTTGTTTCTGTTCTCTCTGAATTAATTTATTCACTGTAGCAACCTCCAGTGCCTGAAAATCAGCACTTCCTGATGTTTTGTCCATGTGCTATTTATCGGATTCTGCATTTACCGCATGTGCTAAATAAGATGCATTTGGTATTTAACACATGCACTAAATAACGATTCCATTATACACTATAAAAATTCATAATCAGTGCCATTTAACATGTGTTATTTAGCAAACCCAGTGGAATCGGTATTTATACTATGTGCAAGTTTGGTGGTATTTACCATCAAACTGGTAATCAAGGCCAGAGTTGTTCCAAAACGTACACCGAAGAAGAGTTAAGGGAAAGTAGAAGAAAACCACATTAATAAAAACCCAACTTTTGAGGGCTAAAGCCATTCATATGTATGGTTCTTCATGGTCATCGTAGGAAGTTTTTACACTCTTAATCCCCCTTGCGAACACTGTTGAAATTCCCTTGTTTTCTTTTTATAGCAACCATGTGTTTTGTTACCTTCTTTGTTTCTATGGTCATCTCATTTTGTTATTTTCCAGCAGGTTCATCCAATAGGCCCGCTACGTAATATATTTCATTTTATCCCCATCACAAATGTAAAACAAGATTTATTTTAATGTAGCTGCTTCTGACAACTACATGCGTTCATTGTGAACTTGCCTTATTTTGTATGATGCTGTGCACCAAAGCCTAGCTAGCCGTACTGGAATAAAACTTGAGAAGGGAAATACATCGCAAATGGATGTCATGAGGTTTGCTCCAACTGAGTTATTTCCAATGCGTGACACTCACACTCTTAACCTGACCTGAGTCGTAGTAAAAGTTAACAAGTAAGCCGTTCCATCTTTTTGGAAAGGTGGGTTCAGATGGGGTTATTAGGACCCTTGGTGACAAAAGCATGATTAATCTGCCCCTGACTGCTGTGTTTCAATGAGGCATTTTGGGGTAAATTACGGCAAGTAAATTGCACAGTGCAAGACCTAAACATATCTGCTATGGGGACATAGGTTTAAGTGCACAACACTGAAATGAGCAGACATGCTAATGTGCCTACAGCTAAACTCTGTCATGCCTGGTATGTAGATTCAAATAAAAACCATGTCACAAAACTTTTTTTTTTTTAAACTTCATACCGCATCCTTCTCACAATAATATATATTTAGTGTGAATATTAGTAGCCTTCGAAAAGAGCTGAATGCGCCTCTAAACATATAACAAGTGCACGTGCAGAGATATTTAAACCAGTGAGTTCTGAAATTATCAGTAACGAAATATAACTTACCGTCCTTCTTCTAACTGCGTCACGAAAACGTTCCTCTTCGTGTTTTCTACGTGGAGCAAATACCTGGGATCATTCCGTTTCATTATGGGCAGCATCACCGCGTCTGCCATTGTGACCCTTAGTTAGAATAAAACTTTGTTGTACTTTTATGGTAGGGTCTTTGTGAGGTTTCCTTACAAAAAAAATCCTAAATACAATGAATCTGCTATGGGTGTGTAGCTGGCGGAGACCGACGGCTAGAAAGGGCGTGCGGAAAACTGGTGCAGGAGCGCTCCATGCTGCTGTACCCTTTGTTCATAGAAATATATACCCTGAAGCACAAGATTCTCATGCAGGGAAGGTAAGGGCTACTTCAGTGTGTAAGCATTCCGTTGCCAGGGCAACCCTGAAGACGTAACAAAAGGCTCCACCAATCAGCTCCGAGTCGTCCTGGAAACCACGGAAGTTACTGTGTGACTTCAGCTTAGCTTTGTTCTTCCTTACCGAAGAAGGTAGCCGCCTACAGACTAAATCAGCAATAAAACGAGCAAGTTCCACAATTAAAAGAAGTAGCACTTCCATTAGTATTTTGTTCAGTGCCTCCGCCTAAGGCCATCTGGAAATTGCCAAGACCCCCCTCTTTTATGCCACATCACTCTCCATTAAAGCGGGATTTTAACGCGTTGCCTTTTTTAATAGGGCTCGCCGTAAAGCGATTACTGTCTTTCAGCTTCAGTATTGCTATTTCATCATTTGATTTCTTAATTAATACCTGGCTGGGCCAGTAGAACTAAGCAGCAGTGCGGGACCAAATAATTAGGTATTTTGACATTCCAACGCAAATGAAAAATAATAATAACAAACTCGATATTTGGAAATGTCACCTATTTATTCAAGACAGATTATACACAGTGAGTAAATACAATAAAAAATCTGTATCGACTATTAATGCACAGCAATGTGGGAACCGTGTTGTATTTACTCTGTCCTGCACTGGGGTCAGCACAATCACCATATTCCTTCATTGCGCCGGGCGCTCTGCATCTAGGTCCCCCGAAATTAAATGCCTTGACCTGTAAGATTGAAAGGCCCCACATCCGGTGACCACACCCTCAGTTCTGAAAAAGTCATATTTACAGCATGACAATTCAGAACGCTACAACAGGAAGTAATTCTCAGCAAGAACCCGGCGCCCAGGTCGCAACAGGCAGTTTGGTAATTGTAAACAGAAGCATCTATGAACCAGAAGCTAGTCACTCAGAGGAGCATAGTGCCATTGTAGTAGTGTAGTTATCCACAAGAACTCCAGTAAACGTTGATTTCAATCAAAGTTGATTTAATGATTAGATATCCCATAAATAGTATGCTGGTAGTAGGAGTAATGACAAAGCGACCTACACAGGTAGAAGCCAACCGCTAACTAACTAAAACCGAATCTAATAATGCCTGGGTCCGCTCGTGGAGTAGAGTTGACCCGGCGAACTTATCAGCTCTTTTAAGTGCTTCCTATCCCGTCTTACACGGGCTTTCCACCTCGGCTCAGGTTAATAGCATTGAACAATGGCTCTCCTCAGCCAGTGAGTCCATTGCCCCCTTGAAACGTCTGACTTCCAAGCGAGAGAAAGATGCCAACCTGTGGTTTACCGATGACTTGAAAACCATCAAATTATCGGTACGCCGTGCTGAGAGGGCCTGGAGGAGAAACTATTGTCCCATCTTAAGAGCTGATTTTACTACCCTTTTAGCTCAATATAAGAATGCCATCTTGGCCGCTAAAACGGCCTATTTCTCCTCCAAGATCCTCACAGCCGAGAACCAATCTAGGGAAATTTTCTCGATTGTTCAGAACCTAGCCTTTTCAGATCGTACCTCTCTTAAGCCCTCTCCTTCCCTTGCCCTTTGTCACTCTCTGAACAGCTTTTTCATTGACAAAATTGCTGCCATTAAAGCTAATATCCCTGCACCTTCCCCGTCTTTTGTTGATCCTCAGTGCCCTCCTTCCCAAGGACAATTAAACTCTCTCCCTCTTCTGACCAAGGAATCCTTCACATCCTTAATCCCCCTTGTAAAATCTGGCTCTCCCCTTGACACCTGTCCCGCTCAAATACTTCGTCACATTTACATTTCTTGCCCTGATCCTCCCCTTCACTTACTAAACAGTTCACTCTCTCAGGGGGTTGTTCCCAACCCCTTGAAATCAGCTATCATTTTACCCATTTTAAAAAAACCTGGCGCAGACCCCTCGATCCCAGCCAACTTTCGCCCCATTTCTCTCCTACCATTTTTGGCTAAGGTGCTCGAGCGCCATGTCACCAGGTCTCTGAGCACCTTTGTGGAAGAAAATGGGGTATTGGCTGCCCGCCAGGCTGGTTTTCGCCCCGCACACTCTACGGAGTCCGTAGTTCTTTTGGTCCTTGACAACCTCAGGGAGGGGAGGGACACCAATCAATTCCAGGCACTGGTCCTCCTCGATCTCTCTGCCGCCTTCGACACGGTGGATCATACCATCTTACTTTCCCGTGTCGCGGCGTCGGGGATCGGGGGTACGGCCCTGGTTTGGTTGTCCTCCTTCCTGAGGGACCGCACCCAGGCAGTTCGCCTGGGTGACTTCACTGCGGACTTTCGGAAAGTTCTGGGCGGGGTCCCCCAAGGCTCCTCCCTTTCACCTCTTCTGTTTAATCTTTACATTTCTCCCCTCATTTTTTCTTTACAACAAATGGAGGTCTCCGTATACAACTATGCGGATGACCTCCAACTTGTCTTTAATCTGTCCTCTTCTTCTGCCTCTATCTCTAATTTCCAGTCCACTATGATTTTCATCAGGGACTGGATGGATTTCAACCACCTGAAACTCAACCCTGATAAGACCGAGTTGGTGTTGACGGGTGGTTGTTCCAGTCCCTGGTCTTCACTCTTTTGGCCCCCTTCCCTTGGTCCCTCTCCGGTCCCCTCTACTTCGGTCAAAACCCTTGGTATTAAACTCAACTCTCACCTTACCCTTCACTCCCAGGTTAGTTTTGTGGTTTCTTCCTCTTTTCTGTCTCTTCGCACCATCCGCAGGGTCTCTCGATTTTTCACCTTTGAGGCCTTGAAGTTGATCGTCCTTGCGATGGTCATCTCCCGCCTGGATTATGGCAACGCCCTATATGCAGGTATACCTGCATATAGTCTCAGGCGGTTGCAGATGATCCAAAACCAGGCGGCTCGGCTGGTCTTTAACCTTCCTAAACCCTCACATGTCACCCGCCTTCTGAAACTTTTACATTGGCTTCCGGTTCGGGAACGTATCCAATTCAAGCTTGCATCTATCACTTACCAGGCTCGATTGGGTACGGCCCCTGCATTCATTTCTTCGGAGATTATCCCCTACTTGCCAACTAGGGAGCTCCGATCTTCTTCCCAATCCCTCCTGATAGTTCCCCGGTTTCGCCGGAAAAAGTGGGGGGGCTCAAAATTTGCGACCCTTGCCCCAACCCTTTGGAACTCATTACCCCTTGATCTCAGATCCCTAACCCCATATTCCCAGTTTCGAAAGAAACTTAAAGCCTACTTCTTCAGCAAAATTTTCATTTAATCCTCTGTTACCCGTCCTCCCTTCCTTGCCTATTGAGGAGATCTGCCAGTTACAGCGCCATGAAACCGCTGGTGTAAGAGCGCTATATAAGAATTTTAAACTCAAACTCAAACTCAAACTCAAACTCTAACATTTATGACATAACCTAGTTCTAATCTAGAATCATATCACTTAAAGTAACAGTAGTGAATCACAAATGAATACATAATACTACATACCCTCCCCCCATATAACAAAACAAAAGAAATTGTGATAGTAATCAATATAATACATAGTCATTAAATTTTAATGGAATCTTGCAAATGCGATGATCCCGCAAAGGTACAACATCCAAGGAGATGGAAGATCGACTTGGAGAGCTTACTGTTGAACCTAAAGCAGGGTTGACAATGACATTATCTGCATTAAGATTGTTAGCCAAATCAGGACCAAAAAGAAAACCATCATCCTCTTCATCACATCTGTTTGCATACATTTTGTTTAAAATCTCAACTTGTTTGTGAGAAACCTTCACAACATTATTTTTATTCCACCAACCTCTGTTTCCTAAAAATACAGAGGATTTTGTAACTTTGACGACCTTGACTGGTAATGTAAACTTAGATTGACCTTTGCAAACTTTAAAAGATTTTTTTATGATAACCCAATCGTCAATATTGAGAGGTGGCACATGATGAGGGGACTCACCATCATAAAACTTCTTCTGTACAGACTGCTTATGAAAGACTCTAGATTTAACCTCCTGCTGATCTGTCATGTTGTTCCTCTTTTCGAGTAAGGCTGAGCCTGCTTTCAATTCATTAAACCAATGCGGCATGAGTTTAGATCTAGCTTCCCTGCCTCTAAGTGCTTTAAATGGTGTGATTCCAGTTGTGGAATGAGGTGTTGTCAAATAGGCCCATACTTTCGTTTGTAGAAAGACTCCTACATCAACATTTGTTGCAATGGCACTCTGAACACCTTCTTTAATGAAACGATTTGCCCTCTCAACTAGACCATTTGAGGAAGGGCTGTAGAAAGCAACGCAACAGTGTTTTATCTCAGCACTCCCCAGAAAACTAGTGAAACATTGAGAAGTGAAATGTTGACCATTGTCCGTGACAATGTAGTTTGGAGTGCCTTCGATTTTGAAAATGTTCTGAAGAAATGAGATCACATTAATCGAATTTGGTGCTTGAACAAATGAATAATATAACCATTTAGAATGGTAATCTATGGCAACTATGCAGTATCTTTTCTCTACAGGTAGTAAATTAAAAGGCCCTGAAAAATCTAGAGCAATCTTGTCCCATGGGAAATCTGGGAAAGGAACAGTAATCAAAGGTTTCGTGTGAACCTTCCAATGTTTGTCTGAGACAACACAAGTGGGACAATTATCTATGAATAATGTCACTTGCTTGTCCATACCTGGCCACCAGTAAATGCTTTCAAGAGCCTTAAGTGTTGCAGAAATTCCTAAATGACCGTTATGTGCAATATTTATTAACTTTTCCCTTAGAGATATGGGTGGAACGAACAAACCATTTCTCACACATACTCCATTTTCAAATGATATCTGTTCACTAATTTGAGCAAAAGCCTTGATATCATTACTTAAACCTTTAATAGCTGGCCATTTACTTTTGTTGAAAATTCCCACTTTTTTGAGAGTTTCATCATGTTCCATTGCTGAAGCCCACTCCTCTTGTGATATGCTGCCATTGCATTTAGAGACAGCATCTATGAGACCAACTACACAATCTTTGTGAAAGTCATCTTCACCTTCACTACAATCGGGCAAAGGTATGCGAGAAAGACAGTCAGCACAGATATTTTTACCACCTTGAATATTATTGATGTTAAGTTTGTATTCCTGAAGTTTAGATAGAAGTCTAACTAACCTTGCTGAAGATTTTCCCAGACCATTACCACATAACAACGAGATCAACGGTTTGTAATCTGTGAAAATATTACAACAGGTGCCCCAAATGTATGTTTTGAATTTTTATACTGACCAGACGATGGCAAGTGCCTCTCATTCAATTGTGCTGTAGTTGCACTCCGTTGAGGTTAGAGTGCGAGATGCAAATGCTATGGTCTTTTCTTTGCCATCAATCCATTGTCCAAATACTGCGCCCAGTCCCTTCTGACTAGCATCTACTGATATGAAAGATTTCACATTTGAAACAAAAGGATGTAGTGCTGGGGCATTGATAACTAATGATTTCACTTTTACAAAAACTTCACATAATGCGTCATTCCACTCAAACTTTACGCCTTTCTTAAGGAGTTGTCTTAATGGATGAATGACTTGACCTGGTACAAATCTGGCATAGTATTCGCATAAACCAAGAAATGAGCGTAAAGCTTCTTTGTCTGCAGGAGATGGTGCATCGCGTATTGCTTCTATATTGCAAAACTTCGGTTTGATGCCTTCACTTGAGATATTGTGACCTAAATATTCCACATTATTTACCAACAATTTACATTTGTTTGCTTTGACTGTCATACCTTTATCTTGTAAAATAGATAATACTTTTTAAAGAATTGTTATGTGTTCCTCTTCACTCTCAGTGTGGATTAGTACGTCATCCTGGTACGCCTGTACTTGTGGGATTTCACCAAATAGGTCGTCCATTAATTTTGGGAATACACTTGAGGCTGATGCCAGCCCAAATGGCAATCTTAAATATTTATAAGCACCAAAAGGAGTCACGAATGCAGTGAGAGGTTGACAATCTTGGGAAAGTTTAATTTGGTGATAGGCGGAATGTAAATCGATGGTGGAAAAAAACTTTGACTTCCCTATTTTTGCTAGCATCTCTTGTATGAGGGGCAGAGGATGGCAATCTACCAGTATGTTCTGGTTTAAAGATCTTAAGTCTACACATAACCTAAGGTCCCCATTCCTTTTTTTCCGTAAAACAACCGGAGAAATCCATTCTGAGGAGTTGATAGGGGATATTATGCCTTCAGTTTGTAAATTGGTGAGTAAAGTTTTCAAATCTTCCCTGACAGTAAGTGGTACAGGTCTGACTTTGTGTATTATTGGTGTTGCGTTCTTTTTCAACATTATGGTGTGTTCGTATCCTTTTACCACCCCCACTGTGTTCTTGAATACATTTGGGAAAAAACTTATAATGTTTTCTACCTTCATGTCGGATTGAACACTTGCTACAATGTTGGAAGTAATATCACCAAGTACTACAGGGGGATCTTGTCCAGGGCGTAATATTATGCCCAGGAGGGCAAGATCTTTCCAACCTATGATGTGTCTTCCTCTGACGGCTACGTAGATCTTTGTCTTAACAGCTCTGCCAAGACATTCTACTTTCTCCCAAAAGTAACCTAGGAGTTCTATATCTTGCTCTCCGAAAGCTTTTGGGTTGATGTCAGGAGCTATCAGTCGCATTTCAATCTGCCAAAACTTATAGAATGTGCTATCTGCAAGAATGGTAACAGGAGCTCCCGAATCGGCCATTGCTAAAATTGTTTTCCCATCAATAATCATGTCAACTAAAGGACCTTTAATCGGTTTACCCAAAGACTCTGGCACTTTAATAGTGACCACGACATGTGCAAATTGTGAAGTGCAGTCTTGTACCTCTTGATCCTCCAATGAAATACTAGATACTTTAACTTTGCTTAAATGAGCATTCATGTTACTTCTACAGGCTCCTTGAAAGTGGCCAACCTTCTGACATTTAGTGCAGTTTTTCCCTAACGCAGGACAACTAGGATTGTTCCCTATGTGGCTTCTTGAACCACACCGAAAACAAACTAATTGACCTCTTGGAGATTGGCTTTTGTAATTACTATTCCTGTAATATGTTTGCCTGTTATTAATAGCACATACAGCACTGTCATCAGAAACCAAACTCACGTTTGAAGAACATGGAGGTTGCATATTTGTCTGTGTAGGAGAGGTGAAGGTTTGGTTAGATTGACTGGACAACACTTTGGACGTAACAATCGACCTCTCAATGCTTTTTGCTATGTCAATTGTTTCGGCCAAACTCGGATTGCGCGAGGTAAGTAAACGTTCTTAAATCTTCTTGGAGAAACTATGAAATACAAATTGATCTCTAATATAAGTATCAATATCAGGACCAAATTCACATTTTTCAGCTAACACTCTCAAGGTTGCTATATAATCTTCTACCGATTCTTCACAAGACTGCTTACACATTGCATAATTAAATCTTTCCAATAAAACACTTGAGGTACCAGAATACTGTTTGGCCATACGTAACTTCCCTTCAACATAAACGTTCCACACTATGGGCCTCATGTAGGTAGCGAAATACCGGTCGGTAACGGCCGATTTTCGGTAAATATGCCGTTACCGACCGGTATACAGACAAGTGAGATGTAGGAGTCCAAAAACCACTTTTCGGTAAATATGAGGCGGTAAATACCGATTCATAGTTACCGAATTCTAAAATACCGATTCATACTTACCGAATACAGAATTAACGAATCGGTAAACATGAAGTGGTAAATATGAAGTGGTAAAAATTTAAAATGACATGTAGGAGCAGTCGGTAATTAAGAAATCCATTAAAATCGGTAATTAAGAGTCGGTAATTAACACGGACTAAAAGCAGGTGGTAACCATCAACAATGGATAAAAGCAAACCCAAAATTCAACAGCGTGGACAACATGGCCGCTATGTACGTCATTGCAAGGCGCCTACGTCTACAGGCAGCAGGACTGAGGGTGTGGCGACGGGAGGAACAAATCTACAGACAGCGCATCACACTATTCCAGCTGACTGATGCAGAGATACATGAGAGGTACAGGCTACACCCCGAAACCATCATGGACTTAATCAGGGACCTACACCCACTCCTGGACCAGCCAGTTAGAAGGGCGCACGCCATACCCCCACATGTGCAGGTGCTCTGCAGCCTACATCTGTTGGCATCCGGCAGTTATCAGGTGGTGATAGCTGCGGTGGGTGGGGTATCCCAAAGTTGCCTGTCCCGTTTCTTCAGGAAGTTCCTGGATGCCATGATGCAGAGAATGCACCACTACATAAGCTTCCCGAACTCACAGGCTGCACTGCAGAAAACAAAAACTGACTTTTATCACATGGCACAGTTCCCCCATGTCCTCGGCTGTATTGATGGTACCCACATCCCAATCTGTCCACCAGCAGATACAGAGCACATCTACAGGAACAGGAAGTCCACCCACTCCATCAACGTGCAGGTGATCTGTGATGCAGGGAACATCATCACAGATATTGTTGCAAAGTTTCCTGGGAGCACCCACGACTCTTACATCTTCCAGAATAGTGGGATTTACACACGACTGAGTGCCGGAGAATTCGGAGAGGGATACCTGCTAGGTAAGTAACAGTGACGCCCCTTGAAACATGCAAACATAGTGTATAGAGGCATGTTACTGATGGTTCCCTTTCACCCATCCAGGCGACAGTGCATATGCATGCCGGTCATTCATCCTCACTCCCTACCTACACCCAGCTACCCAGAGTGAGAGACGATACAACGTGGCACACAAAACAACACGCAATGTGGTGGAGCGCACGTTTGGACTACTGAAGAGCAGGTTCCGCTGCCTGCACAAGAGCGGAGGCGCACGCCAGTACAAACCCATCACCTGCTGCAAGATCATTGCCACTTGTGCAATGCTGCACAACCTTGCCACGAAAAAAGGTACAGATGTGGAACTAACATATTTTGAGGACAACGAGGATGAGTCAGGCCAGCCAGAGGGCAACGTGGCTAGAGTGCCAACTGCAATCGATGGGAGAGAGAGACGGGCAGAGATCACATCCAACTATTTCTGAGTAAGTAAGGGGACACAGCGAGTTGTGAGCAGTCATGACGTAGTTTAATGTGGCACCACGCCATGAACACATGATCAGGCCAATCTGGCAATATATCATCTATACAAGGAGTATGTCCAGGGTTACGTCACCCATTGTGAAGTGGCTAGGCAGGGCGACATCAATGTTTGCGCATACGCGCTGCAGTGGTGGATTGCACGGCCTGTGCATCCTCACTAGAGCCAACCCCAAGCCGCCTGCTGCTCCTGCGTGTTTCTGGGACGGGGGGTGTGATGCTGCTGGTGGTGTCGATGCTCTCCGCAGGATCCCCTGCAGCAGTTGTCGACGCCTGACTCGTCAATAGCACCCCTAGTGCACTTGTCACCTGCACCATCCCCCGAGACAGGTCGCTGCAGCACTGTGTTAGGCCCTCCTGCATCGTCACAGAGCGCCGGCACAGTAGGGAAGTGGCAGTTGCCAGACGGTTGAGTGCCCTGCTGGTAGTGTCCCTTCTCTGGCGTTCCCGGCGCCGTGCTTCGATGTCAGCATCTAATTTGCTGCACAACTGCTGGATAGACTGGGACATGTCCCGAATGCCCGCAGCCATGCCGCCAATGTTTGTGTCCATGTTGACTATGCTTGTCTTCATCACCCGCATGTGCCTCTGGACTGACATGACTGCCTTTGATTGCAGCCGCTGTTGCTTTAACATTTGGCCCTCGAGCCCAAAGAAGACACCATGGCCGTCAGTGGGTGCTGGTGGACTCTGGACACGCGACCTGCGGCGCCCTCTTGTTTCCGTCTGTGCTGCCTGTGAGGTGTGGGGCACAGTGGCATGGCTCCCTTCCTGGGGCCCGGTGCGGTCTTCAGGGCCCATGCTGTCGTCTGACGAGGTGTCCAAGGCTCGTAGCCTGGCTGCTGGACGCCTCCTCTGTCTCACGCATGCAAGCGGAGATGTGGCCGGTGAATCGAACATGAGTGGCGAGGCTGGCTCTGGTGGTGGTGATGCTGGCTCACGGTGAGGTGATGCTGGCTCTGTGTGCGGCGATGCTGGCTGTGTTGGTGGTGCGGCTGCCAGTGGGCCTGCTCCCCGGTCTGTACTTGTGCTGGCTGGAGGTGTTTGATGTTGCCGTGGTGCCGTCTCTCCTGCAGCATGCCCTGTCCTGCATGATGTCACATCTGTGGACAGAAATACAACATTGGCTCAGTGTCCCCGAAGGGCTGCATTGCAAGCGGCACAATAAATAATTTCACATTCCAACATGTCCCCTGTCTCCTTGTGCCTCGAGTGCGTGACATGCCTTGTTGCCCTGTAACATTTACGTCATGGTTAGTGTTGCCCTGACTACATCTCCCGAAATGCATTGCCTGTCTGCACTGACACGTGTGGACTGCAGTGTGATTCTCGTTTCACATTTGGGGGATGTGGGATGGGGTAGGGGGGGATACATTGCTGTGCTTTCGTCTTACCTTGGTGTGTTGCGGCTCTGGCAGAGCTGTCGGCGTCCCCAAGACCCACGACGCTCTCTTGCTCGATTGTGGCCGCCACCAGCTCCTCCAATTCGGTGAGGGCAGGTGCCCTGTTGGTTCCACCTCCGGTCTGGCTGGCCTCCTTCTGGATGTCGCCCATCTTCCTCTTGGTTACAATCCTCAGGTCATACCAGCGCTTTTTGAGGACCTCAATGTCCCTGTGGGTCACTCCCACAGCATTGACCTGCGCCTGGATGGCCAGCCATATGTTGCGCTTTTCCACCTCAGGCACTTGCAGGGATTGCCTGCCGAACAGCTTCTGGTGCTGCTTCACGACCTCCTCCACCAGCACCTGGAGTTCCTTGGGGCTAAATTTCAGCTTCCTCCTCCTTTCCCCTCCGTCTTTCTGTGTTCTCTGGCTGGACATGCTGTTCGTTTACCCGCTCGCACATGCAACTGCTCCCTGCCTCTCCTCTGCACTCCAAGCCTCTCCAGGGTCGGCTAATTATGTCCACCTGCCTGGGTGTGGCCACTTCGGCTAATTGAGTACACCTGCCTGGGTGTGGGCAGTTCCAGGTTGGGTGGGCTGTCGTTGCACTGGATTCGCTGTTTCGTCAAGTCATGTGATTTTCTTTGCCGACTCCGTACATACCGAATCGGTATTTTCCGAATCGGTAACTACCACCTCGGTATTTTGCGATTCGGTAACTTCCACCTCGGTATTTTCCGATTCGGTAAATACCACCTCGGTATTTACCGATTCGGTGAATTCCGATTCGTGATTACCGAATGTTACCGAATCGGTAACTGTTACCGAATTTTTACCTACATATAACTTACCGATTCTAATTTACCGATTCGGTACGGCTCGGTATTTACGAACCGGTAAAATTTATTTACCTACATGAGGCCCTAAGTCTTCTGAAGTGGGAGCAGGATGTCTCGGTAAGTTATCAAAAACTCTTCTACCAGCTGTGCCCAAATGATTAACTAATAAGGCTAATTTCCTTTCTGGCGAGTATTTATCTGCATCGATGGCTGTCAGGTAATTTTCAAAGTCCCTAAGCCATTCTGCCCATTTAAGTTCAGGTTTACCTGGTTTTAATAAAAATGGTGCTGGCTGGATGACACCCTGACTTGAAGCCATTTGAAATAAAGAAGTAAAACCTTGTTTCTCCTGTTTAAAGTAACAAAGTTGGCTTAGTTCTCTTTGACCGGTTTACAATAAAATTTGTTGTTCAGAAATAAATGTAATACAAATTCAGAATTAGTGAAATTAATAAGTTCTGTCTATCAGTACATCGCTAAATTCTCTCTGCAAATAGGAAGATAAGGTGTGTGAACCACCGTGTGTCACACTAACAGGAACGTTGAACCTTTTCCTTTGCCATGACTGGGAACGCGTAATTGATTGATGTCTTCATCGCGGCGTTTCGTTGAGGCTCTAATTCGAAGTTATTAATGTTCACGAAGTCGCGCAGTGTAGAAACAAAGTCTTCCTCCCAATTTAAGATGGCCGCCGTCGTGCTTGTACGGTAAGACGTCTCCCAGGATGCAATGCGGCAACGAGGAGAGAAAGGAAAGAACGTAGAACGCATGGACTGAACGCTGGAGAACTGGAGTCAGAACCACCGCCTCGTGTCGTCTTCAGAATAATGCCTCGAGGTAAGCAGCGTCGCTCGTTGATCTTTCAAACAATGCTAGTCAGCAACAGTCCTTCATTTTAGCCAGTATCACTCAGCAAAAATAAAAATTAATTTGTGATTTACTCCGACTTGCCTCGCTTGGTCCTCTCGCACTCCAGAGGTCAAAATCTAGCTCACGATCCTTGCGTGCAGAAGTAGGACAGACCATGGAACCACCAATCTGCTGAAAAAATAGGTCTGCTCGTCTGAAGTCACAATGTGGATACGGCAGACAAATTCTTAAAATTCAAAACTTTCGAACATACCAGTCTCTGTGAAATAGTCCGATAAAGTTTTCCCGATACTATCACCATGGAAACCAAAATCTTCCGGAGATTGAAGTCGGACCCCACTCCTGGTACCAAATTGTAGTAGTGTAGTTATCCACAAGAGCTCCAGTAAACGTTGATTTCAATCAAAGTTGATTTAATGATTAGATATCCCATAAATAGTATGCTGGAAGTAGGAGTAATGACAAAAGCGACCTACACAGGTAGAAGCCAACCGCTAACTAACTAAAACCGAATCTAACATGTATGACATAACCTAGTTCTAATCTAGAATCATATCACTTAAAGTAACCGTAGTGAATCACAAATGAATACACAATACTACAACCATTATCGGCAACTTCCCCCACCCACAGTCTGAGCATGCAAGAATGAATAAATACACAAGACAACTTTTGTTCTGGGAAAATATTGCTGCAGGTTTATTCCATACAAGAGTTTGCAATATGTGGGTTATCTTACGGGCGATCCAAGCCAGCACTGTGGGACACCCAGTCAGTGCTACCTTTTGATGATCCTCTTCCGGATCACGTGACATGTTGGTCTCTTCTACTCATGCCCATTTCAGGGCAGAGCGTAGGAGGGCAAACCCCCGGTTGGTCAGGCCCTCAACCGCCCGAAGGACTAACGGGACGCCGTCGTGGTTTTCCAAGAACCTGCCCTGAGGCTCCTGGTCTTTGGCTCTGGCACCCCTAATGTGCTGTGCAGAGGTACCCTTACTGTGCCCATCTGCCGCAGAGGTACCCTTACTGTACCTGTCTGCTTCCAGATTGCCCTGTAATGCCGCCTGCAACACAAAAGAAAACATTAAAACGTTCTGGGTACCCTGTCGACCAGCCTGTTTGCCGGGTAAGAGGTGGGGTGCGAGACGGAGTAGATGGGAAACAGAGACCGCCAGGAGGGGCGGGGGAGGCTTATATGCCCTCCCCCCACCTGGCACACCGGATATGACGCCCATGTGGTGACCTGGCGAGTGGACTCCTAAAGGAGCCCCCAACCACTAGAGCGGGTGAGCTGGTGCCCAAATGGCACTAAAGTGCCACCCTTCTGGATTGGCCCCCTGCGGGGGCCGCAAAGTGCCATTATCGGCAACTTTAGTTCTGGGAAAATATTGCCGCGGGTTTATTCCATCCAAGAGTATGCAATATGTGGGTTATCTTACAGGCGATCCAAGGGCAGGCAGCTGTACAACCTATGCTGCCCCCGCCCGCCTGATGAGCCAGCACTGTGGGACACCCAGTCAGTGCTACCTTTTGATGATCCTCTTCCGGATCACGTGACGCGTTGGTCTCTTCTACTCACGCCCTTTTCAGGACGGAGCGTAGCAGGGCAAACCCCCGGTTGGTGAGGCCCCCAACCGGCCGAAGGACTAATGGGGCGCTGTCGCGGTTTACCAAGAACCTGCCCTGAGGCTCCTGATCTTTGGCTCTGGCACCCCTACTGTGCCGCGCAGAGGTACCCTTACTGTACCCGTCTGCCGCAGAGGTACCCTTACTGTATCCGTATGCTTCCAGATCGCCCTGTAACTCCGCCACAGCTCTGGAGCCGGCTCCCGTTGTCGCCAGAGCCCCCCCACGCACAAGCTATAATGTCACCTGCAACCTGCCATTTCCAGTGCCTCTGGCAAGTCAAGCAGGAACAGGTCCATCACCACAGCAGATAAGTGGACCCCATCCTTCTCAAAGTATCCCTCGACTTTGGACTGAATCAGCTCGTTCCTGATGAAACCCAGACCCCTCTGGCCTGTGAACTTACGCATGGAACCATTGACCCTCTTACAAGAATGTTCCACTGCCTCGCTGGACCTGGCCCCATGCCAGTTTCTGCGAGGGATGATTTCAGACCACCAGAGTTCGCATTGGCTCATGCGTTTGCTGATTTCCCCCAAGTCAGACTTCATGGTTTGTAATAGTGCCCTCCTCCCCATGGGAATAAGGTCATTGCCCCCCAGGTGGATCACCAAGATGCTGGGGAGGGCGCCCCCTAGAGCCAGTCGTTGCTCTAGTCTGTTAGTGATGCTGCTCCATCTCATTCCAGGGAAGCCCATCCAAACAAACTGCGTTTGTGTAAACCCCCGCATCCAATTCCTGGCTGCAGCCCAATGAGCCATCCTGGCAACGAATGAATGGCCGATCAGCCACACTCGGGAACCTGGTGAATAAATGGACGCCATCTTTTACAAACATTTTTAATGTCTATTGAATCACACTTTATCAAGATCACTACAAACCACTGCACTCAATATTATATTTACATGCTGAGCCTTCATGGGCGAATGTAACGCTCAAAGCAACGCGATTGCCAGCGCCTAATCCTCTTTATGCCCTCCGGCTCCATGCCCACCTTGAATGCTGCTGTAGCCACTCCAATTCTAAATGAGTGGCTGAAATACTTTTTGTCGGGGCAAGCAAGGCCCGTGCGAGCTAGGCAGGCACCCATAATCCGGTCTGTCTGGAATTTTGTCAGGGGACCCAAGTCTGCATAGATCAGGAAGTACCCGTGTGCCGCAGGGCGCACGGACATATAATCCCTAACTCTGGCCACTGGGCAATACCTAGGGTCCCCTAGTGGTTCCAAAATTACATCCGTCCCTCGCCCTGCCTGATCTGTTTTGGATTTCCTAATATGTATCACTAGCTTGTCTGTTCGTTTGACATCCTGGTTGCTTAAGGCGTCACCAGACACGTCTGTTTTTGACCTGGCTACCAATTCGCCCATCCTGAACGCCCCAAAGAATGCCAGGCAGAAGGCTGCCGAGAAGAGTTTGGGCCCTAGTGTCCAGGGTCCTAACCCCATCTCTGGCCCACCCATTGAGGGCCGCTCTGATCAAGAAGGACTTGGTTGGGTCCTGCCCCCCCTTCAGCTTGGTGTCATGGCTCACCGCCGCCAGGTGGCCACAGACCCATGAATGGCTCTTCCCCTGATCTTTGTCCCATAATACAAACACCTGAACCTGCTCGTCCAAGGCAAGCAAGCTTGTGCTCAGAGTCTCTGTGACGCTTAGAAATCTGTCAAGATGGGCCTTGTACTTCCTCCCGGTCCCCCGTGCCAAGGAGCGTTCCCCCAATGATCTCAACCACTGCTCCACTGCAGGATGCGCCATAGGTGTGCTGGGAAGGGTGTCATCTCCGCTCTCACTCGCCGCCAGGCCTCCTGGAAATGGAGCCACTGAAAACGAGAGAGAGCGTCAGCTGCCACATTTTTGACCCCCTTGATGTGCCTAGTCCTAAACTCGATGTTGCAGCGCAAGCCGGCCCTGACCAATTCTCTTAACAAGCACAGCACCAGGGGGCACCTTGCTGTCTATCTATTGATTGCCTGCACTGCCGCCATGTTGTCGAGACAGAAAATGACCTTCCTGCCGCCATCGCCTTGGGCCACAAATGCAGGGCAATCACAATGGGGAACAGCTCAAGTACCGTTATGTTCAAGGTTATCTTACGCTGACGCCATGCATTAGGCCACTTCTGCGCACACCAGTCCTCCCCCATTATGGCACCAAAACCCTCTCTCCCTGAGGCGTCTGTGAAGAGGCACAGTTCCGGGCTACCTGCCCAGGGGGCTTTCCATATGACTGTCCCATTAAAGTGCAGTAGGAACTCAAACCACATTTAAAGGTCCTCCTTCAGCCCACTGCCCAGCCTCACCAGGTGATGTTTCTAATGTACCTCGGCCGTAGCCCTAGCTAGCCTTCTAGAAAATACTCTCCCAGCTGGGATGACTCTTGCTGCGAAATTCAGTTTTCGCAGGAGACTCTGGACCGTGCCCAGGGTGGCCTTATCCTAGCCCAGTACCGCCTGGATATCCTGTCGCAGATCCTCAACCTTCTCGGCAAGGAGCCTGGATTCACCCTTGATGGTGTCCAGTTCGATGCCCAAAAACGTGAGAACCTGGGCCGGACCCTCAGTCTTACCCGGTGCCAGGGAGACCCCCAGATACGCCGCCAAATCTTGGAAGCACTGCAACCCCTCACTACACTCCTGGGTCCCTAAGCCCCCGATGAACAGGAAGTCATCCAGGCAGTGTGTCATTCCCTCTATGCCGTAAACCCAGGAGAGCGCCCACTGGAGAAAAGAGCTGAAGGCCTCAAAGTACACGCAGGATACCGCGCAGCCCATGGGCATGCAACGGTCAAAGAACACTTCGCCCTGCCATTTGCACCCCAGGAGGTGCTGGCTGTCCGGGTGAACCGGGAGCAGGCGGAAGGCAGACTCAATGTCAGCCTTGGCCAGCCAGGCCCCCTTTCCTGCTCTCCTTACCTCGTCCACTGCCATGTCTAGGGAGAAGTAAGAGACTGAACATGACCCCTCTTCCAACCAGTGGTTCACCGAGTAGCCCTCAGGGTAGGACAGCTGGTGGATCAATCGGTAGGCCCCAGGCTCCTTCTTCGGGACCTCATCCAGCGGGGAGATGCTCCAACGGGGGGTGATTGAAGGGACCTGCTACCCTGCCCAGTGTCACCTCCTTCCGAACCTTCTCCCTTACTAGTCCCTGGCTGAATTGAGATTCTCTGCATCCCTGCAACCCAGGGGCGCCTGGTATGGAATCCTAAACCCTTTGATGAAGCTTTGAGCTAAGAGCAATCTGTCTTTGGGGTTGGGGTAGGACCTGAGCAGAGGGAGGAGGGTCTGTATGATGATGAGGGAGGGCCCCTTGACATTTGAGGTTGGCAAGATAGCGCTCGCCGACATTGGGGGATGAGCGGGGGGGTCGGTAGGGAGGCAGCAGGTGGTCCTGTCTCCTCTATGTTACTAGCTATCTTGTCTGCCAGTGGGCAGCGGTGGACCCTCTCGCCTGACAGTGCATGACACGGCCGGCTGTGTGGCCCCACACTTGCTACAGCTGTGGGCAAACTTGCAGACCTTGCCCCAGGAGCAGTACCCGGCATTATACAGCCTGCAGGTGCCGGAGTTGAATTTCCTACTCCCTTGCTTCTGTCCCCCTCCATGGCTCCCTCGAAAAGGCTGTTTGAAAGAGCGTTTTCCAGTCTGCTTAGTCCCTTTCTGAATGTCCCACATCTTCTGATTCTTGCCCGCCCCTCCTTGTGCTCCGTGGTGAATTTACACATGTGTTGAACCCAGAGCTGTATCTCTTTTTGATCCCACTCTAACTCCGGGCATATGGCCATTCTCTTACGGAAGTCCTGATCATAGTTGAACCACCCGACCCCTCCTGACACTTTAGCATCCTGCTGTATGGTGTGGGAATATTGCATTAACGCCTGCCCCTGCTCTGGATACTTCCCCATAATTACTGCCGACAGGATGGTGAATGCCTCCACCCAGTTCTCAATCATTTTCTCAGGCCAAAGTTGGTATCTCACCTTCTTATCCTCCTCTTTTCCCCCAATTTTCCTAGTATCTGCCCCTGCTGCCCCATGCATATGTAAGGTCAGGATATCAATAAATTCCCGCCTCCATTTCCCCTCTTTAGCCACCTGGGGCACTTGCCAAGACAGTGAGCCATGCCCCGATGCCAGGGGTGCCACAGTAATGGGTGGCAGGGGCGCCGTCACCGCTGCTGATTTTGGGGGCTCAGTAGGGGAGGTGATGGTGCTGGGCTGTTGTTGGGTGGTTGTCCACGCCCCCGGGCCACTGGTCGGCGGGGAACTCAGCGCGGCCGCTTGATTAGCATTTGATGATGGTGTCACCAGTTGGTTGTCCCCCCTGACCCGTGGCAGAAGTGACTGGTGCTGTGTTGTTGGTGACCAACGCTGCGTCAGACCCTGGCCCGGCCCCTGAAATGGCCCCAGACCCCACCGCCATGACGGCTGTATTCGCACAACTTGCCTGGCCCCCCCAAACCTGCAATACTGTGGGTGCCCCCGGTGCCACGGGCACTGCAGCCGACAATGGAGGCATTGGCGCCATGGCGTCTAACCGCGTCTGAAATTGCCCCATCAAAATCAGCATATTGTCCATCACCTTACCCATTTTTTCAAAGTTCTCGGTGCCTGCTGCGATAGTGTTCGGTATGGCTGCCAGTACCCCTGTGGGTCCTGGTTCTTGCGGGGTGATCACTACTCTGACTTTCGCTGGGTGTGGGTCCATAGGAAAGTCCTTGTTGGTGGGCCTGCGCACACACTTAGATCTGGCTGATCCCCGGTCCACGAGCCCCGCCTGTGTCACAGGTGGGATGTCAGCCACCACCCCGGAATCCTCCTGCCCTCGGGCGTCGAGGAATCCTTGTGCCCATTCCGGTCCTTTAGCCTTGGCCATGGTCATGGAATTCTCTCATAGTATCTCCTGCGACGTGCTGGGCTGGGACTCATCTACACAGTTGATTTGTGAGAACAATGGGGCGGGCGTTCCCTGGCTGTCCCTGGCTCATGATTGTCAAGCTGACTCTCTAGGCGTGCCCTGGGGTTGAGAAAAACGTAAATACTTGCCCCGCCCTTCCCTGAAGGTGCCGCCACACTGTTGGGCCGCAGGGAGCCCCGTTTCCCAATCCCCGGCGCGTGTCCAACCCACTAGTGCCCCGGTACTTACTTCACTTCTTGATTCCGGACAACCTAAACTCTTGAACGGTCACGGGAAAAAACGGATCGGAGCTGTGGGTTGTCGGTGCACTTGTGGGGGTGAAGCGTCCACGACAACGGAACCAGGGGTGCTTTGGTTGCTGCAATTCAAATTGTAGAATAAGCCACTTCGCCACAATCCAAGCCCCTCCCTTAAGGTTCATATTGCCCCGCCGGCCCCCCGCCCAAACGTTTTCGCCCACGCTCTGTCTGGATACCTCCCCCACCTACTGCCCCTCTTCTCACTGGCGCCCAGTGCGGTGAGCGCATTTGAGGCGTAGGGTCGCCCTCATGCTACAATAATCACCTTACCAATACCTGCTTGTCTCTTTGACACAAACCTCCTTATTGGTCCCTAGCGACCGGCTTCTAGGGATATATCCCGGATTGTCCCTTGCTGTGAAGACAGTTAAAACTTCATAGTTAGCATACAGGCGCGGCCCTCACCCTTCAGCCTGATCCCGGCAACTGGCTTAAGACCAGTAGGCCCTGTGCTCCCCTTGTGCAACGTCTGCAGACGCGGCCCGTGCCAGGAGGCCAGCTTACAGTAACATACGCTTACCCTGACTGCTCCAAACTACAGGAGCCTCACGATGACCTATCCGCTGGCGAGACCCTGTAATACAAAGCAAAAACATCAGCAGGACACGAGGGATGGCACAGCGGGGGCACCTGTCATACACCTGGTACTTGCACTCCCAGGTTTTAGCTTTGGGAGATGATGACACGGAGGTATAACCACAACACGTCTGAGGCCTGTGATGGAGACAATTCTGATGTGATCATTATTTTAATAAGTACTTTAGCAACCGGAAAACAAACATTAGACAGTATATGTCAATAGCAAGAGCTGTCTTTAATCTGAGTTGAAACTTTACTTTTAGTGAAATGGTTTATGAAAAACCACTCAGCGGCTCCAGGTGAGGCCCGAACTCACAACCTCGGCATGGCTCAGGGCAATATACCACCCTTGATTCCCCACAGTAGAGTTGAAACACACAGAAAGTACCAACTTTCTTCCACGTGTGCCCACACCGCCTGCACAGGCACACCGGCATCCACACGCAGCCCGCGGCATGCTGTTGGGCTAAGGACTCCCCCCGCCCTTGCCCGCTCTGTTGCACACCCACTTGCTGGGCGACCGCAGATGCCCAGGCCCATCCCCGTCACTCACCGCAACCACGTCAGGGCATTAGCACATCCACCCAGCAGATTATACACCACAATATGTCCATGACCCCCCGCGCCAAGGGAACAGTGAGACCCCCGCCCGGGTCCTCGGCTACTACCCCCTTTAAAGGTTGCACTGTAGTCGGTTGAGCCCCTAGCGCCATGGGCAGCATCTCTAGCTCACGCTTGTGGCGCCCCCCCCACACAGCATAGGCACACGCAAGCACCGGCAAAAGCAAACGGCAGCACTCGCCAACACAGACAATTGAGTCGCAGCAAATCTAAACCCAGCACCTTCTGTAAGGGTTCAGGCGCCTTGTGCTGTTTACTGACCTCCATAGCAGAAACGTGGTCACTCCCCGTCGTCCACTAACGGAGACACATCCCACGCAGCCCATCCCGCAATCCAGACCCTAACACACGGCAGGCCCGTGCCGGCCATGCAACGGGGCCGGGACGAGAGCAGCGAGGCTCCCACTGCACGAAACCCAGGCACTGGAAGGTCCCCACAGCGACGGTCGGGGCATTTATACTCTGGAGGGGGGTTGGGGGTTTGGGGAAAGCTTCCGTGTCCCCCCACGTACATGCTTTATCCAGCCTCGTTCCTACCATCTATCGAGCTGTAGTAAGCGGGACGCCCCCTCCCTGCCAAATTCAAACTGTGTACACACTCCAGAGGCCCGTGCTGGCCGACTGCGCCGCAGCACCGGGGACATGATTTGCAGGACGCCCACCCACAGACACCGGGCGCAAGGGGGGTTTGTGACGCTGGGACACTGGCCGGTCGCAGTGGTTGTGCGTTAACATCGACTGCTATGGGGTCGGCCAAATGGTCCGTGAGGTTAATCTCCCTGGGACGTTAATCTCCCCGGGACGCCAACTCGGCCCAGCCACCGCATGCCCAACACCTAACCATCTGAAAGGGTGGGGGGGCTGCAAGGGGGATCGCTGATCAACTCCCAGGCCAGAGCCTCGTAATTGGCAAGGGTGACAACAACTAACCTCCTTCCTGATGGCAACAGGATTCTTGAATGACCCTTCACGACGGCGTGGCTAGGGATTCTTGAACGACCTCTCACAACGGCGTGGCTGGGAACAGCACGAAGCAGCACACCTGTAAGTTACAAACTGGCATTTAAGGTTTGTTTATGTGCAGGAAGGAACACCTTCCTGTACATGAACAAACCTCCCTGCTTGCAGACACCCTTGCACTCTGGTGCAAGGGTGCCTGCATTGGCGCTAAGTTGTAAAACTTAGTGCCATCGCAGGGGAAAACGCGAGGTTGCACCATATCCTTGAGAATAGGGTGCAGCCTCACGCTTCTGAAGTGGCGGAGAGAGGCGTTAAGCCAAGAAGGCTAACGCCTCTCTCCGCCACTTCATTGAGAATATGGCCCACTGTATTTCTGACAGAAAGGTAGGAGAGATATCCCAATCTCTAACTGGAATCTCCAAAACTGGAATGCTGCCCTGTAGAAATTCTGGAGACTGCACAATGCAAAAAATAAATTCAAAACAAACTTGTACTACTGGCATTACTGACAAATCCTAGGGACATTTTACTGTGGACCTGATCTGACACAGAGCGGAGCCTTCCCGCAACTCGTAACAGCGAACTGCTGTCTAGTGACCCAGTACTGAACATTAGGACACTTTATATCAACGTAGTTTTTAACAGGAATACTGGCTGCTGCAAGTCAACAGAACAGTTACTTTTTAAATTCTTTACTTTTTCAGACATTTGTCTCTATCAAACAAAGTGCATTGCTTTCTTTTAAAGTAAAAAATTATTGCACTTCTTCCACTGGTGGATGTTTCGATAAAAGATATACCGTTAAATGTACGAACATTGAGATTACAGAATTTGGTTAGATCAATCGTAATTTGTAATCAGTATTCTTAGGGCCAGATGTACGACCCTACCGTTTTGCGAGTTGCAAATTGCATCGTTTTGAAACTTGCAATTTGCGACTATCAAAATGGAATGTACAAGTTTCTCAGACACTGTTTGCGATTCCCAATGGGGTCGCAAATGACCTGCCTCATTAATATTCATGAGGTATGCCGCAACTTGCGACACCATTGGGAATGGCCAGCACTCACAGAGATGGTGGTCTGCTTGGGTCAGCAGACCACCATGTCTGTGACTGCTGCCACTCACAAAGGGGAAGGGGTCCCCTTGGAACCCCTTCCCATTTGCGAGCGGCTTGCCACCTTTTTTAAATGGATTGTAAACTGAGAGTGTTTAGCGACCGCAATTGCGGTCGCAAAACAATCTTAAATAGAAGTGCGACTCAACGCCTTTGGCATGCCCTTTCCTAATAGCGAGTCGCAAACCCTATTTTGCGAGTCGTCATAGTCATTGAGCAAGGACTCGTAGAGATGAGACTTGCTCGGAACAATGCACTTGTTTAACTCATTAACAAGTTATTAATCATGTTTCGTGAATAACTAATACGCACCACATGTACACGCGGGTTAGGGAAGCTTGCTTATGTGTGTACTAAAGCGGAAAACAATGAAGACGGACTAATACCGCTTTAAACAGGGAAACTGTTATGCGAATGCGTCAACTACATCTACATAGGATGACGTGTTAATGCTTGGAGGGAAATTCTGGTGCATGAGCAGAAGGTACTAAAATGGAGTCTTGAAGACTCACGTGCATGGCATCTGCTTGTTTGAACTAAATCAAGTGGTTTTCCTAATGCTAATGCAGGGAAAATACATTAATAAATAAACTGGGATAGAGTAGAGGTGGGTGGTATACAGTGTAAACACTTTATTTTAGAAAGTAACATCTGTCTTTTGACTTTTATCATTAGTGTGTATTTGGGCCTCTCTTGCATATCCAAACTGAATGAAGTGACGCGAAGCTCGCGCATGCCAACTGAATGAAGCCATGAAGGCCAAGGCTGAGATATTGAACGGGAGCCAAGGACAAGTATTACAGCATGAGAACGGATGGTGAAGAGTTCAACGATGAGGACTTGTATTCAAAATGTTATTAAATTGTTTCAAGAGTGAACTAAAGGCGTATGAGAACAACATGTATGAATAAAAATTAAGGGGATGGGTTTGTGAACAATAGTTGAACTGAATTAAATGACATGTAAGCATGGTGTGATGGAGTTTTCCCCTTGCCTGACCAATCATATTTCGTATTTTTACGATATTGAAACTTTAGTGGGTGGAATATTCAGAACGATATTGAAACTTTAGTGGGTGGAACATGAAGAAACAAAGGTATAATTAAGGTAGCTTTAGTTAGTTAGATGATGAGATGGAGATGCTGTGCGTGGCACAGATGCTGTGGGAGATGCTGTTGCTGGGAGAGATGCTGGGAGATGCTGATGAAGAGCCGAATGCAGAACGTGAAGCAGAACTTTCTATCCTAATTAATTGGGTTAGATCAGAAGATCGCGGAAGAATCTCGAGGAGGAAGAGAATTTCAGAGAAGGGTGCGGCGCGACCGTCGGTATTCTAGAGAGGTCAATTATCCGGACCTGAATCCTGTCCTGAAATCTTTGTCTCCTGACCTATCCTGGGGGAACCCTACAAGCCCTTTGGCCAGGGTGTTGATCTTTCACACCATCCTTGGTAAATATAATTTCTCGTTGTTTGCTGAATGTCCTTTTCTGTCTGTCCTCTTCCTTTCTGAGCATTGATTATTGTATGAGTCCGAGGTAAATGTTTTGGATTTAATGAATTGAATTTTCTCGCCAATGAATGTTGGTGACTGCACTGTAATTTGGAATGCTTAACATGCATGTAATTTAGATAAAGATTTAAACCTTCCTGAGTCTGTGGTTATTTACTTTAAATAAAAGAATAGTTAGAGTTATGTTAATTATCACCATCAACTAGTTCAACTAATGGTCCATCGACCAGAGATAATAACTTTTTTATCAGTGAAAGGTTAGTTAGGAGTTTTAAATAACTAATCCTGGATATTGTGAAATAAATATATAAAACTTTGACCAAAACCAGCGGTTTACTCAGACCATGTGTTTATGGGCCCAGGTGAGTATATGGTAGTGGAGTATCTGTTGCTGGTACGCCGCTGGATCAGTTTTCTGGTAGCAGAGCTATGGTTATTATTGACTAGATTGGTGATACATATTGTTTTTGATTATTGATTTATGTTTAACAAAACAGTTAGTGTCTTGTTTTATGTTGTCTAGAAGCACAGGTACAGAGGTTGCCTGGGCATCCCGGGAATGGAATAGCAGGTGGTGATAGAAGCCATACTGCAGGAGGTTACTCGTCTGTTGTTGTAACACTGAGAAGCTACAGAGGGCTGGCAGTGTTGTAGTAGGGATTATATCGTGTAAAAGTAGAGTGCAAATGATAGCAAAAGGGGTTCGCTAGTGAAACTTTGGTCTCATTTCCCAATACGGGTGACTCTGAAGGAGTAACAGGTTCTCCTGAGCTCAAATGAAGGGTACACAGGGGTTTTACTCGAAGTGAAAGAATTCTGGAATAAATTGTAATCTATCCTGATTTAGTGCAACAGACAGAGTAGCAAATGTTTTATGTTGTTACTATCAAAGTTTTATTTTGAGAAAAGTTAAAAAAATAAGTTTTCGTATTACCTTGTGAAGGGGGGGGTCAGCCGCAGAAGTTATACTGACGTCACAAAGAGCCGCCCTGGGATTGGTTGAAACAGCGGGCGTGAGAAGGGAGCCGATTGTAAAGGGAGGGTCAGTAGTAAGGAGCGATACTGACTTCACAAAAGGCCGCACTGGCATGTTCAGACTACGGGCGCGAGCTTGAGTCTGATTGGTTGATAGATAGAGGCCTCGCAAGGATTGGCCGGAAAATAATTGTATGCTGAGTCCTGATTTGACTGTGGGTGTGAGCCGTGTTGACATAGGACGGGATGTAGGTGATAGAGTTTCAAAGCTATATGGAAGACTCTTTTCTATATCATCTGTCTGAAATGTTTGGGAGACGAAAGAAAATGACATTAAAGAAGAAAATTAAAAATTCCTTGAAGAAAGACAATCCTGTAATGACTAGAGAGGGAATTCCTATTCTGCCACCTAAAACACCTGCTTCATTTATGATGATGGAGAAAGGGTATCTCACGTGTGTATGGTTGGAAAATTGGGTGGAGTGTACAAAAGGTGATGGTGTTTTGGCTTTTCCGGATCATGGTACTTTTAACCTGAAGATACTACAGAATTTGAGAGCTAAAATGAATATGTTGGAACCAAGTCCTCAAATGAAACAGTATGAAGCTTTGGAAGAATGGAGAATTGAGGCATTTGATCGTGAAAAATTTAGAAGTGGTCGGAGATTTAGAGGATTTTTGCCTAGATATCCGTATGAGTCAAGTGGAGATCAAATGAAGCATTGGGGAAGAGCTGTAGTGACAGAGGGTTTATATCCAGTATTAATGGCTGAAGAACAGCCAGGAGGCAAGTGTAAAGAAAAAACAAAACACATAAATACGACAGGATATGGTGAATCGGATGATGAACTATTGGAGGATATTTTGATTAAAAACCCTCCACCGTACCAAGAAGAACCTAGTAGGGTCAACCCAAGTGCATCAATGTTAGGAACGCCTTTAACCCCACAAATTTTACATGATGTGTCAGTTAATAGAGTGTTACAGGATAATGAGAGAGAAGACTTAAATAAAACTAAGGAAGAATTACTCCAGAAAATAAGCCAATTGAATTTAAATGCCGAGGCCTTGACAGCACCAGTGACTACTGGTCCTGGTTTTCCATTATATGGAGATAAAAAGGCTTTGCCCAAAACCTAAAGTTGTAAAAATTCCTATGGCTAAACCTAGAAAATAGTAGTGATGTCTGATGATCAGGCCAGCAAGAGTGATTCAGTGATTTCATTAATGGATCTCCCAATAATGGAACCTTTAGCAGAAACCCCGAAGAGAGTTTCACCTGAGATTTTGAAAGAAAAAGGGTCTATGGTCCCTACAAGAACAGGAGGTTCAACAACGGTTACTCCTGAAGATTTAGAGAGATGGGCACAGGGAATGGAAATACTAAACTCACAATCAAAGATTCTAGATATCAGCAGATTGAAAGTAGATTTGGAAGAAATAATAGCTGGTAATGTGAGCACAGAAAGATTGAACGTTTACAATGATGAGATGTTGTTTTTATGCAGGAGCATAACCAGGAGAGCAAAGGAATTCCATGAGAAATTAACAGAAGTTGCCTCAGAGATTGGAATAGATATAGGAAAATCAAAATGATTGCAGAAACCATATCGTGTGGAGTTTACTGAAAAGGATTTAGAAAGTGTGAATGCTTCTGGTAAAAGATTACAGATAAAAGAATTGATGAATATTTTGCAAAAGTGTGGAGACATTGACAAATGGAGGATTAGGTGGACAAGAAAGAAGGAGGAAGTACAAGCGAAGGAAGTGTCACATGCATTTCCAGTGAGAGAATCAGATAAAGTTGAGAGAATGTATCCAATGAGAGAAGTTCCTGGTTGTGGATATGTTTATGTTCCTTGGAGCAGACAGGATATTTTGTCATTTACGAATGATTTCCCTAGGTTGAGAGAAAAACCCGTTGAATGGTATAAACAGGTGGAAAGATTTGTAAAAGTTTCAAAGGTTTTATTGAAGGATTTAGATGGTTAATTTGATATTGTGGTACCGGCTGATTAATGGACAGAGTGTAAGATTACAGTTGATTGGCCAAATGAGGAATATCTGAGGAATTCCAAAACAGAAGCGCCATCAGAGGAGGTGATGAAGAAATATCATCAGGTGATTACGTTTTTGAAAGGGAAAATTCCTCCTAAAGAGACAGATAAAAATAGATAGAACAACTCAGGAGCCAAAAGATTCTGTACACGCATACTATGACAGGTTGTTACAGGTCTTCAAGCAGTATAGTGGATTTGAGAACATTGGAGATAAAGAAATGGAACATTTTGTATATCAGTTTGTGTATGGTCTGAAACCAGAGATTAGTCAGATGATTCAACAGCACATGTTGTGCTGGCAAAGCAAAATCATAGATGAAATATTGAAATATGCGAAGTATTGTGATGGCGACATTGAGGCAAAACATAGAAAGCTAAAAGAGAAAATGATGTGGGCACAGGTAAAATTGGCAGAACAGCAGGAAGCAAAATTAATTTCCCAGACTGATAATGAGATAAAATACCAGAATTGAGGTGAACAAGTGTCGAGTGGTGGTAGAGGACGAGGACGAATGAATAGAGAGGAAGCAAGGAAGAAATTTCCTTGTCATGCGTGTGGAAAGCTTGGACATTGGAAGAACGAATGTAAAGCTGTCCAGAATAATAAGGGCCAAATCAAAATTTAAATCCGCAGATGCAGAATGAAGTGGTTTTGAAACAGCAACAACAGCAGCAGGTAGTTACTCTACAGTATCAGGTGCCAAAACCTCCTATACCAAATCATGTGAGCATTCAAAAGTACAGTGCGAACACCGGATTTCACGGAGAAAGTGATAAGAATAACCCTGTGGTTTCACAGTATTTTTTGCAGAATGATGACGAATCGGACTATGTACAATGACGGTGCCTGAGGGGGGAGGAGGAGGAGTGCGTACTTGGCGCATCCTTGCCGGGAGATCAGACAGGTCCATTTATTGATGGGAAAGTTAAAGGTAGTGACATCACTTTTCTATTGGACACTGGTGCTACCCAGTCTACTGTGAGAACAGCAGACATCCCAAACCTACCCCTCTCGGGAGAAACTATACAAGTTGTAGGAGTATCAAACAAACAGATTAGAACCCCAGTTACAAAACCAATGGAAGTGCATATTGGAAACTTTAAAGACATGCATCGGTTTGTAGTTTGTGACTCAAGCCCAGTAAATCTGTTAGGGCGAAACTTATTGTGCAAGATGAATTGTACAATCTACTGTACGCCTGATGGTGTTGCTTTCCAAACATCTGACGAGGATGTTGTTTACAAGATGATGTTAGCTGAGCAAGGTACAGAAGTGGATGAAATGTTTTCATTAGTAATTGAAAGTGAATTACCGGAAGAATTGAGAGCCACAGTAAATCCAGAGGTATGGGATATTTCAGGAAAAGATATGGGCTAATGGCAAATGTAGATCCAGTGAAAATAGTGGTAAAAGAAGGTGCAGTTTATCCAAACACACGACAGTACAAAATGAGTCCAGAAGTAAAAGCAGGAGTTGCTCCAGTAATTGATCAAATGATTAAACAAGGAATTCTGAAAGAAATAATGAGTAGTCCTTGTAATTTGCCAATTATGGGACTCAAAAAGCCAAGTGGTAAGTACAGGACTTGCGAAAAAGAAACAAAATTGTAGTGCCATGTTGTCCAGTGGTCCCAAATCCAGCAGTGATCCTTTATCAAATACCCTGGAATGCAAGTTAGTTTACAGTAATTGATTTGTGCCAAGCATTCTTTTCTATTCCTTTACACCCAGACAGCCAGTATCTCTTCGCCTTCAGGTTCGAAGATTGTATTTTGGCATGGTGCCGAGTTCCTCAAGGGTACACAGAGAGTCCCTCAATTTTCAATCAAATCTTGAAAAAGTGTTTAGAGTCATTAATCATGCCCGGAAAATCAGTTCTGGTTCAGTACATTGATGACCTATTGGTGGCATCAAAGACACGAGAAGATTGTGTCACTGACACAATTGCATTACTGAACCATTTGGCTGAAGGAGGACACAAGGGTGCCGATTACGATCCTGTAAAAACCGGGTACGAACCGTCGGACGGAGCATATTCTCCGTCTGACGCGTACCCGGTCGGAACAATATACAAACATGGAAGTACGATTCGCACGGAAATACTATTTCCGTACGATTCGTACAAAACACCGACCGACGAAAATATACATACAAATGTGATCCGGGAAAGCGCCGACGTGACGTGGGACGCACGCAGCCTGCCATTCACGAACCAGGAAGTACGATTCGCACCGACGTCATCCCGTACGGAGAATATTTTCCGGCAGCCAAAAACTGCCGGGAAATCAGGACGACGTGAACAAGGAGTACCTGCACGCGACGGACAGGCATGGACCCGAACCTACGTGTCATCCCGGCCCTCATAACAGTCGACCTCCTCTACAGGTTCCGACGCAGACGCCGCAGAAGGTCAGAACAACAAAGGGAGGGGGGAAAGGGGGGGCAGGAGCAGGGGCAGGCCACAAAACCCCCACCCAAGTCACACAGCACACATGCCCTGGACATACCTGACCCCCAGGCCCTGGTCACTACGAGGGGGTGGGGGCGTGTCCAGCAAAGCCAGCGTCCGCCACAACGGAAGTGGTTGACAACGCGAACCGGCAACACAACAATACAGGTACGTCCCATACCCACGCCTTAAGAGCGTGGGTACGAGTCGTACCACGCCCACACCTACGTCACCCCAACAATGGCGGGACAGCTCGTACCCACGTGGCAAGGGCCTGGGTACGGCCCGCACAAGCATTCCACAGCATGGGTACAGATATGTACGGACCGTACCCCCACCCCCGTATGCATGGAGCGCACCCCCCATCCCAACAGTGTACGTACGGACCGTACCCCCACCCCCGTATGCATGGAGCGTACCCCCATCCCAACAGTGTACGTACGGACTGTACCCCCACCCCGTATGCATGGAGCATACCCCCCATGCCAACAGTGTACGTACGAACCATACCCCCACCCCGTATGCATGGAGTGTACCCCCACCCCAACCGTGTATGTACGACCCGTACCCTCACCCGTGTATGTATGGAGCGTACCCCCACCCCAACCGTGTATGTACGACCCGTACCCTCACCCACGTATGTATGGAGCGTACCCCCACCCCAACCGTGTATGTACGACCCGTACCCTCACCCGCGTATGTATGAAGCATACCCCCACCCTAACCGTGTATGTACGACCCGTACCCTCACCCGCGTATGTATGGAGCATACCCCCACCCCAACCGTGTATGTACGACCCGTACCCTCACCCGTGTATGTATGGAGCGTACCCCCACCCCAACCGTGTATGTACAACCCGTACCCTCACCCGCGTATGTATGGAGCATACCCCCACCCCAACAGTGTATGTACGGCCTGTACCCCCACCCCAACCGTGCATATCCGGCCTGTACCCCCACCCGCGTATGTATGGAGCGTACCCCCACCCCAACTGTGTATGTACGGCCCGTACCCCCACCCCAACCGTGCATGTCCGGCCCGTACCCTCACCCGCGTATGTATGGAGCGTACCCCCACCCCAACCGTGTATGTACGGCCCGTACCCTCACCCGCGTATGTATGGAGCATACCCCCACCCCAACCGTGTATGTACGGCCCGTACCCCCACCCCAACCGTGCATGTCCGGCCCGTACCCTCACCCGCGTATGTATGGAGCGTACCCCCACCCCAACCGTGTATGTACGGCCTGTACCCCCACCCCAACCGTGCATGTCCGGCCCGTGCCCTCACCCGCGTATGTATGGAGCGTACCCCCACCCCAACCGTGTATGTACGGCCCGTACCCTCACCCGCGTATGTATGGAGCGTACCCCCACCCCAACCGTGTATGTATGACCCGTACCCTCACCCGCGTATGTATGGAGCGTAACCCCACCCCACCCCAACAGTGTATGTACGGCCTGTACTCCCACCCCAACTGTGCATGTTCGGCCCGTACCCTCACCCGCGTATGTATGGAGCATACCCCCACCCCAACAGTGTACGTACGGACCATACCCCCACCCGCGTATGCATGGAGCGAACCCACACCCGTGTATGTTCTAAGCGTACATATCCTGAAATAGGAGGGTTGGGTGCAGAGTCCTTCCAGCAGTGCCCGGACATATGAGGGGTGTGTGCAGAGTCCTCCCAGCAGTGCCCAGACACAGGAGGGGTGGGTGCCTAACACTAACAGCAGTGCCCAGACACAGGAGGGGTGGGTGCCTAACACTCACAGCAGTGCCCAGACACAGGAGGGGTGTGTGCAGAGTCCTCCCAGCAGTGCCCAGTCATAAGAGGGGTGTGTGCAGAGTCCTCCCAGCAGTGCCCAGACACAGGAGGGGTGGGTGCCTAACACTCACAGCAGTGCCCAGACACAGGAGGGCTGGGTGCCTAACACTCACAGCAGTGCCCAGACACAGGAGGGGTGGGTGCCTAACACTCACAGCAGTGCCCAGACACAGGAGGGGTGGGTGCCTAACACTCACAGCAGTGCCCAGACACAGGAGGGGTGTGTGCAGAGTCCTCCCAGCAGTGCCCAGACACAGGAGGGGTGGGTGCCTAACACTCACAGCAGTGCCCAGACACAGGAGGGGTGGGTGCCTAACACTCACAGCAGTGCCCCTGCAAAGAAAAGGGTGGAGTACCCACAGATCCAATGCCCACAAATGTCAGTCAGGTGCACAAAGATCCTGCAGTACATGTACCACATGTGTGCGAGGCTGGGAGTATACACATGCATAGCGCCAAAAAGAAAACATGTCCACATGAAGTCATGACAACAGTCTACATACACAAGTACAGTGACCACCAAGGACGCCACAAATGATGCAGGTGGAGACATCGCTCAGCATGCATGGCCAAAGTCTAACGAGTCCGTCACACACCCAGCCAATGTAGACACAGCTCAGCACCACATATTGGAATGACCCTGCAGGGAAGATGTCAGGTTACACAGAGGAAGGAACACACCTTGGGACGATGTCACCATGCAGTAACTGCTTACATGAACAAAGTTATGTAGCCAACAGCTTGTGATGGCACACAGATACCAGGGTCCACCCTATGACCAGCACAAGACTACAATTCCCACACACCCAACACATTATCACCACCCAAAATAATGGAGCCGGTCCACCAACAGCAATACCAGATAGACAGTAGTGTACTAAGGAAAAAGAAATTGCTTTATTCAGCATCCAAAAATCTGTTTGTCCCTTAAAGTTCAAAATGTACAATGCCCATAGGGCAATCCAAAGTTCAAATCCAGGTGGGGGACACAGTGGGACGCGTGCCCCCTAGCTTGCCTGCACAGTCAGACTCCTTTGTCTTCCAAAGGGGGGGGGCATCATGTGGGGGGGGAAGGACCAGGCACCGCAGGGACATGAGGGCGAAGGGTAGGCATTGTGGGTGCAGGGACGGAGGACTCCACCACAGGGGGTGGGGCAGCGCCAAAGGCGGAGGTCAGGATGGCGCTGCACACCTTAGCAAGGTCCTCCAGCGACTCCCCTGCACCCGAAGGAACCACAGGCCCCAAGGAGAGGGGGGGGGTCAGAGGGATGGGTCACAGCGCCACTGGGGGAGGGTGTGGACAGGGGGGGGGACTCAACCACCCTGACCGGGGACTCCTTTGACCGCTTGCGGGGTGGTGTCACTGTGGGGCTCAGGGACAGAGCGGCCATGAAGGAGTCTTTGCTGGATTTGTGGCCAGGAGAGCTGAGGGGAGGGGATTTGGAGGGAGTGGATTTTGTGGAATGCGGACTCCCACTCTGGCTGCGTGTCTTACGTTTGCCCCCCGACCCAGTGGGTGTGCCTACTTCACCCTGTGTGTGCATGCCAGGAGGTGTGCGTTTGACCTTCCCTGCTGGTGTGGTGCCTGTGTCTGTTATGGTGGGTGCATGCTGACGTCTGGGTGTACGTGGGACAGGCATGGGAGTGGGAAGTGTGGATGGGTCAGGGGTAGGGGGTTGGACAAAGCACTGCAGGAGACCCACTGCTGCAGTCAGTGTCGAGTCAATGGACCTCAGCAAGTTGCGTTGGTTAGCCTGCGATGAGAAAATGCCCTCCAAGTATGCCTCCATGTTGTTCAGCACTTGGCTGTGGCCATGGAGGACATTAAGCATCGCAGCCTGACCAACCTGCAACTGCCGCTGGATGTCCACAGACTCGGCATTGGCGGCAGCAGTGGAGACAGGGGCAGGGGGTGCGGTGCCTGGCAGGAAGGAGACATGTGATGACTGGGCACGCTGGGAAGGGACACGAGCAAGTGGGAGGCGGCTGATGGCAATGGAGGGGGCGGGGAGAGATGTTGTGCCGCTGTCAGCTGATGGTGCAGCCTCCGCCCACTCGGAGAGCTCAGCCTCGGACCCGTCAGCTTCATATTCTGTGGTGGCAGTGGACAGGTCCTCTGCCTCACTCCCCTCCGCCTCAGTTCCACTCGATGTGCCAGCCAAGATGTCACCGCTGGCACTGGTGCTCGGTCCCTCCGCTCGGTCTGTGCTGATGTCTCCATCCGTGTCCCCCGACGATGCTGTGGGCAAGGTGAAGAGACAGGAATTAATCATACACCTGTATACATATGTCACATGAGTCCAATCTACATAGGTTACAGTGCATAGCCTGAAAAGAAAGATGAGTAATATCTACAAAACAAGGTACATATGTAGGCCCTGCAACACACAGTTGGTTGACCCACCATGCCACTGAAAAACTATGGAGAGCATGACACAATAGCAAATGACATGAAATGGATTTTGACAGAGGAGCCAGGCTCTGGGGACAATCCAGCACTGCATCTGCACCACACAGCGTTGCCGAAAATAGGGATGAGCAGGGACCATATCCATGAACTTTAGGCACATGCTCCATAGGTAATACTGAAAACATGCCCACCATGACTGGCTCACTGCACCTTGAGTGTATGTCCAGACAAACATCACACACTGGCCAGACCTAGCAAGGAGATTTCAGGTTTTGACATGTAGGCTTTGCCCGCACCAACCACCCCCTACATGAGACAATTTGTTGAGACACAGGAAGCACTTACATCTCTTAGTCTGGGTGAAATACACATGGGCTGGAAAAATGCTAGATTGGACACAAAATACCCAAGGTGCGCCTGTCCAAATAATCATGTACAAATGGGCAGCATCAGATGATTGTAACAAGACACACAGGCACTGGCCACCGTGAGTATGAACAAGGAAAATCAGGTCAGGCTGTACAGTGGACACTTGTACTACATATTACGTCAATGTACATGGTGCCAGAGGACAATGGCACAGAGCACAACCTATGCTGTAGACACTGAGAGTGTCCACATTTTGTGATGACACACATGACACCTAGGAAAATATGCCCCAGGGGACAGTAGTGGCCACACAACTCCATGGTCCTGAATGGGAATGACTGCAACACATGCCACCATCCCTGCACTATGCGTATCGCACACTCATGCACATCATGTAACAGGCCACAACATAGGACATGCGTGCTGTAAGGTATGACACTTGAGAGACTAACTCCCATGTCTGGACTCAGCATCAGTGCCAACTGACATGGAACCCACAAGTACTGAACTGGACAGGGCACAGGCAAGGTCCCAAAACCTGTTACACACCACCCCCACACATGATGCTACAGGCATTGTTCACGTGGATAAACTGCCAGCCTAGATTACCTTGTGAAGGAGTGACGACACACAGACCAGGGAACACATTGCAAGGAGGGGAAGGGTGGCAGGAGAGCACCGCTATACTGTGGGGAACAGGATCTACACAGCACCTTTAGACCCTGGCAGTGTATCCATGCAACTGCGCACTTACAAATGCTGGTGACACACAACAAACACACATGTACCTACCCCCTTCCTGCTGCTGCTTCTCCTGTAAGCGCCTGTCCAAGTCTGGAAAGACCACCGCCAGCACACGTTTGTGGATGTGGGTCAGACGGCGGCGCCCACGGTTCTTATGGGTCTCAGGTGAGTCCCCCAGCAGGACCCGTGCGATCCTCCGCGTCCAGCACCGGATATCCTGCCAGCGTTTTCTCACCTGGGCCAGGCGCCGCTTGCGACCATCCGTCCTCCTCACGGCACTGACGGCGTTCATCCAGATCTGCTTCTTGGCAGAGGCGCCTACCTGTGAGGATGAACAAGTGACACTACATCAATACACCTGGCACATGTCACAGAGACACATATTAGAACAACTTTGCTGGTTACAACAAGGCATAGTATGCATCCAACGCATTGCACCTTTGTCATAGGGACATTATCCTCTGGGGAAGGGCAAAAGCAGTACGTGCCATTGAAAGTAGACAGGTGGAATGAGGGCAACGACACAATCAATGATCCAGGCTCACACTGTGCATCACAAGCTACACCAGGATTATGTGCAGCACCTCAAAGCAGTCACATGCCACAGGCCACTGACGCTACCTCAGCAGAGTACACAGACAAACACAGGCACAGGACATTCACCTGCCATTGCCAAATGCAGCTACAAACCTCACTCTGCACATGTGCCACTAGACGGGGCTCACAGGTGTGGGGCTGGCTCTGCACCTCAGACACACAGCACTGCTCCCTGCTCACATCAGATGGGCAGGGTATATCCATCCCTCATGCAGCTTGGGTGCTACACTCCACATATGCACCCACCCACATGACAGGGGACTTACACACACACCGATGTCCAGGGTACAAACACATCATGTGGACACTCTCAGCACAGGTACACAGAACTAACACACATCTGTGGGTACAGTCACCTGTCACACTGGGCTGACCACATAATCACACGAGGACTGTAGAGGCAACATTCCCAGGAGGATAAGACAGGCAGAATGTGGCTTGCACCATGCAGTGATTGTCACAGTAAACACAATGCAAGTGAGGACGGCAGACATGCACCACAGCATGCTCTGGCTGGGATACATCAGGCATTCCCCCCCCTGGGACCCCCCCTACAGTACATTGCATGTGTGTCACACCTGGACACAATGCCAGAAGTCACAGTCACAAAAAGGGACACAGTCTGTGCTAGTGGACACTGCACTCACCTGATACCCTGGTCGCCCATACAGCAGGGGGTACTGTGGGAGGATCACATCCAGCAATGACAGGTTCTCCTCCAGGGTGAAAGGCTGCACCCTCTCCACAGACCTTGACATGGTTCCAGGGAATCACGAGCAGCAGCTGGGACGTAGAATCCAAAGATGTGCAGGCAAGTGCTCTCTCATGGGACCTGGCTGCCTTATATCTGCCTTGCTGGCCTGTTTCATGCACAGGAGTACAGAGTGATTGGTCACTCACATTTGCATCCTATGTTTCCTCCAATCCCTTTAAACCTAGCACAGTCAGTGGGTTTTCATTGTTTTTTTTCGTGAGCATGATGTCAACTCCACAACCACTTTGCAACAAAGTAGATTCATTCAAACTGACTTTTGCTGTGCACCTGCAGAAACAAAATCATACTTTAAACTTGGTCTCCATGACAACCAGCATGCATGTAGGCCTTTATACTTGTCCCTCATGTGTCCCCTATGTAATTTGGAGATTCACACACAGGTACGGTGCGTTCCGGGGCCCTAGGGCACCCCAAATGCATAGCAACGGCCCGTACAGGTGTGTGTACGGTCCGTATCACTATGGGTACGCATACGCGAGCACACCCATAGTGATAGTGAGTGTACAGGCGTGTGTACGGTCTGTATCACTATGGGTGTGCTCGCGTATGCGTACCCATAGTGATACGGACCGTACACGCGCGCGTACGCTCACTATCACTATGGGTGTGCTCGCGTATGCGTACCCATAGTGATACGGACCGTACACGCGCGCGTACGCTCACTATCACTATGGGTGTGCTCACGTATGCGTACCCATAGTGATAAGGACCGTACACGCGCGCGTACACTCACTATCACTATGGGTGTGCTCGCGTATGCGTACCCATAGTGATACGGACCGTACACGCGCGTGTACGCTCACTATCACTATGGGTGGGCTCGCGTATGCGTACCCAGAGTGATACGGACCGTACACGCGCGCGTACGCTCACTATCACTATGGGTGTGCTCGCGTATGCGTACCCATAGTGATACGGACCGTACAAGCACGCGTACGCTCACTATCACTATGGGTAGGCCTACGGCAGCACTCCCATAGTGATAGGGAACGTACACAGGCCCTCAGAGCGAATGTACGGTGCCTTTCACACATCACAGTGGTGACAGGCAGCACACAGGAAGGAATAGAGCTGACATACTTGTCCATGGATGGACATCAAGGCATTGTCTGGGCAGTACTACATGTGTGGGGCACAGGTGTGAAAGGCTGTGATGTGGCACATTACTCCTGAGTCGAGAAGGCAATAGATGTATGATGAGATGTGTACAGATGTTATGTGTGACGGTGCAATATGTGCCAGGCATGCCCTTAACTCCTTTGACATGTGTGCATGTCGTACTGCACACTTGGGATGAGCGTCACTGGCATGGCACAGTCAACAACACACGCAAGTGTCCCCTGATGCCCGCTACAGGGGTTACCACACCAGACATGTGACTACCCACGGTGCACGATGTGTCTATGTCATGTATGTGTGGTGTGTTCCCATTAGCTTGATGTTGGTGTTTCCTCAAAAGCATCAGCTGTTGCAGCAACCAACATGTGTCTGTGTGTAGATGGACATGGCACACTGTTACGCACACCAGGCCACATGTGGTATCGGATGTGAGGTGTGTATGTATGCATGGGACACGGAGTAGCATAACAAGGACCTGTCTGCATCCTCTCAATGTATGTGTGCTGAGTCATTACATGTACACCTTAATGGCAAGGTGTGTGGGCTGTCCTAGTTTAATGTCATGTGACCTGTGGCTCTAGTGTTCCGCTACCTGTCTCTGCAATCGACATCCTACTTCTGCTGATGTGTTGATGTATGTCACTCCTGTGTTGCGTCTGGCTGTTCACTTACACTGGGACACAGCTAGTCCCATGCCATGGCATGTGGAGGTTCACAATCTCCGTGTGTAGCTGGGTCTTGGTAGGAGTGCCACCTGGCAGCCATACGTGTCCAGGGCATGTAGCACATACCTGACTCCGTATGTAGCATAGGTGTATTGACAGATTAACATGTGCTCAGTACATATAAATTGTTGTTGTAGTGCACTCACTCTTCCTTGTCACTTCCAAATTACTGCAGAGCGCCGCCTCTTCCCCGACCAATTCCGGACTTGGCTGACATGCGGGAGAATGACTGTATACGCTGCTACCGCTTCCCCCAACCATTGATTGAGGAGTTGACGGCAAGGCTGGCACCACACCTTCAACCGCTGCACAGGTATCCTACGGCACTGACACCCAAGCTGAAGGTAATGGCAGCCCTACATTTTCTTGCCACGGGTACCTTTCAATATACCATAGCTCATGTTGGTGGCATGTCCCAGAGCATGTTCAGCCGTGTGCTGCATGATTTCTTAGAGGCCATGTTGCTTCACCTGGATGAGTTCATCCATTTCCCAACTCCTGAACAGTTGACTGGGGTCAAGCGTGGATTCTTTGCCCTGGGAGGGATGCCCCATGTCATTGGGTCCATAGATGGAACACATGTGGCTTTGGTACCCCCACAGGCACAGGAGGTAGCGTACAGGAATCGCAAACACTACCACTCCATCAATGCCCTTGTGGTGTGTCTGTCCAACATGGTGATTTCACATGTCTGTGCTCGTTTTCCAGGATCAGCACACGATGCCTACATCATGAGGCGTAGGAGGGTGCCTGAAATGATGACGCAGCTGTGCAACGAACGAGCATGTGTTGTTGGTGGGTACACTCTGTCTGTCCTGTATTTTGCGTAGACTTCCAGCACGACCGCTTCTCCTGTCCTACTTATGTCCATGTGGTTTCCATGTAGGGGACGCTGGCTATCCCAACATGCCATGGCTGATCACACCTCTCCGCAACCCCAGCACGCCGGCCCAGCTCCGCTACAACACCGCCCATGGCCGGACAAGGCGAGTGATAGAGAGGACATTTGGCCTCCTGAAGAGCCGATTCAGATGCCTCCACAAGACCGGCGGCGCCCTCCCATATGCCCCGGCGAAGGTCTGCAAAATCTTCATGGTCTGCTGCATGCTGCACAACATGGCAGTTGAGAAAGCTGTGCCACTCATCCTGGATCAAGATGATCAGGACCATCCACCCGTGGAGGACGAAGGGCTTGGCAATGGGGCTAGTGATGTGGAGGATGTGGTTCCACAAGAGGACATTCGGAGTCGGCTCATACGCGACTTCTTTGCTTAGTGGTGAGTACCAGTGTCTGAGTGTGCACGCATTGGTCCCCGTGTGGCATGTGTTGCGATGTGTGTGTCCATCTGCATGTATGCCACGTGAGTCAGAGGTGTGTGTGGATGTGTCACTCGAGTGATGGTGCCAGTGATGAGTGTATTTCCCCAGTCATAATTGTGACCTAGCATGTTGTCATCCTTACATGTGTCGAGTACATGCACATGCAAGTGGCTGTGCTTTTTGTGGCTGACTTCTTGTGTGTCTCTCATCCCCAGGTACTTGCGCATGCCGTCTGCTGGTTGCATTGTTGTGGCACTGCTATTCCTCATGGACACATCATCGTGTGCTGACTCAGCGTTACACGCACGGACAAGTTTGTAAGTCTCCTTAGGGTAAGGGATGCATCAGGGGTGTATTGGGTGTGGCAGTTGTTTACGATGTGTGCACACTGCCCCTGTCGATGTTTGGTTCCTCTGCAGACATGTCGCATCACCATGGGACACATTACATGTAGCTGGGTACACCTGAATAGATGGTCAGACTTGTTGACAGTCATCTGTGATGGGATAGTGGATTGTGATGATGGCATCAATGTGTGTAACACTGCCCTCGGACACATACGGTTTGCATTGGCTTGACATGGTGTGGGACTTCCACATCAGAGGATCAATGGTGTATGGCAGCCTCTCCGTGAGCAGCAGGGGGTGTTTAGCTTTTACCCGACACTTGTGTGCCAGTTCCATGGCTATCACGCATTTGTGCTGCAGAAGGGGGGGTTCCAGTGTTGGACCCACATGTTACTCCACATGACCTGTGTATGTGTACTCCGAGTTGCCTCTGCATTCCCGAATACATGACTAATAAAGGTGTCCCTATGCCTCCAAGGTGCCTCTTCTCAGTCAATGCTGGTGTGTTGCCACGGTGCATACGGCATGTCTGGCATGGATTTCCGTGATAGTGGCTATGTGTCTATGTGTAGAGTAGCAAGATGCAAGCTGTTTGTGTGGGATTAGACTCTGTATTGTGCATGATGTCCATGACTGTGTGGGTATTGTGACATGTGCCATCCCCATGCATCCAACGTTGGCCAGGCCACCATTCTCTGCATCCACCTGACTCAAGCTTGCAGGACATGGTTCTGCCACCTATCTACACATACCTGGGTGCCCCCCAGGACACTCCACATGATCCCTGACCTCTGCGCATGACTGTCGCTGTACTCAATATGTCTGTCGGCACGGTTGTACGGCCACCCCCTCAGCTGGTTGGGCCCATCACGGGTCTGTATGGTGCTCCATGTCTGTGTTGCCTAATACATTGTGACCCATGTGTATGGATGGTTGAAGTCATATAAGAACTCAGGCATGGTTAGACTTTCCAAGACACATGTAAGGTAATAATGCAAAATGTAGGCATCATCTCTTTATCGTGTAACTTTTTATTTGTGTTGGGGTACGGTGGGGGGGTATGACATGAGGGGCTTTCCGGGTGTGTGGAATCCAAAGTTCACTGGGGGAGTTGGTGTCCTTGCCATTGGAAATCATCAGAGTCCATGCCACAGTCTTTGTCAACATTGGTCAGACAGTGACCAGCAAGTCCATGTGGCAGAGAATGTCTTTTGCTGATGTGCTGCTGTTGGTCCAGTGGGCCAGGTGCCAGGCCAGGTGTCCTAGGAGATGGTGCTGTTGCGCCGACCCTCACGGTCTTTTCCATGGACGACCCGCCCTCCTGCGGGAACCCTCAGAAGCAGGCCGTGACGATGTTTGGGATGCTCCGTCGGATGTCTCCTCCTCCTCCTGATCCCTCCCTGTGGGTGGTGATGTTCTTGGCCTGGTGGCCCAGGGAGGGTTGCCCATGTTGTCGGCCATCCGACGGAGTGTATGGTGAATTCCCGTGAACACCGTCACGAGCTCAGCCTGTCTGTCCTCCATCCGCCCTTGGTGTCGCAGTAGACAGGCATGTTGCTCCGCATGTTGCTGGGCCTGCTGGGTCTTGATCTCCTCGAGGGTCCCCTTCATCTCGTTGAGGGTGGACACAACCTGGCCCATGCCCGTGGTGTCCTGCCGGTATGTGTCCAGGATGTTTCTGACATGGGAATATACTGGTTCCGCAGCCAACTGGTCAGGCTCGCGCCTCCGCCGTCCTCCACTCCCACCACCCCTGCCCACTTGCACCTGGCCTGCCCTTGTGGGCACATCGGGTCTCCGGGACCCCTGAGGGGTGGCATTAGCGTTGTCGCCTGCCTCCTCCTGGGTGCCCGGTACACCATGTCCCTCCTGGTCAGCCTGGCTGCATTGTGGTGGTGGGGCAGGGATCCTGGGTGTCTCCTGGGATGTGGCAGGAGTGGTGGTGGTGGTGGTTGGCCCAGTTGTACCTGACGCAGGTGCTGCAGGCGGTTGGACACCAGAGGGGCCAGGTTGGTCGGGGTCGTCCACAGAGTGGTGAGAGTCGTCGCTGCCGGTGGGTCCGTCATCCCGCAGAGCCGGGTCCTGTGAGTCTTCCCCCCCAGTGTTGGGGGGTGATCCACGACGTTGACCTGTGTGTGAGAGAGACAATGTTATTTTTGTTCCATGCAACATCCATGTTTCATTAGTTTCTAAGTTGGCACATTTCCTCTGGGTATTTGGATATGTCTTGCATTCCACTCACAGTGCACTTGTGCATGGGTATGTCCCTTGGCCACAGCTTTTGAGACTTTACCTATATGTGACACAGTCTTACTTGCTGCGTCAATTGTGACTGCAGTCAGCAGTGGAGTGAGCAGGTGTGGCGAGCCATGCATTGGCGCCTTCCGTGTTGCACTGTACGTGGGCACATGGAGTTGTTCCACACACTTATATAATGCAGGTAGCTGGCGTTGTGCTCGTGCACAGGTTGAGACATGGCCCAGTGTTTTGCCATGGAGAAGAGAGGGTGATTCAGGCACTGGCCACCCTTGTCTACATGCACGCAGTCCACCTGCTGACGAGCAGACATTCCCACACCCCCCAAGGCTGAATTGGTCTACCTGTGTCTCCCTTTCTCACTCCCTCTCTGTCCCCCTCTCCCTCCCTCCCTGTGTCAGCCTCCTCCCTCTGTCCGTCTCCCTGTGTCTCCCTCCCTCTCTCTCCCTCTCTCCCTCCCTCTGTGTGTCACCCTCTGTCACCTCAGCCCAGCTTCCTAGGCACACACTTTTTGCAGATCTTTGAATGGCCCTTGACTTGTTCATGTGAGTTTGTTTCTGATCTCCAGGCACCCATTGGGTGTAGTGTCTGTGTCTGCGCTGCTGCTGTGGTGGTGTGTGCTGCCACTCTTTCACAGTGTTGGCTGTTCATTAGCTGCTGTCATGTGCAAAAACGTGCCTTCACCCCCATGTCTTAATGCAAGGCGTCTGCCATTTGCTGGCAAGTCTTTCCTGTGTGGGGACACACTGTTTGTCTGGCTGTGACCTAGGCCATATGGGCAGAGGGCATTGTTGTCTGCTTCTGAGTTGCACTATGTGATTTTTGGGGCCCACACTCCCGCCATCCGGCTTACCGTGTCTTGTGTTGGTGTTTTCTGTGGCCTGTGACTTGGCATTGTCCAGCTGGGTGTATGGGGCATGGTGGCGCTAGTGGCATGTGCGTGTTCATGGAGTGTGGTTGAGTCATGCGATAGCTTGGGGTGGTTGCGTGCATGATTGTGAGTTTGGTTGTGGATGACGTTCCCCCCATGTGAGGTGAGTTGTTTGTGTACTCACCCGGCTCTCGGAGTCCTTCTACTCCGTCCACTGACACCAACGGCAGTATGGCCATCACCCTCTCCTCCCAGGGATGGTATTGTACGCGTCTGCGGGGCGGCCCTCCTCCAGTGATGTTGGCCTGGTTGTGGTCGTCGGTCATTTTGGCTCGGACCCTCCTCCGCAGATCGTACCACCTGGCTTGGCATTCATGCCTGGTCCTTCTGGTGGACGCAACAGCTTTCACAGCATCGTCTGCCACATGGCTGTTTTTTCGGAAATGCTGGTTTGTCTGACCAATGTTCCAAAGAGGTGTGGCTCGACTCTGAGGATTTCGTCGACAAGGACCTCCAACTCTTGGCTAGTGAACTTTGGATTCTTGTTAGTGGGCATGGTGAGGGGTGTGGGTGTGGATGGTTGTGGGGGGTGTGGGTGTGGATGGTTGTGGGTGTGTGGGTGTGGTTGTGCAGGTGTGTGTGTGAATGTGATGAGGGGGTGTTTGTGAAGGTGGTTGTGTGAAGGTGAGCAAGTGTAAGGTGTAGTAAAGGTTCAAGTATGGTGCTGTGGGTTGTCTGTGGGGTCTGGCAGCAGTGAATCTGCTGCAAAGGCTCATGGTTTGTGTCTGTGGGCCCTTTTTATTGGTCCATTGGTGAGGGTACGGGTCGTACATACACGGTTGGGGTGGGGGTACGCTCCATACATACGCGGGTGAGGGTACAGGTCATACATACACGGTTGGGATGGGGGTACGGGCCGTACATACACTGTTGGGGTGGGGGTACGCTCCATACATATGCGGGTGAGGGTACAGGTCAAACATACACGGTTGGGGTGGGGGTACGCTCCATACATACGCGGGTGAGGGTACGGGTCGTACATACACGGTTGGGGTGGGGGTACGCTCCATTCATACGCGGGTGTGGGTACGGGCCGTACATACACGGTTGGGGTGGGGGTACGCTCCATACATACGCGGGTGGGGGTACGGGCCGTACGTACGGGGGTGTACATACATGGGTGGGGGTACGTCTCGTACATACACGGGTATACATACACGGGTGTACATTCACAGGTGGGGGTACGTCTCATACATACACGGGTGTACATGCACGGGTGGGGGTTCAACTCGTACGTACACAGGTGTACATACACGGGTGGGGATTCGACTCGTACATAGGAGAGCTGGGGGGAGTGTTGGGCGCGTATGCAGGCACATGTCTCCATGGTTGCTATGGGAGTTCGGTGCGGACGGTGTTTTTTCCATCCGGTTGTAACATCGGACGCACGGGATGGATCGTTCTTGCGCGGTCGGACTTCACTTTTCACATTTGTACGGTAAATCGTCCCGGGATGTGTCGGACACATTTTCTGACCCGAGGACGTGTGGGGAATTATTCCCAATGTGATTCGTATGGACTTTTTCCCATGCGAATCGTACTTGGCAGTTTGTACGGCACTTGTACGATTCGTACGGTAAAAAGACCGGATACGAGTCGTACGGGGAATTTTTTTCCAGGATCGTAATCGGCACCAAGGTGTCTCCAGAAAAATTGCAGTTCTGTCAACAAGAAGTTAGATATTTAGGGCATAAAATCGAAAGAGGAGTTAGAAAAGTGACCCCTGAAAGAATAAAAATAATCAAACAAATGCAACTACCTCAGACGCAAAAAGGGATGAGAATGTTTCTTGGAGTCGTTGGGTACTGTAGGCAGTGGATCAATAGCTTCTCCCTGCTAGCGAAACCATTGATACAATTGACTCAGAAAAGAGCGAAAGATCCAATTGATTAGAATGACGAATGTTTGGCAGCATTTGTGAAACTGTGAAATTGTCTGTGTGAGGCCCCTGCTTTCGGCATGCCTGATTATTCAAAAGAATTTGCACTATGTTTTGTTGTGAGAGAGAAAATTGTGCACTTTCAGTTTTAACACAGAGACATGGACTGAGCCGACGTCCAGTGGCATATACCTCTGCTCCATTGGATCCAGTGGCTTCAGCCTTACCTGTCTGTTTAAAAGCAGTAGCTGCTACCTGTATGAGTCTAGAGCAAAGTGAGTCAATTGTGATGGGACATCCTGTAAAGGTATATGTTCCACACTCAGTTGAGATTCTTTTGACAAGAACGCGAACATAGCACCTCACTCCTAGTCGGTTGACTAAGTATGAAAGAGTGATTTTGGGAGCAGAAAATGTGACAGTGATACGATGTAGAATAATGAATCCTGTCACATTATTGCCAGATCCACGTTGTGAGGATGTGAAAGATGAGATTGATCATGATTGGTTGGGTGTGACTGAATTGTGTACTAAGCCCCGTCCCGATATAAAATAAGTACCCTTGAAGGAATCTGATCATGTACTGTTTGTGGATGGGTCATGTCTGAGAAATGAAGAAGGAGGGCTAAGTGCTGCATATGCTGTATGCAAAGTATCGGGAGTCTTTGAAGCATCCTGTTTACCGGGAGTCAAGTCTGCACAAGTAGCCGAATTGGTGGCCTTAACAAAAGCATGCAAAATTGGGAAGAACTGGAGAATAATTATATTTACGGATAGTCAATATGGTTTCGGGGTTGTGCATGACTTCGGCCAGCTCTGGATGCAAAGGGGATTTCTGACTTCTTCAGAATCGCCAATACGAAATAGTAAAAATGTAAAGGATTTGTTGGAAGCATTACAATTGCCAAAAGAAATAGCAGTTGTTAAATGCGCTGCACATCAGTAAGGAAAAATGACTATGTGACGGAAGGTCAAATTGCTCAATATTGTGCAAGAAATACAATGGCACTTAACAGAAAAGTGGAAACAGGTGAAACCAGCTGCCAACTTATGTTTTTCTCAGTTCCAGAAACATGGGATGAGGTTAGACAGTTGCAGGAAGAAGTTGAGGAACAAGAAAAAGAAATCTAGATAAAGTCAGGATGTACTAAAAGGACAGAAGATGAAGTATGGGTGTACTTAGATGACAGACCAGTCATGCCAGATTCTTTACTCTCTCAAATGGCAAGAGTATACCATGGGAAAACCCATATTGGCAGGGATTCAATGATCAGATTATCCAGACAGAGTTGGTACAATCCAAAGTTTAGGGTAGTCGCAGAGAGCCTTTGCCAAAGATGCTTGATCTGTAAGCAGCATAACCCAGGCAGGAAGACAGTGGTTAGTTGGGGAAAGATTGGAAAGGCAGAAGGAACCTTCACCAGACTGCAGTTAGACTTCATCGAGTTGCCTCCATGCAACGGATTGAAGTACGTTATTGTTATAGTGTGCTTGTTTTCAAGATGGGTGGAGGCATACCCACTAGGAGAAATGACAGTCTCACAGTTGCTAAATTACTGTTGAGAGAGTTAATACCTCATTTCGGTTTTCCAGTTACTTTGGAATCAGATAAGGGACCTCATTTTAATAATGAGATAATTCGATTAATCTGTGCTACATTTGACATTGAACAAAAGCTGCACTGTGCTTATCGTCCAGAGGCTTCTGGAATAGTTGAACAGCTTAACGGCACAATCAAGTCAAGATTAGGGAAAGATTGTGCATCCACAATGCTAAAATGCCCAGATGCATTGCCTCTTGTACTGAGTGGTCTCAGAAGTATTCCTGACAGGAAAACAGGATTGAGTCCACATGAAGTACTCATGGGAAAGGCAATGATACAAGCATTTATTCCTGGAAATAAATTGATGAATATAACTGATGATCTGGTATTGGACTATTGCAAAGGTTTGGCTGAAATGGTGCGTTCAGTCTCTCATCAGGTTGGAGAAGACGCAGTTGCAAGGCAGCCAGACCAGGCATATGATTTGAATCCTGGAGATTGGGTGTTAGTGAAGAAACACGCGAGGAAATCGTGTTTAGCACCCAGGTGGGATAAACCACGTCAAGTCATACTGGCCACTACCACAGCAGTGAAGTGTGCAGGTTTACCCAATTGGAATAATGCTAGCCATACCAGACATATTCCAAGCCCACCCGAAGAACAAGAGCAGCAACTGACCGAACAAGTTGAAACAGTAGAAGCTGAAGGTTGTGAAGTCGAAGAATCTGGAGTGACAGATTCTGAAAGACAAATAGATGATGAACAACCAAGCACAAGTCAAGAAGGGTGGATACCAGTGATTGAAGTACCTGAAGCTGTTATTGAAACAAGAAGAACAAATAAATTAGAGAGACAGGAAGTTAGAGAGAAAAATACAGGGAAAGAAGAACACACTCAGGTAGAAATAAACAAAGCTATTCAGAAACCTGAGCAGGGTAAAATAGAAGAAGAAGAAGTTCTGGCAGAAGAAGTGCAAATTGAAATAAGACCTGAACAGGACTAGATAGATCTAGAAGAACAGGTTCAGGCAGAAGAACAAACTACAATAAGACCTGAACAGGTACAGGCAGAAGAAAATCCAAATACAGAAAATACAGAACAAAGACAATTAGAGAGGGAAGAGGAACAAGAACAGATTGTGCCCAGACAAAGCGGAAATAAAAGAACACTAGAAAACGACAGGGAAGGTGAAAGTGCAGTTCAGGCCAAAAGAGTTAGAAAAGGTGATAATTGGCCAGGTGAAGTGAAAAGATTAAGATATTACTTAAGGAAGTCAGAGAAGCAACCAGAATAAGTAAATGAAGTTTCCAGTCAAACTAGATCCAAACAGCCAATAGTAAAACTCACAGAAAAAAGCCAGAGATTGAGAAGTGTGAAAAGAAAATACAAGGCCCTTGAGTGGACTTATGTAATACTAGAAGAATTTGAAAACCTAGATTTACGTGAGGAATCAGAGAGAGTACATGTTGCAGAGATTGATGAAAACAAATTAAGACCTCCTTAAAACAAAAGAGTCTGAATCTTTAAGAAATTTTAGACAAAAAGAAAAAGAAAAAAGAAATGTTCTCAAACTGGAAATGGCAGAAGTTAAAGTGACCGAACAACCAAAACGATATCTGAAATAAAGATGTCTTAGAGTTTGTTTATGTAGTATATTATTATTAACATTAGTATGGTTATTTCTAACAGTGGTAGTGCCTTACTTAATGGTAACAAGTAATAGAAAGTAGATGCAGTAAAAGGAACTAAGCTAGAATTAGGAAAAATAGATGAGGCAATCTACAATCATAATGAATAAGATAGTGATTCGTCTTTAAATGTGTTTACTAAATTGTTATTTCAGTCCGTTAATACAATGGAGATTTTTGATTGTTATGTCTGTATGAAGTTACCCTCATCAGTGTCGGAAGGGGTGACCTATGACGATATGCCTTTAACATATGGTATGCCATGTAGTGTTCTATGAAGTTTATTTTATGTAATCGGAAAGCTTCAGTATTTTTATTCAAACTTAGATGTAATATTTTCAGAACTACCTATTAGAAAGAGTATGAATCCAGTGCTTAGTAGTAAAGATGCACAGTTTATGGGCGAATTTTTCCTGACAATGAGCCCAATAGATATAGTACAGGCACATAGAGATAATTTAACATGTATATTCCGTGAAGAATAAAAAGAGTTTTTTAATTTAGTAGAAGAAAGCAGACAGGATTTAACAAAGAAAGCTGTTGAACAGAAATCCCATGTACCTCCATGGGCCGAGAAAGAGGGAAGTTATGAAAAGGGCAAGGCTCATGCTGCGATGTCCCTAGTCTTTGTGAAGAAAGGAAAATTCTGCCTCCATAGGTCAAAGACTAATTATAATAACATTTTCATTGGTTCCAGTGAAGGTGAACACAACTTCCTAATTCTAGGGGGATGGGGACTAAAAGGAGGAACCGATCCTGTATTTCCAGGAGTTTATTATGTATGCGGGAATAATGCCTATTATAGGTTGCCTGCACGGTAGACAGGAGCTGTTATTTTGGAATAGTATTTCCAAAAATTTATCATGTAAACAGAATCAATGGAATCAATTAAATAGTTAATAGGCTAACACAAAAAAGAAGATCTAGTTTTTCAGAAATAGTGGGAGATATATTTGGTGCATTGATATCCTCAGTTGGAGTCATTCTAAATTCACAGAAAATTAGCAGATTGTCAACAGTAGTTGATCGTCTCTCGACGGATACTTCCGGAGGCCTCTTAGTGATTAATACAGAAATGGTTGCAATAAGGTCTATGGTTTTACAAAATCGCCTTGCGCTTGACATCTTATTGGCAAAAGAGGGTGGAGTTTGTGGTATGTTGAAAATTCAACATTGCTGCACTTACATTCCTGACAAAAGTCAGGAAATTAAAGGGTATATTGAAAATATTACAAAAATTCATAAAGATTTGACCCAGCTGGAGGCTGACAGTGTATGGAGAAAACTAACAAAAAGCAAGAATAAATAGGGAAATGGTTCACTAATTTTGGAAAAAGTTTCCTAGGACAAATAATATCACCAGTAGTTGTGATAATGACAATTGTATTGTTAGTAATGATCATACATAAGTGTTGTAGAAGCAAGGGAAATAGAAGAATACATTTAGAAAAGGAAGGGAAAGGAAAGATATATAAAAAGATGAAAAATTTGAAAGGGAAAGGAGTTGCTGATATAAATTAGATGCAAGAAAAAGAAAATGAGATATGCTAAAGTTGGCATCTGGTAAGGGATGGGTAATTTTGTGATGGCTCAAAAATGCCATCAGAGAGGGGCTTGATGGAGCAAGGACTCGTAGAGAAGAGACTTGCTTGGAACAATCCACTCGTTTAACTCATTAAGAAGTTATTAATCATGTTTCGTGAATAAATAATACGCACCAGATGAACACGCGGGTTAGTGAAGCTTGCTTATGTGTGTACTAATGCGGATAACAATGAAGACAAACTAATACCGCTTTAAACAGGAAAACTGTTGTGCGCATGCATCAACTATATCTACGTAGGATGACGTGTTAAGGCCTTGAGGGAAATTCTGGCGCATGAGCAGAAGATACTAAAATGGAGTCTTGAAGACTCACGTGCATGGCATCTGCTTGTTTGAACTAAGTCGAGTGGTTTTACTAATGCTAATGCGGGGAAAAGACATTAATAAATAAACAGGGATAGAGTAGAGGTGGGTGGTATACAGTGCAAACACTTTATTTTAGAAAGCAACATCTGTCTTTTGACTTTTATCATTAGTGCGTATTTGGGCCTCTCTTGCATATCTGAATTGAATGAAGTGACGCGATGCTCGTGCATGCCCACTGAGTGAAGCCATGAAGGCCATGACTGAGATATTGAACAAGAGCCAAGGACAAGTATTACAGCATGAGAACGGATGGTGAAGAGTTCAACAATGAGGACTCGTATTCAAAATGGTATTTAATTGTTTCAAGAGTGAACTAAAGGCGTATGAGAACTAAATTTATGAATAAAAATTAAGCGGAGGGGTTTGCGAACAATAGTTGAACTGATTTAAATGACATGTAAGCATGGTGTGATGGAGCTTACCCTTGCCTGACTAATCATATTTCGTATTTTTACGATATTGAAACTTTAGTGGGTGGAATATTCAGAACAAAAGGTATAATTAAGATAGTTTTAGTTAGTTAGTCAGATGAAGAATTGCTGAATGCAGATGGGTAGCTGAGATCTGAGAATGCTGTTGCTGGGAGAGATGCCGTGAGATGCTGATGAAGAGCCGAATGCAGAACCTGAAGCAGAACTTTCTATCCTAATTAATTGGGTTAGATCAGAAGATCGCGGAAGAATCTCGAGAAGGAAGAGTGTCAGAGAGGGGTGCAGCGCGACCGTCGGTATTCTAGAGAAGTCAACTATCATGTCCTCATTCCTGTCCTGAAGTCTTTGTCTCCTAACCTATGCCGGGTGACCCTTACCAGCCCTTTGTCCAGGGGGTTGGCCTTCACACCATCCTTGGTAAATATAATTTCTCTTTATTTGCTAAATGTCCTTTTCTCTCTGTCCTCTCCCTTTCTGAGCATTAATTATTGTATGAGTCTGAGGTAAATGTTTTGGATTTAATGATTTGAATTTTCTCTCCAATGAATGTTGGTGACTGCACTGTATTTTGGAATGGTTCACATGCATTTAATTTAGATAAAGATTTAAACCTTCCTGAGTCTGTGCTTATTTACTTTAAGTCAAAGAATAGTTAGAGTTATGTTAATTATCACCATCAACTAGTTCAACTAATGGTCCATCGACCAGAGAAAAGTGAGTGTATGGTAGTAGAGTATCTGTTGCTGGTACGCCGCTGGATCGATAGGTTACCGACTTGCAAAATAGGGTTTGCACATTGCGCAGACATATTTTGCGGTCACAAACGGGCCGTTTTCCCATTTGCGACCGCAAAAATGGTCGTAAATCTGGCGCTTAATGTATAAAAAAATTACACTTTCTCAATTTCTGAATGTGTATGATTTGCATTCACAATTTTGTGATTTCCTAATACAGATTCAGTAAATTGCAAATCATTTTTTAGGAATAGCAAATTGCGAAAGTCACATTTGGGCACAGCCTGATGACATTCCATTAAGGAAGTGCCTTAAATTATGATCATTTTATGGCTCTGTAACACAGAGTAAGTACGTGATTGATTCCTAAACCAACTTTGAGGCTCTTTTTGGAGTATTAATTCGGATTTTTTTAGGATGTCCAGAGAAAAACTGAAAAGGATGTTGGTGTCAGAAAAAGAAATTTGAAGTTTAGTGAAAAGGAGCTGGAGGTGCTGATGGAGGAATGTGTGTCTTACAGTGATGAGCTTACTGGGAAAAGCTCTTTCTCACTTCCTCCTTCTCTTGAAGCCTCCTGTGCCTACTGTCATTAACCTCAAAGAGCTGGTGGAAGCAGCAGAGGCTCCATGAGCGGCACTGTGCTCACATCAGGGGGTTGTTTGAGGTGTGACATCCCCCAAATTAATACATTCTTGGCTTGGTAGATGGGGCCCCAGAGCCAGGTCTACTATGTCTGTGTTGGTTTTTCTTGTCAACCTAATTTCACTTATTGGTTTTAACTTGTTAATTTTTGGAGCAGGAACTTAAATACATGTAGGCCAAGATTCAAAAGATTTTTGATGCAGCTCAACGCAAAATCTTTTTTGATATTTACACAGCCACGCAAATGTTGATTTTCATGGCTTTGTAAGAAAGGTAACACAATGCAGCTTATTTCACTGCCTTGCATTACTTTCATTAGTTAGACATTCCATGGGTTGTCAAGGGTGTTTCCGGGCACCTAACCATGGATATAGACCCAAACCCATATTTACAGAACCCCAGATTTACAAAGATTTTGGGCCAGATTTATCAGAATTTCATGTAGTGCAACGCAGCAAGAAAACTATCTGAGCTTGTGTCAAATGTAGAGGGGAGGAATGCACCATATCTATCAAGATATGGTGCATTCCTGCTCTCTCCTTGCGCCGGAGCACTTGTAGCTGCCTAGCGCCAATGCAAGCACCCTTGCGCTATAGTGCAAGGGTACCTGCGTTGCAGGCAGGATTGTTTTTGCATAAGAAGGGATACCTTCTTGCACAAAAACAATCCTTAGAAGCTTTTTTCTCTTTCAGAATGCGGCACATTTGGAAAGAGGAAATAACAAGGAGAAAGGATAGGAGTATAGTTTTGATGCATTCTCAGGTTTACCAGTCTTGGTAAATCTGGCTGTATGTCAAAATATATGGGTGGATGAGTGAGAACACACACACTCCACCCATATAATGCCTTCCCGGTGCAGAGTAATGCAAGAACGTGAATTGCACTGCCCTGCATTACTCCAGATTTACCAAGCCACACAGCGCCACGCAATGTGGCATTGTGTGGCTTGGTAAATCTGACTTAAGGATTCCACTGCCCTTGCGTCACCTTGTGTGACGTACATACAACCCAATTCTGTGATAAATCTGGCCATCTGTGCCTGGGTTGCATCCTCTGTTTGACGCAGCCCTGAAGCACAATCCTTTTTAGTATTTACAGAGCCACACAAATGTTGATTTGCGTGGCTTTGTGAGAAAAATTCAAACAGTGCATTGCGCTACCTTGCATTAATTTGCATCAGGAAGGCATTCCATAGGTGGTGCATGGACATTCCTGTGCATCCACATGGATTTTGACACAAACCCATGCTGAAGAAGAGTTGCATACATTTGTTTGCGCCAAAATGGTGAGCCTGCCTGAGGAGAAATATTTTTATTGCATCTTGCTCTTTCCTCTGTGCATGTGTGCTGCATTTTGTAGCCTCCAAGGATAGTTTTTGTGGAAGAAGGTACCCTTTCTTGCACAAAAACGAACTTGACCATAACGCAGACATCCTTCACTATGGCACAGGCTTGCCTGTGTTGACGCTAGGCGGCTCAATGTGTGCCATTGCATGGAGATAGCAGAACAGCGCTATTTCATTGAAAATATCTCTTTAGGTGATACAACACAGCACAACAATTTGGCTTGCTGTGCTTCGTTGCGCCACTTCCTTTAAATATTCCCATTAGTGACAAGTTTGCACCCATATAAGCACTCCTTGGATGGATGTAAATGTACTACTTTTTAGAATTCACAAACATTGGTAGTAGTTGACTTGGAAAGTTACTCCAGTCATAAGAGTGGCAATAAAACACCCAAAAGGTTATGGAACGAATACTTGCAAATAGTCTAACTGCTGTGGTACTTTTGACAGAGGGCTTGATTTCGGATTTCGCAGAGGACGTTACTACCCTTCCTCCACCCGCCAAATTTAAATATGCCCCCCAGCCTGGGAGGAATCTCTTTATGTTGGCAGGAACCACAGGATGGCTTCGTCAAACACAACGTTTTTTATTTTTTTAAAACAAATTTCCAAAGCGGAAATTTTGGAATAAACAAAAAACTAAAGACTCCCACACCAGTTTTCTCCCATGGTGTGGGGGTAATTTTTCTGGTTGCCTCCTTGAACTAGCTTGGGAATTGCATCAATAACAAAATAATCCACATTTGAGATTGCTCTTAAATTCTGCAGAACTCTCTTATGAGCTGTGTCAGAACCGGGGGTCTCTAGTTGGCTGAGGTAGGGACCCTTGCTTCTAGTCAGTGAAAGGAGCAACACACTCTTAGATAACCCCTTCTCACCCCCTGGTAGCTTAGCAGCCAGGCTTATCTCCATGGCAATGTGTAAAGTATTTGCAACCACACTCCCAGTAACACAGTGATAACACCACAAATGGACACCACACTGGTTTTATAAAAATAGCGATATATTTATCAAAAGGAATACGATGAGACCAAACGATAGAAATCCAACATATGCGTATTCGTAATATTTCACTTTGCCGGGTATTAGGCCAGCAATCACTTGTAGGTTCTTACTGTATTAATGAGCAGTACACGATGGTCTAATGCAGTCCTACTGCAATGCTATGCAGTTCGTATTGCAGTTCGTAATGTAGTAATAGGACAGTCCTTAATACACGTACTAATCCAGTTCGTAATGCAAGAATAATGCAGGTCGTAATGCAAGAATAATGCAAGAATCAGGCAGTTTGTGATGCAAGAATAATGCGGTTCATAATGCAAGAATCAGGCAGTTCGTAATGCAAGAATAATGTAGGTCGTAATGCAAGAATAATGCAGTTCGTAATGCAAGAATCAGGCAGTTCGTAATGCAAGGAATAATGCGGTTCGCCAATCTGCGCGGTCAACTCTGGCACCACTAGGCCCCAATAGCAGAGACAACGATTGTAAGCTTAAAGGGGCGGTCTCGGTACTGCTGGGGAGGTACGGGCCGCTCGGGGTCTCAGCACGTCTAATGCGGTGCAGCGGGAGAGAGATCGGAGCACTCCTGTACTGCTCCTGTAAGCCTCCCCAGGCCACACACACTTGCGGCTCCCGACCGGAGTCCAAGCCTTACCTGGGGGGTGCGCTGCCTCGCTCTCTCTCTACGCTCGTCGGACGTCCTGCGGGCGATCCCGATCACGTTGCAGCTCTGTTGCTAGATGACGCTGTAGCCGGACGGGTTACGGCGCTGCCTTCTCCTTCATTGACGATCTTGGGCAGACTCCTCTTGGCGAACAACGATCACGATCCCTTTCGCCTTGCAGCTTCCTTAGTTTCAAGAAATCCTTTAGCAAGTTGCTGCTCGGGCGGGCAGCGGCGATCCTTACTCACAGCCTCAGTTACGATGACGGCTCGGGCCACAAACAGCAAAGCAGCAGCGTGGACGATGTTTCACGCTGCGGGGGCAATGCGGTCACGGGACACCTCGTAATCAGCACCACAGAGTACACGGCAGTCTCAGGTGTGCAAAAGCACACAAACCAAGTGTCTCTGAGACACGGTTGGAAACTTTGATGCTCCTGAGTTTCCACAACAGGGGACCAGCTCTCCTCGGGCCCTTGGAGACAAGTTACTTCAGGACACAGCACACAGCAAAGTCCTCTCAAGCAGGGGGACACAGCACACAGCAAAGCTCCTTGCCCTCTCCTTAGTCAAATCAGCAAACTGCAGGCCAGCCTCAGAACACACAGCAAGGGCATTTCTTGAGCTGTTCTTCTTTGGCAGTCGCGGGTACCTGGGCCTCCCTCACAAGTGAGGTACCATTTTTATCGGGAGACCTGGGGGAACGCTGGGTGGTGGGAAATTTGTGTGAGCCCGGTGATGCCACAACTTTCCCACACAAAAATGTGTGAAGAAAGTGATTTTTTCAGTTACAATTGAGGTTTGCAGGGGATTCTTGGTAAGGAAACGTTGGGGGATCCACGCAAGCCATACCTCCCTGGAAGCCCCCGGGTGTGTAGTTTTCAGAAATGTGTGGGTTTCGTAGATTTTCCTAGATTGCTGCCGATCCCGGGCCAAAAACACCTGGGATCCCCCATGCAAAACCAGGTTGGTTTGTGATAGGTTTTTGGCCCTTGCCTGTTGCGGGTCCTTGACCCACCCACGCAAGTGAGGTACCATTTTTGTCGGGAGACCTGGGGGAATGCAGCATGGGAGGAAATTTGTGGATCTACCCAGATTCCAGAACTTTCCCACACAGAAATTTGCGAAAAAAGTGAATTTTTAGCCAAAATTGGAAGTTTCCAGGGGATTCTTGGTAGGAGAATGATTAGGGACCCACCCAAGCCATATCTCGCTGGACTGCCCCGAGTGTCTAGTTTCCATAAATGTTTGGGTTTGGTAGTCTTCCAAGATGGCCGCCGAGCCCGGGGACAAAAACCCAGGTGACCCCCCTTGCAAAACCAGGTTGTTTTGTGATAGGTCATTTTGATATCGCCTCAATAGGTTTTGGGCCCTTGCCTGTCTCGGGTACTTGCCCTACCCACGCAAGTGAGGTATAATTTTTATCGGGAGACCTGGGGAAATGCTGGGTGTGAGGAAATTTGTGGATCCACACAGAACTTTGAGAAAAAAGGGAATTTTTCAGCTAAATTTGAGGTTTGCAGGGGATTGTGGGTAGGAAAACGTTAGGGGACCCACGCAAGCCATACCTCGCTGGACTCCCCCGGTGTCTAGTTTTCAGAAATGTGCGGGTTTGGTAGGATTCCCTATGTGCCGGCTGTGCTAGGGCCCAAAATCCACAGGTAGGCATATTGCTACAAACAACTCCGTACCTAGTTGGCTTTCTGCCACCCGGGGGGGGTATCCAGGGGGAAGGGGGTTGCCCCGATATGCCCCCAAGGGGGGCAGACACACTGCGGCTATTTTTTGGATGGTGGGGGCAGTGGTATGCCCATTTGAGAAAAGTTCAAAAGGAACCTTAAAACATTAATAATGGGTGTGCGCCAGGAATATGTCTTGTGAATCGTATTGAACCGTTCCAACCTGTTCAGCACCCCGAAATGATTAAATTGGATAAAAACAGATCACATGAAGGTCACGCCAGAGACTGCCCACTAATTTGATGGCATTGAGGATTGGAAGATTACAAATGAGTCACTTTATTTAACAAACATCGGGATATCCACATCTTAGTTAGAAGTTTCACAATCTGTATATTGGTATAGGGAAGGGGGAGTGTTTGCCTTATTTTGTGGATTGTTTTTCATGTCAAGCATTGCTTTTTTACTTTAAATGTTTCTGAAAGAATCGGGTACTGGGTGTGATTGGGGAGGAGCTATCAGAACACGTGATGGTTTGTACCAGGGATTTATAGGTGGGTGGGACACGTAACCTTAAACTGAGCAGGATTAAGCTGGTTGGTGAAACGGAAGTTTGACACAGAGAGGAAGGTTGTTATGCAGCAGATTAACTTCGGTTACGAAAGTAAGTTAGATAATGTCAAATAACGATCAAATAGGGGTGTTAAAAATGATGTTTGCAACCAAAAGAGTGTGTGATGTGTTGAGGTAGAAGAATTAGAAGATTAGGTACGTTACGAGACTAGGGAGGATTAAAAATGACATTACGCAGCTTTACGGTTTAAGGTGCACAAAAATATGTTTAAAAAATATGTTTGATGGTAAATCTCTGTGATAGATTTTATTTGGGTGAATATATTAGAACACAATGAGTATAGGTGCTTCTTGGGGGGATAACAGGTTCTTTGTTGCTTGGGAGTTCTTTTAGATTAAAAGTGGGTTGTTTATTTTCATTCATTCATTTGTTAGTTTGAATCATGTCTAGTGCTAATTAATTTAATAAGTGACTTACACATGAATATTTTTGTATCTTAGATACCCCTGACGAAGGTTGTTACCGAAATGCATTGGGTGTGATGTTGTATGCATAATTTGGAGGACCCGAGATTGGTACAACGCTCATGTTTAGGCCTGGATTGGCAATCATGTAGCAATTAAATGCACAAGTACAAAGGAATTTCGCTGCTTTGGCGTGACAAAGAAACTTAGATAAAATATGGAATAAAATGGAAAAACACTTGGAGTACTCTGGTTTAATGTGTATTATTGAAACACTTATGTTCATGCAGCTGTGCAACTCGTTTGATGACCTGCAAAGTGCGGGGCATCTCTCTTCATGCATTCATATACGGTGAGCACACGGAACAGAGCACACACGAGTGCTGCACGCTAAATGTGAGAAAAGTTCAAAAGGAACCTTAAAACATTAATAATGGGTGTGCGCCAGGAATATGTCTTGTGAATCGTACTGAACCGTTCCAACCTGTTCAGCACCCCGAAATGATTAAATTGGATAAAAACAGATCACATGAAGGTCACGCCAGAGACTGCCCACTAATTTGACGGCATTGAGGATTGGAAGATTACAAATGAGTCACTTTATTTAACAAACATCGGGATATCCACATATTAGTTAGAAGTTTCACAATCTGTATATTGGTATAGGTAAGGGGGAGTGTTTGCCTTATTTTGTGGATTGTTTTTCATGTCAAGCATTGCTTTTTTACTTTAACTGTTTCTGATAGAATCGGGTACTGGGTGTGATTGGGGAGGAGCTATCAGAACACGTGATGGTTTGTACCAGGGATTTATAGGTGGGTGGGACACGTAACCTTAAACTGAGCAGGATTAAGCTGGTTGGTGAAACGGAAGTTTGACACAGAGAGGAAGGTTGTAATGCAGCAGATTAACATCGGTTACGAAAGTAAGTTAGATAATGTCAAATAACGATCAAATAGGGGTGTTAAAAATGATGTTTGCAACCAAAAGAGTGTGTGATGTGTTGAGGTAGAAGAATTAGAAGATTAGGTACGTTACGAGACTAGGGAGGATTAAAAATGACATTACGCAGCTTTACGGTTTAAGGTGCACAAAAATATGTTTAAAAAATATGTTTGATGGTAAATCTCTGTGATAGATTTTATTTGGGTGAATATATTAGAACACAATGAGTATAGGTGCTTCTTGGGGGGATAACAGGTTCTTTGTTGCTTGGGAGTTCTTTTAGATTAAAAGTGGGTTGTTTATTTTCATTCATTCATTTGTTAGTTTGAATCATGTCTAGTGCTAATTAATTTAATAAGTGACTTACACATGAATATTTTTGTATCTTAGATACCCCTGACGAAGGTTGTTACCGAAATGCATTGGGTGTGATGTTGTATGCATAATTTGGAGGACCCGAGATTGGTACAACGCTCATGTTTAGGCCTGGATTGGCAATCATGTAGCAATTAAATGCACAAGTACAAAGGAATTTCGCTGCTTTGGCGTGACAAAGAAACTTGGATAAAATATGGAATAAAATGGAAAAACACTTGGAGTACTCTGGTTTAATGTGTATTATTGAAACACTTATGTTCATGCGGCTGTGCAACTCGTTTGATGACCTGCAAAGTGCGGGGCATCTCTCTTCATGCATTTATATACGGTGAGCACACGGAACAGAGCACACACGAGTGCTGCACGCTAAATGTGAGAAAAGTTCAAAAGGAACCTTAAAACATTAATAATGGGTGTGCGCCAGGAATATGTCTTGTGAATCGTACTGAACCGTTCCAACCTGTTCAGCACCCCGAAATGATTAAATTGGATAAAAACAGATCACATGAAGGTCACGTCAGAGACTGCCCACTAATTTGACGGCATTGAGGATTGGAAGATTACAAATGAGTCACTTTATTTAACAAACATCGGGATATCCACATATTAGTTAGAAGTTTCACAATCTGTATATTGGTATAGGTAAGGGGGAGTGTTTGCCTTATTTTGTGGATTGTTTTTCATGTCAAGCATTGCTTTTTTACTTTAACTGTTTCTGATAGAATCGGGTACTGGGTGTGATTGGGGAGGAGCTATCAGAACACGTGATGGTTTGTACCAGGGATTTATAGGTGGGTGGGACACGTAACCTTAAACTGAGCAGGATTAAGCTGGTTGGTGAAACGGAAGTTTGACACAGAGAGGAAGGTTGTAATGCAGCAGATTAACATCGGTTACGAAAGTAAGTTAGATAATGTCAAATAACGATCAAATAGGGGTGTTAAAAATGATGTTTGCAACCAAAAGAGTGCGTGATGTGTTGAGGTAGAAGAATTAGAAGATTAGGTACGTTACGAGACTAGGGAGGATTAAAAATGACATTACGCAGCTTTACGGTTTAAGGTGCACAAAAATATGTTTAAAAAATATGTTTGATGGTAAATCTCTGTGATAGATTTGTTTTGGGTGAATATATTAGAACACAATGAGTATAGGTGCTTCTTGGGGGGATACCAGGTTCTTTGTTGCTTGGGAGTTCTTTTAGATTAAAAGTGGGTTGTTCATTTTCATTCATTCATTTGTTAGTTTGAATCATGTCTAGTGCTAATTAATTTAATAAGTGACTTACACATGAATATTTTTATATCTTAGATACCCCTGACGAAGGTTGTTACCAAAATGCATTGGGTGTGATGTTGTAGCATAATTTGGAGGACCCGAGATTCGTACAACGCTCATGTTTAGGCCTGGATTGGCAATCATGTAGCAATTAAATGCACAAGTACCAAGGAATTTCGCTGCTTTGGCGTGACAAAGAAACTTGGATAAAATATGGAATAAAATGGAAAAACAGTAATCTGGTTTAATGTGTATTATTGAAACACTTATGTTCATGCGGCTGTGCAACTCGTTTGATGACCTGCAAAGTGCGGGCCATCTCTCTTCATGCATTCATATACGGTGTGCACACAGAAGGAGCACACACGAGTGCTGCACGCTAAATTTGAGAAAAGTTCAAAAGGAACCTTAAAAACATTAATAATGGGTGTGGGCCAGGAATATGTCTTGTGAATTGTACTGAACCGTTCCAACCTGTTCAGCACCCCGAAATGATTAAATTGGATGAAAACAGATCACATGAAGGTCACACCAGAGACTGCCCACTAATTTGACGGCATTGAGGATTGGAAGATTACAAATGAGTCACTTTATTTAACAAACATCGGGATATCCACATATTAGTTAGAAGTTTCACAATCTGTATATTGGTATAGGGAAGGGGGAGTGTTTGCCTTATTTTGTGGATTGTTTTTCATGTCAAGCATTGCTTTTTTACTTTAAATGTTTCTGATAGAATCGGGTACTGGGTGTGATTGGGGAGGAGCTATCAGAACACGTGATGGTTTGCACCAGCGATTTATAGGTGGGTGGGACACGTAACCTTAAACTGAGCAGGATTAAGCTGGTTGGTGAAACGGAAGTTTGACACAGAGAGGTAGGTTGTTATGCAGCAGATTAACATCGGTTACGAAAGTAAGTTAGATAATGTCAAATAACGATCAAATAGGGGTGTTAAAAATGATGTTTGCAACCAAAAGAGTGCGTGATGTGTTGAGGTAGAATAATTAGAAGATTAGGTACGTTACGAGACTAGGGAGGATTAAAAATGACATTACGCAGCTTTATGGTTTAAGGTGCACAAAAATATGTTTAAAAAATATGTTTGATGGTAAATCTCTGTGATAGATTTTATTTGGGTGAATATATTAGAACACAATGAGTATAGGTGCTTCTTGGGGGGATAACAGGTTCTTTGTTGCTTGGGAGTTCTTTTAGATTAAAAGTGGGTTGTTCATTTTCATCCATTCATTTGTTAGTTTGAATCATGTCTAGTGCTAATTAATTTAATAAGTGACTTACACATGAATATTTTTATATCTTAGATACCCCTGACGAAGGTTGTTACTGAAATGCATTGGGTGTGATGTTGTATGCATAATTTGGAGGACCCGAGATTCGTACAACGCTCATGTTTAGGCCTCGATTGGCAATCATGTAGCAATTAAATGCACAAGTACAAAGGAATTTCGCTGCTTTGGCGTGACAAAGAAACTTGGATAAAATATGGAATAAAATGGAAAAACACTTGGAGTAATCTGGTTTAATGTGTATGATTGAAACACTTATGTTCACGCGGCTGTGCAACTCATTTGATGACCTGCAAAGTGCGGGCCATCTCTCTTCATGCATTCTGGGCAGCCCCCACCCGCACGCATAAAAAAAGCCAGCATAATCGTTGGTGTCTAGTGGGCTTTTTGCCCCCTCAGGGGGGCAGATTGGGGCAAATTTTAATTAGGGTGGGGGCTGCCCAATACGGGCATGCCAATGCCCCCACCCTAATAAAAATTTGCCTAAAAAAATCCCTGGTGTCTAGTGGGCTTTTTGCCCCCCGGAGGGGCAGATTGGGGGCTGCTGCCCCATCTGTCCCCGGGGGGCAGGAAGGCTGTCATTTTTGCGGGGAGGGGGCATGGGCATGCCTGTTTTGGGCAACCCTCACCCTAATTCAAATTTGCTCCCAAAAAATCCCTGGTGTCTAGTGGGCTTTTTGCCCCCCCGGCGGGGCAGAATGGGGGGCTTATACCCCCATCTACCCCCCCAGGGGAGGCAGAAAGTCCACTAGAAACCAGGGAGTTTTTGGGCAAATTTTAATTAAGGTGGGGGTTGCCCAAAACGGGCATGCCAATGCCCCCACCCTAATTAAAATTTGCCCCAAAAAAATCCCTGGCGTCTAGTGGGCTTTTTGCCCCCCGGGGTGGCAGAATGGGGCTACTGCCCCATCTGTCCCCCACAGGGGGCAGGAAGGTTGTAATTGTTGCAGGGAGGGGGTGGAGGCATGGGCATGTCAGTTTTGGGCAACCCCCACCCTAATTCAAATTTGCCCCAAAATAATCCCTGGCGTCTAGTGGGCTTTTTGCCCACCCCGGAGGGCAGATTGGGGTCTGATGCCCCCATCTGACCCCCAGGGGAGGTAGAAAGTCCATTAGATGCCAGGGATTATTTTGGGGCAAATTTGAATTAGGGTGGGGGTTGCCAAAAACTGACATGCCCATGCCCCCACCCCCTCCTTGCAAAAATTAGGGTGGGGGCTGCCCAAAACGGGCATGCCATATTCAGCTAAATTTGAGATTTGCAGGGGATTGTGGGTAGGAAAATGTTAGGGGACCCACGCAAGCATTCATGGGCATGCATGGGCATGCCTGTTGTGGGCAGCCCTCACCCTAATTCAAATTTGCCCCCAAAAAATCCCTGGTGCCTAGTGGGGCAGATTGAGGGCAGATTGAGGGCTTCTGCCCCTATCTGCCCCCGGGGGGGGGGGGCAGAAAGTCCACTAGACCCCAGGGAGTTTTTGGGGCAAATTTTAATTAAATCTAATTAAAATTTGCCAAAAAAAAGTCCCTGGCGTCTAGTGGGCTTTTTGCCCCCCGGGGTGGAAGAATGGGGGCTACTGCCCCATCTGTCCCCCACGGGGGGCAGGAAGGTTGTAATTGTTGCAGGGAGGGGGTGGGGGCATGGGCATATCAGTTTTGGGCAACCCCCACCCTAATAACCCCTGGCGTCTAGTGGGCTTTTTGCCCCCCCAGGAGGGCAGATTGGGGTCTGATGCCCCCATCTGCCCCCCTGGGAGGTAGAAAGTCCACTAGATGCCAGGGATTATTTTGGGGCAAATTTGAATTAGGGTGGGGGTTACCCAAAACTGACATGCCCCCACCCCCTCCCTGCAAAAATTAGGGTGGGGGCTGCCCAAAACGGGCATGCCATTGCCCCCACCCTAATTAAAATGTGCCCCAAAAAATCCCAGGCGTCTAGTGGGCTTTTTGCCCCCCGGGGGGCAGGAAGGCTGTAATTTTTGCAGGAGTGTGGGCATGCCCGTTTTGGTACCCCCCACCCTAATACAAATTTGCCCCAAACAAATCCCTGGCATCTAGTGGGCTTTTTGCCCCTCCCGGCATGGCAGATTGGTGGCTAAAGCCCCCATCTGCCCCCGGGGGGGCAGAAAGTCCACTTGATGACAGAGAGTTTTTTGGGCAAATTTTTATTAGGGTGGGGGCCGCCCAAAACAGGCATGCCAATGTCCCCACCCTAATAAAAATTTGCCCAAAAAGTCCCTGTCGTCTAGTGGGCTTTTTGCTCCTTGGGGGGCAGATTGGGGGCTACTGCCCCATCTGCCTCCGGGGGGGCAGAAAGGCTGTTATTTTTGCGGGCAGGGGGTGGGTGCATGGGCATGCTTGTTTTGGAAGCCCCCACCCTAATTCAAATTTGCCCCAAAAAAATCCCTGGTGTCTAGTGGGCTTTTTACCCCCCCGGCAAGGCAGATTGGGGGCTAATGCCCCCATCTGTCCCCCCAGGGGGGGGGCAGAAAGTCCACTAGACGCCAAGGAGTTTGGCCTTTGTGTTGGGGACTGCAGGGGAGCCACAATGCCCCCACGGAGCCGTGCTCCTGCCCTGTCATAGCAAACTGCAATGTCCCAGATATTGCTGGAGCTGGCCTGGGGGTGGTGGTTTCCAGGGCCATGAAGTGTTCCTGGAGGGGGCCCCCTCCCAACTGATTAAAAGCACCAGGGAGGGGGTGGTCCCCATGCCGGGGGTTTGCTTTGGACCCCCGTATTTTATTTGCTCAAAGCCCCGGAGATGTGGTGATATTTCTCCCAAACCGGCAATGGAATTAAAAATAATGGTATTTACAAGGACCCACTGAGGGGATAATAAGGAAACTGATGCTTACTATAAGTACCATGATGCACTGTAAACCTACTGTTTAAGGGAGTCCTAATATGGACCAATCAGTGAGTACGATAGAGCATAAAAAAAAAACGTGTTAACAGTGCTGTAAATCCATCTGCCTTGCCTTTGAGAAAGAAGTGTAATGCTTTGAAAAGCATCAGGCAGCAAGAATCTTGGAATGCATTTGCTGGTTTGGGAGAAATAAAAGGTTTTGTCAACCATTTGTTTGTTGAGTGCGTCTTTGCCTCTGAGCAAATTTGATGAAAAAAATAAATAAATAAATAAAAAAAAATATATATATATATTCACTGAAAAAACCATAGGTTTCAGGGACTTTATATTTAGTTGGACATTTGACTCATATAAAACCAGAGAAATTGTTATAGTTAGTTGAGCTAACTATAACTCGCGCGCCTGCAATGCACTGCTGATGACGTCACATATTTCATCACTCATGACATGGTCAGTGACATCACTCATGACATCACTGTTGACATCTGAAATGACATCATAGAATTAAGACCTTGTTTCACTGTTCGAACATGCTGTACCGCTGTGTACTCCAGCAACTACAATAAACCATGACTAATAATCATGTGCAGCAGTTAACTACAGAAGCACAGAGTCTAATCCACCTCAACGGAAGGAGTTCTGTAAAAATTAAGCAGAATGTAATATCGGACATCTTCCATTGTGGAATCAAGACAGCATTCCACTCTTGCAACCTAGAGTTGGTTCCACCTGGTCAATGGGAGTACCTTCATCTTCACTCTCAGATGCAGTTCTAACATAATCCATTATGGCATCAAGACACCGTTCCACTGTTGGGACCCAGAGTTGGTTGCAGCTGGTCAAAGGGAGTGCCTCCATCTCCACTCGCAGAGGCAGTTCTAACATCGACCATTGAGGGATCAAGACACCGTTCCACTGTTCGGACCTAGAGTTGGTTGCACCTGATCGGAGGGGGTACCTTCATCTTCACTCTCAGATGCAGTTCTAACATTGTCCATTGTGATATCAAGACACCGTTCCACTGTTCGGACCTGCTGTACCGCGGTGTAATCCACCAACTGCAGTCAGCCAACCCCTATAATCATGTGCAGCAGTTAGCTACGGAAGCACAGAGTCTGATGCACCTCAACGTAGGGAGTTCCCTGAAAACTCAGTAGCAGGTAATATCAGGTATCGTCCAATCTGGGATCAAGACCGCGTTCCACTGTTGGGACACAGAGTTGATTGCACCTGATCGGAGGGGGTACACCGAAATCATCACAGACTTTAACTTCTGACATCCTCAATCATAGAATCAAGACCCCGTTTAATTGTTCAGACCTGCTGTACCGCGGTGTACTCTACCGACTGCAGTCAACAAAGCCCAATAATCCTGTACAGCAATTAGCTATGGAAGCACAGAGTGTGATGCACCTCAACAGAGGGAGTTCTCTGAAAACTCAGCAGCAGGTAATAACCGGACATCGTCCATTATGGGATCAAGACACCGTTCCACTGTTGGGACCTACAGTTGGTTGCAGCTGGTCGAAGGGAGTACCTTCATCTCCACTCTTGGACACAGTTCTAACATCGTCCACTATGGTATCAAAACACCGTTCCACTGTTGGTACATCTTCGACTACTGTGTTAGTAGTATACAGAGCACTCCATGCTCCTGGGCCTCAGGCTGGGCTCTGTGTGCCTGTGTTGCGGTAGCCAGCATTAATCTTAGGAGCCTTCCGAGCTCACAGACCTCGGCCCAGGACCTTCCGCCGGCACGTGGTCGGCCCTCTTTCACATACAGCGGTGTTGAAAGGTGAACTGTGGGGCATATATGCGTCACAGTGGCCATGACGGTTTCTGAGTACCAGCAGGCTGACAGCATCATTCACGCACCAACCTTCGCTCACAGCATCAGCCTCGTGGCGGTGTAAGCTGCGCAGACCTGGCAGACACGTTCGCCAATCCGGAAGAGAACCACACCCAAAGAAACGTGCCTTTTATTCATACCCCTACCCTAGCCTTGCGTACTGCGAGCCAGCCCACTTCCCTAAACATTTGGGGGAGGGGAGGAGGCACGTACGCGCTACCATTCCGTAATCTTCCCTACTGACTGTACTATCATGGTTGCATCCACTGTCCACCTTACTCAATAGACCCTCAGTGTATGTTGACATGTACATGTCTGTGCTCTGCATACTCAAGTCTGTCTGGCACATCCCCTCAAGAGTTTGCATTGTATACTTTCATAATCAAGAATTACTTGCCACTTTCGCACATACTTGGTTCCCATCTCTCCCCGCATTCTCCATTGTGTGGCAGAGGTGCCATGCCATGTTTGCTTTGTGTTGATGGCTAGCCACGGTTCCCACAATACGTAGTGTCGTTGTGTCTGCTAGGTGTACATGTTGTTTGTCATGTTGTATGTGATGATATGAAGTAGCAAATTTATTCACGAGCAGTGGTTTCTCTCATTTACATATTGCTATTTTAAAGAGCATACAGAAGTTTTTCTCACAGGTGAAAAGTGGGACCACAATAGCAGCCAATAGCAGTCATTCATTACTATCCAAGAATGTCCAACTACACAGCGCTTCTAAGCTTACAGCCCCCAATCTTGCGTCCTTTCTTAAAAGGACGCCAACTCCCGCAATCAGACCAACATTCACACAACTTTCTAATGGCAGTTATCTGCTTCTCAATAACATGCACTCCTACGGAATGTGAGCTGGCATACCGTATGTCCTCAATGTTTCAAACCGAGTAACTTCCTGTGGCAATGTCTATTCCCACCCACACAAACTAACTCCCAAACTTCATCTTGGCCTTCAATCCCTACTTTGAAACACAGATTTCATTAAACAAACCAAACTGTAAGCGCTTTTATTTACAACAGAAGTGTCCCTCACTTCTGAAAAAGAAGTTTATCGACTGCAGATACCACAAACTTCAAGTAAAATACACTCCTTTTTAAATACGAACCTCCCATTACACTTTGTGAATTTTTACACAATTTTCAACACATGTCACACTCAAGGTCTGGCACACTTTTTTTAACACGGTCTCCTACAGCCTTCTAACATGCTTTCAAACTGTTCTTCTTTTAATACTAGACTACATTCAGACATTATTTCGATCATCTCTGGAATAACAGGAACAGTGCCCATAATTCTCACCCTCTTTGCCACCATCCTACTACTAATTCTATTTCTAGAAATGGCTACGCTCTCTATGGTAACAACTATGTCTGACAGAATACACCTCTACGCCAAGCTACATCAATACTGTAAAAAAACAGAAAAAGTTTTCAGCTGCCTGCCTCTATCTATTATCGGAGCTAGCTACAACATAACATTTATCTACACTTATTCAATATGCGTACAACCATCGATTGATTGCAAAACTTGCCCATTCGACTGGCGAATGGATGTATGCCTTGCCAACATTTCAACAATCGCTCCCGATATCCAGCAGGTAATGGAGTATCTTGAAAACCATGAACGTGATTGTTCTGGCAGCGGAGCAATGGCGAATGAAATGCAAAAAGGAATCGCAGTGCAATTGGATTTCTGCGCAGTCGTGAAAGATCCCCTGCAATGTGCGACCTTTCACAACATCGCAGAGTCCACAATGGAGCACCACCATAACACGTAAAATATCTGCGCTTCTTTATTGTGAAGTATTACTGAACATAAGACGTCAATATTAACATGATGTGCCTTTATTTGGAATTTTAAGCCTTGAAAAAGCCCTGGCCCAATTCTAGCCACTGGGTGAAACACGTGTCGGCTGTTAACTCTGTTCAGTGTGAAGAAAGAAACAACACAACAAATAAACAAGAAAGGATAGGACGTGATTGTTGGAATACCTGAAAAAGAGCGTTTTATGCTGTAACAAATAAAACAATAATCTGTACTTATCTAAGTAATCTGACCATTCTTACTTCAAATTAACAAAAGGAGGAGGTTTAGACTCATAACTTTACATATGTACTTTTTTCTGAGGCTATAGAGGTCCAGTGTCTCGAGTCAACCTTCTTAAGAAATAAACGACATATATTGGGCAATCCTCTCTGGAATTGGGACCTCTGGACCTTAGCAACTTTGTATCTACAACATCGCAGATTGCCTGCCCATTCAAATTACTGCTCCAACATTCGAGGAACATTACTGTCCCTTCGAGGATATGAATTGATCGCTTCGCTTTTCTCACACGATGGCAACATTAGCCTCTTGGAAAATTACGCATCTCAAGCAGCTGAAGAACTTCTGGACTGGAATCTCCAAGACTTGTAAGAAACTCACATTATTCTTGAATGGATTTTTTTTCCATCTGTTTTTTACTTTTTCCTTTTATTCTTTTATAATACAATTCAATCCTACTATTTTGATATAATAACTTTCTAAGTATTCTCAGACATTTGAACTCTATCCTCATTATTCCCCCTTACGTCTCCAGTATAACCAGGAATCGGTGATATATGGCCTATGCAAATACGCTATTTACTTCCAAAGTTAACCTAAACCTGACACCCATTTAGAAACCACGCCTATTCTTTGTGCACACACCTCTCGGCCTGCCTGTTATTCAAAAAGCCCTTTCACACAACTTTACTCAAAGTCAGCCTCTGCTCAGAACCTCACGATAAAAATGTAAAAAGACGACTTTGTTTAGGAACTGGTTGGCACAGTGTGGTAATCGTAAACCACCTTTATTTTCATTATACAATGTATTTATTCATGTCTAATAGCTATTCTGTAGGTCACATAGAACTGTAACATATAACGTGCAATTCACTGATGCAGGAGCTTCGATTTGACTACAGCAGAAGCAATTGGAGTTTGTCTAAGATCGATGCCTTAGCTCTCTACACAAGAATGTTTTTTTGAAACAGCTGAAGACAATAATGTACGGTTTGACTACAAAGGTACCGAATGTGCTTCTCAGAAGTGAAATTTTGTATTCATCCTCAAAGTTCCAATGTGGGTAGAACTAGTCCCAATTCTGACACGTAGCACATTGAATCTACTGTACAACAGATTTCTAACTATTCTACTGTTGTTAATTTTCTGTTACAAAAAAGCACTGCCAAGGTACATAAAAAGTTTGATGACTACATTTTGCAATTTCTTTTTTATTTCTTTCTTTTCTTAAACGATACATGTACTAATTGTATCCTACCTTTATTTTCTTTATAGAATGTAGAGTCATTCAAGTGTAATAGCTATTGTTTATTTCACATGCAACTGTAACATGTAATATACAATTCACCGATGCCGGAGCTTACGTTTGAATACAGTAGAAGTGGTTCAACTTTGCATCAGCTGGATAACCTAGCTCCTGCACCAGTGGGTCCAATTATGACACTGAAATAAAGACACTTTCTATATAATTTTCAAACTCCATCCCTTTATTACACACAACCACTTTCTTAGACACAGCTCATTTTACCATTTTCCTTCTCTGGCATTGCAACATTTTGCATTATATTCTTCACGATTATTCCTTTACTCCTGCTTCCTAAAACACTACATTCCACTCTTCAGACCAATAGGGATGAATAGTTCGTTTCACACTCCCTGTATAGAATAAACGCACACTAACACTACTTACACAGGTATGCTACAGTGGCCAGTATCCTACAGTGCCCCCAGTACATCACTTCACAGCAATAAACTCACGACTTACACTCACAGTTTTATCCCTGAGTCTTCATACCGATACCACTAAGTACTTTGCTTCCCACTCCCGCTTTACTCTAAACGCATACTAACACCACCTGCACAGATATGCTAAAGTGCCCACTATGCTACAGAGCCCAGAGCACATCACTATACAGCACTCAGCTCACAGTTTAGATGCACGGTTTCATCCCAGACTGTACCGGCACCTCACCTCAGTACCATCTCATAGTGGGCAAAACAGCACTTTCACACCTGTAGAGATAAATAATTCGCTTCACACTCCCTCTATAGCACACCCTACCCACCCAACAAACCTCACAGCGCTTCTACCCTCCTCTTTCCCACTTTTTTCTCCCTTTTTCCCCCTTACTCGCTTCAATGGAATCACAAAATGGTGGCCAACACTTCCTAGTTGCAACCGCTCGCACCGCTCGCAGCCAATCACCAGCAAGCTCGTGCTCATAACGCCTCAGCGAATCAGATGGCAGAATTCCCAAATATCAATATCTGTAAATTTCGATATTTCTCAAAAACTACTGAACGGATTTACACCAAATAAACAAAAGCGTGCTTTCTAGACCAAGACCCTTCTCCCTTCCAAATTTGGGGTAATTCTGTTCGACCTGTAGCCTTGTCTAAAGTTTCCTATGGAAATTACTTATTGAAAAAACACGTTTTGGGACCCCCATTTTTTCTCTGCCCCCCTTCACTAATCACCCCCAAACTTTCAACATAGGAACTGATTTCAACAAAGAATTAGTTTTGAAACTTTAGCGAAGATTCGTCAATTGGCGGCAAAATTATTGCAAATAGAATGTTGCCGTTTTCCTATGGTAACAAGGTCCTAACTATAACTACCTACTGGCGACCGCCAGTAGGTAATATATATATAAATATATATATTTATATTTATATTACCTACTGGCGGTTGCCAGTAGGTAGTTATAGTTAGGATTTATTATCCATAGGAAAATCGTAACATTCTTTTCCCAATTACTTTGGCATCGGTTGACGAATCTTCACGAATTTTTCAAAACTCGTGGGGCGCTCTGGTCAGCTCCTATCTTAAAAGTTTTGGGGTGATACGGCAAGCAGGGGCCGAAAAAAAGGGGGTCCCACAACGTGTTTTATCCATGTTAATTCCCATAGGAAACTTTAGACAAGGCTACAGCCCGAACTGCTGAACGGAATTACACCAAATTTGGCAAAAAGGTGACCTTGGTTCAGATAGATCCCTTTTTGTTAAATGGTGTAAATCCGTTCAGTAGTTCATGAGAAATTAGAAAAAGAAAAAGTTTCAATATCTGGGCGGAGCCTAACTACACATCTCATCGTGAGATCTGATTGGCTGTCAGCACTTCATCCTGGAATTGCTGGCTGTCATCTTGGGACCATTATACATGATAGTACCCCATTGAAATGCATTGTAGTGAATCGAAGATTTTGAGGGTTACCAAAAGGAGAACTATAAAGGGTGATAACAGACTTTAGTTACATTAGAATTCATTTGTTGATGGTATCATACTAATTTCAGGAATTATGGTGTGTTCTAAGGTGATTTTACCCTGTGAAAAACCTTCTGCTGGGATATCATGAATCATGTTTGAGAGAAAACTGAAGCTAAAATGAGAGCATATTTTCTCTAAATTCACATTATCTTTCTCAGTTATGTGAGAATGAAGTCTGTCATTCTCAGTAAATCATGTACATCCAACAAGGGCAGAGACTGTCAGTTGATTCCTTTGTGTTCTACTGCAGCTTCCCAGAGTGTTCTAAAGAACAACTAGAGCGCTAACAGCCTTACTCATGACAAAAGCATGGCACACCTGAAGCCATCTTGATTGGAATAAACTGGTAACACTTAAAACATTTAATTTAAAAAGGAACAAAATGATGGGGTTCATTTTGTCATTGAAATTATGGTTAGTGCTGTAGAAAGAAAAATTAGGACATGTTTCAAGTGTGATCTCAAATATCTTCCTGTTATATTTCAAAAGGAGCATCCTGTCAGTTGATGCCTTTGTGTTCTACTGCAGCTTCCAAGAGTGTTCTAAAGAACAACTAGAGCGCTAACAGTCTTACTTATGGCAAAATTATGGCACACCTGAAGCCATCTTGATTGGAATAAACTGGTAACTCTTAAAACATTTAATTTAAAAAGGAACAAAATGAGGGGGTTCATTTTGTCATAGAAATTATGGTTAGTGCTGTAGAAAGAAAAATTAGGACATGTTTTAAGTGAGATCTCAAATATCTTCCTGTTATATTTCAACAGCAACAGCCTGTCAGTTAATGCCTTTGTGTTCTACTGCAGCTTTCCAGAGTGTTCTGAAGAACAATAGAGAGCTAACAGTCTTACTTATGACACAATTATGGCACACCTGACACCATCTTGATTGGAATAGACCTGTAACACTGAAAACATTTAATTTAAGAACAAGATGAGGGGATTCATTTTGCCATAGAAATTACGGTTAGTGCTGCAGAAAGAAAATTTAGGGCATGTTTTAAGTGAGATCTCAAATCCTTTTCTATTTCATTAGAAAATTCTGACATGCAGACTGAAACAATCACTTTCAATACCAGCAGTAGACTTCCAGTTAACTCCCTGGTGAGCAGTAGCTTTACTACAGAGATCTAATGAACAAATAGAGTGCTAACATTCTGAATTTATGGCAAATGTGTGACACATCTGAATGCCTTCTTGATGGAATCAAAGTAAAAAACTGAAAGCATTTCCTACTGAGGAGACTGCAGTAAATGAGGAAATTAGGAACTTCATAACAAATAATTCTCCCAAGATGGCCACCAGAAAAAAAAGAGCCCAAATGTAGCACAAATATCACCCAGATGTAGCCCACATATAGCCCAATGACAGAAGTGTGCAAAACACGTTTTATTTTTAGTTTTTCTGCAGTTCTATATAGTGCAGACTGGTCAGGTATTGGAGCGTTACATCTTACTTGGACCCCTTATTGCGTATTTTGCACGAAGTACATGAGATTGATCTTGCGAAACATTGAACTTTACGATTCTGTTAACCTGAAGTTGCTCTGAACCGGGCTTTGTAACACCCGTTTTTACCTACTGGTTTTAAGTAATCCTCACTGTATTGTATTAGGAAAGAGGATTTACTGTTTTTATGTACACTTTTATGATCTATGTTTCTAAATCAGATTGAATAAAGTTTAATGAATTCTATGGCAGGACGGAGGCGAGGATTATGCATATCTTTCCTCACTTTATTTGCATAGCAGTTCAAAGAAAACTTAACACAACAATCATTAAACAAAAGACTACACAACCCATGAACCATTAGGGGGGTAGTCTCCAAGGCAACTATAGTCCAATCATATTACAGTCCATCGTATATAATATCGTGACGTCCCTTCCGCTTCCTCTTTCTTCACTGCTCATCAGTTCAGTGCATTCCTTACATTCTTGGCTTAATCTGACGTTGTTGCTGTTTGTATAGCTGTTTCTTGTGCACGTTATTAGCATTATTGCCTTGGTATTGTTTCATATTCCCTGTGCAGCAGGCTCTTGCCTGAGAGCGTTCTCCCCCTCGCAGTTTCTCCCGCTGTGCGCTCTGCATGTGGTGAGATCCTGTCAGGGGCATCTGGTCTGAGCGAGGCAGCTCAATCGGGCGCTCCCGCTGGTCTTTACGCGCGTTTGGGAATCCGGTCACTCCTTTAGTGTCCACTTGATTCCCGACCAACCCTCGCCTAATTGTGACACCGCTACACGGTGATTTCCCCACACGGCCACGTTAGTGACCAGTGCCACATGGTGGTGGTAATTGGTATTGCGCCTCAGTCTATTCTTATAACAGCTTCGGGGAAAGCCCAGCTGTTGGAGCACCGGCGAGGGTGCTGCCTTAAGGATTTTAAGGGCATTTGTTCTGTGATCACACCCTCTGCTATCATGTCTTCTCCAGAAGACCATTTTTAAATCTCCTACCAGGAAATGGAAGAGGAATGGCCCCCCAACTTCTCCCTCCAGCAGTGGACCAAGCCCTCTCTCTGGCTATTTCTAGGGCGCTGGCTCCTCCTAGGGATCAGGTTGATAAGCTGGCGAGAAGCATCCCTGGGGTGTTCAGTGACCCAGATCTGGTGGTGGCGGGTCCCAGTAGCTCCCAGATGGGGAAAAAAAGGGCCGTTAAGCATAACGCGGGGCACTTGGAAGGATTTGATAAACTTACGGAGACCTTCCTCAAGAGTGCTTAAACGCTAAAACATGCACCCTGCTGCGAGGAGGAGGAGTCCGGAAAAAATTGGGACACCGTCACCACTATTGTAGACCCTGACGGCGGGTATCCCTTAGAGCAGATGTCTTCAAACTTTTGTAGGTTGAGCCCCCCCAGCTGAATTTTTTTAGATGTTGGGCCCCCCCACTACCTGACAGAAATTTCTGGAATATGGTACACTACATAATCGACCGCCACGCGCATATCATGGGCCATATCCGGCAAATAATGTTCAACACAAAAAGAGTGTTTAGTTAAGTGCAGGTGTGTGAGTGGGTGTGGTGAAATGACAGAGGCTTATTACACAGCTCAAAACACGATTTTCCAAGATACAATGTGTGCAAATTGTTTTTACTAGGATGCTTTGTTTTACACATGACATAGATTAATAATAACACCACCAACATAAATGTGACGGGTGTGCCTGTTTTTCGCCACAGAGACAGTCAATCTGTGGATAGATTTTTGCTACTGCCATCCTCAGGTTGTGCTCCACATCCAGTCTTGAGCGGTACTTAGTCTTTAATACCGCAGGTGCTGAGAATCCGATCTCACATAAATAGGATGAGCTGAAAGGCAAGAGAGTTTTGATAGCAGTTTCTCTCAAAGCTGAATATTCTGCAGACATTTTCAGCCAAAACAGTGACTGTAAGGGAGACCATGTAATCAGATTTTTCGAGCACTCCTTAGCTCAGAGTTGGTACACGAGAAACAATTCTTCTCTAGAAACCATTAACAAATGTTTTAGGTAGCATTATAATGGGATAATTGCCCACCAACCAGTTATGGATCCGGAGAGACAGGTGAAAGTCCAAAGAGAGGGCGCTGAACGAACACCTAATTGAGAATTCCTTAAAGGTACGATTATTTGCTTGCCTGAAGCAGTGGGGGTTTAAGACACGTCGGGCTTATCTTTAGAAAAAATAGAACTGATAATAAATTAATGATGTTGCCTATTTTACTTCAGAGCAATGTTGTCTGACAGACTTTGTGGTGGCAGAGACATGTTAAGGATTTTGGGTGCCATGGGCCAATACTATTTTGGGGGCCCCTGTTAAGAACAGCTTTAAGATTAAATGATTCACTTTCAGCTCTGCCATACACTCTTTAGCCAGGGTACTAACGGTGCACAGGTTCTATGGTCGAAATTCTAAAAGTGTATACATCTAATATTTAGAGATAGTGATGTGTGTTTTCACTGTTGTAACAAAGCAACAACCCACTAATTTTACAGTGATTAATATCTGGGAAACCCTCCAATTTCTCAAATGTGAGGACCCGTTTTGATCTAAAATAAACTTTTTTATGGTTGTTGCATGAAACAAAAACATTTCTCGGCAAATAGTAATAGACTCTCTCACATCAATCACATTAAAAAGAAATGAAGCAAAACAGTATTTACAAGAATCTGTTTAGGAATTATTCCAGGCCAATAGGGCAAAAACAGAGCTGCCTCTATCAAGGGGCCCCCTGAAAGGCTGGATTGCAGTGCATGTAAATATGTCTTTTTTGTAATTTAAGACGAAAACCGTGATGGGGCACGACATGCCCATACTTGTGTACAGGGGCGCAACGAGACCAGAACTTCGGGTGGGGGCTAACACTCCCATCCAGGGCTGGCCCTAGCACTGGTCGCACACAGTGCAGCGGTCTGTTTTGGCGCCCCTCCCCCATTTCCTCCTTCAACATGAATTTCCTCACTACCACTCACAATGCACCCCATCTCTCTATAGCACCTTTCTGGCAAACATTTAATTTTTTTATAGCACTACTCATTGTTTACTCACACTCAGTTCAGTGATCTGCTTGGTACATGTTCTTTGTAGCAGGCACATTAAACCTCTGCACTGTGTGGGTGGCAGGAGTGCCCATGCGATGGCACGGTGAGCCATGAAACAGTGTGAGAGTAGGGTAAGAGGAGTGACTGCAGGGTGACTGAGGTGACCATATGAATTTTGGCGCGGATGTAAGTGCAGAGTGGGACGAATGAATATTTAGTTAATGATGGGCTTATTTGAGTGAGCTTGCAGATTGAGCAGTGGGGGGGACATGTGAGTGAAGTATCACATGAGTGCAGATTGAGTAGTGTGCTCGTGTGACTGCAGGGTGAGGTACAGGGTGAACAGCACAAGTGCATTGTGAGTGCAGAGTTATCACTGTGAATTCAGGGTGAGTGGGTGAATGATGTGAGTGCATCGGGACCTGTGTGAGGGCATTGTGATCGCTGTGCGTGCAGGGTGAGCTTGAAAGCAGTGGCGGCTCCTCCATTGGGGCGTGGGGGCGTCGCCCCAATGCTTTCTCGCAGTGCGAGAAGCAGAAACATAAAATGGTAAAACTACCATTTTATGTTTCTGCTTCTCGCACTGCGAGAAAGCAGAAGTGCCTGGAGTGCCTGGTTGTGGAAGGGAAGGTAGGCGGTCCTGCTCGAGGGCAGGGGGAGTGGCATGCCCACTGTTGTGGGTCCTGTCTGCTTTGGTAGGCCCTGGGGCCGACCAAAGCAGTCATCCGCACTCTCCCTTTTTTCTATGTTGGCTGCTGCGTGCAACCTACATAGAGAAAATGGCCAGGCTGGGGCGCTCTCCGCTGCGCCTTACCAATCACAACGCTGCCATTGCAGCGTTGTGATTGACGGACGGAAGGGAGTCTGCCTGTGGGTGGCTTACTGGCTTTCCTGAGGATAGCTGCAGGAAAAGCGGGACGGCGGGAGCCAGGAGCTGAGGCGGCACGGATGGTGAGTGCTGTTATTTTATTTTAAATTGTTGTAGTGAGCTTCACTGGGAGAGCTTTAGGACAGAGGGGTATAACCACGAACCATTCCCCCGTTCCCCATATCTTTCTGCCCCAAGGTATCGGGTTGCTTAAGAGTGGAGTAAGTGGGTGGAATCATGTGCAGGCCGCAGTCTCTTTCCACCCCTGATCACTGGCACTAAGTAGCTGCACCTGTGGCTGTGGGTTAGGGTGACGGCTGGTTTATTGATACTTAAATGGGATCGGGCAGCAGGTCATAACACGCATGACTGGAGTGGAGCTGCAGGAACGATAAACTCATTATGTTCGGGGTAAGTGCATTTAAACTTTTAATTACATTAAATTAGTCCGAGTATTAGAGAGCGCCACAAAGAAATGAACATTTTCTAAAATAGGTGATCACTTTTATGAACATGCTGAGTTAATTTCACATAGCGCACTGCATTCGTTTTATGCCACAACATAAATCCAATGCAGCACGCTGTGTGAAAGAATCAAATTATTCTGTTGTATTTTTTTTGGGGGGGGGGTCGGATAGGCACTCTGCTCGCCATTGTTTTACAGCACAGTACCTCACTCTGCCTAAGCCTCGTGTTTGTGGTTCACTGCCTGATTGTCTGCTGAAAGCCTGATCCCCTACTGTCACAGCCTGGTCAGGAGAGGTGGGTGAGTTAGACTGAGTGCACCGAGGCCGCCTTTTAGAGAGTGTGTGCCGCACGGCGCTTTAGACCCTAGCAGTGCAATCAGACACCTGTGCCCCCCTCAGCTTCCCAGCACACGTGGATGAGAGGTGATAGTTTATTTTAATCTGGTGGAGGGGGCTGCAGAACAACCTCCGACCAGATCTGATTAAACAGTAATTTGCAAATCGCGCTCCTTGTTACCAGCTGCTTTACTCTACTTTGGACCGTGGATTCTAGGCACTAAATATATTTTCACCTTTGATTCCTTGTTCTCCTAAAAATTACAACACTCATTAAGTATAGTGTGCGGTTGCAACAACGAGGCAGTCATTTCAGCTGCAGTGGGAGGCAAGGAGTCTCCTCTGCTATGAAATCGAACGCAAAGGAACAGCACTGTCTGTTCGTTTGCTTTCAGTTTTAGCAGAGGAGACCCTGCCTCCCACTGCAGCTGAAGCATTCCAGCTCTACCAATTAACCCCCTCCTGGGAAGGTTAACTGTTAGCTCTTTACATTACAAAAGTGCAGGTCCTGTCTTATCTATTTCCCCTCCCTCCCCCCTTCAACCCTCTGTTACTGTGACTTGACTTGCGACGCGGGACAGTAAAATACCAACAAAGGTAAGATCTTAGTGTGGAGTGCGTGCCCCCCTGAGATGGTGTTGCGCCCCCCCTGGGGGGCGCGCCCCACAAATTGAAGAACTCTGCCTTAGAGGGAGAGGGTGTATCGGAGGACTATTTCTCCTCCGATGAGGATAAGGACTCAGGGCATCCCTGGCATCCAGAGTCCCACTCTTCTCAGTCCCGGGTTGGGGACGGGGTCCACTCGGACATGTTTGAGCCTACCCAAATTTACCATCCTAGGTCGGTGGAGTGGACCCTTGACACCAAAGTGGCAGAGTATGTGGTGGGGAAAATCCATCAACCCCTTGAAAGGGAGGTCAGGAATAGGATGAGGGGAGAATGCCCTAGGCCCTCACTGAAGGGGAAGGTGGCACACAAGCCTGAAATTGATGAGAAACTATGTACCTTTTTCTCCAAGTATATGAGGGATCCCAAGAAAGGAATTGATAGGTCTTGGATGTGGTAGAGCCCTTGACCCAAATTATTCAATTGGCGGAGCGTTCAAAAGAGTCGAGACCCCCTTTGTCCACGGATATTGTGGCTGGTTAGGCGCACTACCCTAAACCCTAAAACACTACCCCCTCCACTACCCAAACACCACTGCACTACCCTAAACCCTAAAACACTACCCCAGTACAGCACCCTATACTACCCAAACATAACTGCACTACCCTAAACCTTAAAACACTACCAACAGCACAACTCCCTACACTACCCAAACACCACTGCACTACCCTAAACCCTAAATCTCTCCCCAGCACAACCCCCTTCACTACACAAACACCACTGCACTACCCTAAACCCTAAAACGCTACCCCCAGCACGACCCCTTCACTACATAAACACCACTGCACTGTCTTAAATCCTAAAACACTACCCCAGCATGACCCCCTACACTACACAAACACCACTGCACTACTCTAAACACTAAATCTACCCCCAGCATGACCCCCTACACTACACAAACACAACTGCACTACCCTAAAACCTAAAACACTACCCCAGCACGACCCCCTTCACTACCCAAATACCACTGCACGACCCTAAACCCTAAAACACAACCCCCTACACTACACAAACACTACTGCACTACCCTAAACCCTAAAACAATACCCCCAGTACTACCCCATACACTACACAAACACCACTGCACTACCCTAAACCCTAAAACAGTACCCCAGCACTACCGCCTACACTACCTAAACACCACTGCACTACCCTAAACGCTAAATCTACCCCAGCACAACCCCCTACACTACACAAACAACACTGCACTACCCTAAACCCTAAAACACTACCATCAGCATGACCCCCTACACTACTCAAACACCACTGCACTACCCTAAACTCTAAAACACTACCTCAGCACGACAACCTACACTACCCATACACCACTGCACTACCCTAAACCCTATAACACTACCCCCAGCACGACCCCCTACACTACTGCACTACCCTAAACCCTAAAACACTACCCCAGCATGACCCCCTACAATACCCAAACACCACTGCACTACCCTAAACCCTAAAACACTACCCCAGCACGACCCCCTACTTTACCCAAACATCACTGCACTACCCTAAACCCTAGAAATACAACCCCACCCCATCCCCAATCCCCCTTACCTCTCACTCCTCGTGGTTCCTCTCTCCTCATGGTTCCTGCTTCACTTCGTCTCTGAGGGGCGGTGCACGTCGTTGTGAGGAAACGGAACAGCCTCTGTTTCCTTACAACAACGTGGACTGTCTACATGTTTTTTAGAATGCATGGTCATTTACCATACATACCTTTACAACAAAAATTGTTGTAAAGGCATGCGTGGTAAATGACCATGCGTTCTAAAAAAGATGTGTAGTAATGACTTCGCGATGTGCAACGCATACGTGATAATGCATGCGTTGTCATGGTATCGCAAAGTAAAAAAGTTGTTGTAACGGCTGTTTCCCGATCGAAGCTGGCCCCTGTTCTTCAGTGAGATGTTTATTTGATTAATTAGGAGGAAGGAATGTGTTTTTTTTTACCGAAAAGTGCATTGGGGACGCTAAAATCACCTACTGCCATGCTAGCCTGCCGCTCCATACTGGAACAGTCCACAGGGGACTGCCACGCTGACCAAAGCGCCCGGGACTCCATTTCCCAGAGTCCCCGGGGGCGCCTACTTGCTGCATCATCCTTCTGCACTGGGGGGCACTTTAAATCTCCTGCAGTGCTCCCGCAGCACGGGACGCATGCGGGCGAAGCCCGGGCCAAGGGCGGGCCCGTCCTTGCCCGTCATCGCCTGGAAGAGGCTGGGCTGGGCTACCCCTCTAACCCCTGGATCCTTGGGCTCTATATCTATCTATTTGTTAAATATAAGGTACTGTGAGTTTTATTAGGCCACTTGGTTGGCCCCCTGTCTGTGCAACTATCATCTATTCTCTTTTGTGTTGTGATGGCTCCCCCAAATCCCCCTTTACGTATCCAGGGAAGACGTGCTTGTGCAGTCAAGCGGTCGGGGCCTAAGCCTAATCCACCTTCACCATTAGTGCCCACAGCAATTGACTTAATGCTCCAGAAGGCGATAGGAGTTGTTACATCTGAAATAGAACAGACTGAAAGACATCTTTCAATTATGCCTGATTGCTTTCATCCACTTGCTTTAACTGATCCAACGAACTTTTTAGAACAGAGTGATTGTCAAAGTGTGGCTCCATCTAATATTGAATATATCTCCACACCAAGCATTGAGTCTAGAACTGAGGGTACTACTGTTAAGGGCCGTAAATCTAGGAAAAGAAAACAAGGCAATAATGGGGGCCCTAAAGGGAAAAAAAACAAGGGGAGGGTCCGCTAGAGGTATTGCGAGGTCAACCGATAGTGGAACTCCTCTGACTAATTCTCCCAAGTCCCCGCTTCACCAGATCTATCCCCCCTGGGCCCAAGTTCTAATGGTTGATTTTTTAGCCCAGTGTAGAGTGATCGTGAGGGAAGAGATCGCCCCCATTCTCCAACATCTTCAGAACCATGCACTCATCAAGAATTTACCGCAAGCCTACCCTAACCAGGAGCTCATGGCAAATGCTACAGCTTTCCTACATAACGATGGGCTTTCTATTATACAGGAATCACTCCCCAGTCGGGCACTGCAGCCATCTAAAGTTAGTAAATTGCCTTAAGATCGAGCTCTTCTAAATCTCGAAGTTAGCAGTGTAAATGTCAATGGAGGGATTCCAGCCAGTGGACAAGGGCTCGCCCGGTTATCATCCCAAAGTTCGCAGGAGAACAATCCCAATATTGTGAGGGACCTGCAAATCTGCAATTTACCAACAGGCAGAATTGCAACTGTTACTGACACAAGTGTCGTGCCATCTGCTATAGGGAACGCAGGGGGAGGTGGTTGTGTGACTCAACAATCCTGTCTTCCTATAATCAATCTCCCCCTGAGGCTGTCCCTTATGTAATAATTTTGGCAGGAATACCGGAACTTAAGAAAGGGCATAAAGAATCACAGTTGCTTGGGTGGGCCCTACACATAAGTCCATCTGTGGGGATTGTGTGATTATTAATTTTAGGCACCCAGAAATAATCCAAAGAATAGCATTTAAATCCCCGTCCCATAGGGAACATCCCACGACTATCCGAGCCCTTACCCTAGATATCTTTTACCCATGTTTCCGGAGGGCGGGCGCCCCTCAGTATTCAATTGATTATGAAAGACGGGGTATGAATTCTTATATTGCTTCTTCTAGTTCCCATCAACATTTTCCTCTCTTTAATATCCCTGTATTGGAGGATGTAGAATGACTGGGAAGGCTGAACGCCTCAAATACAGGTAGATATCCTTCAAGCCCTCCTGATCCATCCACCCATCCTGGTCAGATCACTAGTATCCTGGGGACTGGAATTAACTCACATTATAAGGATACTCCAATAAATTTCGATGTAACAAGGTTTGGTGCAACTGAAGGTTTTCATCAGTAATCTTCTGCTTTGCCTTTATGGCCATATAAGGAGAACAAAACTATCAATTCTGTTAGTGAAAATAATATTAGTTCTCCCATTGGTCCAGCTACGACAACAATGGTCTCAATTGATGATGGTGGAGGGCTGTTGGCATTATATAATAGACGTACTATTTTGTCCTGGAATGTGGCAGGGCTTTCTAATAAGATGTTCTGCCCCGACTGGGGACTTTTTATTGACCAGTTTGATGCCTGTTCCAGGAGACTTGGATCAGGGAACATTTCTTTAGGCTGGGCTTTTTGTCAGTTAATAATTTGGCTTCGATTGGCGAGAGGGGTAGACCCTTTGGGGGTTTGTCCATCCTGATTGGTTCGCACTTAGGATGCACAGTGACACAATTAGATACCCCAATCCTATATCTTCAATGTATCAGACTTTCCTTCCTGTCTAAATTTAGTGTGATCCTTATTAACGTCTATTCCCGTCCCACTAGGATGGGAAAAGAATCACCAACATTGGATATTTTAGATAATTTTATATCTGCAGTACCGGGGGAGAGTACTTTGATTGTTGCAGGGGATTTCAACTGCCAATATGAACCTTTGAAGGGCATCATAGAATCTATCACTAGCGAGGAGGATTCGCTTTGGTCCATTCCAGATCTTCAAATACCTTTGGTTAAGGCATGGACACCACTTGCTCTTCAAATGAACTCCATTACTATGGCTCACTCTTTGAGAGCCTGTAATGGTCGTGCCCAATCTGACCTGTAGGGTAATGCCACTTTTAACCGTCCAGGTCAGCTTTCCCGTATAGATTACATCATGGTGGAGGCAAGGACTTGGACTAAGGTAATTGACTTTGTGATCCTTCCACGTCATGATAGTGACCATAATGCTCTGGTACTTGATATAAGCCTTCCTGAGATGGGTTTAAATATGGGGGATAGACTGGATAACCCCTTCTTTCAAACGACAGAAGAAGGCTTAAATGGCCAACGGTGAAAAAGTCCCCAGATAAAATGAGTACCCTCTACCAAGTTGTCCATCGGGCGTTCTTTGAACTAAGTGGTCATATAGACCATTGGCAGGAAGTGTTTTTTAACCAAATATATAATATACACACAGGTCTAGTGACCGCTCTCGCTGAATTATTAAATCCACCAATGGTTAAACCCAGGAAGAATAGGAAGGCCTCTACATGGTTTGATTCCAACTGCAAGAAAGCCAAGGGAGCACTCCTGGAAGCAATTAAATCCCTGAATAGACCATTAATAAAATGCCAGAGGCTAGAATACAAGAAAGTGCTAACCGAGGCCAAACAGAACTGGGAAAATAGCAAATGGGATGCCATAAAAAACGCCCTCGGGAATAGGGACATGAGGGAATTCTGGTCAATAGTACGAACTGGCAGAAGGGATGGACAAAAGGCAGATGATCCAAATATTGCACCGGAGCGATGGTTTGAGCACTTTCAGATGCTGCATGCCCCTCCGGTAGAAGCTAATCCCTTTTATGATTCCTCTGCACAGCTACTGTCTCAGAACTTCGACGAGACGTTAAATTGCTCCCTCGATAATTTTCCCTTAGTTCATACTAATAATGAAAAATCTGATATCAAAGTAACATTGAAGGAGGTTGAACTTGCTGTAAAAAGGCTCCCAGTAGGTAAGGCGCCTGGCATCGACAAAATTCCTGGGGATCCTTATAAGGACCAAACAGAGATATGGGTTCCATATCTCTGTTTATTGTTCAACGCTATACTCCAGGGTTCTAAATTACCTGATACCTGGGTGGGAGCTGAGATTATACCAGTGTTCAAGAAAGGATCCCCACTACTCCCGGCTAACTACCGTCCGATCAGCCTGATCGATGTAAGTCAAAAACTATTTGCACGTATCATTCTCGATCGGCTTCAGATCTGGATGGAGGAACAACTGATCCTGAGCCCCTATCAGGCTGGTTTTAGGGAAATGACATCCACGGTCGACCAGTTACTAAGGCTTTTGTACTGGAAAACATTTTTGTTGACCTTAAAACTGCCTCTGACCCCGTCAAATACTATGGGCAGTATTGGAGGATATGGGGATCCCTGCATATCTTCTTAACATCATTAGGAGACTTCACTCGGATAACTTTGCCCAAGTGGGTAATATGACGTCAGATATTACATCACTGATGACATATGTGTCTTTCTGAAAAATAAATATTTGTAATATATGTATAGCTAAAGATTAATGGAAGAAGACATGGGTAAATAAGTGTCTAAATACAGTGATGTAATATCTGACGTCATCAGCAGAGGATTGCGGTCGCGTGAGTTATAGTTGCCTGCAGTAACTATAAAGGGGGAATTTCATTGGTTTTTTACGAGTGAAATGTCCAGCTAACTATAACATGTGTGAAACCTATGGTTTTTTAAGTGAATTTGCAAGGTTTTTTAAATGCTAATTCGTAACTATAACGTGTGTGAAACCTATGGTTTTTTCAGTGAATATATATATATATATGTATATATATATATATATATATAGGTATGTATGTGTGTGTATAAAAAAGTATATAACATAAACACATATATTTCTCTCTTTAAAACCCACAACCCCTCAAACCCCTACCCCCCTAAACCTTAAAAGTACACATGCCTCACAAAAACCATACCCACCCTAAACCCTAAAATTACCCTTGCCACCCTAAACCCCATACCAATCCTAAACCCTAAAAATGCCCCTGCCACCCAAAAAGCCACACCCACCCTGAACCTTAAAATTACCCTTCCCACCCAAAATCCCATACCCACCCTAAACCGTAAAATTACCCTTGCCACTCAAAAACCCAGACCCACCCTAAACTCTAAAATTACCCTTGCCACCCAGAACCCATACCCACCCTAAAATTACACTTGCCCCCAATAACCCAAACCCACCCTAAACCCTAAAATACTTTTGCCACCCAAAAACCTACACCTACTCTAAACCAGAAAATGACCCTTTTCACCCAAAAACATAAACTCACCATCAACCCTAAAAATACCCTTGCCTCCCAAAAACCCATATCCATCCTAAATCCTAAAATTACCCTTGACAACCAGAAACCTTTACCCATCCTAAACACTAAAAAAACACCTTTCCCTGATATATAGTTATAGTTCGGAAATCAGAATTAAAAAACCTTAGAAATTCACTGAAAAAAAGGTTACAGGGTCGTCATAGTTAGGCTCAGATTTGACTCGTACAAAACCATAGAAATTCAGCAGTTATAGTTACCTGAGCTCACTATAACTTACACCCCCATGCACTGCTTATGACCTCACATATTGCATCACTCATGACATGGTCACTGATGACACAACTGACGACATCATCCAGTGAGTGTAAGTGTTTGTAAAGGTTTCTGAGTCTTAAAAATATATACAAAGGTACTGCGTAACTTAAATTACTGTTCATTTGTACTACTAATGAGTGATACTATTTCTAACATATGTTATCTGAAAGTTTGTGAGAATGTCTGAATCTGTTTGTGCGTGGTTGTATGGGTGTGTGAGTAGGTGTATGGGTGAATAAGTGGGTGTGTGAGTAGCTGTATGGGTGAGGGAGTGCCTGTATGAGTGGCTGCATTAGTGAGTGGGTTTGTGTGTGAGTGGCTGTATGGGCGGGTGAGTTACTGTGTGAGTGGCTATATGGTTGAGTAAGTTGGTGTATGAGTGACTGTATGGGTGAGTGTGTGACTGTTTGAGTGGGTGTATGGGCAAGTGAGTGGGTGTGTGATTGTCTGTATTGCACAGTCAATGTGTGTATGAGTGGCTATATGGGTGAGTGACTAGTTGTGTTAGAAGCTGTCTCAGTGAGCAAGTGGGTGTGTATGTGTTCCATGGGTCTGTGAATGGGTGTGGTTGTGCGAGTGTGTGAAAGGGTGGTTGAGAGATTGTATGGAAGTATTAGTCGGTGTGTGAGTGGTTCTGTGGCTGATGTAATCAGTGATGTCACTGACCATGTCATGAGTGATGTAAGGTGTTTTAATGTCATTTCCTGAGTATACATCTCTGTAACCTTTACTTTTTTTGTAGATTTTAAAGATTTTTTTAATTTTTGTTTAAGTGGCTGTAGGTAATATATATATATCAAGGGACTAGGTCCCAAAACGCGTCGAGTTGCCGATAATCTGCTAAAGAAAAATCCTGCTTTTGAAGTACATGAGAGTCCGTGGTTGCTGTTTTTCATCTGGATGCCTTTGGAGAGTTTCAGCGATTGGATTGGTTTCTTGAGGCTCGCCCCCTCCCCACGGACCGCCGTCGTAAGTGGCAAGGACATGGCGTTCTCCGTTTTTACTGAGACTGGTTGTTGGATATATACATATATATATTCACTGAAAAAACCATAGGTTTCAGGGGTGTTATAGTTAGCTGGACTTTTCACTTGTACAAAACCATTGAAATTCCCCCGTTATAGTTAGTTCAGCTAACTATAACTCGGGCGCCCGCAATGCACTGCTGATGACGTCACATATTACATCACTCATGACATGGTCAGTGACATCACTCATGACATCACTGATGACATCTCAAATGACATCACTGATGACATCACTGATGACATCATCCAGTGAATGTGTGTTTTTCTGAAAATTAAATATGTTTTATATATGTATATATCAAGGTCGATGGAAGAATAAATGGGTATATAAGTGTCTAAATGGATGATTTGTTTTTGAAAAATTGATTGTGTAACTGACTGATTAAGTGTATCATAGTGAATACATGGCTTAGTGAGTAATGTTTAAATATGTAAATATCTGTATCAGTCTCTCACTTTGTGTATAAGTGGCTGCATGGGTTGGTGAGTAGCTACATGGGTGTCTATATAGGTTATTAGTTGGTTTTTTGAGTATCAGTCTGAGTGTCTGCATGGTTCGGTGGGGGGTATTACGTAGTGCATAGGTGCATGAATGAGTGACTCACTGTTTGTATGTGTTGAACACAGCATGTGTGCAGGACTGTATGGGTGGATGAGTGTGTGTATGGGTGTGTTAGTGAGTGAATGACTGTCTCAATAGTGTCTTTATGAGTAACTACATATGTTTTAAACTAGTATATGTGACTATTGGTGTATATATGTGAGTATATGTGAGAGTGAGAGATTGAAAGAGTTCCTGTATGAATAAGTATGTGTTTCTATAAGTGATTGTTTAAAAGACTAAGTATGTGTAAGTTTCCGTAGAAGTAAGTATGGTGGTGTGTGTATAACTGTATATGCAAGTAAATGTATGTTTGATTCTTTATTAGCATGAGTGACTATGTGTGTGAGTAACTCTATGGATGAGTGGCATTGTGTAACAGGATGTATAGGTGTATGAGTACATATGATGAGTGAGTACATGTATGAGTGACTGTATAGGACTGTTGGTGAATGAGTGGATGTGTATGTGGATCTTAGAATTACTGAAGAGGTTGTTGTAACTGGTATTGGTATGTCCATTGTTTTGAAAATTTTAGTCTCTATTTTTGAATGTGTGTATCAAAGGTTATATTAGGGTGAGAGGAGGTCTGCCACTCTATCACAAGGATGATGTCATCAGTGATGTCATCAGTGATGTCATTTGAGATGTCATCAGTGATGTCATGAGTGATGTCACTGACCATGTCATGAGTGATGTAATATGTGACGTCATCAGCAGTGCATTGCGGGCGCCCGAGTTATAGTTAGCTGAACTAACTATAACGGGGGAATTTCAATGGTTTTGTACAAGTGAAAAGTCCAGCTAACTATAACACCCCTGAAACCTATGGTTTTTTCAGTGAATTTCTGAGGTTTTTTAAATGCTAATTCCTAACTATAACGTGCCTGAAACCTATGGTTTTTTCTGTGAATTTCAAAGGTTTTTTAAATGCTAATTTCTAACTATGCCTACAGAGATAGGACATGTGAAGAAAGAAGAAAAAATGCACAGAAAGAAACAAAAGAAGTGCAGAAAGAAGCAACAGAAGTCCTCAAATACGAAGATAAGTGCAGGAAGAAGGATAACGTGCAGAAAGAACAAAAAGAAGAGCAGAAAGAAGCCTTGTTGCAAAATCATCCTGTACCCTCAACTTTTTCAGACGGATACTGGTGGTAACTGAGCCTGACTAACCAGTCCTAGAGCCAGTGCTATGTTAAAAGACACTTAGAATACAGTGAAAACACCTACATACACTAGGGAACATTATGCGTTGGGGTCCCCCTGTGATTAGCATGACCTCCTCTGTAAGCCCCTAGTATATAAGAGGGCATGGGGATTAAAACTACCTCTTAAAACAGGCCACAGGGCGTTTTTGCACACGTTAACTCAGGCCCCGTCCCCTCCCTTCACCACTGTGTAAACACGCCCTGTGTCCATTTTTAGTTGGGAAATTAAGTTCATTTGAATCCTGAGGGTCCCTGGGGTCCAACTTGCCCACTAGGTACCTCCAGTAAGTGCCACAGAGCTGCGTTGCAGAGAGGTGTAAAAAGTGGCACGGCCTGGACCACCTCTCTGCAATGCAGCTCAGTGGCGCTTACTGGAAGCACTTGGTGGGCTAGTTAGCCCCCAGGGGCCCTCAGTATTGAAGGGAAATTATATCCCCAATTTAAAACGTGCCATAGTGCGTGTTTGCACACGTCACCTCAGGCCCCGTCCCCTCCCTTCACCACTGTGTAAACGCGCCCTGTGGCTGTTCTAAGTTGAGAGATTAAGTCCCCTTGAATCCTAAGGGTCCCTAGGGTCAAACTAGACCACTAGGTACCTCCAGTAAGCGCCACAGAGCTGCGTTGCAGAGAGGTGTAAAAAGGGGCTTGGCCTCAGAACACCTGGCTGCAGCGCAGCTCCCTGGCGCATACTGGAGATACCTGTTGGGGGCGCGTTTGCAGAGTGCTGCACGGAGGGGGCATGGCCTCCTGCACGATGCCAGTCTTTTATTTATTTTAGTTTTTTAAGAAGGGGGGCTGTTTGGTTCCCCTTCTTATTCTAATTTATTGGCCCTGATGACCCCATCCCCCAGGGCCAGTCTCCTAATTATATTTTTTTGACCCCAATCCCCAGGGCCGGCCACTGTTTTTTATTATTTTTAAAAAATATATATTTATAGACACACCTAGGACATGCTGGACAAACCGTACGTACCTATCACCATGACGATTTGCGTGATATTCATTAAAAGGCGACTATGCATGCAATGAATCCACGTGGAATGTATTTACACCACTAGACTAGTTAGGTTACACAACACTGCCCTGTGCATATTACACTCCAAGGCGCATATCGCGCTCTCCAATGAATCTGTCATTGCGCACAATGTATTGCATATTATATTTCACGCCCGGTTCATCTTATATCACACTTTTTGGTGCATAGTTTATACCATACACTATATCTAGTTTTCATTTTCAATCGTGCTCTCAGGACTATGTTCTATATAACACTGTGTTCACCTACCCTTTTCACGGGCATTACATTTTGCGATAGGGGGTGGAGGGTCAGGGGGTGTTTCTGCCAAGTGAGCCCGGAGTCACAGTCACAAACGTCCTCTTCTTCCTGAATAAAAGTGAGATTATGCTGCATACTTGTTCATATTTTAAGTAGTTCGCACAGACACACATTTTAAAATCAATAAAGTTCCTAATACCCACCTTCTCTGAACAGTTAGCTTGCTGCCCCATCCACCTTCTCCCTATCCTCTGTTGTGTGAATCCATGGACTAGCCTCCTCCCTCCTGCCATGCATGGTCTGATGTGCTGCCACTGCCCTCAGTATGATGCACCAGTCCACTCCTCCTGCCCTCCATTGCCCAATTCTATGCCCCATCATTGACCTCCTGCTTAAACTCTGTGCTTAGCTTGCTGCCCCTATTCTCCTTCCCCCTGCCCTCCGGTGTCTTTGTGCATGCCCCTGCTCCATCCTTTTTGCCCACCATGTCCCATGGACCTGCCACTCCTATCTACTCTGAGTGTTCTGTTGAGCTTCCACTCCCCTCCCACCTGCCTAGCATTGTCAGATGACTGTAACCTGTCCCTGTCACCTCCACCCTGCCTGTCCACATGCCATGCCCCTATCCTCTTCCTCCTGTCCTACATGGTCCATTGTACTGCCACACCCTTCTGCCCTCCCTGGTCTGTTGTGCTGCAGCTGCTCCTCCTGCCTGCCCCGTGTGGTCTGTTGTGAGGTCCCTTCCCCTGAACTTTCTTGTCTGTGCACAGGTCCTGACCCTCCCTTCTATCCTCCATCGTCCTTTGTGCATGCCCCTCCACCCTCCTTCTTGCCCATCATAGCCATTGTGCTGCCACTAACCCTCCCACTTGCCATGCATGGTCTTCTGTGCTGCCATGGCCCCTCCCACCTTCCCTGTGTGGTCAGTTAGCTGCCCCTGACCCCCTCCCACCTTCCCTCCATGGTCTGTGTGTATGCCATCACAGTCTCACTGTTGCTCTTCATGGTGTGTCTTGCTTCTAGTGCCCATCCTGCCTGACCTCCATGGCTATCTTGCTGCTCCTGCCCTGCCCCCTTGCCCCCAGCCCTACTCCCTCCCTCCTGGCTTGTCTGTTCCATTGTAATGCCCCTGATCCGTCCCTCCTGCCCTTTATGGTCTGTTATGCTGCAGCTTTCTCTCCTGTCTGTCCATTATGGTCAGCTAGCTACCATTGCCTCTTGCACCTCTGTTCTCTGTTGTCCATGTGCATGGTCCTGTCCCCTCCCTCTTGCTTTCTATGGATTGTTGTGCTGCACTCCCGTGTGGTGTATTGTGCTGCTGCAAACCCTGATGCCTGCCCTGCAGGGTCAGTTTGGTGCACCTCTCCATGTCCCTCCTGTCCTCTGTTATCCAAGTCCATGTCCCTATCCCATTTCCTTCCATGATCCAATGTACCATACTTGCGAACATTTTGAACTTGGTAAGAGGGAGATTTTGAAAAAAAACTGGGGTATTGATTTTCCCCTTTGAGTTACATTGAAAAAGAGGATATTGTAGACAGGAGACAGATCAAATAAAGCCCATTTGAGCTTAAAAACATTGGACGTTTCCTGGCTGAATCGGGTCTGTTGGCATGTATGGTTGTACTACCATTGCCTCTTCCTTCTGCCCACAATGGTCTATTACATTGCCACAGGCTTGAAGGAGGGTAGATTTTGTATCACAGGGGGCCCCTGGCCCGTTCTGGCCACACCTGAAGTATGAGACCCTTGTCCTTGCCCTGCCAGCTGCATTTGTAGGCCGTATTAAATTGACCAGCGGGTCCTGTGTTGCTATATAATTATCCTGAGACATCCTTACCACTCAGCCAGTATAAAACCCCTGTGTAGGCCCTTCTGTTCAATATGTAGGCCTCTTTGTTAAATTGACCATAGCTCTGCAATTTTAGTGTATAGCAGTCTGAAGGCAGGTCTGCGAGGCCTTCTGCTCCAAACCAGTAGCCCCCACCCTACCCGAGTGCTCCGTGCTCGGTATCAAAGTTCAACATCCCCCTGAAGCTGTCGACATACAGTAGGCTGCATCCTGGACTGGTACTTGCTTCCTGGGCAGGTTTCCCGCTTTTAAGGAAGTGGCAACCGCAGAGCGTCAAGTTAGGAGAACTGAGGAGATTTTATACATGAATATATTGAATTCCCGTACAATACCCATTATTTTCTGCTTGCTCTATGGAACTTACGATAAGCGATTGGCCTGAGAGACTGACCTTTTCACCCAGTCCATTGTCAGCATTAAGTAGGTAAATGACGAAATGTCTGGTAAAATCTGCAGACGAAGCTTTTGGGTAGCATACGTAGGTAGATGTAGCGTGCAAAGGAGCCCACAAAATGATATAAAAAGGGAGCACCCACAGATATCGACGGACTACCTCGCCGTCTGTATGTAGGTTAACAGGCAGTGCAGGTTTTCTCCAAGAGCTGGGAGCTCTTGTCTTCCTTTGCTTAAAATGTCTTGCTCTGCTTTGCTTGAAGTATCTTATTCTATTTTACCTATATGAAATGTCATGTTATGTTTAACCATTGTTCTCTTTACTTTTGCATTTAAAAGATTTTGTATTGTAATTGCAGGAATGCTTGCTCTAAGAGTAAACGTGAGTGTTCCTAGGTAACATTTTCCTTGGTGTAACTTGTTTCTCATGATGCATTTATAGATGTGTTTTCTCTCTCTCTCTGTCAGTACATTAATTGAGATACAGAGAATATCATGACAGCTGTATGATTATCTGGATTCTGTATTTTGTACTTTATGTCTCTATTCTGCGGTTTCTTTGAAGTTGCATCTTCTCAATAAACTGCCATTGTATTCTGCCTCCAATTCCATGTCTCATATGTCTGTTTTCTTCATTTTTGGAGCAAGCGTTCCTAGGCACCCCGGCTCAAATTAAGGTGCCCCTTTTGTCCCTGACTCACTCTCCTGCTCAGTTCTGTGGTGGCTCCCGGGGATCTGGGGACCGCCCCTAGCTTCCTTGACCCGTAATAGATCTTGCCTCCAACAGCCTCTCTTGCAAGTCCTGTATTGTTGGTTTGTTGCCCCTGCCCCCCTTTCCACTGCCCTCCATAGTCTGTTGTGCTTCCACGGCCCTTCCTGCCTGCTCAGTGTGGTTAAATTGTTGCCTTTGCACCCTCCTACCTGCCTTCAATTTTCAGAGTCCGTGCCCCTGGCCTCTGCCTCTCAACAGTATCCTAATGAACAACTAGATTGCTAACATTCTATATTTATTACAAAAGTGTGGAACGCCTGACATCATCTTGATGTAATCAAAACTGTAATACCTAGAGCATTTCCTTTAGAAATTACATATATGAGAGGGTCTTATTGGCATCAAAATTATGGTTAGTGCTCTAAAAGGCTAAAATAAGGACATATTTTCTGAGTTTTCAAATAGCGACAAAGCACTTTTAAATTATTTGTTATCTTTATGTTTTTTTATCCAGTTGACCACTTGATTAAATGTTGCACTTAGGGGAGATGATGTGGTGTTACTTCCAGAACTGCAGACTTTGCAACTGGGGAACCAGGTTGAAGTTTCTGCTTCAGCTCGACATTCTGTGATTCTGGTCAAATCACTTAGTCTCCCCATGTCTACAACCAAAATGAATGTGTTCTTGTGTGATGTAACCAATGCTCATGTAAAGCACTCCAATACCTGACAAGTCTGCACTATATAACACTGCAAAAACACAAAATAATAAGTGTTTTGCACACTTCTGTCATTGGGCTATATTTGGGCTACATCTGGGTGATTTTGGGCTACATTTGGGCTCTTTTGTCTCCGGTGGCCATCTTGGGAGATTTATTTGTTATGAAGTTTCCTAATTTCCTCATGTACTGCAGTCTCCTCAGTAGGAAATGCTTTCAGTTTTTTACTTTGATTCCATCATGAAGGTATTCAGATATGTCACACATTTGCCATAAATTCTGAATGTTAGCACTCTAGTTGCTCATTAGATCATTGTAGTAAAACTACTGCACCATGGAAGTCTGCTCCTGGTATTAAAAGTGCATGTTTCAGTCTGCATGTCAGAATTTTTTTAATGAAATAGAAGAGGATTTGAGAAGTCACTCAAAATGTGCCCTCATTTTCTTTCTTCAGCATTAATCATAATTTCTATGGCAAAATGAACCTCCTCATTGTGTTCCTTTTTAAATTAAATGTTTTAAGTGTTACCAGTTTATTCCAATCAAGATGGCTTCAGGTGTGCCATACTTTTGTCATAATGAAGACAGTAAGCGCTCTAGTTGTTTTTAAGAACATTCTGGGACATTCTGTCATTGGGCTATACTTGGGCTACATCTGGGTGATATTTGGGCTACATTTGGGCTCTTTTGTCTCTGGTGGCCATCTTGGGAGACTTATTTGTTATGAAGTTTCCTAATTTCCTCATTTACTGCAGTCTCCTCAGTAGGAAATACTTTCAGTTTTTTACTTTGATTCCATCAAGAAGGCATTCAGATGTGTCACACATTTGCCATAAATTCAGAATGTTAGCACTCTTTTTGCTCATTAGATCACTGTAGTAAAGCTACTGCTCACCAGGGAAAACTGCTGCTGGTATTGAAAGTGCATGTTTCCGTCTGCATGTCAGAATTTTTTAATGAAATAGAAGAGGATTTGAGAAGTCACTCAAAATGTGCCCTAATTTTTCTTTCTGCAGCACTAATCATACTTTTTATTGAAAAATGAACCCCCTCATTTTGTTCCTTTTTAAATTAAATGTTTTAAGAGTTACCACTTTAATCCAAGCAAGATGGCTTCAGGTGTGCCATACGTTTATCATAAGTAGGACTGTTAGCGCTCTAGTAGTTCTTTGGAACACTCTGGGAAGCTGCAGTAGAACACAAAGGAATCAACTGACAGTCTCTGCCCTTGTTGGATGTACATGTTTTACTGAGAATGTCAGACTTCATTCTCACATGACTGAGAAAGATAATGTGAATTTACAGAAAATAAGCTCTCAGTTTAGCCTATAGATCACCTTCCAAACCTCTGTGGTAAAAGCATGAGAAAATATTTTTCTCTCAATCATGATATCCCAGCAGAAGGCTTTTTCACATGGTGAAATCACCTTAGAACATACCACAATTCCTAAAATGAGTATGGTACCATCAACAAATGATTTATAATGTAACTAAAGTCTTAAAACCTTCTATTAACTGCAATGCTTTTAAATGAGGTGCTATCATGTATATTGGTCCCAAGATGGCTGCCAACACTTCTTGGATGAAGTGCTGACAGCCAATCAGATCTCAGGATGAGATGTGTGGTTAGGCTCCGCCCACATATATATATGCTTTTAAATGCTATTTTCTCAGGATCTACTGAACAGATTTACACCAAACCTACAAAAGGCACTTCCTTGACCTGAGGACTACCTCTCTGCCAAATTTCAAGTAATTCTGTTCAGCCGTTCGGGCTGTAGCTGTGTCTAAAGGTCCTATGGAAAAATGCATGGGAAAAACGCGTTTTGGGACCCCCCTTTTATCTCAGCCCCCGCTTGACGAATCCCCCCGAGACTTTCAGGGTAGGAGCGGAGCGTAGCGCCCCACCTATTTTGAAAAATTCGCGAGGATTCGTCAACCGGCGCCAAAGTTATTCAAAATAGAATGTTGCGGATTTCCTATGGAAACGTGGTCCTAACTATAACTATCTACTGGCGACCGCCAGTAGATAATATATATATATATATATATATATTACCTACTGGCGGTCGCCAGTAGGTAGTTATAGTTAGGACCTATTTTCCATAGGAAATCCGCAACATTCTATTGCCAATAAGTCTGGCGCCGGTTGACGAATCTTCGCGAAATTTTCCAAACTCCTATCCCGAAAGTTTCGTGGTGATTCGTCAAGTGGGGGCTGAAAAAAAGGGGGGGTCTCAAAACGCGTTTTCCCCATGCAATTTCCAATAGGACCTGTTGACGCAGCTACAGCCCGAACTGCTGAACGGAATTACACCAAATTTGGGAAAGAGGTAGTCCTCAGCTCAGACTCGTGCCTTTTGCATAAATGGTGTAAATCTGTTCAGTAGTTCCTGAGAAAATTAGACTAAAAAAGATAGATATATATATGGCCTCGGAGGATCCGTGCACCCTATGCGGACCCTAAGCGGACCCTCCCCGAACCGAGTGCGCACCTTCCCGATCACGCACCGGATGCTAATTGACTGTGAAGTGTCTGTCTACATTTGAAACCAGGAACTGTTGGGAGCCATTTTGTGCCTCGGTAGAAGCGAGGCTGAAGAAGTAAGGGGAATAAGTGTTTAAAACATATAAAGGGGGCAGGGTAGAAATACTCTGACTCTCTAGTGTTGCTTAGGGGGTCCCATAAGGACCCCCTGGGGCCCCCTTTTTTAAAAAAAACAAAATGCGCGGATCTGGCCGAAAAAAACCCCCCCGAAGCGCGGGCGTCCGCGCTTCGTTAATAATTAGCCCCCGGGTGGGCCAAATCCCGGGGGTAAAATGTTTTGAAATTTATCGAGGGAGGGGGGATGTGTGGCCCCCGTCCTGGAGCCTTCTAGGGCCCTGGGGACCACCACCCCCAAGGGCCGGCGCCTACAGTGTCCTGGTGTGCCCACCCCAGGACACTGTTGTTTGCTATGAGAGGGCGGGAGTCTCTCGCCCTCCCATAGCAAACTTCGCTAGGATTTTGAAAGAGAGAGCAGGGAAACCTGCTCTCTATTTCAAAATCCAAACGATCTTGCTTTTCCACACGGGGAGCTGCATGTCAGCAGCTCCCCATGTGGAAAAGCAATGCTGGCTCCCGAAGGGCGTGGGGAGCCGGCTGGGACCGTGGGGATCCCCCCATGGTCTCCAATGTTTTTTTATAAGCCCCGGGGGATGGGGTCCCCGGGGATATTAAAAATTAGTGATAGGGGCTATTTTTTTTTTTACGGTAAAATTAGGAGTCGCGCATCCTAACGCGCTGGGTGCACGGTTCCTCTCGTGTTGGGTGCGTGGATCCAAGGGAAAAAAACTGGAATTTTTGGGAGATAAACATCAAGCTTAAGTGTTTTGTTCTTGAGTTGCTCTAAAAAGAGGCGTTGTGTTCATTGAGAGTTTTTGGTACTTATGAGTAAGTACCTATACAGAGTCTAAAGTTGTTGAGGAAGACTCTGTTTCCTTCATCAGTAAAGTGTACTCCATCTCTTCTATACATCTCTTGCATATGAAAGCGCAGATTATTATTGTAAATGGACCCCATTCTATAGTCTCGGAGAAAAGCAGAAACAGATTTATTCACATGTTTCCTAGCTTTCCCAATTTGTGGACAAAAATGATTGGACCAGTTCCATTTCTGCCTTTGCCATAAGGTGTCCTTCATAAGCATTTCCAGACCTACCCCAGTCAAAGTGCCTAGGTCATTGCCACCACAGTGCACTATTATGAGGTCAGGGTGTTGGATATGCATAAAGGATTTTAGCAATGGCATCAATTGGTGCCACTTTAACCCTCTCTGTCCAATCCATTTAATGTCTACATTTGGCAAACCTAGGTCTTTGTGAATGCCTTTGTTTTCTGCATACCTTTGGCTCCAGAAAATATAGCTGTGTCCCACAATCCACACTCTGAGCATCTTGAAGGGAAGTCTGGATGCACTCAGATGGTCTCTGTAAATGAAATGGCAGTTTGAAAAGTAAGATTTTTCTAAAATGGTGGCTAAGATGCAGTTTTGAAAAAAGACAAGAAATCATTGGTTTTTGACAACCTTCTACACTGAAAGGTAGGGTGCATGTTTCTGTTTTTTAAACGCATGATTCTTATTCGTTAACAAAAAGTGATTGAAAGGATCATTATATATGATAAGCTGATATGTTGAAAAGTCAAGCACACTTGCTGTTTTGATTAGCAACATTGTGTGCTGAACTTGTGACCTGTGTGCTCAGTGCAGTGTTCTCTGACCTGTTTCTATGGTAACAGGCAGAAGGCAGATTGGGGGAAGGATTGAAATGTATGTCATTTGGAAAGGGTTGAAATATTTAACCAATAGAAATGTGTGTTTGGTTTTGAATTTATGTGGGAAGGAATGTGATTTGATGTTTACATGTATATGTGTGGAAAACGAAAGGGAAACTTTGCCATTCTTTGGTTTTGCTGACAGGTGCACAGTGCAGAGATTCTGTATAAGAAAATCTGGTGTGTGACTGATATACTTCTTAATCTACAAAACAACTTGAAAGGTGAGTTATTTAATTGTGAGGGGATGTATGTGCTGTATTTTGATTTTAATCAGACTAATGTATTTGTCCTGGTAAAGTGCAGGGAGTACTTTTTTTGTCTACAGTGTTATTGACAGTGTGTGTGTATGTAGAAATCATTCTGTGATAAGCATTTGTGTTTTTCATGTGTTTGCAGAAAGATAACTGTGCTGTTTTTATATTTTGGTTCAATTAGAAATCAGTCATTGTTTTTAAACTTGCAAAATGAGTCATGTTTCTACACTAAAAATGTAGTATTTTTAGATTAAGAAATGTCTTTTGGTATAGTGAAAGGGATAGTGTTGTTTGTCTAGAATGACACAGTGAGTCTGTGTGCATTTAGGAATCATTTTGAGAGAAACATTTTGGTACTAATCTGTAGTAGAAGATTCTCTGCAATGTGAGCAGTCACCTTAGATCTTTTAGACTAGTAAATGTATTTTGTACAAGAGATAGTTGGCTGTCTATAATCACACTGTGAGTGTGTGTGCATTTGGGAACCACTGTGAGAGAAGCATTTGGTAACATCATGTATTTGCTGACAGATAACTGTTTTAAAACCTGCCATGTTGTCAGGTTTTAGTAGCATTAGAAGGCAGTCTTTGCTTATGCATTGATAAAATGAGTCAGGCTTTGACACTAAAGTGCAGTACTGAAATATGTAGATTGTGTGCAGTACCCTTACCCCTTCCAGGGTAGTCAATGAGTTTTGGTAAAGTCCTAGGGATAGTGTTGCTTGTCTAGAATCACACTGTGAGTTTGTGTACATTTCGGTAACCATTGTGAGAGAAGCATTTGGTAACATCATGTATTTGCTGACAGATAACTGTTTTAAAACCTGTCTTGTTGTCAGGTTTTAGTAGCATTAGAAGCCAGTCTTTGCTTGTGCATTTATAAAATGAGTCAGGCGTTGACACTAAAGTGAAGTACTTAAATATATAGATTGTGTGCAGTCCCCTTATCCCTTCCATAGTAGAGAATGAGTTTTGGTTAACGCCTAGTGATAGTGTTGCTTATCTAGAATCACACTGTGAGTGTGTGCGTATTTGGGAACCACTGTGAGAGAAGCATTTGGTAACATCATGTATTTGCTGACAGATAACTGTTTTAAAACCTGCCATGTTGTCAAGTTTTAGTAGCATTAGAAGGCAGTCTTTGCTTATGCATTGACAAAATGAGTTAGGCGTTGACACTAAAGTGCAGTACTGAAATATGTAGATTGTGTACAGTCCCCTTACCCCTTGCACAGTCGTGAATGAGTTTTGGTAAACTCCTAGGGATAGTGTTGCTTGTCTAGAATCACACTGTGAGTCTGTGTGCATTTGGGAACCACTGTGAGAGAAGCATTTGGTAAAATTATGTATTTGCTGACAGAAAATTGTTTTAAAACCTGTCATGTTGTCAAGTTTTAGTAGCATTAGAAGCCAGTCTTTGGTTGTGCATTAATTTAAATGAGTCAGGCTTTGACAGTAAAGTGCAGTACTTAAATATGTAGATTGTGTGCAGTCCCCTTACCCCTTCCAGACTAGTGAATGAGTTTTGGTAAACTCCTAGGATAGTGTTGCTTGTCTACAATCACACTGTGAGTCTGTGTTCCTTCCGGGTAAGGATTGTGAGAGAAGCATTTGGTAACATCGTGCATTTGCTGACAGATAACTGTTTTAAAACCTGTGAAGTTTTAGTAGCATTAGAAGACTGTCTTTGCTTATAATAATAATCCACATTTGTAAAGCGCGAACAATCACCCGTAAGGGTCTCTAGGCGCTGGGGGCCGTCGGGAAGATTAAGCAAGCTATTGCCCAGAGTCACATGGTGCTGGACTAATCTGCCTCTGGTGCTGGGGATCGGACCGTGATCCCCAGTCGCTCTGGCTGCGGCACCACGATGAGTCAGGGTTTGACACTAAAGTGCAGTACTGAAATATGTAGATTATGTGCAGTCCCCTTACCCCTTGCACAGTAGGGAATGAGTTTTAGTAAACTCCTAGGGATAATGTTGCTTGTCTAGAATCACACTGTGAGTCTGTGTGCATTTGGGAACCACTGTGAGACAAGCATTTGGTAAAATTATGTATTTGTTGACAGACAATTGTTTTTAAACCTGTCATGTTGTCAAGTTTTAATAGCATTAGAAGCCAGTCATTGCTTATGCATTGATAAAATAAGTCAGGCTTTGACACTAAAGTGCAGTACTTAAATATGTAGATTGTGTGCAGTACTCTTACCCCTTCTACACTAGTGAATGTGTTTTGGTAAACTCCTAGGATAGTGTTGCTTGCCTAAAATCACACTGTGAGTCTGTGTGCATTTGGGAACAACTGTGAGACAAGCATTTGGTAAAATTATGTATTTGTTGACAGACAACTGTCTTAAAACCTGTCATGTTGTCAAGTTTTACTAGCACTAGAAGCCAGTCTTTGCTTATGCATTGATAAAATGAGTTAGGCTTTGACACTAAAGTGCAGTACTTAAATATGTAGATTGTGTGCAGTCCCCTTACCCCTTCCACAGTAGTGAATGAGTTTTGGTAAACTCCTAGGGATAGTATTGCTCGTCTAGAATCACAATGTGAGTCTGTGTGCATTTGGGAACCACTGTGAGAGAAGCATTTGGGTACTTCATATGTTTGAATACGCACAACTGCTTAAAAACTTTCCTGTTCTCAAGTTTTGTTAGAATTAGAAGGCAGTCATTGCTTATGTTTTCACCCAGGAACTGTCCTTGCAATACTGTACACATTCAGTTAATATTCAAGTAGTAACAGAGTGAGGCAGGCCTTAGCACATGCATTGCTTCAAATGCTTATCCACTATGCATGCAGTCCTCTAACCATCTACACAGTTCTCTTTCACACCTTTAATTCCACAGTCAGTATCCATACACTTCAAGCAAACACCCTGTCACTCCCCATGTACTCCTCTAGTGAATCATTCAGCAGCATATACTAAACTATTCACTTTGCCAAAACCCAAACACTTATAAATTCACTCAGGCACTCTCTTTGCAGTACTCTTTTCATTCAGTCAGTATCCAAGTACTCATGCAGCGAGCCAGGACTTACAACATGGACTGCTTCAAACCCCTATCCAGTATGCATACAGGCCTCTAGTCACCTACACACTTGTCTTTCACGTCTTTAATTAACTAGTCAGTATCTATATACTTCAATAAACATCCTGTCACTCATCTTGCACTCATCCAGTGACTGATCCAGTACCATGTACTAATCTTTTTACTGCGCCAAAACTGAAAAACTTAAAAGTTTTACCCAGGCACTCTCCTAGCAGTAGTCTAATGATTCAGTCAGTTTCCAGGTACTAATGTAGCGAACCATGCATTACCACATAGAGGGCTACAAATGTCTATGCAGTATGCATGCAGTCTTCTAACACACTATAAACTTGTCTTTAACAGCTTCAATTCCCCAGTCAGTATCCATGTACTTTCAACAAACATCCTGTCACTCCCCTTGCAGTGTTCCAGTAACTTATTCAGCACCATGTAGTAATGCTTTCACTGCGCCAAAACTGAAACACTTGTAAATTCATCCAGGTACGCTTCTTGCAATAGTCTAATCATTCCATCAGTACCTAAGTACTAATGGAGTGAGGCAGGCCTTAGCACATGGATTGATTCAAACGTGTTTCCAGTATGCATGGAGGCCTGTAACTACCAACACAATTGCCTTTCAGACCTTCAATTTCTCTGTCAGTATCTATAAACTCCAATAAACACTCTGTCACTTTAATTGCACACCTCCACTGACTCATTTGGCAGTAAGTACTAACCTATTCACTGCACTAGAATCCAAAATCTTAAAAAGATTCACAGAGTCACTATTTTTTGTAGTACTCTAATCATTCAGTCAGTAGTCAGGTAGTTTTGCAGTGATCCAAGTGTTACTCTATGGACTGTTTCAAATGTCTATCCATTATGGATGTAGGTCTCTAGCCACCTACATACTTGTCTTTCACACCTTCAATATCCCAGACAGTATTCATACAGTTCCCGCAAATACTCTGTCACTCTCCTTATACTTCTCCAGTGACGCATTTAGCACCATGTACTAATCCATTCACTGCACCGAAAGGCAACCACGTATACATTCACCCAGGCAGTCTCCTTGCAGTGCTTTAATCATTCAGTCAGTACCCAAGTACTCATGCAGTGAGCCAGGCCTTAGCACATGAATTGCTTCAAACGCCTATCCAGTATGCATGCAGTCTTCTAACCACCTACACACTTGTCTTTCACACCTTCAATTCCCCACTCAGTATACATACACTGCAGCAAACACCCTATCACTCCCGTTGTACTCCTCCAGTGACCCATTCAGCACCATGTACTAATCCATTCACTGCGCCAAAAGTCAACGATTTATAAATTCCCCCAGGCTCTCTCCTTGCAGTACTCTAATCATTCAGTCAGTACCCAAGTACTCATGCAGTGAGCCAGGCCTTAACACATGAATTGCTTCAAACGACTATCCACTATGCATGCAGTACTGTAACCACCTACACACTTGTGTTTCACACCTTCAATTCCCTAGTCAGTATTCATACACTTCTAGCAAACACCCTGTCACTCCCCTTGCAGTCCTCTAATCCATTCACTGTGCCAAAACCCGAACACTTATAAATTCACCCAGGCACTCTCCTTGCAGTACTCTAATCATTTAATCAGTATCCAAGTAGTATTGGAGTGAGACAGGCCTTAACATAAGGATGGATTGAAACATGTGTCCACTATGCATGTAGGTCTCTAATCACCTACACACTTGTCTTTCACACCATCAATATCCATGTCAGTATTCATACACTTCTAGGAAACACCCTGTCACTCACCCAGTGTGTCTCCTTATAGTATTGTAATCATTCAGTCAGTTAGCATGTACTCTTTTAGTGAGGTAGGCTTTAGGGCATGAACTGCTTCAAAGCAGTATGCACTATGTATGTAGTGTTTTAACCATCGTCACACTTGTGCTTCAGGGCTATAGTTTCTAAGTCAGTTTTTATATAAAATGTGTTTCTACAGTAATAGAATAGTATAAATTTGAAAGTTATTAATATACTTTTATTTGTGATTCTTTTTTACAGATACTGTTTTTCAACGTTAAAATAGAGAAATCATGCCAGAAAAAAAAAGAAAAAGAACAGAGACAGGAGAATTACTTGAAGAAACATCAACCACAAGTATTGAATGTACAAAATAATGTGGCTAAAAAGAAAAAATCTTCTGGTAATATCACAAAGCAATTTATTAAAAATGTTTGTAGGAGCAAACAGAATGTACAGAATGCTGAAACCACTGAGAATGTTACAACTAGAAAAAAAATTAAAAATAACAGGAAAAGCAAAAAACAAATGTTCAGTCAAAGGAGACAAAGTATGCTAAAAGAAGGCAAAATCAGTATAAGGAATTACGCAAAAAATTTATTTACAAGAGAGTAGTTCATAATTTGCTGAAAGATGTGAAGAAATATAAAAAGAGAGCTCTATTTTATAAAAAGAAGAAGCATATTGAAAACATTGTTGAAAAGGCTTTTGAAGTAAAAAGGAAACTATTCATTTTAGTATTAAATAGAATTCGATCACTAGATAAACCAATCAATTTAATGAAGGCCAAAAGTAGGAGGAAAAGAGTAATTAATAGAAAAAAAAGTTGTGATGTGTTTTTGGGAGAATGGAAACACAGTTCCAGTTCAGAGCCTTTCTTTAATGAAGAGAGGTATTTACAGAGCAACAACTTACTGTTTGCAGTTGACACCAGTGGTAGAGGTTATGAAGTTAGAGATGGTTGTCCAATTGAGAAAGAGAAAATGGTTGAAAGAAATGCAGAAGAAGTGATAGCTGATGAAGTTCTAGGGAGACGTCCTAAACACCCTGTGTATACATGGGATTGCAGTAGTATTTGTAGTGTACGACAGGAATCTATTGATAAATTATGTAGTTTTTTACGAGCATATAGTAAAAAAAGTGTTAAACAAAAGATTAAGGTGTTGCAAGGACTAGACCCTTGCAGAGTGAGAAAAAATACTGGTTTGCAAGGTCATTCTCTGGCTTGTCTTTCTAGCAACGTTTGTGAAAGTGTTTTTCACTTTTCAGGATGCTGGCAGTACATCATACTCTAATGCGGAAGTTAGTGAGAAGATTGTATTATGCGAAAAGTCCAGCACTAAAGTTAAATGAGTTGAACAGTGCTCTTTTGCGTGGCTCAGTATCAGATGTGAAGAAGGTTTGTGATGATATTGAGTTTTGTTACTTTGGTCCTCAGCAAGAGAGTGCAGAAACTGACACATTAGTAGAACAAAATGTTGAAGACAATGTAGAACCCGTGATTACAAAAAATTTTGAGGGTGAAATCTCAAAGTTTAAGGTAATTTCAGGTGAAAGACCAAATGTTTCTTGTATTTTTTGTCGGTGAAATCACTATAAAAATCAGACTAGGGGTGTCAATCTGTATTTAAAAAGTGAAATAGAAGATAATGATAAGTGGATGGAATTTGCAACTTATTTGTTGGTAGAGAATTGTTTTGATTTGGGATCTGAGCAGCGTATTTGCAAATATTGTTATAACAAATTAGATGAGAATAAAATACCTTCTAGAGCTGTTCATAATAATCTAGAGTTGGTTGCTATTCCTCCAGAGCTGATAGATTTAAATACGTATGAGTCTATTCCCATTCAATGTGTTCACCCGTTTCAGGCTGTTGTTCGTATGGAGCCTAAAACAGGCATATTACCTCCATCAGAGTTGCAAAGAGGATTGAAAGGAAGAGTTGTGTATTTACCGTTAGATTTAAGGAAAAATATTTAAACTATTGGTGTAGACCATGCAGAAAATGAGCCACTAGTCATTCTAGTTAATGGTGTTCCTACTAAGAATAAGAAAATCTGGCAAGAGTTAGTGGATGTTAGAAAAGTGGAAAAGGCATCATTGTATCTGTTAAAAAATAATGAGTACTATAGAAATGTGTTTGTAGGAGAAGAAGAAATAGATTTAGTAGAAGATACTGAAACATTAAGTGGACAAATTGAAAAAGTTGACATGTCCAGATGTGAAGAAATCTCTGAACATTACAGTGTACATCCACTTAATTCCAAAGAGGTGATGGGGAATACGATTGAGTTGTTCCAAATGAAAAAAGCAACAGGAAGTCCAATGAGTGTATGGGAAGAGAGTTTGGAAGCTCGTTGTTTCCCGCAGTTGTTTCCAACAGGAAAAGGTGGACGATATGATGAACGTCCTGTGCAGATTCCTGCATCTGAATATCGGACAACAAGATTATATGCAGAAGATCCAAGATTTCGACAATGTATCCCTTATATGTTTCATCTTCTGTTTGAAAGTGACTTGTCTGGACTTTCATATGCAGTAAATCACATTTTAAAAACTGGAATGCATCTCCAAAATGTAACTGCAAAGGATTTTATGGATAAAGTGCATCAGAGAGATGATCATTTACATTTAGAATCTCAGTTGATTAATCTGATGGCATGTCAGCGTGGGACTAATGAAGATTGGTACCGTCGTCATGGAGAACTGAAATGTATGCTACGTATCTTGGGAACTCCTACATGGTTTGTTACACTAAGCTGTGCTGAGTATGCGATGATTTACTTGAATTTCTTCGAGAAGCAAATTCCAATATAAAAAATATTGAATACAAGACACCCGGAGAATTGTGCTCATTGGATCCTGTTACTGTATGCAAATATTTCAATCATGGATTTGAAGCTATGATGTCTTTCATCTGCAATAAAAAGAATCCTCCTCTTGGAGAAGTTGTGGATTTCTTTTGTAGAAAGGAGTATCAAGCAAGAGGTGCTCCTCATATACATATGTTGTTATGGATCAAGGACACCCCCAAATTTGGAACAGATTCAGATGAAATTGTTTTGTCTTTCATTGAAGATTATGCCACATGTGCTGTACCCAATAGCAAAGAACATAAAAACTTAAAACAACAAGTCTTACGATTCCAAAGCCATCAATGTGGAAAATACTGTCGACGAAAGTACAAGTCAAAGGATAAGTTCTATACCAAATGTCGTTTTGGATTTCCACGTCCTGAATTATCCAAAGGAAGAGTGAACAGTTTTATGTCAGCTATGCGACATACCATCACAAGCAAGTCTCCGAAAAATACCTACAACTTAAAAAGAAATGAAGAATCAAAATACATAAATGACTACAATCCAGTTATTTTATCCATGTGTTATTCAGTATGTTGCGGACAATTCCATTGCTGTTGCATGATATGTAACGTCGTACATTACTAAATCAGAAAAGACGGAATTGAAAGAAATGTGGGAAGAGATTTCTCACGAGAAGACTCTAAGTAAAAAATTATACAGTTTCAGCTTGAAGATGTTATCGCATCGTGAAATTGTAGCATACAAATGTTCAGATCGGTTATCATCTGCAAGTCTATATTCCAAAAGTAGAAGAATCATTTGTGTGAGTCTAGGTCTTGCAGGAATGCGAAATCGGGTACTGAAATCTGTTCAAGAAGTTGAATATTTAGCAGAAAAAGAACCAGAAAGTACAGATATTTTGAAAACGAACCTGTTGGACACATATTACCCAAACAGAAGTCATCATCTTAAGAACATGTGTCTCTATGAAGTGCTGCAAAACTACACTTTTAAACAGAATACTACAGAGAACATGATGGAAAATATGCAGTGATTGGTTCTGAAGGATGTCTGGTGAAACAAAGGAAAGGAAATGTAATTAATCACAGGAAACTGAGTTGCGACACTGCTGATAAAAGGGAATTTTACTATTTAGCCCTTTTGCAAATGTTTAAACCATGGCGTTCAGAACTGGAATTACTTGGAGATTTTCAGAGCTATGAAGATTCATTTAATGCTTGTAAAGATAGCATACAATGCAGTGCTTTTGCAAATTATGTAAAAATGTTGAATGATGAAATTGATCAAGAAGCTACAATTGCAGCTGAGATTGCTAGAGATAGTTCTCAAGACAGTCAAAGTTCTGCTGCACTGAGTCAAGATCCACTTGAACAACCAATTGTTGAAAATGAAGCAGCAACTGCCATGAATGAGGTGGAAACAGCAATGTATCAAGCTCAAGAAGATGTAATACAGTTAGGAAACTTGGAAGAACAACTAAATGTTGAACAGAAACAAATATATCATCAAGTGAAAGAGCAGATTGACCATGGATTACTTCATGAAAAGAAAGGGTGCTCATGTACATCATTTCAACCTACCCGAAGGTATGTGAGTGGTCAAGCTGAAACAGGAAAAAGTTTCTTAATTAAAGTAATTACAAGTTATCTGCAAAAAACAACTGAGTCGCATTTGTCTTGTGTTGTCACTGCTCCAACTGGGTTGGCAGCACATAACATTAAAGGAATTACTTTACATCGTTTACTAATGCTACCAGTAGAGCATGAGAACAAATTGGAATACCACAAGCTATCTGGAGAAGCTTGTTTTGAAGTTTCAAGAGTTTTGAAGAAAATGAAACTTCTCATTATTGATGAGGTGAGCATGGTCTCAAACTTGATGCTTGCCTTTGTGCATTTAAGAATGCAGCAAATTCTTAAAACAGAGTATGACGTGTTATTTGGAGGAATACACGTCATAGTTATGGAGATCTATTGCAACTGACTCCGGTAAAAGGACAACCGGTATTTAAAACACTTGCACATGAAGATACCAGAAAGTCTCTTGGTAGTGTTGGTAATGTGAACATTTGGACTAATTTTGAATACAAAGAACTGACAACAAATATGCGACAGGCAAATGATGCTGAATATGGAAGTATTCTTCAGGATATAAGAATTGTAATTCTTACAAAACATGGCAAACAAGCTTTGGAAAGTCGATTACTTTGCAATGTCTTTCCAAATGAAAATGTGGTTCCTGCAAAAGTGTACATGAAAATTGCTGAAAATAAATCAGTGATATGTTTAATGCCAACACTGCGCGAGTGTTCCATATTCAACGAAGACCTATTGAAACTGTAAAATGAAGAAATTATCAAAATGGAAGCCATCGATAAAGTAAAGCATGAAGGAATCACTATTATTTTGACGGGAAAGTTGAAAACAAAACTGGATTCTTTAGAAAAAAAAATATCTAAAACAGCTGGTTTAGAAAAGACACTGTATGCGTGTGTAAACTGTCGGGTAATTTTAAGGCGTAATTTGGATGTAGAAAAAGGGTTAGTTAATGGCGCAATGGGTAAAGTGGTAGATTTTGTTAATTATCAGAAAAAAGAAGGAATTGAATTTTTTAAAATTAAATTTGATCAGATTGAAGATGTTAAAGAAATTGGTCATTGTTCATTTCGTTTTTTGCTTGTTAAAGATTTACATGTCCGTAGGAAACAATTCCCATTTTTTCTGGCAAATGCAGTGACTATTCATAAATCTCAAGGATTAAGTGAAGACAGTGCATTGGTGAACATTGGATCTACTGTATTTAAAGAGGGTATGGCATATGTTGCTTTGTCGCGAGTCAGAACATTATCTGGTTTGTTTTTGATTGATTTTGATGAGACAAACGTTACTGCAGATGCAAACTGTGTAAAAGAATATAATAGGTTAAGAAGGGTGTATGCTCCAAATTTTGGTCAATATCCTGTATTTGAAAAGCGTGTGATTGGTCGAAAAAGAAGGATTGAGAATATCTGTTCTGAAGGTGTTGAGAAGGGAATAGAACAAGATAATGTTATGATTGCAAGTAAAAAGAAATTGGACACTGTTGAAGAGGTTGTTGGTTATCAGTTTGAAAATAGTTCAGGTGTCAACTGCTATGCTAATGTAGTGGTCAATGTTGTTTTTTTATCTTGAAGGTTTGCAAGAACAAATTATGCAGAAGCGGCAACAAAGATTTTGTTCTCTGTTGCATTCTGTTTTTGAAAAATTGACAACAGCTACAAGTAAAATACAATCTGTTTCAGATGTTCGTAATCTTTTGGATGTGTGTTCTGGTTCCACACAATGTACACAAAATATCCAACAAGATGCTCAGGAATTTTTAATGTATTAGCTTACCATTTTTGAAAATGAAGGTGTAGAAATAGAAAATATTTTTGGCCTTTCTTACAAATGGGAACATCATTGTGAAAATTGCATGTATACATGTTCCACTAATGTAGACACTGCAAGATTAATGTATTTAACATTACCAGACTGTAAATCAGTTTCTTTTAATAAATTAGTTAAAGGTGCAAATCAAAACATGGAGTGTAGCCAATGTAAATCAGAAATGTTATCCGCATAATCTTTAACAAAATATGGACAATATATAATTTTAATGATGCAACGTTGTACAGCTGATGGAAGAAAATTGGATACTTTAATAAAGCAGTTTGTAGCAACACATGTATCAATATCAGGAAGGACTTTTGTAGCAATTGCAATAATTTTCCATGATGGTCCTTCCACCACATCTGGACATTACACTGCCTATCTAAAATGTGACAAAGGCTGGACACTTTGTAATGATTCCCAGTTGTTTTTCAAACAACGTTTGCCTAGGGAATTACCAAATTCCTACCTATTATTTTTAAAGTCAAAGTTTTAGGAAGATAATTCACTCTCTGAGAAATTTATTATTATCATTTAATAGGACTACCATTGGACAATTTACATAAAAAGGAGTGCAAAAATACCATTTGGCCTCAAGGAAAGGTATATGTTTGAATTATGGACTTTTTTGTGCTCATTGACTCAGTGAATATTTTTAAGCGACAACATTTACAGTTTTTATAAGTTAAACTTATAAAAATTTTGTTAGCCATAAGCATTTTATATATGTGTAATTTGTATCTTGTGGTATTTTACTGAGTATAGCATGTTGGGTTTTTTGAAACAATCTTTTTGATCGTTTTTTTTGCCCGCTGTTAAGTGATGAGTACGATTGAAATCACTATTTCTAGTGAAATTCAATATATTCTGAGAACAGCAAAAAAGGCAAACAAATTACTTTGTTGAAATCATGCTGTGTTGTAAAAAATGTATTATTACATGTTATAACTATTTTTTCTTTTCTTTACAGATCCTAATTCTAAAATAAGCAGTTGACATCAATTTTTATTGTATAAAATATCTGAAAAAAATGTATACCATTTTTAATTTCTATTACTGTGAAGGTAAGTTTAAGTAAATATAAATATGCAGAATGGGCAGATCTGGAAGAACCTACAAAGATTGAACAACTTTTTAAAAACACTCTGTTTATACCGATGTAGTTTTGAAATCTCTCTATTACCGGATATTATGTGACCTGCAAAAAAACAGATTTGAGTGGTTCATAATATTTCCCATTGTACCTGTCGGAGGACCGCGATCATTTCAATCATTCTTGTTTGAGCATCTTTGCAGACAAAACTCAGTGCTTACCTTCTATCATTTGGAAGCAATTTTAAAACAAAAATATGTCACTTTTTGTAACATAGTTATTGCGCAAGACACTCTTTCATATTTACAAAGAGAGGAAAAGGCGCTCTGTGTACTTTTTCTACACCATGTAAATACAACCTCATCATACACACCACTTTGCGTTGAAAGGTTGTTCTATAAGTGTTGTTGTGCATGATTGCACTGAATACTCATAGAACAAGACACATCTCCAGATTTATCAGAAATCATAAATCTCGATATGTGTGTGAATGCTGCACCATTCTCTAATTGGTGTACGAAAGCACAACAAGGAGAATTGTTTTTTTTCTCCTCATTTTTAAATCTTCAATGCATGCTAAAATGTTCAGCATACATTGAAAGAGAAAAGTGCGTTTATTGATTGTTTTTGTGCATGAAGGTGTGTCTTTCTGCACAAAAACAAACAGCACATAAGACAGATATCCTTCCACTATGGTGCAAGGGTGCCTGTGTCACCACATGGCTGCAATTTAACCACTTCCGTGCTCAGGACGGCTCCCGGCCGTCATGAGTCACAGTAGTCGTATGCTCATGACGGCCGGGAGCAGTCCGACCGTTGCCGCTCCGCCCACGTGCATCTAATTCCCCGCCTGTGCGGGCAAATTAATCTGTGGGCGGAGTTCGGACAGCTCCCAGCCGTCATGAGCACACGCCCACTGTGATTCATGACGGCCGGGAGCCATCCTGAGTACCTGGGTGCCACGCCCAGCCCCGCCCCCCCTCGCATCGTGGCAGAATTTGCCGCACGTGGAAGGGGTTAAGCAGCTGTGCAGAGAGAAGCATAGATGGGCAACATATTTATGTACATATGTTGCATCCCTGTGCTTCGGAAGTACTACAGCACACTGCAGTTAAAGAGGTTACTGTGTGATGCTGCAGCACTTTCTCATAGTTCTGCACTATTACATTCACCACATGCTATTAATGCATTCATTCAGTCAATTAAGTTCTACACATACATTCATCTAAACTTTCACACACCAACAAACAAGTATATATCTCTTTTTTTAAACCAGGAAAGTTAGTTCTTAGAAGAACTTTTTTTTCTTCTTTTTTCTTTTATATTTTTTTTTTTTTTTTTTTAACAATTTTTAAATTTTGGGGGATTTTCTTTTTTAAAAAAAAGGAAAAAAATAGAACTGGAGGAACAAAACAATGAACTTCAGGAAAAAAAATAAGAAAAAAAACTAGCAATGGTGACTTTCTTGCTTGCGGCAGATCAGATCGATAGACTGCTCCCCGTAGCATAAAGTTGCATTGCATTTTGTGCAGAGCACTTTCAAAAATTGGAATTGCGGACGGATGTCCAAATTTTGTGCAGAAGGATGTACTCTTGAAGTGCTTGGCTGTGATGAATCCGTAGGAGCAGGAGCGACTCTCATCCTTCTGCATTCCTCCCGAGCAAGATTTACTGGATGAAGGGTCCTCAGATGCTTCATCATGCTCGCCATTCCGCATGAATATTTCTTGTTTGGATCCCCACGAGACAGCACTCTCTGGCAGATCTTGCAAGTGACCAAGGTGGCATTGGTCTTTGTTTGCCCCTCTGGATATGTGAAAAATTTCCACACCACAGATGAAAAACGTGGTGGGCATGGTGGCTCTTCCAAAAATTCATCCTCAGATGAATGAGGAGATACAGGAGATGCCTGCTGCCCTGAAGCCATTGTTTTGTTAGACAAAAAGTTAGAGCTAAGTGTAAACTTAGTCCAAAAAAGCTTCTTCTCTGCAAAGAGATGCTCCTCCAAAGAAGGTCAAAGAAGAATGATTGAAATGGGTGGAGTCTTTCAATAGTTAGAACAGGAAGTGTAATTAACCAATCAAATCTCTTTTTTTCAGGGCACATGGGATCCGCGCACCGTGCGCTTACGCAGCACGCACCCAGCGAGCATCCGCGAAATTGAATTTAAAAAGAATATAGGATTAAATGTAAAAATATATTACTTTTTTGAGTTTTTTAGAGTTTGTATTCAATTAATATTCACATAAAATACATATATATATTTTTTTTTAACTGTTAAATATTTCGCGGGATTCGTGCACCCACCGCGTCTTGCACGCACATGACGCATTGTGGAAGCGTGAAAGCATCGCGTAACGTGCATCGTACGTGTCTTAGGAAGCTTGTTTCCGGTCCAGGGAAGACATGGCTTGGCAGTTCGGGCTGGACTGTTCCCATGAGGCACAGGGTCAGACTGATTTGCATATGGCCATGTCTGAACTGGGGTGGCAGAGTGGGCTAAAGAACGGTGATGGATTAAACCCAGATCAGTTGACTGGGGGTGAGTGCTTGCAATGTTCAACACTCCGCCCATCATTTCCTTTGGTTTTTGCTTTGTTCGCCATAAGTTGGCAGGGTATGCTCAGACGTAAGTCCCTTGCTCACTTTGCCACTGGATTCAAGCAAGCCTGGCTGAAGACGGCTGAAATGCCAGAAACCGGTCCTAGGAAGCTTGTTTCCGGTCCAGGGAAGTCATGGCTTGGCAGTTCGGGCTGGACTGTTCCCATGAGGTACCGGGTCAGACTGATTTGCATATGGCCATGTCTGAACTGGGGTGGCAGAGTGGGCTAAAGAACGGTGATGGATTAAACCCAGATCAGTTGACTGGGGGTGAGTGCTTGCAATGTTCAACACTCCGCCCATCATTTCCTTTGGTTTTTGCTTTGTTCGCCATAAGTTGGCAGGGTATGCTCAGACGTAAGTCCCTTGCTCACTTTGCCACTGGATTCAAGCAAGCCTGGCTGAAGACGGCTGAAATGCCAGAAACCGGTCCTAGGAAGCTTGTTTCCGGTCCAGGGAAGTCATGGCTTGGCAGTTCGGGCTGGACTGTTCCCATGAGGCACCGGGTCAGACTGATTTGCATATGGCCATGTCTGAACTGGGGTGGCAGAGTGGGCTAAAGAACGGTGATGGATTAAACCCAGATCAGTTGACTGGGGGTGAGTGCTTGCAATGTTCAACACTCCGTCCATCATTTCCTTTGGTTTTTGCTTTGTTCGCCATAAGTTGGCAGGGTATGCTCAGACGTAAGTCCCTTGCTCACTTTGCCACTGGATTCAAGCAAGCCTGGCTGAAGACGGCTGAAATGCCAGAAACCGGTCCTAGGAAGCTTGTTTCCGGTCCAGGGAAGTCATGGCTTGGCAGTTCGGGCTGGACTGTTCCCATGAGGTACCGGGTCAGACTGATTTGCATATGGCCATGTCTGAACTGGGGTGGCAGAGTGGGCTAAAGAACGGTGATGGATTAAACCCAGATCAGTTGACTGGGGGTGAGTGCTTGCAATGTTCAACACTCCGCCCATCATTTCCCTTGGTTTTTGCTTTGTTCGCCATAAGTTGGCAGGGTATGCTCAGACGTAAGTCCCTTGCTCACTTTGCCACTGGATTCAAGCAAGCCTGGCTGAAGACGGCTGAAATGCCAGAAACCGGTCCTAGGAAGCTTGTTTCCGGTCCAGGGAAGTCATGGCTTGGCAGTTCGGGCTGGACTGTTCCCATGAGGTACCGGGTCAGACTGATTTGCATATGGCCATGTCTGAACTGGGGTGGCAGAGTGGGCTAAAGAACGGTGATGGATTAAACCCAGATCAGTTGACTGGGGGTGAGTGCTTGCAATGTTCAACACTCCGCCCATCATTTCCTTTGGTTTTTGCTTTGTTCGCCATAAGTTGGCAGGGTATGCTCAGACGTAAGTCCCTTGCTCACTTTGCCACTGGATTCAAGCAAGCCTGGCTGAAGACGGCTGAAATGCCAGAAACCGGTCCTAGGAAGCTTGTTTCCGGTCCAGGGAAGTCATGGCTTGGCAGTTCGGGCTGGACTGTTCCCATGAGGCACCGGGTCAGACTGATTTGCATATGGCCATGTCTGAACTGGGGTGGCAGAGTGGGCTAAAGAACGGTGATGGATTAAACCCAGATCAGTTGACTGGGGGTGAGTGCTTGCAATGTTCAACACTCCGTCCATCATTTCCTTTGGTTTTTGCTTTGTTCGCCATAAGTTGGCAGGGTATGCTCAGACGTGAGTCCCTTGCTCACTTTGCCACTGGATTCAAGCAAGCCTGGCTGAAGACGGCTGAAATGCCAGAAACCAGTCCTAGGAAGCTTGTTTCCGGTCCAGGGAAGTCATGGCTTGGCAGTTCGGGCTGGACTGTTCCCATGAGGCACCGGGTCAGACTGATTTGCATATGGCCATGTCTGAACTGGGGTGGCAGAGTGGGCTAAAGAACGGTGATGGATTAAACCCAGATCAGTTGACTGGGGGTGAGTGCTTGCAATGTTCAACACTCCGTCCATCATTTCCTTTGGTTTTTGACATCACTGATGATGTCATCCATGTGATAAATTAGTGCATCTTCTCACAGCCTAATATAACCTTTGATATACTGACTCAAAATTTCTGACGGCCATTCTCAAAACCATAGATACTCCAACACCAATAACTACATACCCACTCATTGACTCTGAGGTCTACACACACCTCCTCTCACTCACCTGTACAGTCACACATAATTACACTCACTCAGTACAGGACTATCATATGCAATTATACACCTATATAGACACTCAGACACTGCCAATCATCCATAGACGTACTCACACACCTATTTAGTCATGCAAATAATTAATCAAACTCCAATTTACTCACCTATACAGTTATACACACACAAGTTCACTTACTCATGAAAAATAGTACCACATGCTGACGCTCTTATACAATTACTGATACAAACACACACTCATCAAAACAGCCACTCTCGCAATCACACACTCTCACATATAGCCAGTTATATACTCTTACACACACATACACTGCCTTTCACATATGTAGTTACTGACACATGTACCACTGAGATATACATTCACTCACTAACACAACCATACACACACTCACCAACCCATACAGCCCATCACATATGCACTCTTAAAACCATGCACCATAGAATCACCCACTCACACATCATACACACCCTACCCACACAAACACTCAGGCACTCAGACAACCAATCAATAACCCATATAGACACTCATATAGCTATTCACAAAACCATGCAGCCACTTATGCACCAACAGATAGACAGATGCACACATTCACACAGTTTAGTCACTAGTCTGCAGTAAGATACGTTTAATGACTCACTTATATAGTCAGTCACACACCTACTAAATCATCCATTCACATTCTTAAAAACCCACTCATTCTTCCATAGCCCTTTCCCTATATATATTAAACATATTTACATTTTACAGAAACACACACTCACTGGATGATGTCATTGGTTATGTCATCAGTGATTCCATTTGAGATGTCATCAGGGATGTCATCAGTGATGTCACTGACCATGTCAGCAGTGATGTAATATGTGACGTCATCAGCAGTGCATTGCGGGGGCACGAGTTATAAGTAGCTGAACTAACTATAACGGGGGAATTTCTAGGGTTTTGTACGAGGGAAATGTCCAGCTAACTATAACGCCCCTGAAACCTATGGTTTTTTAGAAAGTTATAGTTAGAACCTAGTTTCCATAGAAAAAGTGTTTTTTTAGTAGCCTATGTCTTTGTCGCCGGTTGACGAATCTTCATGAAATTTTCCCAAAAAAGTGTGCCACTGGGTCTTATTATGTATCAAAAGTTTTGGGGTGATCTGTTAAGTGGGGGTGTAGAAAAAGGTGGAGGTAAAAAAAAGTGTGTTTCCCATTGTAATTCCTATAGGGGTTTTAGACACGACTACAGTTTGAACCACTGGTTGGATTCACATGAAATTTGGCAGAAAGCTAGATCTTGGTCCAGAAAGTAAATCCATTCAGCAGTTTTTGAGATAATAAAGGAAAAACACATTTTTATATCTAGAAGCGCAAAGCCTTTGTAAATAATTCACAACACTTTGCAAATACGCATATTAACTGGCTGGCTGCAACCTGTGTAGAACGTTGTGGCTGCCATTTTATATAACTAGACATGTTGCAAGGGTGCTCTACATAAAGATTGAAAGTTATATAAGGGGTCAGAGTAGAGGTGCCTTGGGTGTGATAAAGGGGTCTTTGAGGCACCCCTTATGTATTCAATACATGGAAAAACTCATGTGCCCACTCACAGACCCACTCAGACACTCATGAGTCCACTTGTAAACCCACTCATGCATGCACTCAGACACACACACCTACTGACAGACCTACTCAGACACTCATGCATTCATTCAAAGACCCATTCATCCACTCACAGATGCACTCAGACACTCACACACCGTGCCCACTCACAGGCCCTTTCACTTATGCACCCACTCACAGACCCACTCAGACACTTATGCACCCCCTCACAGACCAACTCAGACACTCATGCACCCCCTCACAGACCCACTCAGAGAATTACACCCCCACTCATAGACCCACTCAGACACTCACTTTATGTTATATTATTGAACTACTGATCACAAACATTAATTATATATGTATATATGTTTTTTTAGACTTTCTAAAAATCACACGAATAACTGCGGTAGCGTAATGTACGTATCACAACTATTTGTGATACATTTTCAAATATATAAAAAAAAGAGAAAAACACTTTGGACACATATATTCTTTATGCCAAAGAAAATGATGCAGCATTCTGATGGCCAAGAAAATGAGGACATCTACACCAAACAAAGAGGCACTTGCTTCATATAGTTAGGAGAAAACACCCTTGTTTAGTGAAGATTCACCTCTTTGTAGTCTTGTTGTCTTCTCTATAGACTCATGTCATCACAGTTTCTGGATGAAGACACTCACAGACCCACTCAGAGACTCACTTTATATGTTATATAAGTAAACTAATGATCACAGACATTAATTATATGTGTGTTTATGTCTTTTAAACTTTCCAAAAAGCACACTAATTACTGCAGTAGCGTAATGTACGTATCACAACTATTTGCGATAAATTTGCAAATATAAAAAAAAGAAAAGCATTCTGGACACATATTCACTGAAAAAACCAAAAACCCACACATACACACACATATGTATATATATATATATATATATATATATATATATATATATATATATATATATATATATATATATATATATATATATATATATATATTCACTGAAAAAACAATAGGTTTCAGGGGCGTTATAGTTAGCTGGGCTTTTCACTCGTACAAAACCATAAAAATTCCCCCGTTATAGTTAGTTTAGCTAACTATAACTCACGCGCCCGCAATGCACTGCTGATGACGTCACATATTACATCACTCATGACATGGTCAGTGACATCACTCATGACATCACTGATGACATCTCAAATGACATCACTGATGACATCACTGATGACATCATCCAGTGAATGTGTGTTTTTCTGAAAATTACATATTTTTTATATATGTATATCTCAAGGTTGATGGAAGAATAAATGGGTATATAAGTGACTAAATGGATGATTTGTTTTTGAAAAATTGATTGTATAACTGACTGATTAAGTGTATCTTAGTGAATACATGGCTTAGTGAGTAATGTTTAAATATGTAAATATCTGTATCAGTCTCTCACTTTGTGTATAAGTGGCTGCATGGGTTGGTGAGTAGCTACATGAGTGTCTATATAGGTTATTAGTTGGTTTTTTGAGTATCAGTATAAGTGTCTGATGTCTGTATGGTTCGGTGGGGGTATTACGTAGTGCATAGGTGCATGAATGAGTGACTCACTGTTTGTATGTGTTGAAGACAGCATGTGTGCAGGACTGCATGGGTGGATGAGTGTGTGCATGGGTGTGTTAGTGAGTGAATGACTGTCTCAATAGTGTCTCTATGAGTAACTACATATGTTTTAAACTAGTATATGTGACTATTGGTGTATATAAGTGAGTATATGTGAGAGTGAGAGATTGAAAGAGTTCCTGTATGAATAAGTATGTGTTTCTATAAGTGATTGTTAAAAAGACTAAGTATGTGTAAGTTTCTGTAGAAGTAAGTGTGGTGGTGTGTGTATAACTGTATATGCAGGTAAACGGATGTTTGATTCTTTATTAGCATGAGTGACTATGTGTGTGAGTAACTTTATGGATGAGTGGCGTTGTGTAACAGGATGTAGGTGTATGAGTACATATGATGAGTGAGTACATGTATGAGTGACTGTATAGGACTGTTGGTGAATGAGTGGATGTGGATGTGGATCTTACAATTACTGAATAGGTTGTTGTAACTGGTATTGGTATGTCCATTGTTTTGAAAATTTTAATTTCTATTTTTGAATGTATCAAAGGTTATATTAGGGGGAGAGGAGGTCCGCCACTCTATCACACGGATGATGTCATCAGTGATGTCATCAGTGATGTCATGAGTGATGTCACTGACCATGTCATGAGTGATGTAATATGTGACGTCATCAGCAGTGCATTGCGGGCGCACGAGTTATAGTCAGCTGAACTAACTATAACGGGGGAATTTCTATGGGTTTGTACTAGTGAAAAGTCCAGTTAACTATAATGCCCCTGAAACCTATGGTTTTTTCAGTGAATTTCTAAGTTTTTTTAAATGCTAATTCCTAGCTATAACGTGCCTGAAACCTATGTTTTTTTCAGTGAATTTCAAAGGTTTTTTAAATGCTAATTTCTAGCTATGCCTACAGAGATAGGACATGTGAAGAAAGAAGGAAAAACGCATAGAAAGAAAAAAAAGAAATGCAGAAAGAAGCAACAGAAGTCCTCAAAGACGAAGAAAAGTGCAGGAAGAAGTATAACGTGCAGAAAGAACAAACAGAAGAGCAGAAACAAGCCTTGTTGCAAAATCATCCTGTACCCTCAACTTTTTCAGACGGATACTGGTGGTAACTGAGTCTGACTAACCAGTCCTAGAGCCAATGCTATGTTAAAAGACACTCAGAATACAGTGAAAACACCTACATACACTAGGGCACACTATGTGTTGGGGTCCCCCTGTGATTAGCATGACGTCCTCTGTAAGCCCCTAGTATATAATAGGGCAGGGGATTAAAACTACCTCTTAAAACGCACCACAGGGCGTGTTTGAACACATCACCTTATGCCCCGTCCCCTCCCTTCCCCACTGTGTAAACACGCCCTGTAGCCGTTTTAAGTTGGTAGATTAAGTCCCCTTGAATCCTGAGGGTCCCTAGGGTCCAACTAGACCACTAGGTACCTCCAGTAAGCGCCACAGAGCTGTGTTGCAGAGAGGTGTAAAAAGTGGCACGGCCTGCACCACCTCTCTGCAACGCAGAGCAGTGGTGCTTACTCGAAGCACCTGGTGGGCTAGTTGAACCCCAAGGTCCCTCAGGATTGAAAGGGAATTATTTCCCCAACTTAAAAACACGCCACAGGGCCTGTGGGCGTTCTGAGTTGAGAGATTAAGTTCCCTTGAATCCTAAGGGTCCCTAGGGTCAAACTAGCCTACTAGGTACCTCCAGTAAGCGCCACAGAGCTGCGTTGCATGGAGGTGTAAAAAGGGGCATGGCCTCAGAACACCTGTCTGCAACGCAGCACCCCTGGCGCATACTGGAGATACCTGTTGGGCTACTTGGCCCTCAGGGACCCAGAGTATTGAAGGGGAATTAATTCCTCAACTTACAACTGGCCAGGGGGGGCGTTTGCAGAGTGCTGCAAGGAGGGGGCGTGGCCTCCGGGGCGATGCCGGTCTTTTATTTCAGGGGTGTGGAATTTCCAAATAATCTAGTAGTCCAAGGGACAAAATGCCACTGAGATCTACATCTCCTGTAAAATCCACTTGTCCCACCTACCCCCGTTCCACATCAAACCTAAGGGCTCCGGCTGACAGAGAAACATTAATATATTTTTGCTTTATTAAAATCAGTAAACCATTGAATGCTGTGCAATAATAATGCTAAAGGAAAACTTGTCAAGCAATATTATCGCGTCCCTGCCCCCCTGCGCCCCCTCCCCTTAACCCTGACGGCAATTCTTTTATTTCTATTCCCCTTTTTTTCCATTTTTTTTGGCTGTGTATTTATTCCCACAAAATACGTACATTTCAAACCATACGTAATGTACTAATTTACCGTCACCCTTGGCTGTGTATTTATTCCCACAAAATACGTACATTTCAAACCATACGTAATGTTCTAATTTACCGTCACCCTTGTAAAAACATATGGGTGGGATATAAAAGGTGTCAGCCAGCGTGCCTCCTGCCATTTCCCCCTCACTTTTGCAGCTGGCCAGACGTGAGCCCTACGTTCCTTGCGAATCGGTAAGTTGTATCGAAAAAGAAAAAGCAAAGTTGGGAGCTTCCTTTAATAATAAGAATCGTTTTTTCGCCAAATGTACCCTCTTTGCAACATTAATCAATTGTGTAATGTATATTTGTTGGTGTGTTTACGCAGTTATGGGCTGAAAGTTAATAGCTCACTATTCTATATTAGGACTTTAAGTTATAAATTGCAAGTCACCAACGGATGTCTCTTTTGAAAGCATTAATCTGCAGATCTGTTCCCATCCTATGCACTCTGTAATCGACTTCGTACATGTTCTTTGCAGCAGGCATATTAACCCTCTGCACTAACTTCACCGAGGTCACAACCTCAACTATACAAAACACGGATCTTTTCGCCAAATGTACCCTCTTTGCAACATTAATCAATTTTGTAATGTATATTTGTCGGTGTGTTTATGCAGTTCTGGGCTGAAAGTTAATAGTTCACTATTCTATATTAGGACTTTAAGTTAAAAATTGCAAGTCACCAACGGATGTCTCTTTTGAAAGCATTAATCTGCAGATCTGTTTCCATCCTATGCACTCTGTAATCGACTTCGTACATGTTCTTTGCAGCAGGCATATTAACCCTCTGCACTAACTTCACCGAGGTCACAACCTCAACTATACAAAACACGGATCTCTTTCCAGGATGGTAATTCATCACACAAGTTTCCTACACATTTCTGTGAGGCCTGGTAATTGCCGGCGGAAAGAAACGCTGCGGCAGGTGCTTCGAAAGCTTTTAGTGCTGGGTGCGCCGTGTGCGACAATGTTTTTTTGCCCATAAGCCAAAGGAGTGAAAGTGTAGGAGTCACATGTCACCCATACTGGTAGGTAGTAGTTTAAGAGTGCTTGGTGTGGAGAAGCACAAACGCAGAGTTGAAAAAGAAACAGCAAAGTTGGGAGCTTCCTTTAATAATAAGAATCGTTTTTTCGCCAAATGTACCCTCTTTGCAAAATTAATCAATTTTGTAATGTATATTTGTCGGTGTGTTTATGCAGTTCTGGGCTGAAAGTTAATAGTTCACTATTCTATATTAGAACTTTAAGTTATAAATTGCAAGTCACCAATGGATGTCTCTTTTGAAAGCATTAATCTGCAGATCTGTTTCCATCTGCGGTATGAAGGCTCCGGACCCGCGATGTTAAACCCGCGTTGGGATGGCAGCGTGTGAATCTGAATTTGTTGTAATGGGTGTTTCCCCCATGAAGTGGTGGTAGCGCAGCGCGCCTGCTTGCGATACGCTTTTTTGACGTCCTCATCTGAGGCGCCGAGGCGGGCCAGGCCTAGGCTTTTGTACTAATTAATCTACCCACGCACGGTTGCTAAAAATATAAATAAAAGAAAATCGCAGCACCTCCGTCACAATATCACACAATTCAAGCGGGCAAAACTGCTTATTTTACCTGAATGCTTATTGCAAGCCTCGTGGCGGCCAGGGACTACTGCTTGCAGAGGCTGAGTGACGTTTCACTCCCCCAGCCAATCACTGGCTAGAGCCCAGTCATGGGCTGCTAGCCAATCAGATGCCGCCAAAGGCTCTCTGCAAGCTTCGGATTGGCTGTGAGCCCCAGAGTGCCCACAGCCTGTTGTTTTAACGTGATTAAACGTGATTAATGTCTACATGTCCGTCGGACATAAATAGACAATAAATCTTCTTGCCCGTCAATATAAACAACATGGTTCGGGCATCGGGCGATATGATTCCCCCACCCCTGTTTCTCTCAAACATGGTTCGTGATATCACAGCAGAAGGCTTTTTCACATGGTAAAATCACCTTAGAACACACCACAATTCCTAAAATGAGTATGGTACCATCAACAAATGATTTATAATGTAACTAAAGTCTTAAAACCTTCTATTAACTGCAATGCTTTTTAATGAGGTGCTATCATGTATATTGGTCCCAAGATGGCTGCCAACACTTCTTGGATGAAGTACTGACAGCCAATCAGATCTCACGATGAGATGTGTGGTTAGGCTCCGCCCAGATATGTATATGATTTTACTTTTGATTTTCTCAGAAACTACTGAACAGATTGACACCATATATGCAAAAGGCACATGCCTGACCTGAGGACTACCTCTTTGCCAAATTTCAAGTAATTCTATTCAGCCATTCGGGCTGTACCTTGGACTAAAGGTCCCTATGGAAAATTGCATGGGGAAAACGTGTTTTGGGACCCCCCTTTTTTCTCAGCCCCCGCTTGACGAATCCCCCCGAGACTTTCAGGGTAGGAGCGGAGCGGAGCGCCCCACCTATTTTGAACATTTCGTGAGGATTCGACAACCGGCGCCAAAGTTATTCCAAATAGAATGTTGCGGATTTCCTATGGAAACACGGTCCTAACTGTAACTATCTACTGGCGAGCGCCAGTAGATAATATACACATATATATATATATATATATATATATATGTATATCACACAGAGAAGGTTGCCCTTAAGGAGACATCACACATGAAGGGGTTACAGCTCTCACACCACCGGCAGCCGCCGTATCCAGCCTGCCCTCATGCCTCCTTAATCAGAAATCTGCCTTAGCCATACACGTTTCAAGCACTTAATTGCTCTTGATCACTGGCACAGAAATGCGGGAACAGCGGGCTTTCAGTGAAACTGCCATTTCATTTGATAACAAAGTCCCGCCCATGTGGGCGTCACCAATAATGCCTGATGGTTATGGTAGTCCATTTAAATTAGGGGTGGGCGGAATTTGCAAAATTCACTTTCGCAAATTATCGCGAAAATGTTAAAAATCTCCGCAAACACGCGGAAATATCGCGAAGATGCGGAAGTTTTTTTCCCGCCCACGGGTGCGGCCATCTTGTTTTCACTTGTCTCGCGGTGCATGATCGCGAGAAGAAAGACGTGATCGCGTGACGAATGACATTACTGCGGGCGCGAACTGTCGGGATACAGCGCAAATGGCTACCAACAATCCAACATCTCGTGGAGAACGTGACCAGATCGGGAAAACTTGTCGGCGCACGCGGGGATTCAGGTAAGGCGATCGCGCGCACGCGAGAATGTATTATTTTACAGCGCGAGCAAGAAAAACATTTCCGGTAAAATGCGGATTGCAGAAATGTTGACATTTTCGCGCTCTCCGCGGAACGCGAAAATGTCAAATTATTGCAATTTCCGCGAGCGGAACGGAATTTTAACCCAGGCATAATATTTAAATAGTGTCAGACTTCAGCTTCGTTCGAAACCCCAGTGGTTGCCGCTTGATCCTTCAAAGTTGATTAGATGCCTAAATGGGGAAAATTAAATCAAATGTCAGCACAGTAGGTCGAGTCAGGTAGGAACAAGCTGTTGAGCACACCAATATAATTCGGTAGCGGGGCCCCCTTCATTCTTATCGGTGCTCGTACAATCCAAACACCATAGATCTGCCTCTCCAGCGGCGGGACATCTCCGTGACCGGGCTGGCCGCTAAATATCACACAGAGAAGGTTGTCCTCAAGGAGACATCACACATGAAGGGGTTATCGCTCTCATGCCACTGGCAGACGACGTATCAAGCCTGCCCTCATGCCTCCTTAATCAGATATCTGCTTTAGCCATACGTGTTTCGAGCACTTAATTGCTCTTGATCACTGGCACAGAAATGCGGGAACAGCGGGCTTTCAGTGAAACTGCCATTTTATTTTAATACAAGGTCCCGCCCATGTGGGCGTCAACAATAATGCCTGATGGATATGGTAGACCATTTAAATAGTGCCGGACTTTACCCTCGTTCAAAACCCCAGAGGGTGCCGCTTGAACCTGCAAAGTTGATTAGATGCCTCAATGGGGAAAATTAAAACAAACAAATGTCACCACAGTGGGTCGAGGCAGGTTGGAACAAGCTGTTGAGCACAACAATATAATATATATATATATATATATATATATATATATATATATATATATATATATATATATATATATATAACTTTTTTAAAGCAACAAGGTGCCCAAAGCATTCAAGGACGCACAACACTGTGTTTGCTTTACCATCCGGTTTTATTCATGAGGAAAGCCCAGCACTTTGGATCCAGTCTTTTATATTATTGGCCTGACGCGTTTCATGGCTGTGACGCCACTTAATCATAGGCAGCCTGAACGGTGAATAATCAGAGAGAAACTCATGAACTCCACAGGGAAATGGATACTACAAATCCCAGAAGTCATTGCACTCAGCAAAGCTGTGGAGCTCTCTCTGATTATTCACGAGTAACTAATTCACTCATGCAGGCCGATCATTTATCGGTGGTGCGTAGTCCCTTACGGCCTGGGGACACTTTATCCTGATGTGGAGTGCGGTCTCAAGTCAAGGGAAACCTTTTGGTGAATCTATTTAATGGCAGTTCCCAGGCCGTAAGGGACTACGCACCACCGATAAATGATCGGCCTGCATGAGTGAATTAGTTACTCGTGAGAGGACACTTTAGGAATATAACTGTAGCCATGCAGTCTTCGACTCCAAAGCCCAATAGAGGGTGATTAATTGTGTACCCAATTTTTCATTCCAGCAGCCACACCCACTGGAGGGTATGAAAATGAAGGCCAAAAACTACGAATCCCAGCGTGCCTTGCAGAACGAGGTGTTCCGTCATGGTGGCACACCGGAAGCCAAGTACTTTTGAGCAGCGTAGGGGATGGTGGTAGCTGGCCGATCCTGAAACGGCTGCAGCAACGGGCCTCTGAAGAGAAGCAAAAAGCTTTGAAACGCGTCAGGCCAGGGACGATATATAAGGATGGAAAGCGGCATGGCTTCAAAATAAAAGAAAGTGGACACTTTATCCTGATGTGGAGTGTGGTCTCAAGTCAAGGGAAACCTTTTGGTGAATCTATTTAACGGCAGTTCCCAGGCCGTAAGGGACTACGCATCACCGATAAATGATCGGCCTGCATGAGTGAATTAGTTACTCGTGAGAGGACACTTTAGGAATATAACTGTAGCCATGTAGTCTTCGACTCCAAAGCCCAATAGAGGGTGATTAATTGTGTCCCCAATTTTTCGTTCCAGCAGCCACACCCACTGGAGGGTATGAAAATGAAGGCCAAAAACTACGAATCCCAGCGTGCCTTGCAGAACGAGGAGTTCCGTCATGGTGGCACACCGGAAGCCAAGTACTTTTGAGCAGTGCAGAGGATGGTGGTAGCTGGCCGATCCTGAAAGGGCTGCAGCAACGGCCTCTGAAGAGAAGCAAAAAGCTTTGAAACGCGTCAGGCCAGGGACGATATATAAGGATGGAAAGCGGCATGGCTTCAAAATAAAAGAAAGTGGACACTTTATCCTGATGTGGAGTGCGGTCTCAAGTCAAGGGAAACCTTTTGGTGAATCTATTTAACGGCAGTTCCCAGGCCGTAAGGGACTACGCACCACCGATAAATGATCGGCCTGCATGAGTGAATTAGTTACTCGTGAGAGGACACTTTAGGAATATAACTGTAGCCATGCAGTCTTCGACTCCAAAGCCCAATAGAGGGTGATTAATTGTGTCCCCAATTTTTCGTTCCAGCAGCCACACCCACTGGAGGGTATGAAAATGAAGGCCAAAAACTACGAATCCCAGCGTGCCTTGCAGAACGAGGAGTTCCGTCATGGTGGCACACCGGAAGCCAAGTACTTTTGAGCAGCGCAGGGGATGGTGATAGCTGGCCGATCCTGAAAGGGCTGCAGCAACGGGCCTCTGAAGAGAAGCAAAAAGCTTTGAAACGCGTCAGGCCAGGGACGATATATAAGGATGGAAAGCGGCATGGCTTCAAAATAAAAGAAAGTGGACACTTTATCCTGATGTGGAGTGCGGTCTCAAGTCAAGGGAAACCTTTTGGTGAATCTATTTAACGGCAGTTCCCAGGCCGTAAAGGACTACGCATCACCGATAAATGATCGGCCTGCATGAGTGAATTAGTTACTCGTGAGAGGACACTTTAGGAATATAACTGTAGCCATGCAGTCTTCGACTCCAAAGCCCAATAGAGGGTGATTAATTGTGTCCCCAATTTTTCGTTCCAGCAGCCACACCCACTGGAGGGTATGAAAATGAAGGCCAAAAACTACGAATCCCAGCGTGCCTTGCAGAACGAGGAGTTCCGTCATGGTGGCACACCGGAAGCCAAGTACTTTTGAGCAGCGCAGGGGATGGTGGTAGCTGGCCGATCCAGAAAGGGCTGCAGCAACGGGCCTCTGAAGAGAAGCAAAAAGCTTTGAAACGCGCCAGGCCAGGGACGATATATAAGGATGGAAAGCGGCATGGCTTCAAAATAAAAGAAAGTGGACACTTTATCCTGATGTGGAGTGCGGTCTCAAGTCAAGGGAAACCTTTGGGTGAATATATATATATACATATATATATATATTACCTACTGGCGGTCGCCAGTAGGTAGTTATAGTTAGGACCACGTTTCCATAGGAAAACCTCAACATTCTATTTTGAATAACTTTGGCGCCGGTCGACGAATCCTCGCGAATTTCTCAAAATAGGTGGGGCGCTACGGTCCGCTCCTACCCTGAAAGTCTCGGGGGGATCCGTCAAGCGGGGGCTGAGATAAAAGGGGGGTCCCAAAACGCGTTTTTCCCATGCATTTTTCCATAGGACCTTTAGAACGACCTACAGCCCGAACGGCTGAACAGAATTACTAGAAATTTGGCAGAGAGGTAGTCCGTAGGTCAAGGAAGTGCCTTTTGTAGGTTTGGTGTAAATCAGTTCAGTAGATTTTGAGAAAATAGCCTTTAAATCAATATATATATCTGAGCCAGCTTACGGTACGCTTACCGTACGCTTACGGTAAGCGTACGGTGGCGTGCGCGAGCGCGATTCTGATTGGCTCTTAGATCTTAGTAAACATTCGAATCGGCCGAAACCAGGAAGCGGCGGCCGCCATTTTGTGTATTTCACTCTGAAAAAAAAGAGTGAAAACAAGGAAAGGGGGCAATGAGGAGAGTTACAGACCCCCTAACAATTGTAAGGGGGTCAAAGAAGGACAGAAAAGTACAAAAAAAACATTTATTGATTTTAAAAAAAATCACGGGGTACGCGTACGGTAAGCTCACGGTAAGCGTACGGTAAAAAAAATAAAAATAAATAAATGAAAATCAGATTTAAGAGTTTAGAAATTAGGGAGCTCTAAAAAGAGCTGTTGTGTTTATGGAGTCATTTTTTTAGTGGTACCTACAAGTAAGTACCGATGCAGAGTCTAAGGTTCAAGAGGAAGACTCTGTTCCCTTCATCATTGAAGTGCACACCATCTCCTCTATAAATGTCTTGCATGTCGTAACGCAAGTTGTTGTGGTAAATGGCACCCATACCATAGTCACGGAGGAAAGCAGAAACAGATTTGTTGACGTGCTTTCTTGCTTTGTCAATCTGTGGACAGAAATGATTGGACCAGTTCCATTTTTGCCTTTGGCATATGTTGGAAAACACAAAGGCAGTTTTAGGGAAAAGTGTAAACAGTTGTGCAAAGGTGTCCTTCATAAGCATTTCCAGACCTACCCCAGTCAAAGTGCCTAGGTCATTGCCACCACAGTGCACTATTATGAGGTCAGGGTGTTGGATTTGCAAGAAGGATTTCACCAATGGCATCAATTGGTGCCACTTTAACCCTCTCTGACCAATCCATTTAATGTCTACATTTGGCAAAGCAAGGTCTCTCACCATATCTGTTTTCTCTGCAAACTTTTCACTCCAGAAGACATAGCTGTGCCCTACAATCCACACTGTGAACATCTTCAAAGGAGAACTGGATGCACTCAGGAGGTGTCTTTCAGTAGAATGGCAATATGAAAAGAAAGACAGTTTGGAAATGGAGGCATACATATTTTTTACAAAACAAAAAGAACTGATTGGCTGTTTCATACCATTCTAGAAAAAAAACTAGGCTGTATGTGAAAATTAATAGAAGCATGTTTTGTATTGGTACAAAAAAATGTGTAACCAAAGAACAGTACTATGGATTTGCAGTTAGGATTGAAAAGTCAAGCACTCTTGCTCTGTGGAATTGAAACATTGTGTGTCGAACTTCTGACCTAACTGCACACAGCAGTGTTCCATGAGCTGTTGCTATGGTAGCAGGCAGAAGTCAAGTTGGGGGAAGGGTACTAGGCAGAAGTCAAGTTGGGGGCAGGGTACTTTTGGAAAAGGGTTGGTTTTCAACCAATAGAAATGTGTCATTACATTTGAAAAAAAGGGGGAAGCACTGAGATTTGAAACTTACATGTATATGTGTGGAAAAATAGAGGGAAAGTTTGCCATTATCTGGTTCTGCTGAGAGGAGAGAGGTGTACAGAACAGAGATCCTGGCTCTGATAATCTGCTGTTTGAGTGACACATTTCTTTCACAACTAACTAATTTTAAAGGTGAGTTTACAGTTTGAGAGGGGATGTATGTGGTAACTTAAGAAATGAATAATAGAAATGGGAATTGTTTTTGTTGTAGTTACACATGGTGGATTCATAATGTGTCAGTCTGTAAAAGAGATTTTCACTTGGCCCGAAAAAAAAAGAGCAGTAAGTGTGCTTTCAAATTGGCAAAGAAATTTCGTTTTGGCACTAATGTGAAAACATGACTCTGTGTCCATAGAAGAATTATAGGCAGAAATTTATTGCGTCTTGCTCTGGTGATTTCACAGTTGCAGTAGATGGAAAAGAGGAGCGAATTTTTGGGGGAAGAAGCAGAGGCTTAGCACACACCCATGTGCTTGCCATGTATAGTCATGCACAGTAATTAGAAGCGAGTGGGGTTTTCAGGTTTAAGTCTGTAATGCAAATACATTCAGCATCACTAAGGCTGGTTGCTCCTGCTGGAGTGTAGGCAGTCACAGAGAATACACACGGTGGTGGTCTGAAAAAAAAACAGCTTGGACATGTGCATTTAAATAAATTTAAAAAAAAGGTTTCAGAATGTGTCAGTCTGTAAAAGTGATTTCAAAGTGTAAAAAGAGATTTTCACTTGGCCCAAAAAAAAAAGAGCAGTAAGTGTGCTTTCAAATTGGCAAAGAAATTTCGTTTTGGCACTAATGTGAAAACATGACTCTGTGTGCATAGAAGAATTATAGGCAGAAATTTATTGCGTCTTGCTCTGGTGATTTCACAGTTGCAGTAGATGGAAAAGAGGAGCGAATTTTTGGGGGAAGAAGCAGAGGGTTAGCACACACCCATGTGCTTGCCATGTATAGTCATGCACAGTAATTAGAAGCGAGTGGGGTTTTCAGGTTTAAGTCTGTAATGCAAATACATTCAGCATCACTAAGGCTGGTTGCTCCTGCTGGAGTGTAGGCAGTCACAGAGAATACACACGGTGGTGGTCTGAAAAAAAAACAGCTTGGACATGTGCATTTAAATAAATTAAAAAAAAAGGTTTCAGAATGTGTCAGTCTGTAAAAGTGATTTCAAAGTGTAAAAAGAGATTTTCACTTGGCCCAAAAAAAAAAGAGCAGTAAGTGTGCTTTCAAATTGGCAAAGAAATTTCGTTTTGGCACTAATGTGAAAACATGACTCTGTGTGCATAGAAGAATTATAGGCAGAAATTTATTGCGTCTTGCTCTGGTGATTTCACAGTTGCAGTAGATGGAAAAGAGGAGCGAATTTTTGGGGGAAGAAGCAGAGGGTTAGCACACACCCATGTGCTTGCCATGTATAGTCATGCACAGTAATTAGAAGCGAGTGGGGTTTTCAGGTTTAAGTCTGTAATGCAAATACATTCAGCATCACTAAGGCTGGTTGCCCCTGCTGGAGTGTAGGCAGTCACAGAGAATACACACGGTGGTGGTCTGAAAAAAAAACAGCTTGGACATGTGCATTTAAATAAATTTAAAAAAAAGGTTTCAGAATGTGTCAGTCTGTAAAAGTGATTTCAAAGTGTAAAAAGAGATTTTCACTTGGCCCAAAAAAAAAAGAGCAGTAAGTGTGCTTTCAAATTGGCAAAGAAATTTCGTTTTGGCACTAATGTGAAAACATGACTCTGTGTGCATAGAAGAATTATAGGCAGAAATTTATTGCGTCTTGCTCTGGTGATTTCACAGTTGCAGTAGATGGAAAAGAGGAGCGAATTTTTGGGGGAAGAAGCAGAGGGTTAGCACACACCCATGTGCTTGCCATGTATAGTCATGCACAGTAATTAGAAGCGAGTGGGGTTTTCAGGTTTAAGTCTGTAATGCAAATACATTCAGCATCACTAAGGCTGGTTGCCCCTGCTGGAGTGTAGGCAGTCACAGAGAATACACACGGTGGTGGTCTGAAAAAAAAACAGCTTGGACATGTGCATTTAAATAAATTTAAAAAAAAGGTTTCAGAATGTGTCAGTCTGTAAAAGTGATTTCAAAGTGTAAAAAGAGATTTTCACTTGGCCCAAAAAAAAAAGAGCAGTAAGTGTGCTTTCAAATTGGCAAAGAAATTTCGTTTTGGCACTAATGTGAAAACATGACTCTGTGTGCATAGAAGAATTATAGGCAGAAATGTATTGCGTCTTGCTCTGGTGATTTCACAGTTGCAGTAGATGGAAAAGAGGAGCGAATTTTTGGGGGAAGAAGCAGAGGCTTAGCACACACCCATGTGCTTGCCATGTATAGTCATGCACAGTAATTAGAAGCGAGTGGGGTTTTCAGGTTTAAGTCTGTAATGCAAATACATTCAGCATCACTAAGGCTGGTTGCCCCTGCTGGAGTGTAGGCAGTCACAGAGAATACACACGGTGGTGGTCTGAAAAAAAAACAGCTTGGACATGTGCATTTAAATAAATTTAAAAAAAAGGTTTCAGAATGTGTCAGTCTGTAAAAGTGATTTCAAAGTGTAAAAAGAGATTTTCACTTGGCCCAAAAAAAAAAGAGCAGTAAGTGTGCTTTCAAATTGGCAAAGAAATTTCGTTTTGGCACTAATGTGAAAACATGACTCTGTGTGCATAGAAGAATTATAGGCAGAAATTTATTGCGTCTTGCTCTGGTGATTTCACAGTTGCAGTAGATGGAAAAGAGGAGCGAATTTTTGGGGGAAGAAGCAGAGGCTTAGCACACACCCATGTGCTTGCCATGTATAGTCATGCACAGTAATTAGAAGCGAGTGGGGTTTTCAGGTTTAAGTCTGTAATGCAAATACAATCAGCATCACTAAGGCTGGTTGCCCCTGCTGGAGTGTAGGCAGTCACAGAGAATACACACGGTGGTGGTCTGAAAAAAAAACAGCTTGGACATGTGCATTTAAATAAATTTAAAAAAAAGGTTTCAGAATGTGTCAGTCTGTAAAAGTGATTTCAAAGTGTAAAAAGAGATTTTCACTTGGCCCAAAAAAAAAAGAGCAGTAAGTGTGCTTTCAAATTGGCAAAGAAATTTCGTTTTGGCCCTAATGTGAAAACATGACTCTGTGTCCATAGAAGAATTATAGGCAGAAATGTATTGCGTCTTGCTCTGGTGATTTCACAGTTGCAGTAGATGGAAAAGAGGAGCGAATTTTTGGGGGAAGAAGCAGAGGCTTAGCACACACCCATGTGCTTGCCATGTATAGTCATGCACAGTAATTAGAAGCGAGTGGGGTTTTCAGGTTTAAGTCTGTAATGCAAATACATTCAGCATCACTAAGGCTGGTTGCTCCTGCTGGAGTGTAGGCAGTCACAGAGAATAAACACGGTGGTGGTCTGAAAAAAAAACAGCTTGGACATGTGCATTTAAATAAATTTAAAAAAAAGGTTTCAGAATGTGTCAGTCTGTAAAAGTGATTTCAAAGTGTAAAAAGAGATTTTCACTTGGCCCAAAAAAAAAAGAGCAGTAAGTGTGCTTTCAAATTGGCAAAGAAATTTCGTTTTGGCACTAATGTGAAAACATGACTCTGTGTGCATAGAAGAATTATAGGCAGAAATTTATTGCGTTTTGCTCTGGTGATTTCACAGTTGCAGTAGATGGAAAAGAGGAGCGAATTTTTGGGGGAAGAAGCAGAGGCTTAGCACACACCCATGTGCTTGCCATGTATAGTCATGCACAGTAATTAGAAGCGAGTGGGGTTTTCAGGTTTAAGTCTGTAATGCAAATACATTCAGCATCACTAAGGCTGGTTGCCCCTGCTGGAGTGTAGGCAGTCACAGAGAATACACACGGTGGTGGTCTGAAAAAAAAACAGCTTGGACATGTGCATTTAAATAAATTTAAAAAAAAGGTTTCAGAATGTGTCAGTCTGTAAAAGTGATTTCAAAGTGTAAAAAGAGATTATCACTTGGCCCGAAAAAAAAAGAGCAGTAAGTGTGCTTTCAAATTGGCAAAGAAATTTCGTTTTGGCACTAATGTGAAAACATGACTCTGTGTGCATAGAAGAATTATAGGCAGAAATTTATTGCGTTTTGCTCTGGTGATTTCACAGTTGCAGTAGATGGAAAAGAGGAGCGAATTTTTGGGGGAAGAAGCAGAGGCTTAGCACACACCCATGTGCTTGCCATGTATAGTCATGCACAGTAATTAGAAGCGAGTGGGGTTTTCAGGTTTAAGTCTGTAATGCAAATATATTCAGCATCACTAAGGCTGGTTGCCCCTGCTGGAGTGTAGGCAGTCACAGAGAATACACACGGTGGTGGAATGAAAAAAAAAAACAGGTTGGACATGTGCATTTAAATAAATTTAAAAAAAAGGTTTCAGAATGTGTCAGTCTGTAAAAGTGATTTCAAAGTGTAAAAAGAGATTTTCACTTGGCCCGAAAAAAAAAGTGCAGTAAGTGTGCTTTCAAATTGGCAAAGAAATTTCGTTTTGGCACTAATGTGATAACATGACTCTGTGTGCATAGAAGAATTATAGGCAGAAATTTATTGCGTCTTCCTCTGGTGATTTCACAGTTGCAGTAGATGGAAAAGAGGAGCGAATTTTTGGGGGAAAAAGCAGAGGTTTAGCACACACCCATGTGCTTGCCATGTATAGTCATGCACAGTAATTAGAAGCGAGTGGGGTTTTCAGGTTTAAGTCTGTAATGCAAATATATTCAGCATCACTAAGGCTGGTTGCCCCTGCTGGAGTGTAGGCAGTCACAGAGAATACACACGGTGGTGGAATGAAAAAAAAAAACAGGTTGGACATGTGCATTTAAATAAATTTAAAAAAAAGGTTTCAGAATGTGTCAGTCTGTAAAAGTGATTTCAAAGTGTAAAAAAAGATTTTCACTTGGCCCGAAAAAAAAAGTGCAGTAAGTGTGCTTTCAAATTGGCAAAGAAATTTCGTTTTGGCACTAATGTGATAACATGACTCTGTGTGCATAGAAGAATTATAGGCAGAAATTTATTGCGTCTTCCTCTGGTGATTTCACAGTTGCAGTAGATGGAAAAGAGGAGCGAATTTTTGGGGGAAAAAGCAGAGGTTTAGCACACACCCATGTGCTTGCCATGTATAGTCATGCACAGTAATTAGAAGCGAGTGGGGTTTTCAGGTTTAAGTCTGTAATGCAAATATATTCAGCATCACTAAGGCTGGTTGCCCCTGCTGGAGTGTAGGCAGTCACAGAGAATACACACGGTGGTGATCTGAAAAAAAAAAAAAGCTTGGACATGTGCATTTAAATAAATTTTAAAAAAAGAGCAGTTTGTGTGCATTCAAAATGGCAAAGAAATTTCGTTTTGTGACTGTTGTGAAAAGAAATGTAGTAATATATTTAAATACAATAAAGGATTTTTTTTTTTAGTTTTTTTCAGGTATTGCTGAAGAACAGTGAACAAAATTTAAGATGCCTACAAAATCTCGAGTTCAAAAAACGCTAAAAAAAAAACTATATTTGAGGACAACTGGAGGACCAAAGTTAGTAGAAGATGCTGATGTTGGGAAAAAGAAAAAATCTTCTGGTAAGCAAAAAAAACAATTCCTAAACAAAATATTGAAAACAAACAAAAATGTACAAAATGTCTGTTCTCGGAAAAATGTAACAAAACCTACAGAACAGCAAAAAATTGAGGATTTAGTTAATGCAAATATACCTTCTGCAATTGAAAAGTTTAACATAAACAGAAAAACAGCATTTAAAGAGATACGTAGAAAAATGTTTCAGAGAAGAGTTATGTCCAATTTGATAAAGGATATAAAGAAATATAAGCAAAAGGCTAAATATTATAAGAGAAAAAAAGAAATTGAAGCCATTGCAGCAAAAGCATTAGAATTAAAAAGGAAACTATTCATATTAATTTTGAATAGGATGCGTACATTAGATAAAATGGTTAATGTACTGAAATCACAAAGCAAAAGCAAAAGAGTAGTGAACAGAACAAACTTTTGTAAAGTGTTTTTAGGAAAGTGGATGCATAGTTCAAGTAGTGAACCTTTTTTTAATGAAGAAAGCTATTTTCAAAGTAATAGTTTGCTGCATGCAGTTGACACCAGAGGTCGTTCATACGAAGTAAAAAATGGTTGCATAATGGAGAAGGAGATAATGGTTCCAAGAGATGAGGTACAAGTGATGGCAGATGAGGCAATGGGGAGACGTCCTAAAGCCCCAGTGTACACTTGGAATTGTAGTAGTATTTGCACTGTGCGTCAGGAATCTATTGACAGATTTCGAGAGTTTCTAAGAGAATATAGTAAAAAAAGTGTAAAACAAAAGATTAAGGTGCTTCAAAGTCTGGATCCATGCAGAGTGAGAGAGAATACTGGTTTGCAGGGTCATTCTCTTGCTTGTCTATCTAGAAAAGTGTGCAATAGTGTTTTCCATCATTTTAGGATGCTGGCTGTTCATCATACTGAAATGAGAAAGTTTGTGAGACGGTTGTATTTTGCCAAAAGTCCAGCAATAAAGTTAAATGAATTGAATAGGGCTCTGTTCCGAGGAACGGTATCAGATGTAGAGAAGGTTGTTGATGAAATTCAGTTTTGTTACTTTGGTCCTGAACAAAACAGTGCAGAGAAGGACACAGTAAATGAGGCAGAAGTGGAAGAGAATGTAGAACCCTCTGTAAGTAACACATTTAATGATCACATAACAAAATTTGCAATAGTCTCTAATGAAAGACCAAATGTTACTTGTATTTGTTGCCGCAGAACTCATTATAGAAAACAAACTAGGAATGTTGATCTCTACAGAAATAGTGAAAATGAAGATAATTATAAGTGGATGGATTTTGCCACATATATATTTCTTGAAAATTGTTTTGAATTGGGTGAAGATCAGCGTATTTGTAAATACTGCTACAACAAGTTAGAGGAAAATAGAATGCCGACCAGAGCTGTACATAATAATTTAGAATTGGATGCTATTCCTGCTGAACTTTCTGAATTAAATACATATGAGTCTATACTCATTCAATGTGTTCATCCGTTCCAGACCATAGTACGTATGGAGCCCAAAACTGGTAAATTACCTCCTTCAGATTTACTGAGAGGTTTAAAAGGTAGAGTGGTGTATTTGCCCTTGGATTTGAAAAAAAATATGGAAACTATTGATGCAGATACTTTGGAAACTGAACCATTAATTATTCTGGTTAATGGTGTCCCTACAAAGAATAAGAAGATTTGGCAGGAGCTGGTAGATGTGCGGAAAGTACAAAGAGCAAATTTGTATTTGAAAAAAAATAACAAATGGTATGAATCAATTTATATACAAGAAGAAGAAGAAGAAGAAGAAGATTTACAAGGAGACACAGAAACACCAACTGGACAAATTGAAAAAGTGGACAAGTCAAAGGAAGAAGAAATTTATGAACATTTTAGCATACATCCTCTCCATTCGAAAGAAGTTATGGGAGACAATATTGATCTCTTTCAGATGAAGAAAGCAAAAGGAAATCCCGTGAGTGTATGGGAGGAGAGCTTGGAAGCTCGATGTTTTCCCCAGCTGTTTCCTACAGGAAAAGGAGGACGATACGATGAACGTCCAGAACAGATTCCAGCTTCTGAGTATCGGACTACAAGACTATATGCTGAAGATCCCAGATTTCGACAAAGTATCCCTTATTTGTTCCATCTTTTATTTGAAAGCGACTTGTCTGCACTGTCTTATGCAGTAAATCACATTTTAAAAAGTGGAGTACATTTACAAAATGTGTCTGCTAAGGATTTTATGGAGAAAGTGCAGCACCGAGATGATCATTTGGAAACACAACTGATCAATCTGATGGCTTGTCAGCGTGGGACAAATGAATATTGGTACCGACGCCATGGTGAACTAAAATGCATGTTACGCAACTTAGGAACACCAACATGGTTCCTTACCCTAAGCTGCGCCGAGTACGCTTGGGATGATTTACTGGATTTTCTACGAGAGGCCAATTCAAACATTGAAAACATCGAATACAAGACAGCAGGAGAACTGTGCTCATTGGATCCGGTTAATGTTTGCAGATATTTCAATCATAGATTTGAGGCTATGATGTCCTTCATCTGCAATAAAAAAAATCCACCCCTTGGAGAAGTAGTGGATTTCTTTTGGAGAAAAGAGTACCAGGCAAGAGGTGCTCCTCATATTCATATGCTGCTGTGGATCAAGGATGCCCCAAAGTTTGGAACAGATACTGATGAAGCAGTGTTATCTTACATTGAAGAATATGCAACATGTGCTATACCTAAAAGCACAGAAGAGAACAAGTTAAAGGAGCAAGTTCTACGTTTCCAAAGTCATCGGTGTGGAAAATACTGTCGACGGAAATACAAGAGCAAAGAAAAATACTACACTAAATGTCGATTTGGATTTCCTAGACCTGTTCTTACAAATGGAAGAGTCAACAGTTTTATGTCAGCTGTGAGACATACTATCACAAGAAAATCACCTAAGAATACCTACAACCTTAAAAGAAAAGAAGAATCAAAAAATATAAATGACTACAACCCAGTCATTTTATCCATGTGGAACGCTAACATGGATATACAGTATGTTGCTGACAATTCCATTGCTGTTGCTCGATATGTAACGTCTTACATTACGAAATCAGAAAAAACAGAATTGAAGGAAATGTGGGAAGAGATTTCTCACGAGAAGACTGTCAGTAAGAAGCTGTACAGTTTCAGTTTGAAGATGTTATCGCATCGAGAAATTGGATCCTACGAATGTTCAGATAGGTTATCTTCTGCAAGTCTCTACTCGAAGTCAAGAAGAATAATTTGGGCAAGTTTAGGCCTTGCAGCAATGAGAAATCGGGTACTGAAATCTGTTGGAGAAATTGAATATTTGGCTGAGAATGACCCAGAAAGTACAGACATATTGAAAACAAACATGTTGGACACATATTATCCCAAGAGAAGTCATCATCTGGAGAACATGTGTCTCTATGAAGTGCTGCAGAACTACATTTATTCACGGAAAGCTGCAGAAGACATCAACAGTGGAAAATATAAAGTTGTTGGTGAAGAAGGATGTTTGGTGAAGCAAACCAAAGGAAGTTTGATAAATCACCGGAAGCTGAGTTGCGACACTACCGACAAGAAAGAATTTTACTACTTGGCTCTTTTACAGTTGTTTAAACCATGGCGTACAGAGGATGAACTACTGGGAGAATTCCAGAGCTATGAAGATTCTTTTAATGCTTGCAAAGACAGCATACAATGCAGTACATTCTCAACTTATCTGCAAATGTTAAATGAAGAAATTGAACAGGAAACTACAATTGCAGCAGAAATAGCTAGAGACAGTTCTCAGGACAGCCAAAGTTCAGGAACATACAGTCAAGATCCCCTAGGACAACCAATCGTTGAAAATGAAGCATCAATAGCCATGAATGAAGTGGAAACGGCTATGAATCAAGCTCAAGAAGAATTTATAGACTTAGAAAATTTGGAAAGACAACTGAATCAAGAGCAGCAACAAATTTATGAAGAGATCAAAAACAAAATTGATCACGGATTTCTACATATCAAAAAAGAGTGCTCATGCACATCATTTCATCCAATCAGGATGTATGTAAGCGGACAAGCTGGCACTGGAAAAAGTTTCCTAATTAAAGTCATCAGAAGCTACCTAAAGCAAAAAACGGATTCTACTTTGTCTTGTGTGGTTACTGCTCCAACTGGGTTAGCAGCATATAACATAAAAGGAATCACCTTACATCGTTTGCTAATGTTACCAGTGGAGCATGAGAACAAAATACAATTCAACAAGCTAACTGGAGAAGCATCCTTAGAAGTGTCAAGAGTATTGAAGAAGATGCAAGTTCTCATTATTGATGAGGTGAGCATGGTATCAAACTTAATGCTTGCCTTTGTGCATTTAAGAATGCAGCAAATTTTGAAGACAGACTATGACGTGTTATTTGGTGGAAAACACGTCATAGTTTTTGGGGATCTTTTGCAACTTACTCCAGTTAAAGGACAACCAGTGTTTAATACTGTGACACATGAAGACACGAAGAAGTCATTGGGAAGCATTGGAAATACAAATATTTGGTCCTTCTTTGAGTACAAGGAACTTACAACTAATATGAGGCAAGCAAACGATGAAGAATATGGAAGTATTCTGAAAGATATCAGAATTGGACTACTCACAGAAGTTGGCAAAAAAGCATTACAGAGTCGGCTGTTACATAACTTATTTCCAAAGGAAGAAATAGTTGCAGAGAAAATATACAAGAATATTGCAGAAAACAAAAGTGTCATCTGCTTAATGCCAACTCTACGTGAATGCTCAATATTTAATGAGGAGCTTTTGAAATTGGAAAATGAAGACATCATGAAATTGGAAGCAGTGGACAAAATTGAGGATGGAAGAATTACTGTCACAGTAACAGGCAAACTGAAAAATAAATTGGACTCACTAGAGAAGAATATCTCCAAAACAGCAGGATTAGAAAAAAATCTATATGTTTGCATGAACTGTAGAGTGTTTTTAAGGAGAAATTTGGATGTTGAAAAAGGCTTAGTGAATGGAGCGATGGGAAGAGTTGTGGGTTTTATTAATTATCAGAAAAAAGATGGAATTGAATGTTTAAAAATAAAATTTGATCAGATAGAGGAAGTTAAAGACATTTGTCGTTGTTCAGTTCGTTTCATGCTTGTGAAAGACTTATATGTACGTAGGAAGCAGTTTCCGTTTTCACTAGCATATGCTGTAACTATCCACAAGTCTCAAGGATTGACTGTAGATTGTGCATTTGTGAACATTGGTTCAACTGTGTTCAAAGAAGGTATGGCATATGTAGCTTTGTCACGAGTCAAAACATTATCAGGTTTATTCATGATTGACTTTGATGATTCAAAAGTTAGTGCTGATACAAACTGTGTAAAGGAGTATAATAGATTAAGAAGAACCTATGCTCCTCATTTAGGTCAGTATCCTGTGTTGGAGAAACGTGTAGTTTCTCGTAAAAGGAGAAATGAGAATATCTGTAATGAAGATGTAGAGAAGAGGAAAAAAAAGAGGAGTGATGTAATTGCAAGCAAAAAGAATAAGGAAAATGAAGAACAGGTTGTAGGATGTCATTTTGAAAATAGCTCTGGTGTCAACTGCTACGCTAATGTAGTGCTGAATGTTGTATTTTATCTGGAAAGTTTGCAAGAGCAGATAATAGTAAATCAGGGAAAAAGATTCTGTTCAGAGCTCAGTCTCCTTTTTCAAAAGCTGAGTAAAGATAAAACTCAAATAGAAAGTGCTACTGACATTAGAAAACTTTTAGATGTATGTTCAGGACGAACACAGTTTTCTCAAAATGTACAGCAAGACGCACAGGAATTCTTGTTGTTTTTTCTTCAGGTAGTGGAAGAAGAAGGAGTTCCCATTGACATTTTTTTTGGTCTCTCTTATAAATGGGAACATAGTTGTGAAAATTGTTATAATATATGTGGCTCTATTGTTGATAATGAAAGGTTTATTTATTTGACATTGCCAGAGAGTAAAACAGTCACTTTTGCAAAATTAGTTAAAGATGCTAATCATAGCATGAAATGTGGTGAGTGTAATTCTGACATGTTTTCAACATTAATTTTAAGGGAATACGGACAGTATGTAATTTTAATGATGCAACGATGTAGAGCTGATGGTTCAAAATTGGATACTTTAATAAAGAAGTTTACAGGACAGCAATTATCAATTTCAGGAAAAACTTTTGTAACTGTTGCAATAATTTTCCATGATGGACCTACTGTTACTTCTGGACATTACACAGTTTATCTTAAATGTGAAAAAGGCTGGACACTGTGTAATGATTCCCAATTGATTTTCAAACAACGTTTGCCTTTTGATTTAGCAAATTCCTATCTAATCTTTCTGAAACCTAAATTTTAGAGAGACTTGGCAAGATCTGGACAAAATAATTTTACCATTTTACTGGATTACCATTGCAATTTTGTAGAAAAAATATTTTTTAAAATTATCATTTGGCCTAAAGGAAAGATAACCAATTGTAATGTGGACTTTTTAAATTTTTAATGCAATTTTGAAAAACCAATAATTTAGAGATAATCGGTAACTTCTGCACATTTTAAATTTTGGAATGCTATTGGACTGCCATTGGAAATTTTTACAAAAATGATTTAAAAAATTACTATTTGGCCATGTGGAAAAGTAACCAATTCTATTGTGGACTAAATAAATTATTCAAAAAATTTTTGTGAACCAAAATGTTACAGAGAATCGGTGAGATCTGGACAGATTAAACTTTAGAATTTTAATGGTTTTCCCTTGGAAATTTATTCCAGGGAAAAAAAAAAAATACAATTTGGCCTAAAGGAAATAAAATCAGATGTATTTTGGAGTTATTTGAGATATAATATTGTGATTATACTCCTGAAACAAAAATATCAGACGGTATTTTAAAGAAAAAAGTATTGTTTTTAGATGATATTTTTTTAGAATAATATGCATTTCTGTAATGATAAGTTTAAGTGAGAAGAGATTCTGGGCTTTTTTAATACAATCTTTGAGATTGTTATTTTTTTTTGCCCGCTGTAAAATGATGAATGCAATTGCTTTCACAATTTATAGTGAAATGCAATATATTCTGAAAACAGCAAAAATAAGGCAAAAATATTTTTTGGTAAAAAATGTAAATATGTGTACTGTATTATAAAATGGTTTAAAAATATTAATACTTTTTTCTTTTTTTTCAGATCGATATAGAAAATTTTCGTAAACTACAACCATTTAAAAAACTATTTTTTAAAAAAACAAATGAATAAATATTTTTTTCAGTGAGTATGGTAAGTCAATAGTAATAATTGTAGTCTCTCAAGGACCTTGTAATGTGAAAAATGATTTTTAGTGTTTTTTTTAAAAAATAAAAAAAAAGGTACGCTTACCGTACGCGTACGGTAAAAAAAAAAAAAAGTTTTTTAAAAAAAATGTAAAAAAAAGATGAAAGATAAGGTTGGCTCTTAAAAGAACCGTTGTGTTCATGCAGGGACAGAGGAAAGGAACCATGGGAAAATCATTCAAAGCTACAAATGTGCTGATCTATTTTGTTATTCACTAGGGAAACACTGGTCTCCCTATAACAAATTAGAGCTTTACAAAATGTGCAATGAATATCAACCTTCCGAAATCGAGGGTTCATTTCCAGAGGGCCAGCAAAAGGAGATTCTCCCCCCACAGATGAAGGGCTCACCTGAGCTGCAGAAGAAGGAGTAAGCTCTGCAGGTGATGGTCCAGGCTGAGCTGCTGTGGATGTACTGGCTCGTCTTTCTGAAGAGTTACCTCCAAAAAGTTGAGCATGTGTCCTTTTGTGTACATCCTTGAGGTGCCTCATCATGGTGTGATTCCCAAAGGAATACTTCCTGTCAGGATTACCTCTAGAAAGTACACGCTGACACAGCTTGCAAGTAACTAAGGGTGCATTCACCTTTTGCTGGCCTTCTGGAAAAGTAAAATAATCCCAAACATAAGAAGGCTTTACTTTCCTCGCTCTCTGCCTCAAGACAGTGCTGCTGGTGCTAGCCTCACTCTCAGAAGAGCTCTGCTGTTCTGCCATCGTATCCCAAAGACAAACCAGCTCCTTCTCCCAAGGGATCACAAGCAGAAATGAGGGGAATGGGTGTGGTGTAGGAGAGTTCTAGAACTGAAAGTAGTTTCAACCAATCAAAAGTTGTGTTTCATGATCACATGACCAACCGTACGCTTACGGTACGCTTACGGTACGCTTACGGCAAAAAGTACGCGTGCGCGTAAAAAAGACACGCGCTTGCGCGCATGCGCATAACAGTCATTTCCCGGCACTTCCGCGTAACGTGCGCGTGTTGCGTAAGCGCGCACGCGTCCCACGCGCAGTACGCGCGCTACGCAAAGTACGTAACTATACGCAAGCAGCGTAGATAGATTACGGACGTTGCGTAAACCGTACGCTTACCGTGAGCTTACGGTACGCGTACTATAAAAAAAAAAAATAAAAAAAAAAAAATAATCTGGAAATAAATTTTACTTGTTTATTTTAAAAAATTTATATAAAATAAATATTTAATGATTTTAAAAAATTAAGCATAGTCTTTATAAAAGGTAAAAAATTAAATTAAAAATATGTTTGAAAAAAATGAAGAAAAAAAAAAAAAAATAGCATTTAAAAAACCTTGCAAATTCACTGAAAAAAACATGGGTTTCACACACGTTATAGTTAGGAATTAGCATTTAAAAAACCTTAGAAATTCACTGAAAAAACCATAGGTTTCACACACGTTATAGTTAGGAATTAGCATTTAAAAAACCTTAGAAATTCAGTGAAAAAACCATAGGTTTCACACACGTTATAGTTAGGAATTAGCATTTAAAAAACCTTAGAAATTCAGTGAAAAAACCATAGGTTTCACACATGTTATAGTTAGCTGGACATTTTACTCGTAAAAAACCAATGAAATTGCCCCGTTATAGTTAGTTCAGCTAACTATAACTCGCGCGCCCGCAATGCACTGCTGATGACGTCACATATTACATCACTCATGACATGGTCAGTGACATCACTCATGACATCACTGATGACATCTCAAATGACATCACTGATGACATCACTGATGACATCATCCTTGTGATAGAGTGGCAGACCTCCTCTCACCTTAATATAAGCTTTGATACACACATTCAAAAATAGAGACTAAAAATTTCAAAACAATGGACATACCAATACCAGTTACAACAACCTCTTCAGTAATTCAAAGATCCACATACACATCCACTCATTCACCAACAGTCCTACACAGTCACTCATACATGTACTCACTCATCATATGTACTCATACATCTATACATCCTGTTACACAATGCCACTCATCCATAGAGTTACTCACACACATAGTCACTCATGCTAAAAAAGAATAAAACATACATTTACTTGCATATACAGTAATACACACACCACCATACTTACTTCTACGGAAACTTACACATACTTAGTCTTTTAAACAATCACTTATAGAAACACATACTTATTCATACAGGAACTCTTTCAATCTCTCCCTCTCATATATACTCACATATATACACCAATACTCACATATACTAGTTTAAAACATATGTAGTTACTCCTGAAGACACTATTGAGACAGTCATTCACTCACTAACACACCCATACACACACTCATCCACCCATACAGTCCTGCACACATGCTGTCTTCAACACATACAAACAGTGAGTCACTCATTCATGCATCTATGCACTACGTAATACCCCCCACCGTACCATGCAGACACTCAGACTGATACTCAAAAAAACAACTAATAACCTATATAGACACCCATGTAGCTACTCACCAACCCATGCAGCCACTTATACACAAAGTGAGAGATACACTTAATCAGTCAGTTACACAATCAATTTTTCAAAAACAAATCATCCATTTAGACACTTATATACCCATTTATTCTTCCATCGACCTTGAGATATACATATATAAAACATATTTAATTTTCAGAAAAACACACATTCACTGGATGATGTCATCAGTGATGTCATTTGAGATGTCATCAGTGATGTCATGAGTGATGTCACTGACCATGTCATGAGTGATGTAATATGTGACGTCATCAGCAGTGCATTGCGGGCGCGCGAGTTATAGTTAGCTGAACTAACTATAACGGGGCAATTTCATTGGTTTTTTACGAGTAAAATGTCCAGCTAACTATAACATGTGTGAAACCTATGGTTTTTTCACTGAATTTCTAAGGTTTTTTAAATGCTAATTCCTAACTATAACGTGTGTGAAACCTATGGTTTTTTCACTGAATATATATATATATATATATATATATATATATATATATATATATATATTCACTTAAAAAACCATAGGTTTCTCACATGTTATAGTTAGCTGGACATTTCCCTCGTAAAAAACCAACGAAATTCCCCCGTTATAGTTAGTGCAGGCAACTATAACTCGCGCGATCGCAATCCTCTGCTGATGACGTCAGATATTACATCACTGATTACATATGTGTCTTTCTGAAAAATAAATATTTGTAATATATGTATAGCTAAAGATTAATGGAAGAAGACATGGGTAAATAGGTGTCTAAATACAGTGATGTAATATCTGACGTCATCAGCAGAGGATTGCGGTCGCGTGAGTTATAGTTGCCTGCACTAACTATAACGGGGGAATTTCATTGTTTTTTTACGAGGGAAATGTCCAGCTAACTATAACATGTGTGAAACCTATGGTTTTTTAAGTGAATTTGCAAGGTTTTTTAAATGCTAATTCCTAACCATAACGTGTGTGAAACCTATGGTTTTTTAAGTGAATTTGTACAGTTTTTTAAATGCTAAGTTATGTATTTATTAATAGGTTTTTTTTCAGGTTTTTCACCGTGCGCGCGAGGTGCGCTTCACGCACCGTGCGCGCGCTGTGGGCGCTTGGTGCGCTTTGCGCACCGAGCACCCACGATGCATTGTGCGTGCCGTGCACGCACGGTGCCCGCACCCCGCGCTTTTTCGTCAAAAAAATAAATGTTTTTTCACCCTTGGGGGTCCTTCAGTGACCCCCTGACAAAGGCTAGGGGGTCAGGAACTGTCCAGCCTGCCCCCTTTTCACGTTCTCCACCTTTGTTTTTCACTTCCTCAGACTGCGAGAGACAAAATGGCGGCCAACACTTCCTGATTTCAACCGATTAGAATGTTTACTGACATCTAACAACCAATCAGAATTGCGCTCGCGCACGTCCCCGTGCGCGCACCGTGCGCGCACGGTGCGCGCCTATAGATATATATGTACTTTTAACTGAAATTTTCACAGGAACTACCAAACAGATTGACTCCAGATATTCAAAAGGCACATCCCTGACCTGAGGACTACCTCTCTGCCAAATTTCAAGTAATTCTGTTCAGCCGTTCGGGCTGTACCTTGGACTAAAGGTCCCTATGGAAAAATGCATGGGGAAAATGCGTTTTGGGACCCCCCTGTTTTCTCGGCACCCGCTTGACTAATCACCCCGAGACTTTCAAGGTAGGAGCGGAGCGGAGCGCCCCACCTATTTTGAAAAATTCGCGAGGATTCGTCGAAAATAGAATTTTCAGATTTCCTATGGAAACACGGTCCTAACTATAACTATCTACTGGCGACCGCCAGTAGATAATATATATATATATATGTACATATATATATATATATATATATATATATATATATATATATATATATATATATATATATGTATATGTCACCAAGAATCGCCTCCTCAAACACGCAGCATCGATGCGCAGAGACGAACACGGACCCAAAGTAAGTGCTGTAAGTCTTTATTCGGACAAGAACTTTACACAGCCGCCATGACGCGTTTCGGCCTACAGGAGGCCTTGATCACATGACGCTGCTGTCAGAAGCCTGACCTTTTAAAGTGCAAGTGCATACAAAATCAAATGACGTCATAACAATGGACATAGAAAACAGCTTGGGGATAGCGCTGTGGGAAAAATCATCGTGCCAAATACACAAACACATATATATTCGTTATATGAATTAATCCTGCTTATACATGTCAAATACGTCATAATTCCAGGATTAGACCACAATCAAAAACAAATTTCATATGTAAAATACATTGTTATAATTCCCCTACTGTTGAGAGTTATATGGGGCAACAAACTGGAACCCCAAAAGGCCAAGTCAGGTTATATATTGTGCGTAATTACAAAATTAAACATGCCCATCAATCTAGTCATAGGTGCCAGGTAGCATCACCTCACTAATAAACTTTAAATTAAATAGGACGAGGAGCCTGCTGTCAAAGTCTATTGTAATGGACCTGTGCAAATTAGGGTAGCTCTATATATCTGGTTGAATCCAGTGCCAAATAACCCGCATCATGCCCCAATGTTAACCTGACTGATCATCAAGGTTATCCCAACATTGTAACGTCCACTGTACCTCAAGTCATGTAACAAGAGTATCCACGTTAAGAATTCGTGAGAAAAGTGTGTAAATAATAAGTGAAAGAGGAAGCAAAAACATATGACAAAATAAACTATAAAGTAAAAAAGGAGACAATTCAATCTGCGTAGTTATCGGTTACATCATAATTCATTATTCATTTTTCTAAATTCAGGAGAAACCTGTGCCACACAGTCTAGTTAATAAATGACAGGAAAATTCATGAACTGACCAGAAATGAACATGCAGCACACATGAAGACTCAGAGCCAAGTGAAGAAGTCCTCGCTAGAGTTCAATCCGTTAGGGACTTTGGAGTCTAGCTCCAAGATGCACCTGGTCTCTAGCTTTCTAAGGGAGGCTTCCCTATCACCACCCCGTCTAAGTGGAGGCACTGCATCTATGACAAAGTAGCACAGATGTTCCAGGCTGCTGTTATGCTTGTCACTGAAGTGCCTTGCCACCGGGTAAGACGCATCTTGATTGGTGATAGCTCTCATGTGCTGGAGTATACGCTTGTGTGCCTGCAACTTGGTGCTCCCAACATATTGCAGGCCATAGGTACACTCCAGCACATAGACTGCAAAGTCTGTCTTGCACGTAAGTTTCCTGTTGATCTTACAGGGGGTACTGAAGAAGGGAGAGATGTAAGATGTTGTGCTCTTACCCAGAACACAGGCCTTACAAGAGGAACATTTAATGAACCCCTTGCTGGCCTGTAGCCAATTACTGGTATTGCTGCTCAATTCCGGACTACTTTTAACCCCTTCCATGCGGGGCGGATTCCCCCGCGGTGCTGACCGTTACCTGCGCGGGCGTGGTCATGACGGAACGGTTCCGTCATGAGCACAGCTCAACCGACGCTCATGACGGAACCGTTCCGTCATGAGCGTCGAAGGGGTTAACCAGCATATCGCTCATCGAGCGGGCCTTGCGAAAGGTTATGGCAGGGGAATTGGATATATCTTTGCCAATAATCGGGTCCTGTCGAATCAGGGACCAGTTCTTTTAAAAAAAATATATATATATATATACACACACACACACACACACACACACACATATACATTCACTGAAAAAACCAAAGGTGACAGAGACTTTATAGTTAGGTTCAGATTTCACTCATACAAAGTCAGTGAAATTCAGCGGTTATGGTTATCTGGGCTAACTATAACTTACGCCCTGTAATGCACTGCTTATAGCCTCACCTATTACATCACTGATGACATGGTCTGTGACATCACTGATGACGTCTCAAATTACATCACTGATGACATCATCTAGTTAGTGTAAGTGTATTCTAAAAGTTTATGATTGTTAAACATATATACTAACCTACTACAAAGGTTAAAATTAATATACTAGGTGCACTACTACCAGGTGATACTGCTTCTAACATATATTATATGACTGGCTGTGTGACTGTATGTATCCTTGTGTGTAAGGGTGTGTGAGTGGCTGTATGGGTGTATATGTGGGTGTGTGAGTAGCTGTGTGGGTAAGTGACTGGCTGTGTTGGGAGGTTGTATGGGTGAGTGAGTGGGTATGTCAGTGGCTGTGTGGGTAAATACGTGGGTATGTGAGTAGCTATATGGGTGAGTGTGTGGCTATGTGACTTGCTGTACAGGTGAGTGTCTGGTTGTATGAGTAACTGTATGGGTGAGTGAATGGTTGTGTGAGTGGCTGTTCAAGTGAGTGAGTGGGTGTGTGAGTGCCTCTATAGAGGTGTGAGTGGATGTGAGTACTGGTATGAGTCTGTGACTTGGTATGTAAGTGATTGTGTGGCTGTGTGAGTGGGTGTACGAGAGGTTGTCTGGGGTGTGAGTGGGTTTGTGAATGGTTGTGTGGATGATGTCACCAGTGATGTAATCAGTGATGTAATTTGTGATGTCACTGACCATGTCATGAGTGAAGTAATATGTGAGGTCATAAGCAGTGAATTGCAGAGGCATAAGTTATAGTTATCTCAGGTAACTATAACTACTGAATTTGACTGGTTTTGTAAGAGTGAAATCTGACCCTAACAGTAACATCCCTATAACCTTTGTTTTTTTCTGTGAATTTCTATGGTGTTTCTAATTGTATTTACTAACTATAACAACCATGTAACCTTTTGTTTTTTACATGAATTTCTAAGGTTTTTCAAATTCTATTTCCTAACTATAACGTCCCTGTAACCTCTGTTTTTTAATGCAAATTTCTAAGGTTTTTTAACTAGTAGTCGCATTTGCAGAGTGGTGGAGGAATGGGGTGGGCCTCCGACCAGCTCTCAGTAATCCTAATGTGTCTGAGTTACTAGAGGTACCAGGAGGGCTTTTGGGCCCCCAAGAACCCTCAGGAAGCATCCAAAAGGACTACATCCCCCAACCAGTAGTGTGCCAAGAGGCGCGTTTGCAGAGTGGTGGAGAAAGGGAATGTGGACTCCGAAGACCTCTAAAAAAATCACACTCTGTGGGACTTACTACAGGTAACAGGCAAGCTAGTTGGCCCCCAAGTACCCTTTGGAGCCAAGGGGACCTCATCCCACGACCAGCAGTGTGCCAGGAGGCGTGTTTGCAGAATGGTGGAGAAAGGGGGCTTGACATCCGAAGACCTCTTAGCATTCCCACTGTTTGGGACTTACTGGATGTAATAGGTGGGCGTGTTGGCCCCAAGGACCCTCTAAAGCCAAGGGGAATTCATCCCCCAACAAGCAGTGCATCAGGAGATGCATTTGCAGATAGGTGGAGAAAGGGGGCATGTGCGCTGACCACCTCTCAGCAGTCCTGCTGTATGGGGCATCCTGGAGGTAGCAGGAGGGGTTCTTGGTCCCCAAGGGGACTTCTTTCCCCAACCGGCTCTGCACCAGGAGGCGCGTTTGCAGTGTGGTGCAGAAAGAAGGCAGGGCCTCCGGTGACTTGCCGGTCCATTATTTTACTATTACAGGAGGGGGCTGCGTAGCCAGGCTATTTTGAATGGGGGAAAGGGGCCACTCAGACCACTCCAGGAGCTAATTTTTGCCCCGGGGACCCCATTTCCTGGGCCTAGCTTTTTTTTACTATTAAGAGTGGGGGGCCTCCTCAGGGCTGATTTCGGCCCCAGGCACCCCATCACCAGGGCCTGGCTACTTCTTTATTTATTTTAAGCAGGGGAGAGGGCCGCGTGCCCCCCAAGCCAATTTTAGCCCTGGTGACCTCATCCCATTTACAGATGGTGCAGGGGGCAGTGTGGCTCCCGTCCCCGGGCTGAATTGGACCCCTAGCCCCAGGGCCAGGCCATTTAAAGTGTGTGTCTTCAGGGCACCTACTCACCACTGGTACTGAGGGGGGGAGCCTCAAGACCCCAGTGGTCCCTGCCGGCTACCTGCCTGCTGCGGGAGCCAGCATTGCTTTGGCGCAAAGGGTAGTATTAAGAAAAAGGGGGAAATCCAATATACCCTTGACGGCTTGGGTAATTCAAGTATTAGCAGGTACGTGTGCCTAGAAGGGATTTGTTGACCCACATATTAACATAATTTTTTGCATTCAATGTTAACTAGCTCTATCATGTAGTTTACAATTCAATTTCTTCACATGCAATTCTGATTCTTTCCATATGAACAAATCTTCAAAAGAATTTTTAACACGGGTATATGTATTCAAAAGATAAATTTATATTAGCCAAAAATTGTAAAGGGTACAAAAAGATCAAAGATAGTCCATAAAAAACACACTGCAACAATAAGTTACCATGTTACACATTTAATAATGCCAGGAAAAGGTTAGAGGATTCATATGTGAAAACTATGACAGCTTACGGAGGCTGTAAGTATTTTTTTCACAGTCATGCAGCAAAACCATCTGATTATGACGTGCTGACACCACTAATACATGTTATTTTAAATTCTTTAAGCAGGTCGGTTTAACTGTCTGGCACACACAATCACCACATTATCACGCCGTACCGTGACAATTCAGAATGAGGTGAATCACTGTAGTAAGGATATGGCACATGGGCTAATTCAATTAACAACCACCTTAGAACGCATATTGATATAGGTTAAGGGAAAGTGAAGAGGCCTCAAGCCTTAGTAGGCTGTCAGTGACAGATACAATTAATGTTTGATGCACACGCAGACATACATCATAGACTGATGCATCTGCTACTCCTCAAGTTCCTAACACTGAAAATCAAAGTCCCAGTGGAGCCAGAAGAAAGCATTAATATTGTGTTTTGTTATTACCACTGTTGCTCTTTTTGATAAAAGCTTAATATCTTGCTAATAATACAACATATTCACATTGTTCACAAACCTGAGTAAAACTGAGTTTTTTACAATGACATAACAGAGCTGTTGTGTTGAGTTTGATTTAGAAAGTTAGTTTATGCTAACTTTAAAAGTAATGTGCTGTTATGTCTGCACAACGTGGCCTGCCTTCATCAGCACGAGAGGCAACTTGGGGCAGTGGAAGTGTTTTATTATCCTAAGGATCTGAATCAATTTCCACATTGGGTAGACCCTTCCTTATTGCAGTGTTATGCAGAATAGCATATCACTATTGCTGTGCAGCAGATGTCTGGCCGATGTGAGGGAGTTTCCCCATATTTATAAATCCTTTAAGAATTCCAAATCACCACTCTACTATTGAACTTCTGCTCTTGTAAACTCAGTTATATCTGCGCTCATTCTTTCCTTAGGATTTAAATATTGGGTCATTATCCATGAAAGTAAAGCATAAGTACTGTCATTTTCAAATAAAATAATATTAACTTAGAATAAATATGTATTTTAATCCCTATACATGTCTGTGTTTAACTTACTTACCAAGCAAATGTCCATCTCCTAAATCACCTCTAGAGAGATTATTAATCCGACTGTGGTTGACATGTAAGAGTCAGGTTCCTGTGTCCTTTCTTGTAGGTTACTACCAATGTTTTGCTGTCCTGATAAAGAACCCAGGCAGCTCAGTTTAAGGGCTCGCAATGTTGACTGATTGGGTTCCACCCATATCATTGTTTGTTGGACTGTTTAAACCCAAATGTCTATATCGTAGGAATTTTAAGAAGTCTTTTTCTTCCTATGGGCAGGGATCCTTGGCACCTGCATTGTTTTGACTGCCTATTTTTTGACTGTCCATTAGACTCTGGTTATGAAACTTTAATATAAAACATTGACCACTGGTGAAATTATGTTGCTTCTATTTACCATGTACTAATATTTATCCAGTTGTATCATGTATTATTTACAAGCTGAATGAATCCTAGGGTGACACTGTTCTTTAAGATCTTATTACCCTTATTTCTGATTAACCTTCTAAAAGTGGCATTTTTAGAATTTTGACTCAAAATTCAACTTTACCATTAAGGAGGATTTTAAATTACAACACTTTTGAGACCAAACAGGACATAAATACCTGTTCCCAAGCAAAGGTTATCACTTATTACATGTAAAAGGGTAACCCGATGTTATCCTATGGGAGAGATAGGCTTTGCAGCAGTGGAAAATAAATGTAAGAGTGTTTTACTCCCAAGACATGTATAATTCCAAAGTACATGTCTAACTTTTTAAATACAATGCACCCTGCCTAATGGACGATTTCAGGCCTAAACTAGGGGTAACTTTTATGTATTAAAAGGAAGGTGTAGGACTGGCAAAAGGTTTATTTTTCCAGGTTGAAATAGCAGATTAAAACTGCATATAGGCTGAAATGGCAGGCCTGAGACTTGTTTTAAAAGGCGACTGTAGTGAGTGGCACAATGAGTGTTGCAGGCCTACTTGTAGTATTTAATTTACCGGCCCTGAGTACACATAATACCACTTTACTAGGAATTTACAAGTAAGTTAAATGGACCAATCAGATGTAAATCAATTGTACCATGTTTTAGTGAGAGGGCACTAGCACTTTAGCATTGGTTAGCAGCGGTAAAGTGCACATAGTCCTAAAGCCAACAAAAACAAATTCAACAAAAGAGGAGGGATGAAGGAAAAATGTTTGGGGACTACCACCCAATGCTGTAAACTCTAACAATGATAAAATGCAGTTTAGTTTTTGGAATGTCCAGCAAATTTTAAAATAATTTGCAAAATGGTGTAACATAAATTATCCTACTATATTTGTTTTGCAGATTTCCTGAAACCCGGAAAAAATGTTACTCTTCTGTGGATCCCAATTCAAGACGTACTAGTAATTGATTGCAGTCACTCAGATTTGGAGATCATTGGCAGGTAACCAAAGCGGCATTAGATATGCATTGCTATTTTCCCCATAAATTGTCAAATCAACGACGTGAGCTGAATTTAGAAAGTACTGTTTCCTGGCTTTGTCCCTGGCAGCATGTGCTGTGCAATTATTAATCTGAAGCATGGTTCTTTTCATTCCAGGCCACCAAAAAGAGGGAATGGAACAGTCTCCACTTCCTTGAGATAGGCAGCATGTTTGGAAGAAATACAAACCAGAGGGAAAAGTAATATGATCAGGACAAAGCAATACCGAGCATAAAATAGCCAGATTTTTTCGTCTCATACTATTGAGCTTGATAATCCTTTAGCTCTGACCTGGTCAGATCACTTTCTGATCGCCTTTTGGATGTCTGTAGATTGCCATAAGCTATGGCCACTACCTAACACGCAATTTAAGGAAACCAGATCTTTTAAAAATATTACTCCTGCTACCTTAGCGGAAATTTTAATTCACCACCCTATTCCAGTAGAAAGCCTTCTTGAGGCTGCAGTAGCCACTCTTGATAATTGGCTTTATACATGGACACTCTACCTTGCTCCTCCCAAAGCACACAGGGACACGCGGAATAGCCCCTCGGCCCCCTGGTTCTCGGAGGAACTGAGGCAGAGTAAAAAAGCCTGTAAGTGCCTTTAGCGCTCTTGGAGGAAAAATTATCTTCCCCAGAGCAAGCTCATATATAAACAGGCTCTTAAAGCTCACTTCTTGAAGGTCCGCAACGAGAAGAAAAGGTTTCTGGGAAATAAAATCGAGTCCGCTAACACCTGCAGTAAGGCTCTTTTTAAAGTAGTGAAAGACTTTACTGCCCCTGGTGTTACCCAGAATCCTTTCACTCCCACTGCCGAATGGACTGCAAATATTGCCACATTCTTCTATAACAAGATCAAGTCCATCCAGGACTCTTTTGCTGTGTCCCCACAGTCTGATTCTGCGAGTCTCTCCGATTTTTCTGGTGACCCCCAGACAGACGTACTGGAAGAATTTCCGCTGTTGTCCCTGAAGGCTTCCTTAACCATTATGAGAGCATTGAAATCTGGCTCGCCTTCTGACCCGTGTCCCGCTAAAATATTAGCATCTGTGGCAGAAGTTGTAAATCCGTCCGCTAATCATGTGCTCAACTTGTCATTGAGCACTGGTACTATCCCTGTGAGATGGAAACGGGGGAAGGTACTCCCTCTTTTTAAAAAAAACACGGCCGATCCAGCAATCTCTAACAACTACAGGCCTATCACACTGCTTCCTTTTTTCGCTAAAACCCTGGAAAAATATGTGAATGCAGTTACTACTAAGCATTTAGAAACCACCAATGCTCTTCATGCGAGCCAATTGGGCTTTAGAGCTAATCATAGCACGGAGACAGCTCTGTTAGAAATCTCTGAAAGCATTAAGTACACTCTGGATAGAGGAGGTAAAGCAGTTCTTATACTGCTTGATCTCTCCGCTGCTTTCGATACCGTGCCCCATGACCGCCTCCTTCAGAGACTGAGGGAGTGTGGCATGCGGGGCACGGTTTTCAAATGGTTCTCCTCTTTCCTTCAAGAGCGTCAACAATCTGTTTGGTCTCCTACTTTTTCGGCTGTTATTCCCCAATTAAATGTGGGAGTACCCCAGGGCTCTGTGCTGAGCCCTACCCTTTTTAATATATATATGGCCCTACTGGCCCCTCTCGCTGAAAAATTTGGAGCCAAAATGTTAACATACGCTGACGACTCTCAAATTCTGTTTACTTATGGGAAAGACAAACCTTTTAACGAATCTCTTATCAGGGAATGTTTGTCTAACATTTTTGGATGGTTTCATTTGAACCAGTTGTCCTGCAATTCGGCTAAGACTGAAATTATTTTTTTCGGACACACCCCTGGGGACGAGTGGAGAAATTTGTGGCCTCTGGATCAGCCCTCTCCACCCAATCCTGTGACTACAGTGAAGAATCTTGGAGTCTTACTGGATTCTGATCTCTCCATGCAATCGCAGGTGAAATCTGTGACAGGCACTGGTTTTAGGCTTCTTAAAATGATGAGGAACTTTCTCTCCCTTCTCTCTATGCCCCATAGACAGACCGTTGTCCAGGCTCTCATCATCTCCAGATTGGATTACGCAAATGTTCTTTATTTGGGTATTCCAAACTTTTTGCTGTACCGTCTGCAACTGGTCCAGAATGCCGCGGCCAGGGCTGTCATGAGGGTTGGGCCTAGGACACATTTGTCCAGCCTTTTTAAAACACTCCACTGGCTCAGAATGGAACCTAGAATACATTTTAAGGCATTGGTCCTTGCTTTTAAAGCACTTCATGTACCTTAAAAAGAGAATCACCCCATACTGCCCTGTGAGGACCTTAAGATCGTCCACTCTTTATCTGCTTCAGGTTCCCAAATTCTTTCTAACCAGGAAGGGTGGTCGATCCTTTCAGGTGATTGTCAGTAAGTTATGGAACACCCTCCCTCTGGCCCTCAGAGGCGACTCTGAACTCTTTAGTTTCCGACAGCATCTTAAGACCTGGCTGTTTCTTCTTTAGACCGTTCGTTGTCGCCTGAATTGGTCATCAGGTCGTGTGTGAGTGTTTGTTGTCAGGCAGGTTACTTTTAGCGCCGGGACACTCTTTTTGAGTAGCCGAGCGCTCTATAAATCCGTCTTAACATAACATAACATAACAGAAACATATCGCCTTGAAAAAGGTCATTTACTCAGTGACAGAATGTTTAACTGCCACGCAAAGGTAAGTTTGCTGCTGAATTTGATTTATGGAAATAAAGCCACGAGAAGCCAATGTGCTAGAATGAAAGATGAAAAAGCCACTACTGGTGATTTTCAGAGAACAATACATGACTAGTATCAATGTTACAGGTAAGTAACGTCATTTACTGCTACAAGACTAGAAACGTCAGTCCTGATCCACTTCACACAGATCCACAGTGAGACTGATACACGTTATGATTTTACAGACAGTTTCCTCCTAGTCTAGGTAGGTCACAAGCAAGGTTCCAAATTTTAGATACTCCTCACCAGGTTCTACTTTCTCTGACTGCCGAACAGTGACTCGGTCTTCAGTTTTACATGAGTGGCCCCAGGACTAGATGCAGAAACTATGATGCTCCTATCGAAGGACTCTATTAGCAATTTAAATTGTTCAGACCCTAACGTTATGAGAAGGCAAATATTTCAGCCTTTTTAGCTATTTTTATGTTCCATCACCTGACTGTGTCATGTAAACTCATGCTCAAAGAGAACCCCTTCCTCATAAGCCCACTTCTTTTTATTCCTATGTGCATGGGCGTTTCTCTCTGCTGTTAAATATCATCAACGTTTTCTATGCATTTGCACATATTTGTGCATTTTCTCTCTATGAATTCCGATGCTTATGTGAGGCATTAGTTGACAGAATTGAAATATATCATTTCCGGTCCATTTTCAATATCTGTATAATCTTGAGATCCAATTTATCTGCGCAAAGTGCTAATCCACAGGTCCATCATCACAGTGACAATAACCGGCTAAACTCCAGTATATTGCAGGCAAATTGCATAGTGATCATCACAAGCTGCTGGGGCAAAACTGACGATAAGCACAAAATATGAAAATCCTTTTTTTTTCTTCTAAAAATCTCAACCACTAACTGGTAACTGCACTGATTTTGCAAACTTTGCTTTTGCCACTTACAAGAGGCTAAGATATCCATTCACTGCTGAGCTTGATCAGTCCTTGATAGAACACTGTAAGTTAAAGCATTTTTGAATCCTAAGTCAGTCAGTCAGTAAATGCTTTATTCGACTTTAAAAATAGTAAAATCATAAAAGCACAAAATACAATAAAAACAAATCATTTGAGATTTACATTAAAAATACCTTAGTAGATACAGCTAATCTAATTTTACATAATTTTACGGTGCGAGAGTTAACAGGTTAAACTTCTTCTTTTCCTCAAGATACTTTTCAAGAGCCCCGTCATTGCTCCAATACAGTACACGTTATCCAATAGTTTAAAAAAACAGAAATGCCGGGCGACATTGCTGCCAACCTCCCTGCTTTAAAATAGGCTTAATCCATCTAGCTCTTTGTTTAACATAAAATTTACAAAAAAGAACAACGTGCATTGTTGTTTGTGATGCAACGTTGTCACAAGGACAGTGGCAGAGATTCCTGGACCAGTCATTTATAGCAAGAAAAGAAACCAGGCGATGGAAACAATCAAATCTAAGCCTTGTCAGTATATATCTGTCAAATTCATGTAAACAGCACACTAAATAGAGCTGAATAGAATTACTAGACAGACTCAGTTGATGCTGAGTCACAGAATTTTTACTTATCTCTGCCATTAATCTAAGGGATTCAAAATGATTTAAGCATAAGGATTTAAGCTCCTTTCTCGATAAAGTGCTCATAGTGTCGGGATTAGAGTAAAAATCAGGTCTACATAAATCATGCGATAAATTACTTATATAGTTTAACCAGGGGATTTTTTTGGCCTGATCTAATCCCATAGAATCTTTTATAATCTCACGATTCAGGCCTAAACTAGGAGAGGTCCAAACTCTGTGCCAAAGTAAAATTGGTTGGATTTTAATCAAATCGGAGATAAGTCAACACTGTAATGGTGCCTATCACTCACCCAATATATTTTACACGAAATCTACCGGATCCAACTTTGGCTACAACTTTTACCAGGTGCTGGTGTCAAAGTCTGATATCTAGTTTCACAGCTTCCAATTGTACCTTATTGAACATGGATATTTTACCATCAATTAGTGTAGAGAAATTTATTTATTTAAGAGAATGCATCTTTGATTCAATATTTTGCTTGCTACATTATGCTATGATTTAAGACACAGAATTGTATAGCATATATTATATCATTGCCAATCTCAGCAGCAACTGAAGGAATCCGAAAAAAGAAACAGAACAGAATATATTAATGTCATCAATAGAATAATGCACTCAACTCCACAACATTTACAAGCATTTCTTTGATCACTGATTTAACATTTCGACTGAAAGTCACTCAAATTACCCCAGTGTTGCACTGCTCCTTATGACCACATTTTCCTTCATACAACAACATGCTGTATTCAACCTAAGAGACAACCAACATAGGGCAAATTAACTTCCTTTGACTGGAAAAACTTCTCCTCCAGGATCGCCATACATCATCATTCACCTTTAGGCTGAAACTAAAATCATATTCTATCAATTGGTCAAAGTACAAAAGAGGGGGGTTCATGTTCTCCCACACGTTGAACAAAATCATATTTTTTCTTATGAAAATAATAAGAAAGATCTACTTTATTCAAATGGCCTGGAGGCCAATATGATGCCAGATCAAATCTTTGTCACTACTGATGACACAGCATCTTTGGTAGGTTTGAATTAAGACCTTTCACATGCAGAATTTAAGACCAGTTGGCAGCATGACGTCCTAAGAAGCAATGCCACCTTATCTTTAAAGTGCCCCAAAAATAAACACATCTCTACCTGATCATAACATCTCAAATAGGATCCACTTCACTGGTACTGGACTAAAATAGAGCCATTGAGCCTTCTAATAGAGATCAAAGTATTTTCCGGAGAGCTATGTGACATTCTACTGTCATACACTTTTAAATAAATCATTGCGTTATATTGTAGAATTTGTACTGCAGGTCCTATCCTGACGACGCTGCAAAGCATTCCATTTCACATCAGGTTCCTGGGCACCTTCTCAGATGTCATGGTTGATAGATTTGGGCTTCTAATTTGACATATTTAGAAAATGATAAGGGTAGTGCGTAAGAATCGTAAACTTGATCCTGTTATGGTGAGGCAAACTGGTAGCTGTGCTGAAAAGTGTGAAAATTGATCTGGTTGCACGTGTGTACATTCTAGCCGTTTTTAGGAGTGATCTTTGCTATTAAATTATGTGGATGGGGATAAAAAGGATTTTAACACTCCAAAATTCTAGGTGATTATTATTCTTGCAGAAATCGAGTTCAAGAGGTTGGCCATGTAGACTGGAAAGAACTTCCACCAGTGGAAACCTTTTGAAGGTAGAGATAGATAGGGGTGGTGCCAACCTAGGGGGCAGCGATCTAGTTTGGCAGCAGGTACAGAGTTTATGTTGAAGGAAGAATGGTTTAGTGTCAATCAATAAATCAATCAGGGGTTTATAAAGCGCACTACTCACCCGTGAGCGTCTCAAGGCGCTGGTGGGGGGGCAGCTCCCGATGTACAATGTGCTTTAGTTTAAAGAATGATATGGCCAGCCATCATCATGCATAATCTTTACCACTATAAAATCAAAAATATGAATATAAAAAGTGACAAATTCAGATGATTTGTCCTTGTTCTTTATGAACACACCCTAAACGTCATTTATTTACAACCAAAGATGAGAGACTCTTCTAAAAGAAATCAAACACAAAGAAAATCACTTTTGACACATTTGACTGTTTTAGGGTGTATGGTCTTTCTGGAGGAACCTCAACACAGCACTGGCATCTGACTGTGACACACCAACATGCTGACCTTTATCTCCTTGGTGTTACAGCACATTACCACCCTGCCAAGGCACACATTTGCCAATTACATTTGGCCATGTCTTCTGGAGAAAAGTTTATTCAGCATGGCTTCTCTTTCCTTCTTTCAATGAACAAACCTGTATTTTTGTATAAAAAAGTACACCACCATCTCCATCCAACCCAAAGCACTGTTCCACACAGATACATCCATTCCCTATCAAGTCCTTCATGAATGCAGATATCAAGGTCAAGGCATACATGTTTTTTGCTGGTAACTTTTCCGATGAATAGTTGCAATATCATCTGTAATTCTTCAGTCCACAGCACTTTCCACTGTGGGACTTGTAGTTTCTTTTCACCGTTATGGGAATAGGCTTAAAATTCCACCATTTAAGGCTGTTGGTAAAAAGCCGTGAATGTCTGAAGGTGGCACACATAACATGGAAATTCAAGATGGCATTATAAGATTTCAATACATGGTTGATTGATAGAGTAATGAGTTTATATAGCACAGAGTTATCAAATAAACATTTTGGCACTCATGCCCAAATGCTAGAAAGACTGAACAAAATGAGTGGTGAAAAGTTAAGTTATCTGGACTTTTCTGAAGACAGAGTGATTTTGAGAAAGACACAGCTTCAGAGGAAACTCATATAGGCTGAAAAGAAATTACGTCTCTCTGTATATTCATCAAAATAACAGAACAGTATGTTTGGACCAGTTTCAAATACCAGAGGGAGCCAGGGGTCAGTTTGCTACTTAATGAAAGCATATGTAATCTATTTGTAAATTGTATATCTAATATCTTATTGTAGCAAAAATATCGTCTACTAATATAATCTATGTACTGTGGAAATACATATATTGCCATGGTACATATATGTAGAGTTAAGCATTGTAAATCTGTACTTTCCTATACATAATTACCTTCGCAATACTTTTGTGGTCAATATTTTGGCTATAATAGTTTTGTGTCACGATATTTAGGTGTCAATATTCTGACAGTGTAACATAACAGTAACCCATGATGCTGAACGAAGCCACTAATCAGTCAAAACAAATTTAAAAAAACAACTTAATTAAATGTAAACACTGGCAGAAAAATACAGCACAAAACTAGTAATTCAGAGCATAACAGAAAACCCAATTTATCATTTCCCTGCCTCTATTCTACATTTAGTAATACTACATACCTTGCCCTGAACTACACTGCCACATTTTCTCATCATGGCTACCTGATGTTTGTTTCACAGCAATTAATTACTCTAATTAAACTTGATTCCTCCTAACTCAATTAATTACATGCTCGTATCCACACAGCCGAGCTTCGATACTCAAACATTCCTCTTAATTACACTTGTTTAATTAACGGATTTTGGCAAAATATGTGTTTTTCAGCAGACAGGCACAAAGCTGAATTTACTGGAGACCCAGAAAGTGTAGAAAGCGCCTCGTACCTTTAAGAGTGTCTGTGGACAATAATCGCAAGAAAGAAAAGTATGTAGTGTCCTAAACTTAAAAATGTGCATCACTTGTGCATTTTCTTCTTTAAAAAATCTACTGTTATACATTTGAGACTTCGAAATTTCAAGAGCTGCTTTCGGCAGGGAGCCGAAGGGTCCACGTTTAGCAACGTGTTTACTTAGTGCAACTCAGGTGCTCAAATTACAAAAAAAAAAAAAAAAGGGAATTAATACATTTATGTTTGCAAAGAATCAGTCAATGACATTTTACAAATGTAAATTTCATTTACAACGGCGTACAATCCATTGCTATGGTGGATTTCGGCTGTTGTAAGTCTATGGTTGAAGTTTAGTGTTAAGGATAGGGACTGGGATGTTTCTTGGGGAGGACCAGATAGTATTAAACTGAAAAATAGGACATTTAAGGCCTGAAGCACTGCACCACCAGTAGAAACCCTTATAAGACTATTATCAAATCATTGCCCACCTCCCTGGATTAGCTCGCCAACAGCCCAGAATTTGAAATTATACATTTGAACAGAGAGGCAGTGACAGTATATATCCAATTACGTGTCCTGTTTCAAATTACAAAAAGGCCAAAACATTAATGCTTCAAGATGCTTGCAGTCGAAGTTATTTAAAAGATTCTTCAGTCTTTCTTCAGAAAAAGAACCATCATAGACAGCCAACATGTTTCACTCATTCGAGAGCTTCATCAGGGCTGTAATGTGACAAAACCACCATAGTCCAATACCACAATACCAAATACAGAAATTGGCATGAAGATAAAAATATTTGGCAAAAGGGTATGGAAGTATGGAAGGAGTACATGATATGTTACGTAAGATGTCTTAGTCAAAGACACAAACTTGAGTTGCACAGTTGTAGAACAATGTCAATATATTCAAAAATAGGGAAGAAATATACAGAAGACCTGAGAAATAGATAAGCCCATAGTCAAATAATTTACCAATAATTCTATAACCACATCTTTATAAGGCTTATACCTACTACAACATTGTGCAAACTGCAATTACATTATAGGTACATCTCTAGGCAAATGCCTAGCAAGGCGTTATTCCATTGTGCAGCAATGATCCAAAAGAAATGTACCTTCTGCAAAATGTGAATGCTGCCTAATGAATAACCCAGCATAATCATTTGAATTTCTTTAGGTACAGCAATTGGACGTATCATCCTAATTAAACTTCTTCGGTGCATGAAACTACTAGTTTCAGCACATTCATGGAGCCCCAACATAGAGAGAAGAAAATTCATATCTTTAGCCCATGCTTGTAAATAGGAAATAAACCAAACTAATCCAAAAAGTCAATCCTAATCCACTGCAACATATATCCAAGTGCATTCAAGCATATAATCAAGTTTTTCACCCAAATCCACAGAAATCTGAAAATCAATACAGTTAAGCATTTGATCGTGCGCAAGTTTTCACATGCACGTCTTTTAGACGTACCACAAATAACAACACTCTTGACCATCTCGAGTGCATTCAAATATATCAGCCAAGTTAAAAAAATGGTATTGAAGCAGTCCTCACTGGATCTTAGCCGAAAGCAACTGTCCCTATGCTCCAATGCATTCTGGACTTAAACTCTTTAGCACCATTCTTTTTGTACCTGTTAACAAGCTGCCGGCATGGCTCGCAGGTGGTAGGGCTGTTGCGGGGTCGTGCGGGGAGGGGGAGGGTCATGCGGGGAGGGGAGGATTTCAATTAAAAAAATATTAAAACCTACCTATCTGCCAGCCTGGGTCACTTGTCCTCACTGCTCCTGCAGGAACAGGAAGCAGGCAGCCTCCCTCCCCTTCCATTAGCCAATCACAATGCTCCAGTGAAGCGTTGTGATTAGTTGGGACCAGGGGCTGTAGGGGGTGGCATGTTCTCCATATAGGCTGCAATGCAGCGTGCATGGAGAAGTGCAGAGTGCGCATGACTGGTTTGGGCAGCCCAAGAGGGCTGACCAAACCAGTCATGCGCACTCAGGAGTGGGCAAACCACTCCTGTCCTGCCCGGGCACCTCCACCCACCTGCCCGCAATGCGGAAAGAATCATAAAATGGTATTAACCAAAAGTTATTACCATTTTATGTTTTGGCTTTCTTGCACTTCAAGAAAGCAGGGAGCGGGGAGGAGCCTAGCGCGCAACCAAGATGGCCGCGTAGGTGCGAAGCTCCCGAGGACCTCCGCGACCTCCTGAATTAATCCTGATTATATCCTGTCTTGGATGAGGGGACTGTGTCTGTGAACCCGAGCTGAGGCGGCACCCGTTTTCCGTTTTCGAATCGGACCCCGGACACCGGTGGGAGCACCGATCGAAGGTTGCGGCCTTCTCCACGCCGGCCCCCCGGATTGGAGTTGTGGGGCGATCCGGGGACAAAGTGAACAACAGCGGCGGGCAGGGCTGGGCGACTCGCGTACCCCGCGCTTTCACTTTCGCTTTTGCGCCCTCCTTGCCCTCAAGCGAGGTAGGGTTGCGGAGCGGGGTGCAGTGGTGTGGCCTTGTCCGGGTGCCCGGCTGACCCGCCGGCTGTGAGTCGTCCTGCGGTCACCCCCCCCCGGAACCCGTGAACTGGTTTATCGGCCCTTTCGAGGAGATTGGCACGACTTTGGGGGTGCAGACATGTCCACAAAGCAAGATGGCGACCGGGCGAAGGTGAAATCGACCCGCCGTGGCCCGGCACATCAGTCCAACAGCATGGACCGCTACACCCTCCAGAAGGGATCTCCAGAGGCACCGCGTACATCCCCCGCCGGCCCGACTGAGGCGTCTGCTCAGCCCGCGGATCTGACCCTCCGGGACGTCATGGGCGCCATCGCCGAGATGAAGGCCTCGGTGGACCAGCGCTTTGATACTCTGGCGCAGAAGATAGACTCGGCCCTGGTGGATGTGGGCCTGGTGAGGGCCGACTTGTCTAAAACAAATGACCGGGTCGATTCCCTGGCCCACACCACCTCGAGTCTCACTACAGACGTGGCGGCCCTCCAAAAGGAGGTGCACCGGCTTGGCCAGGCGAGCGCCCTGATGGACCGTCGATTGGAGGACTCCGAGGGTCGGGCCCGGAGGAACAACGTCCGCATTGTCGGGGTGCCGGAGGGACGAGAGGAGGAGGCGGCAGATTTGTTTGTGGAAGAACTGATCCTCACCCGTCTCCAGCCCCGGGGGCTGAGTAAACTCTTTGCGGTGGAACGTGCTCACAGGGTCCCCGGAGGAAGACCTAAGGCCGGAGCCCCGCCGCGGCCTCTCATTGCCCGGATTTTTAACTTTCGGGACAGAGACGCTATCCTGCAGACTTCTAGGCTACAGGGACCGGTCAAGCTCGATAATATGGACGTGAATTTCTACCCTGACTTTACTCCGGCGGTCCAAAAGCAGAGACTGAGTTTTCTCGGAGTTAAACGTCGCCTACGGGACCTGAACCTTAAGTACTCAATGCTTTTTCCAGCTAAGCTGAGGGTGGAGGTGGATGGTCGCACGCACTTTTTTGACCGTCCCGAGGCGGCTGGGGACTGGTTGGATACTCTGCCTGGGGATCGGGGCCGGGGGGGTGGGGGGGGTGCGGTTGGCGGGGAGGGCTCGCCGGATCAGAACTGAGGGGTGCATAGTAGGCCTTGCTCTGGACAACATTCCTGTTACCATTCACTGATCGTGTATGTTCCCCTCCTATGGAGGTCGTGCGGGGTCCATTGGGGGCTTTCCCTCCTCCTCTGGGGGACTAGTTAGTTTTTCATCTATGGGGCGACAGGCACACTGCACTTTGGGGGGCTGTCTGGGCTCATGCAGGGGTGCAGGGAGGGGGGAGTTCTGTTGGGATGGGTGGGCGGGGGTGGAGTGTTGTTTGTTTGCACCGCAAGGCGAACCCTTTACTGTATTGTTGTTTTCGAGATGCTCTTTGGGGGACGACTGATGGCTTCTATGTATGATGGGGGGTAGGGATTTGACTGTGTTATCATGGAACGTTAACGGACTGGGGGATAGGATTAAGCGTGGTGTGGTCCTGCAGTATCTGAAAAGAATTTCACCAGATGTGGTCTTCCTGCAGGAGACACACCTTATAGGTAATTCCTTTCATGCCATGAATCGGCGAGGCTATCCCTTGGTGGCCCACTCGGGCTTCACCTCGGGCTCGCGGGGGTGGGCATCATGATTAAGAACTTGCTCCCGTTGGAGATTGATGAGGTGCGCCATGATGAGAGGGGACGTTACACTGTCTTGGTGGGTAGAATGGAGGGCAGAGTGGTCGTTTTTGTATCAGTGTACGTTCCGCCGGGGTTGCAATCTACCACGTTTGCGGACCTGGGGCGCCTCCTCCTTGACCTCCCGGGTGGGCTTCTGGTAGTTGGGGGGGACTTCAATGCGGTGGCTTCTGGGTCTATGGATCGTCATCCCCCTAGGGACCTCCCCCGGGCACAGGCGTGGCTGTCCGGCCTTTTAGATACACTAGGATTGGTGGATTGCTGGCGACTAAAGCATCCCGCGCAGCTGCAATACACCTTCCACTCGGGTGCCCATGGTAGCCTCTCGCGGCTTGATTATGTCCTTGTCCCTGCGGCCTATGCTGGGAGAGTGGGAGAGGTGCGCCATCTGGCGCGGGGTATTTCAGATCACTCCCCACTACTGTTGCACTTTGATGTCTTCCCGAGGGGGGAGGGCAGGGTAGCCCCAATCAATGCCTGGTACCTGCGCGACCCCACTATTCGAGCCGAATTGATCAAATCCTTGCAGCGGTACTTTGAGGAGAATGTGGGGTCTGTCCCTTCGGCTATCTCCCTGTGGGAGGCTTTTAAGGTAGTTCTCAGAGGGGAGGCCCTCTCCTTTATCTCCCATGCCCGGAGGCGCGAGCGGGAGGAGGTAACCCGGGTGGAGGCCGAAATTACTGAACTAGAGGGTGACCTGGGGAGCGGGGTGACGGATGCCACATTGCATGTTCTACACCTCGAGCGGGCGGCCTATGGGGCCCTCGTCACGGAGGCGGCCAGGGGCCTCAGTAGAGAGCAACAGGGGCGGCTGTATGATGTGGGTGATAAGGCTGGTAAATTGATTGCGTGGTTGGACAAAAAGGAGAGAGCGAGTCGTGTGGTTCCGTTGATCGAGAGGATGGATGGTGTGTGTGTCACCGAGCCGGAAGCCATTGTCTCCTGCTTCGCGGATTATTTCCGCGAGGTGTATTCCCCTGTTTCTCCCTGCTCGGAGGAGGATTCCCATGCCCTGCTTCGGGACATCGCGCTGCCCTCCCTTTCGGTGGAGGACAGGGACTCGCTGGACGCTCCTCCCACCTCAGACGAAATTGCCCTTGCTATCCGCTCGGTCGCATCTGGCAAGGCCATGGGCCCCAACGGCATCCCTATCGAGCTGTATAAGCTGCGACCGGATGTACTGGCGCCCCACCTGCGCGCGATGTTCCTGGCGGCCCGCTCGCGGGGTTCCCTCCCGCCGGACCAGCGTCTGGCCACGATCGTGGTGATCCACAAGGAGGGGAGACCCCGTGAGCGGGTCACATCCTATAGGCCTATCTCGCTTTTGAACGCGGAGCCCAAAATCCTCGCCAAGGTGCTGGCCAACCGGCTGGTCGGCGTGGTGGGCGATTTGGTCCACCAAGACCAGTCCGGCTTCATACCCCACCGCAACACGGCCCTTAATCTGCAACGCTTGCACGGGGTGCTCGCGCGTGTCCCGTGCGTGCGGGAACCGGCCATCTTGGCGTCCTTGGACGCCACCATGGTGTTTGATACGCTCGAGTGGCCATACATTTGGGCGATGCTGGCGAAGTTTGGCTTCGGACCGGGCTTCATCAGCTGGGTCAAGTTGTTGTACTCGGGCCCATTGGCACAGGTGGTGGTGAATGGACGAGTCTCGGCCCCATTTGCACTGGGACGGGGCACGCGACAGGGTTGCCCCCTGTCGCCTCTCCTGTTTGCACTGGCCCTGGAGCCCCTGGCGGAGTGGCTGCGGTGGCACCCTTCCATCCGTGGTCTCCGCTGGACCCCCGAGCATGAGGACCGCGTGTCCCTCTACGCTGATGATATCCTTCTATATCTCGCCTCCCCGCGTAAATCACTGATCGTCCTAGTTGATGTTTTGCGCTCATTCGGTCGCAACTCAGGCCTTGTCATCAACTGGGCGAAATCCTGTGTATATGTGCTTGCCGGGGAGGCTCCGGTCCTACCACGGGACTGTCCGATCCAGATTGCCTCCCAGGGGTTTCGGTACCTGGGTATATATATTACTCTGGACCCAGAGGCCCGCTACGAGCGGAATTTGCTACCCCCCCTCCAACGCTTGAAGGAGGACGTTGTGCGTTGGCGGCGTCTGCCGCTTTCGCCGCTCGGCCGAGCGGCCTTGTTTAAGATGATGTCGTTGCCGCGCTTTCTGTACGCTCTCCAGAACACTATGGACTTGGTCCCGGCGCGCTACTTCCGTGAGGTGGAGAGTTTGCAGCGTCGCCTGTTCTGGGACGGGAGGCCACGTATTGCCTTGGCTAAATTGACGCTCCCGTGGTACGATGGGGGGGTTGCCCTCCCGGATATTAAACGGTATTACTGGGCCTCCCAGCTAGCTGCGATTAATCATGGCCTTTACGGGCCCGCCCTGAACCCGGCATTCGAAATGGACAAGATGCTCCTGCCCGGTGGCGACTACAATCGAGCGCTCTACTCTGGCGCGCCTGACCCCCGCCTGACGGGACCGACGCGTGTCATGGTGCGTGTATGGCACGCGGCTAATGCAGCTATGGGGTGGAAGGACCGTTTGACCCGGGCGTCACCGCTATATGCGTCTGAGAGGTTGGGCTCCCTGTGGACCTCGAAGGGCTTCGAGAAGTGGGACACGATCGGCATCAGCACAGTGGGAGATCTCTGGACGAGGGGGGGATTCAAAACCTTTGAGACGCTGCAGACGGAGTTTCAGCTGCAAGGCAGTGAGTACTTTCGGTACTTACAAGTCCGCCACGCGCTGGGCTCCGTCTTCCCGGATGTCGCGTCCATTCCGGAGTCTTCCCCCCTGGAGGACAGAGTGCTGGATGGCCATGTCCCAGACAGCACGATCTCCCTTATATATAAAAAACTGATCAACGACCGATCGGGCCTGCTGACTGGCCTCCGCGAGGCCTGGGTTGCCGATGGGCTGGAATTGGACGACGAGGACTGGATTTCCGCGGTGGCCTCTCCGAAGGAGGTGGCCATCCCGGCTCGCCTTCGCTTCGTCCAGCTTAAGATCCTCCACCGGGTTTACGTGACGGGGCCAAGGCTTCTACGTATGGGCTTTGCTGAGGATGGATTGTGTAAGCGTGGCTGTGGTGCTTTGGCAACTTTCTTGCATATTCTGTGGGAATGCCCAAAGGTGGAGCGATTCTGGCGTGGTGTGCACGAGGTCCTGCGAGTGGTTACGCGTGTCGCGCTGTTGCCTGAAGCGAGGAGATGCTTGCTGAATGTGTGGGAACCTACTGACTACTCGGTTCCGCAGACGCGGTGGGTGACTCTGGGATACATGATAGCTAAGCGTGACATTGCTCAATTGTGGGGATCCCAGAGGCCCCCGGCGGTGTCGGCCTGGAAAGAACACATGGATTGGTGTATGTTTCGTGAAAAGGTGGTATATGTTGCGAGGGGTAAGCCTGGGGCGTGGGTGAAAATCTGGGGCCCCTGGAACGCCTATCGCGGGGGTATTTGTGAGCCGCCACTGCTGCCGGCTGCCTCACCAGCTCCGTCCCCCTAGCCGACCCCCTCCCCCAGCCGCGGGCACGTGGTTCCCCAGTCCCTGATCTGTTCTCATTCCCCTCTTCAGAGTTTGGCGATTGGTTGGGGTCCCCCACTTAAGGAGCACGTGCTGTCACTTGGGATTTTGGGTTGCCTTGCGGGTGTGGTTTTTTTGTGTTGTTGTGTTTTGACAAAAGGAAACCGTATTGTGGGCTTGGAGTTATGTGGCCTGCGCTATTGATATCTCCTGATTTACCTGTTTGCACCGCCAAGAGACTTTTCTGTACATATGTCATATGCTTCTGCCACTCTAGCGGCCGGCCAGACGGTTGTAGGCCCATACTTGTAACTATTTGAGATTGCAATAAACGGTTTCAAAAAAAAAAAAAAAAAAAAAAAAAGAAAGCAGGGAGCAACGCTCCTCCGCCCTAGTGGAGGAGCCGCCTCTGCTTGTTAATATAATTGAATACACTCAAGATTGTCGGCAGAGATGCAATTTGAATCACTTTCAAAACACGTGCATTTGAAAACACACGCACAGTTACATGTTTGACTGCATTTAAGAGCTAAGTCTTATGCATCTGCAATGGATGTTGGATTCCTTTCTGTCGTCGTCAAGGCAGGGCTGTGAGGTGCTAAGAAATTTGCATAATGTGCCAGAAAGGGACCTATGCACTTCAGTACCAATCGTACCCGGATCCAAGGAGAGTGGCACACACCCAATTGCAGGAGGATCAACAGATTAGGTACAGAAATACGAAAGTATTTTTCTTAATGAAAACCCACAAACTGGTAGGCCTTTTATGGAGCTGTCCGTGAACAGAGAAGGAAGCCTGGCTGCTTAGAATAGACTGGCATCATGAGTGGAGACGCATAATTTTGTCCCCACCGTTTCACGTCTTGACTATGCCATATATACATGCATGTAATACCATATATTTGTGTGCTTTAATATGATTAATTTAAATGGTACACCTGATCGAAATACTGACGGTGCATTTGCTGTATGATCCAGACATTTACATGGATGTGCATATGAATGTTTTCCTTATAGGGGTACCAAATTGCAGATTCCAATTGCATTTGTGTAGTTTGAGTATTTTGTTAACTCTTATATATTCACGTATTCATTTGAATAGTGTTCTGCATTATTTTTATAACTTGATATATATCCATACCCATGAATTTAAATGTGTGTTGAAGTGTTCTGTTATGCTAGCTTGACCAAAGGCCATATGCATCTGGATTCTAATGTTTAATCTTCAATGTGAAAGTTTGCTTGGGTTACAATGTTTTCTTCTTTGCAGGTGCATTCATGTGGTCTCATAGTTACTAGTAAACAGCACACTGGCAATGTGGGCTCCAACCAGCGCACTGGTATGCAATTAATACAAATTCTGTTTCCTCCAACGCTCTACTTTTGTAACCCCATTGCCAAGAGGCCACCCCAACACAAGGTCAAGAGATAACAAATGAAAAGCAGCGTTCAATTCTATAATTACTAAAGGCTTAGTAAGTTACTGGGAGATGAGCTAGAGGAATACTCATCCACCTTGTGAGGCTGGCTAGCATACCATATGACAGTTGCAGAGCAACATATTTAACACATTTTTAAATCGTGAAATGTAGAAGGAGCGGTGGATGGGAACTGACCCAAAAAGGTCAAGAGGATGGGAGCGCAACACACCATCTAGTAGTACAAATTCTATCTATGAGGATTTATGAGATAACAACAGGAGTCGACACTGGTTGGATGTCAACATTGGTATATTGATCAAGCCCTGATGAAGTCCCACTGGGACGAAACGCGTTGGCTGGGCCGAATGGATCGCTTCTTTCAAAATGGCATTTGTTGAATACAATTGGATTAAAAGCAACTCCCAAGACTCCTAAATAACTTTTTTTTGTCACATAATGACTACTTGATCTATTGCTGGAGAACAGTTTAACCATCTGTTGATTTTGGAACAGATAATACTATATGGAATTGAATGCTCCTTTTCATTTGTTATTTCTTGATCTCATAGTCAGTGAAAGGCACATTGAGTATGAAAGATACTGAGGCTCCGGAAGAAACCTTTTAGCAAGGATGAGTGGCGCTAATAAACAAAGGGAGGCCTTTATACAGGTATATCTAGAGACAGGAGTATTCCAAGGACTTTCAGATGTGCATATCAGGAGATGGGAGTATCGAATAAGGTTGCCAAGTTTTACTATGAGACGGTGGAAAAGTCCTCGGATATATGATATGGGATTCTCTAATGTTCTGTGGAGTTTTAATTGGTGGTCACACTTTAGCTTTAGGCAGATTCCCTTTAGACTTCGAGGGGTACAGATCTCTTTGCCATATTTTTGTTGTGTGGATTTGTGCCATGCAATACTCCTGATTTTTGAGACTTCAACAGAAGTTTCTACAATGCTGAGGCCTTCCTGCTTTACCAGATCTAATCAGGGTTTCCCAATTAATGCTACTTAGCTCAGGCTTAGTTTAGGTAATTTAGATTTACACATGTATAAGCAAGAGGACTAAAAAGCATATACTGATCACCAGATCTAGTTCCTTATTTTCTGCATTGCTATTTCTGAATTTCTTGTATGTATTATGCTATTGAGATGTAACTTTGTTACATGATTGAACTGCCAGTAGTGATTCTGTATTTTTACAATATATTCTTGAGACTTGTATGGTCAAAGGGGCTACACTGTAAATTTAACTCTTGGATGATGTTAACTCCTCTTTATTTCTCAGGCATCTAAAAAGGTCCATCACAGGGAAATTTGTATATTCGGCTCAGTGCTTTGGCAGGACTCAGGTGGTCTCATGATATGCTGAATGCTTCTTGAACAGAGAATGCCAGCTCTATCACACAGCCAGGAGGTTTATTATTCTCACTATGATCTTATGGAGAAGAAGAGGGAGGGAGACCAGGTGTGGTGCCATCATAAAGCCTGTTTGTGACTAGGACTGATTTTTTCTCCTAACAGTTAGCCATGGAGAAAGGTAGGTGCTAAGGGTACTCTATTTTCTACTGCTGGTGAAACTACAATGATGCTTTGAAGAGAGCTTTCGCTCCTGTGTTTGCAAAGCCTAGCTAGGTACCACCACATGTAATGGCCAAGATCGCCTGAGTAGTGCCCTTGGGAGGATAGACCTCTGTGAGAGATGTATTTCTCTACATGTCTATGTTCCTTCATGTCAGGTACCAATTCACCACCAATTCCCCAACACATGCGTGTCATCCATGGCTGTATGACAGAACAACGCATGCCTTAACAACTCATGCCTAAACAACATGGTCTCAATCATGACTGCATCTTTACCACTCATGCCTTTAGAATGAATTTCGTTGTAAAGGCATGTTTGGTAAAGGCATATGTGTGGTAAAGATTAGACCCCAGCACCCTCTCCCTGAGCCCTAAAACCCAGCCCCCAGTCCTGCAAACCACCCCACCCCAACCCTAAAAACTACCCGATACCCCTCCCAGAGATATAAAAACAGCCCCCAGCCATAAAAACTGCCCCTCCCCAGCCCTGAAACATATTTCAAACTAAAAAAATACTCACCAAGCCGTCGTTCCTTCCAATGTCATCCACAGGAAGTCTCCAACACCCCCTGTCCACTTGCTCCAATGCTAGATCGCTGACTGCTTTTACTATGCATATGTGTGGTTAAGGCATATGTGTGGTGAAGGCAAGGCATATACGTGGTTAAGGCAAGTGTTGTTCCGTTTGCGTTGTAATGGCACACATGGTTTAGCCCACGTTTTTAATGCCGTCTCCCATCATCCACATTCACTGCCCCTGCATCGCCTCAGCAGAGGTTAGCTGTTGCCACCTACTTTACAAATATGAATGTTCTGCTTTCCCCCTGCTGGAAGGAGGGTCCTTGGGCGATTCTGCACCTGCATACCACAGCCCACAAGATTTGGTCACCTGCCCCAGTGAGTTCCCTAGAGTATTCAGATGGTACGTCAAAGAATTTTGAAGTGTTCCCCAGACCACAAGACTTTGACCATGATCATTGCACTCAGTGACCAATCCTCAAGGGTCATGACGTAAGCCCATTCACTAATCTTTCACCCTGTTTATTGATGTTATCTTTCAGTCTTGGACCTTTGCTGGAAAGGTCACTGTGTTTCTATCTCGTCTACTGACACCAGGGACTCTCATCAGCCACTGGGATCCTGCACCTTCACTCTTTCCTTACTTTTTATTAGGAGTTTGCCTGGCCTTGCATTTAACACCCCTATGCTTTTAGCAAAGCCTGGCTAAGCTGCCTTTGCTGGACTGGAGCCCAGACTTCTCATCTGACCCTTCCATAGACTAAGCCAGTACTGGTGGCCCAAAGCTGTACACCATACCTCAAATCCAGCTCATACCTCAGGGACAAAATAGTTCATAAAAAGCCCACTTATGATCACCACTGGGCCTCAATACTGGAGAAAAGAGCGCACTTCCACAGAGGGACTCAAACTATTGGGATTCCATGGTGAGTTTGAATATATTTTACACCACAGCTGCATTAACGTTTGCTTCTCACAGATGGACACAAAACATCATGTGTATTCCATTCATACTTTCTGCTTTTGCCTTGCCCTAGACCTCTTTCTGTTGATGTGTACCATAAGGGTGTACTATTCCTAGTGCCAGATTACCAAATAGGCAAAGTAGGCACCAGCCTCGGGGCCCCACTCTTTTTAAGGGCCCACAACAACAGATCCAAATAACACTGATTTGATTTTGTAAAGAAAACTATGATTCAGTTTTCTTAAGTATTGTTTCCAAAAAACAGAAAAAATAAATCACCTCAAAGAAAAAAAACTTTACATTAAAGACTACTCTATAGATAAAATACTGTATTAATGTAATGTACCCATTAACAACTTAAAGTACATAAACCAGAGACATCAGATTCACATAACAGTTTATCTATTAAAAGCTCGTCTTCTGGCAGCTGTCAGTTTGTAAAAAACTGAGGTGCATTGGGTATTAAGAGATAATTTGCAAGGAGGGACCTGAAATTTCGACTGCCTAGGGGTCTCCACAGGGTTTAATCCGGCACTGACTATTCCTGGTGGTGTCTTCTCTTTCAGGTGTCTACTTATTCTTGCATCCACAGCCAGCCCAACTCTCTGTAGGAACTCTGTCACTGGTAGCGATGCACAATTTCATAATACATTCATTGCCATGATAGTGTGCACACGACACAGCCTTACCAGGAGGAACATTTCTTTCAGTTCCTTTCTTCAGGACACTTGTTCCACACAAGAAGAGTGTGGTCGATACTCCTGCCTGCGTCTGAATACCCACGACCCCGAGGAAACTCACAAGCTGTAAACAGCCAGATGTTATGCTGACATACATTTCTGTGGTCATAGGTAAGGGGTACGTTCATACATTTCTCTCTGACTATCACAGATTTGAGTGTGCATAGTTTGGGATTTTTCTAAATGACATGCGGATTTTTAATTTACATTTTACACAAACGTCGGTGCTGATCACGGAGAGCAGATTTACACAATTGAAAAGCTGCTTTCTGACTTCGTTTCTGCTTTGTAACTGCTGGGCCTGGTGTGTTGTGCTGTTAATCTGTTCAGTAGCAGAAACCTGAGGCTGTCATTGCATTAGATGCATCTGCGGTGTGGCTGTCATTGCATTAGATGTGCCTGCTCTGTGACTGTCATTGCATTAGATGCATCTGCTCTGTGGCTGTCATTGCATTAGTTGTGCCTGCTCTGTGGTTGGCCAATCTATGCCCCGCAGAGTATTGCGTAACAGAGTCACGTGATAGCCTGGCCAGATGGCTGTCCTATATTTATCTTCTCTGCTTGGTGCACAGCATTGACTATAAAAATGTTGAAACTGCAGAGGAAGCCTGTTGCATAGAGACTTTGAAATGAAACATAGGAAGAAAAACACACCTTGCATTCATGTGTCTCCGGTAGAATTTGTTATTTGCTGCGCAAACAGACCTAATGGTGTGGTCTTTAAAAAATTGAAAGTAGACGTGCCTCTGCTTGACCGGCGACGAACAAACAGAGAGCATTGTGTAACGGAAGCCTCGTTAAATCCACACACTGGTACACGTCCTTCTCGAAGGACAAATATGTTTGTGGTGAGTTTTCACAAACACTGTTATCTGCGACGGTTATCTGCCTGTAACAGTTCCTTGCATGAATTATCTACAAAAAACAAGTACAAGAGTAGATGTCGAACTTGAACGATACAAAAATGGTTTGAGTGTCTGCTGCAAACAGCAAGTCACCAGATCGAATCCCAGCACGATTAATTAAACTTTTCTGGTTTGGAAGTAGTTACTTTAAAAAACAATGAGGGTGTTAATAAGGAACAGGTAGTATCATGAAACAGATAAGCAATCTGTTACACATTCGATATTACTGGTACATTTTTACAGGACTGATCCAGTTTATTAATCAATGTAGAAATCTTAAGTGTCACCAGAGGGCGCTGTCAAAGGTACCAGATGTGTCCATCTTCGCTTCAAATGTTTAAATCTGACTTTAAATTCATGTTTGTGTATACCACAGTATAAATGTACACCACACAAAGACATATTTAAACACCTTAAGCCAGTGTCAATGTTTTACAGTAACATTTTGCTTGACAAATATGTGTGCGTGGAAGATGCAGTGACCATTTTTTTTTGTGTCACATCCTATGCTGTTGGAACCCACCGGAGGAAGGGGTGGAGGGGCCCGATGGATTTAGGCCCAGATCTCAGTACTGGGGTGAATATATGACATTGTTCTGCATTCTGTCCATCAATTGTTGTTTTTGCATTTGTCACCCCGAGTGGGAAGGGTATGCCCAGACGTGGGTCCCTTGCTCTCCATGCCACTGGAATCAAGCTATCCTGGCTGAAGAGGGGTGAAACCCCGAAACCGGTCATAGGATGCTTGTTTCCAGTCCAGGGAGGACCTGGCTTGGCAGTTCCGGCTGGACTGTTCCCATGAGGCACAGGGTCAAGACTGATTTGCATATGGCTGGGTTCAAACTGGAACGGCATGGTGAGCAAAAAAACGATGGATTTAGGCCCAAATCTCAGTACTGGGGTGAATGTATGACATTGTTCTGCATTCTGTCCATCAATTGTTGTTTTTGCATTTGTCACCCCGAGTGGGAAGGGTATGCCCAGACGTGGGTCCCTTGCTCTCCATGCCACTGGAATCAAGCTATCCTGGCTGAAGAGGGGTGAAACCCCGAAACCGGTCCTAGGATGCTTGTTTCCAGTCCAGGGAGGACCTGGCTTGGCAGTTCCGGTTTGAATGGTCCCATGAGGCACAGGGTCAAGACTGATTTGCATATGGCTGGGTTCAAACTGGAACGGCATGGTGAGCAAAAAAACGATGGATTTAGGCCCAGATCTCAGTACTGGGGTGAATGTATGACATTGTTCTGCATTCTGTCCATCAATTGTTGTTTTTGCATTTGTCACCCCGATAGGGAAGGGTATGCCCAGACGTGGGTCTCTTGCTCTCCATGCCACTGGAATCAAGCTATCCTGGCTGAAGAGGGGTGAAACCCCGAAACCGGTCCTAGGATGCTTGTTTCCAGTCCAGGGAGGAGCTGGCTTGGCAGTTTGGGCTGGACTGTTCCCGTGAGGCACAGGGTCAAGACTGATTTGCATATGGCTGGGTTCAAACTGGAACGGCATGGTGAGCAAAAAAACGATGGATTTAGGCCCAGATCTCAGTACTGGGGTGAATGTATGACATTGTTCTGCATTCTGTCCATCAATTGTTGTTTTTGCATTTGTCACCCCGAGTGGGAAGGGTATGCCCAGACGTGGGTCCTTTGCACTCCATGCCACTGGAATCAAGCCATCCTGGCTGAAGAGGGGTGAAACCCCGAAACCAGTCCTAGGATGCTTGTTTCCAGTCCAGGGAGGACCTGGCTTGGCAGTTCGGGCTGGACTGTTCCCATGAGGCACAGGGTCAAGACTGATTTGCATATGGCTGGGTTCAAACTGGAACGGCATGGTGAGCAAAAAAACGATGGATTGAGGCCCAGATCTCAGTACTGGGGTGAATGTATGACATTGTTCTGCATTCTGTCCATCAATTGTTGTTTTTGCATTTGTCACCCCGAGTGGGAAGGGTATGCCCAGACATGGGTCCCTTGCTCTCCATGCCACTGGAATCAAGCTATCCTGGCTGAAGAGGGGTGAAACCCGAAACCGGTCCTAGGATGCTTGTTTCCAGTCCAGGGAGGACCTGGCTTGGCAGTTCGGGCTGGACTGTTCCCATGAGGCACAGGGTCAAGACTGATTTGCATATGGCTGGGTTCAAACTGGAACGGCATGGTGAGCAAAAAACGATGGATTTAGGCCCAGATCTCGGTACTGGGGTGAATGTATGACATTGTTCTGTATTCTGTCCATCAATTGTTGTTTTTGCATTTGTCACCCCGAGTGGGAAGGGTAAGCCCAGACGTGGGTCCCTTGCTCTCCATGCCACTGGAATCAAGCGATCCTGGCTGAAGAGGGGTGAAACCCCGAAACCGGTCCTAGGATGCTTGTTTCCAGTCCAGGGAGGACCTGGCTTGGCAGTGCGGGCTGGACTGTTCCCATGAGGCACAGGGTCAAGACTGATTTGCATATGGCTGGGTTCAAACTGGAACGGCATGGTGAGCAAAAAAACGATGGATTTAGGCCCAAATCTCGGTACTGGGGTGAATGTATGACATTGTTCTGCATTCTGTCCATCAATTGTTGTTTTTGCAGTTGTCACCCCGAGTGGGAATGGTATGCCCAGACGTGGGTCCCTTGCTCTCCATGCCACTGGAATCAAGCTATCCTGGCTGAAGAGGGGTGAAACCCGGAAACCGGTCCTAGGATGCTTGTTTCCAGTCCAGGGAGGACCTGGCTTGGCAGTTCGGCCTGGACTGTTCCCATGAGGCACAGGGTCAAGACTGATTTGCATATGGCTGGGTTCAAACTGGAACGGCATGGTGAGCAAAAAGACGATGGATTTAGGCCCAGATCTCAGTACTGGGGTGAATGTATGACATTGTTCTGCATTCTGTTCATCAATTGTTGTTTTTGCATTTGTCACCCCGAGTGGGAAGGGTATGCCCAGACGTGGGTCCCTTGCTCTCCATGCCACTGGAATCAAGCTATCCTGGCTGAAGAGGGGTGAAACCCCGAAACCGGTCCTAGGATGCTTGTTTCCAGTCCTGGGAGGACCTGGCTTGGCAGTTCGGGCTGGAATGTTCCCATGAGGCACAGGGTCAAGACTGATTTGCATATGGCTGGGTTCAAACTGGAACGGCATGGTGAGCAAAAAAACGATGGATTTAGGCCCAGATCTCAGTACTGGGGTGAATGTATGACATTGTTCTGCATTCTGTCCATCAATTGTTGTTTTTGCATTTGTCACCCCGAGTGGGAAGGGTATGCCCAGACGTGGGTCCCTTGCTCTCCATGCCACTGCAATCAAGCTATCCTGGCTGAAGAGGGGTGAAACCCCGAACCGGTCCTAGGATGCTTGTTTCCTGTCCAGGGAGGACCTGGCTTGGCAGTTCGGGCTGGACTGTTCCCATGAGACACAGGGTCAAGACTGATTTGCATATGGCTGGGTTCAAACTGGAACGGCATGGTGAGCAAAAAAACGATGGATTTAGGCCCAGATCTCAGTACTGGGGTGAATGTATGACATTGTTCTGCATTCTGTCCATCAATTGTTGTTTTTGCATTTGTCACCCCGAGTGGGAAGGGTATGCCCAGACGTGAGTCCCTTGCTCTCCATGCCACTGGAATCAAGCTATCCTGGCTGAAGAGGGGTGAAACCCCGAAACCGGTCCTAGGATGCTTGTTTCCAGTCCAGGGAGGACCTGGCTTGGCAGTTCGGGCTGGACTGTTCTCATGAGGCACAGGGTCAAGACTGATTTGCATATGGCTGGGTTCAAACTGGAACGGCATCGTGAGCAAAAAAACGATGGATTTAGGCCCAGATCTCAGTACTGGGGTGAATGTGTGACATTGTTCTGCATTCTGTCCATCAATTGTTGCTTTTGAAGGGGTGGAGGGGCGACAGGACAAATATAACTGGGGCACAGTATTATAATACAGTATAATATCAAAAGTAGATCATTATGAAAAGAGGGAGAATTGTCAATTCATTTATTTAGATTTTTCGAGTATTCCTATAGTGCGGGCCTACTACATACATGAGAAGTGGAGCAGTTTACATAAAACTTCAAACCAGAACAAAGGGCCAATAGCGTTAGATCCTCTTCGAAACAGTAGTCCCATAAAAACATCATATGACTGAAGACTCCTTAGCAGTGGAAAAGGGATGAAAACATTTTTAAAGTTTTTAGTCTTAAAAAACGTAAGGTGGACGTTGTCCTTCTCTGATATCCTCTGGGATTACGTTTTGGAATCTGGCGGCAAAGCCAGAGAAAGATAATTTAGAATTATTTTCTTCTTTGTGTGATGTCTCTACAGTGTAGGGTTTTCCTTATTTCTCTTCAGATGTTATCTTCCTATACTGCTGGTTTTGTGCAGCAAATAGATTGGCTGTTCACAGTGGAGGGCCCTGATCATGATCAGACAACTCTATCTTGAAGCAATACTGGCATCAGGTGGAAGCCAAGCAAGATCTAAAAGAATAGGTAATTTGGTGTTTTTTTTTTAAACCAGCTATTTAACCTTGCATAGGAAGAAAAGCTGGAAGAGAGCTGATTTCGAAATGTTAGCAGCTGAAGGTTATATCCCAACCTTGGAATCCGGAATCAAACCTAAAGGATCTTTCAACTATGACAATGTTGGGAGGGGTGTTCACTAGTTCAAAATAATCAGGTCACTCTGAAATGAGAGGTCATGTACTCTACATGCACATACACAAAAGCTTATGGTAATACATGGGTGTACACAGCTACTCCAGCAAACATACATACCCATGTACATGCATACTGATATGCTCAGACACACCCTCAGGTGCACAATCCTCTTCTATCCCTCCACTATCCTTTTCCATCCAAATAACAGACTAACATGTCCTCCGCTCAAACGAATTTAATTTTTCACTATACTAATTCACCACTGATCCTTTTTGGGTTTCGGAGTAGCGTGCAACTCGCCTCAAAAGCTCTTCGCCGCCTCGTCAGGGGTAGTAAGTTCTATATAAATGCAATTACAATACAGTACAATATAATGCAATCAGTCACTCACATGCATCATGTACCATGACTCTCCCCAGTCATGTATCTAGCAGGTAGAGACATTTTTCCTTCTTGCTGGCAAAAGCACATTTGCTCCTCAGGTCATGTTGCACAGTTTGAATTTTAAGGTATGCATTAAGGATCAGAATAGACTGTCAGCCTGTTTTACAGGAGTGCTTTACAAGAAGGGTTTACATGGAGCTCCAAGAGGCCTGGAAATGAGAAAAGAGCGGAGGGAAACATTTTGCATGGGTAGGTGGCCTATGTTTCTTCTCTGTCTTTCACAATTCACCACTTCCCCCTTAAACAGAGTCCTAATGCATGATAGAGTGTATATCTCCTTCTTTCTGGCAAATGTTAGCTATACAATGATGAAAGAGACTAGGACCAAGGGAGGGGATTTTAGTGCTGAGGGTGTCAAGATGCAACATCTTCAGTTCAGGTACAAGTGCTGTCCCTGCCATCTCCCCTGCTTCAACGTATACCGAATCTATGTGTATTTTGAAAGTGGGTGAAAAATCCAGACTGCGTACTTGAGTACATGTTCATTATCTGATGTTACGAACAAATTTGTTTACTGGCAATTGTAGCTTTTAAAAGTAGCACATCACAATCCAGCACACCCTAAGGGACTAGATGCCAAAGAGTTTAATAACAATAAACACAGAATGGGCAGTTCCTCAAGCAAGGGACCAAATAAGCCCTAATAGATGGAACAAGGGGTCTGACCAACTGGATCCCTGGGGATCTGAATGATCAGATCAAAGTTCCCTCACACACCTGGTAGGGTGTCATGCTTCATCACTGGGGGCTCCTTGTCGGGCTGGAGCTGCAAAGCCTGACAAGCCCCTCAGTGGGGGCTCTTTAGCAGAGATCATCTGATCATAAAGTCGTATGATGAGTGCAAGTGAGGAGGTTATATAGGGTAGTGGTAAGGTGATTTAAGTAAGTCTAAGGGAACCAAAAAAACTATAAGGAAGTAGTGGTCCCTTGAGACATTAAAAACAGAGACGCTTTCTAAGGTGATAATGTACCCTAATAGCTATTGTGAGTATAGAGTAAGGTAAACATGTTTCATGCCTAGTATCCCAGGAGGGTCAATGGCATTTCTTCACAACCAAGCTAATACCCACCCTATAAAATAAGAACATGTGGCGCAAAAAAGTCAGCAGAGGAGGGTAGGTCCCAGGCGAATATCCCGCGAGGTTCACTTTTTCTTTGTCTGCAATTAGACACAGTCCTCTGCCTCACCTAAGGGGTGTTTCACTTTTGACTATTGGGTGGAATCCGCCTCTCGGCACTGCGGCAGGTGCAGTATTATCTGTTTACCTGGGTACCCCACATTCACTGTTTTGGGCCATGCGTTCTGATGCAGTGCTGAAGCCAGGAATCAATCTGCAAACTTTACAATCTGTGTAGACATTTTTCTTATTTGAACACATATTTCATATTTAGGGTACCTATCTGCACCCCGACAATTCTCCCGCAGCACAGTGCTCATGACAAATGGTGCTTAAGGAGTAGAGGTATTGGGGGGGCAATGGACAGGGTATATATGTATATATAATATATATTTGATATATATATATGTGTATGTATATATATATTCACTTAAAAAACCATAGGTTTCACATATGTTATAGTTAGGTGGATATTTCACTCGTAAAAAAACAATGAAATTCCACTGTTATAGTTAGTTCAGATAACTATAACTCGCGCGCCCGCAATCCTCTGCTCATGACGTCACATATTACATCACTCATGACATGGTCAGTGGCATCACTCTTGACATCACTGATGACATCATCCTTGTGATAGAGTGGCGGTGGCGCGAGTTATCTGAACATGTGTGAAACCTATGGTTTTTTAAGTGAATTTGCAAGGTTTTTTAAATGCTAATTCCTAACTATACCGTGTGTGAAACCTATGGTTTTTTCAGTGAATTTGGACGTTTTTTTAAATGCTAAGTTATGTATGTATTATTATTTTTTTTATATATTTATTTTTCAATAAACTACGTATTAAAATATATATATTTTTTTATGGTTTTTCACCGTGCGCGCACCCCCGCAATTAAAAAAAAAAAATTGAAATGTTTTTTTCTGCCTTCGGGGTCCTTCAGGGACCCCCTGACAAAGGCTAGGGGGTCAGGGACTGTCTACCCTGCCCCCTTTTCACGTTCGCTACCTTCCTTTTCCACTCTCGCACTGAAAACCAACAAAATGGCGCCGACACTTCCTAATTTCGACCGATTCGAACGTTGACTGACATGTAACAACCAATCAGAATTACGCTTGCGCACGTTAGGGTGCGCGCACGGTGCCCCATTAGTTTTGAAAATTTTGCGAAGATTCGGCAGCCGGCGCCAAAGTTATTCAAAATAGAATTTTGAGATTTCCTATGGAAACACGGTCCTAACTATAACTATCTACTGGCGACCGCCAGTAGATAATATATATCAGAAAGCACTCTTCTTCCCCGCGCTTCTTCACAGCCACGACAGAAAGAGCACGGACCACAGGATTCTTATTAAATACCCGTTAGTTTATTCAGGATGGCCATCACAGACCAACGGCAGCCATAACGCGTTTCATCCCTTCTTGGGGACTTGATCATGTGTATATATATATGTGTGTGTGTGTGTATATGTATATATAGATATATAAAATTATATAGAAAAAGTACTCCACTCTAACCAGAAAACGGATTTTGCAATCCTTCTTGTAAACACATGCTGGATTTTAGTCTCGTGTAATCATAGAGAGTAATCTATCCTGGACTTATCATATGTATACGAGGAAACTAAAATCTAATTTACCTAAATCAGTGAAATGATGTTCATGCATCTGTGGTGAAAGATCCATTCCGCCGTCTATTAGCGCTCCGAACTCTTAGCTCCTTGCCTTGCTTTTACGTGCATCATTGGCGTTTTATTATAAAAGTGTTGAACACTATCTATATGCAAAACGTCACATTGCAAACTCCGCCTTGAACCTGATTTAAAATCTCTCATTAGTCTTCACATGGCCTCAATGATGAGTTTTGTGTGTGATTGTAGCAGAGATGGCCGGACACCCTAAACTGGTTGTAGAAAATGCAACAACAACATTCACTAAAATATAACTGCGCTAGAGAAATGTATTTTAGAATACAATCTTCCTCCTTTGGATTCGCTCACAAAGGAGACCAGGAACAAGTGTAAAGTAACCCCAAGAAATACTCTGAGCGATAAAACCTGGGAACAGGGTTTACCAATATTATCGAAATAAAAGCACTCGAAATTCACATTAGACTCACAATACATTGATCCTGGCGTGGAAGCAGCAAAAACAAGCACTATCTAAGGTTTTGTTTACTTTAAATCTCCTTACGTCACTTTGAACTGTCTTTGCAATCAGGATTCGATGCCTTGAAAAGATGTTGGCTGGGCGACTCGAAGACTGAATCCTTAGATCAGATAGTCTCTGCCCGACAGCGTTAGGCTTATGGGGGGAAATATCTGCGTGCCTCATTTATTGAAGCACAGATAAGGACAACCAGGGACGCGATCAGATGCTGTCTTATACTACAGAATCATTTTTTATCAGTAAACATCTGAGGTTCCTGGATTCAGCTTATCAAATGTTTGAATTATCAAACAACTCGAATTAACAGTGCATGATCTCTGCATTATCGTATAAGGCTGTCATCATCGCGTACATAATGACTCTCAATTGCTTTATTTTAACTAATTGTTTTATTGTTTTAACTGCACTAGCTCTTGTAATTGATTCAATTAAATACAATCTATTGCTAAACTATCGCCTGCATTTTTAGTATTCCAAAAAGCCACTTTTCCCTTCAAATCATATCTTTTGATTGATCTTAGCAGCACTAAAGTTTTTTCTATAAGGTAATTCGGTTGTCTAATACTGTGTGGCAGTGAAGTGCTTTTGCTGTTTTGGAGCTGCTGCTGGCCGAGTTTCAGAAATAAGTGTTAACATTTAGAAACAAGCATTTGCAATGCAATAGGTCTCGCATTTACGCGAGTTTAAGCTATTGGCATTGTAAATGACAATGCCGTTCATTTATGTTTTAAACATGAAAACAAAAATAAAAGGCATTGTTATTTGCAGTGTCAATATCTCAAACTAGCGTAAATGCGAGACCTATTGCATTGCAAATGCTTGTTAGAGTAGTGAGTAGAAACACTCTCTTTCGGCCCATGCGGCAAATTAATTACCTAAACAAGCGCAGCTGCTAAATTAAAAGCGGACCGCGCTCCAAATAAAAAAAAGACAGTGCTTACCAGCTTATGAAGGAGACCATGTAACGCCACAAGTAAAAGATCCTGTCCTCATGGGAGGTAACAAATGGCGACAGGGCGGTAACAAGGAGGGACCAACAAGCCTCATTATCAATCAGTAGCCAACATTTACCAAGGACAGTGACTCCAGCCAATCAAAAATATGGGCGGAGAGAAGGCAAGGCTTCCACAGCATACTCGACTACTGCATGCCTCGCAGACCGAGCAGCTCATGCACCCTACCGCTAGGCTCAACCTAAAAAAACAATCAGTATCTAAAGTCATGAATTACAGTTTGCATGCAGCTACTTGATGCAGGTAAATAGATCACTCTGCTGTTTTAGAAGGATTGGAACTTATGAATTGGAGGCAAGAAAATGATCTGTTTCAAAAGCAGTAGCCCACTTACTTATCTAAATAAAATGCAAATCTGTGATCTGCGTGTGACGCGTTGCTTTGCAGCAGAGCACTTTAACCCTCTTTTGTATTGTAATTGCATTTATATAGCGCTTACTACCCCTAATGAGTCTTCAAAGCGATTTTTCGGCTATGCTACTGTACGAGTCAAAACCGTGAGTGGACAAAACATTAAACTCTCCAACAACTGCGTTAACCACCAGAGCTATCTTACTGCTATTATAATCTCCTCAAAATTGCTGGGTGTACAAAGATCTCTGCAGCAGGTGTCTTAACCCTGTAGGATATTTTTAAAATGTGATCAATTAAGCAAGCTAGGATAGATTTACTGTCACATATGTTTAAATTGTCATGCTCTGCTTTTCAAGCTCCGTCCCTCTTGACTCCACCCCCTTTCCTGTGCCACACCTTGCCCCGCCCCCAATTTTGGGGTTCCTGGATGAATTTTTTTCCAATTCCAGAACTGCTCCCGTTCCTGCGCCAGAAACAGTCCTCCACACAATTCTAGTGTTTCTACAGTTTCTGGTGGTCCTTGGTTGGTTATGAATTATGCAACATCATCACTTGTTTGCTTGCTTCACAGAGCTTCCCCTGATGCTTCAAGGGAGATTGGGTGGACGGAATGTTACAAATTAGGTATCTGTTCAGTTACCTCTCATCTGCACATTCTGATTTACAATTACAGTACAGACCACTTTAGTGTTTGTTGCATCTCTTAATACATTCTCTTCTCATTCTTTGTATCATGCATTAAACATGTTTAAAAAAAAAAAAGAACATTTTTACGAATTGGTCTTGTGCAAAATACCCACCACTTTGTTTGTACACAGCAAAGTATTGATTTTTACAGTGCAGGTATTTTAAATCCAGTTCTGGCTTCTTCATTGCCATTCAGCAACAGTAAACAAAGTATTGTTATTGTTCCAGATATCCTCAACGACAACTGCTACCTGCACCCACGGCCATCCGTAATGAGGTGCCCTCCCCCACCTCCTGAATGTACACCGGTACCCCAGAGTGACAATGGCTACCACCACCAGTGGTCTATCACTATCCACATACACACAGCCTCCAACTCAAATGGCCCTGCACTCCAGGCCCTTTAATCTCCCTCCTTAAATCGCCATCATTGCAATACAGGCGAGGGTGAAATGTGGTGGCACTCCACCTACCCGCCCCCCCAAATCTCGGAAACAAAAATCCCCATCTTGTTGCCTCCAAAATATTGACATCATGCCCCTGTATACCCACCTGCCCACCACCCGCGGGCATGGATGGAAACTTACCAGGTTGTGGAGTAAAGGTCAAAAACCTCAGCTGAACAATGGTTATGGGCCGATGGAACATCTGGCATACACCAATAGAATCCGGAGCTTTACCAAGGTGAATGGAATCGAAGAACAAGAGTAAACCAGTTGACCCTGTTGAGACCTGGGCAAAGTATGCATCAAAAGAACAATGTCTCGACCTGTAATAATTGAGGGGGGCAAATTCAAGGAGCGTATAGATCACTGAGGGGAGGTGAAGGAAAAGCGGAGACCAAAATAAAGTAAGGTGGAATATGGATTCTTGTTCTTATTTGTAAGTAGTTTTATCAGCACTACAGTACAATTTATACAAAAGTAACCAAAAAACACAAGTGTGCACTGAACGTGCTAGTGACAGTGAGCGGCGCAATGACAAAGGAGTGAGACAACAGCGTGAGCGGTGCAATGAGAAATACAAAAATAATCAGGTTGTCAACAATACAAGGAAAATTATATACAACGTAGGTTTCTTGATTTGGATTGATTATGTTGACCAGAAGTTCATAGATGTCTAAGCAGGCGCTTTACTCGCCTGTCTCATTTGCATGAATTACCTAGCATGCCCACGACAACTATGTGACCCCACCGAGGATCGCAGACCTCAACACAACCAGATCCAACTAACGTGGTACAAGGTACCTACGAAGAAGCTGTTGCATCACAAATTGCGTGGCTCAGAGCCGATGCATTAGCTACATCCAGAGGGATCGATGACGACGCATCGCCTCCTCTGCTCCACGCATCAGGCCCCGTTGATGGTGTAACATGGTACTTTTTCAGCGGGACAAGGTTGGTCCCTGTATCCAACATGCGCTCCATTGCGGTCGGCCTGAACATTTGGATTTGACCTGGTCAAGTCCGACCTGATAGCCCCGGTTTGGTATTTATGCTTTTAAGCGCTATATTTGCAGATGATCTTTAAAAATTCTTTAAAAATTCGTAAACCGGTTCTACCTATTGGATTTTTGTCATTTGGCTCTTGTTTTGTTCATTAAATTAACCTCTATTGGGGGGCGTGGCTTGGCGCCCGAGTGAATGGCGGCATCCGGGTGAAGGTCCGCGGTCCGCCGGGAAGACTCGGCACTCCGAAATCAGCTGCTGCTCGGCTGAGCAAATAAATGGACGTCTGAAGACTCAGAGCGCGTTATGCGACCATCGCGGACTTTCATGGCGGCATTGGAATACTAATTTTACCGAAGTGAGTTTCCTAATGGCTCCGTCTTCAGCGCGGCCGCCATTTTGAATTCAGCGCGTGAGCGCGCATCTCCTCAGACTGTCACTGGAATGTTATCTTTACCCCCAAAATTACTTTGCTCATTGTTTTTACATCACTAAAGCTATCTGGCAGCTTTTTCATGGGGAAGCTGAGGCGTTTTAGTGCTGTCCCCTCTCATTTTTGACATTATTTCAGCCGTTCTACTTTCAGTATTTATTATGCTGGCACTTTCGTTTTTTCATAACTTGCCCTCAGGGTGCAGAGTCACTTGACTGAAGTAACATTGTTTTCCTGTGCCTTCAGCATATTTTTTAAAGGGGACTGTTCTTGGCAAGCATATCATAATAAGACTCTGAAACGTTTATCTTACGGTAACTTCTTCCCACTTCAAACACTAGTGATACACGCTGTAGCGCTCCTTCTCTTGGCGCTCGTATTGGCTTCTGGCTTATTCATCCCTGTTTATATCACACCAGAGCTTTGAAGATGGCATGGTGACTGGTCACCAACGAATGCTTTCACTAAAAGAGATCTCCCTGCTCCATTTTGCTGGTGTTCTTCTGCGTCCTGCGCCTGGCTCATCGTGTTGAATTACTGATACACTGGCACTGGCTCGGAATATGTGAACAGCGTTTTATGGGTAGAACAAAGACACCACTTTCTTCTTTTTCCAAACCAAAACGCATTTTTATAAAGAATTCAAAGATTTTTTCGGAGTTCTCTAAATTGGATGACTCTTTAACTTCATCTTTTCAACGCCTGGATACGATAATGGAGCCCTCACCTACATCTACAGCCTTAGCGAAATCCAACACCAAACGCTTAAAGAAAGACCCTCCATCCCCGCCTAAACCAGCCTCACCAGTGTCAATGGAGCTACTATTGGAGGTAATTAGAGCTCTTCGACCATTCATGGAAGAAACTAATACTAGATTACAAGTCTTAACGGACACTTGGTCTCAATTGGAGGCTAGGGTATCGTCAGTTGAGCACAATGTATCCTCTTTTAAAGAAACCTGTGCTACTGTGTCTCATCTCAAGTTTCTACGCTTCAAACGCAAATTGAGGACTTGGAAAATCGCAGTAGGCGCAACAACCTATGCATTTATGGCCTGGGGGAGGGCCTTGAAGGGACAGACTCTATTGCCTTTTTCAAGTCATTCCTTCCTAAGTTGCTTCATATGCCAGAAGGGACGGTCCTTAACATTCAACGAGCGCATCGATTAGGTCGTCCCCCAGCTCACACTATGCCTGCGCCAAGACCCAGAGGAGTCATCTTATACTTTCTTGAGTATACGGATCTGTTAAAGGTTCTCTCAGCAGTTAGAGCTTCTCCTAAAGTCACATGGTCTGGCTCGTCCTTGTATTGTGCGCAAGACTATGCGAAAACCACTGCTACCAGACGCAAAGCTTTTTTGAACATGAGAGCTGACTTGCGCTCCATAGGAGCCAGATATGGTCTCTTCCATCCGTGCCTCTTCAAAGTCACATATAATAACAGAACCACCACATATGAAGATCCGGTGCGTTTACAAAGTTTTATCAACTCATGCAAGCCGAACGACATGGATTCTTCTGGTTCTGCATCCTCTCTTTGAATGTGTACAATGGTTTTTTCACTGACATGGTGACCGAATTTCCGTTTTCTCCTTTTAGAAGTTTGGTAATGTGTTTGTTGCTTCTTTGACTCTTATTAATAGTATACTTAAGGATGTTTTTGTTATGCTTTTCCTTCTGAGATTTTGTCTGTTAATGTTTCCCTACTTTTCGGTTAATGTCTCTTTGTGCGGAACGTTCTAACATTGATTCTTTTTTGTTGCCACAGATTCCCTACATCTGCTTTATGATGCCTTCCCGGTTTCCCGTTTTGCTGATCCCTGGTGCGTCGTCCATTCCATGTGGTTCCACCCCCTCCCCCCCCTGTCTCTGCCTGGTTTATCCTTATGTAGGTATGTTTACCCCTTGTACACCCATCCTTTTTGTTTCCTTGTTCTTTCTGCTTTTTTCTCTCCTATTTATTCTCTTTATCTCCCTTTTGGCTGCAATTGAGTTCTTTTTCTTCTGCATGTTTTGTTTTGTTCTTCTTTTTGATTCGTTTGTTTTTCTTTTTGAGGTGGTTATTCTTCAGCTCTTACTGTTATTTATTCTTCTCGTCCTATATTTATTTTTCTATCATTCTCCTTTACATCAAAATTCCGGACATACTTTCTCCGGCTTCTTGACTTTTTCTTCTAGGTTTGTTCATCTTCCTTCTCTATCATTCCTTTATCTTCTCTCATATTCTCAGGCCTTGGTAACTTTTTCCCTTTCTGACGTACTGTATTTTTACTTGGAGTATTTCATTGTATCAATTTGCTATTGTTCCTTTCCCTGGTCTTATTTTATTCCTAAACTATTATGCCGATAAGATTGGTATCTTGGAATATTAGAGGGTTGAACTCCCCCATCAAGCGACAGAGAGTGATGGCCCACTTAGCGAAGATGACTGCTGATATTGTGTTTCTACAGGAGACTCACCTAACAGAGAATGAGTCATCAAAACTAAAACGAGGTTGGGTGGGGGAAATATATTATTCTAATGGTGATGGCAAACGCAATGGGGTTATGATGCTCTGTCATGAGTCACTTGATTGTAAATTTATTTCAAAGGAATCTGATACAGAAGGCCGTTGGCTCCATGTTAAATTGCTGCTAAGGGATGTTCCAGTTTCCTTTTTCAATGTATATGGTCCTACTGGCGGGGATTCCTCCTTTTGGTCTTCAACTGCCCAGCAGATCGCCCTTTGCAGGGAAGATAACTTTATTTTAGCAGGGGACTGTAATCAGACTTTTGATCCCTTTGTTGATCGACACTCCAAAGTTCCATTCATTCCTAACAAACCACATAAGTCCTTTGTTCATGCTATTACCCAGAACAAACTTCTCGACGCCTGGAGGTTGTGTAACCCTACCACCAGAGAGTACACGTTTTATTCCCCGGTGCATCATTCTCAAACACGTATTGATTATTTTTTTGTTTCCCATAACATCGCACAAGCGCTTTTACTTGCTGAAATAGGACCTATTCTGTTATCTGATCATGCCCCTGTCTCAATCGATTTGGATATTTTACCAAAAAACAACGTGCCCAGAAGATGGAGATTCAACAATTCTCTTCTTTTGGATCCTGCATTTTCTTCCTCATTCTCTACCTTCTTTGATGACTATTTCTCCTTAAATGATTCTACCTCCTTACCTTTTTCCACTATTTGGGACGCCTTTAAGGCCTCAGCGAGGAATTTTATTATCAGCTTTGTGGCCAAGAAGCGTAACATTGCCCGCCATCGATCAAATACCCTGCTTCAAGAAATTAAGAATCTGGAGCATTCTTTTTATACGTCTAATTCAAAAGCGGTTCTTGATGCCCTCATAAAAGCGAAATTGCAATTTAATAAAGAGTCCACTGACAGTGCCTCTTTTTACCTCCTGAAGTCCAGCGCAAAATATTATGGAGGGAAAAATAAAGCAGGTAAAATTTTGGCTAATTATCTAAAAACCAAACATAATAAACTAACCATTGATTCTATTTTTGATGAGAATTCTGTTTTAAAATTCAATGACACGGAAATGTTGGATGAATTTGCACTTTTTTACAAATCATTGTATGCCCCCGAAATGAATCCCACAAACCTTACCCTTTCACAATTCTTTTCAACTATACATAAAACCCTGCAAACTTATTCTGATTTATCATCTCTAGAAGAAGACACTACGCAACAAGAACTCTTAGAGGCACTTAAACATTTAAAAAAAGATAAAGCACCTGGACCTGACGGATTTACTGTTGAATTTTACCTCCACTTCTCTAAATTATTATTACCTAAATTATTCCGTCTGATTAACTCTTTTAATTCTCTAGGAGGATCAACAGGCTCTTTCTCAGAGGCTCATATATGCTTAATTCCTAAAGAAGGCAAAGATTTGCAATACTGTAAGAACTATAGACCTATTTCACTGGTAAATATAGATTACAAGATCTTTTCAAAGGCACTGGCATTACGCTTAGACCCTATTCTACCAAGTATTTTAGGTAGGGAGCAATCTGGCTTCGTGAAAGGGCGGGTCATTAGTGATAATACGAGGTTGTTTTTTAATATTCTATCTAAGGCTCCGCATTTACAGCATTCTCTTGCTGCTATAGCGCTCGACGCAGAGAAAGCTTTTGACAGAGTTGAATGGCCATATTTATTTTATGCCCTCCGATGGTTTGGCTTTGGTCCTAAGTTTATAGCCCTGATCTCGCTTCTGTATTCTAGTCCACGCGCTGCGGTCTGTGCTAATGGTCTCATCTCACCCTTTTTTGACCTTGGTAGAGGTGTACGTCAAGGCTGCCCTCTTAATACATGGATTTCAGACCCCGACCACTAATGTCACCACTAATGTCAAACGAGCAGCATACGCGGATGATATTCTGCTTTTTATGTCCAACCCTAACGAATCAGTTCCTGCCTTTCTCAAGGAAGTTTAATCTTTTTCAAAGGTTTCTGGATATAAACTGAATAGCGATAAGTGTGAAATCCTACCGTTAACCAAAATTACTTTCAAAGTTGATTTTGATTCAACGAACTTTACTTGGAAATATTCTCATATCAAATACTTGGGATGGTGTTTTAAGCCCACGATAAAAGACACAGTTACTTTATGTTTGAATACTTTCTGACCTTACTACGAAATGGCATCCCCTTTACCTTTCCTGGTGGGGCCGTTTAGATACCTTAAAAATGATGCTCTCCCCTATGGTTTTATATATTATCTCCAATATTCTAGTCCCTATCTCTCCTAAACTGTTTAAGTCGATTAACTTATTATTATCGTCCTTCCCATGGAATTCAAAAAAAGCTTGTATGTCTCTTTCTAGGTTAGTACGCCCTAAAGCTGAGGGTGGGGTTAATTTTCCTAACTTCCCTGTTTATCATAGGGCTTTTTTATTGCGGCAAGCCTCATATTGGTTGCTTGATTCAACAGATCATTGCCCTTTATGGGCTTCAGTTGAAAGTTCGTTTTTGTCCCCCTTTTCATTTCAAGAATATCTTTCTTTTTCCCGCAAACCCCAAACACTGACTTCTCCTATATTTAAATTTACTTCCAAACTTCTCACTCTTTTATTTCCGATAGTCCCTGATACTCTTGAGTCCTTGATGGCGTCCACTATTTGGCATAATACGGCTCTATTAATAAACAACAAACCTTTTTACTGGAAGTCTTGGAGGCAACATGGTTTGATTTGGGTCCATCAGTTATTTTTGAACAATGAATTTATTCCCTTCCCGTTGCTTCGACAGACTTACAACCTGCATGCCGCCCTGATTTCTAAATACCACATCCTCCGGCGTACGGTACTTGACGTACACACTAGGCTTGTCAGGGACTCCAGCACTTCTCGCGTCGTTGATACACCTAATGACCTATCTACTCTTTTGCGTACCAAACCTAAGGCCTCTATTCTATATACTCTTCTTCAATCCAAGGCTACGCCTAGACCTAATTCTACGACTGAAATCGCTTGGGAAAGAGATTTCAATGCAGTTTGGTCCCCGTCAACGTGGAATAAGATCTGGACTAAGATACGTAAAACTTCCAGAACAGCTAGTTTAACACAAACTTTGTTTTATACATACAATAGGCTATTACTGTCTCCTCACACTTTAAATAAAAGTTTTCCGATGTACCGGATACTTGTTGGTCCTGCTCTTCTCCTAATGCTGACTTGTTTCACATGCTTTTCACATGTACATTTGTAGATAGGTTTTGGAAACAGGTTTGGTCTCAATTAATTTAATTTTTGATGCTAATGCCCCATTTTATGTAAAAAACATTTTCCTAGGTAGCCTTTCCCCAATCTGAGATTACTATTAAATTGATATCAGAATTGTTGATTTATTAATAGCAGTTGCCTTTCAGCAGATTACGAGAAATTGGAAAGATTTCACGAAGATTTCTTACAAAGCTTGGTGGTATGATGTATGCCATAATCACAGATTGGATACATTTCTCCTGTTTCCTCTACAAATGGCTATGAAACGAATTCAGTTATGGATGCCTGTCACAACCTTTTTTGATAAATGTGCATTTAAACACTCTTTACCAACCCCTTCTCAGCAAGAAGTACTTAAACCCCCCTGATTTCTAGTGTTGTTTTTTCTTACCTCTCATTTATATATGCACTATGTTTCTCCATGATTATCCTATTGCTCTGTTTTTAAATTTTTAAATTTTTAAATTTTTATTCTCATATTGATGCCGGAATTTGTACATGATGTATTGCTTCTCTTTTGACCAGTAATGTGTATTATTTGTATCCACCTTTATATCTTTAATAAATTAATATTTTGAACTCAAAAATTAACCTCTATTATTTTAACCTGGTCTGGACTATATTTGCGTGGTGATTTCACTGTTTAACTGGTTGAAGTTTTAAGTGTTGCAGTAAACATTGCCTCTTAAGTTAAGCCTGACTGCTGTGTGCCAAGCTACCATAGGTTGAGCACAGGTTAATTTAGGGTGTGTATCTGACTTGCCCTAGTTGGGATTTGCAGTTCCTGCTTGAACAGCGTGCATTCCCCTGCCAATCAGAAACCCAATTTCTAGAAATATCTTATGTGTGATACATTTGTACATTGCAAGGTCTAGCATTAGTTTTGGCTGCATTGTGATGTTGGCTGTTTAGGGATGCCTCAGCACACGATTCTGATGGATTTCATTTAAAACTGGATTCCCAGTTAGTCTGTGATGATATGTTCTGAGTGGGGAAACAGCCTTTACAACATGACCATTACCATGCATTACCTTTACCAAGCATCCTTAACAACGCATAAGTCTTTATCACACATGTATTTTCCACACAAACTTTTACAGCGACGCTGAGCTGCTGCCACACTTGTGTCCGATTCAAACAGGCACGTTGTTTCACTCGTACCCAATTCCCAAGCATATGGAAGCAGCAACCCATTGGGATTTTGAGGAAAACTAAAGGAGTGTGCAGCGGCAATCACAATGGTTTTAAACTTACCTGAACTACTCATACCATGATGCAGTGCGCCCACTATGGGCGGGACTTACGTGACCGATCGAGAATGCAATCGAATTTGCACAGCTGTGTCTCCATGGTGTTGGCCAGTGAAAAAGGGATTTTTTAACCCGAAACGCGTTTGGCAGAGAACACTTGCTGTGAAGGCTTCGCTGGGTATGCTGCTGTCTGTTCAAATTAAAAGGTGAAATCCAGTTGTGTGTGCCGCCTTCTTCCTTCGGGTACTTTCGATTGGCATATGTTGCGGTCTGCCCTGGCCGCGAAGGCTGCCCCACTGCAAACCAGAATTGCAGGTCCATATGCCCGGGAATTGGGTACGAGTGGAACGACATGCCTGTTTGAATCGGACACAAGTGTGGCAGCAGCTCAGCGTCGCTGGAAGCAGCAACCCATTGGGATTTTGAGGAAAATTAAAGGAGTGTGCAGCGGCAATCACTATGGTTTTAAACTTACCTGAACTACTCATACCATGATGCAGTGCCCCCACTATGGGCGGGACTTACGTGACCGATCGAGAATGCGATCGAATCTGCACAGCTGTGTCTCCATGGTGTTGGCCAGTGAAAAAGGGATTTTTTAACCCGAAACGCGTTTGGCAGAGAACACTTGCTGTGAAGGCTTCTCTGGGTATGCTGCTGTCTGTTCAAATTAAAAGGTGAAATCCAGTCGTGTGTGGCGCCTTCTTCCTTCGGGTACTTTCGATTGGCATATGTTGTGATCTGCCCTGGCCGCGAAGGCTGCCCCACTGCAAACCAGAATTGCAGGTCCATATGCCCGGGAATTGGGTACGAGTGGAACGACGTGCCTGTTTGAATCGGACACAAGTGTGGCAGCAGCTCAGCGTCGCTGGAAGCAGCAACCCATTGGGATTTTGAGGAAAACTAAAGGAGTGTGCAGCGGCAATCACTATGGTTTTAAACTTACCTGAACTACTCATACCATGATGCAGTGCGCCCACTATGGGCGGGACTTACGTGACCAATCGAGAATGCGATCGAATCTGCACAGCTGTGTCTCCATGGTGTTGGCCAGTAAAAAAGGGAATTTTTAACCCGAAACGCGTTTGGCAGAGAACACTTGCTGTGAAGGCTTCACTGGGTATGCTGCTGTCTGTTCAAATTAAAAGGTGAAATCCAGTCGTGTGTGGCGCCTTCTTCCTTCGGGTACTTTCGATTGGCATATGTTGCGGTCTGCCCTGGCCACGAAGGCTGCCCCACTGCAAATCAGAATTGCAGGTCCATATGCCCGGGAATTGGGTACGAGTGGAACGACGTGCCTGTTTGAATCGGACACAAGTGTGGCAGCAGCTCAGCGTCACTGGAAGCAGCAACCCATTGGGATTTTGAGGAAATCTAAAGGAGTGTGCATGGGCAATCACTATGGTTTTAAACTTACCTGAACTACTCATACCATGATGCAGTGCGCCCACTATGGGCGAGACTTACGTGACCGATCGAGAATGCGATCGAAACTGCACAGCTGTGTCCCCATGGTGTTGGCCAGTGAAAAAGGGATTTTTTAACCCGAAACGCGTTTGGCAGAGAACACTTGCTGTGAAGGCTTCGCTGGGTATGCTGCTGTCTGTTCAAATTAAAAGGTGAAATCCAGTCGTGTGTGGAGCCTTCTTCCTTCGGGTACTTTCGATTGGCATATGTTGCGGTCTGCCCTGGCCACGAAGACTACCCCACTGCAAACCAGAATTGCAGGTCCATATGCCCGGGAATAGGGTACGAGTGGAACGACATGCCTGTTTGAATCAGACACAAGTGTGGCAGCAGCTCAGCGTCGCTGGAAGCAGCAACCCATTGGGATTTTGAGGAAAACTAAAGGAGTGTGCAGCGGCAATCACTATGGTTTTAAACTTACCTGAACTACTCATACCATGATGCAGTTCGCCCACTATGGGCGGGACATACGTGACCGATCGAGAATACGATCAAATCTGCACAGCTGTGTCTCCATGGTGTTGGCCAGTGAAAAGGGGATTTTTTAACCCGAAACGCGTTTGGCAGAGAACACTTGCTGTGAAGGCTTCGCTGGGTATGCTGCTGTCTGTTCAAATTAAAAGGTGAAATCCAGTCGTGTGTGGCACCTTCTTCCTTCGGGTACTTTCGATTGGCATATATATATATATATATATATATATATATATATATATATATATATATATATAATCCAAAGGTGCCCAAAGGTTGGAGACGCACACAGCGGCAAGCAAACAGTGCCTTGTAGCAAAGTTCTTTATTCAGCAAGACAGCAGCGTTTCCGGATATTTCATGTGCCTTTTCCCCTACGCGTTTCGGAGCTCATTGCTCCTTGATCACGGGTCGGCTTGCTTCATAACAGATGCGTGTAGGACGTGTCCCGTAATTGGCTGCTTTATGACCCTCAATGGGCTCCTACAATCAATGGCCTTCTGGGACTTGTGGTCCTTAGCGCTAAAATAATACCTTCAATAGGTTCTGTTTTCTGCAATTCTTTTCATGCCCTCCATAGAGCCTCCGATCGCGTCGCTGTCTTTAATCCATGCATAAACTTGCCACTCTGTTATCACGATGCTGGATATCCAACACCAACAGTCCATTTGTATCGGTAGGCGGTGCTGCCTCCTCGGCCCGGACCGGCCGAAATATATCATGCAAAGGTGCCCAAAGGTTGGAGACGCACACAGCGGCAAGCAAACAGTGCCTTGTAGCAAAGTTCTTTATTCAGCAAGACAGCAGCGTTTCCGGATATTTCATGTGCCTTTTCCCCTACGCGTTTCGGAGCTCATTGCTCCTTGATCACGGGTCGGCTTGCTTCATAACAGATGCGTGTAGGACGTGTCCCGTAATTGGCTGCTTTATGACCCTCAATGGGCTCCTACAATCAATGGCCTTCTGGGACTTGTGGTCCTTAGCGCTAAAATAATACCTTCAATAGGTTCTGTTTTCTGCAATTCTTTTCATGCCCTCCATAGAGCCTCCGATCGCGTCGCTGTCTTTAATCCATGCATAAACTTGCCACTCTGTTATCACGATGCTGGATATCCAACACCAACAGTCCATTTGTATCGGTAGGCGGTGCTGCCTCCTCGGCCCGGACCGGCCGAAATATATCATCCAAAGGTGCCCAAAGGTTGGAGACGCACACAGTGGCAAGCAAACAGTGCCTTGTAGCAAAGTTCTTTATTCAGCAAGACAGCAGCGTTTCCGGATATTTCATGTGCCTTTTCCCCTACGCGTTTCGGAGCTCATTGCTCCTTGATCACGGGTCGGCTTGCTTCATAACAGATGCGTGTAGGACGTGTCCCATAATTGGCTGCTTTATGACCCTCAATGGGCTCCTACAATCAATGGCCTTCTGGGACTTGTGGTCCTTAGCGCTAAAATAATACCTTCAATAGGTTCTGTTTTCTGCAATTCTTTTCATGCCCTCCATAGAGCCTCCGATCGCGTCGCTGTCTTTAATCCATGCATAAACTTGCCACTCTGTTATCACGATGCTGGATATCCAACACCAACAGTCCATTTGTATCGGTAGGCGGTGCTGCCTCCTCGGCCCGGACCGGCCGAAATATATCATCCAAAGGTGCCCAAAGGTTGGAGACGCACACAGCGGCAAGCAAACAGTGCCTTGTAGCAAAGTTCTTTATTCAGCAAGACAGCAGCGTTTCCGGATATTTCATGTGCCTTTTCCCCTACGCGTTTCGGAGCTCATTGCTCCTTGATCACTGGTCGGCTTGCTTCATAACAGATGCGTGTAGGACGTGTCCCGTAATTGGCTGCTTTATGACCCTCAATGGGCTCCTACAATCAATGGCCTTCTGGGACTTGTGGTCCTTAGCGCTAAAATAATACCTTCAATAGGTTCTGTTTTCTGCAATTCTTTTCATGCCCTCCATAGAGCCTCCGATCGCGTCGCTGTCTTTAATCCATGCATAAACTTGCCACTCTGTTATGCATGGATTAAAGACAGCGACGCGATCGGAGGCTCAATGGAGGGCATGAAAAGAATTGCAGAAAACAGAACCTATTGAAGGTATTATTTTAGCGCTAAGGACCACAAGTCCCAGAAGGCCATTGATTGTAGGAGCCCATTGAGGGTCATAAAGCAGCCAATTACGGGACACGTCCTACACGCATCTGTTATGAAGCAAGCCGACCCGTGATCAAGGAGCAATGAGCTCCGAAACGCGTAGGGGAAAAGGCACATGAAATATCCGGAAACGCTGCTGTCTTGCTGAATAAAGAACTTTGCTACAAGGCACTGTTTGCTTGCCGCTGTGTGCGTCTCCAACCTTTGGGCACCTTTGGATGATATATTTCGGCCGGTCCGGGCCGAGGAGGCAGCACCGCCTACCGATACAAATGGACTGTTGGTGTTGGATATCCAGCATCGTGATAACAGAGTGGCAAGTTTATGCATGGATTAAAGACAGCGACGCGATCGGAGGTTCTATGGAGGGCATGAAAAGAATTGCAGAAAACAGAACCTATTGAAGGTATTATTTTAGCGCTAAGGACCACAAGTCCCAGAAGGCCATTGATTGTAGGAGCCCATTGAGGGTCATAAAGCAGCCAATTACGGGACACGTCCTACACGCATCTGTTATGAAGCAAGCCGACCCGTGATCAAGGAGCAATGAGCTCCGAAACGCGTAGGGGAAAAGGCACATGAAATATCCGGAAACGCTGCTGTCTTGCTGAATAAAGAACTTTGCTACAAGGCACTGTTTGCTTGCCGCTGTGTGCGTCTCCAACCTTTGGGCACCTTTGGATGATATATATATATATATGTATATACATATATATGAAACCAACTCCAGCTTTTCAAAAGTCTCAAAGTATGATGAAGCTTTTCAAGTAGGAAACGGACACCAGTTCTTTGGTGCTATTGCTATTTATTTGATGCAAAAAATGCCGCCATGACGCGTTTCGGGCTCACAAGCCCTTGATCACATGACATGCCATTTACTTTTTTCCTCTTTTTAAAGTGCTAGTGCGATAAACGACCATGAAGACAGACTGTTATGTCTGTCTTCCAACATATCAATTCACGGCATAATGCAAATACAATAATGATATAAAACTGTTTTTACATCGCAATGAGGTTATGAGCAATTCCAATTACTGTATAAATACGGCAAAATGTACAATGTTCTGCTAGTACCAAGCCCATCTAACATGCTTATTGCCAATGTTGAGATTTTGTTTAAAAGTCAACTATAAAAAAAGTTTAAAAAGCTTTTCATAAATTGATTAAACAAGGACATGTAGTACATTGGATAGCGAGAGAGAATATACAATTATGGGCATTGGATAACAATGATGCATAAAACGCTCAATTTCTTTCTCTTTATATATATATAATATATATATATATATATTCACTGAAAAAAACCATAGGTTTCAGGGGTGTTATAGTTAGCTGGACTTTTCACTTGTACAAAACCATTGAAATTCCCCCGTTATAGTTAGTTCAGCTAACTATAACTTGCGCGCCCGCAATGCACTGCTGATGACGTCACATATTACATCACTCATGACATGGTCAGTGACATCACTCATGACATCACTGATGACATCTCAAATGACATCACTGATGACATCACTGATGACATCATCCAGTGAATGTCTGTTTTTCTGAAAATTAAATATGTTTTATATATGTATATCTCAAGGTCGATGGAAGAATAAATGGGTATATAAGTGTCTAAATGGATGATTTGTTTTTGAAAAATTGATTGTGTAACTGACTGATTAAGTGTATCATAGTGAATACATGGCTTAGTGAGTAATGTTTAAATATGTAAATATCTGTATCAGTCTCTCACTTTGTGTATAAGTGGCTGCATGGGTTGGTGAGTAGCTACATGGGTGTCTATATAGGTTATTAGTTGGTTTTTGAGTATCAGTCTGAGTGTCTGCATGGTTCGGTGGGGGGTATTACGTAGTGCATAGGTGCATGAATGAGTGACTCACTGTTAGTATGTGTTGAAGACAGCATGTGTGCAGGACTGTATGGGTGGATGAGTGTGTGTATGGGTGTGTTAGTGAGCGAATGACTGTCTCAATAGTGTCTTTATGAGTAACTACATATGTTTTAAACTAGTATATGTGACTATTGGTGTATATAAGTGAGTATATGTGAGAGAGAGAGATTGAAAGAGTTCCTGTATGAATAAGTATGTGTTTATATAAGTGATTGTTTAAAAGACTAAGGGGCAGATTTATGACGACTGGCGCATCCCTGCATATCAGCAGGGATGCGCCAGTTATTATGCGCCACAGCTGCGCCACCATGGATGCGCTGCATTTATAATGCGGCGCACCATGGGGCAAAAACGGCACAGATGCGTGACGCATCTGTGCCGAAAAGTGGCGCATTGCTGGAGTTGCGTCGCAAATGCGACGCAGCTCCAGCAATGATCTGGGGGGCCCTATCTCTACAATGCTGCGTCAATCCTTACACCTGCTTCAAGCAGGCGCAGGGTTTTGACGCATCATGGGCCTAAAAGTGACTGAGTGAAATCTTGTAGATTTCACTCAGCCACTTTTAGGAGGCGTTCCTGCGCCGGAACGCCCCCACCTGCCCTGGAACGCCTACATGTGGCGCAGGGCTTTACAACGTGACGCATCTGGGAGATGCGTCACGTTTGTAAATACCCAGCACCATGACGCAGGATTTGCGCCGCTGCTGCGTCACAAAAGTGACGCAACGGCGGCGTAAATGAGGCGCAAGTCAAACATAAATCTGCCCCTAAGTATGTGTAAGTTTCCGTAGAAGTAAGTGTGGTGGTGTGTGTATAACTGTATATGCAAGTAAATGTATGTTTGATTCTTTATTAGCATGAGTGACTATGTGTGTGAGTAACTCTATGGATGAGTGGCATTGTGTAACAGGATGTATAGGTGTATGAGTACATATGATGAGTGAGTACATGTATGAGTGACTGTATAGGACTGTTGGTGAATGAGTGGATGTGTATGTGAATCTTAGAATTACTGAAGAGGTTGTTGTAACTGGTATTGGTATGTCCATTGTTTTGAAAATTTTAGTCTCTATTTTTGAATGTGTGTATCAAAGGTTATATTAGGGTGAGAGGAGGTCTGCCACTCTATCACAAGGATGATGTCATCAGTGATGTCATCAGTGATGTCATTTGAGATGTCATCAGTGATGTCATGAGTGATGTCACTGACCATGTCATGAGTGATGTAATATGTGACGTCATCAGCAGTGTATTGCGGGAGCGCAAGTTATAGTTAGCTGAACTAACTATAACGGGGGAATTTCAATGGTTTTGTACAAGTGAAAAGTCCAGCTAACTATAACACCCCTGAAACCTATGGTTTTTTCAGTGAATTTCTGAGGTTTTTTAAATGCTAATTCCTAACTATAACGTGCCTGAAACCTATGGTTTTTTCTGTGAATTTCAAAGGTTTTTTAAATGCTAATTTCTAACTATGCCTACAGAGATAGGACATGTGAAGAAAGAAGAAAAAATGCACAGAAAGAAAAAAGAAGAAGTGCAGAAAGAAGCAACAGAAGTCCTCAAAGACGAAGAAAAGTGCAGGAAGAAGGATAACGTGCAGAAAGAACAAAAAAAAGAGCAGAAAGAATCCTTGTTGCAAAATCATCCTGTACCCTCAACTTTTTCAGATGGATACTGGTGGTAACTGAGTTTGACTAACCAGTCCTAGAGCCAGTGCTATGTTAAAAGACACTTAGAATACAGTGAAAACACCTACATACACTAGGGAACATTATGCGTTGGGGTCCCCCTGTGATTGGCATGACCTCCTCTGTAAGCCCCTAGTATATAATAGGGCAGGGGGATTAAAACTACCTCTTAAAACAGGCCACAGGGCGTTTTTGCACACGTTAACTGAGGTCCCGTCCCCTCCCTTCACCACTGTGTAAACACGCCCTGTGTCCGTTTTTAGTTGGGAGATTAAGTTCATTTGAATCCTGAGGGTCCCCAGGGTCCAACTAGCCCACTAGGTACCTCCAGTAAGTGCCACAGAGCTGCGTTGCAGAGAGGTGTAAAAAGTGGCACAGCCTGGACCACCTCTCTGCAATGCAGCTCAGTGGCGCTTACTGGAAGCACCTGGTGGGCCAGTTAGCCCCCAGGGGCCCTCAGTATTGAAGGGAAATTATATCCCCAATTTAAAACGTGCCATAGTGCGTGTTTGCACACGTCACCTCAGGCCCCGTCCCCTCCCTTCACCACTGTGTAAACGCGCCCTGTGGCTGTTCTAAGTTGAGAGATTAAGTCCCCTTGAATCCTAAGGGTCCCTAGGGTCAAACTAGACCACTAGGTACCTCCAGTAAGCGCCACAGAGCTGCGTTGCAGAGAGGTGTAAAAAGGGGCTTGGCCTCAGAACACCTGTCTGCAGCGCAGCTCCCTGGCGCATACTGGAGATGCCTGTTGGGCTAGTTGGCCCTCAGGGACCCTCAGTATTGAAGAGGAATTAATTCCCCAACTTACAACTCGCCAGGGGGCGCGTTTGCAGAGTGCTGCAAGGAGGGGGCGTGGCCTCCGGCACAATGCCAGTCTTTTATTTATTTTAATTTTTTAAGAAGGGGGGCTGTGTGGTTCCCCTTCTTATTCTAATTTATTGGCCCTGATGACCCCATCCCCCAGGGCCTGTCTCCTAATTATATTTTTTTTATCCCAATCCCCAGGGCCGGCCACTGTTTTTTATTATTTTTAAAAAATATATATTTATAGACACACCTAGGACATGCTGGACAAACCGTACGTACCTATCACCATGACGATTTGAGTGATATTCATTAAAAGGCGACTATGCATACAATGAATCCACGTGGAATGTATTTACACCACTAGTGAAGCTTTGACTTGTCTGATGCCCTACCGTGCCAATCCCGGTAGACACCCTTGCGTTTATTTATACAAACATGGGTAGCTATTGACGGGCACATTTAATACACATGCACACCAAGCCATTCAAAGGGGATTCGACAAAAATTCGACCAAAACTATGTAAGAAACCCCCATCACAGTTAATAAAACACACATCCACTGCCGGATGTGTAATACTTTTTATTTTACTCTCTGGAAAGGGGACGAGCATCACTTGAGAGTCACAGCGTGCTCCTGGCAGAGCCCAATGCTGTGTTACACCCACCATTGCCTGCCAAGTGCCACACACCTCTGTGTTGTATTCCACCAGCTAGTGCATATGCTATGACACTCTCTAGCCCATGTGCACTGTAACACCACCCCGTGAATATGTCATGCCACACTTGTCTTCGCACGGGTTATATTGCCCCATCTAACGTGCCTTCCTCGATGCCTATGTTATAAAGCACAGTGCTATGCCATACATATTACAATCTGGGATCCATATCTTTGTCACAGTGCATATGCAACGTTAAACTCCCCAGCACATATTTTATATTACAACTTTAGAGACTAGTTAGGTTACACAACACTGCCCTGTGCATATTACACTCCAAGGCGCACATCGCATAGCACGCGCTAGTGCCTGTGCTATCTCACGCTCTCCAATGAATCTGTCATTGCGCACAATGTATTGCATATTATATTTCACGCCCGGTTCATCTTATATCACACTTTTTGGTGCATAGTTTATACCATACACTATATCTAGTTTTCATTTTCAATCGTGCTCTCAGGACTATGTTCTATATAACACTCTGTTCACCTACCCTTTTCACGGGCCTTACATTTTGCAATAGGGGGTGGAGGGTCAGGGGGTGTTTCTGCCAAGTGAGCCGGAGTCACAGTCACAAACGTCCTCTTCTTCCTGAATAAAAGTGAGATTATGCTGCATACTTGTTCATATTTTAAGTAGTTCGCACAGACACACGTTTTAAAAACAATAAAGTTCTTAATACCCGCCTTTTCTGAACAGTTAGCTTGCTGCCCCATCCCCCTCCTCCCTATCCTCTGTTGTGTGAATCCATGGACTAGCCTCCTCCCTCCTGCCATGCATGGTCTGATGTGCTACCACTGCCCTCAATTTAGTATGATGTACCAGTCCCCTCCTCCTGCCCTCCATTGCCCAATGCTATGACCCATCATTGACCTCCTGCTTAAACTCTGTTCTTAGCTTGCTGCCCCTATTCTCTTTCCCCCTGCCCTCCGATGTCTTTGTGCATGCCCCTGCTCCATCCTTTTTGCCCATCATGTTCCATGGACCTGCCACTCCTATCTACTCTGAGTGTTCTGTTGAGCTGCCACTCCCCTCCCACCTGCCTAGCATTGTCAGATGACTGTAACCTGTCCATGCCACCTCCACCCTGCCTGTCCACATGCCATGCCCCTATCCTCTTCCTCCTGTCCTACATGGTCCATTGTACTACCACACCCTTCTGCCCTCCCTGGTCTGTTGTGCTGCAACTGCTCCTCCTGCCTGCCCCGTGCGGTCTGTTGTGAGGCCCTTTCCCCTGAACTTTCTTGTCTGTGCACAGGTCCTGACCCTCCCTTCTATCCTCCATCGTCCTTTGTGCATGCCCCTGCACCCTCCTTCTTGCCCATCATAGCCATTGTGCTGCCACTAACCCTCCCACTTGCCATGCATGGTCTTCTGTGCTGCCATGGCCCCTCCCACCTTCCCTGTGGGGTCAGTTAGCTGCCCCTGACCCCCTCCCACCTTCCCTCCATGGTCTGTGTGTATGCCATCACAGTCTCACTGTTGCTCTTCATGGTGTGTCTTGCTTCTAGTGCCCATCCTGCCTGACCTACATGGCTATCTTGCTGCTCCTGCCCTGCCCTGCCCCCTTGCCCCCAGCCCTCTGTGTACATGTACAGACCCCTACTCCCTCCCTCCTGGCTTGTCTGTTCCATTGTAATGCCCCTGATCCGTCCCTCCTGCCCTTTATGGTCTGTTATGCTGCAGCTTTCTCTCCTGTCTGTCCATTATGGTCAGCTAGCTACCATTGCCTCTTGCCCCTCTGTTCTCTGTTGTCCATGTGCATGGTCCTGTCCCCTCCCTCTTGCTTTCTATGGATTGTTGTGCTGTACTCCCGTCCCGCATGCCCTGCGTGGTGTATTGTGCTGCTGCAAACCCTGATGCCTGCCCTGCAGGGTCAGTTTGGTGCACCTCTCCATGTCCCTCCTGTCCTCTGTTATCCAAGTCCATGTCCCTACCCCATTTCCTTCCATGATCCAATGTACCATACTTGCGAACATTTTGAACTTGGTAAGAGGGAGATTTTGAAAAAAAACTGGGCTATTGATTTTCCCCTTTGAGTTACATTGAAAAAGAGGAGATTGTAGACAGGAGACAGATTAAATAAAGCCCATTTGAGCTTAAAAACATTGGACGTTTCCTGGCTGAATCAGGTCTGTTGGCAGGTATGGTTGTACTACCCTTGCCTCTTCCTTCTGCCCACAATGGTCTATTACATTGCCACAGCCTCTCTTGCAAGTCCTGTATTGTTGGTTTGTTGCCCCTGCCCCCCTTTCCACTGCCCTCCATAGTCTGTTGTGCTGCCATGGCCCTTCCTGCCTGCTCAGTGTGGTTAAATTGTTGCCTTTGCACCCTCCTACCTGCCTTCAATTTTCAGAGTCCATGCCCCTGGCCTCTGCCTCTCAACAGTATCCTAATGAACAACTAGATTGCTAACATTCTATATTTATTACAAAAGTGTGGAACGCCTGACGTCATCTTGATGTAATCAAAACTGTAATACCTAGAGCATTTCCTTTAGAAATTACATATATGAGAGGGTCTTATTGGCATCAAAATTATGGTTAGTGCTCTAAAAGACTAAAATAAGGACATATTTTCTGAGTTTTCAACTAGCGACAAAGCACTTTTAAATTATTTGTTATCTTTATGTTTTTTTATCCAGTTGACCACTTGATTAAATGTTGCACTTAGGGGAGAGGATGTGGTGTTACTTCCAGAACTGCAGACTTTGCAACTGGGGAACCAGGTTGGAGTTTCTGCTTCAGCTCGACATTCTGTGATTCTGGTCAAATCACTTAGTCTCCCCATGTCTACAACCAAAATGAATTTGTTCTTGTGTGATGTAACCAATGCTCATGTAAAGCACTCCAATACCTGACTATATAACACTGCAAAAACACAAAATAATAAGTGTTTTGCACACTTCTGTCATTGGGCTATATTTGGGCTACATCTGGGTGATTTTGGTCTACATTTGGGCTCTTTTGTCTCCGGTGGCCATCTTGGGAGATTTATTTGTTATGAAGTTTCCTAATTTCCTCATGTACTGCAGTCTCCTCAGTAGGAAATGCTTTCAGTTTTTTACTTTGATTCCATCATGAAGGTATTCAGATATGTCACACATTTGCCATAAATTCTGAAAGTTAGCACTCTAGTTGCTCATTAGATCACTGTAGTAAAACTACTGTTCACCATGGAAGTCTGCTCCTGGTATTAAAAGTGCATGTTTCAGTCTGCATGTCAGAATTTTTTAATGAAATAGAAGAGGATTTGAGAAGTCACTCAAAATGTGCCCTCATTTTCTTTCTTCAGCATTAATCATAATTTCTATGACAAAATGAACCCCCTCATTGTGTTCCTTTTTAAATTAAATGTTTTAAGTGTTACCAGTTTATTCCAATCAAGATGGCTTCAGGTGTGCCATACTTTTGTCATAATGAAGACAGTAAGCGCTCTAGTTGTTTTTAAGAACACTCTGGGACTACATCTTGGGCTACATCAAGGTGATATTTGGGCTACATTTGGGCTCTTTTGTCTCTGGTGGCCATCTTGGGAGACTTATTTGTTATGAAGTTTCCTAATTTCCTCATTTACTGCAGTCTCCTCAGTAGGAAATACTTTCAGTTTTTTACTTTCATTCCATCAAGAAGGCATTCAGATGTGTCACACATTTGCCATAAATTCAGAATGTTAGCACTCTTTTTGCTCATTAGATCACTGTAGTAAAGCTACTGCTCACCAGGGAAACTGCTGCTGGTATTGAAAGTGCATGTTTCAGTCTGCATGTCAGAATTTTTTAATGAAATAAAAGAGGATTTCAGAAGTCAAAATGTGCCCTAGTTTTTCTTTCTGCAGCACTAATCATACTTGTTATGGAAAAATGAACCCCCTCATTTTGTTCCTTTTTAAATTAAATGTTTTAAGAGTTACCACTTTAATCCAAGCAAGATGGCTTCAGGTGTGCCATACGTTTATCATAAGTAGGACTGTTAGCGCTCTAGTTGTTCTTTGGAACACTCTGGGAAGCCGCAGTAGAACACAAAGGAATCAACTGACAGTCTCTGCCCTTGTTGGATGTACATGTTTTACTGAGAATGTCAGACTTCATTCTCACATGACTGAGAAAGATAATGTGAATTTACAGAAAATAAGCTCTCAGTTTAGCTTATAGATCACCTTCCAAACCTCTGTGGGAAAAGCATGAGAAAATATTTTTCTCTCAATCATGATATCCCAGCAGAAGGCTTTTTCACATGGTGAAATCACCTTAGAACATACCACAATTCCTAAAATGAGTATGGTACCATCAACAAATGATTTATAATGTAACTAAAGTCTTAAAACCTTCTATTAACTGCAATGCTTTTTAATGAGGTGCTATCATGTATATTGGTCCCAAGATGGCTGCCAACACTTCTTGGATGAAGTGCTGACAGCCAATCAGATCTCAGGATGAGATGTGTGGTTAGGCTCCGCCCACATATATATATGATTTTACTTTTTATTTTCTCAGGAACTACTGAACAGATTGACACCAGACCTGCAAAAGGCACTTCCCTGAGCTGAGGACTACCTCTCTGCCAAATTTCAAGTAATTCTGTTCAGCCGTTCGGGCTGTACCTTGGACTAAAGGTCCCTATGGAAAATTGCATGGGGAAAACGCGTTTTGGGACCCCCCTTTTTTCTCAGCCCCCGCTTGACTAATCTCCCCGAGACTTTCAGGGTAGGAGTAGAGCGGAGCGCCCCACCTATTTTGAAAATTTCGCGAGGATTCGTCAACCGGCGCCAAAGTTATTCCAAATAGAATGTTGCAGATTTCCTATGGAAACACGGTCCTAACGATAACTATCTACTGGCGACCGCCAGTAGATAATATATATATTAACTGAAAAAACCATAGGTTTCAGGAACGTTATAGTTAGTTGGACATTTTACTCGTACAAAACCATTTGAGATGTCATCAGTGATGTCATCAGTGATGTCACTGACCATGTCATGAATGATGTAATATGTGACATCATCAGCAGAGCATTGCGGGGGCGTGAGTTATAGTTAGCTAAACTAACTATAACGCTGGAATTTCTATGGTTTGGTATGAGTGAAATGTCCAACTAACTATAACATTCCTGAAATCTATGGTTTTTTCTATTAATTTCTATGGTTTTTAAATGCTAATTTCTAGCCATAATGTGCCAGAAACCTATGGTTTTTCTAGTAAATTTCAAAGGTTTTTAAATGAAAATTTGTAAGTCTAATGTACCTCAATCCTATGTTTTTTTATTTTCTATATATATATATATATTTACATATATATATATTTAAAAAAACTTGTGAATAATTTTTAGTTAGGAAAACTATATTCATTCTTTTAAAAAAAAATATTATACAGAAGTCGCGCACCCTTCGCGCACCCTACACGATGGCTGTGCGCATTCCGGTAGCCATTTGGAAAAGTCGCGCTGGGGTCGCGACTTCGGCGTAGTTTGTAAAGTATGAAATATCTTTAAATGAATTATAAATAAAAGTTTTCCTTTAAGTGTTTGTCTAAATTTATTAATAAAAGTATTATTTTCAATATAATTTCGACCAAAAATTATTCGATTATTATTGGATTCGGAGGTTAGCAGGGATGGCCATTTTGCTCGATCTGTTTTGCAAGATGTTTTGGTCTAGTCAGGTAGACACCCTCCTTCGGGTGAGGTACGGCTTGAGGATTCTATTCAAAAGGTGAGGAATCAACAGGCAAAAGTATCCATCAGAAGAGCAAGTTACTTACCTTCGGTAACGCTTTTTCTGGTGGATACAGTATCTGCCTGTGGATTCCTCACTGTCCCACACACCTCCCCCTTGTCCACCTGTTTCTACCAAAAAGATGCTTTTACTGTTTGGCATGAATGTTTTTAATATGTCTTAATCATGCTTATGTTTTAATAGTGAGAAATGCTTGATCTGTTGCTGTTTCTTTATGCCTTTATTGGTTATGCATTTATATCACCTACTGGCAGTCGCCAGTAGGTAGTTATAGTTAGGACCTAGTTTTCCATAGGAAATCCGCAACATTCTATTTAGAATACCGTTGGCACTGATTGACGAATCTTTGCAAAACTTTCCAAACTTTTGGCCAGCTCCGGTCCGCTCCTATCCTGAAAATTTCACGGTGATTCGTCAAGCGGGGACCGAGAAAAAAGAGGGGTCCCAACACGTGTTTTCCCCATGCATTTTCCCATAGGACCTGTTGACGCAGCTTCAGCCCAAACTGCTGAACGGAATTACACCAAATTTGGCAAAGAGGTAGTCCTCAGTTCAGACTCGTGCCTTATGCTTAAATGGTGTAAATCCGTTGGGTAGTTCCTGAGAAAATTAGAGTTAAAAAGATAGATATATCTGGGCGGAGCCTAACCACACATCTCATCGTGAGATCTGATTGGCTGTCAGTACTTCATCCAAGAAGTGTTGGCAGCCATCTTGGGACCAATATACATGATAGCACCTCATTAAAAAGAATTGCAGTTAATAGAAGTTTTTAAGACTTTAGTTACATTATAAACCATTTGTTGATGGTACCATACTCATTTTAGGAATTGTGGTGTGTTCTAAGGTGATTTTACCATGTGAAAAAGCCTTCTGCTGTGATATCATGAATCATGTTTGAGAGAAAACTATTTTCTCATGCTTTTCCCACAGAGGTTTGGAAGGTGATCTATAAGCTAAACTGAGAGCATATGTTCTGTAAATTCACATTATTTTTCACAGTCATGTGAGAATGAAGTCTGACATTATCAGTAAAACATGTACATCCAACAAGGGCAGAGACTGTCAGTTGATTCCTTTGTGTTCTACTGCAGCTTCCCAGAGTGTTCTAAAGAACAACTAGAGCGCTAACAGTCCTACTTATGACAAACATATTGCCCACCTGAAGCCATCTTGATTGGAATAAAGTGGTAACTCTTAAAACATTTAATTTAAAAAGGAACAAAATGAGGGGGTTCATTTTGCCATAGAAAGTATGATTAGTGCTGCAGAAAGAAAAATTAGGGCACATTTTGAGTGACTTCTCAAATCCTCTTCTATTTCATTAAACAATTCTGACATGCAGACTGAAACATGCACTTTTAATACCAGCAGCAGACTTCCCTGGTGAGCAGTAGCTTTACTACAGTGATATAATGAGCAACTAGAGTGCTAACATTCTGAATTTATGGCAAATGTGTGACACATCTGAATGCCTTCTTGATGGAATCAAAGTAAAAAACTGAAAGTATTTCCTACTGAGGAGACTGTAGTAAATGAGGAAATTAGGTAACTTCATAACAAATAAGTCTCCCAAAATGGCCACCAGAGACAAAAGAGCCCAAATGTAGCCCAAATATCACCCAGATGTAGCCCAAGTATAGCCCAATGACAGAATGTCCCAGAGTGTTCTAACGAACAACTAGTGGGCTAACAGTCTTACTTACGACAAAAGTATGGCACACCTGAAGCCATCTTGATTGGAATAAAGTGGTAACACTTAAAACATGTAATTTACAAAGGAACAAAATGAGGGGGTTCATTTTGATATAGAAATTATGATTAGTGCTGCAGAAAGAAAAATGAGGGCACATTTTGACTTCTCAAATCCTCTTCTATTTCATAAAAAAATTCTGACATGCAGACTGAAACATGCACTTTGAATACCAGCAGCAGACTTCCCTGGTGAGCAGTAGCTTTACTACAGTGATATAATGAGCAACTAGAGTGCTAACATTCAGAATTTATGGCAAATGTGTGACACATCTGAATGCCTTCTTGATGGAACCAAAATAAAAAACTGAAAGTATTTCCTACTGAGGAGACTGCAGTAAATGAGGAAATTAGGAAACTTCATAACAAATAAATCTCCCAAGATGGCCACCAGAGACAAAAGAGCCCAAATGTAGCCCAAATATCACCCAGATGTAACCCAAGTATAGCCCAATGACAGAATGTCCCAGAGTGTTCTTAAGAACAACTAGAGCGCTTACTGTCTTACTTATAACAAAAGTATGGCACACCTGAAGCCATCTTGATTGGAATAAACTGGTAACACTTAAAACATTTAATTTAAAAAGGAACACAATGAGGGGGTTCATTTTGCCATAGAAATTATGATTAGTGCTGAAGAAAGAAAAATTAGGGCACATTTTGAGTGACTTCTCAAATCCACTTCTATTCCATTACAAAATTCTGATATGCAGACTGAAACATGCACTTTTAATACCAGCAGCAGACTTCCGTGGTGAGCCGTAGCTTTACTACAGTGATCTAATGAGCAACTAGAGTGCTAACATTCAGAATTTATGGCAAATGTGTGACATATCTTAATACCTTCTTGATGGAATCAAATTAAAAAACTGAAAGTATTTCCTACTGAGGAGACTGCAGTAAATGAGGAAATTAGGAAACTTAATAACAAATAAATCTCCCAAGATGGCCACCAGAGACAAAAGAGCCCAAATGCAGCACAAATATCACCCAGATGTAGCCCACATGTAGCCCAATCACACAAGTGTGCAAAACACTTATTTTGTGTGTATTTGCAGTTTTATATAGTGCAGACTTGTCAGGTATTGGAGTGCTTTACATGAGTATTGGTTACATCACACAAGATCAAATTCATTTTGGTTGTAGACATGGGGAGATTAATTGATTTGACCAGAATCACAGAATGTTGAGCTGAAGCAGAAACTCCAACCTGGTTAACCAGTTGCAAAGTCTGCAGCTCTGGAAGTAACACCACATCCTCTCCCCTAGGTGCAACATTTAATCAAGTGGTCAACTGGATAAAAAAACATAAAGATTACAAATAATTTAAAAGTTCTTTGTCGCTATTTGAAAACTCAGAAAATATGTCCTCATTTTAGTTTTTTAGAGCATTAACCATAATTTTGATGCAAATAAGACCCTCTCATATATGTAATTTCTAAAGGAAATGCTCTAGGTATTACAGTTTTGATTACATCAAGATGACGTCAGGCGTTCCACACTTTTGTAATAAATATAGAATGTTAGCAATCTAGTTGTTCATTGGGATACTGTTGAGAGGCAGAGGCCAGGGGCACAGACTCTGAAAATTGAAGGCAGGTAGGAGAGTGCAGTGGCAACAATTTGACCACACTGGGCAGGCAGGAAGGGCAGTGGCAGCACAACAGACTATGGAGGGCAGTGGAAAGGGGGGCAGGGGCAACAAACCAACAATACAGGACTGGCAAGAGAGGCTGTGGTAATATAATAGACCATTGTGGGCAGAAGGAAGAGGCAGTGGTAGTACAACCATACATGCCGACAGACCCATTTCAGCCAGGAAACGTCCAATGTTTTAAAGCTCAAATGGGCTTTATTTGCTCTGTCTCCTGTCTACAATCTCCTCTTTTTCAATATAACTCAAAGGGGAAAATTAATACCCCAGTTTTTTTTCAAAATCTCCCTCTTACCAAGTTCAAAATGTTCGCAAGTATGAAACATTGGATCATGGTAGGCAGGAGGAATTGGGGTAGGGACATGGATCCGGAAAACAGAGGACAGGAGGGACATGGAGACGTGCACCAAACTGACCCTACAGGGCAGGCATCAGGGTTAGCAGCAGCACAATACACCGCACAGGGCATGCAGGACGGGAGTGCAGCACAACAATCCATAGAAAGCAATAGGGAGGGGGCAGGACCATGCACATGGACAACAGAGAACAGAGGGGAAAGAGGCAATGGTAGCTAGCTGATCATAATGGACAGACAGGAGAGAAAGCTGCAGCATAACAGACCATAAAGGGCAGGAGGGGTGGATCAGGGGCATTACAATGAAACAGACAACTTGGAGGGATGGCATAGGGGTCTGCACATGGAAACAGTGGGCTGGGGGCAAGGGGGCAGGGCAGGAGCAGCAAGATGACCATGGAGGACAGGCAAAATGGGCACTAGAAACAAGACACACCATGGAGAGCAACAAAGAGACTATGATGGCATACACACAGACCATGGAGGGAAGGTGGGAGGGGGTCAGGGCAGCTAACTGACCACACAGGGAAAGTGGGAGGGGCCATGGCAGCACAGAAGACCATGCATGGCAAGCGGGAGGGTTAGTGGCAGCACAATGGCTATGATGGGCAAGAAGGAGGGTGCAGGGGCATGCACAAAGGACCATGGAGGATAGAAGGGAGTGTCAGGACCTGGGCACAGACAAGAGAGTTCAGGGGAAGGGGCCTCACAACAGACTGCGTGGGGCAGGCATGAGGAGCAGTTGCAGCACAATAGACCAGGGAGGGCAGAAGGGTGTGGCAGTAAAATGGACCATGGAGGACAGGAGGAAGGGGATAGGGGCATGGCATGTGGACAGGCAGGGTGGAGGTGGCAGGGACAGGTTACAGTCATCTGACAATGCTAGGCAGGTGGGAGGGGAGTGGCAGCTCAACAGAACACTCAGAGTAGATAGGAGTGGCAGATCCATGGAACATGGTGGGCAAAAAGGATGGAGCAGGGGCATGCACAAAGACATCGTAGGGCAGGGGGAAGGAGAATAGGGGCAGCAAGCTAAGCACAGAGGCTAAGCAGGAGGTCAATGATTGGCCATAGAATTGGGCAATGGAGGGCAGGAGGAGTGGACTGGTACATCATGCTAAATGGAGGGCAGTGGCAGCACATCAGACCATGCATGGCAGGAGGGAGGAGGCTAGTCCATGGATTCAGACAACAGAGGATAGGGAAGAGGTGGATGGGGCAGCAAGCTAACTGTTAAGAGAACGTGGGTATTAGGTACTTTATTGTTTTTAAAATGTGTGTCTGTGCGAACTACTTAAAATATGAACAAGTATGCAGCATAATCTCACTTTTATTCAGGAAGAAGAGGACGTTTGTGACTGTGACTCCGGGCTCACTTGGCAGAAACACCCCCTGACCCTCCACCCCCATCACAAAATGTAATGCCCGTGAAAAGGGTAGGTGGACGCAGTGTTATATAGAACATAGTCCTGAGAGCACGATTGAAAATGAAAACTAGATATAGTATATGGTATAAACTATGCACCAAAAAGTGTGATATAAGATGAACTGGGGCGTGAAATATAATATGCAATACAATGTGCGCAATGACAGATTAATTGGAGAGCGCGAGATAGCTCAGGCACTAGCGCATGCTATGCGATATGTGCCTTGGAGTGTAATATGCACAGGGCAGTGTTGTGTAACCTAACTAGTCTCTAAAGTTGTAATAAAAAATATGTGCTGGGGAGTGTAACGTTGCATATGCACTGTGACAAAGATATGGATCCCAGATTGTAATATAAATGGCATAGCGCTGTGTGTTATAACATAGGCATCGAGGAAGGCACGTTAGATGGGGCAATATAACCCGTGTGAAGGCAAGTCAGACATGTCAGAGCATCACTAGCGGTGTAAGTACATTTCTTGTGGATTCATTGTATGCAGTCGCCTTTTAATGAATATCACGCAAATCGTCATGGTGATAGGTACATACGGTTTGTCCAGCATGTCCTAGGTGTTTCTATAAATATATATATTTTTAAAATAATAAAAAACAAAGGCCGGCCCCTGGGGATGGGGTCCCCGGGGCCATAAGTGCCCTGAGGAGGGGGGCAAAGCAGCAATCATGTGATCAGTGATGTCATGAGTGATGTCACTGACCGTGTCATGAGTGATGTATTATGTGACGTCATCAGCAGTGCATTGCGGGTGCACGAGTTATAGTTAGCTGAACTAACTATAATGGGGGAATTTCAATGGTTTTGTATGAGTGAAAAGTCCAGCTAACTATAACGCCCCTGAAACCTATGTTGTTTTCAGTGAATATATATATATATATATATATATATATATATATATATATATATATACATATTTATATTTAGTATACTATGTATACATGTGAAAATGTGTCGGTCCACCTGTTTACATCGGTGGCACAGAAAACATGGGTGGAACTGACGTCAGCACGCCGACGAGGTTCTCTTATGGCTCCACTGATGTCATACGGTGTCACAAGCGGAGCCGTGCTATTATGACATCGTCGTCGACTTGGGAGAGCTAGGAAATAATTTCCGCGGAATGCTGGCGCAGGGGATATTCACCTAAGTGTTCAGGCTAGTCCTTTGGGAGCAACTGTTTATAATGCCACTCCAGAAACCGAAACCAGTGATCCAAGGGCAGAGGCCCTGCAGATGGCACACGAGGTGGGGAGCCAGTCGTGTGCACCGGCGGGGCAGCGAAGTGAAAAGCACCACTACCCACAGAAAAGGTAACAAGGGCACTGAATAACACAGGATCTTCTCTTTGTATCTTGCATGAACAACAAGGTTAAAATGCCCTTGTTCTAAAATGTAGAATTAGTGCTACAACGGTCTTCAAGAGGACCTGCGATGGATGCCGCTTCTGCCTTCCGTACACTGGAGGCGGCACATGGGTCACGCGGTACGGTCATACTGCGGTGGGACGCACACTTGTTGACCTCTCATGGCACTGCTCCACACTTCGGGGAACGCTTTCCATTAGCTGTGTTTTCTGATGGAGTGTCCCGCTGGCCCCGTCCAACAGCAGAACCCCTTTAGATCCAAACAGACTCTTCCACTCTCTCACCGGAAGTGAAACCAGGCCACGCGGACACTTTCACAATACAACAGCCGGGAATGCACTTTTCGGTAAAAATAACACATTCCTTCCTCCTAATTTATCAAATAGATGACTCACTGAAGAACAGGGGCCAGCTTCGATCGGTAAACAGCTGCTACAACGACTTTTTTACTTTGCGATACCATTACAACGCATGCATTACCACGCATGTGTTGTACATTGCGAAGTCATTACTATGCATTTTTTTAGAACGCATGGTCATTTACCACGCATGCCTTTACAATGAATTTTGTTGTCAAGGTATGTATGGTAAATGACCATGAGTTCTAAAAAAATGTAGATCATCCACGTCGTTGTAAGGAAACAGAGGCTGTTCCGTTTCCTCACAATGACGTGAACTGCCCCTCCGAGACGACATGAAGCAGGAGCCACGAGGAGAGAGGAACCACAAGGAGTGAGAGGTAAGGGGGATTGGGCATGGGGTGGTGGTTACTTTTCTAGGGTTTAGGGTAGTGCAGTGGTGTTTGGGCAGTGTAGGGGGTCATGCTTAGGGTAGTGTTTTAGGGTTTAGGGTAGTGCAGTGGTGTTTGTGTAGTGTAGGGGGCTGTGCTGGTGGTAGTGTTTTAGGGTTTAGGGTAGTGCAGTGATGTTTGTGTAGTGTAGGGGGTGGTGCTTGGGGTAGATTTAGAGTTTAGGGTAGTGCAGTGGTGTTTGTGTAGTGTAAGGGGTCGTGCTGGGGGTAGTGTTTCAGGGTTTAGGGCAGTGCAGTGGTGTTTGTGTAATGTAGGGGGTCATGCTAGGGGTAGTGGTTTAGGGTTTCGGGCAGTGCAGTGGTGTTTGGGTAGTGTAGGGGGGTGTGCTGGGGGTAGGGTTTTAGGGTTTAAGGTAGTGCAGTGGTGTTTGGGTAGTGTAGGGGATATTGCTGGGGTAGTGTTTTAGGGTTTAGGGTAGTGCAGTGGTGTTGTTGTAGTGTAGGGGGTCATGCTGGGGGTAGTGTTTTAGGGTTTAGGGTAGTGCAGTGGTGTTTGGGTAGTGTAGGGGGTTGTGCTGAGGGTAGATTTAGGGTTTAGGGCAGTGCAGTGGTTTTTGAGTAGTGTAGGGGGTCGTGCTGGGGGTAGATTTAGGGTTTAGGGTAGTGCAGTGGTGTTTGGGTAGTGTAGGGGGTTGTGCTGGGGTTAGATTTAGGGTTTAGGGTAGTGCAGTGGTATTTGGGTAGTGTAGGGGGTCGTCCTGGGGGTAGTAGTTTAGGGTAGGGCAGTGGTGTTTGGGTAATGTAGGGGGTACTGCTGAGGTTAGTGTTTTAGGGTTTAGGGTAGTGCAGTGGTGTTTGGATAGTGTAGGGGGTACTGCTGGGAGTAGTGTTTTAGGGTTTAGGGTAGTGCAGTGGTGTTTGGGTAGTGTAGGGGGTCGTGCTGGGGGAAGTGTTTTAGGGTTTAGGGTGGTGCAGTGGTGTTTGTGTTGTGTAGGGGGTAGTGTTTTAGGGTTTAGGGTAGTGCAGTGGTGTTTGGGTAGTGTAGGGGTCGTGCTGGGGTAGTGTTATAGGGATTAGGGTATTGCAGTGGTGTTTGGGTAGTGTAGGGGGTCGTGCTGGGGCTGGTGTTTTAGGGTTTAGGGCAGTGCAGTGGTGTTCGGGCAGTGTAGGGGGTCACGCTGGGGTGGTGTTTTAGGGTTTAGGGCAGTGCATTGGTGTTCGGGCAGTGTAGGGGATCATGCTGGTGTTGGTGTTTTAGGGTTTAGGGCAGGGCAGTGGTGTTCGGGCAGTGTAGGGGGTCATGCTGGGGGTGGTGTTGTAGGGTTTAGGGCAGTGCAGTGGTGTTTGGGCAGTGTAGGGGGTCGTGCTGGGGTGGTGTTTTAGGGTTTAGGGCAGAGCAGAGGGGTTCAGCCAGTTTAGCGGGTCATGCTGGGGGGGGTGTTTTAGGGTTTAGGGCAGTGCAGTGGTGTTCGGGCAGTGTAGGGGGTCGTGCTGGGGGTGGTGATTCAGGGTTTAGGGCGGTGCAGTGGTGTTCAGGTAGTGTAGGGGGTCGTGCAGGGGGTTGTGTTTCTGGGTTTAGGGCAGTGTTGTTCAGGCAGTGTAGGGGCTCTTGCTGGGGATGGTGTTTCAGGGTTTAGGGCAGTGCACTGGTGTTCGGGCAGTGTAGGTTGGTCGTGCTGAGGGTGGTTTTTCAGGGTTTAGGGCTGCGCAGTGGTATTTGGGCAGTATAAGGGGTCGTGCTGGGGTGGTGTTTCAGGATTTACGGTAGTGCAGTGGTGTTCGGGCAGTGTAGGGGGCCGTGCTGGGGGTGGTGCTTCAGAGTTTAGGGCAGTGCAGAGGTGTTCGGGCAGTGTAGGGGGTCGTGCTGGGGGGTGGTGTTTCAGGGTTTAGGGCAGTGCAGTGGTGTTCGGACAGTAAGGGGGTCATGCTGGGGAGTGTTGTTTCAGGGTTTAGGGCAGTGCAGCGGTGTTTGGGCAGTGTAGGGGGTGGTGCTGGGGGTGGTGTTCCAGGGTTTAGGGCGATGCAGTGGTGTCCGGGTAGTGTAGGGGGTCGTGTAGGGGGTTGTGTTTCTGGGTTTAGGGCAGTGTTGTTCAGGCAGTGTAGGGGGTCTTGCTGGGGATGGTGTTTCAGGGTTTAGGGCAGTGCAGTGGTGTTCGGGCAGTGTAGGGGGTCATGCTGGGAGTGGTGTCAGGGTTTAGGGCAGTGCAGTGGTGTTCGGGCAACGTAGAGGGTCATGCTGGGGGTGGTGTTTCAGGGTTTAGGGCAGTGCAGTGGTGTTTGTGTAGTGTAGGGGGTCGTGCTGGGGTGGTGTTTCAGGGTTTAGGGCAGTGCAGTGGTGTTCGGGCAGTGTAGGGGGTCGTGCTAGGGGGTGGTGTTTCAGGGTTTAGGGCAGTGCAGTGGTGTTCGGACAGTAAGGGGGTCATGCTGAGGAGTGTTGTTTCAGGGTTTAGGGCAGTGCAGTGGTGTTTGTGTAGTGTAGGGGGTCGTGCTGGGGTGGTGCTTCAGAGTTTAGGGCAGTGCAGAGGTGTTCGGGCAGTGTAGGGGGTCGTGCTGGGGGGTGGTGTTTCAGGGTTTAGGGCAGTGCAGTGGTGTTCGGACAGTAAGGGGGTCATGCTGGGGAGTGTTGTTTCAGGGTTTAGGGCAGTGCAGCGGTGTTTGGGCAGTGTAGGGGGTGGTGTTTCAGGGTTTAGGGCGGTGCAGTGGTGTCCGGGTAGTGTAGGGGGTCGTGCAGGGGGTTGTGTTTCTGGGTTTAGGGCAGTGTTGTTCAGGCAGTGTAGGGGGTCTTGCTGGGGATGGTGTTTCAGGGTTTAGGGCAGTGCAGTGGTGTTCGGGCAGTGTAGGGGGTCGTGCTGGGAGTGGTGTCAGGGTTTAGGGCAGTGCAGTGGTGTTCGGGCAGTGTAGGGGGTCATGCTGGGGGTGGTGTTTCAGGGTTTAGGGCAGTGCAGTGGTGTTTGTGTAGTGTAGGGAGTCATGCAGGGGGGTGGTGTTTTAGGGTTTAGGGCAGTGCAGTGGTGTTCGGGCAGTGTAGGGGGTCGTGCAGGTGGTGCTGTTTCCGGGTTTAATGCAGTGGTGTTCATGCAGTGTAGGGGGTCTTGCTGGGGGTGGTGTTTTTAGGATTTAGGGCAGTGCAGTGGTGTTCGGGCAGTGTAGGGGGTCTTGCTGGGGGTGGTGTTTCAGGGTTTAGGGCAGTGCAGTGGTGTTCAGGTAGTGTAGGGGGTTGTGCAGGGGGTTGTGTTTCTGGGTTTAGGGCAGTGTTGTTCAGGCAATGTAGGGGCTCTTGCTGGGGATGGTGTTTCAGGGTTTAGGGCAGTGCACTGGTGTTCGGGAAGTGTAGGTTGGTCGTGCTGAGGGTGGTTTTTCAGGGTTTAGGGCTGTGCAGTGGTATTTGGGCAGTGTAGGGGGTCGTGCTGGGGTGGTGTTTCAGGATTTACGGCAGTGCAGTGGTGTTCGGGCAGTGTAAGGGGCTGTGCTGGGGGTGGTGCTTCAGGGTTTAGGGCAGTGCAGTGGTGTTCAGGCAGTGTAGGGGTCGTGCTGGGGGGGTGGTGTTTCAGGGTTTAGGGCAGTGCAGTGGTGTTCGGACAGTAAGGGGGTCACGCTGGGGAGTGTTGTTTAGGGCAGTGCAGCGGTGTTTGGGCAGTGTAGGGGGTGGTGCTGGGGGTGGTGTTTCAGGGTTTCGGGCGGTGCAGTGGTGTCCGGGTAGTGTAGGGGGTCGTGCAGGGGGTTGTGTTTCTGGGTTTAGGGCAGTGTTGTTCAGGCAGTGTAGGGGGTCTTGCTGGGGATGGTGTTTCAGGGTTTAGGGCAGTGCAGAGGTGTTCGGGCAGTGTAGGGGGTCGTGCTGGGAGTGATGTCAGGACTTACGGCAGTGCAGTGGTGTTCGGGCAGTGTAAGGGGCCGTGCTGGGGGTGGTGCTTCAGGGTTTAGGGCAGTGCAGTGGTGTTCGGGCAGTGTAGGGGGTCGTGCTGGGGGTGGTGTTTCAGGGTTTCGGGCGGTGCAGTGGTGTCTGGGTAGTGTAGGGGGTCGTGCAGGGGGTTGTGTTTCTGGGTTTAGGGCAGTGTTGTTCAGGCAGTGTAGGGGGTCTTGCTGGGGATGGTGTTTCAGGGTTTAGGGCAGTGCAGAGGTGTTCGGGCAGTGTAGGGGGACGTGCTGGGAGTGATGTCAGGGTTTAGGGCAGTGCAGTAGTATTTGGGCAGTGTAGGGGGTCGTGCTGGGGTGGTGTTTCAGGGTTTAGGGCAGTGCAGTGGTGTTCGGGCAGTGTAGGGGGTCGTGCAGGTGGTGCTGTTTCCTGGTTTAGTGCAGTGGTGTTCATGCAGTGTAGGGGGTCTTGCTGGGGTTGGTGTTTTTAGGGTTTAGGGCAGTGCAGTGGTGTTCAGGCAGTGTAGGGGGTCTTGCTGGGGGTGGTGTTTCAGGGTTTAGGGCAGTGCAGTGGTGTTTGGGCAGTGTAAGGGGTCTTGCTGGGGGTGGTGTTTCAGGGTTTAGGGCAGTGCAGTGGTGATAGGGCAGTGTAGGGGGTCATGCTGGGGGTGGTGTTTCAGGGTTTAGGGCAGTGCAGTGGTGATAGGGCAGTGTAGGGGGTCGTGCAGGGGGGTGGTGTTTCAGGGTTTAGGGCAGTGCCGTGGTGTTCGGGTAGTGTAGGGGGTCGTGCAGGGGGGTGGTGTTTCAGGGTTTAGGGGAGTGCAGTGGTGTTCGGGCAGTGTAGGGTGTCGTGCAGGGGGTGCTGTTTCCGGGTTTAGTGCAGTGGTGTTCATGCAGTGTAGGGGGTCTTACTGGGGTGGTGTTTTTAGGGTTTAGGGCAGTGCAGTGGTGTTCGGGCTGTGTAGGGGGTCTTGCTGGGGGTGGTGTTTCATGGTTTAGGGCAGTGCAGTGGTGTTTGGGCAGTGTAGGGGGTCTTGCTGGGGGTGGTGTTTCAGAGTATAGGGCAGTGCAGTGGTGTTCGGGCAGTGTAGGGGGTCGTGCTGAGGCTGGTGTTTCAGCGTTTAGGGCAGTGCAGTGGTGTTCAGGCAGTGTAGGGGGTCATGCTGGGGCTGGTGCTTCAGGGTTTAGGGCAGTGCAGTGGTGTTGGGGCTGTGTAGGGGGTCGAGCTGGGGCTAGTGTTTCTGGATATAGAGCAGTGCAGTGGAGTTTGGGCAGCATAGGGGTCGTGCTGGGGGTAGTGTTTTAGGGTTTAGGACAGTGCAGTGTTGTTCAGGCAGTGTAGGGGGTCATGCTGGGGGTGGTGTTTTAGAGTTTAGGGCAGAGCAATGGTGTTTGGGCAGCGTAGGGGGACATGCTGGGCGTGGTGTTTTAGGGTTTATGGCAGAGCAGTGGTGTTCGGGCAGCATAGGGGGTCGTGCATGGGGTGGTGTTTCAGGGTTTAGGGCATGGCCGTGGTGTTCGGGCAGCGTAGGGGGTCATGCAGGGGGTGGTGTTTCACGGTTTAGGGCAGTTCAGTGGTGTTTGGGCAGTGTAGGGGTCTTGCTGGGGCTGGTGTTTCACGGTTTAGGGCAGTGCAGTGGTATTCGGGCAGTGTAGGGGGTCGTGCTGGGGCTGGTGTTTCAGGGATTAGGGCAGTGCAGTGGTGTTCGGGCAGTGTAGGGGGTCGAGCTGGGGCTGGTGTTTCAGGGTTTAGGACAGTGCAGTGGTGTTGGGGCTGTGTAGGGGGTCGTGCTGGGGCTAGTGTTTCAGGATTTAGGGCAGTGCAGTGGAGTTCGGGCAGCGTAGGGGTCATGCTGGGGGTAGTATTTTAGGGTTTTGGGCAGTGCAGTGTTGTTCAGGCAGTGTAGGGGGTGATGCTGGGGGTGGTGTTTTAGGGTTTAGGGCAGAGCAGTGGTGTTTGGGCAGCGTAGGGGGACGTGCTGGGCGTGGTGTTTTAGGGTTTAGGGCAGAGCAGTGGTGTTTGGGCAGCATAGGGGGTCATGCAGGGGGTGGTGTTTATAGGGTTTAGGGCAGTGCAGTGGTGTTCGGGCAGTGTAGGGGGTCTTGCTGGGGGTGGTGTTTCAGGGTTTAGGGCAGTGCAGTGGTGTTCGGGCAGTGTAGGGGGTCGTGCTGGGGGTGGTGATTCAGGGTTTACGGCGGTGCAGTGGTGTTCAGGTAGTGTAGGGGGTTGTGCAGGGGGTTGTGTTTCTGGGTTTAGGGCAGTGTTGTTCAGGCAGTGTAGGGGCTCTTGCTGGGGATGGTGTTTCAGGGTTTAGGGCAGTGCACTGGTGTTCGGGAAGTGTAGGTTGGTCGTGCTGAGGGTGGTTTTTCAGGGTTTAGGGCTGTGCAGTGGTATTTGGGCAGTGTAGGGGGTCGTGCTGGGGTGGTGTTTCAGGATTTACGGCAGTGCAGTGGTGTTCGGGCAGTGTAAGGGGCCGTGCTGGGGGTGGTGCTTCAGGGTTTAGGGCAGTGCAGTGGTGTTCAGGCAGTGTAGGGGGTCGTGCTGGGGGGTGGTGTTTCAGGGTTTAGGGCAGTGCAGTGGTGTTCGGACAGTAAGGGGGTCACGCTGGGGAGTGTTGTTTAGGGCAGTGCAGTGGTGTTTGGGCAGTGTAGGGGGTGGTGCTGGGGGTGGTGTTTCAGGGTTTCGGGCGGTGCAGTGGTGTCCGGGTAGTGTAGGGGGTCGTGCAGGGGGTTGTGTTTCTGGGTTTAGGGCAGTGTTGTTCAGGCAGTGTAGGGGGTCTTGCTGGGGATGGTGTTTCAGGGTTTAGGGCAGTGCAGAGGTGTTCGGGCAGTGTAGGGGGTCATGCTGGGAGTGATGTCAGGACTTACGGCAGTGCAGTGGTGTTTGGGCAGTGTAAGGGGCCGTGCTGGGGGTGGTGCTTCAGGGTTTAGGGCAGTGCAGTGGTGTTTGGGCAGTGTAGGGGGTCATGCTGGGGGTGGTGTTTCAGAGTTTCGGGCGGTGCAGTGGTGTCCGGGTAGTGTAGGGGGTCGTGCAGGGGGTTGTGTTTCTGGGTTTAGGGCAGTGTTGTTCAGGCAGTGTAGGGGGTCTTGCTGGGGTTGGTGTTTCAGGGTTTAGGGCAGTGCAGAGGTGTTCGGGCAGTGTAGGGGGTCGTGCTGGGAGTGATGTCAGGGTTTAAGGCAGTGCAGTGGTATTTGGGCAGTGTAGGGGGTCGTGCTGGGGTGGTGTTTAGGGTTTAGGGCAGTGCAGTGGTGTTCGGGCAGTGTAGGGGGTCGTGCAGGTGGTGCTGTTTCCTGGTTTAGTGCAGTGGTGTTCATGCAGTGTAGGGGGTCTTGCTGGGGTTGGTGTTTTTAGGGTTTAGGGCAGTGCAGTGGTGTTCAGGCAGTGTAGGGGGTCTTGCTGGGGGTGGTGTTTCAGGGTTTAGGGCAGTGCAGTGGTGTTTGGGCAGTGTAGGGGGTCTTGCTGGGGGTGGTGTTTCAGGGTTTAGGGCAGTGCAGTGGTGATAGGGCAGTGTAGGGGGTCATGCTGGGGGTGGTGTTTCAGGGTTTAGGGCAGTGCAGTGGTGATAGGGCAGTGTAGGGGGTTGTGCGGGGGGGTGGTGTTTCAGGGTTTAGGGCAGTGCCGTGGTGTTCGGGTAGTGTAGGGGGTCATGCAGGGGGGTGGCGTTTCAGGGTTTAGGGGAGTGCAGTGGTGTTCGGGCAGTGTAGGGTGTCGTGCAGGGGGTGCTGTTTCCGGGTTTAGTGCAGTGGTGTTCATGCAGTGTAGGGGGTCTTACTGGGGTGGTGTTTTTAGGGTTTAGGGCAGTGCAGTGGTGTTCGGGCTGTGTAGGGGGTCTTGCTGGGGGTGGTGTTTCATGGTTTAGGGCAGTGCAGTGGTGCTTGGGCAGTGTAGGGGGTCTTGCTGGGGGTGGTGTTTCAGAGTATAGGGCAGTGCAGTGGTGTTCGGGCAGTGTAGGGGGTCGTGCTGAGGCTGGTGTTTCAGCGTTTAGGGCAGTGCAGTGGTGTTCAGGCAGTGTAGGGGGTCATGCTGGGGCTGGTGCTTCAGGGTTTAGGGCAGTGCAGTGGTGTTGGGGCTGTGTAGGGGGTCGAGCTGGGGCTAGTGTTTCCGGATATAGAGCAGTGCAGTGGAGTTTGGGCAGCATAGGGGTCGTGCTGGGGGTAGTGTTTTAGGGTTTAGGACAGTGCAGTGTTGTTCATGCAGTGTAGGGGGTCATGCTGGGGGTGGTGTTTTAGAGTTTAGGGCAGAGCAGTGGTGTTTGGGCAGCGTAGGGGGACATGCTGGGCGTGGTGTTTTAGGGTTTATGGCAGAGCAGTGGTGTTCGGGCAGCATAGGGGGTCGTGCATGGGGTGGTGTTTCAGGGTTTAGGGCATGGCCGTGGTGTTCGGGCAGCGTAGGGGGTCATGCAGGGGGTGGTGTTTCACGGTTTAGGGCAGTTCAGTGGTGTTTGGGCAGTGTAGGGGTCTTGCTGGGGCTGGTGTTTCACGGTTTAGGGCAGTGCAGTGGTATTCGGGCAGTGTAGGGGGTTGTGCTGGGGCTGGTGTTTCAGGGATTAGGGCAGTGCAGTGGTGTTCGGGCAGTGTAGGGGGTCGAGCTGGGGCTGGTGTTTCAGGGTTTAGGACAGTGCAGTGATGTTGGGGCTGGGTAGGGGGTCGTGCTGGGGCTAGTGTTTCAGGATTTAGGGCAGTGCAGTGGAGTTCGGGCAGCGTAGGGGTCATGCTGGGGGTAGTATTTTAGGGTTTTGGGCAGTGCAGTGTTGTTCAGGCAGTGTAGGGGGTGATGCTGGGGGTGGTGTTTTAGGGTTTAGGGCAGAGCAGTGGTGTTTGGGCAGCGTAGGGGGACGTGCTGGGCGTGGTGTTTTGGGGTTTAGGGCAGAGCAGTGGTGTTTAGGCAGCGTAGGGGGTCATGCAGGGGGTGGTGTTTATAGGGTTTAGGGCAGTGCAGTGGTGTTCGGGCAGTGTAGGGGGTCTTGCTGGGGGTGGTGTTTCAGGGTTTAGGGCAGTGGTGTTCGGGCAGTGTAGGGGGTCATGCTGGGGGTGGTGATTCAGGGTTTAGGGCGGTGCAGTGGTGTTCAGGTAGTGTAGGGGGTTGTGCAGGGGGTTGTGTTTCTGGGTTTAGGGCAGTGTTGTTCAGGCAGTGTAGGGGCTCTTGCTGGGGATGGTGTTTCAGGGTTTAGGGCAGTGCACTGGTGTTCGGGAAGTGTAGGTTGGTCGTGCTGAGGGTGGTTTTTCAGGGTTTAGGGCTGTGCAGTGGTATTTGGGCAGTGTAGGGGGTCGTGCTGGGGTGGTGTTTCAGGATTTACGGCAGTGCAGTGGTGTTCGGGCAGTGTAAGGGGCCGTGCTGGGGGTGGTGCTTCAGGGTTTAGGGCAGTGCAGTGGTGTTCAGGCAGTGTAGGGGGTCGTGCTGGGGGGGTGGTGTTTCAGGGTTTAGGGCAGTGCAGTGGTGTTCGGACAGTAAGGGGGTCACGCTGGGGAGTGTTGTTTAGGGCAGTGCAGTGGTGTTTGGGCAGTGTAGAGGGTGGTGCTGGGGGTGGTGTTTCAGGGTTTCGGGCGGTGCAGTGGTGTCCGGGTAGTGTAGGGGGTCGTGCAGGGGGTTGTGTTTCTGGGTTTAGGGCAGTGTTGTTCAGGCAGTGTAGGGGGTCTTGCTGGGGATGGTGTTTCAGGGTTTAGGGCAGTGCAGAGGTGTTCGGGCAGTGTAGGGGGTCATGCTGGGAGTGATGTCAGGACTTACGGCAGTGCAGTGGTGTTCGGGCAGTGTAAGGGGCCGTGCTGGGGGTGGTGCTTCAGGGTTTAGGGCAGTGCAGTGGTGTTTGGGCAGTGTAGGGGGTCGTGCTGGGGGTGGTGTTTCAGAGTTTCGGGCGGTGCAGTGGTGTCCGGGTAGTGTAGGGGGTCGTGCAGGGGGTTGTGTTTCTGGGTTTAGGGCAGTGTTGTTCAGGCAGTGTAGGGGGCCTTGCTGGGGTTGGTGTTTCAGGGTTTAGGGCAGTGCAGAGGTGTTCGGGCAGTGTAGGGGGTCGTGCTGGGAGTGATGTCAGGGTTTAGGGCAGTGCAGTGGTATTTGGGCAGTGTAGGGGGTCGTGCTGGGGTGGTGTTTAGGGTTTAGGGCAGTGCAGTGGTGTTCGGGCAGCGTAGGGGGTCGTGCAGGTGGTGCTGTTTCCTGGTTTAGTGTAGTGGTGTTCATGCAGTGTAGGGGGTCTTGCTGGGGTTGGTGTTTTTAGGGTTTAGGGCAGTGCAGTGGTGTTCAGGCAGTGTAGAGGGTCTTGCTGGGGGGGGTGTTTCAGGGTTTAGGGCAGTGCAGTGGTGTTCGGGCAGTGTAGAGGGTCTTGCTGGGGGTGGTGTTTCAGGGTTTAGGGCAGTGCAGTGGTGTTTGGGCAGTGTAGGGGGTCTTGCTGGGGGTGGTGTTTCAGGGTTTAGGGCAGTGCAGTGGTGATAGGGCAGTGTAGGGGGTCATGCTGGGGGTGGTGTTTCAGGGTTTAGGGCAGTGCAGTGGTGATAGGGCAGTGTAGGGGGTTGTGCAGGGGGGTGGTGTTTCAGGGTTTAGGGCAGTGCCGTGGTGTTCGGGTAGTGTAGGGGGTCATGCAGGGGGGTGGTGTTTCAGGGTTTAGGGGAGTGCATTGGTGTTCGGGCAGTGTAGGGTGTCGTGCAGGGGGTGCTGTTTCCGGGTTTAGTGCAGTGGTGTTCATGCAGTGTAGGGGGTCTTACTGGGGTGGTGTTTTTAGGGTTTAGGGCAGTGCAGTGGTGTTCGGGCTGTGTAGGGGGTCTTGCTGGGGTGGTGTTTCATGGTTTAGGGCAGTGCAGTGGTGTTTGGGCAGTGTAGGGGGTCTTGCTGGGGGTGGTGTTTCAGAGTATAGGGCAGTGCAGTGGTGTTCGGGCAGTGTAGGGGGTCGTGCTGAGGCTGGTGTTTCAGCGTTTAGGGCAGTGCAGTGGTGTTCAGGCAGTGTAGGGGGTCATGCTGGGGCTGGTGCTTCAGGGATTAGGGCAGTGCATTGGTGTTGGGGCTGTGTAGGGGGTCGAGCTGGGGCTAGTGTTTCCGGATATAGAGCAGTGCAGTGGAGTTTGGGCAGCATAGGGGTCGTGCTGGGGGTAGTGTTTTAGGGTTTAGGACAGTGCAGTGTTGTTCAGGCAGTGTAGGGGGTCATGCTGGGGGTGGTGTTTTAGAGTTTAGGGCAGAGCAGTGGTGTTTGGGCAGCGTAGGGGGACATGCTGGGCGTGGTGTTTTAGGGTTTATGGCAGAGCAGTGGTGTTCGAGCAGCATAGGGGGTCGTGCATGGGGTGGTGTTTCAGGGTTTAGGGCATGGCCGTGGTGTTCGGGCAGCGTAGGGGGTCATGCAGGGGGTGGTGTTTCACAGTTTAGGGCAGTTCAGTGGTGTTTGGGGAGTGTAGGGGTCTTGCTGGGGTTGGTGTTTCACGGTTTAGGGCAGTGCAGTGGTATTCGGGCAGTGTAGGGGGTCGTGCTGGGGCTGGTGTTTCAGGGATTAGGGCAGTGCAGTGGTGTTCGGGCAGTGTAGAGGGTCGAGCTGGGGCTGGTGTTTCAGGGTTTAGGACAGTGCAGTGGTGTTGGGGCTGTGTAGGGGTTGTGCTGGGGCTAGTGTTTCAGGATTTAGGGCAGTGCAGTGGAGTTCGGGCAGCGTAGGGGTCATGCTGGGGGTAGTGTTTTAGGGTTTTGGGCAGTGCAGTGTTGTTCAGGCAGTGTAGGGGGTGATGCTGGGGGTGGTGTTTTAGGGTTTAGGGCAGAGCAGTGGTGTTTGGGCAGCGTAGGGGGACGTGCTGGGCGTGGTGTTTTAGGGTTTAGGGCAGAGCAGTGGTGTTTGGGCAGCGTAGGGGGTCATGCAGGGGGTGGTGTTTCAGGGTTTAGGGCAGTGCAGTGGTGTTTGGGCAGTGTAGGGGGTCTTGCTGGGGGTGGTGTTTCAGGGTTTAGGGCAGTGCAGTGGTGTTTGGGCAGTGTAGGGGGTGGCGCTGGGGTTGGTGTTTCAGGGTTTAGGGCAGTGCAGTGGTGTTCGGGCAGTGTAGGGAGTCCTGCAGGGGAGTGGTGATTAAGGGTTTAGGACAGTGCAGTGGTGTTTGGGCAGTGTAGGGGTCTTGATGGGGGTGGTGTTTCAGGGTTTAGGGCAGTGCAGTGCAGTGGTGTTTGGGCAGTGTAGGGGTCTTGCTGGGGCTGGTGTTTCACGGTTTAGGGCAGTGCAGTGGTATTCGGGTGTGTAGGGGGTCGTGCTGGGGCTGGTGTTTCAGGGATTAGGTCAGTGCAGTGGTGTTCGGGCAGTGTAGGGGGTCGTGCTGGGGCTGGTGTTTCAGGGTTTAGGGCAGTGGTGTTGGGGCTGTGTAGGGGGTCGTGCTGGGGCTAGTGTTTCAGGATTTAGGGCAGTGCAGTTGAGTTCGGGCAGCGTAGGGGTCATGCTGGGGGTAGTGTTTTAGGGTTTTGGGCAGTGCAGTGTTGTTCAGGCAGTGTAGGGGGTCATGCTGGGGGTAGTGTTTTAGGGTTTAGGGCAGAGCAGTGGTGTTTGGGCAGCGTAGGGGGACGTGCTTGGCGTGGTGTTTTAGGGTTTAGGGCAGTGCAGTGGTGTTTGGGCAGCGTAGGGGGTCATGCAGGGGGTGGTGTTTCACGGTTTAGGGCAGTTCAGTGGTGTTTGGGCAGTGTAGGGGTCTTGCTGGGGGTGGTGTTTCAGGGTTTAGGGCAGTGCAGTGGTGTTTGGGCAGTGTAGGGGGTCTTGCCGGGGGTGGTGTTTCAGGGTTTAGGGCAGTGCAGTGGTGTTCGGGCAGTGTAGGGAGTCCTGCAGGGGAGTGGTGATTAAGGGTTTAGGGCTGTGCAGTGGTGATAGGGCAGTTTAGGGGGTCATGCTGGGGGTGGTGTTTCAGGGTTTAGGGCAGTGCAGTGGTGATAGAGCAGTGCAGGGGGTTGTGCAGGGGGGTGGTGTTTCAGGGTTTAGGGCAGTGCAGTGGTGTTCGCGCAGTGTAGGGGGTCATGCTGGGGGTGGTGTTTCAGGGTTTAGGGCAGTGCAGTGGTGTTCGGGTAGTGTAGGGGGTCGTGCAGGGGGGTGGTGTTTCAGGGTTTAGGGCAGTGCAGTGGTGTGCGGGCAGTGTAGGGGGTCGTGCAGGGGGTGCTGTTTCCGGGTTTAGTGCAGTGGTGTTCATGCAGTGTAGGGGGTCTTGCTGGGGGTGGTGTTTTTAGGGTTTAGGGCAGTGCAGTGGTGTTCGGGCAGTGTAGGGTGTCTTGCTGGGGGTGGTGTTTCAGGGTTTAGGGCAGTGCAGTGGTGTTTGGGCAGTGTAGGGGGTCTTGCTGGGTTTGGTGTTTCAGGGTTTAGGGCAGTGCAGTGGTGTTCTGGCAGTGTAGGGGGTTGTGCTGGGGCTGGTGTTTCAGGGTTTAGGGCAGTGCAGTGGTGTTCGGGCAGTGTAGGGGGTCGTTCTGGGGCTGGTGTTTCACGGTTTAGGGCAGTGCAGTGGTGTTATGGCTATGTAGGGGGTCGTGCTGGGGCTAGTGTTTCAGGATTTAGGGCAGTGCAGTGGAGTTTGGGCAGCGTAGGGGTCGTGCTGGGGGTAGTGTTTTAGGTTTTAGGGCAGTGTAGTGTTGTTCAGGCAGTGTAGGGGGTTATGCTGGGGGTGGTGTTTTAGGGTTTAGGGCAGAGCAGTGGTGTTCGGGCAGCGTAGGGGGACGTGCTGGGCATGGTGTTTTAGAGTTTAGGGCAGAGCAGTGGTGTTCGGGCAGCATAGGTGGTCGTGCATGGGGTGGTGTTTCAGGGTTTAGGGCATTGCAGTGGTGTTCGCGCAGCGTAGGGGTTCATGCAGGGGGTGGTGTTTCACGGTTTAGGGCAGTTCAGTGGTGTTTGGGCAGTGTAGGGGTCTTGCTGGGGCTGGTGTTTAACGGTTTAGGGCAGTGCAGTGGTATTCAGGCAGTGTAGGGGGTCGTGCTGGGGCTGGTGTTTCAGGTTTAGGGCAGTGCAGTGGTGTTCGGGCAGTGTAGGGGGTCATGCTGGGGCTGGTGTTTCAGGGTTTAGGGCAGTACAGTGGTGTTGGGGCTGTGTAGGGTGTCGTACTGGGGCTAGTGTTTCAGGATTTAGGGCAGTGCAGTGGAGTTCGGGCAGCGTAGGGGTCGTGCTGGGGGTAGTGTTTTAGGGTTTAGGGCAGTGCAGTGTTGTTCAGGCAGTGTAGGGGGTGATGCTGGGGGTGGTGTTTTAGGGTTTAGGGCAGAGCAGTGGTGTTTGGGCAGCGTAGGGGGACGTGCTGGGCGTGGTGTTTTAGGGTTTAGGGCAGAGCAGTGGTGTTCGGGCAGCATAGGGGGTCGTTCATGGGGTGGTGTTTCAGGGTTTAGGGCATTGAAATGGTGTTCGGGCAGCGTAGGGGGTCATGCAGGGGGTGGTGTTTCACGGTTTAGGGCAGTTCAGTGGTGCTTGGGCAGTGTAGGGGTCTTGCTGGGGGTGGTGTTTCAGGGTTTAGGGCAGTGGTGTTCAGGCAGTGTAGGGGGACGTGCAGGGGGTGGTGTTTCAGGGTTTAGGGCAGTGGTGTTCGGGCAGTGTAGGGAGTTGTGCAGGGGGTGGTGTTTCAGGGTTTAGGGCAGTGCAGTGGTTTTCAGGCAGTGTAGGGGGTCGTGCTGGGGTGGTGTTTCAGGGTTTAGGGCAGTGCAGTTGTTTTCGGGCAGTGTAGGGGGTCTTGTTGGGGGTGGTGTTTCAGGGTGTAGTGCAATGGTGTTGGGGCAGTGTAGGTTGGTCATGCTGGGGGTGGTGTTTCAGGGTTTAGGGCAGTGCAGTGGTGTTTGGGCAGTGTAGGGGGTCGTGCTGGGGTTGGTGTTTCAGGGTTTAGGGCAGTGCAGTGGTGTTCGGGCAGTGTAGAGTGTCGTGCTGGGGCTGGTGTTTCAGGGTTTAGGGCAGTGCAGTGGTGTTCGGGCAGTGTAGGGGGTCGTGCTGGGGCTGGTGTTTCAGGGTTTAGGGCAGTGCAGTGGTGTTTGGGCAGTGTAGGGGGTCATGCTGGGGCTGGTGTTTTAGGGTTTAGGGCAGTGCAGTGGTATTCAGGCAGTGTAGGGTGTCTTGCTGGGGCTGGTGTTTCAGGGTTTAGGGCAGTGCAGTGGTGTTCGGGCAGTGTAGGTGGTCGTGCTGGGGCTAGCGTTTTAGGGTTTTGGGCAGTGCAGTGATGTTCGGGCAGTGTAGGGGTCATGCTGGGGCTAGGGTTTTATAGTTTTAGGCTGAGCAGTGGTGTTCGGGCAGTGTAGTGGGTCGTGCTTGGGGTGGTGTTTCAGGGTTTAGGGCAGTGCAGTTGTGTTCGGTCAGTGTAGGGGGTCTTGCTGGGGGTGGTGTTTCAGGGTTTAGGGCAGTGGTGTTCTGGCAGTGTAGGGGGTCTTGCTGAGGGTGGTGGTTCAAGGTTTAGGGCAGTGCAGTGGTGTTCGGGCAGTGTAGGAGATCCTGCTGGGGGTGGTGTTTCAGGGTTTAAGGCAGTGCAGTGGTGTTTGGGCAGTGTAGGGGGTCATGCTGGGGCTGGTGTTTTAGGGTTTAGGGCAGTGCAGTGGTATTCGGGCAGTGTAGGGTGTCTTGCTGGGGCTGGTGTTTCAGGGTTTAGGGCAGTGCAGTGGTGTTCGGGCAGTGTAGGTGGTCGTGCTGGGGCTAGCGTTTTAGGGTTTTGGGCAGTGCAGTGATGTTCGGGCAGTGTAGGGGTCATGCTGGGGCTAGGGTTTTATAGTTTTAGGCTGAGCAGTGGTGTTCGGGCAGTGTAGTGGGTCGTGCTTGGGGTGGTGTTTCAGGGTTTAGGGCAGTGCAGTGGTGTTCGGTCAGTGTAGGGGGTCTTGCTGGGGGTGGTGTTTCAGGGTTTAGGGCAGTGGTGTTCTGGCAGTGTAGGGGGTCTTGCTGAGGGTGGTGGTTCAAGGTTTAGGGCAGTGCAGTGGTGTTCGGGCAGTGTAGGAGATCCTGCTGGGGGTGGTGTTTCAGGGTTTAAGGCAGTGCAGTGGTGTTTGGGCAGTGTAGGGGGTCGTGCTGGGGGTGGTATTTTAGGGTTTAGGGCAGTGCAGTGGTGTTTGGGCTGTGTAGGGGGTCATGCTGGGGGTGGTGTTTTAGGGTTTTGGGCAGTGCGGTAGTGTTTGGGCAGTGTTGGGGGTCATGCTGGGGGTGGTGTTAGAGGGTTTAGGGCAGTGCAGTGGTGTTCGGGCAGTGTAGGGGGTCGTGCAGGGGGTGGTGTTTCAGGGTTTAGGGCAGTGGTGTTCGGGCAGTGTAGGGGGTTGTGCAGGGGGTGGTGTTTCAGGGTTTAGGGCAGTGGTGTTCGGGCAGTGTAGGGGGTTGTGCAGGGCGTGGTGTTTCAGGGTTAAGGACAGTGCAGTGGTGTTCGAGCAGTGTAGGAAGTCATGCAGGGGGTGGTGTTTCAGGGTTTAGGGCAGTGCAGTGGTTTTCAGGCAGTGTAGGGGGTCGTGCTGGGGTGGTGTTTCAGGGTTTAGGGCAGTGCAGTTGTTTTCGGGCAGTGTAGGGGGTCTTGTTGGGGGTGGTGTTTCAGGGTTTAGTGCAGTGGTGTTGGGGCAGTGTAGGTTGGTCATGCTGGGGGTGGTGTTTCAGGGTTTAGGGCAGTGCAGTTGTGTTGGGGCAGTGTAGGGGGTCGTGCTGGGGTTGGTGTTTCAGGGTTTAGGGCAGTGCAGTGGTGTTCGGGCAGTGTAGCGTGTCGTGCTGGGGCTGGTGTTTCAGGGTTTAGGGCAGTGCAGTGGTGTTCGGGCAGTGTAGGGGGTCGTGCTGGGGCTGGTGTTTCTGGGTTTAGGGCAGTGCAGTGGTGTTCAGGCAGTGTAGGGGGTCGTGCTGGGGCTGGTGTTTTAGGGTTTAGGGCAGTGCAGTGGTGTTCGGGCAGTGCAGGGTGTCTTGCTGGGGCTGGTGTTTCAGGGTTTAGGGCAGTGCAGTGGTGTTCGGGCAGTGTAGGTGGTCATGCTGGGGCTAGCGTTTTAGGGTTTTGGGCAGTGCAGTGATGTTCAGGCAGTGTAGGGGTCATGCTGGGGCTAGGGTTTTATGGTTTTGGGCAGAGCAGTGGTGTTCGCACAGTGTAGGGGGCCGTGCTTGGGGTGGTGTTTCAGGGTTTAGGGCAGTGCAGGGGTGTTCGGTCAGTGTAGGGGGTCTTGCTGGTGGTGGTGTTTCAGGGTTCAGGGCAGTGGTGTTCTGGCAGTGTAGGGGGTCTTGCTGAGGGTGGTGGTTCAGGGTTTAGGGCAGTGCAGTGGTGTTCGGGCAGTGTAGGAGATCCTGCTGGGGGTGGTGTTTCAGGGTTTTAGGCAGTGCAGTGCTGTTTGGGCAGTGTAGGGGGTCGTGCTGGGGGTGGTGTTTTAGGGTTTAGGGCAGAACAGTGGTGTTTGGGCTGTGTAGGGGGTCGTGCCGGGGGTGGTGTTTTAGGGTTTTGGGCAGTGCAGTAGTGTTTGGGCAGTGTTGGTGGGTCATGCTGGGGGTGGTGTTAGAGGATTTAGGGCAGTGCAGTGGTGTTCGGGCAGTGTAGGGGGTCGTGCAAGGGGTGGTGTTTCAGGGTTTAGGGCAGTGGTGTTTGGGCAGTGTATGGGGTCTTTGCTGGGGGTGGTGTTTCAGGGTTTAGGGCAGTGGTGTTCGAGCAGTGTAGGGAGTCGTGCTGGGGCTGGTGTTTCACGGTTTAGGGCAGTGCAGTGGTGTTCGGGCAGTGTATAGGGTCGTGCTGGGGCTGGTGTTTCAGGGTTTAGGGCAGTGCAGTGGTGTTCGGTCAGTGTAGGGGGTCATGGTGGGGCTGGTGTTTCAGGGTTTAGGGCAGTGCAGTGGTGTTCGGGCAGTGTAGTGGGTTGTGCAGGGGGTGGTGTTTCAGGCTTTAGGGCAGTGGTGCTCGGGCAGTGTAGGGGGTCTTGCTGGGAGTGGTGTTTCAGGGTTTAGGGCTGTGGTGTTCGAGCAGTGTAGGGAGTCGTGCTGGGGCTGGTGTTTCATGGTTTAGGGCAGTGCAGTGGTGTTCGGACAGTGTAGGGGTCGTGCTAGGGGTGGTGTTTCAGGGTTTTGGGCAGTGCAGTGGTGTTCGGGCAGTGTAGTGGGTTGTGCAGGGAGTGGTGTTTCAGGCTTTAGGGCAGTGGTGCTCGGGCAGTGTAGGGGTTCTTGCTGGGAGTGGTGTTTCAGAGTTTAGGGCAGTGGTGTTCGGGCAGTGTAGGGGGTCTTGCTGGGAGTGGTGTTTCAGGATTTAGGGCAGTGGTGTTCGGGCAGTGTAGGGGGTCGTGCTGGTGCTGGTGTTCCAGGGTTTAGGGCAGTGCAGTGGTGTTCAGGTAGTGTAGGGGGTCGTGCTGGGGCTGGTGTTTCAGGGTTCAGGGCAGTGCAGTGGTGTTCGGGCAGTGTAGGGGTTTGTGCTGGGTCTGGTCTTGCAGGGTTTAGTGCAGTGGTGTTCAGGCAGTGTAGGGGTCGTGCTGGGGCTGGTGTTTCAGGGTTCAGGGCGGTGGGCGGTGCAGTTGTGTTCGGGCAGTGTAGGGGGTTGTGCTGGGGCTGGTGTTTCAGGGTTTAGGGCAGTGCAGTGGTGCTCTGGCAGTGTAGGGGGTCGTGCTGTGGCTAGCGTTTTAGGGTTTTGGGCAGTGCAGTGTTTTTTAGGGCAGTGTAGGGTGTCGTGCTGGGGCTAGGGTTTTAGGGTCTTGGGCAAAGCAGTGGTGTTTGGGCCCTGTAGGGGGTTGTGTTTGGGGTGGTTTCAGGGTTTAGGGCAGTGCAGTGGTGTTCGGGCAGTGTAGGGGGTCTTGCTGGGGGTGGTGTTTCAGGTTTTAGGGCAGTGGTGTTCGGGCAGTGTAGGGGGTCGTGCTGGGGTGGTGTTTTAGGGTTTAGGGCAGTGCAGTGGTGTTCGGGCAGTGTAGGGATTCATGCTGGGGTAGTGTTTTAGGGTTTAGGGCAGAGCAGTGGTGTTCGTGCAGTGTAGGGGGTCGTTCTGGGATAGTGTTGCAGGGTTTATGGCAGTTCAGTGGTGTTTGTGTAGTGTGCAGCTCATGCGCTGCATTGCTAGGTGAGACCTACAAAGCATTGCACCAAGATGGCTGCCAACACTTCCTGGATTGAAGTGTTGCCAGCCAATTAGAGCCAAGCTCGTGCTTGTGTAGTTAGGTCCCACCCAGATATATAAAGATTTTTTTTCTTTAACCCCTTGCATGCTTCTGACGGAACCACTCCGTCATGAGCCACGGGCGCCGTGTGCTCATGACGGAGTGGTTCCATCATGCTGCGGCCGTTGGCGGCCGCTCCGCCCACGCGGCGTTGATTCCCCGCCTGTGCGGGCGATTAGCGCAAGTGGGTGGAGTCATGATGGAACCACGCCGTCATGAGCACAGCTCGCCCGTGACTCATGACGGCGTGGTTCCGTCATGAGCATGGCGGCGCCGCAAACCCCCCAAACCCCCCCAGCGCTGCGGCGGAATTCGCGCCGCAGCGAAGGGGTTAATATCTCGAAAACTACTGAACGGATTTACACCATTTAATAAAAGGTCGCTTTATGAACCAAGCACTACCTTTTTGCCAAATCTGGTTTTGTTCCGTTCAGCAGTTTCAGCTGTAACCGTGTCTAAAGTTTACTATGGGAAATTGATTTTTTGACCACTATTATTTGAATTTCTCAGGAACTACTGAACGGATTTACACCATTTAAAAAAAGGTTCTCTTTCTGAACCAAGGGCTACCTTTTTGCCAAATTTGATGTAATTCCGTTTTGAATACCATTATCAGAGAGGGGAGGAAACAGGATCCGCGAGCTAAGACGGCTGGAATCTAGAATGATTATTAAGTATGACACCATGCATCCGGAGGGTATTAACAAGGATGAAGAGTTAGCGGTGCACCTTGGCTGAATAAAGGATACGTTTCAAGTAATATGTTGCTGCTTTTAGATTGTTACCTGTCTAAACTGTCTCTCAGTTATGATGTTTGTTTTTAAAGAAAAGAGCAGGATCCTTATTGATCAGTGCATTCATTTTATTTTTTAGGAGATGACAATAACTTCTTGTAAGGAAGAAAGGCACAACGTGCTATTTATGGAGGATGACACATGTGACATAAACTGTGTTTTTTCTTATATTCATGTAAATATGAGTTGTATTTATATTTTCTGAAATATATCTCTTAGGAGGCCAAACTGTGATATTCTCAGGCCCACTAGGGCAGAATTGTACGAAATAAAAATGTCGGTTGTTAATCATGTAAGAATATATGAATTTCAAGTATGGCCCACTTGGGCAGAATTGTAACATATGTTTTTTGAGCCAAATCGGGCGTTATTGTCTGACTGGATAACATGATTATTTAATTTGACAACTCTACATAGATGATTTCAGCATGTATTGTAATAGCGAACTAAAGTATCATCTATGTTCTGCTTGTTTAATTTTAAAATACTAAGCTGTTCAACTGAAAAAATATGCATGTGTATCCCTGAAAATACCATTCCAAAACGGATGCAGTTTAGACCATAAACGTGAGAGTTATTAAGTAGTCCTATATCGATCTATGTTTACACTTTTGGTGCACTACATGTTATGGGTGAAATCAAATGTCTAATTGACCCGTGAGAAAGGAACTGCTGTTCCGAAACACGTTCGGCGTTTGATTGTTATATTGAAGAAATCAACAATGTTTAAACTGGATGTTGGGCTCGGCGCAATCTGTTTCATTGACGTGAAAGATTGGTGTTTGAGGTGAAAAGTTTTGCTTCCTTGCCGGTAGCCCACCGCCATTTGTTGGAGAGGTAACGCGAAACACTGTTGACTTTATATATATATATCTATATATATATATATATATATATATATATATATATATATATATATATATATATATATATATATATATATATATATACATATATATATATATATGAAGCTCGGTGGGGAGTGTCCCTCGGACGAACCGCACTCGAGCAGCGAGAGGCTCCCCCAAAGCCAAATCACAGGTATGAACAGTCAAGGTCACCAATAGTATTCCATTCGGCCACGCACCAAACGCGTTTCAAGTTCACCTCTTTATCAACAGAATGCAGCCGGAAAGCGCTAAGATGGCTCCACCTACCAATTAATTATGCGCGATCACCTGCCTAAATAGGCAACTCCAAATGAGAAGGTGTTGCCTCATGGGAGATGAAGTCTTTTATTAAAGCATGAATTGCAGCGCTTTAATAATAAATAGCATAAAAGGCTCTGCATGAGCCCCGGTGCTTCCTTGCTGTTCTTATCCTCTTTTCGCTGCCCCACAGTGTAGCTCTGACATCCATGAGCTGCGTGGCCTCCCAGTTTAGGGGTGGTGCAGGTTCAGCGGCAGGATGGCCGCTAGTAACATGAAGCTCGGTGGGGAGTGTCCCTCGGACGAACCGCACTCGAGCAGCGAGAGGCTCCCCCAAAGCCAAATCACAGGTATGAACAGTCAAGGTCACCAATAGTATTCCATTCGGCCACACACCAAACGCCTTTCAAGTTCACCTCTTTATCAACAGAATGCAGCCGGAAAGCGCTAAGATGGCTCCACCTACCAATTAATTATGCGCGATCACCTGCCTAAATAGGCAACTCCGAATGAGAAGGTGTTGCATCATGGGAGATGAAGTCTTTTATTAAAGCATGAATTGCAGCCCTTCAATAATAAATGGCATAAAAGGCTCTGCATGAGCCCCGGTGCTTCCTTGCTGTTATTCATGACACTCCCCACCGAGCTTCATGTTACTAGCAGCCGTCCTGCCGCTGAACCTGCACCACCCCTAAACTGGGAGGCCACACAGCTCATGGATGTCAGAGCTACACTGTGTGGTAGCGAAAAGAGGATAAGATCAATGGTGGGTATGGATAAAAACATCAGAAGATCATCAAGCCAGTGAAGAGAGAAAGGGAGAAAGGCAAAGACTTGGAAGTGAAAGTACAGTTGCTTCCAGTTCCAAAATAGACTGTAGAGAACTGACGCTGTAGAGTGAGTGGGGGTCCATATTTTTCCCCCTGCTGTCGTTATTGATAGAGTGAGGAAGGTAGCCCTCACGTTTGGTGGTTACATGCATGCATATGATTAGACATGCATTGTAATAACAGGGACAAAAATTCCTTGAAAGTCAATAGTCAATGTGAACTGGGTAGGAATAAACATGCAAGCGGTACAAGATCATGCGACAATGTGGTTGTGAGAAGAATAAGCTGGTGAGGAGAAAAACCACTGGATCGCTGTGGCCGTATATCAAAAGGGGAATTGAGAGACAAATCCTGGGTGAGTCATGCAATCGTAGGTGTGACAAGGTGATTGTAAGGACAGGGGAGTACCCTCTCTGTTGGCAATCTCGCATAACTGAAAAGCTGGGTAAGAAATTGATGAAAAAGAAACAAGGGAAATACGTCAATAGGACGACCACAGATATGGTGGTCTGGAAAACAAAAAGAAAGTGAGACTGTAGTCTCACCTCTCTGCCGGTTGTACTTCCGTCCAGGCTGGTAAGGGATTTAAAAAAACATCTTAAACGTCGTCCTAATGATGGACGAGGTCCTGAATAGAAAAAAGGTAGGCAGGTGTAATGTTGGTCTATGTCAGATCAGAACACGGGTGCTGGTGGAAGGGTCAGCAGATGGCAACGGTGGCCTACTCACCTTGTGCCTTGAATACTTTTTTTAATTTCAAAGTGAGACTAGATACCGCGGACCGACACCTGATAATCTGGGTGGTAAGTCAGGTGGGACCATCAGGTCCAAGCGTTGCCTCCCCCAACATCTTTCTTCTGCCTCCCCCCACACACACGAATGCACACATGAACTCACAGAAATGTACACATATGCAGACACCGACAAATGGCCTCTGGAGTGTTGCTTTGCTTCCCCTTTGACATTGAAATGCCTACTGAGCTGCAGATCTAGTGCCAGCTGATGAGCGTGAGCCCAGCTGCAGTGTGGTCTAGTCTTACTGGGGTCAAAGGACAGGTGCTGTTTACAACTTCCAGCCTCCTAGAACCTAAGGTCTTGGCTGCTGCAGGTCACAGAGACAGTGGCGAGGGTGTGGACATGCACAGGCAACAATATCTACAATGTGCTTGTTGTGTCACACAGGGACCCGGGGCTGCACTGAGCTCCTGTCCATGCTCGGGGCAAGACTGTTTATCATTTTGAGAAGTAACAAAAACTGGTATTTTTTTCAGTCAGCTCCAGAGGGACACAAAAACACAGACATCCGCGCGCGCGCACACACACGTCAGGATGGCCCGCCACATTCACATACATCGAATCTATACATTGTCGTTTTTTTAAAGCAGGCTACATGTCACTTCTCACGTTCAAAGCTAATTCACTTTCCATGCTAAATATGTCTGAACTTGCCCAGAAATATGAAGCTGCACAATAAAATTAGAGTAATGCTACAACATTAGGGCAAAAATAACTCCAAATAAAAATAAGAAACCTTTGTAAAGAAGCCTTAGGGTTCAGACTGTCTCCGTAAATATTAAGAAATCCAGCATTATTTTCAGTTTCAAAAAATGTTTCCTTATATGGCCTGCACGTGCAGGGCATTGGACGACTACCCACGATAAAAGGGCACGCGTCTTTGTTAAGTGAAATGCTGCAAATGAACCTAACCGGGGAACCTTTGTGTGGGCCGAAAACTCTCCCCGTGCGGCGGCCGCACGCAGGAAACCTGAGCTGCAGAACAAGCCCGCTTTTTGGCTTCTCAACACGGGTCATGAGGTGGTCCAGAAATAAACTGCAGGCTTCAGAGAGGGGAGCTCCGAAGATCCACCGCAGCACAACAAAACACCCTGACGCAATGGAGGGCCACGGCGTGACTTGTGGGGGTCTTAGCTGCGCAGCGACATAAACCGAGACCCCAAGGCGTACTCCGCTGTTACCTTCAGGTGTGCGGGCGAACAATAAGGTAAGACACGTTTCCGAAACTCCGTTTACAGACGGGTGCCTTTTTAATACCCCCCGCGTTTCAATCAGGGCACTCTGATTTCACAGGGAGCCCACCCCGGAAGACTTGTTTTAAAATCATGGTTTGCAGACAGTAATCAGAACATTACTATTTTTCACCTCAGCCTGAAGAGTGCACCCTGGCGGCTTGTGACGTCAGCCTGCAGAGCTGCGTGACTAATAATAGAGTTTCGTGTTTGTCATCGTTGACTGCAGCGCGAGCTTTAGATGCTTCGCATCTGCTATAAGGGAAGATAGGCTGGGTTGGTGTAAACGGAGGATGATGCTGCTGACGCTTTACATGAACCCCGCTGACAGCTTGTGTGACCTTGGTTGATACGTTAAAGGTCCAGCGCGGTCAAATGCTTTATTTAGATACATCCCTTGTATGTAAAGTTTTCCCTCTTTACAGAGTTTGTTTTAAAGGGGTAGCTTTACCGTTTCATTTGAAACATTCTTTGAATTTCAGGGACTGCTATTTTCAGCTCGAAAAATCTTCTATATTTCACTTAGTCTCGAATGGATGAAATCTGACTACAATGTCTCTTACCATGAGTATTAATTTTAGTAGTAATGGTAGTAAAAGCAGTATTGTTATTGTCAGTATTGGTAGCAATAATAATAATAATTATAGTAATAACTGTGATGTTAATAACCATGATAATAAATGTTATAAAGCCCTCCCACTCCCACAGAGATAAACACTGACTTAGAAGGAGGCAATAGTTGAATTTACTTCAGGAAAGTCAACTTTATTCTTGCACTTCCTGAATTGCTTTCTGCTAGTCAATAGTATGTTAATATTAAATATACCTTGTTTTTATATGAAACGCTTTGTAGCTACAGATCGCCATGTTATGGCACTGTGAATGACAGATGTTTGTTTTACTCAACCCATTGTTGCTCGTTCTATTACCATCGGAAGAATGAAAGGCTGAGTCGGTCCTGCTGGGATTCAAACGTGTGATGGGCAGGTGCCCCGAGGTCCGGCGCCTGATTTCACACATCGGGTGTGACATGGCAGAGTTAAAACTTTTGTGACGTAGTTTCAGGCACCTGACACTGCGCCACGGTGTCCTTTCTGATGCTGTATTGTCTGCTCACATTATAAAAGGGACGGAAACAAACGAGGTTCGCTTCAAGGTAAGTTTTACTGAAAGGTAGACTGATTTCACACCATCTTTGCTGTGTTTGCATAGCAAATGGGACAAAATAAAGGGTCTAACCAACAATGATATCCATGGGTCTAGAATATAATCAGGCTTAATGATTCACATAACACAAAATATAGAATGACCAGCATATTAGTCTGGGCATACCTATTGGTAGGACGGATTCCCATCACTCACCGAAGTGACACGCTTCCTCATCTGGGTCTCCTCCTAGCGCCACACTAGCCGCGCTAAGGGCTACAACCTCTCAACTATGAGGGGGAGCTCACGGATGTTTTATGGGGTAATCAGATCCACTAGCTGTGAAGAGATGTGAGACGCAGTGTGTGAATAATGTGAAAGTGAAAATGTAAAATGACCCCTGTGGGAAAATCTATTTTATTTGATATCCCTAAAGGGTCAGGTTAAAAACAAATTAGTGCCAGTTTTAACAGAATAACTGCCTGTGTCTAATAGGTCGACATGTTTCTGCCTTCAGGACTAACTGCGTCCACGGCTTTCTTCAGGACCAAAACACTAAATGGAATACTACTGCGTGAAAAAAGTGCCCAAAACAAGTGCAAACAGTAAAGAAAGATCATAAATGTATTATACAGTGCATGTAATCACTGTCTGAAACATAGTTGGAGCATACTCAACCATGCCACCTGGAATCGTAGGTATACGAATCCCCAATTGTATCACGAATACTGTTGGTATCCATATAAATTGGGGATCGCACCTCACCTCGCCTGGCTACGGCTAAGGAAATAGAGGCCCCGCACTGTCCGTCGGACCCTTCGGCTCATTGAGCTACCCGGGGTACCGATGGAAAGTGCGGGGCCTCTAGTTCCTGAGCAGTTGCCAGGCGAGGTGAGGTGCTTTCCCCACCACTTTTCCCCATATGCTGGTCATTCTATATTTTGTGTTGTGTGAATCATTAAGCCTGATTATATTCTAGACCCATGGATATCATTGTTGTTTAGATTATTGTTCTCAGGGGAATATATCCATGCTTGGTCTCTAAAAGATCCCTTAGAACTTCCTTTTCTCGGTTTATGTTTTTTTTTACAAAATAAAGGGTCACCTCCTTGCTTTGTCCCTTGGAGGTTGCTTTTATCCTCCAAGCACGAGGGCCTGGTACACTGAATGTTCCTTACTTTCGCAGTTGTGTCCTGGATGTTGTGTCGGCTTGAGTTTAGCCAGCGAGTGCAGGCTTCCCTTCTCCCCTTCCCCCTGCACACACAGTGCTGCTCCCAGGGACAAGGCCTGCTGCTGGGCCTCTTGTTGTGTACAGCACAGCAGGTGTTGTCGAGCGCACCCATCACTCACACCCTGTGCATGGCATCAGTGACACGACTCTTTGCTGTCATAATCGAGCGTATTGCAATAACAGCAACCGGCTTTCTAAAGGGGGGGGGGGCGGACGTTTACTGACAGGTGTTATTGGTATTGCGCTGTTTACCAGGGAAGGTCGAGAGGTTCTTTATTTAGCGTCCCATAACTCAATACACTGAAACCTCAACTGGCTCGTGGCTGAGCTCCCGAAACTCCTCGGTTCTAGACAGCACCGCCCCCTGCCCATTTTCTTTAGGACTTCAGTTGAGCCAATGGTTTAAAATGCTTATTTCTTGTCGAATCCCCTGGTACCTATATCTTGTTTGTAGGCCTTTACATTGCTTTCATGACATACCCTACCACAAGGCTTTAAAGGTCTTATGAAGGATTCGCAACTTTGTTTTTATAAAAATTGCATAGTATTATTTTGTTTTCTCAGAAAGACACCCTTATGTCCTGGAAAGTGATTATCGGTTACAGCATTGTATACCTCTAGGCTCTGAACATGGCGAATGTGTATAGGTTTGCACATTCTTGGGGTTGTGGCCTCAACCAAGGGTGAATCCAGAAATGAATCAGCAGGTGCACTGAAGAAAACAAAACAGTGATGGGTGAATTGTTTGACTTAATCTCAGCCACTGGTGATTACTCTAGGTGCCTTGGTCCTCCTCTAATAGGAAGAGACCAACCCAAACTGGCCAGGTCCCCTGACAGGGCCCCACACTGTTTTTAGCCTAGTGAGTCCTCGTCAATTAAGTATAGCTTGAATCCTGTGGCACAGTGATCACCAGACCATGCATACTCGTACTTAGAGAGTTAAAACAAAACAAACAAAAATGTGATGAGTGGATTGCTTGAATTAATCTCAGACACTAATAATTACTCTAAGACGCAGCCTAGTCCATCTTTTTTGGCCCACCATGCCACTTGAGACAAGAATTAGCCATAGGCAAACCAGCCTTGATGCTTCTTCCATACGAGCCATCCATCCCAAACTGCCAAGCTAGGTCCTCTGTGAAGGACATACAAGTAACGCCAGACGGGTTTCAGAAGAGATAAGCCTTGCCAGTAGGGTCTAGCTAGAGTCCTATGGCACAGTAAGCAAAAGACCCACATCTGGGCATTCCTGTCGCCATTGGTAATTACTCTAGATGGCACTCTACTACATTGCTTTTTGCCCACCATGCCACCTTCGACAGGAAACACCCATATGCAAATCAGCCTTGGTGCTGCTCATTATCAACATCCAGCTAGAGCTGTCAGGCCAGATCCCCTATGAATGGGAACACACGCAACCCCAGACCGGTTTCAGCCTAGGTAGGTCTTCTAAGTGAGGAATAACTTAAGTCCAGTGGCACAATGAGCACATGGCCCATGTGTTGGCATACCTGTTGTGTTTCGCATGTCCTACTGAGGAATACAAAAAAGGGAAGGGTACAATATTTGAATTTATCTCAACCACTGGTAATTACTATGGAACACAACCAATTCCATCCAGATTCCAAGTAGTTACTTGTGGCTGAGATGAATTTAAGCATTTCAGCCATCACTTTTTGTGTTTCACAGTAGTAGGTGCAGAGGTACCTGCGCCTAAAGACATGTGTCACCCACTGAAACGTGATTATTGCTGTTTTTTATTATCCAACCAGTTTCCCAGGGGGGGGGGGTGGTGGGTGACGGGAAATTGCCCTTTCTTTCGGTGGGGCCCATAGCTCCATTGCCACGTCACTTAAAAATAGGCATTCCTACTATACCTTTCTTGATGAAATGGCAACTAATTGACACAGAGCCCCATCATTTATGAAAAGGCCACATCCCCATGACAGTTATGAATTTAAAAAAAGCAGAGTGCTTTCAGATTCTGCATGCCCTAAGAAATCCAGAGGTAAGGACAGGTTCCACTGAGCCTGATTAACTAGCTAAGAAGCCTGATATAAAAGAAAGGTTGTTTATATATTAGATGGTAATTTTTCCTGAATATGAAATTACTAGGATGCCATCCATGCACTGGAACCCATCACAGTGGATCTCCTGGCTACCAGTCATGTGCATCTTGCTCTAAATCAATTGTTATCCAAATATTTCCTCACCTTGTCCCTATAGGCCAGTATGGTAGAGAAAGCACATACATCACCAGGTTTCTAGCAGTCATTAGTACCACAGGTGTAGTGGCACAGGGGCTCAGAGGTATGGGGACCAATCCACCCCAATTATCTGGGTCTTCACTATCCACTTGGAGTTAAAGTGGTCCATGTCCATTACCTGCATTAGGGCCCATGACTCCCTAAGCACATCCTTGCACTTCAATGTAACCAAATACAGGAACTATTGATATTTATTCGTTCTTTACATTGTAAGGCATTCATATGATTACATTTCTGTTTTACTTTGAATAGACAGGCACCTATGCATGTTACACCTTGGCACCAAAGCATACATTTGGTAAAGGGCAACTATCCCACCAGCACTTCCCTCTCATCACAGCAGTATACATAATTGAACCATTTAGATAACATTAGCTTAATCATACCACATCTGTGCCCCCGAAACATCACATCATAGCTATTCATCTGGCTAGCAGTGCTATCTAGAAAACAGTCTGAATAGGCCAAAAGTGGTCGATGAACCCACCAAATGTGCCCAAGTAGGATAGATTTGATATATTTTGAGTTCTATGTTTAGGGAGACTTGGGTTGGGGCTAAGGAATTTGTGGAGTATGCATAAGTCTGTATATAGATCACATACACACACACTCACGCACGCACAAGCACACACAAATAGATTAATCTAAAATAATACCCCTCTCATTAGGTCTCGCCTGCGATGCTGCGCAGCTGCTCGCTTGCGAGATCTATAGTTGTTGGTTTTCTGTCGGGCTTCGTTGGAAGTGGGGTTGGTGCACGTCCTGTCTCCCTTAGGCCCCGCCCACTCTGCGAGGCTGTCTTCCCACAAAAGCCGTTGTAATCTGCAGTTTGCATTGTTAAACAACTCTCTCCATCGCAGGCTCGCATGGTGACTTCACTTTGCCGAACGCTGTTGCAGGCAGGACGCGCTCACAGTGAGACAGATACAGAGCACTTCCCGATGCCACGCTTTTAAAAAATTATTGCAGCCCATACTTTCTTTTATTTTCCACGGCGCAGCTGCAGGGTGACTTTTACTTTGTTAAATGAGGGTCCAGTAACCGAGGCACACCTATGCAGACCCCAAATCCTTCTGCTGCTTCGGAGCGCTGGAGCGCTGTCAGAGTGCCGCACAGCACCACTTCACAGCGCCTCACATCATCAGTATGCACAGTGCTGGCCCCGTCCTCGAAGCACACCAACATCTCCGGTATGAGCCGTACTATATAAATACAGAGGGGCCCAAGAGATGTCGACAGCCGACAGCTTGTTTATTGTATGTGTATGCTGAGCGCGGTGCCTGCTTTAGGACACCGCGCTCAGTTTACATTTTAATTTGAAAAGTGTGTAGTTGAGCGCGGCGCCCATTTCAGGGACACCGCGCTCTGTTTATTTATTTATTTATTACTTCGGAGTGTGGCGCCCGCTTAAGGGACACCGCGCTCTGTTTGTTTTATATCACTGATTTGTAGATGAAAGGTGCAGTACTGGAAAAAATGCCCGTAATGACGTGAGTGCTTACCCGAGCTGGGCGTGGTTCTGTATTATTTACGTTGAGCGGGGGCGCTAGGCTGTACTCTTCATCAGGGGTCTGCAGTGCCGGTAGAGGCACTCTAGGGGTTGCACCGGTAGGATTTTACGACTGTTCCACCTCGTTAGAGTTTTGGAGCTCAGTGCTGATTCATCCTCTACCATTCCGCTCTGGCTTTTATTCTGGCTGGTGGCATCTCCTGTTTGGAATAAAGGATCCCAAGAATGTGATTTTTTTTTTGGGTGTCAACGGAGGTGAGGTGAGTGGGAGGGACCTGGTCATAGGTCGAATGTAGGCTTGTTTTTTGTTTGTTGCTAGAGAAGTGCGCTTTCCGCCGCTATGTCACTGTCCTAAAATGTGAATCCAGACTTGGAAGCTCATATAAATCCCAATCTAGAAACTAACATTTTGCCAAAGACCACTCGGCATCTGAGACCGTAAATCTTCATCTCAACATGCTCATCCCTTGGGCACAGTTAACGGGGAAATTTTCTGATTTATGATCTCTCCAGACTTGGGTCCTGTCCATAAAAAATATTAGTTTACCCATGTAAGACACTCGCTGTCTTCAGTGTGGTTCGGTTAGTTTATTTCTTTATCACCCTTTTAACCTTCCTTTGTGCTGTAAGTAAAAAATGTTTACACAAATTAATAACTTTGAAGTATCTAACTATTTCTTGCATAGTTGTTCCAATTTTTAAAAATAAATTGTGAAGGGAGGTCGTTGTTACGCACTCTCCGTGTAGATCTGAAGTGATACAGAGCCACGCTTGTACAATTAATTAGATGTATGCTATAACTACCTAAAATATACACAGATCTTTGATCTGATTAGGAAGCATTTAAATCTGGCTAGTTCAGCTGGGTGCTAGAGCTCCAGTAATCACCCTTAAAAGAAATTGTAGAGTATTGAAAGAGGGCCCTTTGTTTCCACACTATGCTGATAATTCTTCTCTTCAAGCATTTGATTGGACAAGAGTGGTGTTATTACACCCTTGAAGAAGTCCCATTGTTCGAAACTGATAAGCATATTGCTAACGCAGACCCAGTGTCAAATTCAACAACACAGGACTTTGCATTGTTAAGCCCCATGACAAATACTATATATAACAAGCATTTGCAAAGCAATAGGTCTCACATTTATGTGAGTTTAATCTATTGGCATTGTAAATGACAATGCCTTTTATTTATGTTTTAAAAACCAAAACATAAATGCCAATAGCTTAAACTCGCGTAAATGCGAGACCTATTGCATTGTAAATGCTTGATTTTAGTTGCCTTTGCCAAGAAAGATTCACCCGTTATTCCTCCCTGTCCTGAGCCAATAGTAACCTTGATACATCGCTGTTTGATTGCTGTATGACCTCTTAGAAGAGACTTCCTGGTAAATACATAATCATTATACAAACAGCACAAAAAAGGACTTATGATAGTCTATTTTAAGCTTGCAAATCAGGCACTAGAAATACCACTTATTCTACATGTTAGTTTAGTTTACATGCAGAAGAATATAAAAACACTATTGTAATTCACAAAAGGTGCTTTTACACTTAGGATGGAATTATTGCACAAATGTATGTGCCTGTGAGCATACTTGGCTTATATTTTTGTTTACTTATGACATTTCCAGCAAACTGAATCCTCTTGTACTCCATTCTTGCTAGAACAATTTAAATTTGACTTCTTCTGCTTGTTCCATTTCATCTTAACACAGGCCTTTAGTATTTGTGTCTTGAATAGTATTAATCTTCTTACAGCTTGTCTTTTGAGGTATTTTTACTGAGCTACATTATTTATTAGTCGCAGCCACTTAGCATGCTCTGTCCCTCATTTTCCTTTTCGATTTCTGTGTGAAACAAGGTAAAAACCACCAATAAAACAAACGTGTGCTTGTGTTGTTCTTTGCCCTGTGCTTTACATGGGTAGGTACTGCCTGGTACTGAGTTCCTGGACTTCTTTCATATGAAAGGAAGAGTACCAGCATTTCCCAGAAAGAGTGCATTATTTTCAATAGAAGAGCATATGCACTTCTCTGTAGCGAACAGGTACTGTGGAACAGTGAGTACATACATGTCTACATTTCAGAGCAATGTCTCCACCACCATCTTTGCCTCAGCATTCATTTTGCAGCTACCACTGTCAGCAGAGCCAACCATTTGAAAGTTTGGGTCTCCTCACTCATACTAATACTGCCGTAGTGATATTCTTACAGTCCTGCATAAATCAATGAGCGATCAATGGAGCACTGTACTTAGCAATAAGACTGACAAAGAAACAGTAGCGACTGCTATTGGGCTTCAGTGGTGGGTGGGTGTTAGACCTGGCACCTTGGCGTGGGTCTCCCTTCCATTTTTTCGCTGTGGCCTCATGTGTTTTTGCTGGTGTTAGTTGCTCAGGGCACTGTGCCACTGCTGTCCAGTGCCACAGTGCAAGTGCTCCCTATTGCAAATTGATGTAGGATTTGTGATTCCATGATTGGTTGGTTTGGTTTACCTGTCAGACCCTAGTGCAGTGCACCAGGAGTGCCCAGGGCTTGTAAATCCAAATACTACTGGTGGGCTTGCAGCACTGGTTGTGTCACCCACAGAAGCAGCCTGTAAAAGTGTGTCTAAGGTCTGCCATTGCAGAGCCTGCGTGCAGTCTGGTACTGTCATGCTGACTGGGCAAGTGCACCCACTTGCCTGTCCCTAAACCTTCCCGTTTCTTCATATCAGACACCCCTATGGTAGGCCCAAGGGCAGGGTGCATTGTAAGGATAAGGTAGGATATGCCCTGGTGTGTGTGCATGTTCTAATAGTGAATTACAGCCATTTTCGTTTTTCACTATTGCAAGGCTACTTGTTCTCCATCGGCCAGAATGGGCAGTTTGGTTATTACATCTTATAATCGTAACTGACTCAGGGAACATGGTAGAAATTCGAATTTAGTATGACTGAACTCAGGATGATAAAATACATCTTTTAGTGAAGTTGGTTTTAACATTCTGTGTTTGAAAATGCCACTTTTAGAAAGTAGGCATTTTCTCGTCTAAGCATTCAAACCTGCCTCTGCTAGGCTGTGTATTCACTGTCTGGAGTTTGAGTGACAGGGCTGGGGAATTCCAGGAGACAGGGTGAGGTGTCCCAGTGGTGAATAGAGAGATCTGCATCTAGATGGGTGGGAGGAGTTGCACCTGGCACCTAAATAGGGCTGTGCCTTCCCTCTACAATGCTGGCTCCACCTCCTGTGGTGCGTCTGATGTCTCTGCCCTGCACTCTGAAAGAAAGAAGGAGTCAGGTAAACAAAGTGCTCCAGGACTGAACAGAACCGGTTTAAACAAGGCAAAGGCCCCTCTGCCCTCAGAGGACAAAGGATTTTGGGGCATAAGTATTGGGACCCTGATCCCAAGAATTTAGATCACTTTGAGAAGAAGAAACTCTGCTGAGGAGAGGAACCAAGAAGAAACTGAGGAGAGACTATTCCTGAAACTGGGGGAATGGCCTGCAGGGGTTGCCTACTGCCAAAGAGAGGAGAAAGGAACTTTGTGTGTACTTTTGCTCAACTTGTGAAGGATCTCCAAGGGCTTGGAAACGAGCTTGCCTCCTGCTGAAGTCTCAGGAACAACAGACTTCACCCCCCAGCTCCCCAGAGTTCTTTGGAAGTGCCTGCTGCTGTTATTGGGCCTTCTGAGGGACTGCGTGTCGCAAGGAGCTGGAAGAGCAACTCAAGAAGGAGAAGCGTGCCGCCGTCGGAGCTGTTGTCGTCGCATCGCGTAAAGTGTGTCGCAGCTGCAGCATCGCATCGAGCGGAAGCGTCTCGCATCATCCAGGAAGTGTCTCGCAACGCCGAAGAAGCGTGTCGCCATTGCAGCCATCGTAGCTGATGCATTGCACCGCATCAAGAGAAGAGTCTCGCATCGAGGAAGAAGCGTGTCGCCATCGCAGCCATCGTAGTTGTCGCATTGCACCGCATCAAGAAAAGCGTCTTGCATCCACGGAGAAGCATGCCGCCGTCGGAGCTGTTGTCGTCACATCGCGCAAAGGGGTGTCGCCGCTGCAACATCGCATCGAGCGGAAGCGTCTCGCAACGTCGGTGTCGCTGCCAAGGCCGCTGTCGTCGCATCGCGAAAAGTGTGTCGCCGCTGCAGCTGAAGCATCGAGTCGAGTCTTCTCGCAACATCGGAGAAGCGTGCCGCATCTGGAAGATCTTCACGTCTTTATTTCTTTCCATCAAAACTTCATCGCATCAACACCGTTGCAACACTTTCGTTGCCCTGTGTGTCGCATCTAAAAGGTACATTGACTTAAAGTGTCGAATCTAAGAACTTAAGAGAACTAAGCAAAATTCTACCATCTAAAGTAACAGTATTGTGTGTTTTTGTCGTTTAATAGTCTTGTGGTAAATCTATATAAAGATTACTTATTTTTTATATAAAACCTGTGTGGTGTCCATCTGTAGTGTTGTCACTTGATTACTGTATGTTTTCACAAATGCTTTACACACTGCCTCTGAGATAAGCCTGTCTGCTCGTGCCAAGCTACCAAGGGGGTGTGCAGGGGTTATTTTAGGAGTGTACCCCCTTACCCTGACTAGAGGCGAGGGTCCCTATTTGTCACAAGTGCATACCTGTGCCAACTAGAGACCCCCAAGTCTAACAGTGGGGATTTAAAAAAAAGAAAAATCCACTTCTATGTCAGCCGCCGCCTTCCTCCGTTCGACGCAGGAAACAGGAAGCGCACCAAATCCCAGACTCCCCAGCCAATCACGATGCTGTTGTCACAAGGATGACAGCAGCTCCATGATTGGTCTGAGGACCTTGGTTCGGCGCTCAGACAGGGACTGGGAGACTATGTATGTTCTCCACCCAGGCTGTGCAAGACAGTTGGGTGTAGAAGCCTGGGCAAAGCACTACGCTACGCTCGCGTAGTTTGCGAAGTTCGCGCTACTTCGCACTACACGAATTGCACGTAGCACAGTGCAAACACGCGTAGCGTAGTGTTGCGTAGTGCTGCGGTAATTTTTTGCTTGTTCGTGGTCCTCAACGTCAAGTTGGCGACCGCGAGCAAGCAAAATGACATCCTGGCGAGACTTTTTCCTTGTTCGCGATCAGCAACATCAAGTTGGCGATCGCGAGCATGGAAAATAAACCTCCCGGCGAGATTCCCAACGCGAGGAGGTCAGGTTTCTCATTACGAGTGGTCGCGTATGCTCGCGACCGCTCGCGATGAGAAACTACCAGTTCGCGTTGAGAAAGCTGCCGCTCGAGTAAAAATCTACTCGAGCAGCAGAAAACTACAGCTCGCACTGTGCAAGATGCCATTTTCAATGATTGCACAGTGCCGGTTGCTTGTCCGCACTGTGCAATCATTGAAAACGACATCTGGCACAGTGCGAACAAGGTACTACGCAGTTCGCGAAGTGCTACGCGTAGCTCGCGTAGTGCGAACTGCACTTTGCGTAGCTTCGCGAAGTGCTACTTCGCGAACTAAGCCGAGGGTTATGTAGAACATGCTAAGTCAGCATGACTGTTTTCCGGCCCAAGATTGCCGGCCAAACCGTCATGCGCACTTAGAAAGTGCCCACCACTCCTGCCCCTGCTCTGTGGGCAGCCCTCCCCCTGCACCTAAACAGAGCCAGTATGGAAAAATAAAATGATAATAACATGGTATTATTATTATGTTTTTTTCCAGTGGGCGAGGCCCCTCTGCCTTAGCTGAGGAGCCACCAGTTCATAGAAACTATGGCAGAGTAAGAGATAGAAACTATAGAAGCTGTGCAGGTGGTTGCAAATGGCTGCACAGCAAGTGGCGGTTCTGGTGCTTCATGGTCCCACTAACAAAATCTTTGTGTCTTGGTACATACCATGTTCACAAATTACGTTTGTTACTACCCATAATGTAACTTCCCAAGCCGTACTGGTAATGGTAAAATGGCTTCAAAATAATTTAACACCCAAATACTTGATCAGTAAAGGTTCACAGCTGATCCGCAAACATGGCCCCACCTAAATTCAGAGTAATGGACACTGGTGATAGTAACACATTATCTCATCAATATTTTATACTTTACAGTGATGTAGAAGCACCCATATTAAAAAAAGTGTATTGATTATTATTATGTGACTGGACCAGGTGTGGGGCAACTGTCCACTGTTATGTTCCACTGACAAGGGTCCTTAAGGAAGAAGGGTGGAACAGGATTAAATAGAGAGAGACAAAATAGCCCCTCATGCAGAGCAGTGGAAGGTTCTGACATCAGCACTGGAAGGATACAACTGGTCCAATCAAATACTTTGCAGGCGGGACAAACAAAAGAATAGTGAGTAAATCTATCAAATCAGGAGTAAGGACCTGAGGTAGAGAAGAGAAAAAAGCCCTTGAGTCAACAGCAAAGGGTGGATCAAAGCTCACTATAAATCTACGTTGGGTACAGAAGGTCTGTTTATCAACAGACTACTGAATCTGTCTGTAGACAACACCTAAAACCACTGCCATGGATTACAAATATTTAAGAAATTTAGCAGTAGGTGTATCTGAAGCTAGGAATAGAAGATAAATACATGGGACTACTGGGAGGTAGCAGTGGGGAATGAGTAATAGATAGACAAGAACCTGTGCTAGGATGCACAGCAACTCACAAATCTAAGGGCAACTATAGTAACACATTTTCAGGTTAATGTTAACCCAGGAATATAGTTAATTCCGAAGTTCAGAAGATTTCTACTCTTTGGATCACGTGTTGACCCATCTGTGTCGCCTTGTTGCACATTGTGGTGACTGCCATACAGGTTTCTGAGCATATCCCATTTCAGGCTAAATATAGTTCTACATGTCATCTGTGGCCAGGAGGGTACACGGTGCTTCAAGAAAGGATTATAGATGACTGTCCCACTGTGCCAAAGTCCAGGCTCCAGACGAAGGCATGACTCTGCAAATGATAAGCAGCATTCATCGGTATGGACTATACAGGCTCCAGTTCCCTGAAGAAGACTTGCTTCTATTGACAAGAAACACAGCTGTTGTAGGCTGGTCACACGGTGCATGTGCGCTGCCAATGAGAACTGAACCGTACCCAATATCAAGAGCTTAGCTTTCAGAAAAGTAGGCTAGATGAGTGATTGTCAGGAGGGAAACTAGAATTGCCATTGCATTTTGTGCCTGACATTTGTAGCTCTGACAAACAAGCCTGCCACTCACAGCCTTTACACTGTCCACATCTGTATTATACATAACTATGTTGCCAACTCAACTCTACATAGTTTGTTCTGTGATATTTCTGTTCCAGTTTAACACGCCATGTATTTGCTTTACTATGTTATGTGTGTGATGCAATGTAGAAATGTTTGCAAATCCCTTGGCATGTTGTTAGGTGTTTCAGTATGCAGAGTATTGCCTGAGGGTTATTGTTTTCTCCAGTAGTGGGCCCTCTGTGGGGGTGCTGGTTTTGTGGCCTTCCACATAAACTATGTGAGTGCGATCAGTGTGTCTTGTGTTTAAATTGCAGTGTGTGTGGTGGTGTCCCTACTGTTTCAGTGTGTCGAAAGTGTCTCTTAGGCCCAGTGGGTGTAATGACAGCTCCATCTCTCAGTATCAGGTCTCCATCTTCGTCTACTAGTGTTCTGGCTCATATCTCCCAAACTCAATGTCAGAGTCTCCTGCTTGTGGCGAACACCTGTGTGTCTTATTGTGATTGTGCTAGATTTTTGTCTGCATTCCCTGTCTTTGTGCCAGTGAGTTCTTTGTTCCAACGTCACTTTTATCATGTTTGTTTGTAGGTGTGATTGCCTAAGTGCCAGTTCAGTACTTGTTCCAGAATGAGTGCATTTCTTTTTTTTGTCCCTGTTTGCCTCGTTCCCACCATTCTACTTGCATTTCCAAATGGAGTGTCCGAAACATCATTTGCTGAAAAAGGAGTAAAAAGAGGGTTCACATGTTGTCGCCCTTGGATTGTGACAGCCCCCCTTTTTTTTTCTTTATCCAAACACACAATTTCTGCGAGCAACCCTGCTCTATTAAAAGGTGCCAGCCGAGGCGGAGAAAGGCTTAATCATTAGAACCCTGATCTAGAGTGCTTGCTTGTTGCTCACACCAACGTAGGAGGGGTGTCCAAAACTTTTACCTTCTTTGCCCCTTGTCTGACATATCCAACTTGGCCACACTCCTCACGGAGGTTAACCAATCCTCACAACTCGGAGAAGCCTGTGACACCCACTGTCTGCAGATCTCTCTTAGCGCCAATACTATAGCATAAAAAACAGCTTTGCATTTTTATTATTGATTGTAAGTTGTGGGTCTAAACCTCCAAATATAACTATTAAAACGCTTACCTTGATTTGTATCTTGAAGGAATTAGACAGGACACTACTGACAGCCTCCCAGAATGACTGGATCTTTGGGCAGTATACAAACATATGCAGATCATCTTCCTTCACTCTACCACATTTTGGTCACGTCACATCGCCTCCTTTCCCAAATTTGGAAAGATTTTGGGGGGTCCAGTAGGCCCTGTGAATGTGTAAATTGATTCCTCTTCAGGTATGCAGGTTTTACTATTTTATACATCATAGACATAGGTACTTGCCATTGGCCTTCCAGCGTGGCCTCCTGCAAGCATCCTCCCCATAGATCCACCGGCAAAGTGAAATCCCCGTCTTCCATCTCTATCATCAGCCATTACCATATAGCGATTTCTTTTTCCGGTACGACCCCCGGTAATAGTCTCTCTTCAAATTAGTTATATTCTCCTATTTTTGTATCTGCGGCCTGATACCAACTCTGAATCTGGAGAAGCTTGAATCTTGAGATCCTTTGGCCCGTTTCTTGGTTACACCATTCCCACGTGATCAAACCGCCTTCTTGAAATAGATGCTTCCACCTTAACATACCGGCCTCTCTTAGTGGGATTGCCAACACAGCCTTTGTAAATTCTGGAGAGCCCGGAGAGTCCCAAAATGGGGGCAAACTTTCTGAAATATGGCAACTTTGTAACCTTCCTGATTTTATACCAAGTCTCAGCCATGCGTCCTAGGATCTTCATCCTGACTATTTATAAGTATTTTGGATCCACGTACATATACATAAAGCAACATTCACCTCCATTCTCTTTCTTCAACATCACCTCAAAAAGCTTGCCGACCTCTGATTTTGTGGGTCTGTCCAAAAGCATTCTCCCATTCTTTAATAAGAAAGCCCAGGAGTAAAAAAGCAAATCTGGTAAGCTAAACCACCTTTCTCCAACCACCTTCTCAGCTTCTTCCAAGCAATCCGTGGCCCTTTAGGTGACCAAATGAAGGAACTAATCTGACTTTGCATCTTCGCAAACCACTCTTTCTTAAAAGGTAAGGGGATTGAGTCAAAAAGTAAACTTTGGGAGAACTATCATCTTTACAAGATTAACTCGGCCAAACAAAGTTAGCGGAAGATATAACCAGTTCTTCAACAAGCCACCCACTTCTTTCTTAACTTTTTCAAAGTTTTCTTTGGTAAGTTTTGCGATATCATGGGTGATCTTAATCCCTAAATATCTCATATCCTTTTTACACTTTACTTCATCTACCTCAGTGTTTCAGGCCATATTCTCAGTTTTCTCTTTATTAATATCGTAACCTGAGATTTTCCTAAAGTCTGCTGTTAATGTTAAGACACAACTCAATGTTCTTTGTAAGTTGGTAGTAAAGATTAAGATGTCATCTGCATATAAGCCTATTTTCTTGCTCCAGCCATTGTATTGGAAGGGTAGAATGTCTATGTTGCTCCTGATTAGTCTAGCTGGTGGTTCGATATATAGGTCGAACAATAGTGGAGACAAGGGACAACCTTGCCTCGCACCACTTGTAATCCGGACAGCCTTTGTCAAAACCCCATTAACCAAGACCCTAGTTGCAGGAGCAGCGTAAATTCCCTCCAAAGCTTGCCAAAAATTAGAACCCAAGTTAAGAGACTTTGCCACAGCCTGTAAATAAATCCAGTTAACGTGATCAAATGCTTTAGCGGCATCTAACACCATTATGGCTAAGGGGAGCCCATAAGCAGAGCCCAGGTCTATAGACCCTATAAGCGTATAGGTCAGTTCTTTCAAAGTTGTACCTTGTATAAACCCCTTTTGGTCCTCATGTACCAGCTGTGGCATGACCCCATTTAGTCTTTCTGCAATAACTTTTGCAAAAAACTTATAATCGCAATTTAAAAGCGATATAGGCCTGTAAGAATCACAATTCTTGGGTCATTTTCCTGGTTGCGGAATTAGTGTTATAATAGCCTCTTTCCAAGATTCAGGCATTACAGCTGCTGTCAAGAATATTGTGTTAAAAAGTTTGACTAGGGTGGGATTTAGTATACTTGCCAGAGCTCTATAAACCTTATGGGGAAGACCATCTGGTCCTGGTGCCCTCCCTGTCTTGCCTTCCCCAATAGACTCTTATATTTCTCCACTGCTTATCCTTTCGTTTAGCTATTCACTTTTCTCTACTATTAAGGGATCGGCACGGTCCTGACTCAACCAGGTCATCACCTCTTCTTCTGTGACATCCAGATCTTCCTGATATACTTTCCCAAAATGTCTGAAGATGGCTGGTCCAATACCCTGATTATCTCTGAGTAAAGTTCCCGATTGCTCACACCTAATCTCTTTAATCGTGTTTCTCACTTGATCATTCTTGGCTTTCCAAGCTTACAGCTTACGTCATCCTTCACTGTATTCGAAGTGAGCCAGCCGACTAGTCTCCCATCTTTTCCTGACCCTGTCCTGTAGAGTTTCTATCAGCTTTGTTTTTGTTTCCATTATTTCACACAGCATCGTCTCATGGTTTACCTGTTTTTCTGGATTAATCAAATCATTTTCAAATGTCCGGATTTACTCTTCTAATACTAGTACCTTTTTATGATACACCTTTTTGCCGCCGCTAGAGCACCCAATTTACCTCTCAAATAAGCTTTATATGAGTCCCAAACTATACTAATCGATGACAAACCCAAGTTGTTATAAAAAAACTCCTTTGTCTCTTCTTTTAGAGTGTCTATAGTTTCTTCCTCTAATCAAATTGTACGATCCAATGTCCACCTTGATTGAGCAGCCCCCTCACCCATCCTCATATGAAGTATTATTGCTGAATGATCTGACAGATGTACCCCTATATGCTTGATGCTTAGTACTTGATCCTTCAGTTTATTATCAATTAAGAAATAGTCAATCCTTGACTGCTGTCTGTATTTTTTGTTGTAAAATGTAAAACTTTTCTGAGGCCCTGCCCTATGTCGCCAAATATCACAAAGTCCCAGTTTCACCATCCTGACTCAACCAGGTCATCACCCCTTCTTCTGTGCAATCCAGATCTTCCTGATATACTTTCCCCAAATGTCTGAAGAAGGCTAGTCCAGTACCCTGATGATCTCAGTTCAGACATTTGGGATTTACCACTGCTCTACTATTCATGGATCTATCTATCCTATGGTCTAACACCGCATTAAAATTTCCTGCCATGATGATCGGGGCTGGAAAATTTAGTAGCTCGGTGAATAGTTCTTCCAAGGGGCCCGTGACATCTTGATTCGGACCATAATAACACACCAGCGTGTAATTGTGCCCACATTTTAAACATTTTACCACAAGCCATCTACCTGCTATATTTGAAACACTACATTCTACAAAGATGTTCATCCCCTGTTTCACCAAGACTGACACACCTTTTGTAACTGTCGACTGCTTTGTGCAGACTTCTTGGGAAATTCATTTTTTGGCCCTAAAGTACTCCCGACTCTCGTTCTCCATTAAACGAGTCTCTTGTATAATAATAATCTGTGCGGTACAATCCCTTAAATACTGCAGAACCCTCTCCCGTCTTCCCTTTACCCGAAGTCCATTCACATTCCATGATAACATTTTCATCTCATTTGTTCGTTTCTCAACCATTCCCTTTAAGGTCTGCAGTTAAATGCAAGTACAATGCCAATGAGACATCTGAGGAATTTTTCTTATTTTCTCCCACATGCTCCCCACCCTGTGCTCCCTGCACCCTCCCCCATGGAAAACCTTACCCTGGTTTTTCATAGCTTAAGCCCTATGGGTGCCCCCCTAAGTGCGCATCGGCTACCAATTGTGATACCTATACATGAAATACATTTTCACTTTATACACCAGTAACTCTAGTTCTTATAGAGAACCCAAGTATATCCCAAAAAAGAAAAGAATAACGCTGACAAACTCAGGGTCCGTTATTTCCTGTATTATCATTATTAACCCCCGGGCTGCTGTTTTTTGTCAATACACCAGGGTCTATTTCATCTTGTAATATCTTTACTAACCCCCAGGCTGCAGGTTTTTGATAAACGTATCTACCTCCTCAATAAAGCGAAAGGTATGCATTATGTTGTTAAGCATCACCTTCAGAAAAGCAGGGAACTTTAGCTGTATTGACGCACCTAACTTCCTTAATGGTTCTATTCTTTTCCCTAACTCTCACTGCCTGTTGGAGATTACACTCAACAAGTCTGATCTGACTTCAAACCTAACCCCATCGACCTCCATCATCTTTTTACTCAAGGCTTTGTATCGGATCTTCTCCTTTAAAGTGTAAGTAAGGAAATTCACTAAATTTCTCCTGGGCTTGGTCCTATTTGTGTTGAGCCTATAGGGGTCTCAATGGATCCTCTGAATATCTTTAGTGATCTCCTCCTCTTTTTCCTCCAGCCCTAGATCCTTTTTAATCAATTGAACTATATAGGTTTTAATGTCCTACCCCTCCTTGCCTTCTGGAATTCTTAAGATCTTCAGATTATTTCTCCTCTGGAAGTTTTCCAACCTTTCTACCCTCTCCTGCTGTTCTCTCTCTTTTGTTGTAAGCCCCTCTATTTCAATAGCATTGACTTTCATAGCTTCTTTAAGGTCTCTTACTTCCCCTTCTAGGGTAACTGTTCTATCACTCAAATAGTCAACTTTCCTCTCAAAATTTCACAAGTCGACCTGATCTCTTTCTGGTTTGCTTCAGATACTTCAAATCTATTCTTTATTTCCATAGTAAGGGTTGCAAGAAGAGCACAGATGGAAAAATCCTCTCTAACCGAATTTTGGGAACCACCCTCGGTTTCCTCACCAACATTCCTCTCACTCGCTTCCCTCTCACTCTGACCCCCCTGGAGCTCGTATTTTCCCCCTCCATGCTGCAATAAGGCTCGTTTGACACCTCAGGGCTTGAGGTTGGATATACTCCCCCATCAATTTCTGGGGTATCTGCAGTATCTGGGGCAAGTACCTGATAACAATTTACGCTTACATCCTTGGACCAATCTCCCATATTTGGCGGCCTCCTTTGTTTTGCCTAATGTCCCTTGCTCCTTACTCAGTTCTTCCTGACAGCCCTTTATCTCCATCATACTGCTATTGCTTAAGATAAGGGTTTTTGGCAGAACCTTGAAGTAGGTTCTTAGTGAGGGGGTGACCTTATTCTTATGTTCAGGGATGAGCTTTTTTTTGTATTTTCTTATGAGTTGCACCCTCTTTAACTGATATTTCTTTTAGGGCTCTATCCCTGTTCACTTATTTTGGCTTACTCTCCTCCTTTCTCTCCCCTTCGTCCTTCCCCAACTTTGAATATTGACCTTGTTGAGTCAGAGACTGCCAAGCCACTACCTCTCCCTGTGCTCCTGAGGGTGTACCTAGAAACTCCTTTAGACCCCACTGCCCCAGCGCTTCCCCTCTGTGCTCTTTCCCGCCCTTACCCGTTTTTACTCTCATGTGGTCCGGCGCTGCGCCCCCTTCCTGAAGTGGCTCATGAACTGGCAGTTGTGTCAGGGGTCCTGCACTATCCCTAGTGCTTGAACCAATGTCCACCTGCTCACTGCTGCAGACTTCCCCATAAACAGATCCGCTATCCCTGCCTCCTCCTCCTCTGCCCGTAAAAGAATTTTGGTAGCAACACATCGCCCCCTGCGCAGCTCCAACGCCACCCTCACCCACCACTGTTCTGCCGTCATATTGCCGAACCTGATCACCGCGTCTCCAAAGAACAAAAGAAGCAGCAACTGCTGGTGACCTAACTTAGCCCCGTACCTAGTCTCCGCGTGTACTGGTAAGTTTCCTCCTCATTTTATTCCGTTCATATCAACCAATGCTCGTGATTTCCGATGCGCTCTCCGGGCTCACCCATGACCCGCAAGCTAGCTGGCTGCCATGTTTTCTTCTACCCTCAACATGTTTCATAAGTGCATTTCTTGTCCGATTGTCTGGAAATTCATTGTCCCAATGTCTTTGTATTCCCTCTTACCGTGCCTTCAGGCTCGTGTCTCAGGGTCTGCGTTTCAACTGTCCCAGTCGCTCTGTATTACCTGTCCCAATTCTTAAGTTGTCATGTCTTAATGTGTGTTCCACTGTCCTAGTGTTCATGACATCAGGTGTACAGCGCCTGTATAACCCCGGGGTGAATAGCGCGCTATACAAATGCTGATTGATTGATACACCCTTTCTCGGTGTTTGAACTTCACTGTTTAAATATCAGTGAATTCACATGTTATTGTGTGCCTGTCTCTCCTAGTGTCTGATTGCCTGTGGGCAAGTATATGCACCTGGTGCTTTCAGTCTCCCTGTCCTAGTGTTCCCAGAATACATGTCCTCTACCCAAAAATATGTGCCCAGCTTTTCCAGTACACTTTAGCAGTGCCACTTAATACTTTTTTGAATGCAACAACTGTTAATGAAACTCTTGGGTCAGTACTTAAAAAAAATCTATTTCGCTTATGAACTAAAAATGCTTAATTTACAACGATGCATGTCCATAGTTTGCAAAAGTTTGGGTTTTCACAAACATTTCCAACTTATGTGTGCCTTAAGTATGTCTGCAGTATACACACACTGGTGTATACCATTGATGTGTTACACCTCTTCTACCAACCCTGTGTGTGATTACTCTAGGTGGACAGTACTCAAGTATAGTGTTAGAAAAATCTGCAATTCTGTTTGAGTATTCTGCTATGCTTTTTTGTTGCCTTTAGTAACGTTTCCGATTAATTTATTCCCTTCCTAGACTTCATGCATCTGTGACAGTGATACATTTATATTCACTTTCCCACGCTTCCCGGAACACATAGGTTTCAGCTGCCTGCAGCCATATTATGATACAGAAACACACAGTCAATGCACACTTGCATACTGATCGCAGTGTGCACACACCAACACCGTGCATTTGCACATTTTGAAAAGACAAATCAGTCTGCTTCTTTTCACTGAATATCAGCACAGTAAACTACACAGTAAAATACAAACACCACAGCTCACTGCCACCACCATGAGGATAATGTAGCAGGCCTCCATGACACTGAGAGGGAACTCAGGCTACCCACGACGGTGGGTGCAACCTCAGTCTGCACCCAACACTTTGGAAGCCTTCTGCTTCATACTGCATTTGGACGGTACAAACCAGGGACTTTTAGGGTTCTCTGGGCATCATCAGGACGCTTCAAACCTCATCTGAAACCCACTTGGAGAAGGACCTCACTAACATGCAACACATTTCCTAGTAAGTTGTTTACTTCTGTACATGCTTCTGAAATGGAAGTGGATGGAGGAGAAAGTGGAGTTCCATTATTTTCACAGGGTACACCCAATGAGGATGTACTACTTACTTACAATTAATCTTAATAATTCTTAGTTGTTATTGTCCTTGTCATAGTCATTACTTATGAGGTGTTCCCGACCTCCATACCTGGGTATGCTGCTAGCTGACTTATGCTGTTAGGTGACCTCACCCACCTGGGCGCTATAAGGTCTAGCTTACCCTCAATGCTTCTCGACATTAGCAAGTATTAACAGATGGAGGTGGATGTGCAGAAATAGGGGCTGTGACGGTAACACTAAAGGCTATGAATAATGAGGATTATAGTAAGTAATTAGGACATTTGTTCCTTCATCCATCGTCCTCTTCCCGGTCATTACTTATGGGGAATACCGGGGCTATCTTGCCTTCGATAATGTCAAAATAAAAAATGTCATCTAGACCACATCCTTTTAAAGAAATAAAATAATTTATTAGAGGTCTAACAAGTTTCACACAATAAAAAATAAGGAATAATGAAATAAATTGATCAAATTTCAGAAAAGATAGAACTCAACACTGCCCTTGCATAAGAGCAACCTTCTAATACAAAATGACAGGATCCTCCAGAATCCTGAGAAAGGGAGGTCTACTCAATTAAGCTCCCCAAATTTCTCTATTCGATAAGCAGAAGTTATAGCTTCATAAACACAGTATTCATATTTAAAAGCTTAAAATCTGCAGAATCAAGACTTTCAAAGAGAAATTCTTGGACAGTCTTCAAAACTATAGGTAAGTCCGAAGGAGGAAGAAATGGACATAGCAAAGGTCTAGATATAGAAAAACCTTTTAGAAGCCTTGTCGCAAGGATTTTATCTGTGCAAAACCTCCATAAGTCACAAAAAGCTCTAATCACTGCCCACTAAGCTATTATTGATTACATTGCTAAATTCCTCTAAAATCCTTCTTATACAAATTGAAGAACGAAGGAGAAATCAAACTAGACACAGAGATTTCGACAAACACAAATACTGTACATTTCCACAATGCCTAGTGTACCCTCTGGGTGGAAGGGTGCAAATCGAGGACTATGGAATCCACTTGCCAATCACATTCCTGCAAAATATAGAGAAAATGCATTACATGAGCAAACCACTGAATTGCCTCTCTTTGCATGCACTCCACATGACTATGTTGAGGACCTTGTCAACGCTTTACCTCTTGTTCATCCTTGAGAAGTAAAACACTCTTACTGACTTAACACCAGGTTTTAAGCAAGACGTGATAACAACATCAGACAAAAAACACTTACACCCCAGGTAATAAAATTGCTATTAGGTGTATGTATACAACTACCATCCTATCCTTTATAATATTTGCATGTCGCATGCTCAAACCATTCTGTGTCCAGCACAAAAGGATGACTGGCAAGAGGTAAGGGACCCAAGACCAACAGGGATCCACCCCTCCAGGGCTTTGTCTGAGCTAGAGGTGGGAAAAGCAGGAAGAATACTGGGTAAGATGGACTTTTATAGTGGTCATGTGGGTAAGTGGTAATAGCTAACAGCAAACCTCCAGGTTTTTTATCCTGTCTGGAGTTAGGGAATGTAACACCTCTTAAGTAATGACTGAAATGAGGATAGTGAATGTAGGGCTAATTTCAAACTGGGTAAGCCAGGTAGCTGAAGCACTATGAATGATGTGATATGCCAAAGGGCTGCTCGCCTTTCTGTTTGCAGCTACCGAAGGACCATTGACCTTGACCTGTTTTGGGCTCAGGCACTTTCTGCTCTCCACTTCCCCTCCAACCCCCCCTACCCAACCTTTTCCCCAAGCCAACACTATTTCTGTCCCTATGTGCCACCTGTCGAAAATAAACTTTGGGTTCTGCTAATACCTGGAACCCTGCCCACCAGAGCTGGGCTAAACCAGTGGGTATGTTACAGACGAAAAACATATGGAAGGCAAGGCTGCCCTCAGTATCATTTTCTGGCCAGAGGAGCTGTTGCTGGACTCAAGATAGCAGGTCTGACAAAGGCAGGTGTGCCAGTGACCGATTCAAAAAATGTTTCAAAGTGTGGCTACAGAATGCAGCGGGACAGTCCTGTGAAGATGCCATCTCAAAAGTCTGGGGTTTTAATATTTTTTTTGGTCAAAGATTGAAGTTCGCTTTTTAATGTATTCAAGCAGCTTTGATGTGTGGACTGTCTGTGTTAGAAATAGGTGTCTCTAGTTGGCAGAGGTAGGTACCTTTTTCCAAATAGGGACCCTTGCTTCAAGTCAGGGTAAGGGGGATACACTTCTAAAATAACCCCTGCTCACCCCTTGGTAGCTTGGCACGAGCAGGCAAGCTTATCTCAGAGGCTGTGTGTAAAGCATTTGAGAACACATACAGTAATTCAGTTAAAACACTACGAATGGACACCACACCAGTTTAGAATAATAAGTAATCTTCATCTAAAACAAACAAGACCAAAACAACAAAAATCCACAGTACAGTAATAAGGTGATATGTCAGTTCCTTACAGCTGCCCAGGAAAGGTGATGCGTTGGTTCCTTACTGGAGAGGAGGTGATGTGTCGGTTTCTTACTGCGTGGGGAGGTGAAGCATCGGTTTCTTACAGCATCCCCCAATGATGCGACAGACTTGCCGCCTCGATGCAATGCGACGATCTGGGACAATGCGTGGGTTCTTGCAGCAACACAGCAGGGCTTGCATCGGAATCGGTGTGGTGATCTCGGAATTCGGAGATTGGTGCACTCGATGCGGCGTGCGGCGATTTCTCAAGCCACAGGCAGGCGCTGCGACGATTTCTTTGGCGATGTGGCAGAAACAGGTGCGAATGCGTCGCGCTTCTTTAAATTGCATTACTTTTCCAGCACCCAGCGGCAAACAGCAACAGAGGTCCAAACAACAGCAGGCACCTCTTAGTAGGTCAGAACTCCCAGCAAGAAAGTTTAGGGGAGCTAGGGAGCTGGTGGTGAAGACTTTGTGTCCCCGAGACTTCTGAACAGGAGGCAAGCTCAGTTTCAAGCCCTTGCAGATCTTCCTCAAGCAGAGGATACAGCAAAGAGCAAAGTCCTTTTCCCTTTTCTTGGCTGAAAGTAGCCACTTCAGGCCAACCCTAGACAGCAAAAAGCACAGTGGCAGCATTCCTCCTCAGTTTCTCCAGCTCTTCTTCTTGGCAAAGGTACCTCTTCATTTCCCAGAAGTGATCTTTGAAGTCTTTTCTATCCCTGAGACTTCCAACAGGAGGCAAGCTCTACTTCAAGCCCTTGGATAAAACTCTAACAGCAGGATGATGAAAGCACAGTCCAGTCCTTTCCCTGCCCAAGACAGAAGCAACCACTGCCGCCCAAACCCAACAGAACACAGCACAGGGGCAGTACTCCTCCATCAACTTTCCGGGTTCTTCTTCCTGGCAGTTTCCTTAGTTCAGCAGTGATCTAAAGTTCTTGGGTCATTGCCCCAATATTTATACAGCAAATCCCTTTGTTCTCTTGGTGCAGAGAGGCTCTGTGCTCAGCTAAAACCTGTACTGTCCTCTCTGTTGTAGCTGCCCGGCAGGAGGTGGAGACAGTATTGGGTAAGGCAGACCAGGCCTATTTAGGTGCTACTGTAACCTTCTCCAACTACTTTGAATGCAGCCCAGGTCTATTCAACCCTGCCCTGACTCATCCAGACTCTCTGGAGCTGCTGCACATCCCCAGGCCCTGCCACTCCAAAGCCAGACAGTCAATACACAATCATAGGAGAAGCACATAGGATGGCTGAGCAAGAAAAGACCTACTTTCCAAAAGTAGTATTATCAAACACAGAATGTAAAAATCACCTTTACTGAAAGATGCATTATTAGATTCTGAGTTCAGGCATACTAAACTGTATTTTCCTATCTGGTTCCCCGGGACAATTATGCTTCTAGGATGTTATAATTAACTACCCATTCTATCCTATGGGAACAGATAGCCGTAAAATAGTGAAAAACTAAATTGGCAGCGTTTCACTATCAGGACATGCCACACACATCAGGGCATGTCCTTCCGTTCACATACACTGCACCATGCCCACAGGGGCACATTGGGCCTACCTTAGGGGTGACTAACATGCACGGAAAGGGAAGGTTAGGGCCTGGCAAGTGGGTGCACGTGTCAAGTCAACATTACAGTATTAGACTGCACAAAGGCCCTGCAATGGCAGGCCTGAGTTACATTTACAGGCTGCTTATGTGGTTGGCACAAACAGTGCTGCAGCCAGGCCAACTAGCAGCATTTGATTTACAGGCCCTGGGCACACACAGTGCACTGTACTAGGGACTGACTAGTAAATCAAATCAGCTAATTCTGGAAACACCTATCCATACATACAATTTACAGGAAGGGGATATGCATTTTAGCACTGATCAGCAGTGATAAAGTGCCCAGAGTCATAAAACCAACAAAAAACGGTCAGAAACAGAAGGCCACAAGGCAAAAAATCTGGGGATAAACCCGCTGTAGAAGCCAAGTCTAACAGTCTGACTATAGTGGAACTCTATGGTTCCTCAGCCATGATGGACTGGGTGATTGACATAGACTGTTACTTGCCTGGAGGATGAGGGGGGAACGTTTACTGACAGGTTTATGGTGTTTTGCTGTTTACCAGGGAAGGTCAAGAAGGTTCTTTTTTTAGCTTCTCATAACTCAATACACTGAAACCTCCGACTGGCTCGCGGCTGAGTGCCCAAACCTCCTCGGTTCTAGACCGCAACTCCCCCTCCCCCCATTTTTTTTATAACATTCAGTTTAGCCAATGGTTTTAAATGTTTATTTCTTGTTGAATCTCCTGGTACGTATATCCTATATTTAGGCCCTGTCTTTGCTTTCATTTTGACATCCCCTACTGCAAGGCTTTAAAGGACTTATGAAGGATTCGTAACTTCGTTTGTTAAAAATTGCACATTATTATTTTGTTTTCTCAGAAAGACACCCTCATGTCCTGGAAAGTGATTAGCGGTTACAGCATTGTATAACTCCAGGGTCTGAACATGGCGAATATTTATAGGTTTGCACATTCTTGAGGTTGTGGCCTCAACCAAGGGTGAATCCAAAAATGAATCAGCAGGTGCACTGAGAAAAACAAAACAGTGATGGGTGAATTGCTTGACTTAATCTCAGCCACTGGTGATTACTCTGGGTGCCTTGGTCCTCCTAATATTTATAGGTTTGCACATTCTTGAGGTTGTGGCCTCAACCAAGGGTGAATCCAAAGATGCACTGAGAAAAACAAAATTCAATGAAGTATAGCTTGAGTCCTGTGGCACAGTGAGCACCAGACTGTGCATACTCGTACTTAGAGAGTCACACCGAAACAAACAAAAATGTGATGATTGGATTGCTTGACTTAATCTCAGACACTAATAATTACTCTAAGACGCAGCCTAGTCCATCTTTTTTGGCCCACCATGCCACTTGAGCCAAGAACCAGCCATAGCAATACAGCCTTGATGCTTCTCCTATACGAGCCATCCATCACAAACTTCCAAGCTAGGTCCTTTGTGAAGGCCATGCAAGTAAATCCAGACGGGTTTCAGAGGAAATAACCCTTGCCAGTAGGGTGTAGCTAGAGTCTCTATGGCACAGTGAGCAACAGACCCACATCTGGGCATTCCTGTCGCCATTGATAATTACTCTCGATGGCACTCTACTACATCGCTTTTTGTCCACCATGCCACTTTCAACAGGAAACACCCATATGCAAATCAGGCTTGGTGCTGCTCATCATCACCACCCAGCTAGAGCTGTCAGGGCAGATCGCCACTCAATGGGAACACAAGCAACCCCAGACTGGTTTCAGCCTAGTTAGGTCTTGTAAGTGAGGACTAACTTAAGTCCAGTGGCACAATGAGCACATGGCCCATGTGTTCGCATACCAATTGTGTTTAGCACGCCATACTAAGGAATACAAAAATGTGAAGGGTGCTATAATCAAATGTATGTCAGCCACTGGTAATTACTATGGAACACAACCCATTCCATCCAGATTCCAAGTAATTACTTGTGGCTGAGATGAATTTAAGCATTTCAGCCATCACTTTTTGTGTTTCACAGTAGCAGGTGCAGTGGTACCTGTGCCTAAAGACGTGTCACCCCCTGAAAATTGATTAGTGCTGTTTTTTATTATCCAACCTGTTTCCCAGGGGGAGGGAAGGGGAATTGCCTTTCTTTCATTGGAGCCCATGGCTTCATTTCCACGCCACTTAAAAACAAGCATTTGCAATGCAATAGGACTCGCATTTACGCGAGACCTATTGCATTAAGAACGGGACTGCGGGCGGGGGAGAAGGCACAAAGAATGGAGTGGAGGGGCGCAGAAGGCACGGACTTGAAGTAAAGGGCCCAGTAACCATGGACGGATACAAATGACGACATGGCCGTCATAAGGCGGGACTAACAAGCCTATAAACGAATTGGAAGGCAGTATTTAGGAAATGCAAAGACACGCGCCAATGAAAAAGATGGGCTGAGAGTGGCCGGAGCTTTCACGGAGCTTCCACTCTATACTGAATACTGCATGCCCTGCAAAGCGAGCAGTGCATGCCCTGCAACGCTAGGCTCGACCTAGACAGGCATTCCGAGTCTACTTTTCTTGACGACATGGCAACTAATTGGCACAGAGCCCCATCATTTGTGGAAAGGCAAAATCCCCATGACAGTTATTAATTTAAGCACAAGAGAGTGCTTTCAGATTCTGCATGCTCTAAGGAATCCAGAGGTAAGGACAGGTTCCATTGTGCCTGGTTAACTGGCTAAGAAGCCTGATGAAAAAGAAATGTTGTTTCTTTATTAGATGGAATTTTTTCCTGAATATGAAATTACTAGAATTCCTTCCGTGCACAGAAACCTATCACAGTGGATCTCCTGGTTACCAGTCATGTGCATCTTGCTCTAAATCAATTGTTATCCAAATATCTTCTCACCTTGGGGCCGATTCACAGAATTAATCTGAGATAAAATCCTAAACTTACTACTTTTGGTATTCACAGAAGGCATTTAGTAGTAGTAAAGTTAGGAGTCCTAACTTTACTACTACTAAACTGAGACAAAATCCTAACTTTACGACTTTCGGTATTAACAAAAGGCATTTAGTAGTAGTAAAGTTAGGAGTCCTAACTTTACTACTACTAAATGCCTTCTGTGACCATCAAAAGTAGTAAGTTTAGGATTTTATCTCAGATTAGTTCTGTGAATCAGCCCCCTTGTCTGGAGGTCCCTATAGGCTAGTATAGTAGAGAAAGCACATACATCACCAGGTCTCTAGCAATCATTAGTACCACAGGTGCAGTGGCACAGGGGCCCAGAAGTATTAGGATCTCACTCCACCCCAATTATCCGGGTTTTCACTATCCACCTGGAGTTAAGGTGGTCCATTTCCATTGCTGCATTAGGGCCCATGGCTCCCTTAGCACATCCTTGCACTTCACTGTAACCAAATACAGGAACAATTGATATTTTCTGGTTCTTTACATTCTAAGGCATTCATATGATGGAGTTAAACTTAAAAAATTTTCCATTTCTGGTTAACTTCGAATACACTGGCACCTATGCATGTTACACCTGGGCACCAAAGCATACAGTTGGCAAAGGGCTCCTAGCTCACCAGCACTTCCTCCTCATCACAGCTGTATACATTGTTGAACCATTTAGATAACGTTAGCTTAATCATACCATATCTGTGCGCCCAACACATCACATCATAGCTAGCCATCTAGCTAGCAGTGCAATCTAGAAAACACGCTGAATAGGCCGGCAATGGTCAATCAACCCACCAAATATGCCCAAATATGTTAGGAAAGATTTGATATATTTTGATTTCAATGTTTAGGGAGACTTGGGTTGGGGCTAAGGAATTTGTGGACTGTGCATACGTCTGTATGTAGATCACATACACACCCACACACGTGTATTCACATACACACACACAAATAGATTAATCTAAAATGATACCCTCTCATTTTTAGGTTCCTTTTCCAAGAAAGATTCACCCCTTATTCCTCCCTGTCCTGAGCCAATATTAGCCATGATACATTGATGTTTAATTGCTGTATGACCTCTTAGAAAGGACTTCCTAGGAAATACATAATCATTATACAAACAGCACACAATAACAAAGGACTTATGATAGTCTATTTTAAGTTTGCAAATCTGGCACTAGAAATACCACTTATTCTGCATGTAAGTTTAGCTTACACGCAGACAAATATATCAACACTATTGTAATTCACAAAAGGTGCTTTGACCCTAAGGATGGAACTATTTGCACAAATGTATTGGTCTGTGCGCATTCTTGACTTGTACTTTTGTTTACTTATGAGAATTCAAGCAAACTGAATCCTCTTCCACTCCACTCTTGCTAGAAAAACTTCAAGTTATGACGTGCAATTTGACATCTTCTGCTTGTTCTAATTCATCTTAACGCAGGCATTTAGTATTTGTGTCTTGAACAGTATTAATCTTCTCCCAGCTTGTCTTTTGACGTCTTTTTACTGAGCTACATTATTATCAGCAGCAGCCATCTGGCATACTCTGTCCCTCCTTTTCCTCTTCGATTCCTGTCTGGAATAAGGTAAAACCCACCAATAAAACAAACATGTGTTTGTGTTGTTCTTCGCCCAGTGCTTTAAATGGGCAGGTACTGCCTGGTACTGAGTTCCTGGACTTCTTTCACATGAAAGGGAGAGTACCAGCATTTCCCAGCAAGTGTGCATTATTTTTAACAGAAGACCATATGCACTTCTCTGTAGCAAACAGGTACTGGGGAACAGTGAGTACCTGCATGTCTACATTTCCAAGCAACGTCTCCACCACCATCTCTGCCTCAGCATTCATTTTGCAGCTACCACTGCTAGCAGAGCCAACCATTTGAAAGTGTGGATCTCCTCACTCATACTAATACTGCCGTAGTGATATTCTTACAGTCCTGCATAAATCAATGAGCGATCAATGGAGCACTGTACTTAGCAATAAGACTGACAAAGAAACAGTAGCGGCTGCTACGGGGCTGTAGTAGTGAGGCGGGGATTAAAAAAAAGAAAAATCCACTCTGTCCGGCGCAGGAAACAGGAAGCCCACCAACTCCCAGACTGCCCAGCCAATCACAATGCTGCTGTCACAAGCATGGCAGCAGCGTCATGATTGGTCTAAGCTCTGTGGTTCGGCGCTCAGACAGGACTGGGAGACTATGCTCGTTTTCCACCCAGGCTGTGCAATACAATTGGGTGGAGATCATGCTAAGCGTGCATGACTGTTTGGCTTGCCCAAGACTGCCGGCCAAACCGTCTTGCACTCTTAGAAAGTGCCCACCACTCCTTTCCCTGCTCTGTGGGCAGCCCAGCCCCACCCCTCCCCCCTTGCACCTAAACAGAGCCAGTTTGGAAAAATAAAATGATTATGACATGGTGTTATTATCATTTTTTTTCTTTGGGGCGAGGCTCCTCCACCTTAGCTGAGGAGCCACTGGTTCATAGAAACTATGGCAGAGTAAGAGACAAAACTATAGTAGCTGTACAGGTGGTTGCAAATGGCTGCACAGCAGGTGGTGGTTCTGGTGCTTCATGATCCCACTAACAAAACCTTTGTGTCTTGGTACATACCATGTTCACAAATTAAGCTTGTTACTACCCATAATGTAACTTCCCAAGCCCTACTGGTAATGGTAATATGGCTTCAAAATAATTTCACACCCACAGACTTGATCAGTAAAGGTTCACAGCTGATCCGCAAACATGACCCCACCTAAATTCAGAGTAACGGACACTGGTGATAGTAACACATTTACTCATATATATGTTATACTTTAAAGTGATGTAGAAGCACCCATATTGAAAAAAGTGTATTGATTATTATTATGTGTCTGGACCAGGTGGGGGGAAAACGTCCACTGATATGTTCCACTGACAAGGGTCCTTAAGGAAGAAGGGTGCAACAGGGTGAATGAGTAGGCACCCCCCGCACCTAGGGGAGGGGCGCCCTTAGTTGCGCCATGGAGCCGAGCCTCCTCCTCCGCGGGGCTGGTTGAAGTAGGGGAATCATTGGGGACATCTCCGATACGTAAATTCTCATCCTCTTTGTCTCCTTGGATCCCTTGGAAGCCGCAGGAGCGTCTTAAACGAGGTGGATAGTAGCACAGGGGTTCAAGGAGGCCGTGGGGTCTGTTTGACAATAGGCTACTGAATCTGTCTGTAGACAACAACTAAAACCACTGCAATATATAACAAATATTTAGGAAATTTTGCAGTAGGAATGGAAGATGGATAATTGGAACTACTGGTGGAATTCACAGATTACCCTGCCTGGAACAATGGCAAGCAAGTTAAAACAAAATAACGGTGTATACTGTATTTTTTATAGAAAAACAATGTCCTTAATCTCAGCTGACCAACAAAGGGATTAGTACTGGGTTTCATTCATCAAGATGAGGAGGGAGCAGTGGGGAATGAGTAATAGATAGACAAGGACCTGTACTAGGAAGCACAGCAACTCACAACTCTAATGCCAACTATAGTAACACATTTTCAAGTTAACGTTAACCCAGGAATATAGTTATTACCGAAGTCCAGAAGGTCTCTACACTTCGGGTCACGTGGAGACTCCATCTGTATCTTCTTGTTGCACATTGTGGTGACTGCCATACAGGTTTGTAAGCATATCCCATTTCAGGCTAAATACAGATCTACATGTCATCTGTGGCCAGGAGGGTACACTGTGCTCCAGGAAAGGATTATAGATGACACTCTCACTGTGCCAAAGTTCAGGCTCCAGACGGGGCATGACTCTGCAAATGTTAAGCAGCATTCACCGATATGGACTATACAGGCTCCAATTCCCTGAAGAAGGCTTGCTTCTATTGACTAGAAACACAGCTGTTGTAGGCTGGTCACACGGTGCATGTGCGCTGCCAAGGAGAACTGAGCTGAACCCAATATCAAGAGCTTAGCTTTGAGAAAAGTAGGCTAGATGAGTGATTGTCAGGAGGGAAACTAGAATTGCCATTGCATCTTGTGCATCTTCCGCCTAACATTTGCAGGTCTGGCAGACATGACTGCCTCTCGCAGTCTTTACACAGTCCACGTCTGTATTATACATAGCTAAGTTGCCAATTCAACTCCACACTGTTTGTTCTGTGGTATTTTTAACTGCTCAATTGCTCACCCATGTGTGTTCCAGCTTAACATGTCATGTATTTGCTGTGCTATGTTTTGCGTGCGATGCAATGTAGAAATGTTTGCAAATCCCTTGGCATGTTGTTAGGTGTTTCAGTATGCAGAGTACTGACTGAGGGTTACTGTTTTCTCCAGTGGTGGGCACTCTGTGTGTGCACTTGCCAACTCGACATGACCGTCGCAGACTGCACACAGGCTCTGCAATGGCAGGCCTGAGTCATATTTTACAGGCTGCTTCTGTGGGTGGCACAATCAGTGCTGCTAGCCCACCAGCAGCATTTGATTTACAGGCCCTGAGCACACATGGTGCACTGTACTAGGGTCTGACAATTAAATCAAATAACCAATCATGGAGTCTGCGACCAGAGACTGCAGAGGGCGCTGTTGCACTTCCGCAGGCCGAACGAGTAGTGGCGACGGGCGGCGAGCGGAGCTGACCGGGCAGAGGATAGGAGCTCGGAGCAAGGAGCGACCTAGGACAAGGCAGGGGGGAGAAGTGAGGAGGAGATCACCCCGTCCATCCCTCGCTCGCAGCCAAGTCGTGTCCCTGGGCCTCGCAGGTCGCCGCATTCAGCGCATCCAGCGCATCCAGCGCCGTGCCCGGCTTCGATCTACGGCGACCTACGGCGTCAGGGGGGTTCGGAGCATGCGTGGGCATTTAACGACCAGGCAGGTGAGTCCACTGAGTCCTCTGAGATCCCTGCCTCGCCTGCAGCTGTTGCCTCGCTCCGTTTCTTAACCCGCTCTTTGACCCTCGCCTCCCGCTGTATTGTTGACAGAGCCCGACACTCGGAGTTCGTCCTGGGAGTCTTGGGAGTCTTGGGCATCTGACTCCCACTGATCCCACTGTTCCTCCTGTGGTGCTTCGGGAGCGGAGTGGGTCGGTACGCCAGAGGGTGGAGAACGGCGGCGGCCAAAACAGTGGTTATATTAGAAAAAATCAGACTGTCCACAGCCTTCCTGTAACCAACAGCGGAAAAAAAAAAAAAGGGGAAAAATATCGACAACACCAACAAAAAGCACAATTTAACAACCCAGCAGATAACAACTAATGACTAAAGGTCCAACCAGCCAATCAAGGAAGTAAACCGGAGTATAACTCGTGCAAAGCTACCATTACTTCCACCATTTCAATCTCAGTTTCAGTCTCAGTCTTATTCTTGGCTTCACCCTCAGCAAAAAAAAAAAAACCTAAGCACCTCACAATTCAAGTACTAACCGACCAAATAAAAACCTCCTGGACAGAAAGTTACCGAAAGTAACAGCAATTCAATTAACAAACAACAGAAGCCAGATAAAGGAATCCCTGAGAAATACAAAGTTTCCGCCAATCCGCCAATCCACCAATAATCCTTTACATCAAAGGGAAACAAGAACCCTGAGCCGGCTGAGGCACATAGAATCCCCCCCCCCCCCGACCCCCCAAAAAATAATAAAATAAATAAAAACAAAAACCCAATAGTTCCTCAGGAATTTGCGCCAAATTAAGCACGCCATTGACAATGCACCTGCCAAACGACGCAGGGCCAACAAGCGGAAATTTAACACCGACACAGACACAGACACAGTCACTGTGGCGACAGATCAAGAAGACGCTGTGCTATTAGATTTAGCGCCAGAAACCATAGAAACCATAGAAAGAACAGCCTTTAACAACAGCAAAATGGATAGAAAGAGCGCCCAACCCAAAATGTACTCCTTTTTCTCATTTCTGAAAGAGCCCCGCTCTTACCTAAGCTCCACTAACAGCAACCTGAGGGGGCTGCCCTCGCCAATGGTACCACAAGGGGGCATGCAAACAAATCACCCTGGGGGCAATACTACAATCACAGACGCCACCACCAAAAGGGGTCTCCCCCTGGAACCAAACATCACAATCCAGGTGACCGCACAGCTCCAAGATCCAGCAACTGGGAAAGCGATTACCTGTGACGAGCAAAACTTCGTAAGAAAAATAGACCCATTAGGATCCATCAAGCTGAATATTCAAACTGAGCCACACCTAGAGCCCCTTAACAAGACCGAGTCAAAAAACAAAGCAGAACCCAACACAGGGAACAGTAGCGGCACCACGAGGTCCGAACAGGCTACACTTCGGGATCAGCATAACAACCTGGTGACTCAGTCAGACAGAGATCACACCGACCTGGGGTGGGACAGAGAGCCAGAATCAAAACTGGAAGGGGAAGAAACCGAAGCAACTGAGTTCATGGCAAAAACCCTAACCCCTGGAGCGGTGCGGGCAACCAAGCTAGAGAAAACACAGATAAGAGAGCTAATAGAAGCAATCGATCCTTCGGAAATAAACAGAAGTACTAACGTAAGCCATGCCCTTACCCAACCTGCATCCTCTAACATGAAAGAGCACTCCTAGCTAACAACAAAAGAATGGGAGAGGCTGGTAGCTTCATACTCACCATCTGCCACACAGCCCGACGTCAGCACTCCAGAGAGAAAGCAAGATCCAGAGAAGAATCTATCAACTGATGACTCCGAGAAGACGCCACTAACAGACGACCCCCCTAAAAGCGTAGACGCACTATGGTCATCTCTGCTAAACACGCTCCAACTATCCATAAAGGCCATGCAGTACCATTCGGAAAAAATGGATATCCAACTATCTCTTCTGAACTTTTTGGCCATCCATGTAGCCAAAATTGACAATAAGCTGGCAGACGTGAACTGCATGATAAAGAGGGTGCAAGCAGAAACAAAAATAGAGCAGCCGAGCTGCGCATGCTACACAATAGTAGACAAACTCACTACCTTCCCCCAACTCCTGGGAGACATCTTAGCAGACCTAAAACTAAAAACTGATAACACAACTTACAGCATTCCAGGAACTGGGAAAGAGGGTCAAACTCAACAACTTACACTATCCAGAGAACACTTAGACACCACAAATACACTGAACTCATCAACCACACCGAATAGCCAAAAAGGACAAACTGAGCCAAACAGCCGTACCGGCCTAGAAGTTAACAAACCGACCAACGGCACCTATGCAGAGACACTAAGGAAATCCTTAAGGCAGTTTCCTGCCAACCAAAGGAGCGAAGCCCCACCACAAACAAACACACAACACGAACAAACGTATGGACAGGAATCTGATACAGCACTAATTGCCCCTAACGACGCTACAGGAAATGCAAGCAAGGAAGAACCAAAGGCAGCAAATAAAAGATTACGAAAACAAAAAAGGAAAGGAAGAAACAAGACGACCAACATACAAACTTTTTTTCACAGGGCAACCACCATTCTAGAAGCTGCAGCAGCAGAAACACCAGAAGTAGAAGCAGCAGAAGACACAGCAAACTTGCCCATAATCATAACAACCCCATCGGCCAGGAAGGTGGAAGAGCCATCACAAACTAAAAACCCCACCCTCACAATCTCAAGGGAGGGACAAATGGCAGATAGAAGTAAAGGCCCGCCCCTAAAAGAAGACTCCAGAACCATGGGCAACAAGATAACCCGGGAAGGGCAGGGAGAGGACCTAAAACCTGCCACAATATATGATATCCCACACAGGGATAAGGGCATAAAAGACGACAATCAACGGGAGTCCACTCAGGCGGAAACTGATAGTGGCACGATACTGTTCATTCCAGATTACAAATCAAGAGGGAGCGGGGACATCCTCAACCGAGGCAACATCTTACTCCTATTATCTAATATTAGCAGTCTGACCGACATCAGCACAAAAGACCTAGCGGCAGTGGAATTTATCCACAATTACCACTTGTCAAGTTTGGAGGTCACAAAAACAACATGGTTACGGAACGAAACTGTGAAGAGAATCATGGAAACTGAGTCAATTTTTCTGTCTTGGGGGATACGCCTAAAAAGAATGGAAAAAACAGGCTACCCTGAACCACTATGTCAGGCATACAAAGAGAGACAAACCTACGAACTATCAAGCAAGTTACATCCAGGAAAAACCGAAAGCGTCCTAAAGGGGGCCAGAAGCCACTCAGTGCCCAGGACAAACAGGCAAGAGCATTGCCAAAGTGACCAAACCGACTGGAATTGGATAGCGAGGACAATAAACACAAGGGCTGAAAAGCTTTGACAAAAAACTCAACAAAATCCAGCCATAAAGCAACATCTAAGATCATGTTCTTGGAATATCAATGGCCTAGGAAATAAAAAAGACGACCTTCAGCTACTTTCTTACCTTCAAACATTTGACATAATAGCCTTACAGGAGACCTGGCTAGAACAACCACATCACATTCAAGGCTACAACACATATCACCTCCCAGCGACCAGAATTACTAAATACGGCCATCCAAAGGGCGGTCTTACAATATACACAGCAATAAAGACCTTTAACGAATCAAAATACATAAACGCGAAACAGACAGGAAACAACTGCACCCTCACAATAGAACTAGAAGTGAGGGGAAAAGATTCAAAACAAATTCTAAGGCTGATGAATGTATATCTACATCCCCGGGAAAAAAAAACAGGAATGATCCTCTTGGTAGAAGAGATCTCAAAAACACTGACAGAGTCAGCGAACACAAGCCTCATAGTTACAGGGAACTTCAATATGTTTCTGGGAGGGCCTCAAACAAGGGACACATCGCTAGAAGAACTGTTCCTCACATGGGAAATCCCACAACAAGCAACAAGCAAATGGGGTAACCAAAACCGGCTGTCAAACTCAAGCATTAAGGATCTAGAACACCTTAACCTGGCAGCACTAAATGGCCGCTTCGCAAACGACAGCCCCCCGTCAGCTATTTTTCACAACTCAACAGCCAGCTCCTCCATAGACTTCACATTTGTATCCCTGCATCTCTTCGCGAAAATCACGGATTTCCGAATTGGCACAATGACAGCTAGTGACCACCAGCCCCAAGAATTTGGCCTTAACTTCCAGGGGGTGGCGCAAGCCAGACTAGCGACAAACTTGGATTGTTCACTGCTGGTGGCTCAAAAAAGAATCAAATGCAACACGTCAAACCTGGAAGGCCTTCCAACCGACGCAAAAAGCCGGTGGGAAAAGTGCATCACAAACAACACTGAGTACCTAAACGCTTGGGAACACTTCACGAGGAGCCTGGGACAGGCCCACACAAGGAAACCCAAGTCTTGCGGCCAAAGCTACAAATGCCAAGGAAAGAGAATTGACTCAACTGGCAACTGCGATAAGGCCTTAAATCAAAACATCAAGATTAAGCACCTGAAAAGTAACATCAACAAACTGCTGCGCAAACTACATTGTGACGGACCGGACCCTATAATTCAATTGGAGATGCAAAATTTAAAACAGGAAAAAAAGAGAATAATCTGGCAGGGCAAAAGGGAAGAAGAGGATGAAATGTGGGCAAGACTTCCACACGACGCTAAAGGAACCAACACAAGTGGAAGATTCTGGAAAACAGTTAACTCACTCCAGAACGCTAGGACCCCGACCATCGATTCTTATGTTTCCGAGGAAGCCTGGCCCAACCATCTTCAGGCTCATTTCAACACAGCGCCACAGCCCACACCTACCAGGCGATCGGACAAGGCCAAAAAAAGTCCAACACGGACGTTACAATTGGGCAGTAACGCATTTGACCTTATGGAAAAACAAATAATAAGCAGGATCGCGATGGGGAAAGTGGAGGGGCCACCAGGCCCCAACGGGATTCCCCCAATACTGTTTAAACAAAACCCGGATCTCTGGGCAGCAGCCCTAGTCCCACTCTTCAAGCAGATAAGAGACACTGCAACAATCCCAGCGTCATAGAAAGGCTCTATAATAGCACCTATACACAAGAAGGGCAATATAAAGGATCCAAAAAACTACAGACTAATAGCCCTAATCGACAACGAAGCCAAATATTATGCTGGTCTTCTATTAGAGGAGCTTTTGGACTGGTCAGAAGAAAATGCAGTAATCCCTATTACTCAGACAGGATTCCGCAAACAAATGGGAACAACTTCAAACATGCTAGCTTTCTCGCTCCTCATCGACGCCACAAAGACAGTTAACCTTCCCCTGTATGTATGCTTCATCGACTTCACCTCAGCGTTCGACACCGTCAACAGAAACATACTATGGTCAAAATTGGAAAAAAGGAACATCCCATCAGGCCTTCTCACACAGTTGATTTTACTCCATACGGACACATGGGTCCAAGTCAAGCTAGGGACAGGAGACTTCCTCTCAAGAAAAATAATGACCACCAAAGGCCTATAACAAGGCTGTGTCCTAGCTCCAACACTCGTCAACATTTTCATGTCTGACCTGGCTCAACTGCTGGACGAAACTAACTCTCACGCCCCTAGCCTAGGCGGCCTTACTATTTCCAATCTAATGTATGCTGACGATATTGTCCTAATAAGCAGAACACCGATAGGGCTACAATATCTGATCACCACTACGTTCAAGTAGCATCAATCTCTTAAAAACCAAAACAATGAGGATTAACGCAAAAAGAGCGCCAGTAGGATTTCACTGGCACATGGGAGGGTCCATATTGGAGACAGTAGAGGAGTATAGGTACCTGGGGGTAATTTTCGACGGAAAGGGCTCATTCAATCAGCAAAAGGACGCAATAAAACGGAGGGGCATCAGCGTAGGGATTGCACTAAGGAACCTCAAAACAAAAGCAGTCGGCCGAAGCTTCACACCCCTGCTGCAAGTGCTACAGGCAAAACTAACATCGGCCCTGACCTACGGAAGCGAATGCCTCCGAGGAAGGGACGCCCAGCAACTGAACAACACAATAGCGAAGGCCATGAGAATAACCTTCAGTTTGCCCAACCATACTTCCCAGGCACAAATCAGGCTGGAATTTGGCCTGAGAAACCAAACTCTAGAGCGAATGGGTGCCTATGCCAAAAGATGGCACATGATACAGAGAGGGGAACCCACAAGCCTAAATCACCACCTATGGAAAGAGATGGAAAGTAAAAGCAAGACCGCGGCTGCGCTATATCTTAACCACTCCTTAAATTCCTTGAGTCTTCAAGAAGCCTGGATGAGCAGCGGATCTCATAACACCTTTAAACTACTAGTTAACAAATCAGTTAGATCTACGTCGTTAATTAATGACAAAGCAAGCCTAGCAACCCGGGCCCATGGCTGGACTGTCATTCAAAGCTACACAACCAGCCTCTGCCAAAGCTACCTAGGAGTCGGGTTTACCAGGCGCACAAAGGAGGAGTTCCTACGTCTACGGCTGGGCCAACTTCCAGTACAAAACCATCTCCCCCCATGGTTAAGACCCAAGGAAACTATCAACTGCCGAGTTTGTGGGACCTCAAAGGAAGACATCCTGCATCTACTATGTACCTGCAAAGGTCTGGACGAAGAGCGCAGATCCCTTCTAAAAAAGCACTTCAACAGGCTGGGCATAAGAACACGCCGGCAGGCAGTAAAGGCCTGCTTGGACGGAACGAACATTCAATTAGCATGCCACGTCGTCAAATTCTTGGACAAAGCAGAAAAGAAACAAGAATGACAGAGGGCGAAAACAGGCCGACGCCAACTAAAGAAGTGAAACCCAAAACTGATAAGGAACCATTTCTCTTGACACGGGTAACGGCCTGATATCTGAACGGTAAAATAGGACACAATAACACTGCAGGGGACTGTTATGCCCCAATAGACCTAGCTATAAATACTATAGTTCGGCTACATCCAGGCGCAAATCAAACACGTAATCTTTCTTTTTTTTTTCTGTATTCACTATAACTACTCTTTTTTTTTATTTGAAGCCAACTTTGTTGTATATACATATCTGTCATTTTATCTTTTAAATACCAATTGTATTTAACTTATGGATTTTATATGTTAACAATTGCAATGGTTTTAAGTAACTGAGCAATAAAGACTTCTTCTTCTCAATCATGGAGTCACTAACCATAACAACATCTTACACAAGGGAGCACTTGCACTTTGGCACTGAACAGCAGTGGCAAAGTGCCCAAAGCATCTAGACCAGCAAAAACAGATGAGGCAACAGCAAAAAAATGGAAGGGGGACCCATGCCAATGGTGCCAAGTCTAACACTGATGTATACCATTGATGTGTTACACCTCTTCTACTAACCCTGTGTGTGATTACTCTAGGTGGACAGTACACAAGTATAGTGTGAGAAAAATGTGAATTCTGCTGTGCTTTTTGTTTCCTTCAGTAGCGTTTCCGATTAATTTCTTCACTTCGTAGACACCATGCATCTGTGACAGTGATACATTTAAATTCACTTTCCCATGCTTCCCTCATCACATAGGTTTCAGCTGCCCAGGCCATATTATGATACAGAAACGCAGTTTTTTTTTTTTTTTTTTTTTATTGGGTTCTTGGCAATCCATTAGAGCAAATAAAACAGTTTGTCACACATAGACAAAATGCTGGATCAAAACATAGTACATCAACAAAAAAGAAAGAGCAAGAGACCCCCACAAACCATATATAAAAAGAGTTCAGCAATTTAAATTATAATAACGAATATCGAAATATATCTGTCTCATTCAAAGGATAACTTTAGTCAAAATAAGATTCCCAAATTTGGGTAAATTTACGCAGTGCCCCGATCCTCTGTGCGTATATAAATTCGGATTTCCTGACTTTCTTAATTTTTTGATACCATTCATCCACAGTTGGGACAGTTTCTGTCTTCCAATATTGAAGAATCAGTGATCTGGCCACTGCTACCAAAATATACAAAAGTTTTGCCATAGAGTCAGGCAAATTTAACTCAAGGTCCAATCCGAATATAATTAAATTTTCATATCTAGTGATCGTAAAATGTAAATGAAGAGAAAGCAAAGAGAACATTCCTTTCCAAAATGACTTAACTTTAGGACAAGAAGCCATTATATGAGACCAGTTAGCCAGGTCCGGTTGTGTGCATCTAAAACAAATAGACGACGAAGTGCTATACATTTTAGCCAAAATTGCAGGAGTGTAATATAAAAGCCACTTACTAAAGAAAAGCATTCGTCGCCAATTGGCACCTCTCAAAACCGTAAAATTAAATTTATTTAAGGTTTTCCAAAAGTTATCAGTTATTTTAATGTTTTCCTGCTTTTCCCACTTTTTTATTGCTTTGGCGCTTAAATCCTCCTCCCTACTTTGTGCTAAACTTTTCCTCCATTTTCCAGGATTTTTAAAAAGTGGGGACCAAAAAAGGTCATTTGTTAAATGTGACAGTTGACTATTTTGTGCTAAATCGAGTTGAGCCAAAGATTTATACAATAGAGCATATGAACCCATAAGAAGAAAGTTTCCACGAATTAAAGTGAACATCTCATCAATAGTCAACCATACTCCATCTTTCACAAAGCTCGACAAAGTTGTAAACCCAGCTCTGGCCCAATTATGTATAATTTCTAACCTGATATTAATCCCGAATCCCAGAACAGCGTCCCTCAGTGGAGTTATTAAGCTCAGAAGAGGGAGAGAGTACCTTTTTAGCATGACTTCACGTTTTTTTAAAAACCAGCTCAGGACCTTATATCTGACTAATTTGGGTGATTTAAGTATCGAAAGAGGAGAAGGAATTTTGGTCTCTTTACAAATTAAGTCGAAAAAAAAGTTTATAAATAAAGCAACTCTAGGTATTGAGTGTTTAAATCTTGAGAGATACTGTGCAAAATAAGCGTAGTAGTAGTCTTTCAAATTTGCAGACCAAGACCTCCTTGTTCTTTATCTGCATATAAGGCGTTAATAGCTATTCGAGGTTTTTTTCCCGCCCAGACAAAAGCTGAAAATAAAGATTCTACTTTTGAAAAAAAAGAGCCTGGGAGAGAACAAGAGATAGTAGAAAAAAAAAAGTTAAATAAGGGAAGTACTGACATTTTAATTAATGCTACCCGGCCCAGAATGGATAAAGGCAATAGATTCCAACGTGAAAACATATCACGAACTTTTTGAATCAGCGGCTCGAAATTCAGTGTGTAAAAATCCCGTACTAGAGGTGTGAAAAGAACACCCAAATACTTTTTGGGTCTATTATTAACACAGCTCTGAATATCTGGGTGTAAATCAGGATTATTCCTACCACAGATTAAAATTTCAGTTTTCTTCTTATTGATTCGATACCCCCCCAGTGCTTCAAATTCTGTAAAGACCGAAAAAACCAGTGTTTGCGTACATATCTCAGGTTTCAGCAGCAACATAATATCGTCTGCGTATAGTTTCATTTTGTCCATACAAGCAACAGGTGGGAGAATATCCTTACTTTTTCTAATTGCTACTGCTAGAGGCTCAATAAAGAAAGCAAAGAGAGCAGGAGATAGTGGACATCCTTGCCTCGTCCCTCTTTGCACTGAAATCGAGCCTACTATAGCTGAATTAACAATGCTCGTGTTAAAGCTAAACAGCGCCGACAGCAGGCAAAAGAGGCAGCGGCAACAGCCAGGTTAATAGACGGTGCTGTCTCTAAGGAAGGTGATTTGGGACGTTCACCAGAGAGCTCAGAGGCTGAGGATACATTAGTAGAAAACTTAGTCCAGCTGAGTATGGGGGATGAGATTAATGTTTTGCATTCTGGGGATCACTTTGAGACTCTTGACTCTACTCAACCTCCCTTATTGTGTCCTCCATCTAAACAATTTCCCCTGTTCACTAAAAAATCACTTCTCCCCTCAACTAATAATGCGACCTCCATTGGGTCTCCAAATCTGGAGTTAGGTCTGATTCCGCAGGCTGGCACAAATGGGCCGTGCCCTGTGGTAAACACCTCCTCAAGCCCTCCTTCTATTGGTCTTCCTACATCTGAGTTAGGGGGGGAAGAAAAAAAGATAATACTGGATGCTGCGGATGCTGCGGATGTTAGAAAAGATGATGTAGGGAACACAGTAACACAGCCTTTTGAAGTCCCTGATAGGGGATGTGACAGGATGGTGACAGACCCCCTGGCCCCCTGTTAGAGATGGATACAGAGACGGAGGGTGAAATGAAGATGTCCGTGAAGGACATGTTAAATCTAATTCTGGATGAGGTGAGAGATATTAAAAGGTCGCAAAATGCCGAACTTTCTGCGATTCATCAGAGACTGGATAAGATGGATAAAATCGAGGAACTAGTCTCCTCTTTTCCAGCTCGGTTACTTGAGGCGGAGGAGAGGATCTCTTCCTTAGAGGACCAAATTATTGTGGTAAAACAAGAGTCTAAAGATGTCTTCAAAACAACAAAGGCTCTTGAATTTAAATTGGACGAGTTGGAGAATTATAATAGAAGGTCCAATTTACGCATTGTGGGGGTCCCCGAAGGAATTGAGGGGACAGAAATGCTCGGTTGGGTGACTACGTTTCTTCATCAGGTGGTGATACCGGAGCATAAAGATGATCTCACCATCACTAGAGCTCATCGGGTACCTGTTTGCCCATTCCCGAATTCAACTCTCCCGCGAACTATTCTTTTGAATTTTGCCGATATTAGGGTTAAGGAGCGAATTCTTTCCAAGGCAATACAACAAAGGCAGTTCCCTGTGACTGATACAACAAAATGCCGAATTTTTTCCGACATGTCCGCAGCAGCAGCGAGACGTAGGAAGGAGTTCGTCAAAATTCTACATCTATTCAAAGCTAAGGGGGCCCAAGCAATGATTGTACAACAATCCAAACTCAGAGTTCTTATTAAAGGAAAATTTTATATGCTTTCAGATGTGGAGGAAGCACAGGCGTTGCTCCAGGGAATTCAAAATGGCTAGTCTGGTCGTATGATTTACATTTGAATGTTTTGTAACAACTTAGATCACGTGTTTTTTTTTTTTTTCATTTTTCCAGGTCTGCGAATCCTTAAGTGTTTGGAGGAGGGGGGGGGGGGGTCACGGTCTTGGGGTTAAGGGGTGTGAATTCAGGACACCTCAATGTCAAGGGGTAGGTTCCTGTGGTACGCGTGGGAAGAAGTAGGTAGTGTTAGGAGGGTGCCACAGGCTGTAGAGGGGGTGGGTGGGGTAAAAAAAGTTAAAAATGAAGTTCTTGGCAAAAAAAGAAAAAAAAATGCGTTGCTTTTATTTTTTGCTACTTGGTCAAATGTTGGAGATAAACGTGGTCTTTGTGCTGAATTATCTGGTGAATACTGATGATGGTATTGATTGTTTAAAGCTACATTAGACAAAGGGGAAAAATGCGTGTTCTGGGTTCTAAGTTTGGGCCCTCATTATGACTAAAATAAAGCTGAAAATTATTTCTTTTAATGTGAACGGTCTAAATAATAAAAAGAAGATGCGGGCAATAGAGACATGGATTCTGTCTGAAAATCCAGCAGTTATACTTTTGCAAGAAACTCATATTCCTATCTCAAAATCTGATCATTTTTCCATGTTTAAGGGGTGGGCCTCTTATCGGGGATTTTCCTTTTTCTCGGAGTCAGCGAGAGGAGTCGCACTCTTTCTTAGTAGGAGATTAGAGGCGGAGTTGATTCAATCTGATGCAGATACCCAGGGTAGGTGGTGTTGGGCCACGTGTAAATTAAAGAATAGACCACTGCATATTACCTTCGTAAGCTTTTATGCCCCCTTGAATGATTGCCCTGCAATATATGACGAAATGTTTCAGTCCTTACTAATGGTTGGGGGAGATATTGTGATCGGAGGGGACTTTAATATTCTTATGAAACCAAACTTGGATTCCACCACTGGTGGGAAAAAGCAGTTGAAACCTAAATCATTTCAGATAATTATGAATAACGTAAGGATTTTCAATTTCGTTGATCCATGGCGTTCTTTAAATCCCTATAAAAGAGAATATACTTGCTGGTCGGGAAGGCATAGGTCATTTTCTCGTATCGATTTTTTTCTGGTTTCCTCAAAATTTAAAATTCAGCATTATCGGATGTTACATAATGGCTTCTCCGACCATGCAATGTTAGTGGCTGAGTTTGTGTTGGAAGAAAGCACGAATACTCAGAAGCGATGGGTTTTCAATAAGTCTTATCTCTCTGATGAAACATGGGTATCTTTTCTCAAAAAGGAGATTGGGGAATATATTGAACGAAATATGGGAACAGCCCCCATACATGTTGTATGGGACTCACTGAAGGCATTTATTCGGGGGGTAGTTATAGGAAGGGACGCAAAGGAATCAGCCATTTATAGGGATACAAAGAATCAATTGCAGCAAAACATACAGGTCTTAGTAAATCAAATGTATCACAATCCCTCTCTTAAGATACAAAATCAATTGAATGCCGCAAAACGGGAGTTGAATGCACATTACTACACTAGAAGTGAGGAAATCTTTTGCAGACAAGCTCAAAAAATTTACGAGCATAGTAATTTTACGGCTAAATTCTTGGCATGGCAGGTTAAAGAACGTGCTGCAGCTAATGTGATTCGATCTCTTAAATCTCCAATTAGTGGCGTGGATACCTCAGATCAGGGAGAGATTGGAACAATTATGCTGTCCCATTATGAGAACATCTATACCTCATATCACACTACGGATCAGGGGAGATTAAACGATTTTTTAGATAAATATGGTCTTCCTACTCTTTCTCAACTGGACCAAGAAGCTAAGGGGGCCCAAGCAATGATTGTACAACAATCCAAACTCAGAGTTCTTATTAAAGGAAAATTTTATATGCTTTCAGATGTGGAGGAAGCACAGGCGTTGCTCCAGGGAATTCAAAATGGCTAGTCTGGTCGTATGATTTACATTTGAATGTTTTGTAACAACTTAGATCACGTGTTTTTTTTTTTTTTCATTTTTCCAGGTCTGCGAATCCTTAAGTGTTTGGAGGAGGGGGGGGGGGGTCACGGTCTTGGGGTTAAGGGGTGTGAATTCAGGACACCTCAATGTCAAGGGGTAGGTTCCTGTGGTACGCGTGGGAAGAAGTAGGTAGTGTTAGGAGGGTGCCACAGGCTGTAGAGGGGGTGGGTGGGGTAAAAAAAGTTAAAAATGAAGTTCTTGGCAAAAAAAGAAAAAAAAATGCGTTGCTTTTATTTTTTGCTACTTGGTCAAATGTTGGAGATAAACGTGGTCTTTGTGCTGAATTATCTGGTGAATACTGATGATGGTATTGATTGTTTAAAGCTACATTAGACAAAGGGGAAAAATGCGTGTTCTGGGTTCTAAGTTTGGGCCCTCATTATGACTACAATAAAGCTGAAAATTATTTCTTTTAATGTGAACGGTCTAAATAATAAAAAGAAGATGCGGGCAATAGAGACATGGATTCTGTCTGAAAATCCAGCAGTTATACTTTTGCAAGAAACTCATATTCCTATCTCAAAATCTGATCATTTTTCCATGTTTAAGGGGTGGGCCTCTTATCGGGGATTTTCCTTTTTCTCGGAGTCAGCGAGAGGAGTCGCACTCTTTCTTAGTAGGAGATTAGAGGCGGAGTTGATTCAATCTGATGCAGATACCCAGGGTAGGTGGTGTTGGGCCACGTGTAAATTAAAGAATAGACCACTGCATATTACCTTCGTAAGCTTTTATGCCCCCTTGAATGATTGCCCTGCAATATATGACGAAATGTTTCAGTCCTTACTAATGGTTGGGGGAGATATTGTGATCGGAGGGGACTTTAATATTCTTATGAAACCAAACTTGGATTCCACCACTGGTGGGAAAAAGCAGTTGAAACCTAAATCATTTCAGATAATTATGAATAACGTAAGGATTTTCAATTTCGTTGATCCATGGCGTTCTTTAAATCCCTATAAAAGAGAATATACTTGCTGGTCGGGAAGGCATAGGTCATTTTCTCGTATCGATTTTTTTCTGGTTTCCTCAAAATGTAAAATTCAGCATTATCGGATGTTACATAATGGCTTCTCCGACCATGCAATGTTAGTGGCTGAGTTTGTGTTGGAAGAAAGCACGAATACTCAGAAGCGATGGGTTTTCAATAAGTCTTATCTCTCTGATGAAACATGGGTATCTTTTCTCAAAAAGGAGATTGGGGAATATATTGAACGAAATATGGGAACAGCCCCCATACATGTTGTATGGGACTCACTGAAGGCATTTATTCGGGGGGTAGTTATAGGAAGGGACGCAAAGGAATCAGCCATTTATAGGGATACAAAGAATCAATTGCAGCAAAACATACAGGTCTTAGTAAATCAAATGTATCACAATCCCTCTCTTAAGATACAAAATCAATTGAATGCCGCAAAACGGGAGTTGAATGCACATTACTACACTAGAAGTGAGGAAATCTTTTGCAGACAAGCTCAAAAAATTTACGAGCATAGTAATTTTACGGCTAAATTCTTGGCATGGCAGGTTAAAGAACGTGCTGCAGCTAATGTGATTCGATCTCTTAAATCTCCAATTAGTGGCGTGGATACCTCAGATCAGGGAGAGATTGGAACAATTATGCTGTCCCATTATGAGAACATCTATACCTCATATCACACTACGGATCAGGGGAGATTAAACGATTTTTTAGATAAATATGGTCTTCCTACTCTTTCTCAACTGGACCAAGAAGTAATGGCGTCATCATTTTCATCTGATGACTTAGAGTCTGTTGTTAAAAGCCTTCCTTATGGTAAGGCCTGTGGTCCAGATGGACTTCCCGCGGAATTTTTTGTTACGTTCTTTAGTTCCTTTTCTGCACTTCTTCTTTCACTAGTCAATTCTATGCTGGAAGGTGGTCCAATCCCCGCGTCCTTTTACGATGGAACGGTGGTCAGTTTCTTGAAAAAAGGGAAACAAGCCCTAGATCCCAACTCTTACCGGCCTATAACATTACTGAACTCAGATTACAAAATTATTACCAAATTACTTTCTATTCGTTTTAACCACGTTTCTTCGCAATTGATTCAAGCAGACCAGAATGGCTTTATTGCTGGCCGTCAATTAATTACTAACACACATTATCTGATTGAGGCATTAGATTATTTTGAAACACGTAGAGTTCCGGCCTTAGTTCTCCTTTTAGATGCAGAAAAGGCTTTTGATTTGGTGGTTTGGGATACACTTTTTTTTATATTACAGCACTTTGGTATTCCTTCTCAAATCATTACCCTAATTAGGAATTTATATCAGGGGGCAAAAGCTCATATCCTTGTTAATTCAGAAACGCACAGTTAATGCTAACGTACATACTGATTGCACTGTGCACACACCAACACCGTGCATGTGCACATTTTGAAAAGACACATCAGTCTGCTTCTTTTCGCAGAAATATAGCACAATAAACTGCACAGTAAAACACAAATACCACAACACACTGCCACCGCCATGAGGATAATGTAGCAGGGCTCCATGACCTCTGAGAGGGAACTCAGAGTACCCGCGATGGTGGGTGCAACCTCAGTCTGCACCCAACACTTTAGAAGCCTTCTGCTTCACACTGCATATGGACGGGATCCAGCGACTCTTGAGGTTCTCAGAGCATCACCAGGACACTCCAAACCTCATCTGAAACCCACTTGAGGAAGGGCCTCACTGACATGGATCAAATTTACTAGTAAGTTGTTTACTTCAGTGCATACTTCTGTAATGGAAGTAGAGGCATGAGAAAATGGATTTACATTATTTTCACAGGGTACACCCAATGAGGATGTACTGCTTACCTATACTCAATCTTCATTATTCTTAGTTGTTATTGTCCTTGTCATAGTCATTACTTATGAGGTGTTACCGTCCTCCAGACCAGAGTATGCTGCTAGCTGACTTATGCTGTTAGGTGACTTCACCCATCTGGGCTCTATACAAGTCTTGCTCACCCTCAATGCTTCTCGACATTTACAAGCCTAATTAAAGAACAGCAAATGAGGGTGGGTGTGCAGGCATAGGGACTGTGACGGTAACACTAAAGGCAATGGATAATGAGGATTATGGTAAGTATTTAGGACATTTGATCATTCATCCATCGTTCTCATCCCGGTCATTCCTTATGAAGAATACCAGGGCTATCTTGCCCTTGATAAAGTCAAAGTAAAGAAAATATCACCTAGACTTCCTAATTTTCAAAGATAACATAATTAATAGAGGTCTAATAAGTTTCACACAATGAAAAATAATGAATAATGAGATAAATTGAGCAAATATCAGAAAAGATAAAACTCAACACTGCCCTTGCAAAAGAGCAACTTTCTAATACAAAATGACGGGATCCTCCAGAATCATGAGAAAAGGAAGGCTACACAAGTGAGCTCCTCAAATTCCCCTATTCAATGAGCAGAACTTATAGCCACAGCAAACACCGTCTTCAAGTTTAAAAGCTTAAAATCTGCAGAATCAAGAGTTTCAAAGAGGAATTCTTGGACAGTCTTCAAAACTCTAGGTAAGCCCCAAGGAGGATGAAATGGACATAACAAAGGTCTAGATATAGAAAACCCCCTTAAAAAGCCAAAGCCTAGTGATAAGAATTATATTTGTACAAAACCTCCACAAGATTCACAACAAGCTCTAGTCACTGCCCACTAAGCTTTTATTGATGACACTGCTAAATTCCTCTAAAATCTTTCTTATAGAAATTGAAGAACAGAGGAGAAATTGCATGTACAAGAGTAGACCACAGAATTGCCTCACTTTGCATGCACTCCATATGACTATGTTGAGGACCGTGTCAACGCTTTAACTTTTCTTCATCCTCGAGAAGAACACACTATTAATGGCACCAGGTTTTTAGAAAAGACGTGATAACAACATCAGGCAAAAAACACTTCCACCCCAGGTAATAAAATTGCTATTAGTTGCATGTGTAATACAACTACCATCCTATCCTTTATAATATTTGTATGTTGCATGCCCAAACCATTCTGTGCCCAGCACAGAAGGATGACTGGTGAGAGGTAGGGGACCCAAGACAAACAGGGATCCCACCCCTCCAGGGCTTTGTCTCAGTTAGAGGTGGGAAAAACAGAAAGAATACTGGGTAAGATAGACATTTATAGTGGTCATGTGGGTAAGTGGTACTAGCTAACAGCACACCTCCTGGTTTTTAGGTCTCGCTGAGCCAAAGGCTCGAAGAGACATATTGTATGTGGGATTTTCAAAGTGCTACCCACAGTCTTTTGGCTGGCCTAAACCTTGAGTGCACGATCACATGCACGTGCACAGCTGCTCCCACTGCCTCCTCCCTTCTCTATAGCTTTCTTTCACTTTAGCCGCTTTGACCCTTGCATTCCCCCCTCCCTTCTCACCCAGTCCTTTGATGCTCTGCTCAATTACTTTTACTTTCGCCGCTTTGATGTTTGATTTTTATTGCCTTTGTTTATGTGACGGAGATCCATTGCATTTGGCAGAACATTTCTGGGGCCGTATTGCATGAAATACACCAGGTGGCGCTAACGTGTTTTACAGAGCACCATACAGCATTTTGTTCTGCGTTAAAAAAAAGACGCTTTAGGAGCAGAAAGGAGCTATCCCTTTTACTTGTATTAAAATTTATTTTTAAAGGTGTCTCAAAGGATCCTGAACATAGTTTATACTAGCATGCTCCAATACTGTCCGTATTTCACTCCTGATTGCACTGGCCTTCCAGGTCCTAAGACTCAGACTCATGATTTTACTGTTATTTCAAAACCAATCTAACATTTGTTTTGTTTTAGGTATTACCTTAGTAAAGCATACCTATGTGATCTTACTCTCCTTGGTCAGTGTTTTATTATGGATGACAAGATGTTTTCTCATTAGGACTCGCACCATAAGCCTCTTTCATTCCAAATATCTGGAAACGCATTAGTCTCTGTAACTATATAGTAATGGCTTTCAGTTACAGCTGGCGGAAATTATGCTACACACCTATTTATTGCCTTCACCAAACGATTCTGCTTTCACTGGTGTGACCATAACTTGCCAAAATATTTTACTGATGCTTTCGGCAGTGTCTCCACCTCTGTCTGATCACTCCTCAAATGACACCTTCCTTAATCCCACCCACAAGCAAGGTAAGCCACTCAATTTTATGCTAATTTCAAACACTTTATCCAAATCCAAACCCATCATCGCTCCATCTGACATCACACATTTCACATGCAAATCAGTTCGCCTCCTTGTAGATCGCTCTCTCATGTACCCATCTGCTGTAGAAAACAGGACCCCACTGCTCTCACTGCTTTCCACGTGATCTTCATAAAGACCTCACTTCAGTCTTGCACTACAGCTCATACAACTGCTTCGTTATCCACCTTGTACCAAAGATAGGCCTCAGCCATGAAATACACTTGAAATAAGAGTGCATAACAGTAAATGAGGGCAGCAGTACATAAATGGCGAAAGCACATATTCACTGCTAACTTCTTGGTTAATAAGCAAGCCCTTCATACACTGCATAATGATCTAGGAGGTGTCAAATCTATCTATTTCCAGGACCTCATTACCTCACCATCCACAAGCGCTCTGTGCAAACCTTCAGCTCTTTACTCTCTCCATCATCTTCAATTATCAGTATTCTATTGTTCATCCTTACCTGCTCATGACTTCACCCTGCTACATCTGCTCCAAGATTAACACTATAATTAGTCCACAGTGCTCAAGTCCTCACTCGCCTCAACCCTGCGCAGTCACATTATTACGATTTAACACAACATCCTCCTAACAAACGTTTCCTCTTATGAAAGTAGCTAATCCACCCTGTGCCCACCCCTGTAACCATTTCGTCCTCCCTTCATCAAATCTGTGCCTCTTTCATCCAACAGTTTCCCCTGCGTTTCCCTTCGCACTGACTGCCTGTCCTGTAACAGACTACTCAACCCTCTCCTGTGTTCGGGACCCTTCATTCCACTATCCTATCCTCTCCTCTGTTCTTGTCTATGCTCATACTCTTAGATCGTTCTGCCTCTCCTTTGATATTGCTGGTCACCCCACACTTTTCTCAATGAGCGCACGGGTCATTAGCTGGGTACCAGCCCTTATGCTCCTCAATAAGCAGCAGCAATCGTTGCAGTTTCACCAAGGTGAGTTTAGTAAAAGTTTATTTTACTACTTTCGATAACTGGTGCCTTTCACAAACAGAAAAGGTAATGACAATGTATGGCACATTACAAGATGGCATGTTTTAATACTAGGGCTTCTGATTATATGCATAACGTTTGATCTGGCAGACATGATTGAACATATGGTGAGACCCTTCAATGAAGGCTTAGGGCTCAAATCACAAAGGGACTAATATGCAATAAAGTTGCGTGTCTCTTCACTCATGGCAGTATCTCCGCACTGCACTCACTGCAGTGCACTGGACAGAGAGGCTGCCCAGAGTGCAGAGACTCCACATTTGTACCTTTACTACACATAAGTCCCTTTGCAAATCAGACCCTTAACCTCTACTTCTTTGTGATTTTTAAAATAAAGAGAGGGAAGCATTTATAGTAAAAATGGAAAACTCGTGTCTCTATTTACAATGCAGTTATTGGTTGTTTTTAACTTTCAAGAAAATAACACATTTGTTCTTAAACGACATCCATATCTTAAATCACACATTTTATGATTTTGACATTTGGAATTTCATGTCATACCCTTCACTTGTGCCCATTCCCGACTTCTTATACCCTTGTTATCTAGCAGTGCTTTCAACACCACAGGCCATCAAATTCTGGACGGAACGGCCCTAAACGGTTTCGCCCATACCTCTATAATCACACTCAAGTGCTAACAAGCATTGGCATAGCCAATAGGTCTCGCCTTTGGGACCGTTTAAGTGTTTAGTTATCCAGCACAATATCCTTGGTGCAGTAACATTAACTATTGCATGGCTAAACACTTATAAGGTCCCAAAGGCGAGACCTATTGGCTATGCCAATGCTTGTTTGTCCTGTCTGGAGTTAGGGAACGTAACACCTCTTAAGTAATGACTGGAATGAGGATGGTGGATGTAGGGCTAATTACAAACTGGGTAAGCGAGGTCACTGAAGCACTGTGAATGATGTGAAATGCCGAAGGGCTGCTACCAAAGAACCATTGACCTTCAACTGTCTTGTGCTCCATGATCTCCACTTCCCATGCAACCTCCCGTCCCCCCAAGCCAACGCTATTTCTGTCCCCATGCACCACCTGTCGAAAATAAACTTGGGTTCTGCTAATACCTGGAAACCTGCCCGCCAGTGCTGGGCTAAATCAGTGGACACGTTACAGACGAAAAACATGTGGAAGGCAAGGCTGTCCTCAGTTTCATTTTCTGGCCAGAGGAGCTGTCGCTGGACTCAAGATAGCAGGTCTGAGAAAGGCAGGTGTGCCAGTGACCGATCCAAAAAATGTGCCTACCACCGAGGGCGTTCAAAGTGTGACTACAGAATGCAGCGTGTCAGTCCTGTAAAGATGCCAAGTCAGATGTCTGGGGTTATTTTATTATCATGTTTATGTGCAACTTGGAAACTCCGCCAAGATGTCACTTGGTCAAAGATTGGAGTTCGCTTTTTAAGATATACATACAGCTTTGATGTGTGGACTGTCTGGCTACAGTGGAACTCTATGGTTCCTCAGCCATGATGGACTGATGGACTGAGTGATTGACATAGACAGCTACTTGCCTGTAGGATGCAATAATGTCTGTGAGTGTTCTAGATGAGAGGGTCACCGAGCACTCCTCAACCTCAGCGTCACCATCAATTATTCCTAGAGTAGAAATAAGACCTATTTTAAATAAGCATTAGACAGTTTACAGCAGGAATATACCTTTTTAGGCATAGTCGAGCTGAATCTATGGCATATTATCTGTATAATCATTGACTGTGTAAATAAATAATAGCTAGTTATTTATTCTATGGAAAACTATTTTATATTGATATCCAAAAATCTATCAAGCATTACGGCCTCATGTCACTATGTTGGACACTCTTGCTTTTACAGCAATAACTTTAGCACTAAATAAAGAATTCGGGGGTAAACCTATCAAAAAGAAAAATTAGTATCCGCACTTTGGCCGGAATTCTGCTATTGGATGTGCAGATCTCGAAGAAGTGCGTTTCGAAGCTCTTAATGGTGGATTTGAGAATAGGGTCTTTCCGGTTTTTGGGATAGTGAGTTTAGTCACCGACTTCTGAGCGTCCGCAGCTGTGCCATGCTGTCTCGTCTGGAAAGCCTGGCAAAACTGCAGGTGTTGCACACCACTGAGTTTTGCAGCCCAGGATGGTGGACTAGAAGCCTGTGCTGAAGGTCACAGCTAATTAGCGCAGATCACATCAGATGAGGGTGTGTTCTTGAAGGTGAGATTTAGTTTAGGATCTGCACAGCAGCATTCTACACTAATTAGGACTGTACCCTTCAAAACAGGGGGCACGTGTTTACACTACAGGCTTGTTGTGTAGTACAGGTGTGTATACTCAAAACAGTGTACAACTTTTGACCTGCATGTGTTTGAAGGTTATTTAGAGGACCGAGAGAAAGAGTAAACCCAAAGAGCCCAATTCTCAAAGGGCATTGTGGTCCAAACCATATGTTGTGGATGAAAATGGCTTAATTTACTCCAGTTAGGTATTCCCAAAAATATCCCAAGCAGACATAAATCCATTTACTCGTACAAACTGTATACACATTTTTGGGAGTAACCCCCATTTAAAGGGTAGTAAATGGTCGTTATAAGGCGTATCTATAGTTGTACCTTAGGGAAAAACCACAAACACAGCTGTTTGTGAGAAAGCATAAACTCCTCTCTGACCCTTTCCACACTTCAAAAGGCTGGAATAAATCTATTTGCAAAGCGTGGAAAGGGACTGGACCAACCCAACCTTTGAACTTTTCAATGGCACAAATATTTTTTCACTTTTGGAGAAAAAAAATGCAATATGGCATTGTCTCTGTCTGCCCCAATGTCTAATTGTGCCGTGCATACAATTATGCACTTTTGACAAAAACTACGTATAAATAAAAAAACACACGACTTCCTGGGATTATTTCGACAAATCTTTGACTAGTGGCGATTTTCATGCCTGTGCCTTGGGAACATTACACCACTAAACTGATTTTCAGAATGCGCTAGAATGCCACTGCTGGCACAACCAAAAAGCTCTCACAAAGCACCCCTGTTCTGACTTGTTGTGTATTCTGCAATCTCAATACCGAGACACTTGTATCTCTTTGAATAATTCATTTGCCTGATCTCCATGTGGTCGTGAGCTGAAGCTTGTCCCTCTTTCTTGTAAATTACCATGGCTGCAGGCTGTCATTGTGAAAACCCTACGAGGGCAAATTTGGCTTCTATTCTTTCCATGTTAATAAAATGAGCGCTAGTATAAATTGTGTGCGAGGGCAGTCGGGTTCATCACTGTACCTCCAAAAAATTATATTGATAAAACACTGTGCAGAATGCCATAAAAAAATTAAAAGCAGGTATAACCTACCCAATTTTTAAGTTCTCTGTGTGTTGCTGAAATAAGCTGGGAATAGTTAGGCAAAGTTACATATATTCAATACAAATAAGGGAGAAGGGGCGCATATAGGTCCAGCATACAGGCCCCAATAAATACAATGTAGCACCGAAGGAGTATGCAGTTCCTGTAGGGTGGGGAAAGAAGAAGGAGGCTAGGTTGGTCAACCCCCTTACTCAGCAGTTGAGTGTGGGTGTCTCTCACACCCATTTGGGTGTCATACTTTATCAGAGGGCTTGCTCCTCGTCAGGCCGGTGCTGCAGTGCCTGCCGGGCACCCTATGAGGGATACTTTGTTGGAGATCTTTTTCCCAAGCCACATAGGTGAGGTGTGTGTGAGGGGACTCGTGGTGTAGATGTGAGTTGATGTGAGGAGAAATAAAATGAGGCGAGCTGGTGCTCCAAAATGAATTTTAATCTGCGAGCCCACTCATCTCAATTAAAGCCAGAATAGGGATAACGCAGATTATAATGGTCAGAGGTGTCTATATGTGTATAGTCATGGTCTACAAAAAGATCTCAGACAAAGAGCCCCTCATAGGGTGCCCGTCAGGCATTTACTAATGATATTGGTTGTTATTGATTTTCCAAGCGTAAACACGCGCTCTTAAGGTGATATTTTAAATACTTTTCAAGTTCTTTGATTCTTCCACTTGCCATACAGTTTTATTTGTATATATATATTTGTTAGAAGTCAATACAAATTGTTTTTAAAAAATGCACCTTACTAATGAGGCAGAACAAGGTTGTAGTAGGTCCGGAAAGGCTTGTCTTCCAGTTCAGAAGTGACATGGCCAAGTAGTTCAGACTGGACTGTTCCTGTTGTGGCGAATATGACTCACTACAATGCGAGTCATTACATTGTGTGCCATTATAACACGGTCGTTACAACGACTTGCAGTAGATGGCGCGCTGACATTAGACATGTATAATTTACTATTTCAACTCCAGCCTACGTAACATTAGGGAAGGTGTTGGAATAGTAAACTATACTATTTCTAATGTTAGCACGCCATCTACTGCAAGTCGATGTAATGACTTGCGTAGTAATGGCATTGCGTGGTAACGCGGTCGTTGTAACAACCACTTTGTAATGGCATAGCGATGTGATGCTGTCATTGTAAAGGTCTTTTCCCATTGTGGCAGGACCAAGGCGGATTCGTGTATGATTTCTCCCTGGTTTGTAGTGCCACAGTGAACAAAAAAAAAACAACAAAAAACAATGGCACGTTGTTAGAAGGTAGTTCTGACACTATGGGCCGCCAAGATTTTTCAATTTTTGAGCACCTTATCGTTGAGCTTTTACTGTGGGGGAGCCTCATAAGTTGGGACTCACCCACAGTGAACTCATAATGAAAGAGGCTGCATGGGGATTTTACTGGTGTCCCCCTGGCTTGACCAGGCAGCTGCGCAGCAGCATGAGTGAGGGTCACCGGGCTAGTTACATGCAGGCACATGTGTACATGCGTGTGCACACATGTGCGGGCTGCGCAGGGGAAATTCCTGGCGTGCGCAGTCCCAGGGAAGATACAAGGTGAATGGTGTGGCAGGACTTAGGCAGAATTGGGTGGTGACATGGAATAGCCTTCATACACTGGGAAGAAACATGCCAGGGAAAGTCAGTGTGTTTTACTGTGTTTTTCACTTCATTATTCCCTTATGGGGATGTGGAGCCCATGGGCTAGATTAACTTTCCTAAGGCCTACAGATTCCAGACACGCACTAAAGTCCACTGTAACAGGTGTGAGAAGAAGTATTCTGCAGAGTCCAAAGTCATATTTGTACTACTTTTGGGTCATCCAGAACTGTCATATTTCTCTGAGTCAGCCATAACCAGGCACTGGCTGGGGACTGACCTCAGTAGCCTGGATTGATGACCTTTCTTCCCAGAGTGAAGACCTCCTCTCCACGAAGAGAAGATGGGTGGGGCTACAGGCTCATCCATCAGCAGCTATCACTGGGTGCCAGGCACCAGGCTGCACCAGGGAGAAGGCAGCCCTGGGGGAAAGGGCTTTTTCAGAGACCATGTGGCAGGAGACCCTGGACGACGCCATCTTGAACCAACCCAGAGGCCTGGGCAGGAAGGAGGGAGCAGGGGCAGAGAAGTGATGTGTCGCTGTGTGATAGGGCAAACATAGACTTCCTGCCAGCCCCCTCCCCAACTTCTTAAAATAACTTGCACAAGAAGAGAAGCTCTCTCTGGGGTGTGGTCTGCAGAAGCAGAAGGTGCTGGAGCCCGGCGCAATGGGCAGTTGGAAGGAGGAAATCCCTGACTGCTCCAGAATCCTGAACAGTGCCCGAAGAGTCCAGGACCAGTGCGCAGGAGCAGGGGCCTCTGCGCAGGGAGAAGAGAGGCCCAGGAGGAGAGCCAGGCGAAAGGCTGGCGCAGAGAGCCAGTGAAAACAGCTCTCTGCTGAAGTTCACCCTCTTGGATGCGAAGAGGGCAGCGGCAAGTGCTCCAGATGGGTAGAGCTGGCCATCCTAAGCAAAAGGAGGCCGTAATGGTGCAAATCGGCAGCATGGGGGCCGAGCTATGCCCCCCAGAAGGTAGGTGACCTTTGACCCCACCTGGGACCATCGACAAAGCGCGTGGGGCTCCGCCGCCAGTCACAATTATGCCCCCGGGGTGGGTCAGGTCCCGGGGCTGCCCCCAGAAGAAGGGAAGCCGGGGAGCGCCGTCACGCTCCCCATGAAGATATATCTCAATCCATTACACACAGGCATTTCAACGAAGTCTAACTGTATTTGATTGAAAGGACCCCCTAATTTCCCAATGTGACTCAAGGCAACCACAGTTTTCTTTCCAGCATTCATGTGTTGGCATGTGACACACCAATGACACACTGCGTCAGCAATCACATGGAATCTCAGGGTGAACCATGTCTGTCTAAACAATCTCACCATTGCATCTCTCCCTATGTGAGCTACTCCATGAATTTGTCTCAACATGGGGTTCAACAAACAATCCGGTAAGACTGCCCTACCATCAGTCAAAACCCAGACATCATTCTATATCTTTTCACAACCTGCTTTGATCCAACTGGCTTGTTCCTGATCTGTCGCTTCTGATTGTAAATGCTTGTGTCCCATGTGTCTGCAATACCTTGCAACATGCTGAGTTCATTCTTCTCTGTGCTCTCGCCAACATATTCCCCATTAAAAATGCATGCATGCGTGGAGCAAAAGCAGGCGAATATGTGCATGTGCCTGTTACCCACTGTGACGAAATCCTCCCCCTCCTCATGGGCGGCACACTTCACAATGGACAGGGGCGTAACACAGGCCCCCGCAGCCCCCACAATGCAGGGGGCCCCCAAGCTCCAGAGGGTCCCCTCAGCACAGTACTCCAGCTGGAGAGCTCCAGATTGAGGTCGGAGGGGACCCCTCCACTTAACATGCTCCCAACAGTTGTCTTACATATTCACCATTTCTTACGGGAGATCTCGATGATGTTAGGAACCCACACTGTGACCATAGCTGTCCAAAGTCATGCTATACGCCGAAACCATCCAGGCTGTCAGTATAGATGGCGACTCGGATTTGCTTGGAGGCATGACATGCACGGGTCAATGCAATAATCTTGTTTACTTATGCGGTATATACGCCCTGTAAACAAGCAGCATCCACAACTCCAGAAATGGTGCATACAGCAAATGCTTATATCAGATAACCTTCATTGTCTCTTAGGCATGAACTATCAACAAAATGGACTTAGTGAGGATCAGACAATGGTTCATCGACAATGTTGGGTCTTGGTTTGGTACAAAGTTCAGTGACATCCAGATAGTAATTGTCCTCACAATCTTCCCCATCAGCATTTGGAACAGGTAACAAGGTAGCAGAATTTAACACAGAACATCGCTTCAAGGTAAAATTCTCAGCCGCTAACAAGATTTGTTTGTACCTTATCAACCTGTTATTACTCGAATGCTGTCTTGGTTCTTGTCATCAGTAGCTCAACTGAGTGCGGGACAAATACAGTAAGAGGATGGGCCAACACAATGCTCTCCCACCTTTCAATGCTGACACCTGTTGCAGCAACGGATTTGGGACATCCGGGCAACGCAGAAGCTATGAGATCTAATGTAGCTGAAAAGTCGGCCACTGGTATACGGACACCCCAATGTGTCTGGGTGAGTGCAGAAAGACCACAACCCTCCCGCTTGCAACAGAACAGCGAAAACACTATGTTGTAATCAGGCATTCCTAAGTCTGGTGCACGGCACAGGCACTCTCTCAACTTTAGGAAGGCAATCAAGCAATCGTCATCCCATGGTACTGGATCACTCACAACAAAACACAAGGAGATGATGGACGGAGTTCTGAACATTGCAAACACTCACCCTCAGTCACAGATCTAGGTTGAATCCATCATCGTTCTTTAGCTCACTTTGCCACCCCAGTTCAGACACAGCTATATGCAAATTAGTCTTGACCCTGTGCCTCATGGGAACAGTCCAGACCGAACTGCCAAACCATGTCTTCCCTGGACCGGAAACAAGCATCCTGGGACCGGTTTTGGGCTAACAGCCCTCATCAGCCAGGCTAGCTTGAATCCAGTGGCAAAGTGAGCAAGGGACCCACGTCTGGGCATACCCTGCCAACTTAGGGCAAACAAAGCAAATACAAGGAGATGATGGACGTAGTGCTGAACATTGCAAACACTCACCCCCAGTCACAGATCTGGGTTGAATCCATCATCATTCTTTAGCTCACATTGCCACCCCAGTTCAGACACAGCTATATGCAAATCAGTCTTGACCCTGTGCCTCATGGGAACAGTCCAGACCGAACTGCCAAGTCATGTCTTCCCTGGGCCAGAAACAAGCATCCTGGGACCAGTTTCGGGCTAACAGCCCTCATCAGCCAGGCTAGCTTGAATCCATTGTCAAAGTGAGCAAGGGAACCACGTCTGGGCATACCCTGCCAACTTAGGTGCGAACAAAGCAAACACAAGGAGATGATGGACCGAGTGCTGAACATTGCAAACACTCACCCCCAGTCACAGATCTGGGTTGAATCCATCATTGTTCTTTAGCTCACTTTGCCACCCCAGTTCAGACACAGGTGTATGCAAATCAGTCTTGACCCTGTGCCTCATGGGAACAGTCCAGACCGAACTGGATCACTCACATCCTTGTGGGTCAGCATCTGTAAATGCTTCGCCTTCAATGAGAAATTTGGGACCCATTGTCAGCAGTAACAAACCATACCCAGAAACATCCCAACTTCCTTTTATGTCGTAGGTGGACTCATTTTCATGATTGCCTCTATTTGCTCTGGTGACACCTTCCTCTTGCCTTTTTCAATACGATGACCCAAGTACTGTACTTCAGTTAGGCAGTACTGAAGCTTATTTGGTGACACCTTATGTTCATTTTCAGCTAAGTGGTTCAGTAAGGTAATGGTATCATCCCTGCAAGCCTCTCGGGTCTCCGACACAATTAGGAGATCATCGATGTACTGAACCAGCACCGAATTCTGGGGCAAAATCAAGATCTCAAGGTTCTTTTTCACTACTTGATTAAAGATAGATGGACTTTCAGTATACCCTTGAGGGATACAACACCACGTTAAGATACGATTGTCCAGACAAAAAAGCGAATACAAATTGGATTTCCTCATGCAATAGAATGGGGAAAAATGATTGGTACAAATCAGTCACAGTACACCAGACAGCTTCAAATGGGATCTGAACTAGGATCACAGATGGATTTGGTACCACGGGACAACATAGAATCACAATGGCATTGATTTTCCTCAAATCTTGAACTATGCATTATTTTCCACATGACTTCTGCAACCCACCCCATGATAGGAGAATTGCATGGGCTTTCTATGACCTCCTTCAAAGTGCCCTGTGCAATCATGGAATCAATCACTGGGGTAATGCAGACTGGCTCAACTCCTCGAATCAGCCCTATCTCTTCCCCTGTGAAGTCCCACACCACTGGAGAGATGTATCCCTCAGATCCAGCAGTGTGTCTTCCACTGTTAGTAGTGGGAACATGTCTATGTAGTAATTGTGATTAGCAAGTTTGAAAGCGATATCATCATCATTGGTCTGCAGCTCAATTCCCTTTGGCGTCAACTTACACAAGAGGTCCCCCCCTAGCAAGCAGACTGGACTCGTATCCCACACTACAAACTGGTGTCAATCCCGAAAGGTTCCTATTTTCACTGGCACCTCTTCTGTCAAAGGGTTTGTCATTCTCTTGTTGTCAACTCCTAAAACTCGGATCAATTTTCCCAAGAGGGGTAGGTTTGGGACTACTGCAGACCTCACCATAGAATGGGTAGAACCAGTATCAATCAGGAATGTAATGAGGTGACCGCCTGCATCGGCCTCCACATGCGGTCCACTCTGGTATACCTCTAAGACTGCTCCAAAAGTACAATCTTCCTCCCCCCTCAGGCACTTTCATTGAGTCGGGTCCTGGTCAAACCCATCTAATGCGTCCATAAAGGTCATCCGATGGCATGCTTGATTATTCTGTGGAATTCTTGCACTTGCACTAATTGGTTTTGACTCCCCCGGTTATAAATCTCCATCTGGCATCTGATTCGTCAGATTCAACCAACTCTCATGCTTCCAATAACCGATTTTGTGGCAAAAATGGCAAGTGGTTGTTTTTTTCAGCGTGGCAATGTCGATTCCTGTTTTGGGATCTATAGGGACACCTCACCCTCTTCCCTGTCCAGCTATATTTGGAGAGTTCTAAGCCACTCCTTGGGCATTCCACTGATTCCGACCCATCATTCCTCCATTTGTCTGCACCTTATCTACTCTTTGTGCATTCCGCATCTGGACCAGCATTAACTTGTCTTTCATCCGCCTATGCTTTGAATCCAACTCATCACTGCAGTACCTGGCATACCGCAGAATTTCATCCACTGACTTATTTTGCCAGCAGATCAAATGCTGCTGACTCATAACGCTAATCTCACGGCTCAGTCCGATCACAAATTTAGAAATGAATTGTCCCAAGTCTTTGAGGTCGAGCATATCTAACCCACTGTTCTACTTCAAGGCCGTGAAAAGCCTCTCATAGTAGGCATGCACCGACTCTTTGGGCTACTGGGTTGTTCGATCCATTCTAACCCAGTCAATGTCTTGCGGGCTATTTTGGACTGCAACCATGTGATCATCTGCTCTTACTTTTTCATGACCAAGGGCGAAGGACCATGTGTTACGGGATCCCTCTCTAGCTCAGCATCAGGCCAATCAATGATGACCTTACAAGCAGACCATACTTTCAAACAATGTATTCAGGTCAATCCATAACACTTTCGAAATCTTAACAAATCGATCGACGTGCTTGTACCATTCAGCAGGCTTCTCCCTCAATCTAGGAACTCCCCTACTCCAAGGAACATGCACATACCCCCCACTAAGCACTTCTCACAACAGGTAAGCCTCAACTCCTGAAGTTCCCCCTCCAGGAGGTGGTGTTTCCCCCATTACTTTCCTACCACTCTTCTTCTTTGACCACCTTTCTTCCTATTTCTCAAGTATGCCCCCTACAATCAATTCTCAAATGTGGATTTTCAATTCTGTTACACTTTTCTTTTTCAGCTCCTGATCACTGTAATTCAGCCTATGGTTTTCCTGCAACATTTTTGTTCCAGACAGCTCAACAGCATATCTCTGAACCAATCCTGACAACTTCTCATGTGCTTGCCTCGCTTTTTGAGTGATGTCCTTTGCTACAAATAACAGTTCATCTGGTTCATAGGCATCTTTTCTTCCCAAAGGCAAGTTCCCACTAATTACCGTGTCCACCTCGGCCTTCAACCTCACCACATCCAACAACTTTGCCTTTACTGCAGCCTTGATCGTGCCCTGACTCGATGTTCTGTTCTGTCCTTTCTTAGGGTTACTGTGATCTCTCAGCCAGTTTTCCACATCAGTGGTGCTTAAGACATGTTAGTTTCCTGTGACCCCCTGACTCGTGCGTGCTTCTGGTGTGACGCCTACTGGTCCCCTCACTGGAGCTTCCCACATCCTCAAATTTGAATTTGAGCTTGCTAAGGGCACAGATAGTATAGTACTAGAACTAATGCGTATCCCTAAGGGATCCACAGTCGCTGGCAAAGGGGTACAGGCTTTCACTTATGGTCATGCTCCCTCCTAAATCAGTTCTCTCTGCCAACCCTAACTGTCGCTGACTAGGGCTTCCCAATGAGCTCCGGTCATACACAGAGACTACAGGTCCAATGGGGACCGGTACCGTAAGAGCTTCCGGTAACCATGAAGCGGTATTGATTCTGCTTACTTCTGCACATCCCAAGACGGCTATTTCTGTTCCTCCCCCACCTGTTGAGATCCTTTCCACTATTCCTGCACTAGGACCAGCTTGAGGTTTTGGAGCTCCCTCCTTATTCTCTGTATTTGCCTACTAGTTTCTTCCCTTGTCCGAGTGCAGGTTGTAAGGTGCAGGTCGTTCTGACAACAACCTATCCAACAAGCTGTTGTCTGTATCACTCCCATCATTTACAGTTTCCCCTCCATTCCTATTCTGAGAATTTTCCTCACCCACCAGCATTGGATACAACCTCTCTCCCTCAATGGTGTCTACCCTCCATCTCTGAAGTTATGCATCCCATCTTGCTTTCTGATATGCCCCCTTTGCTTTCTTCATCATCCCATGGAATCTCTCCCTATTCTTTGCGTGTGCAGCTCTTATCCATGCATCTAATGCCTCAAACTGTGTTGGTCTATGCAAAGGCTGCAGAGCAAACATCACGCCCCTCAACTGGTGCGACACCTCCTACCGGAGCCATAGCGTGGAAATACCAAATCCCCTTCTTTTTCGGTAATCTTATGTCAATTTTGAAGCCAAATTATGGTATGAAGTCCTACATTGGTCGCCATATAATGAGTTGGAGTATCCTCAGTGGTGCATCTTCACCCACTCCAGTGACTACTCCCAGGTCTCCAATGAACAAATCCTGCAATACCCTAAAAGATCGCATGATAAGATCAAAAGTTTCCTTTCAACTGACAGGATTTCCTTAACCACAATTTCCTGATGACTACTGACCAATACCAACACGGTGCTACTCCAACCAGCCTATTGCAATGTGGCACACTCTGATGTCATTTTCACCCTCCACAGCGGTTCACCCTCTTACTTAATTTCTTCATCCACTTTCACTCACACAATCAACTTAAACTCCGTAATTGTCTGCCATCTACAAGATCGAAAGGATTCAATCACTCAAGAACATGACGTGGTAACCCTCGACCTGCTCTGTTCACCGGAATCAATGTAGTCCACCCTTGTACACAATGTTTACCTCACAATTTCTATACGTCCCATTCATACAAAGTTCTCTGTCTTAGATGGAACTGCCGATGACGTCTCACGACAACTCCTCAAATTCTCTGGTCAGACAATAACATCTCAGTATCTTCAACACCATCTACTAGATACCGGGATCTTAGGCCTCTTCGGGACTTGAAACTCAAATCTCAATCATTGGACAACATCAGGCCTGAAACCACATTCACTTGACTTTCATACAACTCCGTCAGACATCACACAATCACTTCATTCCCACAATCTATCACACAACGCATCCCTATTTATACTCACTCCTCCTTTCACCGCTGTTCTCGCCGTACCATCAAACTCCGTCTGTCTCTGCCAAAGTCCGTCGCTCTCCGTTCTCGATCATTGGGCTCTATGTTGGGGCTCTAGGTTCTAGGTCTCTTTTCTAGATTTTCTGGATTCTCCCTTCCTTCATGTGAGAACCATCCTGCTCTGCTACCAACTGGATCTCACATTCTAGATCTGCTCTAGAACCTCGAGTCTATGGTACTTTTTCTCAGCTTGAGAGCGAAGGGGGGAGAGAAATCATTTAGCATGTCAATCAAATCAATTGCAGTTTGCTAGGATCATTAAAGAATCACAGACAGCTAAATGGAGTTAGTTGATTTATTACAAAGCCAAAAATAACTGAACGTACAGACACCTCATGATGAGGGTGTAGAAATACATTGGGACTGATACAAAGCCAAAACTACGAATGAAATTAAGGCGATGCAACATGCACAAGATGATTATTCCAGGGATCAAGATACAAAAGGGCAGAGCATAGGAGTCCAGGTTTTCCTGCATTGAAGATTTCATAGGAATAAAGCATTAACCTGTCCCTACACTAGCCTAACGTGACATCCCTAACTAAGCAAACCACAGAGCAGGATCGGTTAAGGTGTCAGCAAGTGGAGTCTTCCTTAGAATTCTCTCAACATCAGTTGGGTCATGCAGCATGAAGCTTACAAGACAGAGCTTGTTCTAAGATGCTCTCTCTCCGAAGCCAGAGAAGAAGTGGACACTTTCCCTATGTCAATACTACAGGTGACTTCCTGAGATTCTCTTCGGTGACACGATCCGACCAAGCCACATCCTCATGGGTATTTTTCCACTGGTCAGTGATGCTCCCGAGTGGTGTAAAATGACTGATTCCCAGGCTTTCTCCGGTGAGAATGTACAACAATTCTCCGTATAGGTATCAACGTTCAATGTATCCCCTTCTTTCCTTGCCTAACTCCTAAAACAAAGACATTATTCTACCAACCAAGGATGATTTTTCCACCTGCAACACAAGCATGAGAAAGAGAAAAACCGCACATGAAATTCAATTATTAAATCAAATGCGAGAGCTTCCAGGGAGAAAGATATTTCAGGCCTACAGATTCGGCTGACATAAGAAAGATGCCACATATTTGTTCACCATGGTCTGCCTACCACCTGACCCAAGAGCATCGCACAGCATCACCATCTGATTCTTCCCCTCCCCCTCTACTCATCCCAAACTTGCTCCTGCTGCTATGATCTCTAGATAAACACTTTTATAGACCCTCGTATCCATTCACTATCCTTTTTAATACAAATACAAACTCACATGTTTACTGTTCAAATTAATTTCATATTTCCCTATACTAATTTACCACTAATCCTGTTTGGGTTCCGGAGTGACGTGCTACTCCTCGAAAAGTGCTATGATGCCTCTTCAGGAGTACCAAGTGCTATATAAATTCAAACCCCTCCCTCTTCTATCTCTCCACTATCCTTTTCAACCCAAATAACAGACTCACATGTCCACCGCTCAAATAAATTCATATTTCCCTATTCTAACTCACCACTAATCCTTTTGGGTTCCGGAGTAGCGTGTTACTCATCGAAAAGCGATTCGACGACTTGTCAGTAGTAGTAAGCGCTATATAAATGCAATTACAATCACAATATACTTTATCTGCCTAATCTTTGCTACACTAACCCACAAGTGTCCGATTGCAAGAATTTTACACTGCTGAAGTCTAATTTCACAAAATTTACATCCACCGAAATGGAAAAATAGCATCACTAAGTATCATTTTGCTCCATAATTATCTTTTATTTAAGTGATTTTGAAAGATTAGTGAGGCCATTCCAGATGCCAGAGGGATTATCAACCTGAGTCTGTAAGCGGATACGACAATACAATGCAATGAAAAACTGTATTAAAGAGAGCCAGGGCCAAAGGCCCAGCTGATGCTACTGCAGTCAATACTTTGAAGCACACCCCCTAATGTACCTCGTCCCACAGCCTCGTGTCCTGGACGGAGGTGGAGTAATTATGTTATTTCGATCTGGCATGACAGCTCAGCTGTGTGTACCACCACCTCCTGTTACCAATTCTCTGAAATATACATACAGTGGGCTTCAGCTCCGACCAGGGGGCTATTTCTCTCGCACCTCATGCTATTGGCCGTTTGGGGTATCATACCATATTCTATAGAGACTGAATTTCGGATCCCAAAACATGAAGGACTATTTTACATCTCAGAAGCGCACTCAATCATGGCACATTAAATTCTTTATCTCGTTACTGCATTGTATGCAGAGCGCAGTCGTATTTTATTTATCTCTGAAGAAGGCTTTTTTTCAAATACCTTACATTAGGACATTAGTGTCCTAGTGACATTACTGTCATTAGGACTCAAGACGCAAGCTAGATCGGCTGGCTTTGCCAATGCTTGTACCCTAATGATAGTACGGATGTTTGTGTGTGGCTTTTCTAGAAGAGCTCGGGAGGGTAATGATTTGTCACTGTTTTTCAGCAGTGAAGCTGTGGCAGATGTTACAAGCACTTTCGTAATAGCATCTCCAATTACAGGCCCCGCCGTGAATGGGAAAGCATCAAAAGGCCTACATTTAGACAGGCACAACACGGATCCCCTCGCGCTGAGTGGATTGAAATTGATGCTCGAGTTGCGTACACTCGCTCGCTCTTCTGTGCGCTGCACTTAAATATGATGAAGTATGTTGGACAATCGGCCCTCCCCTCCTCCACTTCTGAACATTTAAAGCATCATTCAAGCCCACCCTCATGCGAGGTGCTCTTATGCGCCTTCAGGCAAGTCTATTGACATTGTGTGCATTGTGAATATACAAGATAACAGTTAATAAAGTAACTTTACAGCGTAAATTTGTTTCACTGGGGACATGAACATGACGTTTTAGCAGCCACAACTCAAGATATATAAATAGTCTGTTAACATTAAGCAAATACCAACAAATCAGCCATCTCTAACACACAAGACAGCATGGCCTTCCAGCTATGGTCATGCCTCTTCAGGGTATTTTGAAGTCAGAATCAGAATTCTCTTTATTCGCTGCAAACAGCCATAAAAGCATGCAGGGTATGTACAAAACAGCAATGAAATACATGCAAATGATTAAAAACACGTAAATAAATGAATACAATCATCAGGTTTGGGAAATTAATGACCAACAATCTAAATAAAACAGTCTGCGGTGAACAAAACCTAAATTTAAACAGAGGTGGGTTCTAATTCGTCACGCTACTAAAATGTATCTACAAGCATCCACCTCCTGGAACGAGCGGCAGCTTTAAGAACCAAAACCACTGGTCCACACGCTCTTAAGAACCAAAACCACAGGTCCACACGCTCTTAAGAACCAAAACCACAGGTCCACACGCTCTTAAGAATCAAAACCACAGGTCCACACGCTCTTAAGAACCAAAACCACAGGTCCACACGCTCTTAAGAACCAAAACCACAGGTCCACACGCTCTTAAGAACCAAAACCACAGGTCCACACGCTCTTAAGAACCAAAACCACAGGTCCACACGCTCTTAAGAACCAAAACCACAGGTCCACACGCTCTTAAGTATCAAAACCACAGGTCCACACGCTCTTAAGAACAAAAACCACAGGTCCACACGCTCTTAAGAATCAAAACCACAGGTCCACACGCTCTTAAGAATCAAAACCACAGGTCCACACGCTCTTAAGAATCAAAACCACAGGTCCACACGTTTAGTTGTCTGATAATGCCCGTAAAAAATGATATGCTTGCATACAAAGCCGTGATTCCTAAGCCTTAAAAATGTTATGAGAAATTGTTTGGTATACATTTTATAATAATCACAAAAAAAGAGAAAATGTACCATAGTCTGTTTGTTACAACAAACAAATGATGGACGGAATGCTGACAATGCAGACATTCTCCCCCAGTCAAGAGATCTGGGTTAAATCCATCGTTCTTTTGCCCACTACGCCACCCCAGTTCAGACATGGCCATATGCAAATCAGTCTTGACCCTGTGCCTCATGGGAACAGTCCAGCCCGAACTGCCAAGCCATGTCTTCCCTGGACTGGAATCAAGCATCCTAGGACCGGTTTCTGGCTATCAGCCGTCATCAGCCAGGATAGCTTGACTCCAGTGGCGTAGTGAGCACGGGACCCACGTCTGGGCATACCCATCCCACTTAGGGCGAAAAGCGTTACAACAAACAAATGATGGACGAAATGCTGACAATGCAGACATTCTCCCCCAGTCAAGAGATCTGGGTTAAATCCATCGTTCTTTTGCCCACTACGCCACCCCAGTTCAGACATGGCCATATGCAAATCAGTCTTGAACCTGTGCCTCATGGGAACAGTCCAGCCCGAACTGCCAAGCCATGTCTTCCCTGGACTGGAATCAAGCATCCTAGGACCGGTATCTGGCTATCAGCCGTCATCAGCCAGGATAGCTTGACTCCAGTGGCGTAGTGAGCACGGGACCCACGTCTGGGCATACCCATCCCACTTAGGGCGAAAAGCGTTACAACAAACAAATGATGGACGGAATGCTGACAATGCAGACATTCTCCCCCAGTCAAGAGATCTGGGTTAAATCCATCGTTCTTTTGCCCACTACGCCACCCCAGTTCAGACATGGCCATATGCAAATCAGTCTTGACCCTGTGCCTCATGGGAACAGTCCAGCCCGAACTGCCAAGCCATGTCTTCCCTGGACTGGAATCAAGCATCCTAGGACCGGTTTCAGGCTATCAGCCGTCATCAGCCAGGATAGCTTGACTCCAGTGGCGTAGTGAGCACGGGACCCACGTCTGGGCATACCCATCCCACTTAGGGCGAAAAGCGTTACAACAAACAAATGATGGACGGAATGCTGACAATGCAGACATTCTCCCCCAGTCAAGAGATCTGGGTTAAATCCATCGTTCTTTTGCCCACTACGGCACCCCAGTTCAGACATGGCCATATGCAAATCAGTCTTGACCCTGTGCCTCATGGGAACAGTCCAGCCCGAACTGCCAAGCCATGTCTTCCCTGGACTGGAATCAAGCATCCTAGGACCGGTTTCTGGCTATCAGCCGTCATCAGCCAGGATAGCTTGACTCCAGTGGCGTAGTGAGCACGGGACCCACGTCTGGGCATACCCATCCCACTTAGGGCGAACTGGGGTGGCAGAGTGGGCTAAAGAACGGTGATGGATCAGGCCCAGATCTGTTGACTGGGTGTGAGTGTTTGATTGGTTCTGATGCTCCGTCCATCACCACCCCCTTTTGTACCGCTTTGTTCGCCATAAGTTGGCAGGGTATGCTCAGACGTGAGTCCCTTGCTCACTTTGCCACTGGATTCAAGCAAGCCTGGCTGAAGATGGCTGAAATGCCAGAAACTGGTCCTAGGAAGCTTGTTTCCTGTCCAGGGAAGGCATGGCTTGGCAGTTCGGTCTGGACTGTTCCCATGAGGCACAGGGTCAGACTGATTTGCATGTGGCCATGTCTGAGCTGGGGTGGCAGAGTGGGCTAAAGAACGGTGATGGATCAGGCCCAGATCTGTTGACTGGGTGTGAGTGTTTGATTGGTTCTGATGCTCCGTCCATCACCACCCCCTTTTGTACCTCTTTGTTCGCCATAAGTTGGCAGGGTATGCTCAGACGTGAGTCCCTTGCTCACTTTGCCACTGGATTCAAGCAAGCCTGGCTGAAGATGGCTGAAATGCCAGAAACCGGTCCTAGGAAGCTTGTTTCCGGTCCAGGGAAGGCATGGCTTGGCAGTTCGGTCTGGACTGTTCCCATGAGGCACAGGGTCAGACTGATTTGCATGTGGCCATGTCTGAACTGGGGTGGCAGAGTGGGCTAAAGAACGGTGATGGATCAGGCCCAGATCTGTTGACTGGGTGTGAGTGTTTGATTGGTTCTGATGCTCCGTCCATCACCACCCCCTTTTGCACCGCTTTGTTCGCCATAAGTTGGCAGGGTATGCTCAGACGTGAGTCCCTTGCTCACTTTGCCACTGGATTCAAGCAAGCCTGGCTGAAGATGGCTGAAATGCCAGAAACCGGTCCTAGGAAGCTTGTTTCCGGTCCAGGGAAGGCATGGCTTGGCAGTTCGGTCTGGACTGTTCCCATGAGGCACAGGGTCAGACTGATTTGCATGTGGCCATGTCTGAACTGGGGTGGCAGAGTGGGCTAAAGAATGGTGATGGATCAGGCCCAGATCTGTTGACTGGGTGTGAGTGTTTGATTGGTTCTGATGCTCCGTCCATCACCACCCCCTTTTGTACCGCTTTGTTCGCCATAAGTTGGCAGGGTATGCTCAGACGTGAGTCCCTTGCTCACTTTGCCACTGGATTCAAGCAAGCCTGGCTGAAGATGGCTGAAATGCCAGAAACCGGTCCTAGGAAGCTGGTTTCCGGTCCAGGGAAGGCATGGCAGTTCGGTCTGGACTGTTCCCATGAGGCACAGGGTCAGACTGATTTGCATGTGGCCATGTCTGAACTGGGGTGGCAGAGTGGGCTAAACAACGGTGATGGATCAGGCCCAGATCTGTTGCCTGGGTGTGAGTGTTTGATTGGTTCTGATGCTCCGTCCATCACCACCCCCTTTTGCACCGCTTTGTTCGCCATAAGTTGGCAGGGTATGCTCAGACGTGAGTCCCTTGCTCACTTTGCCACTGGATTCAAGCAAGCCTGGCTGAAGATGGCTGAAATGCCAGAAACCGGTCCTAGGAAGCTTGTTTCCGGTCCAGGGAAGGCATGGCTTGGCAGTTCGGTCTGGACTGTTCCCATGAGGCACAGGGTCAGACTGATTTGCATGTGGCCATGTCTGAACTGGGGTGGCAGAGTGGGCTAAAGAACGGTGATGGATCAGGCCCAGATCTGTTGACTGGGTGTGAGTGTTTGATTGGTTCTGATGCTCCGTCCATCACCACCCCCTTTTGTACCGCTTTGTTCGCCATAAGTTGGCAGGGTATGCTCAGACGTGAGTCCCTTGCTCACTTTGCCACTGGATTCAAGCAAGCCTGGCAGAAGATGGCTGAAATGCCAGAAACTGGTCCTAGGAAGCTTGTTTCCGGTCCAGGGAAGGCATGGCTTAGCAGTTCGGTCTGGACTGTTCCCATGAGGCACAGGGTCAGACTGATTTGCATGTGGCCATGTCTGAACTGGGGTGGCAGAGTGGGCTAAAGAACGGTGATGGATCAGGCCCAGATCTGTTGACTGGGTGTGAGTGTTTGATTGGTTCTGATGCTCCGTCCATCACCACCCCCTTTTGTACCGCTTTGTTCGCCATAAGTTGGCAGGGTATGCTCAGACGTGAGTCTCTTGCTCACTTTGCCACTGGATTCAAGCAAGCCTGGCTGAAGATGGCTGAAATGCCAGAAACCGGTCCTAGGAAGCTTGTTTCCAGTCCAGGGAAGGCATGGCTTGGCAGTTCGGTCTGGACTGTTCCCATGAGGCACAGGGTCAGACTGATTTGCATGTGGCCATGTCTGAACTGGGGTGGCAGAGTGGGCTAAATAACGGTGATGGATCAGGCCCAGATCTGTTGACTGGGTGTGAGTGTTTGATTGGTTCTGATGCTCCGTCCATCACCACCCCCTTTTGTACCGCTTTGTTCGCCATAAGTTGGCAGGGTATGCTCAGACGTGAGTCCCTTGCTCACTTTGCCACTGGATTCAAGCAAGCCTGGCTGAAGATGGCTGAAATGCCAGAAACCGGTCCTAGGAAGCTTGTTTCCGGTCCAGGGAAGGCATGGCTTGGCAATTCGGTCTGGACTGTTCCCATGAGGCACAGGGTCAGACTGATTTGCATGTGGCCATGTCTGAACTGGGGTGGCAGAGTGGGCTAAAGAACGGTGATGGATCAGGCCCAGATCTGTTGACTGGGTGTGAGTGTTTGATTGGTTCTGATGCTCCGTCCATCACCACCCCCTTTTGTACCGCTTTGTTCGCCATAAGTTGGCAGGGTATGCTCAGACCTGAGTCCCTTGCTCACTTTGCCACTGGATTCAAGCAAGCCTGGCTGAAGATGGCTGAAATGCCAGAAACCGGTCCTAGGAAGCTTGTTTCCAGTCCAGGGAAGGCATGGCTTGGCAGTTCGGTCTGGACTGTTCCCATGAGGCACAGGGTCAGACTGATTTGCATGTGGCCATGTCTGAACTGGGGTGGCAGAGTGGGCTAAAGAACGGTGATGGATCAGGCCCAGATCTGTTGACTGGGTGTGAGTGTTTGATTGGTTCTGATGCTCCGTCCATCACCACCCCCTTTTGTACCGCTTTGTTCGCCATAAGTTGGCAGGGTATGCTCAGACGTGAGTACCTTGCTCACTTTGCCACTGGATTCAAGCAAGCCTGGCTGAAGATGGCTGAAATGCCAGAAACCGGTCCTAGGAAGCTTGTTTCCGGTCCAGGGAAGGCATGGCTTGGCAGTTCGGTCTGGACTGTTCTCATGAGGCACAGGGTCAGACTGATTTGCATGTGGCCATGTCTGAACTGGGGTGGCAGAGTGGGCTAAAGAACGGTGATGGATCAGGCCCAGATCTGTTGACTGGGTGTGAGTGTTTGATTGGTTCTGATGCTCCGTCCATCACCACCCCCTTTTGTACCGCTTTGTTCGCCATAAGTTGACAGGGTATACTCAGACGCGAGTCCCTTGCTCACTTTGCCACTGGATTCAAGCAAGCCTGGCTGAAGATGGCTGAAATGCCAGAAACCGGTCCTAGGAAGCTTGTTTCCGGTCCAGGGAAGGCATGGCTTGGCAGTTCGGTCTGGACTGTTCCCATGAGGCACAGGGTCAGACTGATTTGCATGTGGCCATGTCTGAACTTGGGTGGCAGAGTGGGCTAAAGAACGGTGATGGATCAGGCCCAGATCTGTTGACTGGGTGTGAGTGTTTGATTGGTTCTGATGCTCCGTCCATCACCACCCCCTTTTGTACCGCTTTGTTCGCCATAAGTTGGCAGGGTATGCTCCGACGTGAGTCCCTTGCTCACTTTGCCACTGGATTCAAGCAAGCCTGGCTGAAGATGGCTGAAATGCCAGAAACCGGTCCTAGGAAGCTTGTTTCCGGTCCAGGGAAGGCATGGCTTGGCAGTTCGGTCTGGACTGTTCCCATGAGGCACAGGGTCAGACTGATTTGCATGTGGCCATGTCTGAACTGGGGTGGCAGAGTGGGCTAAAGAACGGTGATGGATCAGGCCCAGATCTGTTGACTGGGTGTGAGTGTTTGATTGGTTCTGATGCTCCGTCCATCACCACCCCCTTTTGTACCGCTTTGTTCGCCATAAGTTGGCAGGGTATACTCAGACGTGAGTCCCTTGCTCACTTTGCCACTGGATTCAAGCAAGCCTGGCTGAAGATGGCTGAAATGCCAGAAACCGGTCCTAGGAAGCTTGTTTCCGGTCCGGGGAAGGCATGGCTTGGCAGTTCGGTCTGGACTGTTCCCATGAGGCACAGGGTCAGACTGATTTGCATGTGGCCATGTCTGAACTTGGGTGGCAGAGTGGGCTAAAGAACGGTGATGGATCAGGCCCAGATCTGTTGACTGGGTGTGAGTGTTTGATTGGTTCTGATGCTCCGTCCATCACCACCCCCTTTTGTACCATAGTCTGTTTGTGCAAGTTATTACATGGGCATTCTCTAGAGTCGTGCTGGGGTTGGTGTCCTGCCGGAAAACAAAGAAAATATTCCACTATACCCGCCCAGAAGCTAAACAGTAAAAGCCTTTCCCGGCTCTTATTAGTATTCTGCAAATAGTTGGTGGAAATGGCCACGGAATTAAGATATATACATAGTGCTTAACACTTGATTTTTGTCTTCCAGCCCTCAACCTCTCTTTTTTAGCTCGTTCCAGCAGCAAGACTTGCACTTGCTTTCTGACAGTGACTGCCGCAGCGTTCTGTCTGAAAACATAGCCAATCCAATGGCTTCCAGGGATTTCTTGGCATACGCTATCCAGGGAGTTAAACACCCATTACAACAAAATTATTACGACTACCATTACCCCGCATTCCATCACAACGCAACTACCATTACTCCGCAATGCCATTACAACACATGGCATTACATTGCATATGCATTGACCACGCATGCTTTTACAACAAATTTCGTTGTAAAGGCATGAATGGTATATGCATATGTATTTTACAAGTAAGTATAAGGTAAGTATAGGGTTTGAGTTTTGGGGTGTAGGGGTATATGTTTTGGGTTGCGAAGGTTAATTTTAGGGTTCAGGGATTGTTTGGATTTGGGGTGCCCAGGGTAATTTTAGGGTTTAGGGTAGGTTTGGGTTTTGGGGTGACCAGGCTAATTTTAGGGGTTAGTGTGTGAATGGGTTTTGGGGTGCCCAGGGTAATTTTAACGTATAGTGTGGGTTTTGGATTAAGGGATGCTTTGGTATTTTTAGGGTTCAGGGTGGGTTTGGGTTTTGGGGTGCCAAGGATAATTTTAACGTATAGTGTGGGTTTTGGATTAAGGGATGCTTTGGTATTTTTAGGGTTCAGGGTGGGTTTGGGTTTTGGGGTGCCCAAGGTAATTTTAGGGTTTAGGAGTGCCCAGGATAATTTAAGGGTTCAAGGTGGGTTTGGGTTTTGGGGTGCGGGGTATTTCTAGGGTTCAGGGTGGGTTTGGGTTTTGGGGTGCAGGGGTATTTTTAGGGTTCAGGGTGGGTTTGGGTTTTGGGGTGCAGGGGTATTTTAGGGTTCAGGGTGAGTTTAGGTTTTGGGATGCTGGGGTATTTTTAGGGTTCAGGGTGGGTTTAAGATTTTGGGGTGCAGGGGTATTTTTAAGGTTGAGGGTGGGTTTGGGTTTTGGGGTTCAGGGGTATTTTAGGGTTCAGCGTGAGTTTAGGTTTTGTGATGCTGATGTATTTTTAGGGTTCAGGGTGGGTTTGGGTTTTGGGGTGCAGGTGCATTTTTAGGGTTCAAGGTAGGTTTAGGTTTTGGGGTGCTGGGGTAATTTAAGGGTTCAGGGTGGGTTTGGGTTTTGGGGTGCAGGGGTATTTTTCGGGTTCAGCGTGGGTTTGGGTTTTGGGTTGCAGGGGTATTTTTAGGGTTCAGGGCGGGTTTGGGTTTTGGGGTGCCCAGAGTAATTTCAGAGTTCAGTGTTGTTTTGGGGTGCAGGGGTATTTTTAGGGTTCAGGGTAGGTTTGGGTTTTGGGGTGCAGGGGTATTTTAGGGTTCAGGGTGGGTTTAGGTTTCGGGGTGCAGATGTAATTTCAGCGTTCAGGGTAGGTTTGGGTTATTGGGGTGACCAGGGTAATTTTAGGGGTTAGTGTGTGAATGGGTTTTGGGGTGCCCAGTGTAATTTTAGGGTTCAGTGTGGGTTTGGGTTTTGGGGTGCCAAGGATAATTTTAACGTATAGTGTGGGTTTTGGATTCTGGGATGCTTTGGTATTTTTAGGGTTCAGGGTGGGTTTGGGTTTTGGGGTGCCCAAGGTAATTTTAGGGTTTAGGAGTGCCCAGGATAATTTAAGGGTTCAAGGTGGGTTTTGGTTTTGGGGTGCGGGGTATTTCTAGGGTTCAGGGTGGGTTTGGGTTTTGGGGTGCAGGGGTATTTTTAGGGTTCAGGGTGGGTTTGGGTTTGGGGGTGCAGGGGTATTTTAGGGTTCAGGGTAGGTTTAGGATTTTGGGGTGCAGGGGTATTTTTAAGGTTGAGGGTGGGTTTGGGTTTTGGGGTTCAGGGGTATTTTAGGGTTCAGGGTGAGTTTAGGTTTTGTGATGCTGATGTATTTTTAGGGTTCAGGGTGGGTTTGGGTTTTGGGGTGCCAAGGATAATTTTAACGTATAGTGTGGGTTTTGGATTAAGGGATGCTTTGGTATTTTTAGGGTTCAGGGTGGGTTTGGGTTTTGGGGTGCCCAAGGTAATTTTAGGGTTTAGGAGTGCCCAGGATAATTTAAGGGTTCAAGGTGGGTTTGGGTTTTGGGGTGCGGGGTATTTCTAGGGTTCAGGGTGGGTTTGGGTTTTGGGGTGCAGGGGTATTTTTAGGGTTGAGGGTGGGTTTGGGTTTTGGGGTGCAGGGGTATTTTAGGGTTCAGGGTGAGTTTAGGTTTTGGGATGCTGGGGTATTTTTAGGGTTCAGGGTGGTTTTAAGATTTTGGGGTGCAGGGGTATTTTTAAGGTTGAGGGTGGGTTTGGGTTTTGGGGTTCAGGGGTATTTTAGGGTTCAGCGTGAGTTTAGGTTTTGTGATGCTGATGTATTTTTAGGGTTCAGGGTGGGTTTGGGTTTTGGGGTGCAGGTGCATTTTTAGGGTTCAAGGTAGGTTTAGGTTTTGGGGTGCTGGGGTAATTTAAGGGTTCAGGGTGGGTTTGGGTTTTGGGGTGCAGGGGTATTTTTCGGGTTCAGCGTGGGTTTGGGTTTTGGGTTGCAGGGGTATTTTTAGGGTTCAGGGCGGGTTTGGGTTTTGGGGTGCCCAGAGTAATTTCAGAGTTCAGTGTTGTTTTGGGGTGCAGGGGTATTTTTAGGGTTCAGGGTAGGTTTGGGTTTTGGGGTGCAGGGGTATTTTAGGGTTCAGGGTGGGTTTAGGTTTCGGGGTGCAGATGTAATTTCAGCGTTCAGGGTGGGTTTGGGTTATTGGGGTGACCAGGGTAATTTTAGGGGTTAGTGTGTGAATGGGTTTTGGGGTGCCCAGTGTAATTTTAGGGTTCAGTGTGGGTTTGGGTTTTGGGGTGCCAAGGATAATTTTAACGTATAGTGTGGGTTTTGGATTCAGGGATGCTTTGGTATTTTTAGGGTTCAGGGTGGGTTTGGGTTTTGGGGTGCCCAAGGTAATTTTAGGGTTTAGGAGTGCCCAGGATAATTTAAGGGTTCAAGGTGGGTTTGGGTTTTGGGGTGCGGGGTATTTCTAGGGTTCAGGGTGGGTTTGGGTTTTGGGGTGCAGGGGTATTTTTAGGGTTCAGGGTGGGTTTGGGTTTTGGGGTGCAGGGGTATTTTAGGGTTCAGGGTAGGTTTAGGATTTTGGGGTGCAGGGGTATTTTTAAGGTTGAGGGTGGGTTTGGGTTTTGGGGTTCAGGGGTATTTTAGGGTTCAGGGTGAGTTTAGGTTTTGTGATGCTGATGTATTTTTAGGGTTCAGGGTGGGTTTGGGTTTTGGGGTGCAGGTGCATTTTTAGGGTTCAAGGTAGGTTTAGGTTTTGGGGTGCTGGGGTAATTTAAGGGTTCAGGGTGGGTTTGGGTTTTGGGGTGCAGGGGTATTTTTCGGGTTTAGCGTGGGTTTGGGTTTTGGGTTGCAGGGGTATTTTTAGGGTTCAGGGTGGGTTTGGGTTTTGGGGTGCCCAGAGTAATTTTTAGAGTTCAGTGTTGTTTTGGGGTGCAGGGGTATTTTTAGGGTTCAGGGTGGGTTTGGGTTTTTTGGTGCATGGGTATTTTAGGGTTCAGGGTGGGTTTAGGTTTCGGGGTGCAGAGGTAATTTCAGCGTTCAGGGTGGGTTTGGGTTATTGGGGTGACCAGGGTAACTTTAGGTTTCATGGTTTGTTTGGGTTTTGGGGTGCAGGGGTATTTTTAGGGTTCAGGGTGGGTTTCGGATTTGGGGTGACCAGGGTAATTTTAGGGTTCAGGTTTGTTTGTGTTTTTGGGTGCAGGGGTATTTTAAGGATTCTGGGTGGGTTTGGGTTTTGGGGTGACCAGGGTAATTTTAGGATTCAGGATGGGTTTGGGTTTTGGGGTGCAGGTGTAATTTTAGGGTCCAGGGTGGGTTTGGGTTGTGGGGTGGAGGGGTATTTTTAGGGTTTAGGGTGGGTTTAGGTTTTAGAGTGCAGGGGTAATTTTAGGGTTCAGGGTGGGTTTGGGTTTTGGGGTGACCAGGGTAATTTTAGGGTTCAGGGTTTGTTTGGGTTTTGGGGTGCAGGGGTATTTTTAGGGTTGAGGGTGGGTTTGGGTTTTGGGGTGACCAGGATAATTCCAGGGTTTAGGGTGGGTTTGGGTTTTGGGGTGCAGGGGTATTTTTAGGGTTCAGGGTAGGTTTGGGTTTTGGGGTGACCAGGATAATTCCAGGGTTTAGGGTGGGTTTGGGTTTTGGGGTGCAGGGGTATTTTTAGGGTTCAGGGTGGGTTTAGGTTTTGGGGTGCAGTGGTATTTTTAAGGTTCTGGGTGGGTTTGGGTTTTGGGGTGCATCTGTAATTTTAGGGTTCAAGGTAGTTTTGGGTTTTTGGGTGCAAAGGGTAATTTAAGGGTTAAGGAGGTATGGGTATTGAGGTGGTAGGGGTAATTTTAGAATTTTGGGGGTGTATATTTATTGGAATACAAATGGTAATTTTAGGGTTTTAGGGGGTATTTAAAAATAATTATATATATATAATATATATATATAAATATATAAAACTATATATATATATATGTATATTATCTATAGTTAGAACCTAGTTTCCAAAGGAAAAATGTTTTTTCTTTTGCAAATAATTTTGGCGCCGTTTGACAAATTTTCACGACATTTTCAAAACTAATTGTTCATTCAGGTCAGCTCCTGTCTTGAAAGTTTGGGGGTGATTCGTGAAGAGGGGGCCGAGAAAAAAGGGGGTCCCAAAACACGTTTTTTCCATGTTAATTTCCATAGGAGTCAATCAATATGAGACAAGTATAGTCCATCAATCTTCTTTTTATTTGAAGTTGTTAAAAAACTGGCACACAGCCAACGCGTTTCGTTTCCTGATGCCAAGGGAACTTTGTCAGAGCTTGCATATAAAGGGAAAATTCGATATAATAACAGGAGATGACAAATAAAGTCTCATCGAGGTAAAAATCACAAACTTGTGAATATATCCCAGTGTGTAGATTCCAAGTAATAGTCTTGATAATGTCTGAGATATTTCAAAGGAAATCACAAGAGTCCCATAATATAATGAAAAGCAAGTATGTATAATTCCTGCTTCGAATTTCTTCAACTGGACAGAGATACAGACGACAGCATGATAATCGCGATCAGCGATAGAGCAAAGCTGATCGAAGAAATCAAACGATTGGAAGATCTAATTGCTGAAGACTCAGCTAAAGAGACTGCTGAGAATCTCAGGCAACAGTTGAAACAGCGACTGGTCAAATATGAGGAAGTGATCAGAAAACGAAAACATGAAAAATTAGTTAGAGATCAGAATGATTATGAATCGAGCAGGGTTCTAACATTTGCCAAAATGTTTGATTTACTGAGGAAATCAATACAGGAGGCCAAAAAAACAAATACAGCATCAGCCAGAGATACCTGTGAATCAGAGTTAGAAACAGAACAATCAGAAACGGAAGCAGCAAGCACAAGTTCTACAGAAAGCGTAGGGGGAAGAATACATTTTCCTCAGGAATATCAAGTGATACAACAATCATGGCGGCAATTGCCACAAAGAACAAGCCCCCAGAAAAAGAAAAAGGAAAACCTGAAGGAGCAAAACAAGAAGTACAACAGTGCACTCCCAGGATAACCAGGAGCAAGAGAGGGACCTACAAGAAGTAAACCATACCGCTCTGACCATAGTGAACCTATCGAAAAGACAACTTACAATCACTGAAACACGAGTACTATGTAAAGGACTCTCGTTTTGTCCAACTAATAGATGGGACTATGTGCAAATACGCATCAATCTTTATCTTTTTATTAGAAAGCTGAAGTTGAAAAAAGTTTTTCAAGGTAAAGTGACAAGATCTACAGCTGATATATAAAGGACCTCAGACCCCATAGATTTTTTAACTGGAAGTGATCTACCAGCTTTAAGGGCCCGCCATTATTTAGGAGGAGAATCAATGGATATAAGAGAAATCCCAGTTGTGGATGATTCGGAATTTCTGGAGCAAATTGATTTAGCCCAAGCAGGCGCCACCAGCAACTTAAAACAAAAGTCGAGATTCATCCCAAGGACAGCCTTTGATATGATTGACAGCTTTCATGAGCTTGTCATCAAAGACCTGGACAAATTGAGAACTAAACCTAGAGAGAACGAGAAGCAACAACACAATATCTCTTTAAAGGAACAACAGGCGATTAAAGCTTTGCAGGAAGACCAGACAATAGTGATCAAACCATCGGATAAGGGAGGATACATTGTCTTACAAGATACAGTATCATATCAAGAGGAAGCTTTGAGACAATTAAATGATCCTATATGTTACACAAAGATTTCCAAAACAGAATACAATCAAAGCATACTAGAGTTTTATCGTATGATTAATTTTTGGAGGGATAAGGGCATTTTATGTCAAGATGAGTATGGGTTTGTAAAAGTTGACCATCCAGTTACTCTAACATTTTATCATATTCCCAAGATTCACAAGGATAATAAAACACCCCCTGGGAGACTAATAGTGTCCTCCAAGGGGAGTCTTTTGGAGAACACCTCTATTTTGGTTAATACGATTCTGTGCCCCTTTGTTTATGACCTGGTCTTATTTGTCAAAGATAGCACTGATTTTATTAAGATGATTGCCAATATCACTTGTGAAGATTCCTTTTGTCTTGTGACCTTAGACATCACCAGCCTTTATACTTTCATCAATCATGGGCAGCGTCAGGAAGCTATTAAAGCCGTTTTGAAGACTAGACCCATTAAATATATAGAACACAATCAGATGATATATCAATTTATGTCATTTGTCTGTACAATAAAATGTTTGCCTTTGTAGACTAATTGTATATCCAGAATCAGGGCACTGTGATGGGCACATGCTTCGCCCCTAGCTATGCAAACTTGTTAGTCGGCTGGTGGGAAAGGCACATGGCCTGGGCAGGTGCTAATGAGCTCTGGTCAGAGAAAGTAGCTATCTGGACCCGTTATATAGTCAATATATTTTTCGTCTGGACGGGTTCCAGAAATGAGCTGGAAGAGTATATCAATTGTCTCAATACCAACGAGGTCAATTTACATTTTACAAGCACTAGTCCTCATAAGGTGACATATCTGGACCTGCTAGTATATGTAGATAGCAATCAATTGAAAACAAAATTATTCCGTAAACCAACTGCGGAGAATGGCACTTTACATTACACCAGTCAGCATCCACGCTGTCTGGTTAATAGCATCCCCTACGGGGAGTTTCTGCGTTTGAAGAGGAACAGTACTACAGCAGAGGATTATAATATTGCTAAAAATCACGCTGTGAGCCGCTTTGGCCAAAGAGGCTATCCACAGAAAATATTACAGTCAGCTGGAGCAAGGGCAAATCAACAAAAAAGAGAAGAGCTCCTGAATAAAACACCTCAAGTCAATGGTGATGAGGTAACTGGACTGATATTAACATATTCCATGGATTCTGGAGAAATACACCAGATCTTGGGAAAACATTGGAATATTCTTCAATCTGATGGAGTGATTGGTAAAACAATCACACATCACCCAAGTATAACCTATAGAAGAAACATTTCTCTTAAAGATATGTTAGTACATAGTCATTTCAGTGAAACAGAAGGGAGTTCCAGCAACGTGAAGGGTTTTAACCCTTGCTTAAAGTGCAAGGGGTGTAAAAGTAGTAAGAAAGTAAATGAGTTTCAGGTTCCAAATTACAAATTTGTTAAATTGTAATTCAGATTTTACTGTCTATTGTTTGGTGTGCCCGTGTAACCTACGGTACATGGGCAGCATGATACACCAGATAAAAAAGAGAATTCTAGAGCACATGCGTGCAATAGCTAAAAAAGACAGTAGCTACCCTGTTGTAAGGCATTTTGCAGAACATCATAAAAGCAATAGCCAATTGTTGAGTTTCTTCTGTATAGGCCAGATATCCACCCTTAAGAGAGGAGGTGATAGGATAAGAACCACAAGACATCCAGAGTTCAAGTATATTGTGGAACTCCGAACCTTGGTCCCATGTGGACTCAACTGTGAAGAGAAACTATGGGTTCATGTTGGCTAAGTCATGATGAATTATTAATGACTAAGAGTACTGAATTTTAAGGTGTTCAGACATACCATGATATATTGAGAAGCATTAGCGTATAACTCTAATATCTCATGGTTATATAATTATATTAATTATATTTATCTGTATTACCATCATCTGCTTCTGATATCCCTTGTCTCACTTTTCTAGTATATTTCTAGTATATTTCTATTATTTTCTATTTTCCTCGCTGCTTGATTTACTTATATGATGCTCTTATTGTTCACCTCACTACTGGTTTTTATATTGAGATATGTTAAAGAACCGTTTGGGCAGTTGGCTTAGATCCATTGTAATGTGTGATTGAGCCGCCAAGCTTTATGAGCCCCTTTAGGGCCTCATCGTTTGTTGTTTTGTCGATATATGTCTGGACCCATTTGGATGTGGGCTTTAGGCAACAATTTTTGTCAGCCCATTCAGGGCTTGATTGATTAGCAACCGGTAAAGATATGCTGGGGAGCGATATGAACTTGTGGTCCTCCACATGGTGAATATCATGATTGCTCAACAGTAATACATAGTAATGAAGGCTGTGGAATATTGAAAGAAATATCTATTGTGTATATAGGATAATTGTATGTTATCATCCACTCTAAGATGGCCGCTGCATTCAGTATTGACATTAACTGTTCTCAAGTCCGTTTTCTATGTTGATATTCGGAAGTAGGAAGCGATGTGTATTTAAACTTTATGCAATGCTTGTTACGCTGACATTGACAAAGGCCGTCATGGTCGAAACGCGTTTGTCAGCCAAAGGGACCAGAATAAAGTAATTTGGCATATTACGAACTCGAGTGTGCGCCACACTTTGTGTATGCAGAGCGTCTTGGAGTGATATATATATATATCTATTCACTGAAAAAACCATAGGTTTCACACACGTTATAGTTAGGAATTAGCATTTAAAAAACCTTGCAAATTCACTTAAAAAACCATAGGTTTCACACATGTTATAGTTAGCTGGACATTTCACTTGTGAAAAACCATTGAAATTCCCCCGTTATAGTTAGTGCAGGCAACTATAACTCACGCGACCGCAATCCTCTGCTGATGACGTCAGATATTACATCACTGTATTTAGACACTTATTTACCCATGTCTTCTTCCATTAATTTTTAGCTATACATATATTACAAATATTTTTTTTTCAAAAAGACACATATGTCATCAGTGATGTAATATCTGACGTCATCAGCAGAGGATTGCGGTCGCGTGAGTTATAGTTGCCTGCACGTACTATAACGGGGGAATTTCAATGGTTTTTAACGAGTGAAATGTCCAGCTAACTATAACATGTGTGAAACCTATGGTTTTTTAAGTGAATTTGCAAGGTTTTTTAAATGCTAATTACTAACTATAACGAGTGTGAAACCTATGGTTTTTTCAGTGAATTTGTACGGTTTTTTAAATGCTAAGTTATGTATTTTTTTTAAGGTTTTTCACCGTGCGCATACCGTGCGCGCGCTGTGGGCGCACGGGGGGCTTCGCGCACCGCGCGCCCACGTTACGCAGTTCATGGAATCTTTCCGTTTCCACCGTACGCGCACGCTACGCATACTCTGCGATTTTTCGCAAAAAAATTAAAGGAAATTTTGGCCCTTGGGGGTCCTTCTGGGACCCCCTGACAAAGGCTAGGGGGTCAGGAACTGTCCACTATGCCCCCTTTTCACGTTCTCCACCTTTGTTTTTCACCCCCTCAGACTGCGAGAGACAAAATGGCGGCCGACACTTCCTGGTTTCGACCGATTCGAATGTTTACTAAGATCTAACAACCAATCAGAATCGCGCTCGCGCACGGCAGCGTGCGCGTACGGTAAGTTTTACCGTACGCGCACGGAGCGCGCCTATAGATATATATATTGATTTAAATGCTATTTTCTCAGGAACTACTGAACAGATTTACACCAGACCTGCACCTGCAAAAGGCACATCCCTGACCTGAGGACTACCTCTCTGCCAAATTTCAAGTAATTCTATTCAGCCGTCCGGGCTGTAGCTTGGACTAAAGGTCCTATGGAAAAATGCATGGGGAAAATGCGTTTTGGGACCCCCCCTTTTTCTCGTCCCCCGCTTGACGAATCCCCCTGAGACTTTCAGGGAAGGAGCGGAGCAGAGCGCGCCACCTATTTTGAAAATTTCGCGAGGATTCGACAATCGGCGCCAAAGTTATTCAAAATAGAATGTTGCGGATTTCCTATGGAAACACGGTCCTAACTATAACTATCTACTGGCAACCGCCAGTAGATAATATATATGTATATATATATATATATATATATATATATATATATATATATATATATATATATATATATATATGAACACCATTTCTGAATCTCACATGCGAATCGGACACCGACACAGGGGTAGCGTTGCCATTCAGTCTTGCGTTTTAACCAAAATCTTCGCTGTAACGTGTTTCAGCACACCTGCCTTGTTCACACAAAAACCTATATATATATATCTGCTCTACCACTTCCGGTCTCCAACACTAGCTCGGCCAGAAAAACAACACCGCAATCCCAAGGTTAGTTGTTTCCAACGTTTAATTAATCAATACAGGCTGTGACGCGTTTCGGCTGGTTCCCCTGCCTTGATCACCTATATTTATGTACTTACTTACCTTAACCACTTCTAAGGAGTATAAGCCTTTAAAATGCTTGCATTTGCGTTGTAATGGCATGCGTGGTAAAGGCATATTTGTTGTAAAAGTATGCGTTGTGATTGAAACGCTTTGTAACAGCACTTGCGTTGTTACAAATGCGTTGTGATGGTATGCATGGTGTTGACATGCGGGGTAACATCATGTTTTCATCCAGGGGATCAGCAGAGCCTTATCACAAGCCAAACAGTCTAAAACTATCTCTCTAGTTAATTTTTCTTCTTTTGAGCTCCAGATAGAAGGCCACAAGAGAATTGGCCGGCTATGAATAAAATTACTCAGTAAGTCTAATTCTAATTTATTGTGGCAAATAAAGCTAGAGGTTGACACGGAAGCTGACAATACTCTCCAACAGAAACTATTTTCCTCCCTTTGGAGGGTGGTCGAGTCATCCAAGCCCCATATGCCTGCCCCATAAGTTGCTATAGGAACACATTGTGCCAAGTGTAAGAACCCTCTCTCCCTTTGGTGACGGAAGACTTAACTGGGAGCCAATAGCCATGGAGAACTCAGTCCTACTTTGTGCGATAATCGCAGACCATGTTCCAGATGAGCTGAGAGTAAACCCCAGGTAAGAGAAGGAACTAATGCTTAATAACACTTCCTTACTTACTGTAATAGTTAAGGGTCTGCGCGCTTTGGGCCACAGGTCCTTATAAAAGACTTAGTAAAACTAGTTAATAAATCCAACTTGGCCATAAATTTGATAAAGGAGTGCACTAGATGACGGAAAGCTTTTGGGGTACGAGCAATTAACATTCGTCATCTGCGTATAATAATGCTGGAAGGGGGGAACCGCTCACCATCAGCACATCTGGGGTGCACTTACTAAGCTCCCTATTGAGATAGTTCCTATACAAAATAAAAAGGAGTGGGGCTAAAACGCACCCCAGGCGAACTCCTGATCAATACTAAATACATCAGTAACTACTCCTTTGTTACCAACCCTGATTCGAGCCTTAGTGTCCGTATGCAGGCAGACCAACAGGTGAACTAGGGATGGGTCCATTTGCAGAATAATAAGGGATTGCTATAACTCAGCCTGATTAACACAGTTTAAGGCCATTGTCAAGTCCATAAAGGCTAGATAAAGTACAGACTCCTTGGCCACCGTGTATTTCCCAATGATCAGGTTTAAGTTGAGGCATTAATTGATTGTCCCTATGCCACTTCGAAATCCGTATTGACATTAATTTAACACGTCATTTTCAGTGACCCATTCTACTACTCTATTGTACAAAACCCTGCCTAAGATTTTGTCTGGTATGTCTAATAGGGAGATCGGTCTGTAACCTTTAGGCTCCACCCTATAGCCCTTTTTTAAAAATGGGCGGCAATGACTGAGGAATCTCAAGAGCGGGGAATCAACAATCTGTTCAGGCTAATATAAACATTTGTCAACAATGGGTTCCAAAGATTTGAATTTGAATTTGAAAAAGTATTTAATAAAGCGCACTGCGGCCAAGCGGATTCCTGGCGCTGGGGACCTGATCAGAACTCACAGAAGAAATCCGGGGGGCCTATGAAAAGAAAGCCTGAGTGAAAAGAAAAGTTTTAAGGGCTTTTCGAAAATGGGTGTAGATGGGGATGGAATGGATATGAAGTGGAAGGCTGTTCCAGAACTGGGGGGCCAAAACGGAGAGGCGAGTGCCACCAGTTCTGAGTTTGCGGAAACGGGGGATGTGCAGAAGAGAAAGAGAAGAAGAACGAAGGGTTCGACTGGTGACGTGGGATGAAATAAGGGAGTTGATGTAGGGAGGGGCAGAACGGGAGTGAGCACGAAAAGCAAAACAGACTAGTTTGAAAAGAGATCTGAAACGGATAGGGAGCCAGTGAAGAGATTTGAGAACGGGAGTAATGTGAGAGAATTTAGGAAGGGAAAAAATAAGACGGGCAGCTTGATTTTGAATGGCCTGTAAGCGTCGAGACTCGTAGGCAGGAATGCCAACGTACAAGCCATTTCCATAGTCGAGGCGAGAGATGACTAAAGCCAGGACTATGGTTTTGAGTGCATCAGTGGTGAAAAAACGTGAGATTTTCCGGATGAGACGAAGGGAGAGAAAGCAGGAAGACACAACAGAGCTAATCTGACTCTGCATTGTTAAGTCAGAACTAACTTTGATGCCAAGGGTGCGAACAGAAGGAGAAGGCGTAGGAGGGGGACCGAAAGAGAGGGGCCAGTGTGCAGGGGAGCAGGGGTTAGATGGACCACCCGTGAGAACAAGTTCCGTCTTATCGGGGTTGAGCTTAAGATGATTTGCGCTCATCCACTCCGAAATGAAGATTAAGGTGGAACTGAACTTAGAAAGAGAGTCAGGGGAAGATGAGAGATCAAAGACAAGCTGGAGGTCGTCTGCGTAGTTATACACAGAGACCCCCCGCTCAAGAAGAGAGGTGACGAGGGGACAGATGTAAAGATTAAAGAGAAGGGGGGAAAGAGAGGAACCCTGGGGAACACCACAAGTGACCGGGTGGGGAGGGGCAGAGAAACCGGAGAGATGAACCGCCTGGTACCTATCCCGAAGGAAGAATGCCAGCCAGGAGAAGGCCGCCCCCCGAAGATCTAAGTTACACTTAATAATGTCAATCGGGATGCCATCTGGCCCAGGTGCTTTCGTTCCCGCACTATTCTGAATGGCGGTCTTCACTTCTGTAATGAAATGGATGGGAATGAATGGATGGAGTGCCCTTGGGCCATAGCTGCAGACCAACCGGCTAGCATCAGAATACATTTTTCCAAAGTGTGCTACCCGGTCCTCCCCATTTATGTGAAAACTGACCGCTGATACATCTTGATCTAGAGAGTGCATGCAGGGGACAGCCTTCCAGAATGACTTTCTGTCCTTTGTGAGGGCAGTGTCACTTAGAAGAGGCCACTGCTGGTAAATAGCTTAATCCGCCCCTACTTATAGTTAATTTATAGGCTTTATGCCTCGAGGCCACTAAGCTAAGATCATCGGGACGTGTATTTAAAGCCCTTCAGTGAAGTCGGTTTGCCTGTGAACAGCTGTGATCAAACCATCAAGGGCACCCGGACTGTGGTATGATTTTTTTAGAGAGTCTTATTCTCTCACAGAGGGCAATGAAGGATGCAAAAATTGCTCCATCAGTATCATTCTCTCTAAGGCAGTCCCGAACCATCAGCAAGTTTGCAGCTACTAACCCATTAAGGAACTTAGATGGGTCGGGCAGCTTCCAACATTCCCTAAGGTTGTCAGGGTATACAGTTAAAGTTTCTAAGGCTGGCATCTCTTGGTAAGTCTCCCTATAGGGTGCCTTCAGTATTATTTCGATTGGATTATAACCCCCCATAATCAGTTGGAACAATTGCACCATCCAGCAGCATTTCACTCAAATTGTGAGAACTAAAGATGCAGTCTATAATTGAGGGGCTATTCCCACCTCTAAAGGTGCACAGACCCTGTATGTCCTTGCCAGCCTCCTCCATAACATTATACAGATCGGCAATTGTGATTAAAGCCAACAGTTCTTTTCCCCGTTCATTTAGGTGAGTGACGAAGGCTAAAACACCCCCTGACTCCCGGTGTGGCAACCTAGCATTAAAGTCACACCCTAGGCAGAGATATGGTTGCTGGCCTTGTTGATATTTGGTCTCCCCTAGTGTATAGATGTATGAGAATAAGCCAAGAAATGTTTGATTGGCCATACTCACAAAACCATTATTATAAAAATGAATTGAAAATAGCGTCAGAGCCCCCTTATAAGCAACAGCTTAGAAATCAGATCCCAGGGTGCTTATAGATTTTGCGCAGACACCTATCAAAAGATTAATCCATATAGACAACCCACCAGAGGCTCGGCCAAAGCGAGATGAAATGGTGGGAAGATTAAAACACATGAAACCGTCAAAATATATTGAATTAGTTTTCCAAGACTCCTGCAAAAAAAAAATCATACATTTTTACAAACTTTTGCCAATCAGGCATTAATAACTTAGTGCGAAGGCCCGCAATGTTCCAACCTAATATTTTCAGTCCTAAAGTCTTGGCGAACAGAGGTGAGGCAAAGGTCTCATGGTCTGGGCAGGGAAAACTGGGCAAGTTATTGGCTGGGCAATGTACTTCATTCTGGGTAGCAACACTATCAGAATCACCAACCGTACTGGATAATGTTTCTCCCTCCATCGCTAGGAGGACCCCGTTCCTTGATCTACAACTAACAGACCTTCCCCTGCCCCCCCTCCCGACGTAGGCAAAGAGCATTCTCCAAAATTTATGAAGTCCATGAGCTCCCCATAGACATATGTTGGCCTCCTTTTTCATGGCTTTATCATTGCAAGCAAGACTGTTTGTGGGAAAAACCCCTATCCTCCATACTTCTGCCAAGATGGAAATATTTACCAACTGTTATTTTACCTTTGGTTACGATCCTCACTCATAGTAGCTCCCTCACTGAGGTTACCCCTGAAAACTTTCCAATCTTGACGCACAAAATGGTGCAGGCCAAGATCAATTTTAAGGGTGAAAGAGGCTCGAAAGGTGGGTAGGTGGGCAACTAATAACCAACCGCCTTTGGGAAAGAATGAAGGAAACCAACGTGGATACAGAAAATAATACTCTTTGGGTATGACCGAGTGCAATAAATCCAATCCCATCCATGACTGTACAACGCAATAAATTAACCCTGCCTTTTGGATTGGAGGGTCCCAGGACATGCCAGTAACTTAGCCACCCCAGAGAGAAGTGAAACATTTCCCTGCCTTTGACAAGGCAGATGGAAAGGAGCACACAAAACCTTCCAAGCCCATTGACAAAGTAAGGGGATCAGCAAATATACCCTCAAAATAAACACACCTACCTTTTTTTTAGTTTCTACTGGTGTTCGTGAACACTGTAGAAAAATTCCAGTATTGTTATGAGCTATAACACTTTTTACAAAAGTGTTGCAGTGTGAGAACTATTGTGCAGTACAATTTGTTTTATTACCTCCCAGTGTTAACAGTGGAAAAAAGGATTACAAATGTTTAGGTTGGGCATATTTTGTAACCTCCTTGCCATGTCCACTGGAGGATTACATCAGCCCTTCCCACCATGGTGAATAGCGGAAGATGTTTGATGCTTCCACGCTGGCCCAAAGGCTGGGGTCTTTGGTAGCCACCCTGCATTTTCTAAAGATGAGGTATTTTGTGAAACAGAAGTGTGCTGCCCATAGGTTGTGGGGGTATTTAGTAGCCTCCTATTTTTGCCAAAAAAAAGTAGTTATTGTATTGCCCTCATATTTCCTCAGCAGCGAAGGAGTAATTTGTAGCCCCCACCTCCCCATAGTGAGACTTATTAAGTGGGTATGGCAGCCCCTCAGTCCTTCCCAAGGATGGGGGCTATTATATTCCACAACATTGCCACAGCATGTGAAGGGTATTTGGTATCCCAAAGGCAATAGTGGGTCTTCGTAGCCCCTACCTTATCCAGGGGTTGAGGGTTTTGGTTGTGCCCCCACCATGCAGACGTTATGGGGTATTTCGTATTTCCATGTCTGAGAAAGTGGATTATTTGTTGGTGGGGATGTAAGCCTCCACCAAATAATGTCTCAATTCTGTACCAGGTCCAGTTAAGTCTCAGTAATCTAAACCCAACCCTTGGTAGCTGTAGCACAGAGCAAACAGACTACACTTAGAAGAAATGTGTAAAGCATTTATCAGTACCAAAGCAGTTTAAAGGTAGAAAACACAACACAATAAAAATGCCACTCCAATTTATGAAAATAGGGGCAAATTTAATCAACAGATAGATGCCAAAATGAAACATATCAGATGTAGGGAAACAAGTTTTAAGTAAAAATATCACCTAAAAGGGCTGTGTGCAAATCACAAGTCAAAAGTTAAGGATAACCTGAGCTACTGCCAGGCGAGTACAGGACCAGGTTTGTCCTGTTGGAAAGTTTACCTGCTAATTTAGAAGATTTTCTGGAGAAAGGTCCTCATCAATGGGTCACCAACAGGTTCGGCTGCAGTTTGGGTCAGAAGGAGGGTTCGACGATGTTGACCTGGTAAAGTGTGGGTCCTTGGTAGGAGCCTTGGCTCTGATTTGAACTTTGGCGTGTTCGATAGCAGGAAGCTCTGAGCTGGCGAAGTCTGGAATCCATAACCTGGAAACCTTGTTGGTGAACAAATGCTTTTCAACATCGGTCTCAGTGAAGCTCCTTTAACTTTGGACTAATAAACGTTTCTGGAAATTGAAATCCCTTTCATTGAGGGAAACCAGCAAGTTGAATCTGAATATGGATTCAATGTCATGGCTTCAGTGTCAGTCCTGCTCTCTGCTGGTTCTCTGGAGGAAAAGTTGTGAAAACTTTTCTAATTGTCCAGTTTTGCAGATTTTAGGGTCAGAGGGGTACACTCTAACACCAGCGAAGGGTTCAGGTTCTTGTGGGTACCACTTGGGGGTTACAATTCACTCTCACAGAAGCCACCAGCAGGGTCCAGGGCAAATCCAGTTGACATTGGTCAACTGGGCTCTTTGACTAAATAGGTTTCTTGCAGCTTTTGTGGTCCTGTAGCTTAAAAAAAGTTCAACCAACTAAACCTTGGATTCCCCTTGTTTGTCCTGAGTACAAGTGGGAGGAGGTCCAGTCCTTTGAGTTTCTCTCCACAGATTCAGCAGCAGGTACAGTCCGTCTATCTTCTACAGGTCCAGATGTATTCTGAAGAAGGTACATTGGTGTGCCACTTTTATGCCTGGCACCAGCCTGTGGGTGGAGGAATCTCCCTGAGAAATAGGGAAAAAGTTGCCAGGGGCAACCCTTCCCACTTTAACATGATGTCCTGGAGGGTTAGCCCTAAACAATCCCACAGTGTACTGTTCTGATAAACTCTACAATGGGAGAACCTTTATTCCACTGGACAGGGCTGTGGGTACACCCCTGAGCTGTGTCTGTGGAAATGAGACACTTGTCTTTTTAACCAGTTCTGAAACAGGTTTTCCTGGCACAGGGATTGGTATTCTGACTTCTTGGACAATGGAAGGGGCAGGTCTAGGCCCGCGTTGCCTCTGCCTGTGACAGGTGAAGCCCCTTTAAAGTGTGTGCAGTTGGTAGGCACAAACATCCAGTCACCCAAGGCCCTTTTGTTTCCTTTCCTAGGAGTAATTCACACCTCTTTGCAGGAGGCTGCCAGATGACAGTTGGGGATTAACTCTGAAGAGGCTACTTGAAGCTTTAGTCAGAAAAAGAGTTGCTTTCTAAAGTCACTGTTTTTGAAACAGCTAGATAAAATTCAACTTCAGCATTTCGTTGAATTTTGTTAAACTAGAAAAATGAGTGTTTGAAGCATTTTCTAGATAGGGCCAATTTGAAGTTAACTTTATTACATGTAATAAAGTAACTAAGTGTTTTCTATGGCACAGCTATGTCTTGCTACAGTTAAAAAATAATTTGGGGCTTTTTTACTCTAAGGATGTGTAAAAAAATTAAATGTATATGTCCTACTTTAAATACTATGCACCCCGCTTGAAGGCTAGTTAGGCCAACATTAGGTGCGACTTACTGCTATTAAAAAGGAGGGTTTAGGCCTGACAAAGGGCAAGTTTGACTGGACAAAATGGCAGTTATAAACCTGCTGAGCTAGGCTACTGTGGCAGACCTAGAGTCATACTTTACACATGGTCACGAGAAAAGTATTGCAGTCCCCTAGTGCCATTTAACATACAGGCCTTGGGTACACTGGGTTCATATACTAGGGACTTATGAACAAGTTAAATGTGTCAATCAGGGATGTTAACCAATTCAGCAAGTTTTTTCGGGGGTCAGAGAACATATCCTGGGGCCTGGTTAGAAGAGCCCCAGTGTGCAGAGGGCAAAAACCAACAAAATCAGTCCAAAACGATTTGGGTAATCATGAGAAAAAAGGCATTTTCCTACACCGGGCCTTGCCAATGGGCCGGAAGAATTGCCCTGTAAAAAAGAAATAGCTGGAGGGGAGCAGGCTGGCTTTTTGTAAAACACCTGCTGTCAGCTTTCCAAGAATGTACAGTGAGCTTAAAGCCTGCCCGTTGATTACTACTGGCTGCTTGGTTCATATTCTATGGCTTACCTTGTCCATCCTGTGTTTACTCCTCCTCTGAAGCATTCCCTCTTGACGTGTCAGTCCACTGCTCCCTCTAAAGGAACTACTTTTTTCTTCTTTTCTTCTTTGCTTAAGTGCTCCATGAGAGTGTATGTGTTTTACTGCTGTTTTTCTTGTGTGCTTCTCTCGCCCCCTCCTGCTCAATGTTACTTCATCTTGGCTTCTGATTTTCTCCCCCCCAGTGCTGTTCTCTTTCTCATTTCTTTATGTTTAAGCACTCCATGAGTGCATGTGTTCTCCACCTGTCTCCCTTGTGTGCTTCTCTCGTGCCTCCCGCTCCTTGTAGTTCACTCTTGTTCGTATGGTTCCTTCCCACCGCATTGTTCTCTCTCATATGTGTGCTTCTTACCCCTCACCCTGCGCCATGTTGCTCTCTCTCCCCTGTGTACTTCTGTGGTCTGTTCTCCCCTCTGTCCTCCACTCTCCTTGTGCTGCTTTTCCTCTCAGTCCCCTGACCTGCTCCCCCATTAACCCCATCTCCCCAACACCTGCTGTTACTATTTTTTTTAATCAGTATTTTCACACTAAAAAAGCGTACTTTTGTATTTACTAATCCAAGTGGTGTCTACTATCTTGGATCAGTAAATAAAAAGTTAGAGCAAATGGCACCCGTGTTATCCTGCCAATGTGCGAATGCGTTTTGATGCATACGTGCATTAGTGGAATGGCACGACCGCCATTGCACATTTAAAAAATATATATATTTTGACAATGCTGCCCAAAGTCCTGACGCTGATCAGCACTGCCAAAAAAATACAATTGGCAAAACCCTTAAGTCTAGGAGGTGAGACTTATTTGCTTTGCCAATGATTTTTTTGCATTGAAGTGGGCTTTGGACAGCTGACAGCTACCCTATCAGCCTGTTCACAACTGGCATCATTCTGTGGGCCAAGTATGACCAAGACAGCTGACCTAGGGATGCGTTTGCAATTACGAAAGCGCCTCTGGAGCAGCTGTGAGATGCCCCCGCACTTTTCTCTTTTATTTGACAGTGTAATAACCCCTGCCAGTGGTCAAGACAGTGGATGATTAAACTCTCCCACCATTGGGCAGGGTACGGAGGGCTACCAAAAGGGGCACTGATAATTCACCTCACCCTTGGGCAAGAAAGGTTAGCAAATATCTCACCCTCATTAATCAAGGCAAGTAGCTATAAAACCTCTCTTGGAGAAGGCCTGTGGACCTGGAAGGAAAGAAGGGGGCTGGAAACAACTTCCCAGACCCTACGGCCAGTCTGGGAGGGAGTTGAAAATTCCAAGATGCCCCCGTGAAAATTTAAATATTCTCCCTGCTCTTTGGCAAGGCAGATGAGGAAGGAGGGGAGTATATTTCAAAGGGGGCATGGACAACAGATTCCTTCCTGGATGTTCATCACGGTCGGCGAGGAATCACTGACCAAAAAATCCCTCCCCTCTTGATGGTGATCGATTTGCGACCCACAAGGAATCCCTCATTTTAATTGAAAATGTTCAGACATTAGCAGTAGCAATTTCCTAAGTGTGATTCATAGAAAATCGCAATTATGAAATCGTTATTCCTAATGTTAGTACATCTGGCCATTACTTAGTTAATTACGTGCAAATTAACATTTGGTGTAAGATACCTTAAAACAAAAGTTTGCTAAAATCATCAGTGCCCCTTTATAGATGCCAAACCCCATATTTGGAATCTGCTTTTAAGGGCATCACAAAGAACTTCCTTGATCAGTTTCTCAGTTTATAGGGAAAATATTGTGGGGAAAAAGTAGATTGTAAATAGTTGTTTAAAAATATTGCCTTCTGAACAAATAGAATGAAAGAAAGCTGTGGCAACAAAGAAATCGAAAAATGGTGTGTGTTATGAGCAAGGGAAAAGAGCATCCTCCTGCTAAAATACAGAAGGAGGCGCAGGATCAGTGAGGGATCAGTGAGGGATTATTAGAATTTAAGGAAGGTTAGTGTTAAGGGGCAGCAAGGGGATGGAGGTGTTCAGGTATTGGTAGCGTAAGAGAGTAGTAAGAGGTTTTTAGGGTACGAGGGCAGCATTAAGAGGTAGCTTTGGGTTTTTAGGGTTCAGGGATGGGTAGTTTACATTGGTACTAAGATGTTAGTAAGAGTTTTTGTAGGTTTCAGGAAACTCTAGCACTAAAGGGACATAAGGCTTTTTCAGGATTGAGGCGAGGGTATCATTAAGGGGTAGTTCACTGCTTTTAAGGGTTCAGGGAAGGAAAGCGTATAGGGTGCAAGGGGTTATTAAGGTGCAATTAGATGAACTAAAAAATGCATATAATAATAAGCAAAGGCAATATGTCTGATGTTGGCTGTCAGACTTCTGGAAATTCTTATTTTGGTGTATGATATTTTTGCAAAACTGTATTGGTTATGATTATATGCTGGGTCCTCATCAATCTTTTTAAAAAATCCTTTGCTACAGACAAGAAAGTTATTTTGGTCTAAAAAAAAACAGTCATTGCCATAGCACTCCTTGGCAGCAGAAGGGAACTATTTTGTGCGTGCATGTGTTCCTTGTAAAAAAGGTAGCATGCTGTAACTTGTAGTGAAGTCAGCCAGTGGCTGAAGTGGACTAATACATTGCCCCTTAATGCATGCTAGAATGGGTGGAAGAACAATGTGAATGACACCAACCACAGACTAAGGTCTGGGTGAAACCCCTATAATTAACTATGTTAATACATCCAATTTTTGTAAATCAAATGATCTTGGCTAACACTGTGCTAAAAAAAAGTAAATTAGTCTGGCATTGGCTGTAAGTCTCTTGCCTTTGAGAAAGAAAGAAAAAAAGAAAGAAGAAAGAAAGAAAGAAAGAAAGAAAGAAAGAAAGAAAGAAAGAAAGAAAGAGAGAGAGAAAGAGAAAGAGAAAGAAAGAAAGTAAGAAAGAAAGAAAGAAAGAAAGAAAGAAAGAAAGGGAAGAAAGGAAGGAAGGAAGGAAAGGAAGAAGGAAAGAAAGAAAGAAAAAAGAATCAAGGACAGAAAAAAAGAAGGTATAAAAGAATGAAGGCAAGAAAGAAGTAAGGGAAGAAAGAAAGAAAGAAAGAAAGAAAGAAAGAAAGAAGAATGAAAGAAGGATAAAAAGGAGAGGAAAAAAAAGAAAGAAAAAGAACAAAGGAAATAAAGAAGGAAAGAGAAAGAAAGAAAGGAAGAAAGAAAGAAAGAAAGAATGAAAGAATGAAAGAAGGATAAAAAAGGAGAGGAAGAGAAAGAAAGAAAAAGAACAAAGGAAAAAAAGAAGGAAAGAGAAAGAAAGAAAGAAAAGAAAGAAAGAAAAGAAAAGAAAGAGAAAGAAAAGTAGGAGGTAAAGAAAAAAGTAAAATCAATCTATCTTAATACAGAACAGTTTCAAATGGATACAATCTGATCTGGTATTCTGTGAAATAGCAGAAGTCAGAAAAGCAAAACACTCCATGAGGAATTTGCAACAGCATTGGCAGGAGATGGGATCTGAAAAAGATGGAATGTGAATCAAAAGCATCCTGCTATCACATCAGGCTTTAAATCCAAAGGCAACACTAAAGTAATTATAATATAAAAACAAAAAACACCGTAACTGGAAGGAACTAGCTTGTATGCTGATATGCTTCTGGTGAGAGAGCAAAATGCAATCACACAAAGTGAAGTTAACCAGTGGCTTAAATAGTCTGATCCACTGCTCCATTGTTGGAAAGGAGAATATTAGTGCTTGTAACACAGTCTAGGGCTCAGAATAGGTCTCAGAAATGTATTCACATGCTCAACCCTTGGTAGCTTGGCTGCGAGCATGCAGGCTTAACACACAATAAAAACCCAGCACCAATTTATAAAAATAGGAAATATTTTCATGTTTAAAATGACACCAAAATGAAAAAAATCCAATGTATGGAATTTGAGATATGAATTTTTAAATATTTAGCACTATATAGCGCATATAAACCTATAGCTCCTATTGGGACATCTGGTCGCGCTAGATCGGGACAAAGACAAAGTTTCAGGCTGACCATGATGGAGCCCTGCACAGCTACTCTTAGCGGTGGGCCTCGGCCGAAGGTTTACCTTCGGTCTTAGAAACTTTCCTGGAGCCTTTCCTGCAGGGGTCCCTCCATGCTCTTCACCAGTCTGGTTCGGTGAGAGTTCTCTGGCCTGCTTCCCAGGGAGCTCCCAGTGAAACTCTGGAAGTTGGACCTCCAGAACATTTCAGCAGGATGACCAGCAGGGCCGATCTGCTCGTGGGTGAAGGTCGCCGGCTTGCCTCTCGCGGTTGAGTCGGCCCCCCTCTAGAGCTTTTTTCCAAAGTTGCTCGAAAGTTGTCCCAACTTCTGGAACTTCTTTCTGGGGGTTGCAAAGTGTCCAAAACACAATCCTACGGTCTGGAATCTCCATGATGGTCCTGGAAAGTTTGGGGCTTCAGTTCCCACAATCCACTTTGACTAAACCCTTACAGATCTACTGGACACACTCTAGGCTGGGCATTCTTGGTGGTGATGGTCTGGGTGAGCTCTGTTAACCTGTAGCTTACAGGGAGTCCACTCTTTATTCCTCTTAAAGAAAGTTAGGTCCACAGGGCTGTAGTTCTAGATTGTGGAGCAGGCACGGTCAGTCAGAGTGCAGGGCCTGGATTGTACAAATCAAACTTCCAGCATGGACCCTTCCTATTATCTCAGTTTCAAGCAGCAGATCTGAGATGCTCTGCTCTGCCCCTCTCAGATACTTATTCAGTATTCTCTGGGGTCAAGCAGGAGGGCACTTATGTCCAATGAGGTGCATGGCAACACCCAAGAGCATGACCACTTCCACCAAACGTGTGGCATAATGGTCTCCCAGAAAGCACTATTCCTTCAAAATTCAATATGGCTGAAATTTCAGTAGAGGAGCCGGAACTAGTTAAACCAACCTCCAGTATCGCTCATTTCAAAAGTTCTCCTCCCCTGGCTTCTGCAAATTCCTTCTTTAAGCCTGCCATCTGGCTTGGTTCAGAGTGGAAAGGGGTAGATGGACCTGGCTTTCTCTGCCTGTCCCCTTCTGCATTTGAAGCTGATGCTTTATGTCCCTTCTCCCCTGCTCTGACATTCCTGTGTAGCAGAGCCCTCTCCTACCAGATAGTATTGCTCCCCGGCTGCCACTTATCACTTCATCAAAGCAGCCTGGCTAATCCTCTTAACTCTGACTAATCAGGAGAGACCACAGGAAGCTTACAGCCAAGAGAGTCTTATAACTTCTTTACTGTACATTTCAGGATAAATTGAGCAATATAATATTGTTGGATTTATCAATACCATTCTCCTAAGTCCTTGAATGTTATTTTTCGGCAATCCCTAGCAATAGTTATGAGTTCATAAACTATGGTAATGTTAACCTATGTAGCTTGGGATCTACAATGAGAAAATGAAATGTCCAATTTCTCCAACACCAGGGCCTATAAAACCTCTTTTGTAAGGACCCTGCTATAGCTACATGACCCCCACCCCTGGAAATCCTATGGGGGACATGAGGGGTTATGAATATGCAAACATAATGTAGATCCTCACTCCACAGTGCTCCTAGCACAAAAGTTGATTTTGGGAACAACATTATTATAAGGGAGGGTGAAATGTGCAATTTCTCTATCCCTCAGGGTATATCAAACCTCTTTTATAAGGGTCCTCCTTATAATTACATGACCCCCCCATCCCTGGGACACATAGAGGAGGCCCGCGGGGTCCCGAATATGCCAAAATATTGTTGTTTATCACTTTTAAGTGCCCCTACCACAAAGGTGGACACAACACAGGGTAGGGTACAGCTACCAACTCTTTATTATCTTTTCTTCGCAGCCTGCGGGATAATCATTCCCTTGCACCTTTGCTGGTTGTCCTCTTCTCTCCCACCCCTTCCTTCCCCTTTGGGGTAGGCTGGGTTCCCAGTTCTGCTGCCTTGCAGTTTCAGGGTGTTACTCCGACTCTACACCTCCCCTTGTTTTAAAACAGACCCCAGTTCTTTCCACAAGTCTAGATTTATTTAATGAGCCAACGAGGTCTGGTTACCCATCAGCCTTGACGATTGGTCACCACTGGCTGAGTCGGTTTTCTGACCACTGCGTCAAGAGGGGCATCGGAAGGCATCTCAAGGTTCGTGATCTTGTTGGGGCTGTTGTCATTCTTGAGTTTGATGGTAGTGGTCTTGAAATGTGACTCACTCTGAGTGATGGATTTCCTGATGGCGGGTAGCTGTGACCATGCTCCCTTCTAGCGCTGTCACTTGAAGTGGTTGGGTGTTAAAAGAAGTGTATGCTTTCCTCTGTTGTCTTTGTTGACCACCACCCATTCGCCAGCCTTGGGTAGGGTTGCCTGCACTTGCTGCTTGGTGTCTGCATATGCTTTCAATTTCTCCTTATTCTCTCTGTTAGTGGCCTTGACCCTATTTGGGTTCATCTGGTGATCCTGCATCTATTGCGGCAGTTTTGTATTAACAAATTGGCCAAACATGAGCATGGCGGGGATCACTCCCATTGTCAAAAGAGGGGTGGTCCGATAGATTCACAGAACTTGACACAGGACCTCTTTGAATGCAATTTCTTCTTTAGTTGCTCTCTGTATGGTTGATTTAATGTTGACCATGAACCTTTCTACTATTCCGTTGGCTTGGGGCCGTAGCAGAGTTATTCAGTGGTGTTCAACACCTTAACGGTATAGGAACTCTTTGAAGTCTTCGATGGTAAATGGGGCTCGTTGTCCACCTTCAGTATTTTAGGGAATCCCCACATCACAAAGATGTCGTCCAGGGTCCGGATTGTCTTGGCAGCTCCAGTTGATGGGACCATTTTGAATAGAGGAAATCTGGAATGTTCGTCCATCACCACCAGAAGATAGTGGCCTGAGTCAAGTGCTCTGAAGAAATCGAGCGATATCTGTTACTCGCTACCCATTCCCCACTCCCACATTCTCTCCAGGGTTTCTGACATTTTCTGGGGTAGTTGTCTTGTGACTGGAATAGGCATGTGCATAGGTGGCATTTTCGCAGTTCTGCCTACACCATGGTATCTAGCCCTATTCTTTCAGGAGGGCTCTTTTGGTGGTTACTATCCCTTGGTGCCCTTTGTGTGCCATTTCAAGGTCTCGTTTGCTTTGGCTCTTGGTGAGCACGATGTGGGATCCTCTTAGTATAAGTCCTCTCGTGTGATTACCAGCTCTTCTCTGACATTGTGAAAGCCTCAGGTCTCTTCAGAGTCACCACCCCAGTCTTTGCTGTGTTTCCACTTGTGCATGTCGATGAGGAGCGTGACGAGCGCAAGATCAATGTCTCGTTTAGTGGCAATGACATTTTGAGGGATCAGGAGTGTGGGGGGTATGCTGGTGCTGACCATGAATTGAAGGAATTCTTCGACTATTGATGAGTGTCTCTTCATTGGTTTCAAAGGCGGTCTGGAGAAGTAATCAACAGGATTGTGCTCGTTGCCAGTATTCTGGATGATGATATAGGCATTTTCCTCTATGCGTATTCCCCATCACTCAATTCTGGATGGTATTTTGACCTTGGGATTTCCAAATATGGTGAGGAGGGCCTAGTGGTCAATGATGATGGTGAATCATTTTCCAAAGAGGAATATGTAAAAATGCTCACAGGCCCACAGCACTACAAGACTTTCCTTCTCAGGTTGAGAGTAAGCTTTCTCATTGTCGGCGAGTGTCTGCTGGCATAGCAATTACATGGAGCTGGGCCTTCAGAGTGTTGGGCCAGGATGGCTCTAAGTTTTACTGGACTGGCATCTACAGTCACCTCCATGGCCAGTTTGGGATCTAAGTAGGCCATGAAAGTGTCCTTTGCGATTGCAGCTTTTATTTACTGAAAACTGTGTTTGCTGTCGGGGAACCACTGGAGATCTGCTTTCTGTCTCATGAGGTGGCGAAGTGGGGCACTTATGGTGACATAATCTCATATGTATCTGGCACGATAGCTCGCCATGCCCAGGAAAGAACGGAGCATGTTAATGTTCCTTGGTGGGCCTACAGTTGGGAGACCAGTGACTTTGTCTGCATTCGTTGTCATCCCTTCTTCCGAGAACAAGTGCCCAAAAATTTTCAGTCTGGTCTTATGGTACTCCCATTTTCCTGGCAGATTTCGGCAGCAGACAAGTTGCCGAAGTTCAGTCTCTTGTACCAGAAGAGTCCTAGGTGTATGGAGAAGGTCAAAATGTAACAGCAGTGTTCTTCCAATTCAATTTGATGATATCCCTTGTTCAGGTCGAGCTTGGAGAAGAGTTTTGCTCTATTAAGCTGGGTGATCATGTCTGTGATGTGTGGGACTGGGTGGCATTCCGGTGCTATTGCCTTGTTGGTCTAGCACATGTCAACACAGATACTGATTTCTCCCTTTCTGTCCTTGAGGACTACAGCAATGTGGGACACTCCGGAGTAGGGCCTTTGGGTGGCTTGAGGATGTCTAATCTGAGGAGGTTGTTGATCTCCTTTTCCACGGCCTCTTGCAGGTGAAATGCAACTCTCCTGTGCAATTGCGCCACTGGGAAAATGCTTTAATTGATATGGAAGTGGATGAGGACATCTTTCAGTTTGCCTAAGCCAATGAAGGTAGCGGGGAATCGATGAGTGATGTCTTGTCTTGTCTCTATGTGGTAGTTGATAGAGATGAGGCCCATCTCTGCAGCTGTGTTGAGGAGGTAGGCCCCTGATGCTTTGCCTTGGAGCACTTGGATAGGTGCTTTGATGGTGTTCTCACCATGCGTTATGACCGCATTGAATGAGTGGCAGCTGTGTAGAGGTTCAAATGCAGCCCATGCATAGACCTTGGTGTCCGACTGGGTGATCTTGTGGATGAGGATGAGTTCAGTGAAGCACTAAAGCGAAACCTATTAGCTTTGACAATGTTGAATTCTTCTGGAAGGGCTATTGAGCAATGTTCTTCAGTCTTTGCTCCCGGTTGTTTGCTGGCATTGGTGCTCAGGGTATTTCTTTAGCTAATATGTGGTGATACAATGACTTCAGGGCTGTCCGTTATCGGTTGCCCTCGGCCCATTGATGTCATGCTCCTGCAGCTCTGACGATGGCTGTGGCGGCACGCACCCCTGAGATACCACCAATGACCACCTGCGAATTACAATAATAGGACTTCCTTGGGAGGGAGATATGTTTTATTTCTATTCTACATTCACCATTTATATTAACAGAAACTCCTCCACCTCTGGTCAGTTGTCAAGCCACTTCTCTATCCTTTCTTGGTACTGCAGGGTGACATGAAGATAGTTTTCCCCACAAGAAAAAGTACTGGTGGGGCTCCATTTAGCTCACAGAGCACAAAAACAAAGCGCTTCTGAAGGATAATCAGTCATGACTTGCAATGAATGCACAACATCACAGAAATAAATCTCATGATCAAATGTGTTTTAAACAATAAATTTGTGGATGATGTTGTATCATACATACCCTCATAACATCCCAATACAAACTATGTGGTTATACCCGCAGTTCCAATACAAGTAATATGCTCCTTTTTTAATCCCCCTCCTCCCACCCCCACCCACTCCCCTTGCGTTGCTTAACACGTCCCTAATATCCTGCTCCGTTTTAGAATATATTGCACAACAGTACAGGCTGCTGTGAAACATAGCTTTAAATGAAAAAAAGCAGTATGGTGCTGGCTGCGTCATAGCACTTTTTTTTTTACTTAAGGCCATGTTATACAACAGCTTGCGCCACTGTGCAACATGTCAAAAAACATTGACATAGGCAATAGATCTCACAAAGACGAAACCTATTGGCTTTGCCGGTGCTGTTTTTTCTGAAAGCTGAAATTAAAAGTGCACTGAGCACAGTTTGAACTTTGCATTACACATGTGTAAACCAGGGTCTTAAGTTCATCCTGCAAAAGAGGAACTAAGCAATGCAGTTTCATTCTTACTGTAAAATTCTAGAAAAAACAATCTGAATAAAACTGAGAACAAAAAGGAGAAATTGAGAGTGTGAGATGTGGAAGCTACCCATTGACAGAAGACAGGCAAAGAGAAAGACATTTAAGGCATTATAAGGGTATTTATGAGAATGAGATTGGAAGCAATTAAGGGAGATGTTCTGAGTAAGTGCTTATTAGGGGGGCCTTGAGAGGACTGTATTTTGTTTTTCGAATTGTTTTTTTACTTTCCAGTAGCATCACTTAGATTGCTTAATTTAATTTTGTTTTGGTCTGGCCTATGTCAGCATTAGCTGTCTTGCCAATCTTTTGTTTATCAAGAAAATCATCATAAAAATACTAAAATTACTAATGCATATTGTTAGGTTTGTTCGCCTTAGGGTGGTCTTACCCCAAGGATTTTGCCTTACTCCTCCATTTTTGCTTATCTAGTTTTTGTTGGCCGTAGGACTCAGTGCAATTCACCACTGCTAACCAGTGCTAAATTGCATGTGCTCACTCCCATATACATGATAAAATTGGCTTACACCCAATTGGCACGTTTAAATTGCTTTTACGTCCCTAGTGAAGTGGTACTACATGTACCCAGGGTCTGTAAATTAAATGCTACTTGTGAGCCTGTAGTACTCATGGTGCCACCCACTTGAGTAGCCCTTTAAACATGTCTATGACATTGGGTTACTTTATTACATTTACTACAGGCTACCTTTCTATTGGGAACAGGTTGGAATGTCAAGTTTGATGTCTAAAGAATTATCATTTAATTGTAAAGTCAGATTTTATGCCACAATTCTGAAAATGCCACTTTTAGAAAGTTGCCATTTTCTTGTCCTAGCCAATTGATGCCTGCAGTTCGTTTCATGGGTCACGTGACTGGGTGTAGCTGGCAGTTGGGGTTTGTGTATAGCATCCAGACATTCAGACAATGAGTAATTAGGTGTTGGCAGGATGGGCCATCTCTGACTTGATGAGGGGGAGGAGCTGTCACCTACCACACTTTCAGATAACAAAGGCTTTTCCTGAGCACACTCACAAAGGTTTTCACACCAGTCGTTTGTACACCCAGACAAGCTGGAACCACGGCGGGGAGGTAGGAAAATCCAAATACCTTGGGGGGTGAAAATCCCCAGACCCTTCTCCTACTGCAAAGCTGGCATCAGGTATAAATATTACATCCTCAGACCTGACTCTTCAGTACATCGCTGGATCTGTGGAAGACTCAGAAGGACTGCTACTCTGCTGCCCTGCTACTGTGCTGCCCTACTGCCTGAATAAAAAGTACTGGACCCACATCTTGAACCCAGTACCACCAGAGTGACTCCAAGGTCTAATTGGCTGGCCTCCTGTTAGAGTTACAGGGACAGAAAAGGCTCCAACCACCTCGAACCTAGCATCTGGACTCTGTCTGCTGTGAGTCTTGTACTTCAAGTACTGCGATATCAGTCCCAGACCCTTGGAAGTGGTCCTGACGGTGCTCTACCAGCTCTGCTCTGGTCTCTTGGGCAGAACTGATACATCCCATCTCCTTGCAGCTCTATATTGGAACCATCACCGTGCTCCCATCCCTGACGCAGCACGTTGCTTTGCAAGCCTTCCTCAACGGCATCCTCGACAATGATGCAGGACCTCGCATCACAAGCCTGCAGTATGGAACAAAGGGTAGCCCACTTCAGCTACTGGCTCTCTTCACTATGAGGCCATTTTTCTCTTGCACATGATCTCTTGCACATTCACCCAAAAATAATCCACTTCAGGGCAAGAGCTGGTAGGTCAATCTCTGCTTTCAATTCCACTTTCTTTTCAGATTTTGTTATTTATTTTTGAGTAAAGTCATTATTTACTGATATTTATGTTGCAAACATATGCACATCAATTTTAGGCAGTAGTATTTTTAATGTCTAATACATACATTTCCAAAAATAAATACATAAATAACGTTGCAGGCTTGCCAAGCCAGGTCTATTGGCTTGGTCAATGCACGTTTTAATACTTCTTCCAGTCTTTTCTTCAATTAGTAGCTCTGGATATATTTGCCTCTGTTGGCCTTTTTTTCTTTCACCTATTTAATTTATTTTGTTTATATTAACTTCCTCTTTTTAATCTTGTAGATTCCTCTTTGTCCCTCAGACCTTCCTTTATCTGTTTTCTTTTTAACCTGTCCACCCCCATATCTGGTGCAGATCGGAGCTTCCGAATCCCCTCTACTTCCACGAATGGAGTGATTTCGCAGTCACACACGCACACACACATCACACGCTGGTGGGGCCCATAACACCAACATTCATCCTACCACTCTATCCGTGCCATGTAGAAGGGGAAACACTTTTCAATACCTATCCAATCTGCATGTACCCTGAGGTCAATGGCATCAACTAGTTGCTATAGATTTGGTGAAACATCTTATTACTCTAATTATTTAATAAACATGACAATAAAATAACCACCCGACACAGTAATTCAAACAGAATATTGTTTATCTAAAATTGTAAGAAAAGCCAATTAAATGCAAGATCATTTCTCTCATATTTACCTATTCTGGCTAAAAGTTGTTTTCTAAGTCAGAACCGGTCCTCAGCAAAATAGTTAAAGTTTCTAGCCGTCATGTAGAGTCACCGTCCTCTCCGTCAGCATCGGGACCTCTGATCATTGGTTCGGGAAGAAGTGGCACTAGACCTCTCTAGTCTACTAATATTTATACCAAATTTACATTCCAAATGTTGCAATCATATCTTACAAAACAGTCGAATGGCGGAAATTATGTCGTCTTGGTACATTGGGATACAACGATAGATTTTCTCACGTATTGATAGTCAAATAATGAATAGAAATTAGGAGTCCATAACTAATTTGTTACTTCTATGGATGTCTCTTTAGGATAAAATGTATCTCATTCGTGGGACCATTATAAGTTCATCAGGTCGGTATTTGAATTGGCAACAATCTTCACGTTCAGGGGCATCTGGCATCTCTCTCAGATTTGTCGTCATGATCATGGCTTTTCAGTTCAATGGGAGGACAAGGTCGCAGTTAGCGCAAAGCCTCCTTTCAAATTTTCCATCTCCTCGAATGCAGGCTGCGGGTGGTAGCCATTTTATAGCAGGCCACAATGGTCAACTTAAGTAAAGGAAACACAAAACATAATTACTGTATGGAAATGATTATACAGTGTTATTCCCCTGCTAATACCCTTATGTGTATGTATTTATCTAGCCATTTGCGACATCAAAAGCCATTAATGCATATTAATTATAAGCGCAAAACTCAATAACATCACATAAGCAACATCTATTCTGTCAATTTGCTCACCAACTTAGTTCACTTATTATTGTAGCCATGCAATAGCATTCCCACGTGTAATTCTTCTGTTAATAAGGTTGGTTAGACAAAACTCAACAAATCTTTAGTAATTATTAATTAATCAGTAGTATGTTTAATAATAACATACGAAAATGAAACAGGTATTTGGTTTTAAAGTAAAAACCCTGCTCCATCATATCCTTTGGGTTTTTTGATAACATTCTTTTTTTTTTAAGCCTGCATCCCTGAAACTCCCCTTATTTCTCTTCCTTCTGCTCTTCTTTATCTTTGCTTTTTTCTGTCTTTGTGCTCTTTAGCTATCCTATTTCTCCAATTCTGTTCATAAAGTGTGTTGAAATTTTGACAATTTTGAAATTTTTGGGAGGACTTATAGTTATAACCTTGAACTCACTAACACGAGATGTTCGCATTTAGAATTTGTATGGTATTAAACTTGTGACCAGGTAGAGAAAAGTTTTAAAGTGCTTATAGCAGAGGGATCATGGGATCAAGGAAGAGACCTGAGGGCAGCTGGAGGAGGGGCATTGAGAGTATTTGAAAGGGATGCTGTGAGCAGTCAGTACAGCACCCTTTACAGCACTGGGGAGAGGACCTTGAGTGCAATTAGGGCAAGGGGTGTGACAGGAATTCGGGGGGATGGGTCTTGTGAGTAGATTGGTGAGTGGTCTTTAAAGCAGGTAGGGATGGGTTCGTGAAAGCAATTAGGTGAGGTTTGTTAAGAGCATTTTCTAGAAAGATCTTGAGAGCAGTTAGGTGAGCTGCAGGTGATCTAGAGGGTCTCGAGAACAGTGAGGAGAGTAGCTCTGGGGGCAGTTTGTAGAGAGACTCTGGAGAGCAATGGGGAGAGAGCTCTTGAGACCGATCATAAGAGAGCAGTCCGAGAAGAGAAGCCAGAAAAAGGATCTTGAAAGTAGTTAGGAATCACAGGTTTTAGGAATAGTCTCGCTTGCTCTGAAATAAATGGCTTGTGTGAGAACAAAGATTTCAGTCATTGGAGATTTCATTTTCTTATAGGATAGCACAAGTTGCATTGAGTAGCTATGACTTCTGCTGAAGCACTTACTGTTGTGTTCAGCCTGACAAGCGGTAGCTTCCTCCTTTAGAGTTCCCTAGAAATATAAATGTCTAACAACACCACGGATTTTGAGCTACAAATGAGGCTCGTTCCTTTGGCAAGCTGATCACTTTTATAGCTTTAATATCACTTTATTTGTGCCTACATAGCTCTTTTGTACAAAGTGTTTTACTAAACTGCAGGAGGGTGTCATAAGAGCGAAATCTGTTTGGCATGATGGACACTTTAAAGAAAGAAAGATAACGAAAAGCAAAATACATTTATATTAATCTTTGTAATTGAAGGCTCGATCTCATGAAAGAAACAATCAAAAGAGAAACACGTGCTGTAAGTACTTCAGCACAGATATCTGATATTATATTTCGCTGTCGCGCCATCTCTGTAATGATTAATAATCTGAAAATCAAACAAAAAAATGTAAGTAAATATTAGTTTCTTAATCTCAAACTTAAAGAAAAGAAACATTAAAAGCGCGATGAATACCTGTCTAGGAAAGGAAAATGGATGTGATGGGTCAATTCAGAATGACATATCTCATTCCAAACACTGAAGTCACAACTCTCGCTTTTCACCAATTGCGTGATGGAGGATGCAAGTCCGGGCAGGAGGCTACATGAAATGGGGCTAGCAGTCAAGATGATGGAGACAAACTAGACATTTCAGGCTGTATGCAGCTAAACACTAGTAGATTAAACAAAAATATCCCAAACCTCCATCCATTGTAGGAGGCGAGAAGATGCAGTCCAGCATATCAGATGGAAACGGGATAATACTCCGAGCACTCATGGAGAACAACAACTTACAGGACGTGACAGGTAACTGTATACTACAATACGGCTGCACTTTCCCCCTACTGCAGGTGTTAGGACACAGTGGAGGGTCAGTGACCAACCAGGAGCCAAGTAACCTGCTGCAGAAAGGTGTGATGGGAAAGCTTTGGCTGACCAGCATGCAAAAAAAGACAGGACTCTCCGTTTCCACGAGGTGTGGTACAAGCAAAAGAACATAATGGAGCCAGGTTTTACCATAATGTGGGTCACTGGCGCACCAAAACATCCTGGCCTACAATCTAGGAGCAAGGAAGAGAGGACCTCACTCGGATGCAAGCCAACAGCTGTGACTGCTGGGCTTTGGAGGGAGAGAAAGGGAATATTACACTGCACATGTGTGCATTTACTTCCGCCTTTTCTGCCCACATTGTCATTTCCAGATAGCTCCCCTGCCTCCACGTACGTTGCCATCACACAAGGAACCATAATTAGAGTTTTGCTGAGAAAACTGCATATTTTATATATGTCTTCGCAGTCAAAACAAAACAGGCTGTGTTTGTATGCGAGTCATTGCAGAAAGTATCTAAAAGATTTTAATGTGCTATTGGATTCGTTTAAAATTAAAATGTATGCTGTAGGAACTACATTACATGACTGAAAGCACCTGCCCGGAGAAAAAACAGTTTTTTACCATTTGGAGAATGAAGGAGCCGGGTTCCACGTTCTAGATCTGCTCTGGAACCCCAGGCCGATGTCTCTCTGTCAGTTCAAAAGTGTGGAGGGGAGGAAAATCATTAGCCAATCAATATTTACAGTTCCAATGAACTATGACTCCGAAGAATCACAGACTCCCAATTAAGTTTAGTTGGCTTATTACAAAGCCAAGAACAGTTGGACATACAAACACCTCAAGATGAGGGAGTAGAAATACATGGAACTAATACAAAGCCGAACCTATGGGTGAAATTTAGGTGATGCAGCATGCACAGAATAATCAGTTGAAGAATCAGGACACAGAAGATTTTGGCCCCAACATCAAGATTCCCCTTCATTGGAGGTTTGTAAGTATAAAGCATTAATCTGTCACTATTCTACCACTAACGTGACATCCCTAGTTAGCATTTCCCAAGGCAAGATCCATAGATGTGTCAGCCCGTGAAGTCTTCCTAAGAAGTCTCTTCACATGTAGATGGTTCAAGTAGCATAAAGCTATAGAACTCTTTCTAAGATGCTCTCTCTCTCAAGGCAAAAACAGAGGTTCCTGGGACACAGTCCCTAACTTAGATACTTCACTCCTCAAGGGTAACCCAAGATGCATTGCGACAACACACAATTCAGGCAAGCCACATCCTTGTAGGTAACTTTTCACAAAGCAGCGATGCTCCCAGGCCTTGGCGAGATGACTTTGATTCCTAGGATTACTTACTCCAATGAGAAAACACAACAGTTGTTTATTATCAGTATCGTCGTTCAATGTATCCTCTCCTCCCTAAGCCTAACTCCTAAAACAAAGACATTATTCTAGCTAACAAGGATGAATTTCTCCACCTGCAACAGAAATGTGAGAAAGAACATATCCATCCTGCACATGAAATTTACGAGTAATTCTAACACAAGATCTTCAAGGGGACAAATACAATTCAGGCCTACAGAAATCGGTCACCATAAGAAATTGCAGAAAGCCTCATGAAGTTACACATATAAAATAGACATTATTATTGACAACATCTAAGTTAAGATGTTACATAAACGCACCAATAGTGTGAGTACTTATCAGCGACATGTACGAATTCTGCATTCTATTGTTTTCGTCTAACCACATAAAGTTGCAACGTTAATGTCTTCACATTTAAATTGAAAATATCCCTAACACGTCACTTCTCAAGTTATTACAGTTTACGTTCTACTGACCTAAGTTAATGAAATAAAGGATTATATGAAGGTGCGGACTACCCATGATTATAATGCACCCCTGCAAATGAAAGAGCACAATTGTGCTCTAACAAGAACAAGAAACTGAAACTAAACTTTATGTAGGTTACATTATCTGGGTTATTTAGTAATGTATGTATTATTGTAGGGTGCACAAAAGCGCCCATTTTGACTTACATGTTTGAAATTGACATATTTTTAGACTGTCACTTTCTACATGCTTTGCAAGTACATGATATCATACTGAGAACGTGTTCTGCTTACAAGCACGTTTCTTCGTGAGCATTTTATCACAATACTTTTACATTCTGTCCAAGACTATGAACCAGTATGTAAGCTGTATTGGTTAGTTTATAGATATTTAGATCAACTACTACTTTTAGAAATTGTTTACATACATTTATTCATTTAGAGTTATGAACTGAAATATTTGAATATTTGTTTATGGGTTATTCTATTCTATTTCTGCTATTTATGCTTGCTCACAATTGCATTATTGATGTTTAAAGTTATTTTATATTTTTTTTTATTTATCATTTTTGATCTCCGTTTTTTTTAGAACAGAACTTAAAAAGAGAATTAAAGGAATTGTTCAGAATATAAAAAATCGTAATGCATGGTAGCAGGATTTTATGCACAGTAGTTTTAGAAAGTAAATATACACAGTGGGGCAAGTTGGTAAGACATTAGTGTTAAGCGGTATGTGACATCGATCGTCAGAGGTCAGTTGTTAGAGGAGGTAATAAGGTTAAAAGGACAAGACCTTCAAAAAAAGGAAGGAGTGCGTATGTGTCTTCCAGAGCCCTTATTTGACCAAACAATATTAAAAGTTTATTGTTCTTTAAGTTTGATATTTTGGAGTCAATCTAGTGAGTGGAGGTTGGTTAGTAAAGTTGTGTGCAAGCTGGGCTTGACCCATCTTTGTACTGCTCTAGAGATGCGGTGAAAAATCTCTGGGCTCTGCGCAGTTCACCCCATGTAGGGAAGTATGTTGTTCTAAAGCAAGCATGCAATGTAAGTGATGAACAGAGGTTCTCTCGGCCAATCACCTCCTTACCACATGACCACAATACCCAGGACCTCTGCCAGAAAACTTTTCTTCTGCTCTACCATAGTTACCCATCTAGGTAGGGTACTTGCCAGTGCCAGTACTTCAGCTATAAGACTTACCCCATCCCTCTCCTGAGATGCGCCACTCGTTCTGTGTGCCTTTTGGTGACCCACACCACCACCATTAGCCTCAAATGGTCCAGTCCATCTCATTTAGCAGTATATCTCATACACTTGCTTCTGGAGATTCGCTGGTTTACGTTGTGAAGCTGGAACATATTTAAGTCTTTCTCGATTGTCAAACTTTTTTCTGTCTCCTGAAGTTTCTTCTCTTGAACCCATTGAATTGAGAACATTCATATAATACCAAGCATTTTGTCTCCTAAAGCAGCTCCCATTGCAACAACTAATGCAGAGTAGGCATCACACAGAGTGGAAAATAATTGCCCATGCATTTGAAAGGATTTAGTCCAACTCAGCACTCCTGGTCATGGGGTGCCAGACATAATGTGTAGTGATGCCACCCCAACAAATGAGTCTCACGTTTCATGGGCACTGTACCCCTGCCGCATCACAACCTTCTTTTCACTCTATTCTGGCCAGCAGCAGAATGACTCAAGCCCGTGGCCAACCGACATAGTTGACCCGCACTGCCCTCTCGCCGAAATGTATAGAAATGGTCATACTTATACCACGTGAGCTAAGTAAACGTCTTATTCTTTGCATGCATTTCTCATTGAATGGCAGGTGTTTCACTCCCAGTTCTGGCCAAGTCTCTCGGTTATCTTCTGTGGCTAGGTCCTTACACAGCCATATAAAGGAATGTAGGCCCAGCCAATCACAACCTACTCTTGCACTGTGACCACTCTTCCCCAATATTACTCGGGTATCCTTTCTGGATATAATACTCTGTCATGAGCCTGTCTGAATGTTTTCTTTCATTCATTCAATTATGTTCTCTCTCCTACCATCTAAGTCAAGACAAGTTTTCTTAACGAGTTAAAGGATGCAGCAGACATATTTTGTATTAAATATCAGAACTTTCTCCCCCACCTTTCACTACAGGCAGACTACACCCTCGGAACCTGACAAAAAACACTAGTCAGACAAATTATAATTGTGTTGGGAATGCTATTTTATTTAAACAGAACTTCATGTATGGCATAAGAATGCCTCTAATACCCAGAGTGGGTTCACATTATATAAGACATTTTCTGGCTAAAAAGATAATTGTACTTAAATGGTAATAGAGACCACCGCTTATTGTTTTAATCGCCGCATGGCTAAGCAAAAGGAAATTGGTGTAGGGATAATTGAAGGGATGTTAGGTGCAAAATGTCCATTTAAAAAAACTTGGGTGTAACTCCCTATTTTTCTTATCTATACTTTCTAAACTGTTAAAAGTTAGAGGTACAAGGGTTGATATTTATTGGATTCTCCTACATGAATCACTTCAGAATTTAAGCGCTCCATATTGAAAATAGATTTCACTTAGACTTAATAGCTAGGATGAATATGTAAATCGCGTAGTGAAATTGATGTAGTACAGAAGAGAAAAGGAATGCAAGCACTTCAAAAAACCTCCCATGCCTAAAGGGATAAATTAAATGTTGATTGCCAAATCTGGAGAGGATGTTGTCTGGCGGCTAGATTGCCGACTTTGGAGCTGGGAAACCAAGGTTCGAGCCTCGGGGACGTGTCCACATCCTGTGATTCTGGGCAAATCACTTAATTTCCCCGTGCCTACCAAAAAAAAAATAGGAATGTGTCCTTGTGTAACGTAACCGGTGCTCATGTAAAGCGCTCCAATACCTTTGGGTCGAGTTTGCGCTATATAAATATGCCACAAAAAGAAAAAATTCTTAGGAATGTATGACTGACCGAGAAATACGTCAACCAGAACTTATTTTGTTGCATTGTTTTTTTTTTGCACTAGGATTCCAAGATGGCCACACAGGTTTCAAGCCAGGGACTGGAATCACGAACGTTCACTTCTGAAGAATACAGCCTGTATAGTGGCTTGACTGAGGACGAGCTAATCCAAATGGCCATAGAGCAGAGTCTTATGGACAGTTCTTCAACCCATATACAAGCACAAGCCCAATCTCAAACTCAAGGCCATGCACAAGCCCAAGTCAGAGCTCAGACTCAAGCCGAGGACCAGGCATTTGGCCATGCCTCAGCTCAGACCACCGGCGTGCAGAAAACACCAAGCGTGCAACCAGATCCATCTGCAGTCAGACTACAGAACAGACCCTTTGCCGCACCATGGACTCAGAATCAATCAAGACAGCTTCACCATCGGAACAGGTAAGCACTCCCACAACCTTGGGTTTATCCTGAGTATACACTGAGCACGGTGCAGTATCTTTTCATGTCTGGAATTAGACGGCAATTGCCTTTTCAAAGTCCCCTATATATTTGGCCAACTCAATATGACTTGCAATGAAAACAAAAAAAATACTTTGTGACCAGGAAACTCAGCATTTAATCCAACAAATACAGTGCCATGTTACACCGTGCACCTGAAAATGCGGTTTTAGTGGTGGGGTGTGCTGAGGTAGAAGAAAGGGAAGAGAAGAGGCAAGGAAGAGGAAGACATGTGAAGGTAGGGAAGTAGATGAAGGCTACTAGTTGCATGGTGATGTTTTGGAACTGGGAGAGGTTTGGAAGGGGGTGAACTCTGAAGGAGGTTTCTCATTAGTTAGTAAGATGGGCACAGGAAATGTTAGAGGATTATGGGAATGGTATGTGTGGGAGGGGGCAGTTTAGTGTATGACCTATGGGAAGATATAGTGGACCACAAGAAGTAGTTATGTAGTAGCAGGTGAATGTAAAGTCCATAGAAGGAAATATGAATAAGAAGAAAGCATTAGAAAGGAGAAACAGTAGTGGAAACATAGGGCAATATAGAAAGGAACAAGAAGCACAGATTAAAGATTATAGTGTAAAACAAGTAATGAAGGATTTTCTGAAGGTGACATAATGCAGCAGGATATGTAGGGGAATAAAGCATGGAGCAGGAGGAATAGCAGAAAGATATGTGATGAATATAAATGATGTGACAAAAAGAGGTGTTGAGGAGAGGGTGTGAGAGTAGGGTGCCAGAATATTGTGACCTAAATATCATCTGACAGTCACATAGTGTCCTGAATTTCTTCAACAAAAATATAGTCCAATTGGAGTTAATAATAGAAAATCTACTTTTAATGAAGTAACTTTTGTGTAAAAGGTATGGGCGTACGATATTTATCTCACACAATATTTTTGTCATTGATATTCTGACACACAGCCCTTGTGATGGGAGGAAGTCTGGGATATGAGATGTAAAACACTGAAAATGTTTGGAGCAGGAAATATTGAAGGTAAAATTATGTGACGTGTTGGAAGGCAGCACCTGAGTCTTTGAGTAAAAAAAAATAGTAGTAGTTGGTGCCATAAGCAAAGGGAGTAGGACAGTAGGGTGTATTGAAAAATGATAAGTGAGAAAAAAAGAAAGTCAATAGGTGAGAGCAGGTGGGGTGGGGGGAATTTTGAACCACGTTTTGTGGGAAATTTATATTAGGTGACACAAAGAGGAAGATGTGGCATGTGTCAAGGGTAACCAAGTGGAGAAAGGGTGTTAGTACTATGTGCGCGGGCAGGCAGTATGGAGGGAAAAGTGTGGGGAAAAACAAATTAAAGGGTGAGTTGTGAAGCAAGCACAAAGGACTCCCTCCTTCTGAAACACTTGTTAGGGCAGATCGCTGTTGTCAAGTGTCACCAAACTAAGACGTCGTGTCTAATTTAGAGAAGAAAATGGCACATATATGTGTAACCCTTGCCATTAAATGTATTTTTTTTATTCCGCTGTTGACATGGAGCAAATAAGCATAAGTCAAATAAGCATTAGCTAATGTCATAAACAATGACTGAAACAGGCGAACTAATGTTATTACTGAGCGACATAGAAGTGAAGGCTACAGTATAAACAGTGTCGCCACGCGCAACTTATTTTAAAGGCGTTGCTGCTGCTCTAGAAATAAGCCCACTGTAATCTCAGCCCTACCCGTGCGCAGGAGATAAGAGAGGGGATGCTGGCCCTGCCCACTTCACTTCAGCAGGTCTCCAGTCAGGAATGTTAAGTGAATTGGTGCCTAGTCCCAGGCCCCTTAGCAGATCGCAGCATGGTTTATTCAAAAAGAGAATGTTGTAATGTGAGAGCGGCCATCTTTACGAACATCTAGTGTTCATAATACAAAAATGTGAATGACCAGCCAAGTGCTAGAAGAGGAAGAGGTCTCCAAGCCACCGAAACTCCACTGTTACCAAGGGCGCGCTCCTTTGTACATTTACTCCATCATTGGTGTATCTTATTCTAGATCTCTTCTCTGCTCTAGATGGCCACATATGGGCTGGTAGTTGCTACCATTAGCACCGGCATATGCAGTAGTTAGTGACCTTATACACTAGTGTTCAATATGTAAACAAAGTAAGTGCATGGGTCAGGTGATTTTCTCAGGAGCCCATCCGCTGGTGCAACTGAAGCCCGGTGTTGCCCCGTACCAAAGCTGTGTAGTCTTATTTCACCCCATGCCTCTTTATTCCACCAACCTACATTTCCTGTCTGTTTCTCTGTCTCTTGTAGGTACCTTTTCATCCCTATTTTCTCCCTTTGCTACTGTTTTCCTGTCTATCCTTTCATCCTTTCTCCATTTTTTCCGTTCTCTCTCTCTCTAGCCCAAAATCTGTTGGAGAAAAATAACTCCTATTCCATAAATGCGTGCCAGTGCCCACAGATGCCACACTTTCAGCATAAGGTATACTGCTTGCAATGCAAAGCTTGTCCTCCACAGATGCACAAGGAAGTTAATAGTCTTTAATTTCGAAACAAATAGGTGCCAGGGCCCAAGATATTGCGTAGGATGCAACTGCAGCTTGCACTACCCACTGCCCCTGCGAGGGCTGATAAACGCTAGTACCGATGGCCTGGATGCACTGCCAATATTATTCTTTAGTATATATTGAATTGCTAAACTGATGTGCTGCGCTGTGCCACTATCTGGTGGACAGTCATAAGAAAAGTGCCGGTGTAAAGAATTAAGTGCAGGTGCCGAACACCGGCAAACACCAGCACAAATTAGGCACTGATTCTCTAGCCTATATTTTCGAGCTAACCCGCATGTCCTCACACCTGCCAACACATTAAATCCATCTGCATCCATTCAATCCAATAGCACAGGTTCCCCATGATGTACTTTTTAAAGTAGTTAATAACCTAATGCACAGATTGCTAAAATTAGTTTGTTTCATGATGTTAAATAGTATAAATCTTTTTGTGATTGGATTTTTTCCATATATACTCGTACCATGCTATTTATAGAACAATATTAATCATTTACCTGAAACAAGTGCTCAATTTGACAAGGTGCTTCGAGTCCATGTAGTTAATGAGCAACCTATTGCCCGTTCCTTAAAGACAGCTCCGAAATTTTTATTTCTTTATTTTTTAAGAGGCCTGCGTACCGCATTACATTAATAAACAGATACAGCCAGCCTGCGTTCTAATTATTTTCGTTTTATAATTAGAGGTTTCGAAGCCATGCGTTGTTCGGAGGAGCACTTCAAGCACCTGACAACATGGCAATCTGCACATTTAATTTAAGATAACGTGTTCTTTGCCTGCTCCTTCTGCATGCTTTTCGTTTATCATTCACTGACAAAGTATTCTGGACTTCCTCTTCTAGCACTGGGTATTTGTTTGCATTCCCTTATCCAGTCACGCATAGAGATCTATTCAACCTTAGCTAAGCGTTCCCATGCAGAGTCAGCGTAACCATTCCTGACCCATAATGCCTTTATATGAATTGCACCTCTGCTGGCGACCCAGTGCCCCTAGACATCCCTTGTTTCACCTCGATTACCACAGTTCATTCAGGATTGGAGACAGCATTCAGACAGCATTGCTTCATCACTTCCTGTTTCTAGAGGAAGTGGGGCGGATCAGTGAGCGCACGTTCAGGATTGCACAACTAGACAACTTCTGTAAACACAACTTCTGCAACGCTGCTCAGCTTGCAACACATGCTCTATATTTGAATGTGTTTTCCATTACTGGCCTGCTAAACAAAGCAGAGGTGTGTATTTATCTGTATCTAGAACCCTAAAGAGCACCAGTATGCTATCCTATTAATATTGATTGCAATTTGCACTTCAACAGTGCTTAGCTAAAATGTTGTATTGCACAGTATGCAAGAGGAGGGGTGCAGTGTCACTAAGGCCTTCACTGTATTAAAATCGTGTGTACCTGTGGGTGGGTGCATGGCTCACACCACCCAATACTGAAATATTCACACCGGGATATGCAGTGAAATTTTACATTCTCCTTTGACCTTGATTGTTGTCTAAACATTGTTGGAGGGGGTGTCTCCTTAAACAATGTTTATGTTTTTCCAGAGTAGCCATATTTTACACCCGCTTAATGTGTAACGAGCCCTATTAGGAGTTTGGTGTATGTCCTGTGTGCCCTTCGTCGGTTGTACAGGCCTCTATGCACTCTTTAGACACAAATGCAGACAGAGAAGGCTTTTCAAACTCACCCAAAGAGAGGTATTGACCAAAATAGGCAGTTTTGCTCATATTACGGAGAGTTTGTCAGTATGTCTATTGACTGACTCGGTTTCCAACTAGTCTATCTAATGAGTTAATTAGGGTCACAGTAGAAATTTCTACAGATACATAAGAAAGCAGCCAAAATCTCCAGGTGAAACCCTGTGTAAACACATGCTAGATTCAGTGTGGAAACACTGATGCCTGCATGCTGTTCCTTGAAGCCTGTAATCTAGAGCCTGTTATCTAGAGAGAATCTATATGGCCTATTGGTAACTCTAGAGCGGATTCTAGGCGGATGATTGCACCTCTCAGAAGGCGGGCCTAAGTCTGCTCTTTTACCTACACACATTACATACAAAAAAGGTGCTCTTGGAGATGAAGCTCTCCGTATTTCGTTATAAAAAAGGCCATTTTTGAAAATGTTCTTATAATTTGACCCAACGTGATGGTGGCACTCTGAGACTGTTGCCTTTCCTTGCCTAATGGTAGCGCTAATCCTGGTTACATGTAGGCGTTGAGAAAAGAAGTCAGGCTGAGATGAAATGACAGAATAGTGCTAGGTTGGAATTGGTGGCGTGAAAGCTGGAAGGGTGGGCAGTCGGGAAGATTTACTGATAAATGTTGCCCTTGAGCTTTGAAGGTGAACCCAAGATCTGCTACAATGCAGGTCTTAACGAAGATGGGAGAAGGTGCCTGGTATGGGTCAGAGATTCTGCTGGGAACTCCTAGGCCCTTAGGTTTCAATGTTCTCCAATCTAGACGTAGAATGGGCAAAACTCTTTGACACATGAGCCCTTTAATTTGCCCCAGAGAAAATGTTTTTCAGTCAGGCCGTCTGTTATTATAGATGCATGTCCTGTGAAGAGTTCTGCTCCTTAATCTGTGCTATGATATGGTGTGCGACTCCTGGCATGTTGGCAACACAGGTTTAAGCACAACAACTTTTTCCAATCAGAGCATTGAAAATTGAGGAGCTGGTCGAGGTTATGGAGCTGGTTTCAAGCGGCGGTGCAACCTCTCCTCGAATTTAAAGTGCGTAGAGGAGGATGATGACTTTATTTAGCTAATTCCTATGTTTGCTCACTGCCTTGCAGAAGATATATTAGATCGCTCCTCATTCCTAAATAACTATCTGAAGACAGGACCTATACCTGGACTTGAGAGCCAGCAAACACAAACACCATGTGGCTTAAAAGGTGCCTTTTCTGTAAAGAGTGAATGCTGTTGTTTACCTTAATACTGTACCTCTCTCCAGATGCACTTCCCGCCTCCCCGGCCATCCCCCCACCATTATTTTCATTGCCTTCCCCCAAATATATATGCCACCTGTTGACAAGAGGTGGTAAATAGGGCCATAGAAGATGTTCATCAGTAACTAGAAGCCTTTTCACGCATGCAAATCAGTCTCGGTATTCAAATGCACACCTCCATGCATTGTCCTCAGTCTTGCACGCACGCCATCTCCTGGTCCTCAGTTTTACACAAACAGCTCATTTATTCCCATTCATTAGAACAGCAGCCAGTCTCGCGCACATAGATTACAGCAACCCGCCCCCGGTTTTGCATATACCGTTTATTTCCGGGCACGAGCAGGCACACGTAGATAATGCCCTAGTCTTGCGACCCCCCCCCCCCCCCCCCCCTCCGGACCACTGAGTCCCACATTACTCAATATTCATGTCGTGATGAAGGTGCCGTTACAACATCGCTACATCAGCTCAGATGTCATATCCTTGATTGCATTGGCAGGGGCTGGGATGCAGCAGCTTGTGTCCCCGGGCCATGTGCATCTATCTTCCTGTGTCTGTTCCTTTTTTTTTAGCGCATTGTTGTCTTATATGGTCATTCAAATCCCCTGACATTTCCTCTAAGGGCCAAAAATAATCAAGAGCTGCGGGCAGCTGAGTGCGGAGAGCCGGGCCGCCATCTGCTTCCAGTCCGGGTGGGAGGGCTGTGTGTGTGTAGGCCGCGGCTCTGCTGCTCCAGTGCGGCTGGGGCGCAGCATCTCTGGGGCCGCAGCATCTCTGGGGAAGCAGCGTCTCTGGGGCCGCAGCGTCTCTGGGCGCAGCATCTCTGGGGAAGCAGCATCTCTGGGGCCGCAGCGTCTCTGAGGCTGCAGCATCTCTGGGGAAGCAGCATCTCTGGGGCCGCAGCGTCTCTGAGGCTGCAGCATCTCTGGGGAAGCAGCATCTCTGGGGCCGCAGCGTCTCTGAGGCTGCAGCATCTCTGGGGAAGCAGCGTCTCTGAGGCTGCAGCATCTCTGGGGAAGCAGCGTCTCTGGGGCCGCAGCGTCTCTGGGCGCAGCATCTCCGGGGCCGGCTCCAGGTGCCGCTCGTACCATGACCTGCTTCTCTTACGCGGAGTATTTCTCTTTGTTTCACTCCTGTCTCCGCGCCTCTAGGCCTGCACCCGGGACACGTCCAGCTCCCACCGCCAATCCAACGTCATCCCGAGGGAACAGATATGATGGAAGCCCATTCCCACCTCCCAAGCCCGTGTAAGTACCAAGCTTTTACTGCGCGCAGCGCACCATGAGTGTCGCCCCTTCTGCCTCCCCTCCCTTCCTGATTTGCTTCCATCCTCTGGTCCTCTCTTCTCTTTCATTCTTTTCCACTGTATCCACGCTGTACCGCTTAATGCCCCTCCTTCCATCAAGCATTCCTTCCTTCTAGTAGCTCGTTCTTCTCTTCTTACCCTTCTTCACTCTTTTCTCTTTCCTTATCCCCTTCCCATCTCTTCATTACTTCCATCACCTCCCCCCCTCTCTTCCTCTCATGCTCCCTTACTTTCTCGTTGACTATTTCCTTTTCTCCTCTCAGAGTCCTTTTTTCTTCCTTAACTCTGCCTTGCCTCTCCCTTCCTCCTTTTTTTCCTTTCTCTCATCCCTTTAGTCTCTTTCACTATCTCTTCCACCCTACCTTCTTCCCACAAACCCACCCTATTCTCCTACTTTCCTTTTCTCTTACATCCTTCTGCCATATACCCTTCCTTCATCCCACTCTTCCTTCCTTTTTCTCTCTTTTTAGTCCCTCATTCAACATTTCCTTATTGTCCTCCTTAATCAATCCTTCCTTCTTTCCTTCTTTCCTTCCTTCCTTCCTTCCTTCCTTGCTTCCTTCCTTCCTTCCTTCCTTCCTTCCTTCCTTCCTTCCTTTCTTCCTTCCTTCCTTCCTTCCTTCCTTCCTTCCATCCTTCCTTCCTTCCTCTCGCTCCCTCCTTCCTTACCTTCCCTCGTTTCTGACCCTTCCTCCTTTTCCCACTCTTCATTAGTTTCACCATCCCCTTCACCCTTCCTCGATTCTTCCTTCCATCAAACCCTTCCTTCCTATTTACTTCCATTGTTCTGTCTGCCTATCTTCCTCTCTGCCTCCCTATCTTCATTAATTCCCTCCTTTCCACCTTCTTCCCCTTCTTAATCCCTCTCTTCACTCCTTGATCCTATGCCAGGCCCTCGTTCCTCCCCTTAGTACTACACCCCCTTATTTCTCCTTCACTTACTCCAGTGACCCATACCTTGCCTCACCACCTTTCACTGAGTTCTTTCTTTCTTTTATTCTTCCCTTATCTGCCCCCTCTGCTTTCTCTTCTCTCCTGTCCTTGTTTCCTCTTTCTCTCATTCGCTCCTTCTCTCCATCCTTCCCTCCCTTCCTCCCTTCCTTCCTCTCACATCGCCCGTCTGTCCTTCCTTCCTTCTCTTACTATCTTCCTCCTTTCCTCCCTTATCTCTCTATCACATTGCTCCTTCCTACCTGACTAACCTAATCTCTTCCTTTCTCCCTCATTCGCATCTTCCCTCCATCCTTCTATTCCCCCTCACTTCCTTCCTTACTTCCCTTTTCCTTCCCCCTTCCCTCTCTCGCATCATCCATCCATCCATCCATCCATCCATCCATCCATCCATCCATCCATCCATCCATCATCATCAGATCCTCCCTCACATTCTCCCCTCTTTCCTGCCTCCCTGGCTTCGTTTCTTCTTTCCTTCAAGTCATCTTTGTTTTGCATTTTTTCATTATATCGTACTTTACTTCCTCTTATCTTACTTTGTATTTTCATTCCTCATAATACTATCCCGTCCTTCATCTCTGTCTTTTTTTTCTCTCCCTTCCTTTATAAAAACTTTCCTTATTGGTTGTCCGTGTTAACTTTGTTATTTTTTTTTAATAATCGTACTGTTTCTTGTGTCCTCTCCCTTCATTCCTTTACTACCCAGGGCAATGTTCCTCGCATTCCTTCCTTCTAAACCCTTGCTTTCCTAATTGCTTTTTAATGCTCAAGTGTATGAAGAGAAGTGTGACAGATCCCCCGCGGAGCAAGAATGAGATGTGCATTTAGGGCTGGTTAAGAGTGAGGCTGGTTATCTCTGGGGCAGAGTACTTCATGGTAATAACTGGCAAAAAGAGTCATCTTGCTACAGACCTGACCTTTTGTTGCCCTGGATGAACCGCCCAAGTGTGCTCCATGAAACGTCCACTCTCAAGCACGTGCACACTCACTCAGGCACACCATAACACACCAGTGAATCCAATACCGTTTTCAACTACTGTAAATCAAATATATATTTTTCACATTTTGAGGAATAATTGATCTTAGATCTCAAAATGAAAAAAACATTCCAAAGATGTTTTCGAGACACATATACACGTCTAAATAGCATCCTTCAGTGATTTATTGTTATACGTTTTTGAGAAACAGACACACTGGCAATCAAGCTCATAAAAAAGCACTTTTATTGGATGACACGATTTTGCCTCTCCTTATCGCATGCTAACCCAGACAGATGCCTATAGGGGCACTTCATTTTCAATGCATATGCGAAAAAATGTACGTCCCTACATATGCCCTACGTATAGCACAGATTTTCCGTCTGTTATCTGCTTCACAGATATGCCAAACATTCACGAGGAATGATATGCTAATTTCGATGCCAAAACTCTGCCAGCTGTTGCACAAAACTTTTTCCGCTCTAAGAGAGAAGGACACTCTGCATTTAAAATCCTATCCTGGTGCACAAATGCACGGATTGTGTAGTTTTTGAGATGTCAAGTAAGAGTGTGGGAATTATATCTTGCATGCAGGTTATTTCAGCAGTTGGAAGTGACACTCAGGGAAGGGGAGAGTCAGGTGAGTGGGAGGTGCACTTGAACACCCAAAGAGTCCGAATGTTTAGGTGATCTGAAATATGAATATTACTGACTGGATGCAAGGGTTAATTTCCACACTCTTGTTAGGAGAATGAGGACATCTTCCTTGACTTCCCTGCACTTCTAAACTCACTCTTAGATGACACAGACATAAGTGGTGAAGTTAGTGTAGGACAGTTCCTTAACAGTAACATTTGTTTTGCAATCCATATGGTGGAGGAGAAGTCTGTGGATATCAAAAAGATTTCCTATTTGAAGAAAAAAGAAACAAATAATATTTGTAAAATGTATTAAAAAATTCTGACCCAAGGCTTGCAGACTTTCTGCTATGTGGAATATTCTGTCTTGAAGGGTCAGGTGAGAGAGGCCTACGCTAGGCATGTCACAGGTACCATGGCCAGGGTACGTCTCTCTCAGCTGAGAGGCCTCCTCACCTCAACCTGTGAGTTAGGCAGTAGTCCTAAATCTCCCTTATACAGATGTCTAGCCTGTGGGCTGAATGCCTCTTTGTGAACCTTGTTCTATACACCAGTTTCGCACAATGAACATTTGAGGGCAGGTGTTTCGAATGAATCTAATTTTCAATTTAGCGGCTGTTTCGTTTTGTCAAAAATCGATTCTTTTTCTTCCCAATGTTGGCAAGTTAAGCTGGTTTGCGAAACCGGAGGTGCTTTGAAGTGTGAGCGACAGCAAAATCCACTTGTTTCTCTCTTACAATTTTAAAAATGGTGGCCATATTAGTGCTAATATTCTTATAGAATTGATACCCACACAATGCAACCGAAGCCCATCTAAGCAACTGCATGAATGAGACCACTGAAGGTGAACATGCTGCTTGTCAGTACCGAGGAACATTAATTAAATTGGAAGCCTCTTAATGAGTCTTCTGCAGATTCGTTGTCAGATGGTTGCGTCTGAAGAAGGTTATCAGGCTGTGCCAGGGCTTTAAGTGGAGACACTCCAGCTCTCCCTGCCACTTACTGTTCGCAATCTTTGTCAATTATGGCATTGATGGATGGAAGCTCAGCCCTCCAGCCCTTCGCTCAGGCAGCAGTGAACCATGATCACAGAGCCGGATGTCACCGCGTGGCAGATGACATGTAGTAGGAATTGCTAAGTCTCAGAAAAGGCTTTCGATGTAGGAGCCCTGAACGACAAGGGGCAAAGTGGCTCCATTTTCCATGTAGAGCAGAAGTCTGTCTCACCATTGCATCCAAAGCTGGTTAAAAATATACTGAAAATTCATTCAGCCCAAGTATCAACCCATGGTGTCCGCCAGCACCCAAACCCTTCTTGAAATTCTTCACTGCTCCTGGTTCTTCTAGGTAATTATTCCCCTATACCTGTTCACAGTTGATTCAGAACTGGCTGGCAGCCACGGCCCTTGCAGGTGAGAGCGGTGGGGCCAGGTGGGGTGGCGGCGGGGGGGGGGATTTCAACAGACGAAGACAAGGAAAAATTAATTATTTATTTAAATGTTCCCTCGTAGTCATCCGTCGAAATCCCACTCCACACGGCCCCACCACTCTTACCTGCATAGCCGCGGCTGCTGGATGGTAAGCAACTACCTAAAACTTACTTGAAGAAAGCAGGATTTCTCCTTTTCACCAACAGCACCAAACAAGCTTTGAATCAAGCCTGGCTGGCAAACACGAACCTCAACGGCTTTACTCTCGGCTGACAGCAAATGCAAATCCACTTGGATTCTCCCTTGACATAGACCTCTACGTAAAGAATCATATCTCTAACAAAACAACTACTGCGTTGCACCAGCTCTGCTACTGAAACAGTGAAACTTTTTCTCCCCAAGACCAACTTTTGATGAACGGGATATAGATCGGTTCCCTCCTACCTGGATGAAGGCAACGGTCTGCACAGCAGCATCTCCAATTCCATTTTGTCACACTTGAAGGGCATCTTAAATACAATGGCTTGTCTCATCTACGGTCTGAAGAAATGTGACCACTTCAGGAACTTCAGAATCTCTTGAATCTTGACCCAAGGCCGGATGGTGAATGCTCTGTGCCCAGATCCTGCCTTGCCACAGGTTTGGACTTGGGCAAAAACAGGTACAGAGAAAAAAGTAAAAGTGGTCTACATTAGCAAATCAGGGGGAACAACCTTTACAACGCAACTTTTACAACGCACTACCTTTACAACGCATTTTTTACAACGCATAATCCATTACAACGCATGACATTACAACGCATGACACTACAACGCATTTTTAAAAACTACCTTTACAACGCATTCCATTACAACGCATACTACCATTACAACGCATACCATTACAACGCATAATATTACACTACACTATCCAACCCTTACCCTACTGTTGCACCCCCTGGAGTTAGAATAGTAATTTTTACCCCTATACTATCCAACACTTACCCTACTGATGCACCCCCTGGAGTTAGAATAGTAATTTTTACCCCTATACTATCCAACACTTACCCTACTGTTGCACCCCCTGGAGTTAGAATAGTAATTTTTACCCCTATACTATCCAACACTTACCCTACTGTTGCACCCCCTGGAGTTAGAATAGTAATTTTTACCCCTATACTATCCAACACTTACCCTACTGTTGCACCCCCTGGAGTTAGAATAGTAATTTTTACCCCTATACTATCCAACACTTACCCTACTGTTGCACCCCCTGGAGTTAGAATAGTAATTTTTACCCCTATACTATCCAACACTTACCCTACTGTTGCACCCCCTGGAGTTAGAATAGTAATTTTTACCCCTATACTATCCAACACTTACCCTACTGTTGCACCCCCTGGAGTTAGAATAGTAATTTTTACCCCTATACTATCCAACACTTACCCCACTGTTGCACCCCCTGGAGTTAGAATAGTAATTTTTACCCCTATACTATCCAACACTTACCCTACTGTTGCACCCCCTGGAGTTAGAAAAGTAACTTTTACCCCTATACTATCTAATACTTACCTTAAATGTAATTTAATATTATGCGTTGTAATGGTATGCGTTGTAAAGGTAGTATGCGTTGTAATGGAAATGCGTTGTAAAGGTATTTTTTTAAAATGCGTTGTAGTGTCATGCGTTGTAATGTCATGCGTTGTAATGGATTATGCGTTGTAAAAAATGCGTTGTAAGTGCATGCGTTGTAAAAGTGTGCGTTGTAACGTCATACATCCGCAAATCAGATAGCTAAAAAAGTGGCCCACGTTTGCAATTCGTGGCAGTTTGGAAGTTGTAAAGACATGCTGTTTAGACATTTTGGGAGGTTTAGAATTCTGCATGCATTTGTGCTTGCTGCAGGGAATATCTGTGGACATATCAGGGAAATCAAAATTACAAACCAACCCACAAGGCCATAAAACAGGCACAAATACCAGCAAAAATCGCCCCACTCAGTGGCCTGTTAAGACAAGCTCTTCTGGCACTGTCAGCTTGCCCCGTATGCCAGTCTAACCATGTCTTGACGCCACCCGTAACTGGATGTAAGGAAATCATCTAAAACTACATGCCAGCAAATAAGAATTCGTGACCTGGTGATCATTGCCCCACATGGCACCCAAAGCTTGGTGCTGCAAGTTCTTTGTAGAGCTTTGGAGACCTCATGGCCTCTAATCTCAAACTTGGATCCCAAACCAACATGGCTGTTAGTACCTATTCTTATCAACTTAGAACAAGTAGGAGACTCTTGAACTTTTTTGTTTTCTCTTACCAACCTCAAACGACCATTGTTGTTGTGTCTCTTTAGTATGACAATGCCCTCTGACCCTGGGCTCCCCATTACCAGATACAGAACAGTGCAGCACGACTTGTGTCTCCTGCCTCGCTGCTACATCAACCTAACCCTCCACACCCTACACTAGTCCCCTTATTGCATGGACAATCTCTGTCAAGGCCTTCTGTATTACTCTTTTACACTAAATGGAATGAGACCTTTTATCCCCCAGAATGACGCACCTATAACCTTGAGTGCATTCTCTGATAAAAGACTCATGTCAGTTATAAAAATCCAAAATATGACAAATCTCATCCTGAAAACGAAACATTCTCCAAGGCAATAAGACTATGGAAATCCCTTTATGTCCCCATCTGAAATTTGACTACTTATCTGACATTTTGTAAAGCTGTTAAGACGTTTCTGTGTTTCATACCTCAGAAGTACTCAATATGACGAGCATCAGAGAAACAAACCTGTCCAATACCAGACCACTACAACCGGTATTAGACCATTGTCACCCAATGGACATCAGTAAGAAACTTGGCTGAATGACCTGCTGCTACAAAACGTTGGCAGAGTGGGCATTACCAGTACAAGAAACTGGTCTCTACTTCCACATTTTCTGCTTTACCTAGGACTACGAGACTAATTTTCTCCCCCCTTCTCTTGGCTCCTCTCGTTTCTTGTTGTGCCATATCAGGGCATTTTTCTGGCTCTCACACACATCATCTACACATACGCAAAGGTTTTCCACAGCAATGCTGCCTATTCACAAAACAAAATTTCAGAGCTGCTATTCCTTCACACCTCATGAACTTAGTGGCACATCAAGCTTGATGGAGAAACCTCACAGCAAATTGTTGGCCCTCTAAAAAATTAAGTGTGGTTATATGTACCCCACCTTTGCATTCATGGGCGCACATGGTACCAGCCTCCACTTCACTGCCGCACACCATGCTAGGGCTCCCAGCCTAGAGCCCTACCTAAACCATTTCCTTTACATGTATCTTCTGTGTCATGCTTCCACAAACTCTCTGTCACATGAATGGAGCACCTCTTCATTAATTATGCAAACATGCCTTTCACTGTGCATTTATACCACATCATCCAACACTCTTCTTATGCATACATAAATGCACCAGCATGCTTCCAAAGATGAGGCAACAGCATATGAGCAGCAGTAACACACAGGGCAAAATATTCTTAAATATAGTTTATGCAGTACAGAAAGAAGGATGCAAAGTTGCTAACAGCTACATGGGACAGACGGTTTCCAGTCAAATTCTCAAAAGCTCCAGGATATACAGTTAGATTCCTCTCCTAAAAACGTGTGAAATGCACTTTAAGGAGATAAAGTTGCCCATACAAGGGAACACCCAGAAAAAAGTGACAATCATTTTGTTTAAAAAAAAAAGACTGAAATATGTTTCCAGCACTAGAAACTATTTAAACGACTGCACACAGATTATGAGATTGATTCTGAATCTATATGTTATGTGTGCAGTATTTGTATATTGAAGTGCTCAGCGATTCCTTGGTATTGGACCTGACATCTTTGGCGTGTTAACCCCCAACATTTTGCTTTCAAGGCTCCTGTTTTTGCTTACTTCATTTTCGCTGACTTTAGGACTCTGCACACTTTACTACTGTTAATGAAATGTAAAGTGCTTGTGCTCTCTGCTTTAAATATGGTAACACAGGCTCACATCCAATAGGCACATTTAATTTACTTGTAAGCCACTAGTAAAGTGGTACTACATGTACCAAGGGCCTGTAGACTAAACACTAGTAGTGGGCCAGCAGCACTCATTGGGCCACTCACATAGGTAGCCCTTTTGAACATGTCTCAGGCCTGCCATTGCAACCCATGTGGGTTTTAAATTGCCATTCCCACCTGGGAAATAAACCTTTTTGCCAGGCCTAAACCTTTATAATACATGCAAGTCACCCCTAAACAGCCAAGAGGGCAGGATAAAAGGTATTTAAAAAGCTGGACATGTACTTTTAAGTTTTGCTGTATTGACTTTATATTAGAAAATGCATGCGCTTATCTGTAAAGAGTACAGTCCCTTTTGTTTTTTTAAAACGTTTCTGAAACATCATTTCTGTTGGCTGTTCCAGGGAGAAGGACCCTCTTATTATTGCAATCAAGAATGGGGATGAGCAGGCGTTAACCAGCATAATCCAGTCTGGACGAAATCTTTCTGAGGCCAACATTGATGGCTGGCTACCAATGCATGAGGCTGCCTATTACGGCCAGCTGGGATGTCTGAAATTGCTGCTAAAAGGTTAGTAAACACAACACTGTCAAAGCTGCTGGTAATGTATTTGATATATGCGAGGAGCAGGGTATAAGGCATTTAGGATAAGGACTCCCGTTCACCACATCCATACATGGTGGTCCCTGTGAGTGGGAAAGGGATCTCTTGAAGGGTTCTTGTAATGGGAATAATGCATGAAATACTGAGACAAAAGTAGTAGGGAACATTCCAACTTCAACTCCTCTCCAAAGACTTTTTCCCAGTGATAGCCAGCAATACTTCCAGGAGACCCGATTATATTTATCAATCCATCAAGAGATCAGTGCTTACTAGAATACCCCGTGCTACTCTTTTAAGGCAATATTTTTTAATACCACTCTTTCACAGTCTAATCATTATGAAGTATGGCATTACACAATAACTGAATATTTAAAATGACTGGGTCTGTAGAGAAACTATAAATTATTTTATACTACGACATGTCATCTTCTGGTCATTTTTAGGGGTTTGGTTGCCAAAAGTCAAAACTGCAGGTGATAGAAGGATGTAAGGCTTGATTCCCCCTTTCTAACATTCTTCGGTCTCTAATAACTCACCTTTGGGCCCTTGGTTGATTGCTGGTATGAGCAAATTCAGAATCAGACATCTTCTGACAGACAGATTGTTTCTCCTATCAGATTTGGATTACGACCGTTCGAGACTCTAGGGTCTGGGATCCTGTGGTCTGTATTTTTTTGATGCTATCCTTTGAAAACTGGTTGTTGGATAGGTTTTATCTGCACTAGTCATAGATTCCCTGATGGTATGCAGTAGAATGTCAGTTTCTGGTCTGGCTAAAATATTAACTTCTTTAGACCCTCTGCATGGTGCTTTATTTGATCCTCGCCTTCACTAGTGGCTTTGGAGTTGCCCGCAAGCCGGGTTTCACTTGTTTGTGTTTTCCTAGGCTTAGGCACTTATTGACTGTCTAGTTTGGTGCTTCTCGCAGTCTATCAGTGACTTTTTGGGGGAGACTGGTCTAGATTATATTGCATTAGTCCAATGCACCAATATCAGGATTCTCTTCCACTTCTACATCATGATCTGGTTTTAGGTGTGGGAGGAAATTTTGGAACGTGGACATCTGTAAATTGATACCCTTGAGCACATCTTTGAATATGGTTGCAAATGAAATATCTTCTCTGACTATTATTGCCAAGTGTGCTGCTTTCAGAGTTATTGCTGGATATGGCCAAAAAATCATGGCCTTCTTCCAGCAGCAACTGTGCTCGGAAACACACCCTTTTTACAGTTAGCGTGGGGGTAAGGAAGGCTTCACATGGAAAATTGCTTCTACATAAAGGAAAAAAATATAATGACACCTATAAAATTCCTGATCTTATAGATGTGTATTTTTTTATGCGCAGATATTCCACACAAGTAGGGTTGGAGATAGCAGGAAAGTTAAGAAAAACATAAATTTCCATAAGCTATAAAGTAAATTTTTACTATGCGTAGGTGCATATGTGCATGAAAGCTCACATTTATAATCTTTGGTGTATTTGGCAATCATGCCCCTTGTCCTCACACCCCTTAACTGCTAAAATATTTGGTTGACCTTTAGAAATATCCTCAACATAGGTGTTAGTGGAACAACTGGACATGTGCATAGAAGTGGGCATGGACTGCTTTCTTAGCTCCTTCAACACCAACATAATTCCAATTACTGGAACAAGCATGCAGAAGTTGGAAGAGCATAAATCTGTTCAGGCACACACTGGGTCTCTCTAGATGCCCTTTAAGCAGCTACTTCAATAGTCTCCTTACCAGTGATATGTAGCTTGAGAATAGCTTTTCAGATGTAAGGTATGATTTTATAGGATAAACACGGCAAAACCTGAAGAGGAAATCTCAAATGTTTTACTGGTAGCCCATTTGGCAGCTAAAATGCAAGCAAAAGCTAACTGGCATGGGGTTTGACCTACGAAGCAGAGCTAAATATCTAGTTCCCACAGAAGGGTCTATTCATTTTTTGTGGGGGTGAAAATACAGAACTCATTCTTTTCAGAAAGTGATAGAATCTGATATCCCACGGACGCTCTAGTGAAAACTTGAGTTCATTTTATAAGGTCACCTTTTCCTTTCTGCCTGTTCTCAGTAGTTTTTCTAGTGTCTGGGGGCGGTTTAACACGCTGCAATTCCATGTATATAAAACTTGGGCATGATTATGGTAAAAGTCAGCATCTAAGAGCAAATACCACTCCTCTGAAGCACTTTCCTTCGCCCTGGGTCGTCATGATGTCTGGCCTCTTAATACCGATCCGGATGGTATCAGCAGTTCCAAGCAGTATGAGATCCTAGGGTTCACCTCACATCTGTTTACATTCACCCGGAGAATTTGGCTGATAACTCCGGGTGAAAACCCAGCCAAAAATTAGGAATTACTTGGGAAATTGGACTTGCAAATACCGATTCCTCTCTCATTTCTTAGTGGGCTTTCAGGGTCCATCTCCTAATGAGACTGATTTTCCTTCACCCAGAGTAACCGGTAATCCTCGTGTCGAGAACTCTGGGGTTGAGGAAATACTCGCACATTTTATCACTGCATAGAGTATGATGACTCAGCGGCTTTATTCATGTATAGAATTTCTATTTGCTTACCTCTGCGTCCCCACTCACGTCACTGTCAAGAGCGTATGACGTAAGCAGGTGCTTTATTGCGCCAGTCTACTCTTTCACGAGTGTTCTCTGGCCTCACGCACCCTCAGCCTGCCACACACTAGTTTGTCCTTCTCTGGAAAGAGAGGGCTGGAAACAGCTGCTCGACTCTGGAACATATGTCGCCATCCCCAAGGTACTGGCGGTTTGAACTTCGGAGACCCCTCGGTTTGTGGAACGCTGTATAGGAGCACCAAGACAGCCAGGTTATTTGACCTCCAGTGTCACGGCAGCAGACGGGTGACCCAGCTCATTGATTGTCAACTCAAAGAAATACTGAATTTATCAATATTGCCAAGTTGGTTCAAGCGCACCTTTCCTGCCTATCGTTGCTGAGCTGCTCGCTAAACTGTCTTGAGCCACGTGTTTCAGTAGTATTAATTAACGGTATAAGACCCGGACATATTTTTAAGATATTTACAATGTTTATTCCCACCTCATCTGGGATACACTGTTCTCTTCACAAAAGGTTTTGTAAAAATATTTTTAAAATATCCTCCTTCGCGCTCTCTGTCAACCCTCCCACACACACTCACGGCTTCTTGGTCTATAACCAGTGTGCTGCTAAAAATACTTTCTTATCGCATAGTTATTATCCCTTTAGGAATGTGCATGTTAACTCCACCCCCTCCACGTACAGAATATACGCGACAACTATGTTATTTATATAGCGTTCTATTTAGAACATGTCTCTAGGCACCGTGAACGTTGTAAAATAGTTAAATATTTCAATTTGTTAACTAAACCGTGAAAGGTTAGAGAAATGGGTAAGGAATATCAAAAACTCTTCCACGTATAGTTTGCCAGCAGTGCGTCCCATCAATGATCATATATATATATATGCAGGGCGGCCTCGAAACAATGGGCACGGAGCAGCCCATCCATTAACACTCCATCAAAGAAACATTGAGGCCCAATACGGGAGTAAGCACATTTCTTCACAGGCATGGCTGCGCAACGGCATCTCCTTTTCCTTACGCGTTTCGGCGATATCACTGCCTTGATCACAAATGCACAGTGCTTACGTGCGCGCCTTTTAACTTAAAAATCACGTGACAGTCACTTTCAATACAAGCCCCATGATGCATTCCACTGATGATTCTAATATATTAACCCCTTCGCTGCTAGGCCTTTTCCCCTCCTGTGCTAAGCCCTTTTTGGGCTATTTGAGGTAGTGCGCGCTTAGGCCCCTGTAACTTTTTGACCACATTAGGTATCCACGCCAAATTTGCGTCCTTTTCTTCCAACATCTTGGGGATTCTAAAGGTACCCAGGGTTTGTGGATTCTCCTAGAGGGTTCCCAGAAATTAGTCAAAATACAGCAATTTTTTTTTTTTTTGTGAAAAATGTGAAAAACGGGCTGCAAATGAAAGCTTCTGGGTTTTTCTCTGCAAATGGTATCAAAAAAGGGTTTGTGGGGCTGAAATCACAATTTCTCCAGCTTTTAGGGAATGACAGACTTTTGTTAGAAAACCAACATTTTTTACACAGTTTTGGCATTTTTCTGGGACATACCCTATTTTTGCTATTTTTTGTGCTTTCAACCTCCTTCCAGTTAACGGTAGAAAAGGGTAACAAAACAATAATGGATCCTGGAAAGCTATACATTTTTGAAAAGTAGACAAAATTCTGAATTCAGCAAGGGGTCATTTGCGTAGATCTATCAAGGTTTCTTTATAGAAATTTACAGGCAAATATAGGAAAAATTAAAAATTTGTTGAAAAAAGCAGCCTCTTGAGTCAACGTTTTTACCTGTAACTTCTTCGAATTATGACATCTCTTTGAAAGCAATGTACCGTTACATCCGGTAGACCTTCCTGGTTGTGGGGACATATAGGACTTGTAGGTTCACCAAGAGCCCAACGAACCCAGAGTAGAAAAATGAGCAGCATTTTGTAATGTTTTTTTTTTTTGGTCCGGGTATATAGCAATTATTGTGGGAAAATGTATACTTGGAAAAATCGGTATGAAAGTCACCTATGTATTTCTGAAATGGGAACATATTACAGAGTTCAGAAACAGTGCATATTTGCACATTTTCGAAATTGGGAATACTCATATTTGCATGACAATTATTGGTCATTTTTCAAAATGACTTTTTTTTTACACAATGTCTTTCATTTGGAAGGGAGAAATGCATCAAAAATCAATAGGTAATAACAGTTGCTTTACAAATTTGAACTACCCTAAGTCTCCCGAGAAAAATGGTACCTCACTTGTGTGGGTAGGCATAGTGCCCACGACAGGAACTGGCTCAAAACCTAAGGTGAACACACCACATTTTCACACTGAAAATTTACACTTTTTTTGCAAAGAGTCTAGCTGTAGTTTTTGAACCCTAGCCCTGCCGGCACCTAGGGAAACCTAGAAAACCTATACATTTTTGAAAACTAGACACCCAGGGGAATCCAGGATGGGGTGACTTGACTGCCTCCCACCATGGTCTGTTACCCAGAATCCCTTGCAAACGTAAAAAATTGACAAAAAAAACACATTTTCCCCACATTTCTGTGATGGAAAGTTCTGGAATCTGCGTGGATCCACAAATTTCCACCCACCCCGCGTTCCCCAAAGTCCTACGAGAAAAATGGTACCTCACTTGTGCGGGTCGGCCTAGTGCCCGCGACAGGAAACGGCGCAAAACGCAACGTGGTTTTGGAGTGAAAAATGACCCTTTTTTTGGAAAAGTGACTAGCTGTAGATTTTGTACCCTAGCCCTGGCGGCACCTAGGGAAACCTAGCAAACCTATACATTTTTGAAAACTAGACACCCAGGGGAATCCAGGATGGGGTGACTTGACTGCCTCCCACCATGGTCTGTTACCCAGAATCCCTTGCAAACGTAAAAAATTGACAAAAAAAACACATTTTCCCCACATTTCTGTGATGGAAAGTTCTGGAATCTGCGTGGATCCACAAATTTCCACCCACCCCGCGTTCCCCAAAGTCCTACGAGAAAAATGGTACCTCACTTGTGCGGGTCGGCCTAGTGCCCGCGACAGGAAACGGCGCAAAACGCAACGTGGTTTTGGAGTGAAAAATGACCCTTTTTTTGGCAAAGTGACTAGCTGTAGATTTTGTACCCTAGCCCTGCCGGCACCTAGGGAAACCTAGCAAACCTATACATTTCTGAAAACTAGACACCCAGGGGAATCCAGGATGGGGTGACTTGACTGCCTCCCACCATGGTCTGTTACCCAGAATCCATTGCAAACGTAAAAAATTGACAAAAAAAACAAATTTTCCCCACATTTCTGTGATGGAAAGTTCTGGAATCTGCGTGGATCCACAAATTTCCACCCACCCCGCGTTCCCCAAAGTCCTACGAGAAAAATGGTACCTCACTTGTGCGGGTCGGCCTAGTGCCCGTGACAGGAAACGGCGCAAAACGCAACGTGGTTTTGGAGTGAAAAATGACCCTTTTTTTGGCAAAGTGACTAGCTGTAGATTTTGTACCCTAGCCCTGCCGGCACCTAGGGAAACCTAGCAAACCTATACATTTTTGAAAACTAGACACCCAGGGGAATCCAGGATGGGGTGACTTGACTGCCTCCCACCATGGTCTGTTACCCAGAATCCCTTGCAAACGTAAAAAATTGACAAAAAAAACACATTTTCCCCACATTTCTGTGATGGAAAGTTCTGGAATCTGCGTGGATCCACAAATTTCCACCCACCCCGCGTTCCCCAAAGTCCTACGAGAAAAATGGTACCTCACTTGTGCGGGTCGGCCTAGTGCCCGCGACAGGAAACGGCGCAAAACGCAACGTGGTTTTGGAGTGAAAAATGACCCTTTTTTTGGCAAAGTGACTAGCTGTAGATTTTGTACCCTAGCCCTGCCGGCACCTAGGGAAACCTAGCAAACCTATACATTTTTGAAAACTAGACACCCAGGGGAATCCAGGATGGGGTGACTTGACTGCCTCCCACCATGGTCTGTTACCCAGAATCCCTTGCAAACGTAAAAAATTGACAAAAAAACCACATTTTCCCCACATTTCTGTGATGGAAAGTTCTGGAATCTGCGTGGATCCACAAATTTCCACCCACCCCGCGTTCCCCAAAGTCCTACGAGAAAAATGGTACCTCACTTGTGCGGGTCGGCCTAGTGCCCGCGACAGGAAACGGCGCAAAACGCAACGTGGTTTTGGAGTGAAAAATGACCCTTTTTTTGGCAAAGTGACTAGCTGTAGATTTTGTACCCTAGCCCTGCCGGAACCTAGGGAAACCTAGCAAACCTATACATTTTTGAAAACTAGACAACCAGGGGAATCCAGGATGGGGTGACTTGACTGCCTCCCACCATGGTCTGTTACCCAGAATCCCTTGCAAACGTAAAAAATTGACAAAAAAAAACACATTTTCCCCACATTTCTGTGATGGAAAGTTCTGGAACCTGCGTGGATCCACAAATTTCCACCCACTCCGCGTTCCCCAAAGTCCTACAAGAAAAATGGTACCTCACTTGTGCGGGTCGGCCTGGTGCCCGCAACAGGAAACGGCGCAAAACGCAACGTGGTTTTGGAGTGAAAAATGACCCTTTTTTTGGCAAAGTGACTAGCTGTAGATTTTGTACCCTAGCCCTGCCGGCACCTAGGGAAACCTAGCAAACCTATACATTTCTGAAAACTAAACACCCAGGGGAATCCAGGATGGGGTGACTTGACTGCCTCCCACCAGGGTCTGTTACCCAGAATCCCTTGCAAACGTAAAAAATTGACAAAAAAAACACATTTTCCCCACATTTCTGTGATGGAAAGTTCTGGAATCTGCGTGGATCCACAAATTTCCACCCACCCCGCGTTCCCCAAAGTCCTACGAGAAAAATGGTACCTCACTTGTGCGGGTCGGCCTAGTGCCTGCGACAGGAAACGGCGCAAAACGCAACGTGGTTTTGGAGTGAAAAATGACCCTTTTTTTGGCAAAGTGACTAGCTGTAGATTTTGTACCCTAGCCCTGCCGGCAACTAGGGAAACCTAGCAAACCTATACATTTTTGAAAACTAGACACCCAGGGGAATCCAGGATGGGGTGACTTGACTGCCTCCCACCATGGTCTGTTACCCAGAATCCCTTGCAAACGTACAAAATTGACAAAAAAAACACATTTTCCCCACATTTCTGTGATGGAAAGTTCTGGAACCTGCGTGGATCCACAAATTTCCACCCACCCCGCGTTCCCCAAAGTCCTACGAGAAAAATGGTACCTCACTTGTGCGGGTCGGCCTAGTGCCCGCAACAGGAAATGGCGCAAAACGCAAAGTGGTTTTGGAGTGAAAAATGACCCTTTTTTTGGCAAAGTGACTAGCTGTAGATTTTGTACCCTAGCCCTGCCGGCACCTAGGGAAACCTAGCAAACCTATACATTTCTGAAAACTAGACACCCGGCGGCTTCCAGGGAGGTATGGCTTGCGTGGATCCCCCAACGTTTCCTTACCCAGAATCCCCTGCAAACCTCAATTTTTGCCCAAAAAATCACTTTTTTCACACATTTTGGGGTGGGAAAGTAGTGGCATCACCGGGCTCACACAAATTTACCACCACCCAGCGTTCCCCCAGGTCTCCCGGTACAAATGGTGCCTCACTTGTGTGGGAGGCCCAAGTACCTGCGGCAGGCAAGGGCCCCAAACGTAGTGAGGCGACATCAAGATGGCCTATCGCCAAACCACCTGGTTTTGCAAGGGGGGTCACTTTGGTTTTTGGCCCGGTGCGCGGCGGCCATCTAGGGAAACCTACCAAACCCAGGCATTTTTGAAAACTAGACACCCGGCGGCTTCCAGGGAGGTATGGCTTGCGTGGATCCCCCAACGTTTCCATACCCAGAATCCCCTGCAAACCTCAAATTTTGCTAAAAAAATCACTCTTTTTCACACATTTTGGGGTGGGAAAGTAGTGGCATCACCGGGCTCACACAAATTTACCACCACCCAGCGTTCCCCCAGGTCTCCCGGTAAAAATGGTGCCTCACTTGTGTGGGAGGCCCAAGTACCCGCGGCAGGCAAGGGCCCCAAACGTAGTGAGGCGACATCAAGATGGCCTATCGCCAAACCACCTGGTTTTGCAAGGGGGGTCACTTTGGTTTTTGGCCCGGTGCGCGGCGGCCATCTAGGGAAACCTACCAAACCCAGGCATTTTTGAAAACTAGACACCCGGCGGCTTCCAGGGAGGTATGGCTTGCGTGGATCCCCCAACGTTTCCTTACCCAGAATCCCCTGCAAACCTCATTTTTTGCTCAAAAAATCACTTTTTTCACACATTTTGGGGTGGGAAAGTAGTGGCATCACCGCGCTCACACAAATTTACCACCACCCAGCGTTCCCCCAGGTCTCCCGGTAAAAATGGTGCCTCACTTGTGTGGGAGGCCCAAGTACCCGCGGCAGGCAAGGGCCCCAAACGTAGTGAGGCGACATCAAGATGGCCTATCGCCAAACCACCAGGTTTTGCAAGGGGGGTCACTTTGGTTTCTGGCCCGGTGCGCGGCGGCCATCTAGGGAAACCTAGCAAACCCAGGCATTTTTGAAAACTAGACACCCGGCGGCTTCCAGGGAGGTATGGCTTGCGTGGATCCCCCAACGTTTCCTTACCCAGAATCCCCTGCAAACCTCAATTTTTGCTCAAAAAATCACTTTTTTCACACATTTTGGGGTGGGAAAGTAGTGGCATCACCGGGCTCACACAAATTTACCACCACCCAGCGTTCCCCCAGGTCTCCCGGTAAAAATGGTGCCTCACTTGTGTGGGAGGCCCAAGTACCCGCGGCAGGCAAGGGCCCCAAACGTAGTGAGGCGACATCAAGATGGCCTATCGCCAAACCACCTGGTTTTGCAAGGGGGGTCACTTTGGTTTTTGGCCCGGTGCGCGGCGGCCATCTAGGGAAACCTACCAAACCCAGGCATTTTTGAAAACTAGACACCCGGCGGCTTCCAGGGAGGTATGGCTTGCGTGGATCCCCCAACGTTTCCTTACCCAGAATCCCCTGCAAACCTCATTTTTTGCTCAAAAAATCACTTTTTTCACACATTTTGGGGTGGGAAAGTAGTGGCATCACCGGGCTCACACAAATTTACCACCACCCAGCGTTTCCCCAGGTCTCCCGGTAAAAATGGTGCCTCACTTGTGTGGGAGGCCCAAGTACCCGCGGCAGGCAAGGGCCCCAAACGTAGTGAGGCGACATCAAGATGGCCTATCGCCAAACCACCAGGTTTTGCAAGGGGGGTCACTTTGGTTTTTGGCCCGGTGCGCGGCGGCCATCTAGGGAAACCTAGCAAACCCAGGCATTTTTGAAAACTAGACACCCGGCGGCTTCCAGGGAGGTATGGCTTGCGTGGATCCCCCAACGTTTCCTTACCCAGAATCCCCTGCAAACCTCAATTTTTGCTCAAAAAATCACTTTTTTCACACATTTTGGGGTGGGAAAGTAGTGGCATCACCGGGCTCACACAAATTTACCACCACCCAGTGTTCCCCCAGGTCTCCCGGTAAAAATGGTGCCTCACTTGTGTGGGAGGCCCAAGTACCCGCGGCAGGCAAGGGCCCCAAACGTAGTGAGGCGACATCAAGATGGCCTATCGCCAAACCACCTGGTTTTGCAAGGGGGGTCACTTTGGTTTTTGGCCCGGTGCGCGGCGGCCATCTAGGGAAACCTACCAAACCCAGGCATTTTTGAAAACTAGACACCCGGCGGCTTCCAGGGAGGTATGGCTTGCGTGGATCCCCCAACGTTTCCTTACCCAGAATTCCCTGCAAACCTCAATTTTTGCTCAAAAAATCACTTTTTTCACACATTTTGGGGTGGGAAAGTAGTGGCATCACCGGGCTCACACAAATTTACCACCACCCAGCGTTCCCCCAGGTCTCCCGGTAAAAATGGTGCCTCACTTGTGTGGGAGGCCCAAGTACCCGCGGCAGGCAAGGGCCCCAAACGTAGTGAGGCGACATCAAGATGGCCTATCGCCAAACCACCAGGTTTTGCAAGGGGGGTCACTTTGGTTTTTGGCCCGGTGCGCGGCGGCCATCTAGGAAAACCTAGCAAACCCAGGCATTTTTGAAAACTAGACACCCGGCGGCTTCCAGGGAGGTATGGCTTGCGTGGATCCCCCAACGTTTCCTTACCCAGAATCCCCTGCAAACCTCAATTTTTGCTCAAAAAATCACTTTTTTCACACATTTTGGGGTGGGAAAGTAGTGGCATCACCGGGCTCACACAAATTTACCACCACCCAGCGTTCCCCCAGGTCTCCCGGTAAAAATGGTGCCTCACTTGTGTGGGAGGCCCAAGTACACGCGGCAGGCAAGGACAACAAACGTAGTGAGGCAACATCAACATTGCCTATCCCAAATGTCGCCTCACTACGTTTGTGTTCCTTGCCTGCCGCGGGTACTTGGGCCTCCCACACAAGTGAGGCACCATTTTTACCGGGATACCTGGGGGAACGCTGGGTGGTGGTAAATTTGTGTGAGCCCGGTGATGCCACTACTTTCCCACCCCAAAATGTGTGAAAAAAGTGATTTTTTGAGCAAAAAATGAGGTTTGCAGGGGATTCTGGGTAAGGAAACGTTGGGGGATCCACGCAAGCCATACCTCCCTGGAAGCCGCCGGGTGTCTAGTTTTCAAAAATGCCTGGGTTTGGTAGGTTTCCCTAGATGGCCGCCGCGCACCGGGCCAAAAACCAAAGTGACCCCCCTTGCAAAACCAGGTGGTTTGGCGATAGGCCATCTTGATGTCGCCTCACTACGTTTGGGGCCCTTGCCTGCCGCGGGTACTTGGGCCTCCCACACAAGTGAGGCACCATTTTTACCGGGAGACCTGGGGGAACGCTGGGTGGTGGTAAATTTGTGTGAGCCCGGTGATGCCACTACTTTCCCACCCCAAAATGTGTGAAAAAAGTGATTTTTTGAGCACAAATTGAGGTTTGCAGGGGATTCTGGGTAAGGAAACGTTGGGGGATCCACGCAAGCCATACCTCCCTGGAAGCCGCCGGGTGTCTAGTTTTCAAAAATGCCTGGGTTTGCTAGGTTTCCCTAGATGGCTGCCGCGCACCGGGCCAAAAACCAAAGTGACCCCCCTTGCAAAACCAGGTGGTTTGGCGATAGGCCATCTTGATGTCGCCTCACTACGTTTGGGGCCCTTGCCTGCCGCGGGTACTTGGGCCTCCCACACAAGTGAGGCACCATTTTTACCGGGAGACCTGGGGGAACGCTGGGTGGTGGTAAATTTGTGTGAGCCCGGTGATGCCACTACTTTCCCACCCCAAAATATGTGAAAAAAGTGATTTTTTGAGCAAAAATTGAGGTTTGCAGGGGATTCTGGGTAAGGAAACGTTGGGGGATCCACGCAAGCCATACCTCCCTGGAAGCCGCCGGGTGTCTAGTTTTCAAAAATGCCTGGGTTTGGTAGGTTTCCCTAGATGGCCGCCGCGCACCGGGCCAAAAACCAAAGTGACCCCCCTTGCAAAACCAGGTGGTTTGGCGATAGGCCATCTTGATGTTGCCTCACTACGTTTGGGGCCCTTGCCTGCCGCGGGTACTTGGGCCTCCCACACAAGTGAGGCACCATTTTTACCGGGAGACCTGGGGGAACGCTGGGTGGTGGTAAATTTGTGTGAGCCCGGTGATGCCACTACTTTTCCACCCCAAAATGTGTGAAAAAAGTGATTTTTTGAGCAAAATTTGAGATTTGCAGGGGATTCTGGGTAAGGAAACGTTGGGGGATCCACGCAAGCCATACCTCCCTGGAAGCCGCCGGGTGTCTAGTTTTCAAAAATGCCTGGGTTTGCTAGGTTTCCCTAGATGGCCGCCGCGCACCGGGCCAAAAACCAAAGTGACCCCCCTTGCAAAACCAGGTGGTTTGGCGATAGGCCATCTTGATGTCGCCTCACTACGTTTGGGGCCCTTGCCTGCCGCGGGTACTTGGGCCTCCCACACAAGTGAGGCACCATTTTTACCGGGAGACCTGGGGGAACGCTGGGTGGTGGTAAATTTGTGTGAGCCCGGTGATGCCACTACTTTCCCACCCCAAAATGTGTGAAAAAAGTGATTTTTTGAGCAAAATTTGAGGTTTGCAGGGGATTCTGGGTAAGGAAACGTTGGGGGATCCACGCAAGCCATACCTCCCTGGAAGCCGCCGGGTGTCTAGTTTTCAAAAATGCCTGGGTTTGGTAGGTTTCCCTAGATGGCCGCCGCGCACCGGGCCAAAAACCAAAGTGACCCCCCTTGCAAAACCAGGTGGTTTGGCGATAGGCCATCTTGATGTCGCCTCACTACGTTTGGGGCCCTTGCCTGCCGCGGGTACTTGGGCCTCCCACACAAGTGAGGCACCATTTTTACCGGGAGACCTGGGGGAACGCTGGGTGGTGGTAAATTTGTGTGAGCCCGGTGATGCCACTACTTTCCCACCCCAAAATGTGTGAAAAAAGTGATTTTTTGAGCAAAATTTGAGGTTTGCAGGGGATTCTGGGTAAGGAAACGTTGGGGGATCCACGCAAGCCATACCTCCCTGGAAGCCGCCGGGTGTCTAGTTTTCAAAAATGCCTGGGTTTGCTAGGTTTCCCTAGATGGCCGCCGCGCACCGGGCCAAAAACCAAAGTGACCCCCCTTGCAAAACCAGGTGGTTTGGCGATAGGCCATCTTGATGTCGCCTCACTACGTTTGGGGCCCTTGCCTGCCGCGGGAACTTGGGCCAACCAACACAAGTGAGGCACCATTTTTACCGGGAGACCTGGGGGAACGCTGGGTGGTGGTAAATTTGTGTGAGCCCGGTGATGCCACTACTTTCCCACCCCAAAATGTGTGAAAAAAGTGATTTTTTGAGCAAAATTTGAGGTTTGCAGGGGATTCTGGGTAAGGAAACGTTGGGGGATCCACGCAAGCCATACCTCCCTGGAAGCCGCCGGGTGTCTAGTTTTCAAAAATGCCTGGGTTTGCTAGGTTTCCCTAGATGGCCGCCGCGCACCGGGCCAAAAACCAAAGTGACCCCCCTTGCAAAACCAGGTGGTTTGGCGATAGGCCATCTTGATGTCGCCTCACTACGTTTGGGGCCCTTGCCTGCCGCGGGTACTTGGGCCTCCCACACAAGTGAGGCACCATTTTTACCGGGAGACCTGGGGGAACGCTGGGTGGTGGTAAATTTGTGTGAGCCCGGTGATGCCACTACTTTCCCACCCCAAAATGTGTGAAAAAAGTGATTTTTTGAGCAAAATTTGAGGTTTGCAGGGGATTATGGGTAAGGAAACGTTGGGGGATCCACGCAAGCCATACCTCCCTGGAAGCCGCCGGGTGTCTAGTTTTCAAAAATGCCTGGGTTTGCTAGGTTTCCCTAGATGGCCGCCGCGCACCGGGCCAAAAACCAAAGTGACCCCCCTTGCAAAACCAGGTGGTTTGGCGATAGGCCATCTTGATGTCGCCTCACTACGTTTGGGGCCCTTGCCTGCCGCGGGTACTTGGGCCTCCCACACAAGTGAGGCACCATTTTTACCAGGAGACCTGGGGGAACGCTGGGTGGTGGTAAATTTGTGTGAGCCCGGTGATGCCACTACTTTCCCACCCCAAAATGTGTGAAAAAAGTGATTTTTTGAGCAAAATTTGAGGTTTGCAGGGGATTCTGGGTAAGGAAACGTTGGGGGATCCACGCAAGCCATACCTCCCTGGAAGCCGCCGGGTGTCTAGTTTTCAAAAATGCCTGGGTTTGGTAGGTTTCCCTAGATGGCCGCCGCGCACCGGGCCAAAAACCAAAGTGACCCCCCTTGCAAAACCAGGTGGTTTGGCGATAGGCCATCTTGATGTCGCCTCACTACGTTTGGGGCCCTTGCCTGCCGCGGGTACTTGGGCCTCCCACACAAGTGAGGCACCATTTTTACCGGGAGACCTGGGGGAACGCTGGGTGGTGGTAAATTTGTGTGAGCCCGGTGATGCCACTACTTTCCCACCCCAAAATGTGTGAAAAAAGTGATTTTTTGGGCAAAAAATGAGGATTGCAGGGGATTCTGGGTAAGGAAACGTTGGGGGATCCACGCAAGCCATACCTCCCTGGAAGCCGCCGGGTGTCTAGTTTTCAGAAATGCGTGGGTTGGAAAGGTTTCCCTAGATGGCCGCCGAGCCCTGGGCAAAAAACCAAAGTAACCCCCCTTGCAAAACCAGATTACCTATTGTTACTACAGCGTGAGAATTTAGGAATAATACTGCAAAGAAAATGTGGCAGACAATTTGAGGTTTACAGGACAATGGGGATAAAAAATATTTTTCAAATCACTAGAGAGACATCACCATGAACTCCCAAGGGTTTTCGACAATATCTACAGTTGGTGGGTTATTCTTACATGGAAAGTGTACCTTGGCAGAGAAACAAAAGACAAAGATTCCTGCACAACCATCTATTCCTCAAACACACACACATACTGGTTGGATTTGGCACGAGGGCAAGTCATGGTTCAGTGTATTAAATTTTATTAACAAGAGATTTCACAAAAATGAAATGCACTGTCAATAATTAAATTCACAAAAAACCAAACCAATGACTTGCAGCTCGTGAGCTGTAAAGCCACGTCAAGGCACCAACCGCTTTACAGGCCATTCACACACCTTTCATACGTGATACAAACAAGACCATTCGCACCACCAGGTACAAAAGCAACACAGTACAAAAATCACCAAAAAGGGACAAGGTACACCCTGCTTCAGAAAGACAAATATTACTGCACAGTCATCTAACCCGCAAGCACACACACATACTGGTTGGATTTGGCACGAGGGTGAGTGATGGTTCAGTAGATAAAATTGTATTACCAAGTGATTTCACAAAACATGAAATGCACTGGTAATAATTGAAAGGGCAAGAAACTGAACCATTGACTCACAGCTCCTGAGCTGTAAAGCCACGACAAGGCACCAACCTCTTTACAGGCCATTCATACACCTTTCATACGTGTGAGACATACAAAACCATTCACACCGCCAGCCGCGGGCCCATCACATAACAAAACTCACACCAGCACACAGCGCCATTCAAGGGCCCATCACTTTCACACGCCCACAATCCAGACACAGCAACTACACAGGCTGAAGGATTGCGTGGAGTGGCACTCAGCTAGCAGTGTGTGTAGTGACCAGCAGAAAGTCACTACTCACACACAGCCAGCCAAGCACCAGTCGACACACACCGCTAGCCAAACGCCAGTCCACGCACACCGCTAGCCAAGCGCCAGTCCAGGCACACCGCCATCCAATCGCCAGTCCAGGCACACCGGCAGCCAATCGCCAATCCACCTACACCGCCAGCCAAGCTCCAGTCCACGGACACCACCAGCCAAGCACCAGTCCGCACACACCACCAGTCCACGCACACCGCCAGCCAAGTACCAGTCCACGCACACCGCCAGCCAAGCACCATTCCACGCACACCGCCAGCCAAGCTCCAGTCCACGCACACCACCAGCCAAGCTCCAGTCCACGGACACCACCAGCCAAGCTCCAGTCCACGGACACCACCAGCCAAACACCAGTCCGCACACACCACCAGTCCACACACACCGGCAGCCAAGTAACAGTCCACGCACACCGCCAGCTAAGCACCATTCCACGCACACCGCCAGCCAAGCACCATTCCACGCACACCACCAGCCAAGCACCATTCCACGCACACCACCAGCCACGCACCAGTCCACGCACACCGCCAGTCCATGCACACCGCCAGTCCACGCACACCGTCAGCCAAGCCCCATTCCACGCACACCACCAACCAAGTGCCAGTCCACACACACCAACAGCCAAGCGCAAGCCTACACACACCGCCATCACATTTTGGATTTTTTTAGAAAAAAATAAAAACACAAACAAATTGCAAATAGATACAAATCTTCTAACAGAAAATCAGCAACTAAATACATTGCACTAACACCAACCTTGAAACAGAATCATATTTTCCAAAGAATACAGACCAGGCAGTTCACTTTACCACTCATGAATGTTCCCAGAAATTTTTACGCGTGTGGTACGCTCTGAAACAAGCAGAGAGACACAGTGCAGGATGAGAGGGACAATCGGGGCAGTACATACGACTCTCCTTCCGCAAACCTCTTCGCCAACAGACTCTACATCTCCTACTGGGAAAATCTTTTGCGGGTGTGGGAGGAATGTGATCTGGAAAGTGGCGTTCTTTCAATCTAGCAACATCCTCCAGCAGTCCAACTCTAGGAACACTTGCCTGTTCCACTACAACAAGGCTGCCTATTACAGACTCCTGAAACTTAGCAAAAGTCATCTTTGACTCAGGGCAAGAATCCTGGAACACAACAAAAGCATTAAACATTGCCATGTGGAAAAGATGGATAGCCAACTTCTTGTACCAAATGTAAGCCTTACGAAGAGCAGTGTAAGGTTCCAACCTCTGATCTACTCTGTCAACACCACCCATGTGCCTATTATAGTCTAAAATGCACACAGGTTTGCGCGCTTCAGCGACCTGACCCCAAACAGTCACAGGTGCAGTGCTTTCATCATGGATGGAAGTCAGCATGTATACATCTCTCCTGTCTGTAAACTTCACAGCAAGAAGCTCCTGGCAACGCAACGCACTGCACTGTCCCCGCACAAGCTTTTGACACACAAGTTCTTTCGGGAAACCTTTACGGTTAGAGCGGATTGTGCCACAAGCAAGAGTGTCCACTTTGGCCAATTCCCTGAACAACAGCACACCAGTGTAGAAGTTATCTACATATAAATGGTGGCCTTTGTTAAAAAATCCTCTACCAAGTTCCCAAACAATTTTCTCAGTCACTCCAAAAGTGGACGGACAACCAGGGAGGTTAAACCTAGATTCCTTACCGGTGTACACCCTGAAAATAGAGACATATCCAGTCCTACTGTCACACAGCATATACAGCTTTATTCCATAGCGTGCCCTCTTACTAGGAATGTATTGCCTAAAAACCAAGCGGCCCTTGAACAACACCAAAGACTCATCCACTGCAATTTCTCTACCAGGGGCATAAATCTCAGAAAATCGATCAACAAAGTGATCAAGGACAGGCCTAATCTTAAAAAGACGGTCACAATCAGGGTGATCTCGTGGCAACGCTAAACCATTATCAACAAAGTGCATCATCCGAAGCAGAAGCAAATACCTGTCACGAGTCATGACTGCTGGAAAAATAGACGTTGCCATCAAGGGACTGCTAGACCAATATGAAGCCAATGATGGCTTCCTTAGCAAGCCCATCAAAAAAGTTAAACCCAAGAACTTCTTCATCTCTTCCAGATTTGTGGGAGTCCACCGGGTAGCTCTAGAGTGGGGCTTAAGACTGGCACTGTTGTCCCTCAAAAACTGTTCGGCATACAAATTAGTCTGCTCAACAATCTCTGCCAAAAACACATCGTCCATAAACAACTGAAAAAAATTTACAGGCAAAAAGTTCTCAGTATTCACTCTAGACCCTGGAACACCAGTAAACTCTGGAAATTCCGGCTGCACCATGCCAGGGGCAACCCAGAGGTCATCACTTTCAACGGGAAGACTTGCAGCCCCAGCCTGCAGCCCAGATGCCTCTTGCCGCACTACACCAACGGGAAGTCTTGCAGCCCCAGGCTGCAGCCCAGATGCCTCTTGCCGCACTATCGGCACATCAATCTCCTCCTCTAACACAGGCACTTCATCCGCACTAAGAGTATCTTCATCATCCGATGACTCCATACGGAGAGACAACTCACTGCCAGAATCGTCCCCTGCCTCCTCTCCCTCAGATGCAGAGTCAGTCTCTGAACCAATATCAGAGGAAGACTCAAACAGCAAACCAACAACCTGCTGAGCAGTCATCCTGCGGCTAGCCATTATACTTACTAAGATAGAAGACTGCACAAACAAGTCAACAACAACCAACAATGTGCAAACAAAGTAAGTAAAGAAATGTGTACCTTTATCACAAAGATCAATGTACTCAAAAACTATACAATCCAATTACAAGAGACAGCTGCACTCACCAGAAACCAACTCTGCAGTGACACAGCAAAAACCAACGATATCAAACTAGAAAGAAGAAAAAAAAACAAATTACTCACAAGACAACAAAATACACATCGAGCACCAATGCAAAAAGTTTTTGACACTCAAAAACCAAACATACTGCTATTATTACACCATTTGCAAAACAGGCAGAGAAATCAAACACATTTACATTGTACAAAAATAAGTCTCTTACCAAACTACACAAACAGCAGAACCACCAGTCACAACACTGCAACGTGAAATGAAGAAAAGCCTTCACCTAGAACAAAAAAGTAAACAAAAAAAAAACATTACAATTGGAATTCACAAAAAATATAACAATAAACATTATAACATGCTATGTCACTACCCAAATGGTCAATCGGGTTGTGTGCCAGAAAACAAATTACACCCTGGAAGCGAGGGGTCACTTCTATTTTTATTTGAACTAATTCCCTGGTGTCTAGTGGCCTTTTCTGCCCCCCCCTGGGAGCAGACACGGCGAAAAAATAAAACCTATCTGCCCCCAGAGGGGGCAGAAAAATCTACAAAATAATTAGGGGCCCAAGGAAGCGACCCTTGCCCAAGGGGTCGCTTCCTACAACAAAAATTAGATCCCTGGTGTCTAGTGGGCTTTTCTGCCCCCCCCCCTGGGAGCAGAAACGGCAAAAAAATAACACCGATCTGCCCCCAGAGGGGGCAGAAAAGTCTTCAAAAAATTTAGGGGGCCAAGGAAGCGACCCTTGCCCAAGGGGTCGCTTCCTACAATAATAATAAGATCCCTGGTGTCTAGTGGGCTTTTCTGCCCCCCCCCCCTAGGAGCAGAAACGGCAAAATAATGACACCGATCTGCCCCCAGAGGGGGCAGAAAAGTCTTTCAAAAATTTGTGGGCCCAAGGAAGCGACCCTTGCCCAAGGGGTCGCTTCCTACAATAATAATAAGATCCCTGGTGTCTAGTGGGCTTTTCTGCCCCCCCTGGGAGCAGAAACGGCAAAACAAACGACACCGATCTGTACCCAGAGGGGGCAGAAAAGTCTTCAAACAATTTAGGGCCCCAAGGAAGCGACCCTTGCTCAAGGGGTCGCTTCCTACATAAATAATGATATCCCTGGTGTCTAGTGGGCTTTTCTGCCCCCCCTGGGAGCAGAAACGGCGAAAAAAACCCACCGATCTGCCCCCAGAGGGGGCAGAAAAGTCTTATAATAATATATGGCCCCCAGGAAGCGACCCTTACCCAAAATAAAATAAAACACATCCCTGGTGTCTAGTGGGGCATCCCTGCTCCACGATCGCGACGCTGTGCGCGATCGTGGAGCAGGAATGCCCTGTATTGAGACATCGGGGGAGAGGAAATACTCTTTCCTCTCCCCCGATGCCTCAATACTACAAATTTCACCGCCGCGGCCCCCACCGGACTACAAAACCTACCTCTGCTCCCTTGGACGCGCTGGAAGAAATGGATTCCAGCGCGTCCAACGCTTCCTGGTTCCGTCATGAGCACTGCCCAACCGATGCTCATGACGGAACCGTTCCGTCATGAGCATCGAAGGGGTTAAATGGAATCTGAATAGACCCTCGTTCTTGTTAAATGTTTTTAAGTTCTTATATAGTGCAAACATCAAGTGTTCTAGTGGGATTATTCACTCACGCTGCCCAGTGAATATTTCTCTGGCAGAGTGCACACTCACACATGTCCTGTTTGTCTTGTGATAATGTCCGTTCTCCGGCACGATCAGACTGAGAAATAATCCCACTCTGAATTCCTTCCTCGAACGCTGCACTTTTGCTGTAGTAGCAATTCCTTGATTTGGCTTGCAGCGACGAGTGAGTCATGCTCCCAATTAGAAATCACATCATCAGCCTCCCAGTACAGGAGCCCCCCCAACCCTGCAGGGCGGCCTCGAAACAATGGGCACGGAGCAGCCCATCCATTAACACTCCATCAAAGAAGCATTGAGGCCCAATACCGGAGTAAGCACATTTATTCACAGGCATGGCTGCGCAACGGCATCTCCTTGTCCTTACGCGTTTCGGCGATATTGCCTTGATCAACGAAACGCGTAAGGAAAAGGAGATGCTGTTGCGCAGCCATGCCTGTGAATAAATGTGCTTACTCCGGTATTGGGCCTAAATGTTCCTTTGATGGAATATATATATATATATATATATATATATATATATATATATATATATATATTAGAATTGGGGGGGTTGGCACAGGTAGGTACTTGTGACAAATAGGGACTCTCGCCTCTAGTCAGGGTAAAGGGGTACACTCCTAAAATAACCCCTGCTCATCCCCTTGGTAGCTGGGCACAGGCAGACAGGCTTATCTCAGAGGCAGTGTGTAAAGCATTTGCGAACACATACAATAATCGAGTGACAACACTACAGAGGGACACCACACCAGTTTTATATAAAAAATAAGTATTCTTTATATAGATTTACCACAAGACCATAAACGACAAAAATCCACAATACTGTTACTTTAAAATGGTAGTATTTAGCTTAGTTCTCTTTAGTTCTAAAATGCGACACTTTAAGTCAATGTACCTTTAGATGCGACACGCAGGGCAACGAAAGTGTTGCAACAATGTTGATGCGATGAAAGTTTGGTGCAAAGAATTAAGACGTGAAGATCTTCCTGATGCTGCACGCTTCTCCGATGTTGCGTGAGATCTTGTCTCGATGCGTCAGCTGCAGCGGCGACACCCTTGTCCAGTGATGCGACGACAACAGCTTTGACGACGACACTCTTCTCCGATGTTGCAAGGCGCTTTTCTGGATGTGGTGCAATATGACAGCTACAGCGGCAACATCCAAGATGCGACGACAGCAGAAGCGACGGTGACACGCTTCTTCCTCGAGGCGAGACACTTCTCGTGATGCGGTGCGATGAGACAGCCCCAGCGGCTGCGAAGGCGACACGCTTCTTCGGCGTTGCGAGACGCTTCTCTTGATGCGGTGCAATACGACAGCTACAGCGGCGACATACACGATGCGACGGTAGCAGCAGCGACGGCGACACGGTTCTTCCTCTTGAGTCGCGCTTCCAGCTCCTTACGACACGCAGTCCCTCAGAAGGCCCAAAACAGCCGCAGGCCCTTCCAACGAACTCTTGGGGAGCTGGTGGTTGAAGTCTGTTGTCCCTGAAACTTCACCAGGAGGCAAGCTCTTCTCTCAAGCCCTTGGACATTCTTACAAATTGAAATAAGCACACAAGGTCTCTTCTCCTTTCTTTGGCAGTCAGGCAAACCACTGCAGGCCAATCCCCCAAGCAGCACTTCAGCTTAAGGATAGTCTCTCCTCAGTTTCTTCAGGTTCCGCTCCTCAGTAAAGGTTTCTTCTTGTTCCAAAAGTGATCTAAATTCTTGGGATCAGGGTCCCACTACTTATACCCCAAAAACCTTTGTCCTCTGAGGGCAGAGGGGCCTTTGCCTAGTCCAAACCAGTTCTGGTCAGTTCTGGAGCACTTTGTTTACATGACTCCTTCTTTCCTTTCAGAGTGCAGGGCAGAGACATCAGACGCACCACAGGAGGTGGAGCCAGCATTGTGGAGGGATGGCACAGCCCTATTCAGGTCCAAGGTGCAACTCCTCCCTCCCATCTAGAAGCAGATCTCTCTATTCACCACTGGGCTACCTCACCCTGTCTCCTGGAATTCCCCAGCCCTGTCACTCAAACTCCAGACAAGCAATACACAACCTAGCAGAGGCAGGCTTGGACATTTAAGCAAGAAAATACCTGCTTTCTAAAAGTGGTATTTTCAAACACAGAATGTTAAAACCAATTTCAATAAAATATGTATTTTATCATTCTGAGTTCAGGTATACTAAATTCGAATTTCTTCTACGTTCCCTGAGTCAGTTAAGATTAGAAGATGTAATAATCTAAACTGCCTATTCTGGCCTGTGGAGAACAGGTAGGCTTGCCATAGTGAAAAACGAAAAGGGCTGTAATTCACTATTAGAACATGCCACACACCAGGGCATGTCCTTCCTTATCCTTACAATGCACCCTGCCCTTGGGCCTACCATAGGGGTGTCTGATATGAAGAAAAGGGAAGGTTTAGGGACTGACAAGTGGATGCATTTTCCCAGTCAGCATGACAGTACCAGACTGCACGCAGGTTCTGCAATGGCAGGCCTTAGACACACTTTTACAGGCTGCTTCTGTGGGTGGCACAACCAGTGCTGCAAGCCTAACAGCAGTATTTAGATTACCAGCCCTGGGCCCTCCTGGTGCACTGTACTAGGGTCTGACAGGTAAACCAAACCAGCTAATCATGGAGTCACTAATCCATTCATCAATTTACAATATGGAGAGCATATGCACTTTAGCACTGATCAGCAGTGGTAAAGTGCCCAGAGTCATAAAATAGCCAACAACAGGTCAGAAAAAATATAGGAGGAAGGCAAAAAGTTTAGGGATGACCCTGCAAAAAGGGCCAAGTCCAACAATATATATATACATATATATATATATATATATATATATATATATATATATATATATCAAGCTCAGAGTTGATATACATATATATATATATATATATATATATATATATATATATATATATGTATATATATATATATAAATAAATATATATATACAGCACAATACTTCAGTCTTGAATGAAGAACACTCAGTGTCTGAGAATTCCCAGTGTCACTTCCCAGTACATCACTTTTCCCATTTTAAAAGTGACGCTCCGGCGGCGCAATGGAGTTGTAAATAAGCCCCCAAATGTCTGAGTGTTCTTCGATTAAGATTGAAGATTGAAGGATTGCACTGTTGTAATTATCTATATAAAAATATAAAACATAATTGGGACAGTCATAGACAGCATATTGGACATTGGGTCTGGACATAAACAGTACATTTATGTAATGCACTTGTAATCTCAAGCACTATAGAGAGAAAGGGACCAGTTTGCAATGCTCCCATATCCTAGTCTGAAATTTACAATCATAATGCTTACGGTTGGTGGACATTTCCCACTGTCCTGATATTCACAAAGGATGTGGGAGAATACTCAAGCTGTTGCAAATTTGCATAAGTATTCACATGCATAAACATCCACGACCGCACATATTGGGCAGGTCACATTTTCAGAGCAGAAAGTAGGCGCAAATGAACCTGCTTTTTTCACAACTTATTTTTTTGGGGAGAAAAAATGTCCTTCGCCTGAGTCTCCCCAACACATTTTGGGGTCTTCTCTTTATTTATTTATTTTATTTGCGAAGTTTTATATAGCGCTGGCTAGACCCGGAGGTATCAGAGCGCTTTACATGAGGATCAGACCGTTACAGGTTACATGGTTACATCAATTACAGGCTTCAAGTAAAGACATAGGAGAAAACGAAAATAAGAGACGCCGGGAAGGGAAGGAAACACAACGGGGCAACGAGGAAAACAATGTCAGATGTCCGGCTGGGTAGGTGTCAGTCGAGGGGTTGAATCAGATCCCAAACTCCTCTATCGCTGCATAGGACAGCTCCACCGGGCATCGGCCAAGGTTGCTTGGGCTCCAAAGTAAGTACCAACAGTTATGGTATCTGTCCAGGGGGCATCGTCAAAGTTCCATCAATTGTTCCACCCATTGTTTCCATTATTGCTGAAATATGTCTGTCCCCGAATCAACCGGTCGAAATTAAATGAATTCCTACATGCTGACAAGTTTGCATGGTGTGCACCAACTTTTTCTCATTTGCTCGTTGTTAGACTTGGCATTTCTTGACATGGTTACCCCAGACTTTTTGCCTCTACCTCCTCTATTTTTGATGCTGTGATGGATTTCGTTTTACTGGCTTAGATGATTTGGGCACTTTGCCACTGCTGATCAGTTTTAAAGTGCAAGTGCTCCCTTTATAAAGTGTTATGGTAATCGGTTGTCCATAATTGGTATGTTTGTCTTACTAGTAAAGTTCCTAGTAAAGTGCACTATGTGTGCCAGGGCTGGTAATGCAAATGCTACTAGTTGGCATGCAGCACTAATTGTGTCACCCTCACAAGTAGCCTTGAAAAGAGATCTCAGGGCTGCCACTGCAGTGCCTGCGCACAGTTTGTTAACTGCCTTGTTGTCCTGACAAGTGCACCCACTTGCCAGGCCTTACGCTTCCCTTTTTCTGCACATCAGACACCCCTATAGTAGGCCCAAAGTACCCCCCTGGGCAGGGTGCAGTGTATGTGAAAGGTAGGACATGTACTGAGTTGTGTACCATGTCCTGACAGTGAAATACTGGCAAATATGTTTTCCACTGTTGCAAGGCCATCTTGCCTATAGGACAGAATGGGGAATGCTGTGTCCCATGTTTCCAGCATATCTTTCCATAGGCATAAGATGGAGAGATGGAGTTTAGAGTGCCTGAATTCACAATTTAATAACACATCTTTCTATGAAGATGGTTTTTAAATTGTGTGTTTAGAAACCACACTTTCAGAAGTGGCTGGTTTCTTGTCGTGACCATCCTGTGTGCCTCTGACTGATTGTGTATTGACTGTCTGGGTTTGGATGTGACAGGGTCTGGGGAGGTGTCCCGACACCAGGAAGGAGTAATTGAGACAGCACAGGCTGGCCTTCATTTGGTGTGGTGGGAGGAGTAACCCTTTGATGCGAAGAGGGCTGTGCTGCTGCCACTAAAGAATGGCTCCACCTCCTGTGGTGCGTCTGAGGCCCAGACCCTCACTATCCAAGGGAGAGGGTGTGCACTGGCAGGAAGACACCCAGAACTTGTTTGGACGGGACTCAGAGCCCCCTGAACACAAATACTTCAAAGGCATTTAGGGGTATAAATGTAAGAGCTGAAACCCCTGAACTCAAGACTGAAATCTAGACTGAAAAAGGATTAAAACAACTTTGTGATCAAGAGGAACCTCTGCCAAAGAAGATCAGCTGAAGAGACTGAAGAGAAGGACTGCCCTTGCTGTGTGTTTTGCGGTTGGCCTGCAGTTTGCTGATTTGGCTAAGGAGAGGACAAGGGACTTTGCTGTTTTGCTGTGTGCTGTGTCCCCATGCTTGAAAGGACTTTGCTGTGTGCTGTGTCCTGAAGTAACTTGTCTCCAAGGGCCCGAGGAGAGCTGGTCTCCTGTTGTGGAAAATCAGGAACATCAAATTTTCCAACTGTGTCTCAGCGACGCTTGGTGCGTGTGCTTTTGCACCCCTGACACTGCTGTGTGGTCTGTGGTGCTGTTCACAAGGTGCCCCGTGACCGCATTGCCCCCGCAGCGTGAAACATCGTCCACGCTGCTGCATTGCTGTTTGTGGCTCGAGCCGTCATCGTAACTGAGGCTGTGTGTAAGGATCGCCGCCGCCAGCCCGAGCCGCAACGAGCTAAAGGATTTCTTGAAGCTAAGGAAGCTGCAAGGTGAAAGGGATCGTAATCGTTGTTCGCCAAGAGGAATCTGCCCAAGATCGTCAATGAAGGAGAAGGCAGCGCCGTAACCTGTCCAGCTACAGCGTCGCCTAGCAACAGAGCTGCAACATCATCGGGGCCGCCCAGCAGGACGTTCGACAAGCGGAGAGAGAGAGCGAGGCAGCGCACCTCCCAGGTAAGGCTTGGACTCCGGCCTGGGGAGATGTGCAGGGGGAGTACAGAAGTGCTCCGATCTCTCTCCGGCTGCACCGCGTTAGATGCGCTGAGTCCCCGAGCAGCCCGTACCTGCCCAGCAGTACCGGGGCCGCCCCTTTAAGCTTACCACCGTTGTCTCTGTTGTTGGCGCCTAGTGGTGCCCGAGTTGTCCCCACTGCATTAGATCATCGTGAATTGCTCATTAACCCATTCGATGCGTGTGACGGAGCAGTTCCGTCATGCGCGTTGGTCGTGCTGTGCGCATGACAGAACCGCTCCGTCGCGGCCCCGCCCGCGCAACGAACCTTCAGCACGGCGCGGTAATCCGCGCCGCGCTGAAGGGGTTAATACCGCAAAAACCTACAAGTTACTGCTGGCCTAATAACCGGCAAAGTGAAATATTACGAATACGCATCTTTTGGATTACTATCGTTTGGTCTCATCGTATTCCTTTTGATAAAGATACCGCTATTATTATAAAACCAGTGTGGTTTCCATTTGTGGTGTTATCACTGTGTTACTGAGAGTGTGGTTGCAAATACTTTACACATTGCCTTGGAGATAAGCCTGGCTGCTTGTGCCAAGCTACCGAGGGTTGAGCAGGGGTTATCTGGGAGTGTGTCCCTCCTTTCCCTGACTAGAAGCAAGGGTCCCTATTTGGACTAAGGTACCTACCTCAGCCAACTAGAGACCCCCAGTTCTAACACCTGTCTTGGAATTTTTACAATTGCCCCTGTGCCATGCTGGTAAAATATTAAGTGTGTGCAAATCCATTTACGAGCATCAAATCCTGTTTTTGTTGATCAACGTTGCCAATTTGAACTAAAATATTATATGTAATTATCTGAGTTAGATGTGGAAATAGCTTTGTAAATTCACTTTAAAGTGATTTGCTCAGAATTGCACGTTTTCATCAAATGTTGAAACCACGATGGACATATATTTCAAGGACTCAAAATTAGCAAATTAGTCCGAAGACCACATTTTCTATTTACTATATGTATTATGACTGTAAATTGGCTGCTGAATTTGCGGCTGTGGTCAATGAGTTGCTTAACTGACTATGAGGCAGGGTGGATGCTGGTAGGTGATGGTGACCTCAGACACATCCATTCTGCTGGGCATGGTGTCTGTTCTGTGGGGGTGCTCTTAGGGTGGATGCAGTGGCCAGAACCTTCTAAACAAAGTATTGATTGAGTCACAAACATGGACTGAATTTACTAATGATCACTTCAGTTTGTTTATCTATTCCCTTGTTATATGTTTTAGTTCATAGATGTTTACATAAAATGATTCATATTATATGTATAGTTTATGTATTGGGCATATGGTTTGTAAAAACCGTGCCATTTTTTTACAGTATTAAATATACTGTGGTAGTAGGTATATGAGATGGTTCTTTTCGGGGTGTTCTCATTGTAATGACAGGTAAGTGAATGTGCTTATTTGTCGCACAGCTTGACTGTAACTCTCAACTAGCCCTGGGCTTCCTTTTCACTGGCTGATGAAGTATCTGTGTCACCTCTTAAGTGCCTCTAGAAAGATTGTGTAAGCTACATATCTAAGGAGCAGTTTATAAAAGTCTTTCTTTCAACAGGTTTACATCCACAAATTGTATGCAAAAATTGTCCAACTGCTATATTCCTTAAAATCCTGCATAAGAATTGAGGTTTTAACAAACGTTTACTGACTTCCATCCCCTATTTTCTTACCTGCACCACTGTTTCCCTTCTTCCTTCTGTCTGCCTCTTCTGTATCCAAGTTACTCTAAATCTCATGCCTATCAGTCTTAAGCTCATTTTGAAAACCATAACTATCCTAATTCCAGCAAGCATTGCTTTTCACATAGCCCCCTCCACAGATCACATATGGGTCAATAATGTACCACAAAGACACTGGTGTGAATGTATGGAATGAGCATGCAAAACTAACACCAAAAACGAATGGACTGACCTCTAACTTTGGGCTCCCGGAAGTATGCTACTCACCCTAAAGCACTTTGATGCCTTGTCAGCTTAAGTATGAACTATATAAATGCAATTTAAATAAACCTTTACATTTCTCAACAGCCTACCCAGCCACCATTGATCGTCGAACACTGGAGGAAGAGACACCTTTATACATTGCCTGTCAAATCGGACACCTTGATTGTCTACAACTTTTGCTGCAGATGGGAGCTGAACCCGACATTGCCGGCAAGAATAAAGAGACTCCTCTCTACAAAGGTACTGTATTCATTCTGGCTATCTTGATCTATCATTTTCACTTAAAATTGCAAATGAGTCATTGAAATATACTCCTTTAGCTTTGGAATATATACTACCTTTATAAAAAGAACAACAGCAATGAGTTATATTGGCCCTACGCTGATGCCTAAATGGGTTTTAACTGTCCATAAAAGCTTTGAACCCCAATATGCAACTTTTATTGGGTGAGAAACGAGTGGAAAGTATCCCAATTCTTTGGGAGTCCATTTATTTCATTGGAGGTCACACAACTGGCCATGTTGGAAGAGAGACAACAGTGACTGGTAGTGAAGAGCAGAAGACTTACATACACCCCAAATATTCTTGTTTTTTTTAAGGACTTTATGAGTATACTTCTTCATTATGGAAGGAAGGGATTAAGGACATGGCTGAATAGGTCATCTGTATATCAAAGTATTGATTTCAGGTTTAATTCTGGAAAAGATCGGACGCCAGTGCACATGATCCGCAATCCAGGTCCACATTCCCTATTGAGCAATTCTCTCACAAGTTTTACAGAAGCATCTTGATTTGATTTTGTTGATAGCATGAATTGGAGGCCTTTTCCAAATCTATTATTATAGTACAACAGAAGTGTACCGCTGCCATGTTTGCAGATGCCCAGTAACAGAAACACACAGGAGAACTCCTATCAACTGGTAAGTTCTTGAAATACTGACTATATTTGGTCTATGTTAGACCTGGCATCCTTGGTGTGGTTTTCCCTGACTTTTTGCCTCTACGTCCTATGTTTTTGATGCTATGCTGAATTTTGTTGTTGCTGGTTTAGATGCTTTGGGCACTTTGCCACTGCTGATCAGCGTCAAAGTGCAAGTGCTCCCTGTATAAATTGTTATGGTGATTGGTTATCCATGATTGGCATATTTGTCTTACCAGTAGGTCCTAGTAAAGTGCACTAAGCGCGCCAGGGCTGGTAATTCAAATGCTACTATTGGGCCTGCAGCACTGATTGTGCCACCCACACGAGTAGCCCCAAAGAAATGTCTCAGGCCTGCCACTGCAGTGCCTGTTCGCAGATTACTAACTGCCATGTTGACCTGGCCAGTGTACCCACTTGCCAGGCCTTACCCTTCCCTTTTCGTACACTTAGGACACCTCTACGGTAGGCCCAAGGTAGCCCCCTGGGCAGGGTGCAGTGTATGTGAAAGATAGGATGTGTGTACCATATCGTGATAGTGAAATATTACCAAATTAGTTTTTCACTATTGAAAGGCTATCTAGCTCATACAACAGAATGGGGAATGCTGTGTAACATGTTTACCTGCATATCTTCCCATAGGAGTGAGATAGAAAATTGGAGTCTGGTATCCCTGAACTCAGAATTTGATAACGCATCATTTAGCAAAGATGGTTTTTAAATTCTGTGTTTGAAAATAGAACTTTTAGAAAGTGGCTATTTTCTTGTTCAACCTTTCTGTGTGCCTCTGCCTGTTTGTGGATTGACTGTCTGGCTTGAGAGTGACAGGGGCTGGGATGGCTCCAGGAGTCTGGGTGAGTCAGCACTAGGCTGAATAGACCTATCTGCATTTGGAGTGGTGGGAGGAGTAGCACCTGGGCCTGAATAGGGTTGTGCCTGCCTTCCACAATGCTGGCTCCACATGCAGCGGTGCATCTGAAGACCCTGGCCACATTCACAAAGGAAGAAGTTGTGCACTGGCAGAGTGCACCCAGAACTGGTTTGTACTGGGTCCAGGACCCCTGATACAGAGAGAACAAAGACATTTGGGGTATAAAAGTAAGAACTGAAACCGCTGTAAAATTAGACTACTTCGTGATCAAGAGGAACCTGGTGCCAAAGAGGACAGCTGAAGAGACTGAGGAGAAGTACTGCCCTTGCTGTGTGTCTGGGGTTGGCCTGCAGTTTGCTGTTTCTACTGAGGAGACGACCAAGGGACGTTGCTGTGTGCTGTGTCCCCTGCTTGGAGAAGGACTTTGCTGTGTGCTGTGTCGTTCTGAAGAAATGTCTCCAAGGGCCTGAAAAGAGCTGGCTGTGAGAAGTTGGGCGGTATATGCTGTCCACTAATTAAAGTGGGCACCCTGTACCAGCCCAAACAACTCTTATTGATGATTAGGTTAAAGACAACCTTTATTGAAAGCTATCCTAGTGGCAGCTATGGAGAGCAGCCTTTAGGCTAAGTCTAGAAGGAATGTAAAGCAGATTGTTTTACCAGTTCAGAACCTCCTGAATGACCAAATGAAAGGAGAACCACACAAGAGACATATAAAATATATGTATTTATTACTAAACACTCTCTACCAACCTCTTTATGAGATTAGCGCACAAAGCACACAATATTGAATCACTAGAACGACAGTAAATTGCACAATACACAGCAGGCTCCAGGGGAAGACCAAACCATATACTAAGAAAGTGGTATAACAACCACGACTTAACTAGACACAGTGCCTAGAGCATGTAGAATCGCTGGGACCCCAAAGAACCACCCAAAGTAGTGACACAGGGGACTCATGGAGGACGGGTGCAGTGTGTGAACACAGGCGCGAGCTTCATACAACCCTATGGGAAAGTCGCGGATGGAATTTTAGAGTTTAAGGACACTTCGGAGAGGACTTCAAGCAAACCCTTTGGAACATAGAAGGTTCTAAGGCCAGCACTCTTGTGAGTACTGAGGTACCCGTCTTACCTATCCCAAAGGAGCTGGGTGCATAGGGGTCAAGTCGTGTCAGAAACCCTTGTCGTTTTCAATGGCGTGATGTGAAGAAGTACTGCTGCCGGGAAGATGAAAAGTGTCCGGTGGAATCCAAGCCTGGATCTGAGGTGAGAAGGACCTGAAAGCAGAGGGGACAAAGTCTGGGTCACTTCACAGTGACCAGGGGCACGATAGACGAATGACCACCGATGTCAGGTGCTTCAGGTGAGATGATGCGATGATCAACTCTGCAGCCACGGGGACCAGGAGACATCGAGGACAACCAAAGTCTGAAGGTGAGCCGTCCCAAGAAGGATGTCGAATGCTGGGAGGTCAGTGTCTGGACCGAACACCAACAAGCCTTGGCAACTGCAACCCACACGGGCAGAGGAAATCAGCTTCGGTGAGAACCAGCAAGGCCCTGGGGACTCTCCAAGCTATGGAGAGTCAGGGCACATCTGGAGGAACCTTCACAGGGACCCACAGGCCAACGGACCAAGGATCGCGAAGGGACCTCGAGCTGAATCACGAAATACTAGCCCATGGAACACTTGTGGAGTGTAGGCCGGAAATCTTCAGTGGAAATACTGCTCGTGGTCAGGACTATACGTAGGCCAAAGCACAGCCTCAGGGATCGCCAAAAAGCATATGCTTCTGCAAATGTACGCAGTGCACAGGAGTTCGGGTTGCGGTCCCCACGAAGGATACTGGTCACAGAATTGCTGAGAGAGCAGATCACCTCAGAGACCTCGGGAACCTACCTCCTATGTTGCAGAAATCTTCGGAGTTCTCAGGAGCTTGGGAGATGCAAACTGGTCAGATGCGTTAAAGGTGCGTGCCTTGCAGGGGAGTAACTCCTTTACTCCAAGGGAGATTCTTCGGTCATCCAGCGTAGTGTAGATCGTCGAAGTACTTGGTTTCTGTAGCAGAGTTTAGTTCAGGTAAAATCTAAAGTCCTGTAGTCAGGGTTCCTACTTTATACCCAAGGAAAAGGTGGGACAAACTCTGGGGACCCACCTATAGGAGGGTCAGGACAGAGGGGTGGCTACACACATGTCCTTTGTCCAGTTTCGGGTCAGAGCAGGAGCAAATGGCTCCTGTAACCAGTAACCAGTTTGAACTGGACTATGCACAGGGACACCAAATGTGCCCCCAGTGCAGACTTTAAACACTCTCAGAGTGCACCCACCCAGCCCCAATACACTAAATCCTGTCTGGGAGGTGGTCACACCTCCCTGTGACAGGAAACCTATTGTCAAGCCTTCCCTTGCTCGAGCTTGGCTCAGAAGCAGGAGGGCAGACTCGTGTCCCTGGCTGGCAGCATCCATTTTGTGATGCCCAGGTCGAGAAAGCTAGTACCGGGTAGCCCGGTGACCCACAGTAGTGGATCTACAAGGGAGGAATCATACCTCCCACACCAGTTACTGGTGTGGAGGTATGATTCCTAGGTGTTTTACACCAAACACGACATGTTTCTAGGCAGCCGTTTTAAAGTTAGCATTTACCTCGAGGTTATAGTACACTTAAATATATATGGTTGGCTGCATCACAAACAACCCCGGAAAATAGGCTCCAAGGGCTGCAGAGGGGCTCTGCTCATGCAGGGGCCTCCTCTCACATAAAACCCAGCACCCTACCTTCAGGATTGATAAGGCCTGCCATAGGGGTGAACCTATATCCAAGTAAAGGGTGCATGCACCACCTTACACAGGCTGCAGTAGCAGACCTGTGATGTCAGTTTCAATGGTACCTCATGGGTTGCGCAATACATGCTGCAGCCCCTGGGAGGCCTCTGGGGTACCTATGCCATGGGTACATAGTATACCATATACTAGGGACTGATAAGGGTACCCCAGAATCCAATCTGGAGTGTACCTAAAGTACATGCACAACCAGTTTTGGGAGAAAGCAGATGAACTGGGGTCCTGATTAGCAGGATCCCAGTCAGACTAGTCAAAAACCAGCAAAACACCAGGAAAAAGTGGGAGTACCATGCAGTCAGATTCCACCTTCCTACTCTGGCCTCCTGTTTTTGTAGTCCCAGGAACAAAAGGACTTCACCCTCAGCTTCCCTGAACTTTCTTGTTGGGAGTTCTGACCTGCCAGGAGATGCCTGTAACTGTGTGTGAGACTCTTGCTGTTGGGAGCTGGAAGCGAGACGCAATGAAGGAGAAGCATGTTGCTGCCACAGCAGCTGCCGTCGCATTGTCAAGGAAACGTGCTGCCACTGTTCGCCGCCGCATCACCGGAGAAGTATGTCACAGGGCCCGTCACATCGCTGAGGTAGCGTGCCGCTGATCGCCGTTGCATCACCTGAGATGCGTGTTCCAGGGCCTGTCGCGGCTCAGAAAACCACCGATTTCGCCGCAAGGCCATCGGGCATGTACGCATCACCTCCATGTTGTCGCATTGCATCAAAGATGCCATTTTTTACGGATCGCGCCCGATCGTCGCAACGCATCGAGGCGCCATCTTGTCGCATCGTAACCGGAGCGCAGGAAGAGTCAACGCATCGCCTTCTCTGCGACCCTTTTGTTTGTTCTGCGTTACGCATTCAAGGTACTTTGAGAGTAAAGTGTCTTATTTATCATCTATAAGCTTATTTTTGCAACAACCTCTTTAGAGACATTCTACTGAGTATCTGTATGTTGGATTTTAGTCGTTTTGGTCTTGTTTAGTTTAGAAAAGGTACTTTATTTCTCTAAACTGGTGTGGTGTCCATTTGTGGTGTTTTCACTGTGTTACTGTGAGTATTGGTACAAATACGTTACACATTACCTTTGGGATGAGCCTGTCTGCTCATGCCAAGCTACCAAGGGGGTGAGCAGGGGTTATCTAAAGTGTGCATCCCCCTTACCCTGACTAGAAGCAAGGGTCCCTATTTGGTCAAATGTACCTACCTCTGCAAACTAGAGACCCCCATTTCTAAAAGTCTCCATTGGTGCTCAGATCTAAATCTTAAAGTATTCCACATACTCTGATATTATTCTTATCATCTATCGCATTGCACTGATAAGTGGCCACAAAACGACATGTTGTGACTTTGAAACACACCTAAATAAATAGATGCAGTGACAACCTTCTAAAAAGTGGGTGTTAGAAGAGTTCCTGTTATTTCTCAATGCCAATTGGCATTGTTCCTCAAGTAGATATCACTGTGTCATGTCAGTGTATTTAACTCACCTTTTTCCAGTTAGACAGCAGCTCTGAAAGTGCCTCTAATAACCAAAAATGCCAGCACAAGGGACAGTGATTGATAAACATGACCTTGCAATAGGACAAGGCTTGCCACAGCAGAATCCCACCGATTTGTGAAAAAGAAGCCATGAAGATAAAACAAGCAGTTTGTTGGAGCATATTCTGGCATGATCAGGTGTCTCTCTTCATATCCATCCACCGCAACCATCCTCCCCGCCACTGTCCAAGGACTAGAACCTTCAGCCTCAACATTCTGTTGGACTAAGGTAAGTGGGAGAAAAGTGTAGGGGCAAGGAGGATACTAAGGGAAAAAACGCGGCTGCTGTGCGGAGGGGGACTACCCTTCCCAGGATCCTTTGCAGCGGACAGGAAGCGGAACCCGAACCCGCCTCCTGTATTCTCGCGCCTGGAGGCGCTTAAAAGCAACGTGAGCCCCTGACAAAGCGGGCGACATTCTAACCTGCATTCGAGGCCAACACGCTCTGTCTCACCTGCCTGATTCCCTGGGTGCAGTTTCGCGACCTTCGTTGTCTCCCTCCCGCCGCCGCCATCCTCAACGCGGCCGCTGTGCGGAGGGGGACTACCCTTCCCAGGATCCTTTGCAGCGGACAGGAAGCGGAACCCGAACCCGCCTCCTGTATTCTCGCGCCTGGAGGCGCTTAAAAGCAACGTGAGCCCCTGACAAAGCGGGCGACATTCTAACCTGCATTCGAGGCCAACACGCTCTGTCTCACCTGCCTGATTCCCTGGGTGCAGTTTCGCGACCTTAGTTGTCTCCCTCCCGCCGCCGCCATCCTCAACGCGGCCGCTGTGCGGAGGGAGACTACCCTTCCCAGGATCCTTTGCAGTGGACAGGAAGCGGAACCCGAACCCGCCTCCTGTATTCTCGCGCCTGGAGGCGCTTAAAAGCAACGTGAGCCCCTGACAAAGCGGGCGACATTCTAACCTGCATTCGAGGCCAACACGCTCTGTCTCACCTGCCTGATTCCCTGGGTGCAGTTTCGCGACCTTCGTTGTCTCCCTCCCGCCGCCGCCATCCTCAACGCGCCCGCTGTGCGGAGGGGGACTACCCTTCCCAGGATCCTTTGCAGCGGACAGGAAGCGGAACCCGAACCCGCCTCCTGTATTCTCGCGCCTGGAGGCGCTTAAAAGCAACGTGAGCCCCCGCCTCGCGGGTCCGCGCGCGGGCAGCGCCGGGCTAAGCCCGGGCAAAGGGCGGGCCGTCTGTGGCCGTCCGGGGCCGACGGAGGCCGGGCTGGGCCACCCCTTTTGGTCTTCCAATTAGATGGACTTGCTGTGTAGGTAAGATTGGGTGGAAAACATCTACTCGCGTTTGCGCTTGAGAGTTCTGGTTTGCTTATGAGGATGGGGAAAACGGTGCCCACTAATGGACCCATCCGGCCTAATACCAGACAGAATACATCTATTAATACCCCTCTCCCAAGTCTAACAGCCATAGACCGCATGTTACAGAAAACCATCGGGGTTGTTGTATCAGCAATAGAGACCACTGAAAGACGCCTCTCACTCCCTATTGGATGTGCCCCTCCTGTATTGCCGGTTGATTCATCTACTACCGTGGCTAATTCCTGCGATTCTATGTTGTTGACCTCCTATATTGGATTACCAGGCCCTCGTAAAAGTACTGAATCTTCTACAGTGGCTCATATTGTACAACCTGATTTGTCACCCAGGGTAAGCAGACTTTCGACTACCCCGGATCTTCAGGGACAGGACTTAAGTACAGATTTTCAACCACCTAATGACATTATTGATCTAGATGGTAGTATTACCCATTTGTCACCTAATGTTTCAGACTCAGCAACAACTAATGTTGCTACTTCACCGGTTAGAACTAGAGGGCAAAAGGCCAAAAGCAAGTTAAAGCACATAGAGAAAATTCAGCCCGCATATAAACAAAGGGGCAAAACCTGCAGGAATTATTCTAAAAAGGCAGGTAACCTATTTGGTCGTAAGGGGGCGTTACCTGTAACTCAGCCAAATGCTCCTGTTGTCCAGTGTGATGATATCGTACATATGGTTGGCAAGGAGGGTTTTTGGGAGAAGATGGAATCTTTATTTTCGACACGCATAGGGCCCATTTTAGACAAAATATGTGATTTAGAAGTACGGATGGATTCCATCGAACAACATTTAACACAAATCCCCCACTTATTTAAGTCTACCCAATCGTTACTGGTTACCCCGCAAATGGAACCTACTATAAATAAACCTGCATCTGAAGCTGTTCCACGTATGATTGTGGGTGTTAAGGACAAACCAAGTGGCCAAGTCATCCAACATTCAGCCCCTAGTACTCTACCCCATAGCACTAACAACAACAGTTGTAATTTGACTGCTCAGGGGAATCATGAAGAGAATGGTATAGCTCCGCAGGAAAAAGCTGTCACCTTTATGGAAGGCACCGAGAAACATGGAGGCTCAGCAACAGATCAGTTAAGGGGCACTCGTCAATTTGATGATTTCAAAAGTAATAATGTCCCTCCTGTTATAAACCTGCCACCCGAGTGCGGAGCATATGTCGCAGTTTTGTGTAACATCCCCAGATTACGGAAAGGGCAATTGGAAACAAATGCTTCTCTTAAAAACAAAACCCTTTATTGGTTAAGCAAAAATTGTGGGTTCTCAATCCTAGATGCTGACCAGATCTTGCTTACTCAAAGAGTGGGTTGGATAGGCCCTACATCTAAAGGTTTTGAAGGGGACTGCGTCATTATTAATTTTGGATCACCTTTTTGGGTTCATAAAGTTTTATCTAGAGCCCCTCCGCCTTCTAGTTGGGAATATAATACTACCCTCTTGCCACTTGCCTATTTTTATAAATTCCCTGACTTTAACAATTCAGTTTTTGGCCATAGGGCACCTCACGCTAGGAACAAGTGGCTGCCTATGGGACCTGTGGGTAGTTCTGTGTTCTCCCCTTTACCACTCTATAATAGGTTTCAATGTCTGTCACAATTGGAGGATAACGATTGACACGGAACTTCACTAGATAACATAGTGGGAAATTCAGATAAGGGGACTATGGCGAACCCCAACATATTTATGAGGCAAAGTGAAGTCATTACCAATTGTCAGGAACCTATTATAACGAATGGGTCACTGGTTATAAATGACTCTAGTGCGCCTGATATTTTAACAGCTAGCATACTCAGCGAGCCCATCGTGAATTTGGAAGTATCAACAAACAGGTACAATGATAAGATCGCCAAGATCCCAGAAGGGTATTCATTAACAACCTGGAACATCGCAGGTCTTGGAAGCAAATTAGGTACTCCCTTTTGGCTGGATTTTATTAACCGTGGAAGTGACATAATTTGTTTCCAAGAAACATGGTGTACAGATTGTGTCACTGTGGAAGGTTACACCTCATATTGTGTTGATGCGATACCTTCTCCAATGGGAAGAGCTAAGGGAGGACTATTGTTGCTTATCTCAACTAAACTGATTGGATGTAAAGTTATCTCTTACTCTATAATTGACAGTTTTAGTCAAGTTTTGCGCCTAACATTCCCTGTTGGAAAGGATCTGGTTCTAATTAACTTTTATAATAATAACTTTCGCAGGGATAGGGGAGCTTGCTTAGTTTCACTGGAAAAAGAATTGGATAATGTATTAAATATCTCACCTAAGTTGACTGTTGTTGTGTGGGTGGGTGATTTTAATATCCAAGCTTGTCCCACCACATTTATTAACTCATGTGGTTATATGAACTCTTATTCATCCACGGCAGGGACTAAGGACGATATGATACATTTCCCTCATTGTGACTATGGCATGACCCTTAATGCTCTAATGGCCAAACTTGACCTTGAGCTACTGGATTGCACCAAGAGATAGGGCCATATTAAATGTCCATCATTCACTGGCCGAGATGCAAACAGTAATATTGATCACATCTTATTAACTAGCAATAGTCCCTATGTGGACCTTTGGATAACTGAACAGGTGGTTAGTGACCACAATAGTATTTCCATAGTCCTGTTGGCATGGGGTAACAAATTGACTAATACTGATTCCACAATTACCGATATTCTACCCATCAGACCGAATGGAATGAGAATCAAATGGGATGGTGTAGACCCACATAAGATCCAATCGGTTGTGGTAAATAGTTGTAGGGACAGCATTAATTACTGTCTAAGTGATGAGGTTACCTCTGGTAAACTTTGTATGGAATTCACTAATATTAATAAGGTGATAAGCGATGTTTTAACCCGGAAATCCAAAGGCCCAAAACATGATGGTAAGAAGTGGTTCAATTCTGAATGCACGGAGATATTAACTAACTTAAAGTTAGCTTTAAAGTCCAAACCCCGTGACAAAACTTTAGTCCGTAAATTACGATATGCTTATAAACAAGCTGTCCTTGCCCATAAAAAGGCGATGAGATCAGATGCCTGGGATAAGCTAGGCTTTGCAAGTGAAACCGGAAATATAAAATTATTTTGGGAAATTATAAATAGTCCCTTTTTAAAGGATGATCATATCCCTGAGCTGACGTCCCATGTTAATTGCACAGAATGGATAGAACATTTTTCTAATATTTTTAATCCAGATAAGGTTTTTTTAGATCAGTTTTTATTAAATAATTCTATTTGGCCATTTGTGCCACTGATGATTGGTGTCGATGAGGTGCGGGAAGGGATGGCAAATAGTAAAGGGGGCAAGGCACCAGGCCCGGACGGTGTCCCGATCGACTTATATAAAGCCGAAATAGATCTATGGGCACCAATCCTGACAAGAATTTTTAATGCTGCATCTGAGGGGGATTTTCCAAAATCTTGGGCAGAATCATTGATTGTCCCTCTATACAAGAAGGGTTCTCGATCCGAAGCATGTAATTACCGCCCTATTTCATTGTTAGATTCTTCAATTAAAGTACTAAGTAGGGTACTATTAAAAAGATTGGAAGACTGGGCTGCAGATTCAGACATTCTAACCCCAGTTCAATATGGGTTTAGGAAAGGCATTGGGACTATCGAGCTATGTCTTAATCTGGATTTGCTTATTAATAAATATACCACAGTGAAAGGAGGTAACTTGTTTTTATGTTTCGCTGATTTGAGCAGTGCATTTGATTTGGTGGACCACTGGCTCCTTTGGCCAGTATTGCTTGACCTTGGTGCACCGGAGGAGATAGTTTTCTTTCTAGCAAGACTTTATGAAAAACTCTCTTGCAGTGTACGCTATGGGCCCACTGGCGAGCGAACTCCCTTCTTCACCGTGCGTAGAGGTATAAGGCAAGGATGTGTTATGGCACCTTTTTTATTCTCTCTCTTTATTAATCAAATTGCCTCAACTTTAAACAATATTTCAGCTGATGCTCCCAAAATTGATAATATGGTCGTCTCAGTATTGTTATACGCGGACGACGCGGTCCTAATTTCCCGCACCCCTTTGGGCTTACAACGTCTTATTGACGCTTTTACTCATTTTATAAATGGCAGGAAATTGTTGATTAATAAATCCAAGACTTTTACAATGACTTGTGGTAAAAAATCAAAGTCACCATGCTCCTTTTTCCTAGAAGGCTCAAAGATCCAAGCTGTTAAAACATTCTGCTATTTAGGTATTAATTTTGATGGCAACGGTAAATGGACTAATGAGCAAGTAAATATTGGACATAAAGTAAATAGGAATTCTAATGGTATTTTTCGTTTTGCAACGAAAATAGGGGACTATAGAATAAAGGACATGGTCACCATATATAATGCGAGATGCGTTTCTTCAGCTCTATATGGAGCTGGATTATGGGGTTACTCCTCCACTGCCCAACTCCAGATAAATGAAAACAGCTTCCTCAAACGTCTGTTATGTGTCCCGGCTGCAGCTTCCACAGACTTGATTCACCAGGAAACTGGCCTCAATTATATTTCTGACCTGGCTGCAGTACGCCCTCTACTATTATGGCGTGCAATATGGCACAAGAAGGAAACTGCATTCACACAGTCTGTAATTAAAGACTGCCTTAAGCTAGATTTATGTCATCGTATTCCGTGGCTAAATTACATTACTTCTTGGTTTAATACTCTGTTTGGAATTAACATTCATTCAGAGTATATAATACCCCTTTCGAAGAAAGAAATTAAAGACACGTTCATACTGTATAAGATGGAAGAAAGAAGTCAGCTATTTCGGTCTCAAAAAACCTCTGTCTTTTATAGGCAGCTTAGCCTTAAGAGTGGGCTACAGTCGTATTTGGTGGATGTGACTATTAAATCGCACCGTTTTGTTTTAGTACGTTTAAGACTAGGCATTGTACACCATCTTGTTTCCTTCCCTGTTATAGGGGCAGGTTCTAATTCAAACTGCCCATGTGACAACGTTTCTAAACAAAGTTGCTGCCATTTCCTGCTATTTTGTAAATGTTATGTCTTTTTAAGGAAGTTTTATTTGAAACCTATCCTTTTAAAATACAATATTCGTTCTACAGCTGACGCAATGAACTTATTATGTTCCCTTCAAAGCCCAGACGTCTGCTTCTATGTTGCATCTTTTATTCTGAAGTGTAGAGCTGCCAGGAAATCCATAGTTTTATGAATTGTGCAACGTGTTCTACAATGGCTATCATGTATACGTGTATAAGTTATTATGACTATTTTGTGGTGCCATAGATAGATTCATGTCCACCCATGATAATTTACATATATTTGTAATAAACTAGTGCAAGGTTATTCTGATACACTTGAACTTGTGCATTAGTTTTATTATGGCATGGGGGTGCCTTTTATCATGTCATGGATTTCACACCTAGGCACATGTCACTTTATTCTTGGTATGGAATGTTTCTTAGATTAGTGAATTTTTGTTTCTTGAATAACAATTTTCCATACCTAAACTTTGTACTATGCACATATCACTTTATCTGTAAGTGGAGTTTATAATTTGTTCGATTCCTAGTCCACTGTGCAACATGTAACAATTTTTTAAAAATGACATTTGTCGGATTTTTATTGATGTGTATTTATGTATGGTTCTTTTTCAGTCCGTGCAAGATACTGGTCCCGGCTCAGTGATTTATCATTAGTTGTAATTAAGTCAAATATATGTCTTAAATTTTTAATATGTATCATTATGTGTGTTCAGCTTATGTGGTTGTATTTATACTAACCGAATAAAAGCTTTTTGACTTGACTTGAACACAATGCCCAAAAAGTATTCCTGATCCGATGCATTTACTTTTTGGACTGTCAAGTAAAGTACATTTTATTGATAAGTTAATTAAGATTGTATGAAAGATCAGCCTAAACTACAGAAACTGTAATAGCGTTGAAAATTTCCACTTGTGCATTTCGTGCTATATGCATGTCTACACAGCAGTGGCGGCCGCTCCATAAAACGATAATCAAACAGCCAGTTTGTAGTAATCTGTATTGTATTTATTATTTTGCTTTCTCCCTAGCTGCTCAGTCATTGTAAATGTGATGCATGGAAGGTTGATGTGATTGACATAAATGGAATGTTCGGGTGCCTGGATACTGGAGTGTGACGGAGTATGGGTTGAGCAGCAGGCAGACTGCTCCCGGTGGGGCTGCATCACATGAACTCAAATAACTTGTAACTACAACTAATAAACCTACCTGAAACTCCACCCTGGCCACGGACCTCATTACTGCAGATTTTTGGTGACGATTTTGTGACTTACTCATGCGTACTACTGGTCGTAAGTAAGATCAAGAGAAAAGGAACACAAGATTGGCTTCTGAAGAAGTTTACAAAGTCCACAGAAACACCACTTCAAAGGAACATCAAAGAAGTTTACAGAGTCTACATAAACCACCTCTTCAAAGGAACACCAAAGAGATTAAAGCAATGCAAGAAACTTAAGACTGCATGCCCTGCAGCTTTTCAGCCCCATCAGTGGCCTCTACACCAGTCATTCCCAGCCTGGGCATGCAGCTTTTTACATCTTATGCCCTTTTACAAGTTGCAATGTTTTGCATTACACCAACAAGGTGGTGTCTTGGTCCTTGGAATGTGCATATGCTGTCTGTGAGTTCTTCCTGCTTCGTTGTACAGTGCTATGCCTACACTATGGGGTGTGAAGACAGCACTTCATTCATTGTCTGGATTAAACTGACAACCCGTTTGGACGTGGGTACAATTCTTATACTTGGGAGATCCGGCAGCATTGTGGACAGTAATGCGCTGCTCTGCGATTATTTTACAATCGGCGCTGAGGGATACGTGTAAGTCCATTGAGGCATTTTTTTTTAGCCAGGCATTTTTGTATGCAAAGGTTAATATGACCGTTACGCTGTGTGTGACTAGCGCGTGGCTCACTGGTTTGAATGCCTTGTTCTACCACGAGGATCTCCATATGTGACGATCCACCCTTTCACCGTTTCGTGCATGCACACTCCTGAAGCCATAGAGCACTTTTCGTCACTGCGTGCCACCATCTTTGTTTTGGAGGCTGCACGCAGGTTCCGAGACTGGGGCAGTGCGCAAGTCTCTACATTACTAGTGGAGGCATTCACGCGGCGTGGAGCACCTACAGAGATGGCTTAACTTTCTTGGCATCATCCATTGTTAGTACTTCACATTTACAACGTGAGCTGGCAGGTGTCTTTATTATCACCATTCTTGTACCGTTGTGTTTCTATGGTCACATTTTTGGATTTACTATGTGCTAAGTTGGATGATATTTCTTAAAAAAACGATTTTGCATACTACAAATCTTCAACAGCTTTGCAGCAAATTCTTTACGAGAATTCTCATTATTTACACACACGTCAGATGCTTATACGCAAAAAACATTAGGAAATATGCACCACTGTGGCATGACAGGGGTGAGAGGTCGCTCACTGGCGAAGGATTTCTTTGTTAATGGTCATTGTGTCTTCATTTGGCAATGTTTTTCATTGTATTTCTGCCTCTTGTTCTTTATGTCTGTGTTGTCGTCAAACTGACATTATTTACATGTTCTTGGTTATCTTTCATGGAATTGTTGTTGGGTGTTGTCTGCCCATTCCTTTCACGTTGAAGATGTGTACTGACCCTTACTTGAGTGGTGGTCACACATTTTCGTGGTTTGTCATACCACACTCTTTGGAACTAACGGTTTTGTGTTATGGCTTGTTTTTAGTTGTCAGTGTCCCTTTCTTGAGGGATGGGAATGCGTTTTAGTCCCATTTCCATGCATTTAGTCACATTACCCATACATGAGGGGTGGCTTAAGGGGTGACTCTTTTTTTTCCGCAGTAAATGGGTGTTAGTCCCATTTACACAGTTGTCATATGAGTCACAGTCACATGTGACTAAATGGATGTTAGTCTCATTTACTCAGTTTGTCATATGGATTTCAGTCCCTTTTACATTGTTTGTCATATGGGTTACAGTCCCATCTTGCATGCTCGCTCTTCCAACCTCTACATAGGGGTGTCTAAAGGGTGTGAGTCCCATGTATGCAAGTTGTTTGTTCACGCTACCAACCTCTACTTAGCGGTGTCTAATTGGTATGAGTTCCATGTATGGAAGTTGTTTGTTCACGCTACCAACCTCTACATAGGGGTGTCCAATTGGTACGAGTCCCATTTATGCAAATTGTTTTGTGTACCCTTCTTTGAGGGATATTTATGGGTAGTCACCCTGTTTACAGGTATACTTTTGTTGATAATCGGTGTGTAAGTCACCCTGTGCTGCATGTTTGCTGTACAATGTATATGTCACTATGTGCCACACACGTTGTTTTCTGATCCTATGTCATAGTGGCTGTATGGATAGCAGTCAACCTTCTTTTCATTCTTTCCCCTTACTCTTATATATTGGATGTTGTTGGGTGTGGGTGTCCCCTGTCGTTTCAGGTCCATTCACTCATCTGGTGTTTTGGGGACTATGCTTTAATACATTTTATATAGGAGGAGAATGTGTGATATACGTGTATTTGTCTACGCATCTCCTCTATGCTTTTCTTTTCTTAATGGTTAATTTTTTCTTTGCATTTTTTTCTCTTGTATTTCTTTCTATGCCATCCATTTGTAATTATTCTTGCATGTCTTCTGTGTGTTTTCTTTCATGCTCACTGTGGTTTTTCTTGGTATCTATGCTGTGATTCGTTCATTTTTAGATTTGTTTGTCTCCTTGTATTTTCTCTACTGTTTCACTTTTCATGGGATTTTCTTGTTTGAACCTTTATCCTTATTTGCGGTTTCATTTTTGTGTTGTGGTTGAAGGGAGGATATGTAGTAATCTGTATTGTATTTATCTTGTTGCTTTCTCCCTTGCTGTTCAGCCTTAGTGAATGTGATGCATGGAATGTTGGTGTGATTGACATGAATGGAATGTTTGGGTGCCTGGATACTGAAGTGTGACAGTTAAAGTATTGGCTGAGTAGCAGGCAGACTGCTCCTGGTGGGGCTGCATCACATGAACTCAATAACTTGTAACTACAACTAATAAACCTACCTGAAACATTATCCTTGCCACAGACTTCATTACTACACCGTTTTGTTAGTGTTTTTTTTACATCCCCCTGGATCCACCCCAAGACTCTGCTGGGTCTAGGGGACGGGTCCAGGGGGATGACACTGCTGGTGGGGGAGTGGTGAGCACCGTCTCAGGTCGGCCAAACCATCATGCGCACTGAAGCTCTCTCTAGCCCCAGCTGCATTGCTAGGGGTGGAAAGAGCAGACACAGGATCCCAGTCTGCCTGGGAGCACAAGTTGACAGCGCTCAGGCAAATCCCGATGCTGCTTTCATCAAAGTATCTGGATTTTCCGCAGTGCAATCTGGGAGCCTGTGCCCAAAAGAAGACCGGAGAAGCGCAATGTGGTATGCGGCGGCATTCAGGTATGTTATTTTTTTTTTTGTCCCCCAACCCTCTTGCCCACCTCCCTCTGCCGGACCTCCCCGCCACTTTGGCAGGGGAAGGGCAACTACTGAAACCATGTCTGCCTTCTATCGATTAAAAATAACCTTGTAGACGCAGACTTCCAAAGACTGCTGTGATATCACCAGCTTTCATTTGAGCCACGAGCAGTTAGTCCCACTGCTATTTTGACTGCTGGAAGGAATACAACAGCAATTCTGACTGGCCACCCTTTCCACCAATCAGAAAAAAATTCCTGCTTAGGACCAGTTTAATTGCTGCCACCAGCCAGTGATTATGACTAAGGGCAGTTTGTAGGATTGTGCATCTCGTTTTGCTTTCCAAGGAGGAACAGGTATTTTTTCTCGATCTGAGCACAAAAGCCACCTTTTTCTTTTGTCTACCCTGTCTGTATTTTGACAGTTATTCAAACTGAATTCTGCTTCTCAGGCATACTAAAAAAGTGCTGAATTCACCAGTTTCTCAATTAATTGAAATGTTATTCCTATGCCTCACTAGAGCAAGGTCAAAAGACACTGAAATGCAGCATCCGGGGTTTGCTTTAAAGCACCAAAGCAACGTTTCTTCTTACTGTTGGACTTGGCCCTTATTGCACAGTTATCCCCAAACCTTTTGCTTCTTCCTCCTATTTTTTCCTGACCTGTTGTTGTTGGTTTTAGGACCGCTGGACACTTTACCACTGCTGATCGGTGCTAAAGTGCATATTTTCTCTGTGTAAATTGTTGTTACAATTGGTTTTCCCTGGTTGGCATCTTTGATTTATTAGTAGGTCCCTGGTAAAGTGCACTAAGTGCTGGTAAATCAAATGCTGCTAGTGGGCCTGGAGCACTGATTGTGCCACCCACACAAATAGTCCTGAAACGGTAACTCAGACCTGCCACCGCAGTGCCTGTGCGCAGTTGTTAAGTGCCATGTTGACTTGGCAAGTGCACCCACTTTCAAGGCCCTAACCTCTCCTTTTCTTACATGTCAGTGACCCCTAAGGTAAACCCAAGGTACCCATGTAGGCAGGGTGCGGTGTATGTGAAAGGTAGGACATGCCCTGATGTGTGTGGCATGTCCTGATAGTGAAATACTGCAAATTTAGTTTTTCACTATTGTAAGGCTATCTGTCCCCAAAGGAAAGCATGGGAGTTAATTTATAACATCTTATAAATATAACTTACCATTGGGACCAGATAGAAAAATAAAGTTTAGTATGCCTGGACTCTCAATCTAAAGATGCATCTTTTAGGAAAGATGATGTTTACATTCTGTGTTTGAAAATACCCCTTTTCGAAAGTAGGTATTTTCTTGTTTAGCCATATTGTGTGCTTCTGCTAGGATGTATATTGACTGTCTGGCTTTGGAGTGACAGTGGCTGGGGATGTGCAGTGGCTCCAGAGAGTCTGGATGAGTCAGTGCTAGACTGAATAGGCCTGATCTGCATTTGGAGTGGTGGGAGGAGTAGCACCTGCACCTGAATAGGGCAGTGTCTGCCTTCTACAATGAATGCTCCGCCCCCCTGTGGTGTGTCTGGAGCCTGGGCTTACACTGACAATGGTTGTTGCTGTGCACTTGCAAAGTGCCTTCCAGAACTGGTTTTGGCTGGGCACAGGGCTTCACTGCACAAAGAGAACAAAGACATGTTGGGGTATAAGTATTGGACCTAAAACCCCTGAACTTTAGACTACTTCTGGAATCAAGAGGAACCTTCACCAAGGAGAAGAGCTTGAGAAACTGAGGAGAAGTACTGCCCTTGCTTTGTGCCTGAGGTTGTCCTGCAGTTGTTGTTTCTGCCAAGGAAAGGAGAAGGACATTGCTGTGTGCTGTGTCCGCTGCTTGAGGAAAGTCTCTAAGGGCTTGAGTAGAGCTTGCCTCCTGTTTTGAAGTCTCAGTAACACAAAGACTTCACCACCAGCTCCCCTGAACTTCCTTGCTGGAAGTTCTGATCTCTCAGGAGTGCCTGTGGCTGTATGTGGCCTCTGGAGGTTGTTTCTGCTACTGGGAGCTGGAAAGCAACGCAACAACAAGAAAATCGACGCATTTCTCTTCTTGCGTAATTTTTTCTGATGCAACGCTGTGGTGCAAGAAGAATTTCCCCGCACCGCCGCGCTGCTGCTGAAACCGACGCAGCACCTGCCGCCGCTGCATAAATCGACGCATCAAGGGATTGTTGCTGAAGAAACTGACGCAGCGCTGCTCGACGGTGCCGCCAATGCCTCCCAGGATTTCCACGCATCGACCCTGTGCAGCAAGTTTTCCCCGACGCATCACCCGCGGATCGGAGTCGTCTCAGAATTGACGCACCGCTTCCCCCTACAGACCAGACCTGATGCCCCCTTCCCCTGTGTCCAGCGGGACTATAGCATCGCATCCACAAAGGTCTCAGAGATCGACGCATCTCTTTGTTTTCGATTCTCCCCATCGCTGCGGCTGTTTGGCTTGGTGAATTTTGTCACAACAACAGGTACTTTGCAAGAAATCACGCATCCATAGTTTTCTATGGGCTCAGCTGCTAAATCCTTTGAAAGTCATTTTTCTTAATACTTGTATGATGGTTTTTTGTCTTTTTGGTCTTGTTGAGTTTAGATGAAGGTACTTTATTTCTCTAAACTGGTGTGGTGTCCATTTGTGGTGTTATCACTGTGTTACTGTGAGTGTTGGTACAAATACTTTACACAAAGCCTTTGGGATAAGCTCCTGCCAAGTTACCAAGGAGGTGGGCATGGGTTATCTAAAGTGTGTATCCCCCTTAAACTGACTAGAAGCAAGGGTTCCTATTTGGGCAAAGGTACCTACCTCTGCCAACTAGAGACCCCCATTTCTAACACTTAGATTTCATGTATTTCTGAAAATCTGTCTGTACAGAGCCTCATAACTAAATGTCTGAAATGACAGAGAAAAGTGCACGTTTCAGTCAGGGCCGGACTGGCCATAGCGGGCACCAGGCGTTTCCCTGGTGGGCCGAAGAGGTGGGGACCATTTTCATACCCATGGGGGTCTGTTTTTGTTACTGGGGGCTGGCTTTTCCGCAGTGCTGCAATATCAGCACCCTGTAACAAAAGTGGGAGCAATGCTTCTCACTAGCTACCCTCCCCCCCACCCCACTCAACCGCGTCCTGTGCTGGCCCGAGCAGCAATCTGCCAGGGCTGGTTGCTGTTCCAAGTCCAGCCCTGGTTTCAGTGACTTCTATAACTGCTCTTGGGATGCAATTCATTGCAGAATATAACAGACTTTTAATGTTTGACAAGCCCAGTAAAAACCATCATGAGATTTGCTGTTTTACCTCTGATGCGGAGGGTTATTATAATAAGTAGGCTTAAGGATGGTAACCGTAATGGCGAAGAGTAGTACTAAATTTCGAACAAAATAAGTGACAGGTCCCTCATCAGGGGGCCACAGCCCCTTCCACCACCCACTGCCCCATCAGTGCAGCCAATGGCAGTACCAATACAACTATTAACCATCACACACCTGCAAGTCTAACAATGACGACTATTCCAGGCCCCCAAAGCTATAAGAATAGCTTGGGCAGCAGTTATTCGACATTTTCAATGTATATTCAATTACTAAACAACTGTTGATGTGCTGACCTCTGAACTAGACAAACAGTGCCACCATGTGGCAGACTGTCATAAGTGCTGGGGACAATTAAGTGCCAGTGCCCAGCACCGAAACCACTGGCTCAAATTAAGCACTGCGCAAGAGGCATTAAAACCAGTCTGGCCAGGTGGTGCTAATGTACGCAGTGGTCTCATTGAACACCATAGTACAGGTGCTAATGTACGCAGTTGTCTCATTGAACACCATAGTACATTACTGCAAGAGTGCACAGCTGTGCTACATTTATTTTTGTGGCCTTCATTGTTGTTTTGTGCCACTAACAATCATTGTTCAGATTGTTCCTATGATAAAAAAACACAAATATTACATTTTTGTGCCATAAAATAGCACCGCCTCCTGCAAAAACAATTGGACAAATTACCAACCACTGACAGTATGTGTTGGAGTGCTAATCAGCACCTTGATGAAAAGTTTTATGACTGAGGCTCTTGTTTGAACGATCATCATGAGACACTCATGTCAGAAATGGTTGTGGTTATGTAACACGTGCTTCTGTAGGACAATGTCCCGCAGCAAGAGGTCCACTGAAACAAATATATGGGTGGTTAGTTTTAGTTTTATGTAAAGATTGACACAATCTAGTGATTAAGCAGAAGTGGCTGCATTTGCTGATATCTGTTCTGCTTTCAGTTCCACTGTACTCTGTAGCAGTAGCGGCTCGTCCTCTGCCAAATTGGCAGGGGGGGTCCAGAGGAGGGAGGTGGGGTAGAGGGTTCGATGACCTGAACATTGCCTCCTGGTGCATTGCGCTCTTCCAGTCTTCTTCTTCTGGGGAACAGGCTCCCAGACTGCACTGCGGCTAATCCTGATGCTGCATGAAAGCAGCGTCAAGATTGGCCTGAGTGCTGTCAACTTGCTTTCCAAGGCAGACTGGGAGCCTGCCCCTGCTGTTTCCAGCCCCAGCAACACAGCTGGGGAATGAGAGAGCTTCAGTGCGCATGACCGTTTGGCTGGCCTGAGACGGCCTGCCAAACCGTCATGCGCACTGTAACAGTGCCCACCATTCCCCCACCAGAAGTGTCATTCCCTTGGACCCGACCGCCAGACTTTTCAGAGTCCTGGGGGATTAAAATAAAGCAATAATAAGAGAAATTTAAAACACGTTTTATGATCATTTTATTTGGAGGGGCTGCCACTACATGGCTTCCCTGAAAAAAATGATTCGACCCTGGATTTGCATCCATATTTTGTGAAAAGAAAACAATTCGCCCAGGACTAACTTATGTTTATTTATAGGTAATGCTCAGACTCATATTCGTCTGATATCCCTGTTGTGCTACAATTGTGGCACGTACATGTCACCTATAATCAGACTGAAAACAGAAATGTCACACATAGTCATACTGAAAACGTAACAGCTATAGACTACTTATAACCTATTTTTCTCTTCAACTGTGAGACAGTCCAGTTTAATTTTTAAAAGTTGAAAACCTGTAGCAAAGGGCATTAGAGAGTATGAGAAGACTTTTGCATTAGAAAGTATTTATAGAGCATTAAAGTACATACATTGCTCTGGAAGTGAGAGCAAGTGTGGCTAAAAGATTGATCTTCAATTCATCTCTTATCACAAGCAGTCAGTTGAAAAAGAAAATGGTGCAAACAACCCTGCCAAGTACTAGCGCATTTTAGTGCTGATATCATAACTGCACTAAAATGCTCATATTAAGCTAGCTCCAAGCAGACCGACTAAACACTGCTGGCTGCTAACTTTGTGGAGCTATCATTTGGAAAGCAGTAGTCAACCTCTTTCCATGTGCTGCTACAAGTGGCGGCTGCTAAGGAACGGGAGTGGCGGGCGGGGTGGAGGATGGTTCAGAAAAGAAGTACTTACCTTGTTAAGGTCACACCCTCTCCTCCATCCTCTTGTGTTTCCTCCTGACTCCTAGAAGTAGAAAGCTACCAGGCTCCCCTAAGCCAATCATGACGCTGCTGCCACAAGCATGACAGCAGCGTTGTGATTGGTCTGAGTGGCCTGTTTGGCTGCCCAAGCAGTGCCTAGGGGCCTTGGGACAGTTCTCCACCTGGCTATGCAACACAGACGTGTGGAGAAATGCTAAGTGCGCATGACCGTTTGGGAGGCCCAAGATGGCTGGCCAAACCGTCATGCACACTTAGCAGTGCCTATACCACTCCTCCTCCTGTAAACCAGCCCCACCCCAAACTAGCTCCATGCAGAAGAATAAATTATGGGTTTTTTTGTGCTTTCATTCAAACTATTAAGTTGTAGCCTCTAGGGGGCACCAGCAGCACTATGGATCCAGCTTCAGAAATTTAAAAAAAACACAGAGACAGGCTATGGTCGGTCCAAGCCTCAGGCGGGGGCAGTGTCTTTAGTCAGACCTGTTCCAGCTCAATTGCTTGTGCTACAGCGGAAATAAATGGAGCGCTGCTAATTGGCATCTCCCTGATAGCAGCTGAAGTGAAACTAGTCCTGAGGCTCTGGGCACGAGCAGCAGCTGTATGTTGGTTTTCCACAACTCCCGTCTAGGGAGGCTCCAAAGTAATCTGCCAGAGTGTGCTCAGTATAATTCAAAGATTCTGGTCACTCAGAGGTAAAACATAATGAAATGACACTGCACCTTCTGCCTCAGACCGAAAACGTATTCATTGCTATTTGCCACATTTAGTGGTGTTATGCTTTCAGACACGACAACGCTAAAAGTGTAAACGGACTAGTTTATAGTGGTTTTCCTAATAAAAATGATGGTAACAGAACCTGCATTTTTAAAAAGTAACCATAACAGTTTCCAATATTTGAAAATCTGTTTGTGTGTATTTGTGTGTGCATGGATATTTGTGTTCTCATCCATAGGGGGCATGGTGGGAAAGTGGCAAGCCAAGACAAACTATATAGTTCTTGTGTCCTTGAATGACCGAAATCTTCAGTCTGTTTTTGCATTTCCACAGAAGATCGCTTTGCTTTCTGGTCTGTTTTAAGGCAATTTCTAAACCATTATAATGCGCAAAGCAAAGGTTTCCCATTATTTATCTTATTTCATTGTTATAAATGTTTTATTCAATTCACAATAAAGTGTCACTCAAAGTGTCACACATATGCCGTTACAATTTCACACATAAAAAAAATCCAATAACTGGAAATGTCACACATAAGCAAACTGAAAACTTGGCAGCTATGTGCTATGCAACATGGCTGCAAATCTTTGCCCCAGTCAGCAATGCCCATGCTGTATATCATGAACAAGCGGCAATGGCAGAGCCAACAGATTTCAAAGCCTAGACCTGTTAGTTTTGCCAATGCTTGTTATGTCTCGGCACATCACACCTGTGAGTCTGAGCAAATCAGTTAATCTCTCCGTGCGTGAAAAAAGAAAGAATCTGACGTTTGGCAAAAATCCTATCACATAAAACTGCAGTTGGCCCCATGTCCATGCTTTAGTGAAAATAATTTGGGCAGCAGATTACGAGCTGTCGTCACAATAAACATCCATTTCAGAGGATAAAAGGGCTTCTTCGAAGTGTGTCTGACACTGAAAAACATATCTACTAATGGCAAGAAGTTCAACAAGAAATAAGAAAAAATAAAAGTAGCACTTCAGTCACTGCATGGTCAGCGGAAGGACAGCAATCGACCTGAAGCAATTACTATTTGGTTCATGCCCGGACGAAAGAATAGGAAGTGAAGCCAGCATGCACTGGCTGGGTCTAGTGGCATAGTGGACTAATGCATCCATTGTAGGGCCCTGTGTTTGACTTCATGGCAATGGTTGGAACCTTTGCGGGTTCACTCAGCTTTTCCTCCTTCTGAGGTCGATAAAATGAGTACTATTTAGTTGGGTAAAAATAAACATCTGTTATTCAACACCAAGATACCCTTGGGTGAACTTGCACTTTACAGATATACTTTATGTTAATTAGAAGGCAGCAAATAAGAGTGACAATGAAGCCAACAATGGTTAAGCAATGGGCAGGCTGCTAGCCCCTTGTTGTATAGAATATCTCTCGCAAGGATGAGCGGATGCAGTGCATGCTCTGCTGCAAGCCAGACCTAAAAACACAAATAATGTTCTGAAAGAATGAAGCAGAGGCTGTGTTTGTGGTTATAATTGAATGCCAATCGGTTAAAAAACGTCACATGGACCAAACCCCTGGGATCATTAAGTTAATAGTTTTGTTATATTGATGCTTAAGTTTCTGGTAAAGAAATAAAAGAGATGCCTTTTTCAGAGCTTCTCCATCTTACAGTCAAATCAGCCATCTTTAAAATGTTTCTGGATCCTTTTGGGTCTACACTCCCATTCATAAAATATATTAGCCTGGATATAATGCCATTAGCTTGCATTGGGGGGTAAATTAAAGTATTAATACACCTACTAAAAGGGAAATTGCGAAAATTCTTTTCTTCAAATCCTCCATGTAACTGCTTGTAAATTATCCACTGTTATTGTCAAAAAATTACTTTCTTTTTCTATTTTATTGATGCCTGAAAGTGTTTCCATGCTGTTTTAAAAGAATCATCAATAATGCACTTCACAATGTGTTTCTTAATAACCTTTGTGTAAGCCAGCCTATGTTTTGCCTTAGCTGTTAATACCAACTCACTGTTGGATAGTCTGGTTTGACGTGCAAATTGAGCGATATTTAGACTCTCATTAGTCCTGTCTACACTGAAACACCCCACCATTCTTTAGAAGATGGCAGACCAGACCACACTAAAGGTTTGGTTTAAGCCCTCCACTGTTAACCCTATCAAGTCTCCATCTCTGCCTGTGCTGTCAGACTAGGATTGTTGACTTGTGTCTCTGCCCTTGTCATAAATGTATTGTACTTTTTCTCCTCCACCACTTCTGCTGGAAGTTGGTGGAGGGCTTTTCTCATCCTTTCTGTCGATGCTCTTCATGAAAGATTGAGTGTTGCACTAATGCTGTTGTATTGTTGAACACAGCCTGTGAACGTAGGAATGTGGATGCTGTGCAGATGCTGGTCCAGTACAACGCTGATGTGAACCACCGCTGCAACCAAGGATGGACTGCTCTGCATGAGGCTGTGGCCCATAACAATCTGGAGATCATTGATATCCTGGTGAAGGGACATGCGAAGATTGAGGCGAGGAATATCTACAATATCACCCCCCTGTTTGTAGCTGCACAGAGTGGGCAGCTCGATGCCCTGCGCTATCTTGCCAAGAACAGTAAGTTTTTTTTATAGTCCATTGTCACATCAATTGTTGTGCCCTATAAATATCCTATTTTAGGTTTGTGTTTAAATGCTATTTAGCTGCACCATCATTTGACTGGAGTTAGCTGCCTACTGGTAACTGAAGACTTTTTACTGGTGCACAAAAATATTCTTCACAGCGGCTGACCAAAGGTTCAGCACCTCTATGCCTGTCTGTGCAAATTAGGAGTCCTGTGCATTTGCTTCTGGAACCCGCCGCAGTTGAGCTCTACTGGAATCCAGAAAAAAATAATTTTTAGAAGATGGAAGGTGCACCAGGAATGGAGCCAAGGCCATATAAATGAGTCCATCAAGTTACTTTATATTTCATTTTACTAAAAAATGGGCATCAGCCAACGCTTTTCGTTCCTATGAAGGAACTTCATCAGGGCTTTGTAAACACAAGTGGAATATCCAACACTTCCCTAAGTGTAGCAAAGAGCCAACTGGTAACAGTTCGAGAAGGAGCCCCACCATAAGGGTCCAAGTATATTAGATCCAGCGTTCTGATCTGGATGCTCTCCTTCCCAATAGACGGCAAGTACGCCCGATAACAGTACCATCTATTGGGAAGAAGACTTTGAGAAGTCAGCATTTTTTTCTGTTCCCGTCAAAAACAATTGATACATCTCATTGTGAATAACAAATAGGAGAGATTACCCCTTTTATATCCCATCCTAATTCTGAATGATTTGGTGACAATATTTTGAAATGTGGCTTTCCTGAATTGAAAAATTGTTTTGGGAAATTGCTAAATGTTAGCCTGTGGTCGCAAACCCAGTGATTCTACAAATCACAGGGATTGCGACCACATTATGGTTTTGTACATCGAAACCATATTTGGGCTTTTTCTCATAATTTGGAACCATCTTTAGGTGGTACCCTAAAGCTTCTACTTTACCACAAACTATGGGTGCAGCTTCCCTACACACTTATTACAAAGGGTCAGGTGACAGCTCTGCATACATGAACAGACATAAAGCCTAACAAGAAAATGAAACATTGGGTGTGGCCATGATGTACATATAACTGTGAAAAATAAATAGAGTGCCACTTGAGGGCAATGCAGACAGTCACTGTGAAGGGCTGTTTTTACAGCGACAGGCCAGGGCAATTGCTACCACAGCCGGGCACCAGGAGAAGCTTCCTCTGTAGGATTTAACAACGTATTTTGCCCTGGCCAGTATGTATCTGCAATCTCTGGCACCCTTCTTTCCTTTTATACCAGAGACAGCTGTCGCTCTAGGGCATAAGGAGTATTGACTACCTGACAGCCAGACTGTGGAATGCCTTACCTCTGGCCTTGAGAAGCTGTCCATCTGAAATGGTTTTCAGGAAAAAACTTAAAAGGTTTCTCATTGAGTCTGCAATAACCCCCTCTTAAGTGTGCTTCTGCATTTAGACAATGTGGAAATTCTTCTCGCTAGCACCGGGACACCTTGTTAGGTAGCTGTGCGCTTTAGGAATGTATTTTATTGTATTGTATTGACCTGCCAAAACCGGGGAGGAGAAGGAAATTCCAACAGTTTAGCAAATAGATCCTTATGATATTTCAGCCTAGATTGTGTTTTTTTTTATGCGAGGGATTAGTGTTAGGACTAGAGACCCCTGCGCATGCACTGGTCGGAGATGTCCTTGCCCTGGAGGCACACGCGATGACAGTGACATCATGGTGATGGGCGAGGCATGATTTACCAGTGCTGAACATCTTTGTATTTGGGTGTTTACTGCTGTGGCCCAGAATGGAGTTAGCACAACTCCACTGATGTAATGGGATGGGGTGGAGCAGACAGACGAGTACAAGTTAGTAGTGGGTGGTAACACATGAGGGTTCAGCCTCCTCCATTCTCACCCACTTCTGGTTTGCTTTTCAACCAGGAGGAGTCGGGCATTCTCATTTTCGGTTTCTTTTATGCTCCAGAGGGATTGACAAGCAGGCACATCGTCTTGTTCGTCTCGCACACTCTGAAAAGGCCCGCATGGCACACTGCACCTGTTGTTACTGGACAGATATTCAGATAGGGAGGAGATGGACAAAGCTGATGACAAAGCGCTGCAGTGCCAGTGCAACTGTGTTTAGTCTCACTGTGTGGAGCTGCAGCTTGGCAATGTGCTTGCTGAATTCTGATGCGAAGGCCAAGGCTGCCCTTCACCTCTCTTCAAAACCTTAGGTATTCATGCTTTATTTTTCTCAGGCTGAAGGGCATTTATTGGGTTGGAAAGTCTGCCTTTGTTTCTGTACAGAATTTCGAGATCCCCTTGGTCTCTCACCACAAACACTTTCACTGTGTGGGTGTCACGTACAGAGTAACACGATTAAAAGTTAAATTAGAATTCAGTATAACAATAGCTGTAAGTCTAATCAACATGGCTGAGCTATGGCCAAGTGACGGTGGGAGGGTGAGTAGGTGGAAGGATGGATGGATAGATGGATGTGTGAGTAAATGGTGGATGGATGGGTGGGTGAAATGGTGGATGGATGAGTGAGTGAATGGGTGGATGGGTAGATGCATGGATAAATGATTGAAAGGATGATGTAATGGTGGATGAGTGAAAGGAAGGATGGATAAATGGATGGATGGATAGATGAGTGAAAGGGTGAATGGATGGATGAGTGAAAGGGTGGATGGATGATGAGAGAAAAGATGGATGGATGAGTAAGTGAAAGGATGGATGATGAGTGAAAGGCTAAATGTATAGATGGATGAGTAGATCAATGAGTGAAAGCCTGGATGGATGGATGGGTTGAAAGGGTGGATGGATGTATAAATGAAATAATGGATGTAACGATGGATAGGTGAATGAAAGGGTGGACGATGGATAAGTAGAAAGGTGAAAGGGTTCATGGATGGATAAGTGAAAGTTGGATGGATGAGTGAAGGGTAAATGGATGGATGGATAAGTGAATAGATGGGTTAAAGAGTGGACGGAGGAGTAAAAGGATTAATGGCTGAGTTGCAGTGTTGTGATTGGTGTGAGCGCTGTGGTTCGGCTCTCAGCCAGGAAATAGGAGCCTGGGTATGTTCTCCACCCAGGCTGTAATGCAGCCTTGGTGGAGAACATGCAAAGTGCTCATGATGGTTTGGCCGGCCTAAGACGACCGGCCAAAGCCTCATGCGCACTTGGGGTGGGCAAACCACTCCTCCACTGCCCTGTTCTGTGAGAAGAGCAGCCCCGCCACTACCCAGCTGAGCAAGGACAGAAAAATAAAATGATAATAACAATGAGTTATCTTTTTTTTTCCTTTCTGACCTGTTCAGTGGGGCGACGGTCCTCCTCCTTAGTGGAGGAGCCGCCCCTGCTGTTTTTTTTTTTTTGTAAGGAAACCCTGGCCATCCAGTTAATGGCGCATACTCTAGTAATTCTACTCTCCTCTTTCAGGAAGTAGACACTCACCATAGATCCTCATCTTCTGAGCTCAGCCATGGCTTCTTTGGAGTTTGCACTGAAGTCATGCAAAGTAGGGGATTGATGGTCGTTATTTCAATGCATTGCTTTCCTGTGCACGAAAGATTCATCCAGGGAAATTGATTAATTAGGAATAGTCACTTCAAGCCCAATTATATTCTTTACCCTCAAAAGCACAAGAGGTAAAAACTCAGTGAAATCATCCACGTATCATTTTCCTAGGAAGACCCTATGAGAACAGTTAATATAAAGCTGTTACCAGCCATACTCCCAGAGGCGCCTTTGGAACAAAGTTTAATTTGATTTGTTTGCAATCAACAGGTTTGTCACGTGTTCTTTGAAACCTTTGACTCCTTTCCAGCAATTTAAAAAAACAAAGCGATCATTTGATCCAGAGGCGTGTTAAAGACTTGGCATTTTGTTTCTTGCGAATACAATTTGTTTGATTGGGGCATCTTTTTTCCTGTAAGCATGAAATTTGCATTCAGAGTTATTTTGACCTTGAAGGTTAGAAGGAGCCAGTGTACTGTCTGTAGTGATCCCGCGTACAGAAAACAGCGGAACTCCGAAAAAAGAGAGAAAACAGGAGAATTGATGGGCCTATCCGCACTTGCCCCGAATCATCAGCAAACCAGTAGAAGGCCTTCTTTAGAAATAGAAGGTTCCCGTGAAACAAGGGAATACAAAATGGAGGAAAGTAATGGTTTGCTGTTGTGACTGAAAGGCAGATGGTTTGATCGTCAAAATGTGGTGATGTGGACGTTTTAAAGCTGCTATACTTTATAGCATTAACTCATGTTTTAGGGTGCAATATCATAGGATAATGTGCTACCTTTAGAAGTCAACGGTGAGGATGCATAATCTTGATTTGCAGTTATCTCAATAAAAATGGTCCCTAAACGTTCATTGACGCTGTTAGAAGATGTTTGCTGGGAGAGTTAGAAGTTAAAAAAATTCCTTCTGACTCTTAATTTTGGAAGCATTAGGATAAATGGTGTTCCCTGTCCTAAAGTTCTCTGTAAGAAATTTTGGTCGACTAATAATGCAGTATGACATTTTGCAAATGGTGTTTGCTGATAAACCTTTGTCAAGTCGCATGATGTAGAGTTGGAAAAAGCAGGCGGTTACTGCCAGTTTGTCGCTTCTTTGTGAGCGAGCTGAATGCCCAATATTTTTGTACTATTCAGCATGGTCCATAAGATGTGGCGGTCATTCCATTAGGGCAGGCTAAAACTCACATCATACGTGTCTTATTCAGGGGCGGTTCCTCCACTAGGGTGGGGAGGGGCAGTGCAAGAAAGCCAAAACATAAAATGGTAATAACTTTCGGTTATTACTATTTTATGTTTCTTTGAACATTGTGGGTGGACGGAGCTGCCCGGGCATGGCAGGAGTGGATGGCTCACTCCTGAGTGCGCAAAGACTGGTCGGCCCTCTCGGGCCGCCCAAACCAGTCATGCGCACTTTGCACTTCTCCATGCAGGCTGCATTGCAGCCTACATGTAGAACATGCCATCCCCTACAGTCCCTGGCTGGGCGGCGTCCTGACCAATCACATCTCTCCACTGGAGCGTTGTGATTGGCTTAGGGGAGGAGAGGGAGGCTGCCCGCTTCCTGTTGGAGGCAGGAGAGCAGGAGCAGTGAAGACGCGGGACCCGGGCTGGCAGGAAGGGAGGTTTAAATGTTTTTTTTCTATTATTGACCCCCCAGTCCCTGCGCGGCCCCCCTCCACGTGCGACTCCACGCCCGATCCACAACCTGCGAACCATGCCGGCCGCTACTGGTCTTCATGCAAGACCAACCTTTTCTATTTTTGAGCCCATTTTTTATGTTTTTAGTAATTTTCATTTTAGTTGATGATAACTTTTTTATGAATATTCCCTAAGTCCCATTTTATATTGCTGTGTTTGAAGAAAACAAATCATTGAGGGCCTAATTGAGAGTAGGCTGATAATTATCGCCTTCAATAAAATCTGAAATGGTGGCTTATGGAATTTTTGGGAATGTGATAATTACAGAATACTCTGACTTTTTGGGAAATAACGTGGATTTTGGCGATTACTGCACCAAAATCTGCATGTCCTAAAGTGAGATTTTTAACGCACCTGGTAATTACTGAGTTCAATAAACGTTGCACCAGTTGTAATTGTTATTCCCGGGCAAACAGGTGTTTGCACATGCATCGCATATTTAATGGACCATACCAAACACTGCCATCTGTTTCAAACATGCAGTGCTTATTTTTAGCCGGTAGTTTCCGGTACCAGCACCTAATCGTCAACACCAGCACTCATGACAGTCTGTCATATGGTGGCACTATTTGTCTAGTTTAGGAATGAGCACAATCCCAGTTGTTTATTGATTCAATCTACATTGAAAATTGCTAATACACACCGTTCAAGAAGTTCTGACAGCTTTGGGGGCCTGGACAAGTCTCAACTGTCACTCTTGTAAAAGTTGGAGGGTTAGTAGTTGAGTTGGTACTGATAGTGGCAGTGCTGGCAGGGGCAATGGATGGTGCAAGCTGCATTGGCCTCCTGATGAGGGTCCTGGCACTTATTGTTTTACAAATCAAGTACTGCAAGCACGTATTTGGTATCTTTTTTTTCTGGCGGGTTTAAATGATTGTAGGAAGGTGGAGTATTATGTGGTGATGCTAGTTAGGCTTCACCATGTAATACTATCATAAACCCCAAAGATGGTCCTTGGATTCACAGTAATAAATCCTTAGCTCAGTCCTAGTAGAGTGGCAAAGAGCAGTCAGGCTTTACTAGAGGAACATGTGTTTAAACATTTCAGATTACTACCATGGAGGAAAAGTAATTGAAATTACTCGAAACAAATCCAACACAATTTATAAAAAATAAAGCAGATTTTTATCTTAATTCATACACCAAAATGAAAGTGATCAGATACACATAACCGCAGTTATGGATTTTAAGAAGCAAAATAAAATCAGTGCAAAATAATACAGTGCGACTCTATCATTGAGGTCAATGGTAAAAACCACTAGTGACAATCGGTTCCTTGCAAGTCGAGTTGCGTGGAGCACATGAAGGGTAAATGTAATTCAGGTCCTCGAACCAAGCCACGATAGTCAGTTCAATTTACTTGGCCTGTGGAGCCCGGGTGCAAAGTTGTCCTGGCTGTCCCTGGTGCTGAACGGAGCCATAGGAAAGCTGCTTTTACCGCTTGTACTTGCATGGAACAAGATGCAAAAACACAATAAGGGGGCTGCTGCTGAGGTCGGATGAAAGTTGGATGAAGTTTTCTCGAGGTACAGCATCGAGTGCAGAGGTCAGTTGCGGGACTGGCGACCAACAAGCCTTGAGAGCGATAAACACAGCAGATGGTTGCTTCGATATCCGGTTGTCCCGGGGAACATGGTAGCTGCCTGAAACTTTGTGGAGGGCAGGATTACAGTTCCCAAAATGCACAAGAATATCTGGATTTGGGCAATCGCTCGGAGGGCCTGATGGCCAGCGATTCTTCGGATCTGAAACATTGTTTTGTCTGCAGTGGACTAGTGCCTTTAGTCAAGGGGAGTCACAGGTTGCTTCCTGCTCTCACAGGAGTCCCTCTGTCTGGGGTAGCCAACCTTTTGTCTAGGATGGGCCTCAATAGAGCAGTTCCAGGAGTGTTGCCACAGGTGCTGAGTTTCCCTCTTTTGGTTTGTGCAAGTCCCGTTGTTGTAAAATTCATAAATCTCACCAAAAGGCATCAACGAGGTAAAAAGACTGGATCTGCAAACATATCTGAGATGATGACTGATGATTTTTAGATCAAGTATCATGTATAATGTTAATACAGAGCAGTAACGTAATAGACCATTGGTGTTGTCTTCTTGTGTCTCTCCCTGTGTTGTACCTGCTTTTATGGATTGTATGAATCCAATTTGTGTCATACCATAGAAAGAAAGAAGAGCTTTTTACTGTATTATTTCCTAGACATAGGAATTGTTTTTAATGCTGTAAAGTGCTTTTTTGTTTTTAAACTATGTTACCATTCTAGATTATGTGCCTTTTAAACCGATGACCATTAATAAAATAATGGAATAGCTTTGAATTTGCCCCACTTTGACCTGGTGTTTTACTATACTGTAGTGGTACTGAAGTTTGCATTCACATAACACACGTATGGTTGAATTTTGCTGGTGTTAGATTTAATGTTGGATATAGTCATAGTTTGGTACTTTCCAAGGGGAAATCCTATTTTTACTCTTCTAAACGGTGCCATGTCCCCTTGTTGGCTCTCTTTCCAATTTTGTTCATCCTAGCCTTTGGTTGTGTGCCTGTCTTGCCACTGGCTTGACCAGTCACACAGGAGTCCTCCTTTACTTTTGTAGACATCTTGTGCCAATAAAAATGGGCATTCAACCCGTCGCAGGTTTTGTTTTTGCCCCAGATGTGCAGCTAAGGGGACAGTGCCGGCTGGTGACATTTGAAAGTAGTGAGGCGTAAAAGATTTTGTTGAGTACCATGTGGCAAAGGAGCATAGCAAGTGAACCTGACTGTCATAATGTGGATTCAAGGAGGTTCTCCCTCTGAAAATATTTTGAATAAAAACAGTGGGCAAATGGTGCATTTTCAAGCAAATTTGAGAAAGACAAAAGGTTAATAGAGCAATTGTGAAAGTGTACTTATAACATCACTATATTAAACCCAGTAATGGAGCCAACCTGCAGTGAGATTGAATTTACATGCCTGGGAACTCAAATTACCCTGTCTCTTAGATGCTCATTTTATAGCAATTTAGTTTCTGTTTTAAGTCTGCGCTTTCAGATCAGTGCTGGTTTTTCTTTGAAAGAGCCTTTGATCCAGGAAAGTGGATTTCTCTGGAGGATATGGCATGTAAAGTACCTCTTTACGGTGCACACATAATGACACACTGAGCCCTGCTTATTGTAGCTCACAGTAGGATGAAATGTTCCGTGCCTTTGGGCAGTTACAGAGAAAGTGTTTAACTGTAAGCCCCTGTCCTACATCCTCTGCCCCAAGCAGCACGTGCATCCACCCAGCGCAAAGATCACATATCACTTATTCCTGGAAACAATAATTTCTGTATCCAGCTGTGCAGCAAAGCAGTTGTTTGATTAATTACAGAGGGTTTTATTGACATTGGGAGGTTGATGGTGGACCGAGCGGACCCACACAGATTCGAGCCTGTGACCATGGGATAAAACACAGATCCCTACAGTGGGTACATGCATTAGTTCGCTGAGCCATCAAACCCATGGGAAGTAGAAGGAAGCAAAAAGGGTGACTGGAGGTAGGGTGGATCGAGGAAGAAGGAGTGAAACAGCAGAAAAGGATGGGGATACCAGCAGCAGACAGCTTTGCAAAAGTAGGAGAGACGGAACAGAGGAGAGGTGATAGAGCACGTCAGGCACCACTTCACTACCACTTCACAGCACTTTATTTCTATTTATTTTGCTTGGGTATTTATGGCGCACAGAGGTACCACTTCTTAAAAACCTAGCAAAAGCATAACCTGCGCCTCTAGGCACTGTACAAGAGATCAGCGAGTGGCTTTAAAAAGAGGAACAGAGGAGGGAAAAAGGTAGAAAGATGGTGAGGACTTAACAGCAGTCATATCCATTTCTGAAAATCTATTGCCTTCACATCCTTCTTTTCTCATATAATACAGCTTTTCTGGTGGTGCCTGTAACTCCTCTCTGCATTCATTATCCTGTGTATTACTCTCCCTCCATACTGTACCTCTTCACCCTGCTACCCCTTCCCCCGCAACTTGCATGTCTCCCAGCTATGTTGTCTATCAACTATTTTAACATATAGGGTACTCTGCACCATTCCAACATAAGTGACAAGCGCCTTGAAGCAGCTACCATTAGGGATCATAAGATACATCAAACAACTCCTCTACACCACAAAAAAGCACATTGAAGCTGCCTGCATGGGAGCACGTGGAGTGGGCACCGTGCAGTCATACAAGACCTCTACATTAAGACTCAGGGTATTGGTCTCCTGGCCCACATCAGAGAGGTGGGGTGGTCAGCTTCTACCCCCAACCACAGAGCTCCCTTTGCAACCTCCAGGGCTCACCAGCCACACTCACTGGACAGCTCCAGCAGCAAAGGTGGTACAGCCCCTGACTCCATGTGCTTTCTACCCCTAGGGCTGGCTAAACCTGTCAAGATTCAAGCTCCATCCCCCCTCACTGACATCTGCCTGCCATCACTCCCTCTCAAAGATAAACTCTGCTAGGGCCATGCTGATGCAGCTAACTGGAATGAAAACATTAAATATGAGTCCGCCCGTGGGAAACAAAACAGGGGGGCAATACCCCCACAACTCAATAAAGAAACCGCCGCTGTAAGGCGATGTCATGGGTCTAGATCAGAATGAACTCTGTACATTTTGGAGACCACCACTCTCCTGCCTGCCCCTGGTTTGGGGTCCCTGGCCTCAGTGCAAAGGAGCCTGGCTTCCCAGTAGACCCTCCTCTTACCTTGCTGCTTGCTGCCTAAGGCCTTCAAGAGTAGGACACTGCTTTTGCCCTTGGCATGGGTCCCCTCTGGAGCGTGCCCCTACACTTAGCAGCTCTGCCAGGCCCTGCCAGACTCCATAAGCTGCAGTTCCCTCCTCAGGGGCACCAGGGCATCCCCCTCAAGACAACTCTCTTCTTGGTCCTGTGACCTCTTAGAAGCTGCCTTAGAAGACTTCTTGCCCTTCCTCTTGCTTTGGGTGCCTTGGTCCGCTGCTTCAGGATCCAAGCTCCCATGATTTACCTGACCCACCTCCTGTGCTCTTGTGGTAACACACGCCCACTCAGGGGAGACCCAGCATTTCTGCATGAGCCTTCCTTTCCATGTCTGCCCATGCAGAATTTTCCAGATCATTCCCCAATAGACACTCCACTGGGATGGCAGGGGACATAACCACTTTATTTGGGCCAGTAAGCCCTCCTCACTATAGGCATACCAAGGCCATTTGATGGAGCTTAGTCTCATTATCAGCATTGGTTACCTAGTGACTAACACCAAGTGTCATTTGGTCTTGGGAAACCAGTCTAGCTGCCACCATAGTGATACGGTCACCTGTATCCCCCAGAGCCTCTACCTTGATTTTAGGCCATTGTCTGTACTTCTCCAGGCTTGGAGGTAAGACACCCAGGGCTTCAATATCCACCCCACCCAGAGAAACTAAAGTTGTCTTAGTGTATCCTCTGGCCTCTGCAGAGTACACTTCCAGCCCCCCCCCCCCACTCCTATGCTAGCCAATCCCATGGATTGTCCACCACTGGGGGACTTTTTAAAACATGCTGCATCTTCTCTTTTATGTCCTGCCTGATGACAGTCATGACACAACCCAGAAGCCTTTGCTGGATCCCAATATTTACCCTGATACCTTTTGCCTTTGGTCTGGGAGAAGTCTTGGTGCCCACCCTCCAGAGAAGAACTTTATGAGTCATTAAATAACTCTTTCTTTTTATCCTGCTTGTTGGTCACCTCCTTACCCTGCTGGAAGTCTGAGCACCCTTCTTGTGGTCACTCCCACCATGGGTCTTCCTGGACACCCTGGTTCTGACCAATCTGTCAGCTGTCCTCACCAGCTCTCTGAGAGAAGACAACTTGGATTTCACCAAATGCTGATGTGGTTTCTCTGTGGTACAATTAGTTAAAATGTAATTAAATTATACAGCCCATCATAAGTGTCGACCTCATTGCCTTTTATCCAGCCTTTTAGTGCTTTGACTGAAGAGTCCACAAAGTCCACCAATGTCTGGTTTTGACCTTTGTGAGTTTCCCTAAATGTCAATCTTTATTCCTCTGTGGTGAGTCCAAATCCTTCTATCAATATTTCCTTAATATGCGAAAGGACTCAGCCACATCATTATTAAGGGTCAGCTGTTTTATCTCTGTCCTTTACTGAGAATAACTCCCAAAGTAGAGAACCCCAGCATGGGTGCCCTATCCTTCTCATTTTGATGGTCCAGCTTCAAACCATTTGTCAATGTCATCTCCATCACTAAACTTTGGGACAATTCCTTTGGGGATTTGTGGGTCAAAAGATTCCTCTTTTTCCCTGTTTGTATTGCTGACACCATCTTTGGGCTTCAAGCCTATCTTGACCCTTCGTTCTTCAAGTGCTAGTCTCCTTTCCTTGAGTTAAAGCTTTCTCTCCTCCAGAGAGAGTAGGCCAAGCTCTTCCTCTACGCATTCTACCACTCTATCAGTAGGGGTCTGCTAAAGTGACTCCTGTCACTTCCCAGTGGTGAAGGGGGTCTGGGAAAGAGTGGAGAGTTTTGGTCTTCACCTTCTTGCCCATGGTCATCAATTTGGGCTAGTGCATCATGGTCTTCTGGGAATGGTCCTTCCTCTGTAATTTCTTTTCCTGTTAGGACCTGATAAGCTTTTCAAGTTCCTACTTTTCAGCTATAGTTTATAGTTAATTCCTGCAGCTTTGATCAACATCCTGGGATCACTGATCCTCAGGGCTGGGATCACTGTCAGGTCAAGAGCCTTGCCAGCCTCCAGTGTGCCTAATTTTTTACTTGGAAGTTGGGACTTTTTAAAATGTAACAAAAACCTTTCAAGCTTGCCATACCTTACCTAATCCCTTTTTATTGTTTTACTGGAATGGAGGTCTACACAGGGCCCTAGAATTCCAATTTTAAACATTTCAAACAAAACTTGCAAAAATACTTTTTGAGTCTAAAGTCAATTTAGTGGATTTCTCATGCAAAATCAATTATGACCAAATGGTACTGAGAAACACAGGTTCAGGATCCCCACTACTGTATCACCAATGTAGGAAGGAGGAGTATTACGTGATGATGCCGGTTAGGCTTCACCATGTCATACTATCTCAAACCCGAAGATAGTCCTTGGATTTACAATGACAAATCCTTAGCTCAGTCCTCATAGAATGGCAAAGAGCAGTCAGGTTTTACTAGAGGAACATGTGTTAACCATTTCAGAGTACCAACGTGAATGATAAGTAATTGACACAACTCGAAAAAAATCTCAAACCAACTTATAACAAGAAAGCAAATATATATCCTAATTTAGGCACCAAAACAAACATGATCAGATACATTTCACCGGAGTTATGGATTTTAGAAGCAATATAAAACCAGTACAAAATAATGCAGTGAAACATAATCATTGCAGTCAATGGTAAAAACCACTATTAACAGTTGATTACTTGCAGGTCGACTTGTGTGAAATCCTAGCTGTCCCTGGTGCTGAACAGGAGTGGTGGGAGAGCTGCCTTCACACAGTGTTGCAGGGAAACAATTGCTAAAACAAAACAACTGGGCCACTGCTGAGGTCGGGCGAAAGTTGAATGGATCAACAATATCCTGAGCACCAAATCATTGTCCAATAATTGAAATGTCTGGCAGATGTTGTAGCATGCCAAGATTGTCAGTGTCAAAGTATTCTCCGTTCCTGCAACAATTATACTGAGATAACCTTGAAAACATGGAGATGAATATTGGTCAGATACACTGATTGGCGGTTACATGAAATGACCTGGATGCCTAAGACAGGAACAATTTAAACTTGATGATATACTTGGAATGCCTTTTTAGCCCTGATGAAGTCAATGGTAGATATACCTTGAGACAAAACACGTATTGGCTACAAGCTCATGTTGGACTTCTCTTGGATATATGACCGGAAATAAAGTGAAAATATCAGTTACAATGTCTGGTGGACATTTGAATTATTTGATACTGATTTGGTACTCAGGATATTGTTGATCGTTGTTTGAAAGCAATTTTGTCTTCATTTTGAAGGGGTTGAGTGGCCGCTTCCAGTCCTTATAGCACCATCTAAGTAAGGATAAACAATCTGGGACATTGAAACAGGATTGTACGCATATTTTGCACTGCCTCTTCTTGTTTATGAAAGTTGGATGGAGTTCCTTTGAGGTACAGCGTCAAGTGCAGGTGTCTGTGTCAGCTTTGGCAGCGGTAAACACAACAGATGGTTACTTCATCATCTGGTGGTCCTGGGGACCGCGGTGGTTGCCTGAAATTTCATGGAGGGCCGGACTACAGTTTCCACAATGCACTAGACCATCTGGATTTGGGGGATCCCTTAGAGGGCCTGATGTCCAGCGATTCTTCCGATCCGGAGCGTTATTGTACTTGCAGTTTGCAGGGGACTAGTGTCACTAGTCCAGGGGAGTATGAGGTTGCTTCGGGCTCTCACAGGTGTCCCTCTGTCTGGGTGAACTGGCCTTTTGCCTAATATGAGCCTCAATAAAGCAGTTCGAAGAGTGTTGCCACAGGTGCAGAGTTTCACTCTTTTGGTTTGTGCAAGTCCTGTTGACATTGTCTCGGGTCTCTTCTTTGTCCTCTTTGGTGTCAAGGGTGGCCCTTAAATCCTAGACTTAGGGGTGTTGGGGGTGTGGGTGCATATAGCCAATGGGCTACTAGCCTCAGCGACTATTCTGCCCGTGAAGTGATCACATCCGTGGGTGTGGGTCACTTTTTCTAACCCTTTCTTCTACCACTTTTAAAAATGGCAGAAGTCCTCTTCAGCTGTACACAGCAGGTAGGCCACCCCAGTGGTGTGGCTAGCCTTCCAGAGGGTGTATGCCTCCCAACAACATATTATTCCCACCTCCCTGTGTGCAAATGTGTCTGGGGCATGGGGAGGGCTGATTACTCCTCTTGGAGACAGCTAGGATGCATGTCTGAGGCGGTGTAGCATTCAAAGCTCGCAGCCTTGTGTGCCACTTCACTAGCCTTCCTGTGAAAGAGGAGGTGTGACCTTCTTCCTGTCCAGGCCTTGGTTCCTGACTCCTGAGAGTGTTCACACTGGCTGGCAGGACATCAGAATCCTGTCTTGATTGCAGCAAACACGGGCTGCCAGCCAGAGCACAGGAAAGCAGAAGCATTTAGGTAGGCAACCTCTAAGGTAGCCACTTGGGTGCATGCCACATTGCCCTCAACACGGGATTCATGTCAGGAGTGAGGATGCACATTTGGTTGCCATCAAACTCAAGATATTCAGGTGGTACTTTAATGTCGCTAGGTACCCCGGGCATGCCCGGGTGCAAGCCCATGTTATCCTACAGACCGCCTATCACTTATAGTGTATTTTAATAGTAAAGGCCACTATAGAGACATGTAAGATTGCAATTACATGTCCACACTTTTAATATAAAACACCCTACCTACTGGGCTCAGGAGGCCTTCCATAGGGGTAACTGACATATATTAAAAGCAGTGCATTTACTTTGCCACACATGGTGAGGGCAAAGCCGAACTGGAGCAGTTTACATTGTTCCTGCAGTCTGAAATGGCAGTCCTGATGCCAGTAGTTAATCTGGGTCACTCCAGGTGGCATAAATTGTGGTGGAAGCCCTGGGGACCCCATTTCCACCCATGCCTTGGGTACTACCGGCACCATATACTAGGGACTTATAAGGGGGTACAATCTTTGTCAATTGAAGTTATCAATTTTCCCATGCCAGTTTTAGGGAGAGTGCACTGGCACTGGGACCCGGTCAGCAGGCTCCGGAGAACTTTCAGAGTCATAACCATCAGCATTAGAGCAAATAGTGGTGGGGTGACCATACAAAAAGGGCACTTTACTACAATGGTTATTTATTTAATAGCCTGGCATGCCCTTTCCTTTGAAAAATGAAACATTGTACAAAAATCAGATCAAGTCCCACGATGCACTTCATTTAACTTGAAGTATTCACAAAGTTAATGGATGGAATGCTTCAATTAATCTCAACCAATGTTAATTATTCGAGCCACATCCCAGTGCATTATTATTTTGCACACCATGCTTCCTCTGTTTGGACCCAGCCATATTCAAATCAGTCTTACCCTTCTTCAGTAGGAACACTCCAGCCCAAACTGCCAGGCCAGGTTATGTTATGTCATGTTACAAAATTTAAAGAGCGCATGGCTGCCCCCACAATTGTGTTTCCCGGCGCTAGGCTTAAAATCAGGCACCTGCAGCTGACAGCCCCCCCAAGAAAAGAGGGGAAGAGGCTAGGTTGGGAAAAGCCAAGTTTGAGGGATTTCCCAAACAGAAGATGGTTATGAGTATTCCTGATAGAGAAGGGAAAGAGCGTTTCAGAGGGAGGGGGCCAGAGCACGAATAGAGCAACCCCGCTCTGACTCTCCTATCTCGGGGAACTATAGCCAAGTTCTGGTTGGCCAAACACAGGGAGCATGTGGGCTGGTAGGATGAAATCAGTTGGCTCAGAATAGGGGGCGCCTGGTTATGTAGAATCTTATGGGTGAAGCAAAGAGTCTTAAAATGAATGCGTTCCTCCACAGGGAGCCAATGAAACTGGGGCTAAAGGCCTGAGGCAGAGCAAAACCTGGGTAGAGAAAAAAGCAGCCTAGCAGCCGTATCCTGGGCTAGCTGGAGGCTTTTAAAAAATAGATCGATTGGCGCCTAACTAAAACTTTTTACAATAGTCCGACTGAGACAGAATGGTCACCTGAATTATAATTTGATGAATATGGGTGTTAAAAAGAACAGAATAGGTTTAAGACTTCTCAGGAGACTGAAGCAATCGTCAGCATACAATACCAGCCTTAGCACAAAAGATTCTACAACCCGAGCTAAAGGCTGGATGTATATGTTAAAGAGGGTAGGGCTTAAGGACGAGCCGTGAGGAACACCGTACTTTTAACACATGAGATTGTGAACTGTAAGGGGGAGAGATAACCGGAAAAGAATGCTCATAAAGAAAAGAGGCAAACCAGGAAAGTGCAATTCCTCCTATGCCAATATCTCACAGGCGCTCAAGTGAAATATGGTGAGACACCGTACGAAATGAGGCACTCAAGTCAAGCAGAATCAGGGCTGAGGATCTGCCCTCATCCAAAGTGCTACAAAGATGATCGGAAACAGCAAGAAGGGCAGATTCAATGCTGTGACCAGTCCGAAATCTATTCTGGGATGCATCCAGGATTGGGTTGCCTTCTAGGAATTAAGTTAAAATACCATTGACATAATGTTCTGTAAACGTAGCCAGAAAGGGAAGGAGGGAAATGTGGCAGAAGTTTTCTGGCTGGAGGCGTCCAAATATGGATTCTTGAGGAGGGGAATGACTTTTGCTTGCTTCCATGGGCCGGGCATAGAAGTGGTGGACAGCCAGAGATTGACCAATTCTAGGCAAGGAGAAAGTAGCTGGTTCTGTAGTTTCATGAAAAGATTCGGGTTTAAGCGGATCATCATGAGAACCGGATTTCACCATGCTGCAGAGAGTCTGAAAAGAGGGCAGTCATATAGGAGGCAATGAACTGAGCAAGGCTACTGGAGAGTTGGTGAGCATCAGGCCTTACACCAAGTCTGTCAACGGGGAAAAAGCCTAAATAAATTCCTCCTTGAATAGGAACACATGCTTCTTTATGAATGGATTTATAGTTGTTTTCCAGATTTCGAGTTTTGTTTCCTTTGTATTGAGGTGAGCAGAGAAGTTGAAGTCGTGTGGTGCCAAAGAATGTGAAGGGTGAATTCCACTTGATTCACCATTTGTCATCTCCAGACAGCGGGATTGTAAATGATTTTATTGAGTGAAGCAAAAAATCTGTCTTGTTGCAATATAGGCAGGGCCATTAAACTGGTGAGAGGGTGCTGGAAAGGCAGGGGCGTAACTTCAGGGGGGTGTTTGGGCTGTTGCACCCCCCTATTAAATTATTGCGATGTATGTTGGATTTCACCAGGAATGTTAACATACACACAGACAAAAGCACACACAGACACCCTCTCTGTTTTTAAAGTTCTCAAAATATTGGTTATTTTACAAAATATTGTGTTTTCTCTCTTAATAGTCCTACCAATCTGCATTCCTCTCCCTTTCCGCTGCCCTTTTGGCCCCTCTCATGCACTCTGCTTGTTGTATAATGTATTGAAAAATGATATGCCAGCCTGATTGTTGGAACATCTGAAGCTCACACCCACCCCACATCTTACTCACCAAGCTACACCCCTGCAGAAAGGAGCATAAATGATAACGACAGACATTATGGCCATCATTCCGACTAAAGGGTTAAATTCCGATCCCAGTGCAAACCCATGTTTGCACAGTGACTGGGATTATGAGCTGAGTGATAATTATCACACCATCGTTGTTTTCCATTATAAATTCTGACAGGTCAAACCTGTCGAACTGTATCGGGGGAATATTGCCTGCTACTGACCAGCACCTTGAGATTTTGGTGCAGTAAGCACAAAAAGCTGCACGTATTCCCCAAAAGCTTGTAATTAGGTGATATTCATCACACCCAATAAATTCCAACTCTGCTTAGTCGGATTTAATCACGTACGATAAATATCACACCGCTTACGGGCCGCTCATAATGATAGCCTTAATACCCTTTCATCCTTTTACCCCACATCTGTGGGATTTCCAGTCATTTCTCATCCAATTATAAGGTCTTTGTGGATAAGGAAATACCCATGGTTTTTTTTGTGGTTTTTCTAAGTGTTTGTGCAATTTAGTACATTTACCAAGTGAGTGATGAGGAAAGTTTTGAGATCCGAGAAGGTGTTGATGGCCACCGCCTGGGAACTGATGGACAAGTGGCCATGCCCAGATGTAGTTCTTCCTCACTGCAGAGAAAATGAGCTGGTACGAGACTTGGGGATAGTGAGAGTAAGGTATAGCAAGGTGTCCCTGTTTTGTATCCAATGACAACTTGAATGGATGCATATAGTAGACAGGAACCTATAAGCAATCAGCGGGGCAAGGACGAAGTCAACAGGGAGGTGGTAGGCAATTGCCAAACAAAGGGGATTTAAATAATTAGACATATGTGCATTGCATGCAACTGACCAGTCCTTTTTAGACACTATGGTCTACAACATTTTTCTTAATGGGCAAGTGGATGTATATAAAAAACTGTTTAAAGTTCTAGAGGACTGGTGCAGAAACAAGATTGACAAGGATTTGTGGTCATAAAGAACACCTCATGGGAGAGGTCTTTATGGTAGCGCTGTGATGACTCAACTAAAGTGATTTGGTTAACAGGTTAAGGGAAGAATGGGATGAGTAGTGGGAGAAGCAGAAGAAAAAGTGAACTGGGAGTTAGGTTGTGGCCCTAGGGCTGAAAAACAAGAGGTTACATTGGAGCTTGTGGTTGGGTGATTTAGAGGTAGGATTTGTTTAGGGGTGTAGGAAGAAATAGTTATTCGTTCAGTCGAAGGTTTGTAAATGTGAGCTCATATTGCTCCAGATGAAGAGCAGCCTTTTTTACACAATGACAAGAGCTCCTGTGATATTTACTCTTCCAATGTGCATTTTAAAGTTAAGTATATTGCAGGGAGTCCTCATGTATATTTTTTTCCATCGTTGAATAGACTACCTGTATCTTTAATTGTGCCGTTGGCTTTGGAACAAATGTACAAAAATTTCTATAAAGAAAAGGACAGAATACGTTGAAAAACACTCATGCCAAAAAATAACATTTTTGTTTGGTCCTAGATGCTGACATCAATGCTCAAGCCAGTGACAACGCATCAGCCTTGTTTGAAGCAGCAAAGAATGGTCACGAGGAGGTGGTGGAGTTTCTTTTGGCCCAAGGCGCTGATGCAAACAAAGCAGACAAGAAGGGCTTGTTACCTCTACACATCGCAGCAAAAAGGAGAGACAATGATGAGTAAGTTTTATTAAAGGGCTGGGTAGGAGGCTTGCAGGGCAGAAGACAGCAGAGTTAATTCTTGGCAGGAGAGTCAACACTTTAGGCAAAGGTTTAGCATAATATATTGGTTAATGCAGACTCAAGCTCTGATTTCAGGACCTGTAGGAATACCGTGTGTTAAATTTGTCCCAGAAAAAATCTGCCACTGCCCCTGTGTCTTTTCCCTTGGGTGATTTTTCAACTGGATTCGAGTTTGACAGGTTAGAATGAAGAGTGAGTGACACGCAGAAGTGGTATTGTTGCACCCGAAATATCATTTTTTCCCCAAGTCAATTTTCCACTCTCAATTTGTTTTCCAGACATACCTGGAGCGATTTACGTGGGGAAATTTCAGACAGTGCGGTGATTTCACACAATTCATAATCTGGATTTGGTTTCAAAACCTGATTGTGTCTAAACCCAGACTCCGTGTAGCACTTGAAAGAGGCCATGAGTTGGTTGAAAAATGTTTTACTGTCTGAAAAGATCATTGCTCACCTAGCATTTCTGAAGAATTAAATGTACAAAAGGGGGCCACACCATGCATTTCATCTCTGATGTTTGAGCATGATTCCATCATGGCCGGTCTCACAGGGTAGAGGCATTCTTTCAACTCCTTGGAGCCGCCTTTATATTGGCATATTGTTGGTGAGTAGTTTGGTTATGTAAATGCCTCAGAAGCCTACAAATTATTCAACATATTTGCCAAAGAAGAGAAGATCAACCTCCTGTTGCACAGGAGACTCTGAGTATCACCAAAGAGAGAAAGAGAGTGCTAGTTCTACCAAGATGTGTGGTTCTTTTCACAACGAAAGGGTACTACATGGTCTTCACTTAAGGAGACTTCCATTCTGTTTGTGTGCACATCATAAGAAGTGGTTTGTGGAAATTTGCTGAATTGCTTTTGTGTATTTATGCGAAATTTCACAAACATGAAGTGCAATTATGTAAAATGCAAAAACTGGCTCTATATTTTAGTGTGAAATGCGTCCTTGTGCAAAATAATTCTACAAGTGCTGCAAACAACCCCCCTCATTTGGGTTGCAACCGCACGCCCACTCTAAATTTTGCTGCAAATGCAACATAACTAAGTGATTTAGCATAAGGGCATACATTCGGGAATTTTGTCTACAAGTGTAGCAGAAAATACCCAAAATGTTGCCAGAAAATGCTAGGGTAACAGAAATTTTATAAAGGCAGTCCAGTTAAGACAATTGTACACCTCAACAACCTTAAAAATATATAAACTGAACGTGCAATGCATATTGAAAGGTGGAAAAGAGATGAATGCTAAACCCATTAGTCTGATATTGAAAACATAAGAATATTTCTCACACAATCGCAATGCATCACCCTCCTTTTATATTTATTTAGGGTTTGTGGAAACTGCTAATTTCATGCTTGGGGAGTAGGAGTTCTTTGCAGCGTCTGGTGTTGGAGATCAAGTTTGCACACCAGGAAGGGCGGGTGTACCAAAGACATCCATCATATATTGGGTCCCAAAATATGACAGATATTTAAATTCCTGAAGTCAACAGTGAAGAAGGCTCTAGTCATTTATTTTCATGGAAATACCAAAATGAATCAATTCATCCATATAATGCTGAGGATGCTGTTGTCTAGCCAAAGTAAAAGTCATATTCCTGATCCATAAATGGAAAGCACTAGTATGACGGCATTTCAATGATCAAAGGCTATAGAGAAAAACAATTTTCTCTAGTGATTTCAAAGCATTATTTTCCTTAAAAGAATGTGTGGGTCCAGTGTCGAACTGGATGTGGTCAAATAATCTGCAGTAGATTTTGAATAAAATTGAAGTCTTTCTGTTTGGTCCTGTCCCTACCAGTTGGTGGAATAACTGCTGTCCAACCACGCTACCTCCACCTCCTCCTTTTTTGGTAGCAAGGAATCTTGGAGACCACCAACTCTCCTTTCAACCTCAAATATGACACAAACAGGTCCCCGTGCCAGCTACCCCTTGCTGCTCGCTCGTTGCCTAGCCTCGTTTTGTACTCGTGCCATTCTGCTATTTTTTAACATTACTGAATCCCCTGCACGGTGACCACAACCATGCCTACCACATCCACCCTAGACCATCGCCACTGTCTCCTACTCCACGCGTGATCTCTCTGCAAGCACTCCACCAAAATCTGGGTCACCATCACCTTCCTCACCCCGATGTCATCTTCCTCACAGAGACCTGGCTCAAACCCGCATCGGCACCCGACATTGCCTCAGCGACGCCCATGGCTGCAAGATAGCACACCAAGACCGTATCAACAAACAAGCATACAAGGGTACCACCACTGCCCCACCCCCTCAGATGATGTCACCCTGATCATGTAACACCTTAACTTCCAACTTCGAACCAATGGCAAAACCACCATCAGAGGCAGGCTTGCCTACAGAGCCCCAGGACCTCGTCCCAGTTTCTGCAATGCCATTCTGGAATTCATCACACCATTCGCCATTGACTCCAAACACTACGTCTTCCTTAGAGATCTCAATTTTCATCTCGATCACCGAAATGATACCAACTCCACCAACCTCCTCGAGAGCATAAATAACATTGGCTTCACCCAACTTGTCACTAACCCCACACTCATCACATGACACACACTCGACCCCATCTTCATGGCCAAGAACGGAGTCAAATATAGCCATGTCACTGAGCTCATCTGGACAGACCACGCCATTGTCCCCTTCACCATCTCGGAATCCCACAGCCCCTCCCCAAGCTGCCCAGCACAGCTGGAAAAAAGTCTCAAAGACCCACTGGACCGACATCCTCAATACCTGCCGCCCACACACTGCAACCAAACCTAGAGCAGGCTGTCAAGAACCTTTTTCACCTCGATCACTGACTGCACCGAGGGAGATGCCCCCATTAAATCCACCAAACTCAAGAGACCCTCCAAACAAGCCAGCAGGTAAACCACGGAACTAAGAACAATGAAACGCAACTGCAAATGACTCAAAAGAAAATGGAGCACTCTGTAGGAGTCCATCGACTGAGCAAATTCAAGCCAGCCCCTCCTTTGGGGAGAGGAGTTGACCTAACGGCTAGGGCGCCCGACCTCGGACCTGGGGAACTGGGTGCGAGTCTAAGTAATGACGCAGAACATCCTGTCATTCTGGGCAAATCACTTAATCTCCCTGTGCCTAACAAAGAATGAATATATGTCCTAATGTAATGTAACTGGGGCTATGTAAAGCACTCTGATACCTGATTGGATTCGGGTCAAGTTTGCGCTATATAAAAAACTGCAAAACAAAAAAAAAGCCAATACCACCAACTCCCGAAAGAGATAAAGAGGAGTGTCCTCGCCGACCGAATCAAAGCAAGTTCCAATCACAGCAGATAACCCTTCAACATTGGCAGAGAGTTCTCCAACTCCTCAGCCACTGAAAATATCATCACTCCTTCCCGGGAACTCGGTGACACCCTGGAAGACTTCTTCCAGGACAAGATCTCCACCATCTGCAGAAACTCCAAACCCCAACTCACCACCACCGACGCACTCAGCCTTCTTGCCCCCACGAATGAACAAACACGACCACCTGCTCCCCACCTGGAACCAGCTCACCACTCAAGACACCACAGCCATCATGATCTCCATCCACTCAAAAGCACCCTCAGACTCCTGTCCCACCACATCTTTAACCTCGGGAGCAAGAAGATCAACAAAGAGCTCACCGCCATCTGCAACACATCCATCACCACAGCCACCTTCCCCAAAGAATGGAAACATGCAGAAGTCAGACCCCTACTCAAGAAACCATCCGCCAAGCCCAATGAACCTAAGAGCTACTGCTCCATCCCTCTGCTGCCCTTTCCCACCAAAGTCCTTGAGAAGGCCATCAACCACCAACTCACAGAACACCTGGAGAACAACAACCTTCTGGGCACTTCGGAATCCGGATCCTGCACCAACCACAGCACCAAAAGCGCCCCAATTGCAGCCACAGATGACATCAGATCCCTCTTTGACCAGGAAAAATCAACTGCCCTGATCCTCCTTGACCTCTCAGCAGTGTTCAATACAGTATCACACAACACCCTAATCAAAAGGCTACATCACATTTGAATCCAACGAGATGCCCTCAAATGGATCTCCTCCTTCCTCACAGGAAGAACCCAGAGAATATGCCTTCCTCCCTTCTCCTCAGAACACAGGAATATCATGTGCAGCATCCCTCAAGTTTCGGCCCTCAGCCCTACTCTGTTCAACCCTTACATGACTCACTTGGCCAATGTCATCAGAACCCACGGACTGAACAACATTTCCTGTGCCGACGACACCCAGATCATCCTCTCACTATCAGAAGACCCCCTCTGACACAAGGACCAATTTCTGTAGATGCATGATGAGTGTCATAGACTGGATGAAAGACAACTTCATAAAACCCAACACAGACAAGAGAGAAGTGCTGACCTTTGGGAACAACACCACCTTGTGGAATGACGAATGATGGCCTCCCAAACTAGGACCCTTACTCACTCTGACGGTCCACCCCCACAACCTTGTCATCACCCTGGTCAGTAAGCTCACCATGAAAAGACATATCAATGCAGTCTCCTCTGCCTGTTTGCTCACCCTTCGCATGCTCCATAAGCTCTTCAGTGGCTCCCCATCGACACAAGCCGGACCGTCACCCAAGCCCTTGTCACCAGCTGACTGGACTACGGCAATGCACTTTATGTAGGAATCACCTCACACATCCTCAGTTCAAGATGCTGGTTCAGACCTTCAAAGCCATACACAACCAAGGACCTGGATACATCAACCACTGCCTGAACTTCCACCTTCCCTCCACCTCCCTCTTCCTCGTTCACTCCCCCCGCATCCGCAGCAGCAACAGTGGAGGACACTCCCTCTCCTACCTCGCTTCAAAGTCCTGGAACGACTTTCCACTTCGCTTCCGAACCTTATCCTCTATGCTGGAATTTAAGAAAGGATTCAAGACCTGGCTGTTCAATTGAACCCAACCTTGCAGCAGTTTTCTCAGTGCCTGGAGACCCTCACAGGTGATTAGCGATGCTTTACAAATCCTGATTGAAATATTGACAGTGGTAGAATCATATATTTCGATCATGTGGACGCTTAAGAAATTCCTTTATTTGCTGCTATTCAAGGCCCATAGAATTGTGGTCCATGCATTAATTACATCTAGGCTGGCCTACACTAATGTCCTTTATCTGGATGTCTCAGAGTTTTTAATCAAGCATCTTCAATTGGTCCAGAACACTGCAGAAATTATTTTATTTAAGCAGTCTTGCCATGCCACTATCTCCAACTACTTAACCCAGCTACATTGGTCTTCTATTAAGAAGAGACATTTATTTAAATCTCTGGTGCTGGTGCATCATGCTTTATATGAGTCAGGTCATCAGTATTTAATGTAGAGGATTAAGCAGCACAGTCCAGCAAGAGCATTATGCTCCTCTGTGGCTCTTCTGACATTGGTCCCTCGATTCAATTGCTCTAACTGATGCAGTTGTTCTTTCTCTTTCTTAACCTCTCTGGCCTGGAACAAGCTTCCTTTTAAGCTGTGAAACTCAGAGTCTATCTTTTTTCCAGAAAGCCTTGAAAACATTTTGTTCACTGTACTGTGAGTTTACTCTTGGCAGGATGTCTACTTTCCTAGTGCCGTGACACTCTTGTAGTAGCGATGTGCTTTAAAACTCCTTTCATTCATTCACTCATTCTTTCATGTGTTGGCAAGCTAAAGCTGGGATAATATGTCAGACACTTGCTAAGATCACAGAGGGAGAAATACGATGAGGTCAGTGGTGGCCGGGCAGATGGGGAGAGTTCTAAAGGAAAAAAATGGAAAACAACGCCTACCTTCAGGCCGGCCACCCGGCCGGCCACTGCCTCTCGGTCCACTCGCCGCCCCCGCCGCCTCTCGCTCCTGAAAACAGGAACAGGAAGCACCCAGGATTCTGACTGCCCTAGCCAATCACAGTGCTGCAATGCAGCGCTGTGATTGGTCTGAGCGCCATGGATCGGCGCTCAGTCAGGGAATGGGAGCCTGGGGCATGTTCTGCACCCAGGCTGTAATCCAGCCTGGGTGCAGGATATACAAAGTGCGCATGGCGGTTTGGTCAGCCGGACAGGGCCGGTCAAAGTGCCATTGTGCACTTTGAAGTTGGCAACCCACTCATTCCCTGCCCTACTATGGCAGCCCCGCCCCACACCAGGAAAGGAAAACTGAAATGATAATAACGCTATTTATTATAATTATAGTTTAGTTTAACTTTAACAGAGCAGTGTGGCGACGCTCCTCCGCCTTAGCAGAGGAGCCACCTCAGGATGAGGTAAACGTGAAGAAAACACTATTATAAGCAGAGGTGAGCACTCATTGAAGGATATTACGGAATCGATGCAGATGATACTCCAGAAATGGGCAGAGCAGACGTGATTTAATTTGATGTTGCATTAGTTTCCACTTCAAGTACTTCAATTGTAAGGGCCACCAGTGGCAGTAAAGATGATCCGACAGTGAAAGTGGGAATCACAAAAGCACTAGTGATCTTGGGATACATTTCAGAAATGACAGATAGCAGGGGTTATAACTTTGTTGACAAATTACTGTCCAGAAATGATGAGCCCCTTTAAAAGAAACCAATATTTTGAAGAAACTTAATTGAGCTTGTGGTTTGACATAAAAAGTTGTGGAAATGCAGCAGGTGCAACTCGCTGTTTATTTGTTGATACCAAGGGTTTCCTAGAGTGGTGGAATCTTTACTTCCTCAGTGGAAAGAACCAAATTGAGGGTTGTTCATCTGCTAAGGATGGCTTGAGTGGAGAAAAAGGTTCAATGCAGGTCAGTAAGACAAGCAAAGTCAGCAAGATTAAATTAATCTTCCGTGTGCAAACACATTACAACTATGCGATTGCCAGTGCTCATCTGGCAGAGCTGTCACTGCAATGCAGTCATCACAACAGGTCAACATGTTTACTTGGCAAGGATCGCTGTTCCTACAGTGAGTTGAGAAAAGCTCACAAGGTTTCTGAGATATTTTCAGCTGTGAATGTTGAGTGATGTTGCAGCCATACTTAGTAGATCCTCCTTTTGCTCCATCACCTTGATGTGACTGGAACTCTGTCTTCTTTGACTGGTTATTGACAAGTTTGCCTCACCTTCATTAACCTGATATTGTCTGTAAACTGAAGAAACAGATTAGGTAAAATTTGCTGATCGCCCTGCTGGTCCCACTCTTGGAAATAGAAAGGCTGCTGCTGGAGTGAAGCAACTAAATAGGAGGGCAATGGCACCATGCCTACAATGGATTCTTCCTCCTCTAGGAGACCAAAGATATTCACTAAAGCTATTGAAACTAAGGCGTTTGGACGTGGTGATGGCAATGTCACAATGGAGGTTATTGCTTTTCCTTTCAACTTTGAGAACTGATGCTGTGCTGGCTAACAGCAGTGCCACCCTCAAGGATGGCATTGTGATGGTGCTTGACTTTTGAAAATATCTGAATAAATAGCTGGAATGTCTGCAACATCTGCAGTATATCCCTCTTCAACTGCATTGAAAACACAAGAGCCTGGTCCTTTTGCTGCGTTTAAGGGGATGGGGGTGGGGTCGGGGAGGGGGTTCGCTTAGGGTGGCCCGGGGGGGGAGGGAGAGGTGGGGGGGGGGGGGGAGGAAAAACACAACTTTCTGTTTGGCTCAAATGATGGAAGTTTAACATGTTATGCAAGCTTAGTACAGCCAGATGTGTGCAAGGCCTTTTTTTTAGATTGCTATTCGAATTTTGAACTCAGCAGGTTTATTGTTGATCGCTACGATAAGTCACTAAATATTCTAGGTCCTGATCAAAGAACTAGAATTAGATCAGTATGCTCTTATACAATCTGATGGAAGTAATAATATGTAGCTATGGCTAGCCCCTATCTCCGCATAGCTACCATTAATATATGTGGCCTCAACGATAAGAATAAAAGAAGAAGGGCACAAGAAGATTTCAAACTTTTTGGCGCAGATCTATTATGTCTACAAGAGACCCATATATCTAATAAAGATTGTAACCTGCTAGATACCATGGGATTTAAGAGACTAGCACATACTACTCAGGACTGCAGGACAAAAGGAGTTGCTGTGTTATCAAGAAATAATAGTCTGACGTGTGACCGCAAAAGTGTGGACAAATTGGGTAGATGGACACTTATGGTCATCAAGGTTGGGTCTGGCCACTTCACACTGGGCTCGGTCTACTCTTCGGTATTAGATGATCCCTCAGTACTGAGATACCTATCCAGTGAGCTCCCGTCCTGGCCAGAGCCGTATATACTGTGTGGTGATCTAAATATCAACGGGGCTGAAACTGTAGGCAATACCGGAACCAGTGATCGTAAACCACAAGTGCGCAGGGCATTAAAAGATTTAATAACAGACATGGGGCTTATTGATGTTTGGCCTAGATTAAGGGGTAAGGATCCAGGTTTCACCTATTATTCATACCCGCATCAAAAATGTGCCAGACTGGACTACTTTTTGGTCTCACCATCACTTGTTAAGGCCGCAAAAATTGAATTACTTCCGAGGGTCTTATCTGACCACAACCCATTGATTTTCGAATTTCCCGTTAACTGTATGGTAAATAAACATAATAAATGGTCATTCGAAAGGGCTATTCTCTTAGATCAAGAGTATAAGAACTATATGAGAAGTAGGATGGATGAATTTTTTAGTATTAATAAGGGCACGGCACCTTCAGGTATGGTCTGGGACACATTTAAGGACTGGATACGTGGGGAGACCATTAGCTATGGAGCGGACAGAAGGAAGAGATATATGGATCGGGTGAAGGGTTATTATCAGAAACTTTCTCAACTCGAGTCTGATCTAATAACAAAAATAAGAGGCAAAAGCGAAACTACTGAAGTTTTGGATTCAATCTTGGTGACCAAATCAACTTTAAACGATATCTATCTAAGCAAGTCGGCCGGTATATATCTGGTTAAGCAGCAGGAATGCTATGAATATAGCGAATCTGTTGGGCGACTGCTTGCGGTTAGGACTAGACAACAAATTTCTGCCCGCCATATAAGCCAAATAAAAAATATGAACGGCGCTCTGATTATTGATGAGGGTGAGATTAGAAATTCCTTTAAAGACTTTTATAGAGCCCTGTATGCTGCGGAAGCGGTCCCAAGTGAGGACTGGGATCCTCTGCTCTTACCTAGAGTTAAACTGGCAGATGAGGAGGCGTGCCTCCTCGATGTGGAATTTTCAGATCAAGAACTCCAGGAGGCATTACATGATCTACCATCATCTAAGGCTACCGGCACTGATGCTATACCCTTGGAATTCTATAAAACCTTTTCTAAGGAGCTGGGAGCGGAGCTTCTTGACCTTTTTAATTCCATAAAGAGGGGAGACGTACCACCGCCCTCATGGGGATCGGCAAATATTGTCATATTCTTAAAAAAAGACAAGGACCCGCTAAACATGGGTTCCTATAGACCTATAACACTTCTAAACAGCGACGCTAAGTTATATTCTAAGATTCTCGCTTCCCGCCTCAACAGAGTCATGCCGCGGTTGGTTTCCCGGTGGCAGCACGGATTCCTACATGGAAGGGGGTCAGAGGATCACATTAGAAGACTTATTACAGTGCTTGATGCCTCTGATGTCTTAAAACTCCCAGTAGCCGTGGCCTTTCTAGACGCCGAAAAGGCATTCGATCGGGTCTCTTGGAACTATCTATGGAAATGCCTTAAAGCTAATAATTTTGGAGAAGGCTTCATCAGGGCAATGCAGGTTCTGTTCTATAAACCATCAGCGCAGGTACAGATTATGGGAGTTCCCTCTGAAACGTTCCCTATAGAACGAGGGACAAGACAAGGATGTCCATCTTCTCCCTTGCTATATGTGCTGTATATGGACCCATTTCTTAGGGCATTAGAGGCCTCAGAGTATATTCCCCCTTTCAGATTAAACCATATGGACATTAAAATCTTGGCATACGCTGATGATGTCGCCGTTGTCACGTCGGACTTGTCCTCTGCACTGCCTGAAGTCGAAATGTTGGCAGAGAAGTTCGGTCAAATCTCCGGTTATAGGCTTAATAGGGATAAAACCCAGATCTTAGTCAATAAATATATGACTTCGATAGATGATAGAATAGTGGAGGAGGCGGTATATCTTGGAATACGTGTCAGGGCTAAAATTGAGGAGATAGTTGAGGTAAATATAACCCCTATTTTATATAAAATTAAGAAGGATATGGGCCGATGGGACAATTTAAAACTATCTATTATCGGAAGATGCAACCTGGTCAAAATGGTAGTTTTACCGAAATTACTATATATCTTCCGTACAATACCCCTAGAAATACACAATAGGTGGTTTCAGTTGATCGAGCGTGAGATAGCAAGATTCATTTGGTCACATAGAAAAACGCGTCGTGCAAATCGTTTTTTAGCCCTACCAATTGAAAGAGGTGGACTTGGATTACCAAATTTTAGATTATATTATCTGGCTGCGTCACTTAAATATTATTGGCCCCTGTTTCGACCCCTCGATAACAGAACTATGCTATCTAATGCTCTGCCTACCATATATGAGATGTTAATGGGCCCGGGAGTACGGGGATGCTTCTTAAAAATGTACGAGCCCAGCTATTACAAAATAACTCGATTTAAGAGTCTGGTCACCGCATATCAAATCTGGACCAGGGTTAGAAATAAATTAGGCATGGGCAGGTTTAGTCGATACACCCCATTTTTTGACAATAGTCAGGTCCCCGAAATACTGTTGGATGGATATTTTGACCGGTGGTTACAGGCCGGAGTCCGTAATATAGCAGACCTGCTGGATGGAGATCAGCTAGCCACATTTGATGTACTTAAAAAAAGATTTAATCTTACTAATAGCGATTTTTTTAAGTTTCTACAAGTAAGGGATTTCATTATCAAGAAAATTGGAGGTACTATGGGGCTTACTGCTATCCCGCTGCTTGATATTATCACTGCCCGTGACCCTCCTACAATCTCGAGGCTCTATGAGATACTTATGGATGGGGTATCTGACGATATCGAAAAGCAATCCAACAAATGGCAGGAAAGACTTGAGGTTACCGACTCCTGCCTGGAAAATGCTATTGTATTAGCTAATACTGTATTGTCTACAGCTAATCTACGTGCACAATGCTTTAAAACATTTTTTGATCTCTATATCTCTCCTGCTAAAATCATTAAGTGGGGTGGGTCGGAGGGTATTCATTGTTTCAGATGTCAAACTTTGGGCGCAGATCTGGTGCATATCTTTTCCACATGCCCGGATAAACTTAGACTGGAGATTGCCTCGTTTCTGCAATATGTTCTTAATAGGAGGATACTGTTATCTCCCCAACTTATGTTATTGGGGGTATCAGTACCAGAGGACAACTGTAAGGAGTTTTTGTTTATCGCAATGTCTATACTTAGACTATGTATCGCCTCTTCGTGGCTCGATCCACAACCTCCAACATTTGGGCAATGGAAAATGCGTTTGTTACATGTATTTCATTTGGAGAATGCCCTCTATGCCCAAAAGGGGAAAAGAGGGAGGATTAAGGGCTCAAAGATTTGGAAACCACTTAGTGATTGGGCTAATGATTTAAATAGTAATAGTTAAATCCCCTGCTCCCTTTTTTTTTTTTCTTCTTTTCCCTTTCTAAGAACTTTGGATAAACCTGCTTTAAATGTATTTGAAATGGTCTATATTGTCTACCCCTATTGTATGTGCGTACTTGCATCTTAAGTAAGGCTGTAACTGTGTTTTTCCTTCAATAAAGGTGTTTAAAAAAAATTTAAAAAAAAAAAAAGAAAACACAAGAGCCGGAGACAGTAGCCAAAAGCCAAGCCCAAACGGCAGGAAAACCTATATTACATAATAACAATAGATAAAGGAAACATCTAGAGTTATCCTAGAAGAATATTTCCAATACTATAAAAACATCAATACCCGTTTCTGCATCATGGAAGAATAGACATCATAGTAGCAGTGCTGCTGATGCAGGCAATAACCCTCCTATAATTTTCAAGCCTACCCGAGATATGATGCCCTGTGACATGCTATGAAAAATGCCAGATATGGATTTTTCTTTCTTGAATAAATATATAAAGCGTTTGTGCATATAAATGATAATTGATTAGCCTCTCGACCTAAGCTCTAATGATCTGAATCTAGAATGGCGGTAGAAGTTACTAAATTGCCCTGGTAATTGGAAACAAGTGAGTTTGGATGAAAGACAATTTTGTCGAACATTCATGTGATTGCTATCCACTCGGCATCATATTCTAATGCCACAGATTTGTAGTAGCATCAGATAATCAGAAAATAATATTTTTTGCCTGTTCTACATATTTCCCTATTTAAGGTTCTAAATAGTTACAACATACCGAATTCTACTACCCCTAAACACGTCTCAGCCTTTTCGTTTTAGCTCATTCTAGAATCCTCAACCCTCACACACCCAAACATAACCTTTTTGAACGGCACAGATGCCATTCCGGCCTTATATCCTGTTTTCACTTTTTTGATCTCACAGTTATACAGGGCTAAATTTGAGCCGGTGGTTTCCACTGCTTGGCACCGGCACTTAATTGTCAGCACCGGTGCTTGTGACAGCATGCCACAAGGTGGCGCTGTATGGCTAATTTAGAGATCACCACAGCAACAATTAATTATTAATTCAACATACATTAAAAATGACGATTACCTGCCTCACAAGCCATTCTAATAGCTTTGGGGGCCTTAAATAGTCTGAATTGTCACACTTGTTGGAGTGTGATTGTTGATAGTTGTGTTCTTACTATCATTGGCAGCATAGCAGAATCAATGTGTAGTGCAAGCTGTAATGGCCTCCTGACGAGAACCCTGGCGCTTATTTTTTGATAAAATTAAGCACTGCAGTCATACCATATTCAACATGACCACCCTTCCCTTCCATTGTAAGGGGTTGCACGTCATCCACAGTCTCCTCCCTTTCTCTTCGATGTGTTCACTACAGCAATCCTTTTCAGTAATGATGCTCTCTGTACTCCTGCTTCTGAAATGCAACATACTTCAAAAACTTTGAAAATTAAACAACTCTTCCCTCCTCCTTTGGTTTGTCACTCTTCAGAAACTGATACCTCTCTAGACAGGGAACAAGTTAGTATTTATTTGGAAAAACAACATGATTTTAAATAAAACAATTTCTGTTCTACTGCCTTGCATGCTAAACAAATACCCTACAGAGCACTTTGAGACTTAAAGTATACCTTACCCAAGTCACTGCCCCTAGAGCCTTCATACCCACCCACCCATGATTTCACAAATCTATACTCTCCTGGACTGTGTATATAAACATTCGACTAAAACCACTAACCATTGCTCTGTGATATCCTTATTGTGTATCCATTTTATTAAAGTAAAACCTTACCAATTTCGTTCACATTTGCTCTATTCTTAGTTGAGTATAAGCTGCCAATTTTATCTGGCTTACTTCCCGATCAGACCTTTGAGCAGTCTGTTATTGAGCGCCATCTCCATTGCCTTCTTGCAACCTATTGCTTCTTCTGAATACTGATGCCATTGCTCCTTCTGGCAGACCACCGACCTATCTCTCTTGCTCCGTTCCTTGTTTTGTTTCCTTATCTCATTAAATTTGCTTAAAAATTCCTATAATGCAACAATCCTTCCTCCTTACTTTGTCTTGACCTTAAACTTATACTTGTTTCCTTTTTCGTCCCAAGATTTCTCACCTCTTTGCCCTACTGTTTCCCATGATCAGTCAAACCTCTCCATACTCACTCCTTCTTCTCCCAATGAGGATGCTGCACCTTGCCTCACTGTCATAAACCATGAGCCATTTTCTGCTTCTCCCTTGAAATGGGCACTCCTGCCTTCCTAAAGTCAAAGCAGGTAAAGGGGACAAAAAAACTTTCCATTAGACTTATCCATGACCTAGTACCGATCTCTGGTGCCCTTTCCTCTCCACACACCCTGTCTTCCATGCTTACCTCTCAAATTCTCCTTTTCTCCTAAGCCCCCCTTTCTAATTTTAGGTCTAGCCTGGGTGAGATGTTTTCATGCCAACGTAAATTTTGTAAATTTCGCATTTCGCCATTCATGGTATAAATGTACCTCAAACGCGCACACACCAGAGTAAGAGCAGCTGTTGTTGACAGTGCTTTTGCATATTTTACACAAATATTTTGCGCAATATGTGTCCTCGCATCAAATATTAAGGCAAAGATGCATTTTGAACTTAAATATAGCACAAAATTACAATTTACGTAATTACACTTAGTTCCACTTATTTTTGCCAAAATCTAAGGTAATTATGAGAAAGCAAATAAATCGAATTTCAATCACTCTTACGAAAGCCCTCAATGCATTGTTCCATTCTACTTGCTGCAGCCGAAGGATTCTTTTTTACAGACTGCCACTTGTCCCGTTTCATCCCTTCTTCTCCCTAAACATATTTGTTTTCTCCTCTCTTGAAATACACTTGCACCATTTCACCCTACCACTTGGTTGCCTGGATTACTAAAATGGCAGCTGGTGCATCTTGCCACTCACCTTGCTAGGCAATTATTTCCCTCAGAGGTCCTGATGAGACATCCCCAACCACACTGGGAGCTTGCTTCCCTTTTCAGGACCAATGCTGTGTAACTACTGATCCATAATTTATTTTTTTATTTTCCAAAATTATTCAACCAGTTCAGACACAATCTGAAACACTAATAGGCAGCCAAAAAACGGATTTTCCTATCCCACTGTGCATCCATATGGCAACTGCCCAGAGCACCTGACAGCCATCTGGAGAAGCCCTTTGGTGTCATGCTATGCTCCCTGGCTGCTCTATAGCTCCGCGTGAGAGGAGACTGTTGCCTTGCCACACATTGTGTTTGCTAAAATATTAACTCTCTTCAAAAAGAAGGGCATCCCAACACAAGAGTTCATATTTGATTAAATACAACCACATTGACTAGAGTTGTATTTGCTAAAAAAATAAAAAATGTGTTCAGCTCGGTCAGGGTTAATAGAATAATCTGCTTCTCATCTTCAGCGTGTAAGCAAAATGGTGAATAATTGTGCTCAATCATATATTCATGGTATAATTCCTACATCTGTTTACAACTCAAACTTCGTATCTAACATACTTTAGTTTAAATCAGTTCCTACACATTATTAATGTACAATTTTCTTTTGATATTTTAAAGCCCAAGGTATCCTTGGTGATTTCTAAATGCACTGTGTATTATTTTTCCTCCTGCAGGATCGTATCTATGTTGATTCCAGTAACTAGTCGCGTGCGAGTCAAGCGTAGTGGCATTAGCCCGCTTCACATTGCAGCGGAATGCAATAACGATGAGGTTTTGGAGGAACTAATCGATGCTGGCTACGATGTAAACTCTCTCCTGTCCCCGGAGCGCTCCTGCCTATATGAAGACAAAAGGACCAGTGTTCTGTATTTTGCTGTAATCAACAACAACATCCGTGCCACAGAAATGCTTCTGCGTGCTGGTGCCAACCCCAATGTAGACATTATCAACCCACTGTTGATCTCCATTCGCCATGGCTGCATGAAGACAATGAAGTTGCTGCTAGATCATGGAGCCAATATCAATGCTTACGTTTCTTCCCATCCTACTACGTTTCCTGCCACTATCATGTTTTCTATGAAATACCTCAGTTTATTGAAATTTATCTTAGACCTTGGCTGTAGCGCAAGGTCTTGTTTTACCTGTGAATATGGTCTTGGACCACATCCACCTATTAAACTGGACCGTTCGGGCAGATTGGAAGAGCCAGTCTACTCCGAGCACACACCACGGAGGCCGGTACAGGTAAATTCATCAACAAATCAATTATTGCAACTGTTTCTGCTACTCATACACAAGTGAATTTACCTGTGAAAAAGTTATTGATTGAATTGCTGAGTAGTTGTGTTTTAATTTCTGGATCAATGTAACATTACTGTTGGTCCAATAATACTTGTGAAGAGTTGTGGATGCATAGCTATGAATCAGATTGCAGCAGATTACAGAGGGCATCATTTTTAGAGTGTTGTGAAAAATATGAATGAGATATAAAAGTTGGCTTAATGTAATCACTCTAGAGATACCATGCTATGTTTTCCTTCAAAGATGTCATGTTGGAACTTGTGTTGAAGGGGTGAAACCTTACTCAAGCAGCAACCACAATCTCTATCAGTGTGAAATACAAGCTAATCCCAGTTTATCCAGTGCTTACTCCTCTGATAGTTTGTCACAAAATAGTCATGTGTAACTTGAAGGCAATGTGAAAAGTATTTACACAGTTCTTCAATCAGTAATAAAGTGAAAACAAGGCACAAGAAAAATCCCAAACCAATATAAAAAAAATAGATTGAAATTGAACAAATTATTTGAGACCAAAACAACAAAACTCCAATCAGTAATGGGGGATATGCACTTTAAACTTGTTCAGTAAAAATAGTGCCTAGCAGCACAAAGAGTGAACTGTGGTTATCTGGTCGCACAGGACTGGGACAAAGTCACAAGTTAAGGCTGGCCATGATGGTGTGTGGGCCAGATACATTGATCAAATTAGGCCTGCTGAACAAAGAACTTTCAATCCTGGTTGTGGAGCATAAGAAGATCCCATGTCTAGGATGCGTTGCATACTGGCTGTTCTGAAGAATCTGTGGGATGCAATGCCAAACCCAGCTTCGGTGTCAAGGATGCTGTCGACGAGGGACTTGCACTTTGGGGGTAGGACTCACAGCAGACAGAGTCAAGGTGCTAGGTTTAAGATGGTTGAAGCCCTTTCTGTCTCTGAGGCTCTGATCAGGAGGCAAGGCAATTAGCTCTTGGAGTCACTCTGTTGGTCCTGGGTTCAAGATGCAGGTCCAGTCCTTTCACTCAGGCAGTAGGGCAAAAGAGTAGCAGTCCTTGTATAGCAGCACAGCAGTTCTTCTGAGTCTTCCGCAAGCCCATACGTATACTAAAGAGTTTGGTTTAAGGGTCCAATATTTATACCTGGTACCCACTTTGAAGTAGGGGAAGGTTCTGGAGGTTTCCACCCCCAGAGGTGCTTGGGATTTCCTGTCTTCCTGCCCTTGCCCCAAGTTGTTTTAAGTCACAAAAGAGTAATGTCAAACCCTTTGTGAGTGTGCTTAGGTGTTGTGCAAGTGTGGTAGGTGAGAGCTCCTTCTCCCCATGAAGTCAGAGATAGCTCATCCTGCCAAAACCTATTCCTCTTTGTCTGAATGTCTGAGAGCAATACACAAAGATGGGCTGCCAGCTACACTTAGTCATGTGACCCAAGATACAGGCTGCAGGCACCAAATGGTTAGGGGAAAACAAATGGCAACTTTCTAAATGTGGCATTTTCAGAATTGGGACATAAAAGCATACTTTAGCATTAAAGAGGCTTTTAAATTACAATTCGTTATACAGCAAACTCAACATTCCTACTTGCGCCCCATTGCAAGTCAACGGTTAGTAAATGTAATGAGACAACCCAATGTTATGCTATGGTAGAGGTTGGCCTTGAAGTAGTGAAAAATATATGTAAGAGTTTTTCAGTACCAGGAATGTAAAACTTAAAAGTACATGTCCAACTCACTAATTCAATTACTTTATTCGGATAAAAACATATCCATAAAAGAACAATTCTCATTACAGCGCATAAAATGCACAAATTCATAATAATCATTATAACAATATAAAACCAGATACGATAAAACATTGTTCATAAAGTGCTGATCGTGTTGCAGGCATGCAGAGCAGTTTTCAGGAAAGCGCCTACACGAAATATCAATTCATCATCTTCCAAATTAAGGATAATCCTATATCCAGCTTCAAGGTGAAAAGGTGAATATTCTTTGAAGAAAGGTATCAAAAACCATTTGGCATACTTCATATAAAACGTACAAAAGAATAAAAAATGTAATGTAGTTTGCCTGCTCTGGCCGTCACATGAGCATGGCAAGAATTCTAGGTTGTCGTGAAAACCAAGAGGGAAACAAAGTAACAATTTCACTGTGCCAGCCCTTAGACAGAAAAGGAGTCCCCTCTCCCAATGGCCTATAGGATTTGTGAGATAGCTAGCCAACTGATAATAATTGTTCTCATTAGACATAAAAGTAACTATAGTTGGTTTTCTGGACTCCCTATCAAGTCTAGCCTTACTATCACACTTATAGAGTGCCGTCTAGAGATCTTTTTTGCTTACGGTATCTATCTCATTTGGGCTTACAAAAATGTGTTCATAATTAACGTTGCTTAGACTCAATCTTACTTCAGCTAGCCAAAGAAAATCCATTCCCTTTTCACACTTAAGGCAATCTCCTATAATCTCTCTTGTGAGGAACTCCGCTGGATTTTTCCAAATGGCTAGCCAGAATAGAGCAGGGCGGACCTTTATATAATCTTTAATGTAGTGTAATTTTAGTTTGCAATGGCAAACATATTGGGACGTAGAAATAAGGGCACCCTAAAGTTTCCAACAGAACCTATATTCCTCACACTGGATACTAAACTCTTTGAGAAGCCCCATACCTCTGCGCAATAGGTAAGTTTCCTACAGAACCTATTTTCCTCACACTGGATACTAAACTCTTTGAGAAGCCCCATACCTCTGCGCAATAGGTTGCCGTACGTATACACTGAGATTTTAAACAAAAATTAAAATGGCTAAAATAACCCCGTCTTCATAAGTTGGGGGAGACTATGAACCGAATTGATAGCTATAGAAAACATATTCCTGCAGTATACCATATGATCAGACCAAGAACCATTAGCAGCAAAGACCAACCCCAGATGGGCAATAGTGCTAGTACATTGAAACTTTGATTACCCACGGAGATGGAATTTAAAAGGCGCTTCCTCGGCCCGCAAGCCATTATAAAAGATTTTTCAAAAATAGTGCATAGGTCTAAACTGGCCAGGAAGTCGACAAAACCCAGCACTAAAAGGCGTAGAGCATTAGGTGTGTGGCCCATTATTACCGCATCCTCAGCGTATAATAGGGCGGGAAGCATATTACCGTTAACACATTCCCAGAGCAGGCGCTAAACTCATCCCTGCTCTTTCATATGCTGCTGATGCAGTTCTACTTGCAAGGACACCAATGGCGCTCAAAGACTTGTAAATACTTTTATTGATTTTATGGTCTCACTCGACCTCAATATCAATTTCTCGAAGTCCCATATAATGTTGTCTGGCAAAACAAAGCACGAGACGTGTACGCTCTTACGCACAGGTGGAGAACTGACAAATGTTGCTACATTTCCCTATTTGGTTATCTTGTTTGATGAAAAAGGTTCTTGGGTAGCTCAGCGAACACTCAAAAAAACCATCCTATCTAGATCAGCAGGAGCGACAATGGAGTTTGCCAGGAGAATGGTGAGCAAACCACTACGACCATTACTGAAGGTCTATAATGAGAAATGTATACCAATGGCTGCGGATGGCAGCGAGGTATGGGGCTATAAGGAGGTTGGTGATCTGCAGGTGGCTGGAGATAAATACCTGCAGAAACTATTATGTGTACACCCAGCACCCCATCTTTTATGGTGCATGAAGAACTAGGGCAGGGTCACATCTCTGACCATATAGCAGTGACCCCTTTAATATGGTGGCTAAAAATATGGTCTACCCCCACACATACGCTGAACCAAACTGTTTTAGAAGATTGTATGAGAGTCGACAGGGTGGCTGACATTCTTAACGGTTACATCTAACAGCAGGTGGTGAATGTAGGGTGCCCTAAGCTTTTTACACATCTGAGACAAATGCACCGTGGTGAGTTGAAAGTAATTAAAAGTACATTTTTAGTCGCAAGGATGGTGGAAAGGGAAAAAAATGAACTTAAAAAACCCATGATAAGACAGCACATAATCTTGAGTCCTGGGTCTTTAGAACAATCCTTCTAGTCTTATATTAAAAATCTACACCACCGTTTTCTTTTATTAGATTTAGGTTCAATTGTATTCACTGGTGCCTCACTGTTCTTATGGGTTTTTCGAAGACTAGGGCTTTAAAGCCCTGCTGTATTGATGATTTCTCGGACCGAGATCTCTTACACTTTATGTTCTTCTGTGGATTTTATAATGATCTTCAGTCAAGATACATTTTACCACTTTTAAAACATTGTAACTTTGCACAATTGAGGCCAGCCCTGATATATCTGCAAATGTTGTCCTCACCTTTGATATGTTTCGGGGTTGCCAGTTCTTAACAGGAGCCCTACGGCGAAGGAAAAATTTGATCATGCGTTGATTTGTTCCTAGAATTGTTATTCTTTAGTGGGCATTGTTTTTAATCATTTGTTAGTACTGTAACAGAATGTACTTTATCCAGGTCTAAGAAGGTGAGGTAGTTTTGACATGTAGTAGTTTTTTATATTTTTATTAAAATTAATATACACTAGGGCTTTGTTATTTACACATGGAAACTTCTACATGAATGATCGGTTTTGCCCTTTTATCAAGTATTGTATACGCTTTTACTATTTTACTCTTGGGGTATGCAACTGTGCTTTTATGGTCATTATTGGCCGAATAAAGTTTTATTTGACTTGACTTGACTTGACTACCATTAACTCTGGGGACATCATTAGTGAGCACTGTCATAGATTTTTTGGGATTGTTGATATATAATAAAAAGTAGAGGGGCCAGAACACATCCCTGCCTCACCCTCTACAGACTCTGATGTCATTAGAGACCTCCCCAATATTATGCAAATATGCTAAAAAGTGTACTAAAACCTCGTCTAACTTGTATTCTAATAAAATGGATCATAATCACGCCCGATTAACATAGTCAAAAGCTGACAGTAGCGGTCCGTGGAGGGAGTTCCTTGGGGCGGTGAGGTGGGGCGATGCAGTGCGCGCAATGAAATTTGTTTTATTTATTTAAATGTGTACTTACCTCCGTTCATCCATATTCCGGTGTTTACATTTCTCCCCCGCCCCGCCTCACTGCCCCACCGAACTCCCTCCACGGACCGCTACTGAAAGCTGAAGTCAGGTCCATAAAATCCAAATATATTGGTGGCCGCTGTGCAATAGTATATTTCCCAATTATTAGGTTGAGATTTAAACATTGTTCAATAGTGCCTACTTTACTCCTAAAACCTAGTTGACATGGTTGTAATATAAAATTATCTTCAGTCCATTTTTTAATCTTGTTATATAAAACCCTCCCTAAGATTTTCAGAGTATTATCACTCCGGGAGATAGGTCTGTAACAGCTAAGTTGGTAGCGATCGACCTTTTTAAAAATTGGGACGATAATACAAGTTGACCAGGTACTTGGTAATGGGGCATTAGTTAAATTATTAAAAACATTTAGCAAAAGCAGGGGCCCAAACATCGGGTTTGAACTTAATGAGATCAATGGGTAGTCCATCAGGGCCCGGAGCCTTATTGCCCAGGCGCTGGTGTAAAGCTTCCTCAACTTTAGAAAGGGATATTGATATCACACCTCACTAGTTATATGACAGCTAATCGGTGTTAGTGGTTGTCCCATTGCTCTCATGTCTTTAACAGCAACCCAAAAAGTTTTCCCATTCTTTAAACTAGCGGCATCCCATCGTTCATTTATTAATTCTTCCTTTCTATGGGAAATAGCTAGCTTATACTTCTGTATGAGTGACTTGATTAAAGGATGGCACCTCTGGTTGGTTGATGGGGCCTTGTGAAGCTGTCTATTAATTGCTGAACACTCACTATTGAATCATCTAGGTCCATGTGGTGTAGCAACAGCAGGTTTTGATAACGCAGATGTTATAGTCTCGCAAAGTTTGGTGAATGACCTAATTACCTCGAAAATGGAAATCCTGTGCTGTCATACAGAAGTTGATCAGTCTCAAATTATCTCTAACCACCATATGAAACAAATCAGTGTTATTAACCCCTCTCACACTAATCTTAATTTATCTGTTGAGGGTACCAAATTCCTAGAGCCACATTCTGTTTTATATGTCGGCCTGGGGGACAATCTCAACACTACTTTGATCGGATTGTGATCACACTGGTGTGTGGGAGCAACCTCAGCTTTCAATTAAAAGTCATCAATGCCGGGAGAAATGAAGATATAATCTATAGTAGTGGTGCTGCTCCCTCCTCTGAATGTTGGATCAGATAAGTTATTATAATTAGTTACGGCAGCAACATTCATAACATTGCTCAAATCATGATTTCGCAAATGCTCCTTTAACTCCACACCCCTGTGGCAAGTTTGTCCTCTGCTGCTGGGCCTTGGAACAGCAGTGTCTTCGTTGGGGAGCTTAGCATTAAAATCACCCCCATGCAGATGCCAGCTATTTTATCAGAAACGGTACAGTTCTTTAGGGTGGTGACAAAGTCAAATAAATTAATAAAGTTTCTATTGGGAGAACTGTAAAAATCATTATTATAAAAATTGAGTAGATAAATAGATATCCATCTTTTATATAGTAAAGCTTGAAATGTATCACTTCAGGTGTGTAAAACCTTAACACTACCACTTGCACCCAGATTGAAAGGCCACCGGACGGTCAACCAGATTTGGGATTTGGGGCTACAACATTAAAACATTCAAACCCTTCAAGATATATGCCTTTAGTGGCCCAGGTTTCTTGGAACATAAGACTGTCCCGCTGTCTAACTAATTCCAGCCAGTCTGCTAGATCTTTTCTAGATTGTAGGCCAGCGACGTTCCAACTAAGTATGTTCAAATCTTGATTGTCACAAGCCTTAGGGATAGTTATAGCAGCATGATCATGTGTTTCAATTATATGCAGAGGGCATATAAATTTATGGTTGACCCCATCAGTCTCAAGGGGCAGCGGTAGTCAATCCTGGGCATCCAAATCGGACAGTGCTGTAAATTTATTTTGGACAGCTGGAAAAACAGGCTCATTTAAAGTGCATCTGGAGGTTGGTTTATAAAAGTAACCCAATGGTAGAGACCACATTTTTGACAGATTGGTAGTTGCAATCTCCTGACTTCTCAACAGTGACCTTACCATAGATGGTCTACAGAAATTAATAACAATGCAGTCCCGTCTATGTTCTTATGTGAGTCACCTACCCACCCCACTCTTCATACCATGATTATCTCTTTCGCATTCAACACATTAAATCTCTTTTTCTTAGACAGCCAGACCGCCAGTCCACACATTTGTTGCACAGTTGATCCCAGGTTTCCCTCTGTTCCTTCTTGAGGTTTGGTACCCCTACTAGCACCGAAACATAGGGGCAGGCTGCCGGCGGCTGTCCCAGCACATCTGTGTTAGGCCTAGGATGGATTCTACTCGGTGGGTCAGATGTTATACTACTAAATGTGCCCAGGTTCTGTCGGTCACCAACTGGTCTATTAATGAGTTTGAGTGTAAGAGCAGGGGGCACAAATGAGTCGATCCCAGCCGAGGTTAGTGGATTGTCATTAGAAAAAGAGGTTTCAGCACTGTATTAACCTTAGGGAGGAGGCACTCCCTTAATTGAGTGCATGTTTTAAAGTAGTATATGACTAAGGGGCAGCAGACAGGCATGTAACAGTAAAGGATGGGTTAACTTTAGATACAGCATTGGGTGAAGAGATTGACAGCCGCCGGGGACAACATTAGTTTGGACTGTCTCTCCCCGTTGAGTGAGTTTATTCATTACAGTGTCCAAATTATCCAAACCCTTCCATAGAGATGTACATTTCATGTCTATCATATCACTAATATATGAGCAAACAGTATTAATGAAAGCATCCCCAAGGTCTGGTGCGGCAGATACGACTTCCACCTGAGTGCAAATAGAATGGCTAGACTTCCCGTTTGACACTGGTCCTGAGATACTGGCACTGGATGATGATTGCACCCAAGGAGACAAACAGCTGTGGGATGAGCTAGTGCATAGGGGCTGTTTCCTTTTGGTACAGACAGGCTTCCCAAACTTCCTTTTGCGTTTTGTAGCCAATGCTACTGCAGTTGTTGGAGTACCCGTAAGTGGCTGTGTCTCGGGCATGTTACGCCCTTGAGCACCAGGAGTGCTCCCACTAGGAAACAGCACCTTATTAGAGCCAACTGACTAATGCAGGGGGTCGTTAGGTATAATAGTAGGTGCTGGGTCAACTAATAACCCTCCAAGTGCAGAGCCAGTCTGTACTACCTCACTTCTTAAGGACAGTCTGCGCTGTTAACTCAATCTCATTCAACACAATGCTGACCACCCTCCCCAGCATACTTTCAAGAGTGATGGCGAGACTTGCAGGTGGTGGGCCAGTACATTTCCCCATCACAGTTATTTGGCCAAACTATTACCAATCCAGTGATAACTGGTGAACACTCACCTCTAGTCTCTATGCTGGCGCTCCTATATTACTTAAAAGAGAGTGAGCCCAGCTCAGCCTTTGCCGGGCCGCTGACGGGTGCATATGGGCATGCCCTTGGCCCGGGCTTCACCCTGGCGTGGCCCAGGTGCGTCTGTGCATGTTCTGCACTGAGGGAGCCCTGAGCTGCTTCCTGGCGTGCCGCGACATTAGTGGCGCAACTGCTGCAAGGCTGGCTGAGGGCTGGAGTCCTCCTCCCCGAAGTGGCGATGACGACCCAAGCTGCTTGAAGAGCCGCCTGGCGTGCGGTGACGTTAGTGGCCCAACTGTTGCGAGGCTGGCTGGGGACTGGAGTCTTTCTCTCCAATGTGGCAGTGACAGTCTCCTGCGCTGCGGGAGCCCCGACCTGCTTAAAGCGCCTCCTGACGAGTGGTGAAGTTGGCAGTGCAACTGCCGCAAGGCTGGCTGGGGGCTGGAGTCCTGCTCCCCAATGTGAGGATGACGGGCTCTCCCCATTTCCAACTTTTTTAATATATTGCACCCTGCCCTGCGGGCTGCTCTAGGGCCTACCCTAGGGGTGACTTTTGCCAGGTCGAAATGGCTGGTTAATCTGCACAAACAGGCTGCATGGCAGACCTGAGAAATGTTTACAGGGCTACTTAAGTGGATCGCACAATCGGTGCTGCAGGCTCATTAGTAGTATTTAATTTTCAGGCCCTGGGTACGGGTAGTTCGGCTTTATTAGGGATTTACAAGTGTAGAAAATGTGCCAATTGGATGTAAACCAATGTTACCATATTCAGGGAGTGAGCACACGCGCTTTAACACTGGTTAGCAGTAGTAAAATACACAGAGTCCTAAGGCCAACAAAAACGAGATCAGCAAAAATGGAGGACTTAGGCAAAAAATTGGGTAAATACCACCCCAAAGCTGACAGGTCTAATATGTAGGAACATAGATTAAGGATTTTCTATTAAGAGAATTATTATCATTATTTCACTGCAGAATTACCACTTATAACTTTTTTAAACAACTATTAGAAAGAAGAATAAATCAGAAGGTGTGCATGGCAAAAGCATTATAACAATTGACAAAAGGCTTAATGACATGCTTTGATTTAAGTGAGTTTACTACATAAAATTATTTTAAAATGTCACAATTTTATTGAATTTGGAGCCTGGTTTAGGTTTTGACTAATGGCAGTCCATCTATCAAGGTGCAGAGGACAAATTTAGAGATGACCAACTACTGTCCTCACCTTTAAAGTACAAAAAAATGGGTGGAAGGCTGCTGTCTCTTTTGATGACTGTTCACCAAACTTTTAAACTTGTTTTGTTTTTCAGAAGTAACCACCTAAAGTGGGAGGTGGTTGTGTTTAATCAACAAAAACCAAATAATTATACCCATACTCTTGGAATTTTCTGCCAAGATGAAGACATAATTCTTTGTTTTTTGGACAGGAACAAAGTACATTTTACTATCCACCCTAAATTGGGCAGATGGGGTAATGCTCTTTCTCTGACAGCCCCTACTCCATCACGACTTTGGAAGCAGCTTTCCATCAACAGAATCAACGAGGGATCCATTGACGAAAGTTTACAGTCTGCCCATCTCTAAATTAAGCCCGGGCAGTGAACTCCACTCCGTTCTGAAAAACTGAGTTTTTTCCTCACTCGCAATCCCTAATGTCAATTTGGCGAGCTCAAGCGAGGAAAATCCACCTCCTGGTGGGATTTTTCCTTGCTCCCACTCCCCAACATCAAGTTGGCGATCGGAAGCGAGAAATATCCACCTCCTAGCGAGATTTCTCAACGCGGGCGGTTGTATTTCTCAATGCAGGCAGTCGTGGGTGGTCGTGACCGCTCGTGCTAAGAAACCTGTTTGCGTTATAAAAGTTACCAATCAAGTAGAAAATCTACTTGAGCGGCAGAACAGAAGCAGCGCCCTCTTGCGCTGTGCATGGTGCCATTCATGTTTATTTTCCAGCGCAGGGCAAACACCTGGAACTGAAAATCAACGCGAACAGGTGTAACCAAGCGCACTCCACCGCTTGCGGAACTCTGCGTAGTGCGGTGGAGTTTTTGGGTTCAGGCTTATTCTAAATAAGGAAGGCAGATTGAGAGTTTGGTGGACAGGTACTCCATAGTGTTTGCAACATAGCACTCTGTCCTCCAGACTCTAAATCAGGCCTTTAGACTTTTCTCCAGAATCACATTTTTTCCGGAGACACAATTCCTGAATAAAAGCACATTGATTGAGTAAGCCAGAGCATTTTATTTTACAAAATGTAATTACTGAACACTTTGTAGTTGTCGTAGTATCCAGTTTTTGTGTATTCACTCTTGATATTGAAATCACTCTTGTATTAAATGCAAAGGCCCTCTTGTGGTCACAGATAATATTCTGCATTGTCTTTCAATTGATTCTGTCAGACAATACAAATTAGGTAGTTGGCTATGCATGAATCAGGATGGCTTATGGGTAATTGCTATGTGCATATTACATTCAATCACTTTTTAGTTGGCCTATACATTACACACAGTCACAAAGCATAGGCAAAGCATGCTTGGCTAACCACAAAAGGGTTACAAGAAACCAACAATGGCTTTGCACCCAGAATTATTTCCAGTTGGTCAAACTTATTCGAGCATTTCCATCAACCACATTTGTGCTATTTAATTCATCTTCTCTCCTGATTCTTTACATCTATCAAAAAAATGCATGCGTTAAATTTTCACACTGCGTACAAAGACTGTTGATACAGTGGATTAAATGTCAAATTAGTCAAAATGCACATTTGCTTATTAGTCCTGTGTGACCAAGGGGCCAATTTAGTGTCCATTTGGATAGCAGAGGCATTATTTCCGCCACCTTGACGGGATTTTGTCTGTGAGATGTAGAGATGACCCCTAGCCCAGCAGCCATATCTGTATCTTGAAAGATTCCTCCATCACCGTGAATTTTGGTGCACAACCACCATCGGTTCAGACAGCCAGTCAGTCAACTTTTAAAAAACAATTTCCAGAAAAACAAGCTTCCAAACCTATGTTTCTTTCTGAAAAACAATAAATGACCCCTTTACCCTAAGAGTTCTCTTTCAGGGCTTGTGAGTGAGTTCATTCTCAGGGCTTGGGAGTCATTATTTATATTTTACTGACAATCACTGAAGTATTACCTGGTGCCTTGGGCAGAAAAATAGGACATTACATTGTCCATCCTAAACTGGCTGGGTGATCTTTTGAATGCCCCTTCTTCATTGGCTTGTCCCTAAATGAGGTGGAGTACCCTGACCACCAAACTCTAAATCAGTCCTAAATGTGTATAGGTGCTTGGTGATAGACATTTACCACTTTAATTTAAAAATGCTGCAGTCATTTTTGGGCAGATAAAATATTTACATTCTTGTTTAAAAACAGCAAATCGGAATTTGAGATAATAAACTCAAACCTGCTGAGTTGCCAGAAATTAAATTAGGGGACGTTATCCACTGGATTTTGATTGTCAATTAATACATAACTATGATGTTGGTAAATGCATTTTTATGTTTTGAATTGTTGAAGTCACGATTCCTTATGTAAGTCATTGATTTTTTCAAATTCTCATATCATTGTTTTGGAAACTGCCAGGCATTAAGAAATTGGCGCAACTAAATCTTTAGATTTTTGTGAAAAGTGGGTTCTCTATCACAAAAAAAAGAATCAGTTTAAAAGCCCAAATAACAAATTAAACTTATTCAGAAATTTATTTACTCAAAAGGTTTGGCTGACTATTATGAAATAATTCATATTGATGCAGATAAGGATCAACTTAATTGCCCCACTGTCAATTTCTCCTCAAGCTACTAAATTGCCACCAGAGAGAAAAACGCATGACATTTTTTTAACCCCCTGACTTGATATTAGACAAGTGTTTTAACAACATGAATTTAACAAATGTGGCTGAAAATTTAAAATCCATTCCACAAAGTGATTAACTGCTACTCCATCGATGACACATAGCAAGTTTCAAGTATATAGGTTGTTGGACTTGGCCCATTTTGGCAGGTTCACCCCTAAACTATTTGCCTGGTCTGTAACCTGGTGTTGGTGGTTTTAGGCCTCTAGGTACTTTAGAATTGTGGTCCAGTGTAAAGTGCGCGCGCTCTCTGTGTACATGTGGTGAGATTGGTCTGCCCTCCCATAGGAATGCATTGGGGATCACCTGATCAGTGTGTGTCAGTGGTAACTCATGGTATGGGAGGAGCAGAGTGGTCGAGTTTAGTATGTATGAAATGGTGAGAATAAATGCTGCGCAATGGTGTGCGCAGATTTATTATGACTATGGGAGAAATGCCACTTTCTGTGTGCTATGTGTCTGCCTGCCTGATGTGAATTGCATGTCTGGCTTGTGAGTGACAGGGGCTGGGAGGTGTGAGTGGCTCCAGGAGGGGTAGGGTGAGTCAGCGCTAGGCTGATTGGGACATCTACATTTTGAGTCGTGGGATGAGAAGTCCCTGGTCCCTGAATAGGATGGTGCCTGCCATAGTGAATGCTGGCTCCGCCCCCCCTGTGGTGTGTCTGATGACTAGCCCCCACCTGACACAGGGGAAGAGGAGCTTGCAAAACAAAGTGCTCCAAATTCCCCCTGAACCAGTTGCATCTGGATCCCCTATGCCCTGCACTGCAGACAAAGAGAAATGGTGTATACATGTAGGGGCTGTGACCACATGAGGTTGTTCAGTTCTTGGTTGTGTGCTGTTCTGTGCTGGGGGCTTGCTGCTGCTGTGGCCCAGGAGGAACCGCCATGGGGGCTTGCCTCCTTGCTGGAAGGCCCTGTGTGCTGGCCTCCCTGGGCCCAGCTATGCCCCTGGAAGATTCTTGCTCCCTGTGAGCACTTTTATTTTAATTTGCTGGCCCAAGAAAAAGGACTTCAGCCTTGCCCGAGAAGAGGAGTGCTAAATTCCTACCCCTTTGGCAGGAGGTGTGTGCGTGCTTTGCAGCGCACTGTTGAGGAGTCTGGAGAAGAGAATCCCAGCGTGGGGATTCCCCTGTGTTGCCTGCAGAGCGGGAGCCCACCCCGCATTTTGGTGTATAAGCACGGCGGGTGCCCACCCCGCATTTATGCTTCACTGACGGGTGCACACCCCGCTCTTGGCACATCTAAACAGCGGGTGCCCACCCCACGCTGTAACGGTGAAGCAGGAGCCCACCCCACGATTGTAGCCGCAGTAGTGCTCATGGAAAAAGCGGGTGCCCACCCCGCATGACCGCTTGTTTTGGCGGATGCCCACCCCGCTATTATCTTTAATTTAAGTGGCGGGAGCCTACCCCGCACTTCTGCGCTGGAAAGAGAATCACTGCCGCAGCCCCGTGCGAAACAGGAAGTCAGGCATCCTGGAAGCCTGATTGTGGGCGGGCCTACCGGAAGCAGAGAGGTGCGCCTGTTGTTGGCGGGGCACCCGGAAGAACAAGGAGTGGCCCGCGTGTGGCCGCAAGCAGGAGAGTGTGGGTCCAGCGAGAGCCCACCCCGCCTTTGTGGTCCTGCCCCGCGAGCCTGATGTAGAAGTCCCGGGTCCCATGAGGGGGCCCGGGTGAAATCCGAGGTGAGAGCCTGCCCCTGCCACACTGGGGAAGAGCCGGCGAGGGAGAGGAGTGCCTGATCCAAGCCCCCGTGAGTGGGGCTGAGGCCGTTCTTTTCTTTTTGTTGTAGGTGCTCACGGGGCACCAGGGCAGTGGCTGAGTATGCTGAACGGACCCGCCGGAGAGCGGGCCGCTCCAACGTGGGGGTGCAAATTGGCCACAAGAGCCCCAGACCGGGGCTCCAGAGCCTGCGGCTCACTTTCTCGCCACTGCTGCACCACCGTAGCGTGCAGCTGCAACGTGGGCGCATTTGGTCGTAGGGCCCAAGGAAGGGTCCAAGGTGCCCCTGCCTATCTTGCCCATTCCCAGCTGCACCGCCGTAGCGGGCAGCTGCAACATAGGCCACATGTATTTCGTAATGAGGAGTCCCTGAGTGGGACAGAAGAGGCACAGTGAGTGCCAGGCATTCCTTACATCCCAGCTGCCCGGCAATTAGCGGGCAGCTGCTACGTTTAGGCCAGGGTGTAGTGAGGAGTCCCAGGAGGGGACCCAGGAGGCACCATGGTGCCAGCGCATTGTGCACTGTTTGCTTTAGCTACAAGTGGCAGCTTAGCGCCCTGACTTTGCTGGACATAGGGCATTTGAGCCCTGCGTTGGCCCTAGTTGGCCTGGGGTCATAGGTAGGATGGTGAGAGGGTGCAAGGCCCTAAGGTAATGTATGCACCTGGTAGTGGTGTTACTGCGGTGCACTGCTAAGTTCCTGCCTGATATGTATTATGTGCCAAATGTGACTTATGCACCCTGTTGTTATGCCTCTATTGATGTTGATGCTTATGGTTATGGCGTAATGTGTTTATGCTGGTGAGGCCAAATGCGTAATGTGTTTATGCTTAGGAGGGTGTCTATGCTGGTAAGACCTAGTGCGTAATGTGTTTATGCTGATGAAGTTTGGGCCTAATGTGGATTTATGCTAATATGATAATGCTAAGGTCATTATGGTACCAGTAGTTACTGGTTGTGTTATATTTGCATTCTGATGGTTCTGACCGTGGCCCGATTGGCCTGGTCCTGTACATAATCCCCTGTGAATATTGCCCATGCCAGTTGGCACAGTGTAAATGTGTGATTATGTTTCTAATGGGTTTATGACAATACAAAGGCTATTTTTTAATATAACCTTGTGTGGAGTTTCTTTTGTGGTGTGCCTAGTGTGTTGCTGCTGTGTTTGTGTTGCGCAAACGCTTTACACATTGCCTCTGGGATAAGCCTGACTGCTCGTGCCAAGCTACCAAGGGGGTGAGCAGGGGTTATCATCAGTGTGTAACTCCCTTGCCCTGACTAGAGTGGTGGTTTCTGCCTGGCTTTGGCACAAGCTTTAGCCAACCAGAAATTCAATTTCTAGCATAGGTCTTATGCAAAGTGTGCTATGTTTTCTATATCGTGATTGAAGCCTTTTCAATTTTCTGAATGATTTCCTGGAGTTTCCAAAATCATAAAGTGAGATTAACAGGATGTAAATTTCACTACATTCGAGATGGTATCAAAAACATAATCCTGCTTCTTCCCAAATGCATTGCCTTTTTAGATGTATCTTGTATATTTATTTAGAATAAAGTCATTATATTTCAGTAACGCAAGGCCACTCCCATCTGAACCTTGAAAAGTTAATTCCTCACCTTAGGTGACTTTTGACAGTCAGCTCCAATAATTGTGAGGTGTTGGGTCAACATTTTGGGGTTCAGAATTAACATACATTCTCCAATTGACCCTATTGCAAGAGATCCTCATAGATTTATTCTCAATTTATTTGAATGTTCGCCCTTTTTTCATATTTTAGGATTGATTGACAATTCTCTTAACTTTTTCTTGAGTGAACCATCTTTCTTCTGAAATTATTACTGTACTCTGAAAACATATCTAAGTGACGCGGATATTTTGTTTTTCTAAATACCATCTATTAACCATAGGATTTTCACTAGAACCTGTTAACTGCAGGTTAAATGATTTATTTGGGCTAGAGCTGTAAGTGCTTTTAAGATTCTAACCATGGTCTCTCTGTTTAATACATCACGCAAGCCTTTAGACAAATATTCAGGCCTGACTAATAATTCTTGTGGAAATACCAAAGGTGAATGGGGAGCCAAAGGGAGAGCTGTGTTCAGTTTTATGAAACCATATTGCCATGTGTGTATCTGATATAATTTGTTGTGATGTAATATCTTGAGATAGTTGGCCCTTTGGTACTGGTGCTTGTAGACTATAAACAGTAGTAAGATAGACTGCATGTGCGTGTTTAGTGCCATCAAACTCATTCACCAGTGGATTAAAGTCCTGACTTGCAGACCGATAGATTCCTCTTGTGTAAATTTTGAAGTACTGTGGCGGACTCTCATTAGATCGTATATATGTTTATGTGAGATTATTTGTGTTGCACAGTTGTAGCTAGAAGCAATACTGTCAGCTCACTAATATTACCCAACTTGATATAATCTATGCTCCATCTATTGATGCAGTTCTTAGAAATATTGGCCTATAATTCATGAACCATTAAATACTTTGGAAGAACTTGAGTGTAGTAAAACGTAATTATATGGAGTGATGACTGACAAGTGTAGTTCCCTGTCTAGCCGTAAACCATCAATATATTGGGAAAGCTTGGGAGTTACTATAGCAGTTGTTTTGATGAATGTGATGACTTTCCTCTTGTATGTAGTTCTAAGGTATCCAAAACATTGCCCCAAAGTCACCATTATGGCTGTTTAATACAGGTTATGTATGCTTGAAAGAATGTACCCTATTTACAAATTTGTGCACTGGTCTTCAAGGAACTCAAAATATTGAAGCAGAACATTGAGAATGAAAATCATAAAGGTTTTTATTAAATCCTATTAATCTCCTGTTATTGCCCACTCCCTTATGTAAAGAAACGGAGAGGTGTTAAAAAATCTCTGTATTTGGCAACTAGGCTATAATGGAATTACAGTAAAACATTGTTATACTTTATAGTTAATTGAGGAGTAATTAGATAAGCTACAAGGGGTGACTGTATTTTCTGAAACAGAATTTTAAGGAGTTTACAATTTAATATGAAAGAATGAGATGCGTGGGCGGAAAACAGTGTATAAGAAACAAATAGACTTTGTGCTATTTAGCCTTTGAAATATGCTGACAACAATTATAATCAATTAACACATATGCCAGGAACTCTTAAATGCATTTTTAATAATGTACCTCAGTAGAATACTAATATATTTATACATTATGAATGTACATGAGAAGCGTGTAAAAGTAGTCCTTATAATGGCTTTGTAGGGATAGGATGCCAAATATGAGAAATTGTAATTTGATGTACACGTAGAATGTTTAGATCCCTTCGGAAAAACGGTAAAGTGTATGGTACAGGCGATGCAACATTGACTGCTGCTTGAAAATAATATCAGGGATATCCATAGTCTTCTTTTAGTTGACAATATGTAAAGAAAACACTGTGATACATTTTTTAGAAAATGAAAAGGTTCAGACATTTAATGGTTGCAAATGCTCCTAGTCAGCATTTACAACCATTAAAATGCTTTTTATGTATTTATCCCATCCTTGGAGTCAGGAAACATTTTCAGACCCTTAACATGTGATTCCTGATGGAAGAGGTGTATTATAGGCATCCCTTACAAATCACATCGGTATGATATGTATCAATGTTTTGCAATGGAAATCCTGTTCCAAAACATTTTAACATTACATGCCCATTACATGCCCATTGTTGGGGTGGTAACCCATTCCCAAGAGGGAAGGGGTCCTTTAGGTCTCCTTCTCCTTTGTTAACTTAAAAAACCTTTGTTGGGGAGTTGACAGTGGTCCATAGGACTCCTTCCATAGGACTCCTTCTCCTTTGTTAATGCAATAAATGTTTGTCAGGGGGTTGGCAGAGGTCCATAGGACCACTGCCAGCTCTCAAAGAAACAAAAAAAGTAATATTTCTCTTCAAATGCACCCCTGTTTCCTTTCAGGTATAGAGGCTATATTTTTAAAAAAAGGTCTGCTGACCAACACAAGCCACCATCCCTGTGATGACCTCCAATCAAAGTAAGTCACAATTTGTAACCTACCTCCTGAATATTAATGAGGTAGGCTGGATTGTGGCCCACTCAGAATCAGATTTTTCCTAAACAATCTATTTGTGAATAGGTAAGTTTGGAAATGTATTTAACTGGTTGCAGAATACTGTCACAAATTGCGACCAGTATTTAGTGAACAGCAAAAAGTACATCTGGTCCATTGACCTTTGTTGGCACAAGGGACAAGACCAAACAATAAAGTGGAATTTCTGAAACTGAAGATAGGTATTACTTCAGCGCAAGTGTGTCAGAAAGCACTAATCTTGTTCTCTGGACCCAATGGGAGGGGTGCACTCTCACACTCCTCACCAAGCTCACCACTGGCCAGACACAATATGTTTCAGGAGGTACAGAGAATGTGGTTGGATCACTACTTAGGGGCTGATTCTGATCTCGCTAGGAAAACCCTCCGCATGACTCGGAGTCGGAGGGCTTCCCTGGCGAATTGAGCTGTGAGAATCCGACAAGTACAATACATCCGTATGCTGATGGACTGGGTTCGGTCGGGCTCCCATTGAACTCTATAAGAAACTGGATACGCGTACACAGGTTCCCATAGCAAAAAGGTGTAGGTGGGGAAAAGCGTACACCCTGTTTCGGGCACCGCATGGTGTTTGCCACGCTGTGCATGCTTGGATCGTGCATGCTTGATACAGAGGGCCCCGGGTGAAGAGGGGCCTGTCACGGCCCCCCGAAGTCCGATTCCCACAGCTGTTTTGTCTCGCTGAGACCAAGTCGCTACAGCAGTCCGAATCATGCATCGTACTCGCTCGTTCGGAATCCGGCTCCACTGCACGGCACGATTCGGCTGCGAACAAGTCAGACAGACAGGATCGGGTTCAGAAACTATTCGGTCGACGCGGACAAGATCTTTGCACCGTACTTGGTCGTTCAGAACAAGGGACTATTTGATCAGAAACATAGGCTCCGAATAGGATTCGCACGGAACAGAAGCCGTCTGGAGGCCTTCCTAACAACATTTGAATTGGCCCCTAATAAGTATGTGCAAGAGAAAGTGGCCCACATTTAAAAAGACATTGAGCTGGCTCAAAGTGATGCAAAGTGGTGCATAGTATTACACAGCATTTATTTCCATGATGAAATGTATTATTCTCCTGAAAGGTATCGTTTTCTCAGCACAAATAGTGTTTTGTGTTGCTTTGCACACGTTTTTGTCAATGGGGCACTGCTTGGGTGAAACCTGGGCGGATCAGTATAAGCGCCCATACTTTTTAATACACAGCCTGAACTATCAAGGTAGCCAGACTGGGCTTTGCAGCAAAAAATAACTCCCTTAAGCAGGCACTGATAATAGGAAATGTTTTCTTTTTGCCAAACATTCCACACATTGCATGTGTACTACAGTGTACAGAGTATTTACAATTCATGAAATGTTTCATAATATCTCAAGGCATAAGATTTTGTACTGAAATGATATGCCTCAAGTAGAAATCCTGTGCTAGAAAAGTTGTACACTCCTCTGCACCATTGTGCAAAGTTTGTACATGGCCCTAGGTAGACTTTATAGAACACCAGAGCAGAGGATGACTGTAGCAGCAGGTACATTTTATGAAACCTGGCTCTGTGCTGCCTTCTCCACCTTGCACATTGCAGCAACTTTGGTTGCATTGTGCTAAAATATAATAAATTCTCTCTTAGTGTCTAATCATGGAGATGGTAGTGCCCAAGGATCTGTGTCTTTTGGTTCTGAAGGAAAAGGCACCTGACTAGCATCATGTCTGTCCATTCTTTGCACAGTAGTGCCCTCCTGTTCAACTGCTTTTAATTCTCATCTTACAGAACTGACCTCCTGCTGAGTGTGGTTAAGGTTTAAAAAATCTGAAAATTAATAGTGCCAAAACCCAATGCTTAAGCTAGATTGTAACGTGGGCTAGGCAATGTGTCAGAAAGCATTGATCTTGTACTCTGGATCCAACAGGAGTGATATACATTTCTACCCTTCACCAGATTAATCACTGACCACACACAATACAATATGATGGCCAAGAGTAGAAATTCAGAAAGGAGAGGGGGATGAGAGAAAGAAATACTGGATGTCACCACTCTGCCTTGTCACTCTGCTGGGCACGGAAGTCTGCAGGTCAGAACGGTATTGAAGGATTATAAAAGATATTTCAGTAATTTGCCATTAATGTTATGTACTTAACCTCAGTTGTAAAAGGGTGTACCTAAAAGATATCTCTGTATCACCAACTCTCTTTGATTCTGGTATGAAGCTCAATACCTTCCATCTCTATTGGCAAGATAACTACCACAAGATTCATAGGTATTTGCCTTCTGATACTGATTACTGTTTAAATTCTAAATTGTCCCCTATAAAACGTGAAAAAATATTTGAAATTAATTATTATTCTATGGTTCCTGTCATAGCAATATATGTGTCCCTTACTATAAACCACTTGTTTTTTGAGTGCGCATTCATAGAACATATCATAATCATTGATATCTTGGTGCAAGAATCTTGCAACCCAAAATTCAGGAAATCTAATCAATTCTAGGGATTTTTAACTACTAAAGCCAAATATTCAAAGATAATTCAAAGTTAGTTTTCCAATTCTAAATGGTTTGTGGAATGCATCTCTGCATGGCAAGCGCTCTCCAGCAACCTCTGTGTGAGGTTAATGGTCTCCCATAGAAAATCACTAACCCACAAGGAAAATAAATGTGGCTTATGTTTTTAAACTATTTTTTATAAAGGGCATTTGGCAGTGGAAGTGGCTGATTGTTGATGGTCAAATATTTTGAAAAACCTGACCCACATGCCAAGATTATTGCAAATCAGGCAAGATCATCTCCAGGATAAAATCTGTAACGCTTCATCCAGGAACTCTAACACTTCAGCGCAGGAATCTGTGCAAACAATTACATTTGAACTCCTAGGTGATGAGCAATACTGCAAGAACATTAAGGACATTTCTCTATGTGTCTGCCCAAATCGAGAACATGGCTTTCCATTCTACATGGAATTGATTGTTAAGATTTCATAAGCAGCCCTCAGCTCTTGGCCATGACAGACTTGAGGTCCCCATGTAACACGTCTTTAGTTGTTTAATCACAGGGTGTCATATGGAATTTGTAATTTGTTCCTGCCTTTTTCCCCTAAAATTACATTACAGGCAAAGGAATATAGCTGAATGTTTTAGAATGCCCTCCAAGCTTTTTCTCAGTCTGCTGCATGTTTGAGTACGGCGCTAATTTTCGAATTATAGGGTAAAATAAGTTAAGACGAATTGACGTGAATATTAATATTTCTACAGGAGCTTGAAAGCCAACTTTCCTCAGATTATATTAGTCTTCTCATTTCAAATTATTAATTTGAATAGTGTTTTATTGGGTCTAATATTGCCAATAGAAAGTACTTTTATTTTTATAACTATTTTTAATCGAAGTCAATATACATTTCTTTTAGAAGTCACAGCTAAAGTCACTCCAATATAATTTCCTTGAGCTTGGTTGAAGAGGTTGTTTTAAGTGCCTTTTCCTGGGAGTTGTTACTTTGGACTATCAATGTGCAAAGTTTGCATTCTTATGAAAAATGTTGGGGAAATGTTATGAAATTACTCGTAACTATGTGAAATGCTAATCTGTTCATTGGTGTTATATTCTAGCGCGAAATGCATCCTCTCAGAATTTCCTTGCACTTAAATATTAGCCTGAATTACACAATTGCAGCGAACAACAATGACACACATTCTGGTTGCGAGCACTGTTACAGCACTCAGTCACCATAATTTTGCTTCGCATTGCATTTTAATTACGTTATTTGGCATAATGGTGTAATCTCGATAATTTTACCTAACAAGTTAAACATGAAATTCTTGAAAATACATGTTTTATGCTGGCATAATTTAAATTTTGCTTGGGCCTACTTTGGGCCAGATTCACATAGCTTTCTCCTTGAATATGCGTGAGTTTCTCCTGAAATGTATGAATAAGTCACATCTACTCTTAGAAGAATCTTTGTTGAAGCTGGCCCTCCGAGAGGTGGAATAATAGGCAGTATATCCAGTAAAGAATTGTACATTGTACATAGCTGTATCACAAATAAGTGGCTATTTTGTTCAGAGCTCATTGTATGTGTTTATGGATTGTGTTTCAGTTTTGTGAAGTGGTGTCCACGCCTGAAATGAGTCGATGGGCTGGCCCTATCATTGATGTGCTTTTGGACTATGTCGGCAATGTGCAGCTCTGCTCTAGACTGATGGATCACTTGGACAGCTATGAGGACTGGGACATCATTAAAGCAAAAGCAGGTAAGATATCTTTATAATCTTGCGATGCGAAAAATATGTTGACTCTCTTAATGCCCTGTGCATTCTGACATTTACCTATGTCTTACAACCTCTACGTCGCACATGCATTGGAGCACAAATTATAAGATTCAAGCACTGTAAAGGAAGTAACTTTAAAATGTTTTTGTAGACAACAAATTCTTTGGAAACCAAATTGTTTAGTTGATGTTGCATTGAGACAACATTTGCTACACAATTGGTGAAAAAATAATTGTGGCTTTTTTAGTGCTCCATAGCATAGAGTGGGGAAAAAGCTTAGTACTATAAGGCATTGTAAATAATAATTTGATAAAACATTTCCTACCAAAATAGTTTTGTGGGTAATTGACACTTTCGCAATTATTTGCAAAGCAGTTAAATATATAGCCCCTTCTAACACTGATGTTGGGCCTACTGTAGTATTTCTGTTGTAAACCCTGACCTCAGCGTTGGGACAGTTTTGTCAGAAGCAACTGGTTCAAGTCACTCTATTTTTCCACGTGTCATTTACAGGTAGAATCTCCAAGTACAACCACTGGCATTTTTCTATATGTGTTTTTGAGTCTCTGAAACAGGGAATACATGAATGAATGAGTGAATACTTTTAAAAATAAAATGATTCATTACTTCAATGTATAGTGCATCCAGTGTTGCTTTATAGGGGCTGATTTTACTGGTTCTGTAAAAATGAGATTCTGTGGATATAAACTTCAACTGCATAGTCAATGGAAGCCTTTCTCACCTGTATGCATTTCAATATTGCCTTTACACACTTTTCAAGCAGATCAACAGCAAGGGATCATGAAACGCGGATCTTACAGTTAGCACTTCATACCCTGGACCACAGGGTTCTTTAGATCAATGATCAGTTCCATGGGTGGACAATGTTGGCAACATACATGGATCCCCTAGTTTTTTTCTCAATATTTGTCATTCCCACCTACTTCTGCATGGTTTAATAATTACTTTATTAGGGAAATTCCAATCCCTTGTCATGAAACAGTTCATTCACAATCTCAATACATTTCTTTCTATGGGACGACTGCACTGTTGCTTTATTGATGGGAGTCAACTCTTGTTGATAGTTTCTGAGAACCAAAGCCCGGTTCCTCTTTGGAAACATTTTGTTCCATATACAGGGGAATTTGCACGTTCGCTAGTTTCCTCCTGAGGTTCCTACAACATCTTTGATTCTTTACAATGTAAATGGATTCCAGTGAGCTGCTGTCCTATCAGAGAGTTCACCTTTACCTTGGCTCAGCACTTCTACTTATGTAAAGTTTGGAAAGTGTTCTGTATAAGTGTGCTTTTCATCTACAAACTAGTCAAAACAACAAAGGAATATTAACAAGAAATATACGTATAATAAAGATTTAATAAAATGATAGAAAAAAATAAACATGAGTTCAAAAAATTGATTAAACAGAAATAATAAGAGAATGTGAGGAAAATGTGTTCGGTGCCCAAAATACATGGCACACAAATATTCATAAATGTCATATAAGTATTACACACACAAGTAAATCAATTTTGACCTTGTACAACATAAAATGGCAATAAGGGTATATAAATTACAAAATCGAAGGTGTTTCTATCCCATTAAATTGAGGAATCATAATCAGGGCTCAAACAGTATGGAGAGCCTGAGAGTGAGATGTATAAAAAGGGATACTAGCATGACAAAAAGGTGGAAACCCAGATTTAGGGTCCAGATTTAGGGTTCCTGCAGTGATTGCCAAGACACAGCAAAAGGGAATAGTGACCGGGCATGAAGCCAATCTCCACGTCCAGAATTAGGTCAGTTTCTGGGAGAACAACCGTGGCCATCTAAAGTGAGCAGTCTACTTGAGTGAAAAAGCCAAAATGATATATAGTTAGGCAGCAATCTATTATCCCAGCAGTGGCGCAGAGGCCTCCTGAGAGCCAACTATTCGCGGATCCACCGCCGGTGGTGTTTCTTGTGCGAAGGAATGCATTAGCATCGCCCAGGGCAGGGAAATCGGGTGTTTGCGGTATCCCCGGGCTTCCTCCGTTCGAAGTAACGTTTCCTCCGCTTTCCCCCATTTCTTGACCGCCCCCACCCATGCCGCCATGGGAGGTCTCTCCGGCGCCTTCCAGTGCATAGTAATGCATCTTTTAGCCAGGATAAGTCCCAAGAAAGCAAAACGCCTCTCCACCTTCTTATTCTCGTGTCGCCCATGTATGCCCAAGGCGCTGGCCTCCCATGTGTATAGGTCCTGCAACCCCGTGACGGCACGAATGGCGTTATGTACCGCTCCCCAATAATTATGAAGTGTCGGACAATCCCATAGTATACAAATATTTCTTTTAATGATTTTGAACCGAAGACCACAGTTGTTTTGACTATATATATTTAGCCCAAGTCTCTTGCAATTTCATGGTTACCCTTGTATTTCTTTTACATTTCATCTACAACTGTCAACTTCATTATGCCTTCTAACGACAATAATTATTTAGTTTAATTGTATGACGCTAAGATGATAGAAAATGGCAAGTTGGAATATATTTACAGAACTTTTCAGTAAAGCATGGATGCTTTCTTCGATAATATACTTTGTACTTTAGGCATGCAGATGTAATTTAAATTTGTCTAACATGGAGTCAATGAAGCTGGTTACAGTAAGAAGTCACAGGGTCACATTTTTTCAGATTGAACACTAGTCTCACCGTTGCATTCTGGAGTCTTCGCAAATGGTCAAGGCTTTTCTTGGACAAGCCTAGACAGGCAGAGTTGCATGTCATCCGCAATGAGTGCCTGAACAGACTTGGATGGGGTCTCGTGCAAATTATCAAACAACATCTTCAATAAACTGTCTCTCTTTTGGGTATCTTGGCTTCTTTTGAATGCCTTTATAGCTCTCTGTGTCCATCGTCTTTATTCATCCTTTTTCTTAACACTTATTTCCATCTAAATTGTTTCTTACAACCTTTTTACTGTGCCACTATTGCAGCTAAACATTACTGATGCTGCATCACCAACAATTGAAAGTTGGTATTTGGTAAGAAAGTCCTCACTGATGTTAATTGGGTCTTTTTTGAGAGCAGACAGTAAACTGTTCACCATGCAAAACTATTATCTGGAGATTCCATGCCAGTTAGCTGCATTCGTCTATATACCATTAAATAACTTGTCTTATTTAAATGATTGGCTTCATTGTGCAAAAAACTCTGTATAATGGAAAGCTCAATTATTTTGAAAACATCCTGGGATTATTTTCTGAGGATATGTGGTGTTGTATATTTAAGATAGTCATATGAAAGTACAAATATCCAGTCCATTCAGGTAAAGACTATCTGTCTCCATTTCAAAACAATAAGCTGGGATGTTTCACTTCTTTTCCTTATGCGCCACACTGAATGTTCTGCCTGTTTTTTGTTTGTTTGTAATGAGCGGGCTTTTGAAATGACATGCAGTAAAGAGTCTTTTTGCTAGCTATAAGATTCTTGACCCTGTCATATGTGTCTTGCTCTGTGCATACTTGTTTTTATCACGTTCCTTGAAGATCTCTGTTGTTTGTCTTTATTGACCCCATATGATCTTAAAATAACTCTACGCCTTCTTTGGCGCATTTCAATCCATGAAATTCCTCAAAATCAAAACAACTGACTTTGCAAGAAAGAATGCAGCAAAGTTAAGGCGTTTAGCAATTAACCATGGTAGCTGAGATAAACATGTGTCTTTTTAATCATGTTTCCGACCTTTAATAAAGTGCACCTCGCAGAAACATTGAGACTGCATGCATGCTATTTAAATGACAATTTGGCAGACTGTTGCTCGTGCATAGCGTTTCCTCCGGCTCAATATCACTCTTGTTGCCATGTTGCTCTTCATTTAAAAACAAATTGTCACCTGGCATGCTCTTTTCCACCAATAAGCAGTTAGTGTACTGAGGAACACAGATCCATTTCTAGTCTCACACAATAATAGCCCATGTTCAGCAAGGGAATGTAATAATCAAAATGTCAGAACGGAGATGATGTTGCTGCCAAGTGTCTCCATTTGACACGTGACACCTCACAGACCTGGGTTTTTAACCAGCCTTACTCTGCATTCTGAGGTTTGCAGTTTATTTTACAATTATGCAAATGCATTTGAATCCCAAGGATGCAGAGTGTTTGATTGAAAGCCCGGACTGGCTGAAGGTGACAAACCTGGCATGGAGTCACTTGGCAGGTTTAAGAATAACAAAGTTTTGGAATAGACTGCACTGAGGGCAAATGTGCACGTTCACAGGACTTACGCCATTAAAACATAATTAGATAAAGCGGCCAATGCCCCTTGTGATAAATGAGGTTCCCTAAATCAAAGTAATTGTAAAATGAATTTATGATGTTGAAAGGGCCTCGAATACTTTATATGCAGTTGAGCAGAGTCGACACTGGGCAGAGTGCTGTAGTAAAGGCATGCCAAATAAAGAGGTCACAGATCACTACAATTTCATGAAACTGGTAACTTACTTCCTTGTTATCTTCCACTCTAATGTTTTCTTTGATTTGGCAATGAACCTGAAGCCAATCGTTAGCTTGGACCTACAGCTGCTGCTGCTCAGTTAGCAAGAGATTGTAAGTCAAATAGTATGATCAGAAGACATCAACCCAACCAGAGGCCCAGTGATCTTACACAGAAGGATGGAACCCCTGCAGAATGCAAAGAGGGTGCCCTGCGTCTCCCATATTTCAGAGATATTCATTGTCTATGGGCAGCGGCGGCCGGCACAGGTAAGTGCGGTGAGGCAGTAGGGTAGGGCAGGGTGCGGCTGGTGGAAGCCGATAGATGACGGAATAGGTATTGTTTATTTATTTAATGATACCTATTCCGTCGTCTGTCAACTTCCCCCTCCCTCCACGCAGCCCTACCGCGTTTACCTGTGCCGGCCGCTGCTGTCTACAGGTTGAGTGGGGCCCCCTCTGGAGGATTGGGTGTGAGGGAGGCCTGAATGGTTGCACCCCCCCACACCATAAGAGTTACAAGGACCTGGCTATGCCCCAGCTGCCTCCAGAATAGCAATTCATTCTTTGAGGTATATTCATAGTGCATAGTGCATAAATTACTATCTTTACCCAAACATTACTAATTTTATGAGTTCAGCTTAGAACTATCTTACATAAATATTGGTCTGTTCACTACAGAACTTCTTATGACACACTGTCAAGGCAGACATTTAAACATTTTTCTCAGAAAGAGAAGCATGGGAAATTCAGCTTGCACATTACAAAGACATTAAACATAAGACTGGTGCAGAAATACACCCATGTCATAAAAAGTTAAATGGCACTTGCGAACTGCTGCACCTACTGTGCCATCATCTACAGTGGCACTGAAAAGATAGCCCCAGGCCTACTGTGTTTAACCTGACAGTTGCAGTATAAAGCCTGCAGCGTGACCTGTCAAAATAACCCTTTTAAATATTACTAAGTCACCCCATGTAAGTCTTGTAGCCAACTAGGCAAGGTTTGCATAGAAAGCAGGCTCCACACCAGTTAAAGTCTGTAACTCATGTAGAGGGCCTCTCCCCTCTCCCAACCACAACTTGGGTAAGAAACTTTTTTACTGGACCTCACCCAACAACAGCCGCCACTAACTGCCATCCCTTTCACCCTACTTGTTCTGCTGATATCATAAAGTTCTAAATGACACCAAAACTTCAGAAATTCACTGTGGCAGGCCTAGCTGTCCTTTGCAGAAACATTTGCAAAGTCCGGGTTAAAATAGTAATATTGCTATCTCAGAAATGGAACCAGCTAGAAAACTGAGTAAACCATTATTTTTAATAGTTATTAAAAATTCAATTCAATGGTTAAATTGGATTTGTTATGCAAAATAAAGGAAAACAACTTTTAGGAAGTTACCTTTCTCGCTACCTATGCTTTCAGGAGTCTTATTAGCACTACCATCTGAGAGCTGGTCAGCTTAGACTTGGCCTCAATTACTTGTGATTGAGGTGTGATCTTCCTCCGAAGAGCTATACAATATGTCTGTTTGATTGTAAGGTCGACCAGAATGGCAAGTATGACCCGTCTGGGCACAGCAGCATATTCATGGAAGGGCTGTGTTCTTGTTGGCACTGCAGTGTAAATCCTGCCGTGTAACAGGTCTGTCTGGGGCTCATGTGAAACATTTGCACTCTTTATAAGGATCAAACAGGACCAGATAACAATTATTGTGTATTGGCTGTCTAGTCACTGAGGAGTCCTGCTTTGTTATCTAGACTTCTGTATCCTTGATTGTTTTGACACTGGAGCCTGCTTCAAACAGTTTTTTAGTGTTAGATGTGGCAGCACACTTGAGATTTCCCTATGAAACTCCCCATTTACACCCCCTCAGAGCCCATGTATAGTGTGGCTGGAGACTTCGGCCATCTTGGGTTTGCCTCAATATATTGCAACTTGGGCTTATTTGCAGTAAGGCAAACGGGAACTACTGAAAAAAAAGTAGGTAGGTCAGGGCTGTAGAACATTTACTTCATTGGTCAGAGAAGGGCTAAGTGTGTCATAGCGAGTCCAGTGCACAAACGGCTTGTGAACCCTACTAAAATAAAGCCTCATTCAACCATCTTCCAAACATTTTCTGGACAAGAGGGTTGGACCTGCTGTCTCTGACCTTATAGGAACCCTGAAGGACTGAATCTACTCTCTCTTGTACCCAGGACAAAGAAGTAGACTTCAAGGATCAGTTGTTTGACCTGTGTGGCAAGATGAGAGAGGCCCTTTCCTGGTATGCCCAGCTGATCATTAGCATCCGGACCTGGACTGGCCTTTGTTGATGGCCTTTGCCTGACATACTAAGAGTCCCTAAGTGCCCTCGCCTGAGCTTCTTGGGGCTTTAGAAGTGTATTATTGTGGTTGTTTGAGCACCAGATGAAAGTTTGAAAACTTTTGAAAACATTCCTCAGAGTTCCAGACCCTCCGCGGGACCAATTGGAAAAAGTTTCCAACCACCAGTTCCACAGCATCAAATTGAATTTCAGCTCTGTCATGCTCAAGGATCCCTACATCTTTGAAAAAAATGACAAGTCCTGTTCTGCATTGAGACTTGGAACATTTTCAGTGAGAAATTTGCAAAGCTCCAGAGCTCCAGCAGCACCAACCTGCTTCAGGTATCTCGCCTTCGGTTCCACATGGACGGATACAGTTTCAGCAGTGACCTTCTCGGGGAGGATTTTTCTCTAAAAAGATGACAAAGTGCCTTTCTACTTTGGAGCTTTGAAGAAATGTCAATGCTTTTCTTCAAAAAGGTGCCAAAGTCCTTTCCTGTAGACTCACTTAAAAACTTGTTGACATTTTCACTTCCAGACTTTTACTTGGACCAATCAAGTCAGTGTATCTAACTGGAGCTCTATTGCAGTTGGCCTGAAATTGCATCTTAGACTTGGTCTAACACTTCCATTGACTTACATTGGGTGCTTTATTTTTATTGGTGCTTTTTTACCTTAAAGCTTAAATTCTTGTTTCCTTATTGGACTTTTTTTGGTCTTATTTTACACTTAAGGTTTTCTCTTTATTTTAAATTTGGTTGTGGAGTTCTATTGTGTTTTATAGGTCTTTTTCTACTGTATATGCACTGCTTACATACTTTACACATTGCCTTTGATTTAATTGCGACTGCTTTGTGTCTCATTACCAGGGGGTGAGCACAGGTTTATTTAATTTAATTTGTGTAGCATCTAAGAAGTGGTAGTCTTTTTCTCAGAGGTCATCCACTCCAAATAATAATCCACTTTCCTATGACAAATAATGCCCATTCTTGTGCGTTGCTCCCTGATGCTCTTGGTGGATTCCTCATAGCATCTACTGTGACTGGATGCGTTATCCATTCCGTTGTCCTGTGACTTTGCCACTCCTCAATGAACTCCGTAGAGCACACACCATGGCTGAATGCATAACGCTAGTCCCTCCTGCTACTGGATGGACTACGCTGAGCATATACTGCAACTGGTTGCACACAGCCAAACCTATGGGTTGCTCCTTAGAGGACCCTCAGAGTGTATACCATGGATGGTTGTATTATGTGAATTTCTTCAGGTCTCTCCTTGGCCACTCCATGGTGGACTCCGACAAGCATATATTTCCTGTATTTGCAGGAAACAGGCCCCTAGGAAATGTATGCAAAACTGACTATGAAAATGACATTACGGGAAATTACGGGTGAGAGTTGCACCCCTCTCACAATTATTAATATAAAGTTGTAGCTTTTTGACCCCTAGCTCAGCCCACCATGATCAGACATATCTTCTGAGACCTTTCCCTGACACGGAGCTCCTCTGGAAAAGCATGGCTACTGGCATCTGACTGGACTGAAAAGGACTGAGAGTGGTGGAAGCAGTATAATTCTAGCAGCAGGACCAGCATTTTTACTTGTCACCTTGAGGGGAGAGTGGCCTCTCCCAGGTCTTTAAATTGGAGTGCCAGTCCCCTTTAACCAGTGCCTCAGCTCATCCTGTGGAACATGGACATCACTTGTGTGCAACTAAATATGGGTGTGCAATAAGTGCATGGAACTTGGGAGGTGCATGACCACACTAGCTTCGATTTTACGTATAGATTTACTCAAGTGGAATCTATGATGGGGGGTTTGCATCTCTTGTAGTGAGCATGACTTTAAAGTTTTAAGGAGTGTTAGACCCGGCCCTCGTAACATAGCCATACCTGACCCCTGCACCTCACACAGCCCCCGAGCCCACGGCCTAGCCGATCCTTCCCACCAGAAGACACACACCCGACCCGGACTTCCCCGTCCGTGGCCTTCCTCCTTTCGGCCACACCGGGCCCGCATGCCCACTTCATGCACCATGATGGCCGCCCGGCCCCAGCGCGACCCTGGCCTAGAGGCGCCACTCCAGCTGGGGGACATCGCGCTCCCATTGGGATGAGAGAGGGAGGAGCAGTTTCCATCGCACCTCTGAGCTTCCCTGGGAAGGTGGGTTTCGATCGGCCCGCCGGCCTCCCCGAGGGCTGGCTCCACGCCTGCTGGGTGTCTGGGACTCCTCCCGACCCGGCCCTGAAAGGATCAAAAGACAATGGCAGGAAACCCCGACAAGCGACCCCCAGGTGACAAGACCCCTGCCTGCACAGACTCCAGACATCAAAGAGGAGTCGCCCTATAACAAGGGGTGCTCTGGGACTGTCCGGCAGATTCGCCTTTGGAAACACCTGAGCCCTGCTGAGTGACTCGCGGCTCCCTGAAGATCGTAAGACCTCCGAACTTGTGCTTGAGCCCTGCTGAGTGACTCGCGGCTCCCTGAAGATCGTAAGACCTCCGAACTCGTGCTTGAGCCCTGCTGAGTGACTCGCGGCTCCCTGAAGATCGTAAGACCTCCGAACTTGTACTTGAGCCCTGCTGAGTGACTCGCGGCTCCCACAGACTCTCTTGGTCCCGCCGGACCCCACGACGACAAGCGTATCCCCCAGCTCGAGGATTGTGAGCTGTGCGCCGGGTACGCTCCTGCATTTGATCCATATCCCCAAAGACTGTCCCGCTACCTCCTACCCCCCTCCAAGACTCTGTGAGCCCGCGCTCCACTTGTATATATTTGCCTTGCTGATCATAAAGATCCTACAACTCCGATCTGATAAAGATTTATTCTTAAGAACTCCGGGTGTGGTGTCTCTTTGTCGTGTGGTGCCGAGTGTACGATCCTAGATACAAGATTCCTCCCCTGAGGAGTCTCCCGCCAGTGCCCGGCTACGATACCTCGAGGGTTGGTCTCAGGATAGTCAGGGCCCCCCTCCGGGCTCCTCTGAGGTCGCCTTCTAACAAGGAGAGAAGACAGTGGGTCCATTTAAAGCTAGGGAGTTTCCCTTTTGTCCTTTTTCTGTCCCTTTGTTCTCGAGAAGGGTTGCCCTCCTACAGTTTAACAGTTTGTTCAGTGGGAGATGCTTGCCCTTTTTTGTGTCTTTGTTTCGGCCTCCTCATGACTTTAGGGTAACACCTCAGCCTCACAGCTCACCCTACTTTCCTGCATATACTTTGTGACAGAGACTTTGGCTGGACCAGTCTGAGTGCAATAAACAAAAGGGCAGAGCTGCCTAGGATCATACTTAGAAGTGACATTGGAATACACAACTGCTGTCTGCAGCTATAGTATAAACATAGCTATAGTATAAACATGATGCAGACACTTGTAGTCGGGCTGCCAAGATTTTTTGACTGCATTCCAGGGTATCCACACAAGTGATGATGAAAAACTCACTGTGCCCCAGAGATTGTCACATTTGGGACCAGAAACCTGTAGCTTCAATTTAGATGGCCTGGAAAGGCTGCCTGGACTCTGATTTGATGGAAGAATTTACTTGCTGCTCAGGTGGGATATTGGAAGTTTCATTGCATGAAAGAGATACTGCTTGGAAGAAGTGGGAGCCATGAAGGATCTAAAGAGCGAAGGCGGAATAAGCTTAAGTTATCCGCTGCACACTGGGAAAGATTAGCATCACTCTGCGATGATGAGACCCAGGGCTACCTGAGGTGCCATTATAACATTATCTGTACCCCTGTGGATGAAAGGTACTTTCATCCACAGGGGTACTGCTGTTAAGCTCTCCTTTGAGCCTAACAGACATCACCGTGACACTGCCACTGCATTGCCCCACGCCCTGGATTCGAATCGGAATCAGGAAAGTGGGTGCACCATGGCCTTGGCAGTCTTCCTGGAACCACTGTGGTGGCGGTCCCAGGCAAAGACCGCCAAACTCTGAATGAGGACCTTAGTCTTGGAGTGCTCAAATGCTAAAGAGATGTACTTAGTGCTTAGTTTTGGGTCCTATAATAAGGTTAAGCCCCAGGACACCTGTGGTAAACATCTCTGATTAATACGATCTGAACCCCTTAACCCCTAAGACTTCTTGATAGCCCTATCAGATGGTTGCATGACCCCTTTGTTTATGTTCAAGCACCCTATCTCTCATTTCTCTTTGCTTTAGTTTCACGCATAGGCACAATGGCAAAAACAGATAGGAGCTGAACCCTGATCCTAAACCACAACATGTACACTAACAACATAGACATGACAAAAGCATTCCTACAGAGTGGTGTGATATCTATTCAAACAAGCATTTGCAATGCGATAGGTCTTGCATTTGCTAGAGTTAGAGATAGTTTTAGTGACGCAGCAGCGGCGTAAATAAAGTGCCATGTTGTGCCATATTTATGAAGTGACGCATCTAGGCAGATGTGTCACTTTGTAAACCCCTGCGCTACATTATACCTGCATCAGGTATAATGTATGCAGGGTGGGCATTCCCCCACAAGAAAGGGACTTAGGAGTGGTGCAGTGAAATCTATAAGATTTCACTGCACAACTTCTAGGACGCTAATGTGTCAAAACCTTACGCCTGCCTCATGGCAGGTGTATGGGTGACGCAGGCCCTTTCACATGGGGCTTCCCCCATGTGAAAGGAACATTGATGGAGTTGTCATGCTTCCGACACAACTCCAGCAATTCAGCACTCTTGTGCCAACAGATACGTCAGTAATACTGACGTATCTGTCATTCCTTGCGGCATGATGCATCATACAGTAAATATGACGCATCCATCATGTCGCAAGAAGGGCACAGTGTGACGTGTCGTATCGCTGGTTTCACGCAGCGATGCAACACTTTTCATAAATGAGGCCCAATGTTTTTTACCTATGTATTTTGGTTTTGAGTGTAGTGACAACAACTGCAAGAATTCATGAGATTATTAAGCGAAATCCTAGGTCTGGGACTTGGTGTGCCTTCTTATATATAACCATTATATAACCTTAGCCATACCAGCAATCAGGCACACCTAGGTTACTGTACTGATTCTCATTGTGTGCAATGTGCTAATGCTGTCGCTCTTCTTTACTAGTCTTTTAGGAAACAATGAAATTGAAAGTGCAGTGTGATTAATATCGGTTGTTTCCAGTCTAATGTTCATAGTGGAAACACATTTTAGAGAATATTTGAATTTGAGGCACCATGAGATTTGTTGGTAACGGAAGGCTGAAACAAAAGTTATTGTTTGACTTGGGCAGTACCGAAGGAGGATTATCTCACAAACCCCAAAACCAGTAATACATCATGGATTGGTTTGTACAATACATAGCATTTAAAGACTCAGTTGTTTTGGTGAATGCTTAAGGAGTTACAGATTAGTACATAAGAATGTTAGGCAGAAAAACTTTCATAATCAGAATAGCTGTGCAGTGAGAAATGGTGGATTTTCCAGTGAAAATAACCTTAATTTTAAGATTGGACACAAGGTCCCTAGCAGTCCAAGCCAAATCCTGAGGAATAGGGTTGAAGATTACCCATTGTTGCCAAACATACCCTTGTTGTTAGTGACCAATTTTTTCAGTCCTGAACCTGCATTTCCAACCTAGCGCATTTGGTAGAATCCAAATTTTATAATTAATGTAACTAATAGCAATGACTTGTAAGAGGAAAGCAGGAGGTGAGACATGTAAATATGGTGTGATTTGGCAAATCTGTCTGCATCGCCTGCCGGAGCTGTGGACTTTTGAACTTGGGATCCAGGTTTGAATCCTGGCTTTGGCTCAAAACCCTGTGATTTTGGACAAATCACATAATCTACCTGCTCCTTACGTGAGGCTACTGCCTGCCTGTTTCCTGCCTCACAGAGCACAGTGCTCCAAAATCAAGAGCCCCAAGAAGCCGCCTCCACTAGCTCTTCACAAGAGGTTACTGCCTGCCCGTGTCCTGCTCACAGAGCCTGGTGCGCGATTTCAACAGCCCAAGAAGCCCCCTCCGACAGCTCCTTAGGCTGCAGTGTAGAGGACGAACCACAATTGACTCACCATAAGTGTGAAAAAGGCCGCTTTACTGAAGACAGGTGCACCTTACAAAACATAGCCTCAGCCTTTGCCTCACAAAACTATAGCTAACTATACAAACTTCATTTACGTATTCTCCTCCCCCCCCCCTCTAAGGTTTCCCCAAACACAATTGCAATTTATTTAACAGACCCCAACTTGATCAATAACTTTTGCCCCTTTTAAACCCTTGTAACCTCATTTCAACCTTTCTAAAGATCTATCTACTTGATCAATAACTGTTAACCCGTTAAACCCTGTAACCTCTTCTCTACCTGTCTACAAATCTATCTACTAACTATAACCTATCCTAACCTCATTACCTACTTGTCCCCAATCATAAAATGAAACAGTAACAACTGGCCAAAAATAGGTAATCAACGCCACGCACCTGCTTCAAGCAACAACCAAATTACATTGAAAACCCCTGATGCACCTGTACCCAATTAAAAAACATGCCATAAAAATATATAAACACTAAAAAGGGAAAAAAAACCTCCTCCTTTAAAATGGGTGGGAAAAACGTTCCCTAAGCTTGCGGATAAATCGGAAGCCGTGTCCTCTTCCAAAATGGTGACACGGCTCCCGAAATGGCCGCTTAAAGGCCCCCCGCCCTGAAGCCCAAAACAAGCTGAAACGCGAGCCCAGTTGGGCTTGGACCACACCACCCGGTCCAAAAACACCGGGGTGCGAGCCTCCCTGCCGGTCGGCCGCACCCCCAAAGCCCCATTGGGCCGCAGTGTATGGAACGAACCACAATTGACTCACCATAAGTGTGAAAAAGGCTGCTTTATTGAAGACAGGTGCACCTTACAAAACATAGCCTCGCCCTTTGCCTCACAAAAATATAGCTAACTATACAAACTTCATCTACGTATCCTCCTCCCCCCACCCCTACGTTTTTCCCAAACACAATTGCAATCTATTTAACAGACCCCAACTTGATCAATAATTTTCGCCCCTTTAAAACCTTGTAACCTCATTTCAACCTATCTAAAGATCTATCAACTTGATCAATAACTGTTAACCCTTTAAACCCTGTAACCTCTTCTCTACCGGTCTACAAATCTATCTACTAAGTATAACCTATCCTAACCTCATTACCTACTTGTCCCCAATCATAAAATGAAACAGTAACAACTGGCCAAAAATAGGTAACCAACGCCACTCAGAAAAGGTCCTTATGACTTTTCGGACCCCCCAACCTCTCCGCCCCTTGTAGGATAACGTCTAATATTCAGGGCAGAATCCCAAACCTCCTTTATTTGAACCAAATATAGCTCGAAGCGAGACAAATGCACCCCATCATCCTTGAAATATTTTGTCGCCGAATACTTTTGCTCTGGGTAATCCGCCGCCAAAAACTTTAATTCTGGATGCTCTACTCTGCCAAACCTGCCTCCCTGAAAAATACCCTCCTCTCTCTGTTTACCTTCCTCCTGGCTTTATCAATGGCAACAGTCGTCTCGGCCCCCCACCAATGCCTTCCGGGAATAAACTCATTCCACACCACCAAGCACAAATTCCTTTTCATCTGTTTCAACAGAGACAACCCTTTGCAAACCACTAAATCATTCCCCCCAAATGAAGTAACAGCACATCTGGACAAACATGTAGGTGTAGTAACTTATTTAAAAGGGGGAAAAACTTGTGCCAAACACATGCCCCCTTTTCGTGCAAACTGACTTTAAACAACCCCAGATCCAATCATAGATTTATGCCTTTTCGTGTTTTCTGTTTGCGCCTTTCTGCCCATTTCACAAACGAATGCCCAGCAATCCAGATTGTGAGTGCCTCGACTCTGGCCCTGCTACTACACCTGCAAAGACACATGCGTGAGAAAAAATTAATATTCCCACCTTCACCCTGACCCCCCTCCCTGCTGTATTATAGCGTATGTAGCAGTCTGCAGACCATTGTCCCAATTGTTTCAACTTATCTGCGCCCAACCCATGTACCCCGCATCAGAAGTCAACCCATCCTGAAAATGTGCATGTCAAATGCCTCAGGAACCTCCCCTAGTACTTTTAACACCCGCCTCATGACCTCATGACCCAGAGAAGCTGTGCCACCGTGACTTCCTGCCCCGAGGGCCTGCAAAAACATCTCCCACCTCCCTCCTTGTTCCTCCCCGCAAAAGCACCCCCATCGTACCGGGCAGATCATGGGATCCTCTCTGGCCCGCAGCGCTACTGACTTCCCCGACCCCTTTTGATTTGTCTTCGATCTCCTGACGAAGATGGAGACTGCATCACTCCCTTTTTCGCATCCCTGTACTTACTTCCATTGCAGCCCTGGAATTCCATGCCTTCCCAACAGCTCCGAAAACCAGGAAGCTCCACAATATAGCCAATACATTAAAGCCGGAAACAATACCGCCTCCAGCCGTCTGCAGCATACATGTGCTAACTCTCTATCATTCTGCCCCACAGCACATTATTCACTGGTAGCCTAACCCGCTGTCGGCTACCCGTCTCACAGGCCCAGTCCTCTAGCAACCTCTTACCCAGCTCGCCTGCTGTTGGGGCATAGCCCCACACTAATTTGTCCATTAAAGCTATGCCTGCAAGCTTCACCGCTCTGGTAACTTTCGACAAACCCTTCTCAATCAAGGTTAAGATAAACTGAATGACGTCCTCTTCCCTGGCCCATATCCCAGACCTGCACTTCGCACCTCCCTGCAGAAATTCCTGCCACGCTAGTCTGTAGGCCTTCCTCGTGGAAAGCACTAACGACCCTACCACCAGTTGCAGCAACCTCTTTCTCCTACCGACCACATTCCTTTGGGCACCGGCGTCTTGTGAGTTTCCGCCTCTGAGGCCAGCCCATGGAACCTCTCCCACGGGACGTGCTTTGCTCTGAACTGAATGTGATTTCTTAAGCAACTCCACCTGAATATTCGCAATAACTTCAAGACCTGCTCATCCCTTGCCTACTGCCTGTTGACCACCTGCACCACTGCCATGTTGTCTACCCTGAAAGTGACCCTTTTGTGCGCTAGCCTCCTCCCCCACAGCGTGACTGCGACTACTAGTGAAAGCAATTCAAGGAAATCAATGTTCCTGCCTCCATTCTTCCAATGAGGCGGCCACTCTTCTGCACACCATTTTCCCTGCCAATACAAACCGAACCCGCCTCCTCCGGCGGCGTCCAAGAATATCTGCGCATCCCACTCCCACTCTTATGGCGCGTACATGGGTATCCTTTTGAATTCCTCCAAGAACCTGCACCACATTCTTAAGTCTTCCTTTGTCCCTGCCGACAAACGCATGTGGTGGTGTGGTAGCGTGAATCCTGCCAGTGACCTGCTCAGTTTCCTGCAAAGTGTCCGTCCCACTCTCCCTGCCCAGCATGTGAAATTCAAATGCCCCAGTAGCACTTGTACCATCCTTACTGTCACTTTGTTACTGGCCAGCATTTCCTCGATCAACAACCTCATGTGAAGTTTTTGTACCCTCCAGCAACCTGGGCTCCATAGCCACCGAATCAAGTTCAATCCCCAGAAATGACAACACCTTGCTTGGACCTTGTGTCATCTCCGGTGCCATGAGCATATGGAAACTGTCCAGCTGCTGCTGGCAGTCCGTCGAACCAGGCCGGCTCACCAAGAAGAGGTCGTCAAGGTAGTGTGTCACAGTGTCTTTTCCCGATTCCCAAGTGAAAACCCACTGCCAACTTGAAATGAACGTCTCAAACAGTGCACATGATATTGAACACCCCATGGGTAAAGCCTTATCCACAAGGATGTTCCCGTCCACTTGAATGCCCAGCAACTGGAAACCCTCCGGATGTACCGGCAAGAGCCTGAAGGCGGCCTTAATGTCACATTTTGCCATCTCGGCCCCTTTTCCTACCCTTTCCACTAATGCCCTAGCTACGTCCACTGAAGAGTATGACACTGACGTCAAGTCATCAGGAATGAAATTGTTTACTGACCAACCCTTGCGGTTATGACAAGTGCTGAATTAGATGATACTGGCCTCTCTCCTTTTTGGGGACCTCGCCGACCAGAGAAATAATCAAATCCTTTATCTGGCTAACTACAATTGGCCCCTCCATGCACCCTTCCCGTATCTCTTTTTGCAATTTCTCCCAAACTACTGTTTTGTGAGCTGCCACTAATTTCAGGGTCTCTGCACATCTTGCCAACCTCGGTCCTTCATACCCCAATTGAAAGCCCTCCCTGAAACCCACACTGAGAATGTGTGCGTCCTCTTTTTGTGGGTAATGTGCGGGCCAGGCCTCCAAGCAATCCAGCTTAATGGGTGTATGAGCCTTCGCCCATATAAACCTGCGACCCTCATCCTCCCCTCCCTTCCATCCCTGCTGTCCGCCATTGGAATTCTGATGCTGCATCCCCTGCCTGGCCCTGTCCTGCATAACCTGGCCAGAAGCCTGCACCAGAGGGTGTTTCCCGAGCATTTCGAGCATTCGTGCCGAAATCTGCAGTAGTCCCGGGCACATGTGCCTTTGTTATAATCCCAACAGGCCCCTGGACCTCCCCCTGTTGGCTTTGGAGTGTAACACCCCAACCTGGGTGGGATGGCTTTGAAAGGGGCGATAAGCTAACGACAACCCTCTGGCCGAGTACGTAGTCTTCCCAAACTTTACTGCCCCCAGCGTCTGCTGGTAGAGATCTGAGTCGATCTCCCTCCAGTTTGTTTCGGGGTCCCATGCCAGTCCTGTCCAAAACTCGTCATCATATTGCAACCCAGCGTAACCCCGTACGTCAGATGTGCCCCTCTAACTACATGCATGTACTTAAAAAAAGCCACGGACCTTTCTGGGTACTTTTCACAGTATGCACTTGCGAAAATTAAAAAGGCTGCCGTCCAGTCCTCTATTGTCATGGGTACCCTAGTTTTTCGGGATAACTCTAGCTCCTCCTCCTTCAATCCTTCCTTGGATCTCAATTCCCTATAGCAGCTTCAACATATCCACATATTCGCCCTTCTAAATTTTTTCCTTTGTGGCTAACATGAGGTGTGCTCCCAATGGTTTTGCCACCCCATGTACGGCGGTTTTGGCAGCCTGACCTCTTACTCACCTTGCCCTCCATCACTGACCAGACCCCCTTCACCTTTGTCGTCCCCTGACACCTTTGTCACTTCCGAGTCCATGCCTTGTCGTCTGTCGTCCCCCCTGACCTACCCTACCCCGACTCCTGTTCCATCTTCTGCCACTCTGTACCCACCTCCGTGTCTCTCACTTACCTTCCCTTGCAAAATTTCAGCCTGCTGTCCCCCTTATCCCCTCTGGCATCCGTCCCCGTGGAAAACCTTCCATTTTAGCTAGCCTCACTGCTCGCCTTTCCTTACCTGGCATCAAGATCGGTGTCCTCACCGGATCCAACTGTCTAACCAGTGTCGCAGATGGTTGAGTCATCCGAAACGTAGCCGTGCACTCCGCATCCGGTCCCGTCTCCTGTAACACACTAGGCACAACATTACTGGACCCCCCTTTCATTGTGTGCCTTGCATCTTGCAACAACCTGTCTATGGTGGCCTCAGCTTCTCTTTTCTGCCCATACTCAGTCACCGCCGCCCTGGAGGGGCCCTCCGCTCCTCCGGGCTGTCGCCCAGACGGGACCATGTTACCATGTACCACCTTTTCTGATACCCGTTTGTGCACCATGCTGCCCGCCTCAGCATTCCCTGTTTGTCCGCCCGCGGTCACCGCCGCCCTAGTGGGCATCTCCGCCCCACTGGGCTGTCGCCCCGCTATGACCCTTTCTGACCTCTGTTCGCCTTTACCACTCTGGTCCCACGACGTGCTCCAGATGGCCACCCCAGACCCTGCCTTCACTTCATCCCGGTAGCGAGGAGCCGCATGATACTCGTCCGCAATGTGCGTGCCCCATGCTCGCTGCTCCTGCAAAGCAAAATGGTAGGTCCGGCTTGCTGTCGTTAGTGTCCCTACCTGCCCCTGACCCAGGAACTACTGCCAATATCCCCCCATCCCCGAGGTCCCCAAACGTGCCTTTGGAAACCAACCCAGCGCCCCCCCACTCCGACCCACCCCCTGCCTAACCCTGCCGAGTATCCCCCCCTCGTAGCCGAACCCACCCCCCTCCTGCCCCTCTTTACACCCGTAGACCCGGGCCGGCGGGGATCTCCCCCCCCCCCACTGCCCAGGCCCCTCCTCTACCCCCTCGCCCCATTCAATAAGGGAAACTGGCTGCCCCGCCACCAGCCTAGACCCCTAGGGCTCCACCCCTCCCCTCCTTCCCAGGCCCCCGCAGACCCTTGCACCCACCCCCCCTCCCACAACCACCTGTCCCTCACCCCCCAGGGGGCCCAGTCCAACCACCCAGCAAAGCCAAGTGCCGCCGCAGCTGCCTCCCTGGACCCCCCCTCATCGTCTACTACACCCTCAACAAACCTGAGGCACCCCAAACTCCCCCCCTGGCACCTCCCCTGCCGCCCTGACATCTGGGCCTCCCTTTAAACCTAGGCACTGCCCTTGAGGCCCTCCCAGCCTTCCCATACAAACTCTACTGGCCCCCCACCTCAGGGGCACCTCGTGCTGTCTTGGGCCCCCCTTGCCATACCAACATAATCTAATTCCTTTGTGGCACCCTTGGCGCAATCTGCCGCAGGGCCCTCATTGCGCTGTCCCTCGTGCATTGCCCCACCCTTTTCCTCCAAGAAATCCAATGGGGAGGCAGCTTGTGGCACTATCCCCCCCGCTTTCCCCGCTTCTCAGGGGCCGCCTTTGCTCTGCGCCCCCCCCCACGTACCTCCGCAGACCTTCTTTTCATTCCGCAGCGCGGCAGCAAACACGCCAAGATTGCAGCGGCCACGACACCTGCTGCACGACTCAGCGGTCGGGCCTCAATCTTCACTGGTCCCCGGACGAGGTCCATGCAGCCGGCTTCTGCCAGGAGCCGCATGGCCTCCTGCACCCTCGCACCATTACGCACCATCGGTCCCAAGACAAACAGGCAAAAACTGCCAGAAACACTGTCCCTGATAAGCCAAAAACGTTCCCTGAGCTTGGAAAAAACTTTCCCTAAGCTTGCGGATAAATCGGCAGCTGTGTCACCTTCCAAATTGGTGACATGGCTCCCAAATGGCCGCTTAAAGGCTCCCCGCCCTGAAGCCCAAAACAAGCCCAAACGTGAGCTCGGACTGCACCACCCGGCCCAAAAACCCTGGGGATGCGAGCCTCCCTGCCGGTTGTCTACCCCCCAAAGCCCCATTACGTGAGGCTACTGCTTACCTGCAGTCCTTCTTCCATGCTGGCACACGGGAAGCATGCTAGCCTGGGAATATTTTAGTACTGCTCCCACTGCCGATATAAGAGTGAATGACTGCCTCTGCTCCCAGAGTGAGCCGCTCATTAGGCAAAATAATCACAGCCGAGCAGCGCTCGCCTACAGCTGTAGATCGTTATCAGCAGCGCATGCAGGGGCCTTTGGGCTTGAGCAGTGTGAGCAGAGTCCAGGCTAAGCGGAGCGTACGTAATCTACCCATGCCAGTTTGTGGTACATAAAAAAAGCACAAAAAATACCTGAGGAATCGAGATGATGTGCCCTCTGTGCTGCAGTTTACGGCTCGTCACTATGTACACAGTGAGTGAGATTCATGTCAAAGTCTGTCATACACCTGTTTAGCAACCTCCTGACAAGTGTGCTCAGCGCTTTTGAGTATAGTGTGCACAATGCAGTGTTACGAGCTGCACTTACCCCGGTGATGAGGAAGTAGGTAGGACACATCCACCAGCGTAGTAACACTAACCAATTAAACAAGCTCTTTAACCCCTTCGCTGCGGCGCGAATTCCGCCGCAGCGCTGGGGGGGTTTGGGGGGTTTGCGGCGCCGCTATGCTCATGACGGAACCACGCCGTCTTGAGTCACGGGCGAGCTGTGCTCATGACGGAGTGGTTCCGTCATGACTCCACCCACTTGCGCTAATCGCCCGCACAGGAGGGGAATTAGCGCCGCGTGGGAGGAGCGGCCGCCAACGGCCGCAGCATGACGGAACCACTCCGTCATGAGCACACGGCGCCCGTGGCTCATGACGGAGTGGTTCCGTCATGAGCGGGGAATGGGTTAATGACGTTCAAGACACCAAAAACAGACTCCCCATGCCATATAAACAAAACAGTGCTATTGAAAAAAACTAAAAGAACAAAGAAGGAGCGACGGGCAGGTGGCGTGGGGGGTGGGGGACGACACAGACATGTGCCAAGCACTGACATGAGCATAAACCAATGCAATAAAAAAAAAAAAAGTTCCCCCAAATAACAGATAACTGTGTACACGTAACAAAACTGTACTTGGTCGGTGCTGCTCTGGGAAAAAAACGGTATTGACTTTGGCTGCCTAAACCAGTTACGAGGCAGCAAGAAGACAGACACTGTGCTGAACAAATGGTAAGCAGCAGGTGGGAGCTACCGCCTTTACTGAATACTACAGGTCTTGTAGACAGCGCATGCGCAGTGCCTAGACTCGACCTAACAAGCACTTGTCTAAGCCTGTCATTGTAATGCTTGGGCTTTACCTGAATGGATTGTAATGCCTCTACACATAATTCTGAAATCAAATTACATTTTAAATCCTACTGATCTTAATCTCAATTGTCTGTCACTTCATTGACGTTCAAGGAGGTGAGGTGTATAGTTGCTCTGTGTGGAGCCCCCCTGGAGGACTGCAGGGATAGGCTTCAGCTGTTCGTTTGATGATGGTCCCAGTGGCACTGTTCAGGATACAGAGTACAGCCGGTGTTCCACTTAATACTGGTTCTGCTTTTTCGAAGCAGCCTGTAGACCTAATGCACTTGTAATAAAGCAGACGGGATATCCGTCACATTGAAGCATGATGAGGAAGGTAATTTATGGTCAGTTTACATAAACATAACTGTGAACATAACAAATTCAATAAAACGTAATTTTGACCTTCAGAATCTTCAGTGATGTTCTGTTTTCCTGCGATATATCACATCCAACTGTAACTTGCACCTACCCTTTAATTTAGAGCTAACACCATACCTTACATTTGGCTATGCACAGCTTGAAATGTCTGTGGGGCCTGGACTATGGTAAGGCCCTGCGCTCAACCCGCAAGGACATTTGACTGCAGGCCTGTGGCCAGAATCTATCCCAGCCTCTTGCTAGCCGCCAACCCCAGCAGTGCAAGGTCTGAGGCACTCAATGTGGGGGTTGACCACAGGATATAGCCTATGTCCAACCCTGCACCCAGTCTCTGGGGACAGCCACACCCCACTATACATGGCCTTTTGCTGTGGCAAAAAGGATTGAGTGTAGTACCTAGTTGTGTGCCAAACATAGTGTTGACTTCCAACACTGCGAACACATGGCATTAGGGGGTGTGGCCAACAGTTATGCCCTTTGTCCAAACTGCTGTGGAGGGACAATGATTGTTATGATTTTTTTTATTCCTTAACTCAACCCTTTTTTTTTCTTTATCTAAACCTTTTTTATGTTTTCTTTTAACTTAAGCTTGTTTTGTTCCGATATGGAACAATTTATTTTCCTGGAACCTCTTTCAGACAGCAAATCCTTTAATTTTTTTTTCCAATTTTTGTTTTGGAACTGGATTTTTTTTTTTTAGGGAAGCAAGAATGTGTTTGTGATTTTTTTTAGGTATGTGTTCTTTCATTTGGGATAACTTTTTGATTTTTCTCCCTTGAAAAAAATGATTGTTTTACATAATATGCTGGTTGTTACAAATTTTTCAGATGTAGTTCTGTTTCTTTCATATTGCATTCAGCATTCTCCAAGGACACAGGTTGTGTTCTTGTGCTCCTGACCTGTTCTCTTGACTTTAGCTTGAACGAATTCATTTGGATGTACCACTGAAAGATGCTTGATCATCCTCATTGTCCCAAATGAATACATGTGATTATGGCCCCTTTGCAATACTTGGTTGCAAAAAGTGCAAGTTACATTTCGGGAATTCACTTTTTTTCTTTCCTCTAAGGTGAGTAAAAACTTCCCACACATGTGACTCCTCAGGTGGGTGCACAGTGGATGTAGAAGTTCTAGGCACTTCTATAACCTCTGTCTCCGCCTCTTCTTTAAAGCACAAAGCTATTGTAGTTGTATGTAGCTTTCTGTCTCCTGGGTCTGCTTGCTTGGGTTAGATTCAAAATGGTCACTGCATGACGGTGGGCCCTTGTTTCTAAATGTTTAGAACTCTTTTTGAAGTCTGCTGAATGTGTAATCAATCACAGATATCAGGAGGCAAGACTGTGTATTGTTGTACCAAGAACCAATACCATGAACCCCACGGGATGTTTAAGCCTTCGAGTTTAATAAGAAAACTGATTCTGGGATGCGGTTTTGAAACTAGAACCAATCTAAGATCAAAAGAGACAGGTGTGGAGGTTGTTTTTAATAACATCACTTTTATCCTGATAAACGTTTGTTGTACTAGGTTGGGATTTATTTATTTAAAAGATTTATAAAGTGCACTGTGACCAAGCTGGTATCCTGGCACTGTCAGACTCACTGGGCTAAGAAAGGAGGAGGGAAAAAACTCTGCCGCTAAAAAGAGTGCTAAAATATAAAAAGTGCTAAAATGTAAAAAGGGATTTTTACAGAATAGCCATGTTTTCAAGGCCTTTCTAAATTGCAGGAGATCGGGCATGGATCTAAGGGAAGCAGAGAGTTGATTCCATATTTGGACTGCTCTGACCAAAAAGGTGCGCCTGCCTTCTCTGGTCTTCCTGGATTTTGGAATGCATACAAAATTTGCTCTAGCAGAGCAAGGACACCTCCCTGGGGTGTATCTTTTAATTCTGTTTTGTAAAGGCACTGGACCACGGCCCTGGAGATCTTTAAAAACAATACGCAGAGATTTGAAAAGTGTTCTGTGTCGCAGCGGAAGCCAATGAAGATTCATTCAGAGCATTAGTGGCTGATGACCTCCTGGGACTGTTTAAGGCCAATTTGGCAGTGGAGACTTGAAGGGGCATATTATCAAGCCCCAGCGATAATTATCCCTGAGCGCGCTTAGCGTGCTTTTAATTATCGATGGCTATCGCTGGAATATATCGCCAAGCTAGCGCTGTATTATCAACGCTTAGCGCTATGGCAATAAATATTCCAGCGAAAGCTGAAAAATGGCCAAACATCGCTGAAAAACCAGCGATGTCCCTTTTAAAACAGCGATAAGCTTGGTGATAAGGCCCTGTGGCCTTAACCCCATAATCCACCTCCCATGTTAGGTATGCCTTAGTCAGGAATTTAGCAGACGTTAAATTCCTGCATTAGGGCAGAGTTAGCGCGATTATGATTATCGCTACTCCTCGTTGTTAATATCGCGAAGCTGCCTTAGTGATATTTTTCCGTGTTGTTTTGACGGCCATGCCTACTTTGCATCTCATTATCGATGCGATGCGAGTCGTGACAAAAACAGAAGCTAAATCAAGGAAACACGCGCTAGCGTGTCCTTGTTAATAATGCGATAAAATCATTGCCGCTTTTCGCCCGAAAACAGACGCTAAAGTGGCGATAATTCTATCGCCAGCCCTTGATAATATGCCCCGAAATCTTTTTAGTCTATTTAAAATAAATTCTGTTGCTCCTAACAGAAGTGCATTACAATAAACCAACCTGCATTCAACAACACTGCGTACAATTAGTGTTTTAGCAGTGGGCTGAATCTTTTGGAGGCCCCAGAGTAGTGAAAAGCATGTGCAAGCAACTTTATTCACATGACTTTCCATGGACAAAGTATTGTCAACTGTAACCTCCAAGCTACGAACCAATTTGGAAGGTATCAGCAGAATTACCAATGGGACTTTATTTGCTGAGTAACACAAAAGCTCAGTGTTGTCCCCATTGAATTTTAGGGAATTGAAGTTCAGCCAGCTGATGATATCATTCATGCAGTTATGAAAAGTAGTGAGATCCACCTGCTGGCAGTTGTCAAATGACAAAATTAGTTGATTGTCATCAGCATAGTTCACCATTCTAAAATTATGAGACTTAATAAGAGTAATCAAAGGCCTCATGTACATAATTAACAAGACCGTGCTGATGGCCGAGCCTTCGAAACTCCATGTTTCAAACTCTTAAAGTCAGAACAGTAAGGAGGAAGAGCAACTGCCTCATAATGTTCTGATAAGTAGGAATGCAACCAGTTAAATGTGGTGCCACAAACTTTGATCGATCCAAGTCGGTCCAAGAGTGTATTGTGGTTCACCGTATCAAATGCGGCTGAGAGGTCTAATAAGACCAAAACCGTTGCACAATTGCTGAGACGCGGCATCCATTCAAAGTGTCACAATGCCAAAAACACGTACTACAAACCCTGTACAGTTTTTAAAAAGGAGGAATTTGAGAGGAAAATCTATTGTTTTAATTAGTTTGAAAGTATCCATGAAGTATATACAAATTCAAAAGGCATGCCAGTCTCACTTATGCCTATTTTTCAAGCTTCATGGGGGACCACCAAAATGTTGTAAATCACTGTAAAAATGTGGCTTGTGTGCATGTTTTGCTCCACTTTCAAATAGTTCTTGAGTATCTGACCGAGTTTACTGGATTCCGTGCTATTTCATAGTCCTACACAGAAATAGACTATATGGATTCTTTGCTGTGCTTTATTTTTTGGGGAACAATACACTGTGTTCTTCAGAAATGGCGTGTGGACAAGAATATCAGGAAAGACGAAATCAAGAACCAGAGACAGAAGAAGAAGAATAAATGGAAGTTAATGAGACTGAAGCTTCCAAATCTCCAAGGGAATCCATTTAATTGAGGTTTTTCCCCATTCCATTGTGTGAAAAGAATTAACTCCTAAATAAGTAGCTTGTAGGTTGTGCGAAAAGAAACTAAGCAGGGGAAATAGGGAAATACAAGAGGGAAATACAACTTTGGAACTCCATTGCATCGCATGAATGGCAGTTCATTGCAGAACAAATGAAGACGAAGAGCAATGCCAATCAGGCGAACTACATCTGCAAAACATGCGTATGCTATTCTTGCTGCAGATCAATAGTCTAAAGGAATTCTACAGTAGCAGCAGGAAACCATCAATCCCTCTTTGCAAACTGTGGGATTAGATTGTTTAGTGTGCAGCATAGATATCACCTGTGGTAAGCAAAACCGGATTGCTGAAATAAAGAAAATTAAACACAATAAGATTTGCAAAAAAAACTTTTCATCTGTTATCCCAAGTCTTGACTACTTTTTGTATGCAAGGGAGAAATGCTAATGTCATGAAAGCAGGATTGTTTCTAAAAATCACAAAAAAGTTACTTTCTGAAAAACAAAATACTGGTTATTTTCAGAACCAAAGATATTAGTATAAACAAGATTAAAATATATGTTTGTTTGATATATAAGTGAGAGGCAGTCCAGTAGTTGAGGAAAGATGGTGAATGAAATAATAAGTGAAAGAGTGGAAAAGCGAGGATTTGAGTTAGCGAGTCTAAAAGTGAGAGACACAGCATGTTAAAAACAGTGTGCTGTTAAAGTGAGAGTGTGAGTCAGGTTGTGAAGGATGGTGAGTGCTTGACAACTAGGGTGATTGATAATATGAGTGAGAGATTGAACAAGAGGTCGTGGTTAAAGATTGAGTGGGATAATATGAGTAAAAGTAATGTAGTCGGTATGTGAAAGGTTGAGTGGGTGGAAATTGAGAGATTGAGTGAAAGGAGTTAGAGGATGGGTGTGAAAGTTAGGGAGAGAGTAGACAAGTAAGAAAGTGAGGTTAAGACTAGGCTAGAGGAAGTGAGTAATGAGTGAGTGAAAATGAGTGAGTGATAAAGAAAAAGCAAGGGAGTCTGAGTGAAATGATGAGGAAGTGAAAATGAGACAATTAGAGAGTGAGTGGAAATGCATGAAAGTGAGAGAGTGAGTAAGAGGCAGTGAATAAAAGTGAAGGACTGTGTGAGGGAGGGCTTGCAGGGGAAGGAGCCCTTAAGAGGTTGTGTGAATAAGTAAATACGTGAAAGACAGAAGGTGTAAGTAAAGAGTGACTGAGTGAGCAATAGTGGCATTAATGACTGAAACATGTGATTGAAAATGAGAGAGTGGCTGAGAGGGATAGTGAGATTGACAAACACTGAGTCAAGGTGAAGGAAGGTGTTAAGGATGAAGTATGACAGACAAAGTGCATGAGAGAGTGAGTGAGTGAAAAAATGAATGAGAAACTGAGTGAGAGGTACTGACCCTCTTCCTTGTACTACAGTGCACCATTCTTTTTACATAAATCTACTAAAATGCATGGCTATTTGCTTAATTGTGGAAAGCATTCCCACATGCGAAAATTCCCGTGCAATGATTATGCACTGTGGAGGTGACAATTTTAGCACAAACCATTCATTCATGTATCTCTTCCTCCACACAACCCTAGTATAGATAAATATTAGTCAAAGGCAACCGTGGATATGGTCTGTCACAAATTGACAAATCAATATAAATACTTAATAAAGTCATTTCTGCTTAACTTTGGGACCCTTGCAAGATGACTACGTACAACAGTAATATCCATTTTGACATGCTGGCATATTCCAAAAAGATGGAGTCTATTTCACAGCAGACGGCAGTTGTATTTTCAAAAACAACCTCACAAAATATGTCTTCCACTATCTCCATTCAATCAAATAACACAAAGGTTCTTTTCAGGGCCACTTTTTAAAAAATAATTAAATGTTGTTTGTTTGAAATCCTTTCGGGCAGTTTTTCAAATTTGCAAATCTTCTGCGAAACCATGTTAAAACCCAGTTTGATGTACAATCCAGTGAGCTCTCTTGATTTTAATGTTTTGGGTAAGCAATTTTGAGTCCCAGAAATCCTGAAAATGTTATCTGTAAGTGTCTCCCGGTCTTTGCTAAACACTGTGGTGGATGGTTGTGGGACCTGGCCTTTAGCCAAGATCTGTGCTGAAGCCAACACATCTGGTCAACCTCTGCTGTGCACAGTCGAAGGACCTGGCTGGAGGCAGAGAGGTGCACAACCTGCTGTAGGCTGAAGGCTATGTCATGTGCCCAACCTGACACGGGAAGCCATCCCCCCTCCTGATCTGTGGACCCTGCTCCGAATGTATGACATTACAATGCATACATTTACAACGCATGCCTTTACAATGCAGTTTTTAAATCGCAACATCCTTCACATCGCATTCCTTTACAGCGCATGCCATTACATCGCATTTTTAGAAACTACTTTTACAACGCATTCAATTCCATCGCATTATACCATTACAACGCATACCATTACAACGCATACCATTACATCACATTTAAGGTAAGTGTTGGATAGTCTAGGGGTAATAATTACTATTCTAACTCCGGTGAGTGCAACAGTAGGGTAAGTGTTGGATAGTGTAGGGGTAAAAATTACTATTGTAACTCCAGTGAGTGCAACAGTAGGGTAAGTGTTGGATAGTGTAGGGGTAAAAATTACTGTTCTAACTCCAGTGAGTGCAACAGTAGTGTAAGTGTCGGACAGTGTAAGGGTACTATGCGTTGTAATGGTATGCGTTGTAATGACTTAAGATGTAATACCTGCGTTGTAATGATATGCGTTGTTGTGACATGCTATGTAATGGCTACATTGTAATGACATGTGATGTAAAGGATGTTGCGATGTAATGACTGCGTTGTAAAGGTAGTGCAATGTAATGACTAAGTTGTAAAGGTTGTTTCCAACCCCACTCATATGCCAATAGGGGTTTTCTGAAGCTTCCCATGGGTTTAGGGTCCAATGCCCATGAAGCTTGTACCAGGTTCGCAGATCCCCAGCCCTAATCTGCTTATGGTGGGGGTGATGCCAGAATCCACAAACTCCATGGCAATATCTGTATGTTTTTTAAGCTTTAATCACCAGAGAAGACTCCTTTGGGTTTTACTCACATGGGCACTCATGATGAACTCACTTCTGCCACCTTATGTGCCCTTTCGGTCTGTTTTTCAGGATGTGGGAAACAAATCACTGTGCCTTGCGATGACAGATGCAATATTTTTCCAATGTGCTGGGGTAAGAAAATCAGAGCAATCTGGTTTCGCAGATCCTACTGCAGACCTGTGGTCCTGAGTTGCAGAAGCAAGAAAATGCTTCCTCGTCCAATCACATTTGAGTATTTTTTTAATTTTTAATTCACAGAGCTTTGCAAAACCAGATTTGTGGAACTCACATTTTAATGGTTCAGATATCTCTGAAATGTATTGCCAGATAGAAACGATAATAAATGCTAGCTCCTCAAAAACTATTAAACGGATGTACATCAAAGTAAGCAAAGACACTTCTTTGAGTAAAGTTCTACTTTCATGATTTATTTGGTTAAATTCTATTCAACAGTTTTTTTTCTCAAGGAGTGAAGGCTATTTTGAAAGTTAAAATTGTAAATGTCACTTTTGGGACCTCAACCTCTTTTTTTACTCCAGCTGAATGGATCAGCATGAAACGTGCCACAAACAGCTTCAAGTGGATATACTGTTTTTGAAAAGTTTCATGAAGGTTCATTGAATGACCCCAAAGCTATCTGGAAAACAAAACACACAGACACACATTGGCTGCATAATACCATGAAGTCTGCAATACCCAAAAAAGCATACTACTTTTTTCTACGCATGTAGCTGCACTATTTTTATAATTTATTACAGTCCATTTATGACAACGTAGTGCCTCTTCTTGAAAAAGTCAGCAGACACTGTCAAATGCAGATAACTGAGGCGAACACCTAGGCACCATGTAAATACTCCTAGAGAAGGCTATCTATTTATAACCCTTTCTTTTAAAGGTTCTAGCCTCAAAGTCCACAGTCATTCTTCTGTTACTATTTAATGGCCCTCTGCCTTTCAACCTCTTTCCTCTGTTTGGTGGTGGAACTCCTTGCAAATTTTAATGTCCTTAGAAAGTCTAGTATAGGTTTTTTATGGCATGTGTAAAGGATGGGTGAAATGTTTTACGTGTGGGCTAAAGATATCTGATACAATTAAATGACATACATTCGATATTGGGACCAGTGGTAATCATTTGAGCACTTCTGATTGTTTGGAATATCAACAGAGTAAAGCGTGGGACGAATAAGCAAAAGGCACAAATATAGGACCATATACTATACTTATAACTTTTCAGCTAGTTTATATGAAAGAATCCCTGAATTGTGGTACTGCTTTCCCATAGTATAATGATACCTTTGTACACATTTCTGTCTTGGACCAGTTCACCTTTATAAGTTGGTGCCCAGGTTCAGATGGAAGAGATGGAAAGAAGAAAGAGATCAATAATTACCTACCTATTGATATGATCCATGGCGTAGTCTATGATCGTTTATTGCACAAGTTCATTTAGAGTGGAGACCATGACTATAACACTGGGAAAGGTATTGATACAAGATGTGTGCATGTGTATGTGGTGTGTGTATGTGTGTGTGTTAGTGCATGTGTGTGCATGTGTCTGTTTACACATGAGTTTGTGCCTATGCTTATACATGTATATTTAGATACCTTTACTCTGATTGCTACGGACCCAAGGAATATCCATATGCCAGTCACAGACTATGTGGGCTTGCATAGACACAATAAATAAAAAATAATTTCAGTTAATCACAAATCATTTATTGAAAACATGTTCCGGCAATTGCTGTAAACAATCTCTTTTTATTTCAGAACCTCCGAGGCCTCTTGCTCACCTCTGTCGTATTGTGGTTCGAAATCACATTGGAACACACCGTATTAAGCTACTTGAAACATTGCCACTTCCTGGCCGACTGATTAAATTCCTGAAATATGATTTCACTTAGGATTTTTAGCTAGCAGTAAAGATTAGCACTGTCTAGCTCACTGTCTGAGGGCAATGTTTTTATTACTGATCAAGGCAGTTTTCATAACAACGCCCAATGGTTTACTGATTTCCAACTTCTGCGTGATGGTGAAAGCCAAGAGACAATGCACTAAAGCATACAGGATTTAGCAACTAGAGCAAAGAGATCCAACAAGGAAGCTGGAATAGCGAGATGTAATCCAACAAAGTGTTTTTTAGCAAAAAGGCATCAGCAGATTTTTTTGAAGTGTCAGCTTTTGGTGGCAAAAACTCTTGAAAGACCTTTCCATTGGGGAAACCATTGAACTGAAATGGTAACTAATCACCCCATTATCAATTGTGGTTGGGCCTAACTACTTAGCACCCCTAGTCCCTGCATTTCTTTTTAGGGGAAAGGTTGGAAATTAATTACGCTACGGACACTGGATGGACGGAAAAACAGGAAATTACTTGGGATCCACCTACATTTCCTCTTGCCAGCAAACAGAAGAACATCAATATACGTTTTATAAAATTCTAATGTGTACCCTAATTGTTGTATGAATAAAATGTATGGTACATAAAGAAAAGGAATTTGTCACAGGGTCCCCACACAATATTTCAATGAAAACATCACAACAAACAGTTATTTATTTGCCAACAGAAAATGTGTTTAATCTTTTATAACATTTTATAGAGGTTTGTTATGAAAAGAGGTGAATTCACTTTATTGGGGATTAATTTTTAAGTATGAACTCTTCAACATTAGATCATAACTTTCCATGTTTAGGTTTGGTGTGATAAAGATTGAATTTTAAGTAGTATTTGTTGTGTAAATGATTTTGATATTTTAATATTGCAATTGAAAGCAGGTGCACTGTTTTGTATACATCTATATAAGTTTGTATATACACACACACAAACACATTCAAATAGTGATTTAACCAGATTTACAATTTTTTGGATTAGGAGACTGAAGTATGCAAAATTGTCATAAATTCCTTGAAGATTTTAGGGTGAGAAGAGAATTGGGCACTGCCCCTTCACATCAGCATGCATGGACACACACACACACACACACAGACATACACACAGAAACAACCACACTTTTTGTGAATATGGATTTGCTAACATTCTACAACAAATTTATTTTAATTACATAGTTTGCATACACAATTCTTATAAGCATATACCAAGCATTCACATAAACAGGTATTAGTCAGCATTGTCAGTCTTATAACATGCAAAACATTCACAGAAATATATTTATTTTAACAGACATTTTATTGAGGCCTTACTAAAAGATGCATGTCAGAGTCAATGGTTCTTGCATATAATCGTGGAAATTCCAGTTGATCGGTTACAATAGTAATCTTGTGAATCCAGTTCTAGCAAGTGGGTTTTGAATATATATAGCAAATGCAAACACCATGTACAGACCTGCCTTATTCCCCTGAATAATGGTATCTTAGGCTTCAAAATTCAGGAGCACGTCCCAGCTAAATCAACCACTCACAGAGAAAAGCTGAACTGCTATGAATGAAGTTTCAGTTGACTCCAGGTCATCTTTTAACTACTTAATTGCATTTAATACACAATTTTCACATTTTCACTAACAACTAAATATCCACTTTATTGTTAAACATTAGTAGCCCAATGTTCAAAAATGTCTAACCCGGAACTGGATAGAGGAGAAACTATTTCTAGCAGGCTGATGAAATGTCTGCCAGGATAGTGCAGCTATATACACACTCTGTAAAGACTTCTTTACTTGGAGCACAAATAAAAAAGCACACATTCAAATAGAAAGTATTACTACATCCAACAATTTATTTGAAAGTTTATTTTTACAAACCGCTATTACTACTCGTGGTGTTTCAGTGAGTTATGTTATGATAATTTCTCCGTATGATTATCTTAAAATTCCTTCCAGGTAGATATGAAATTGGGTTAAATACCAAATTCCAAATGCGGGGCCTGATTCACAAAGGTAAACTTACACTTTTGTGTAAGTTTACAATTGTTTGCTACTCACAAAGGTATTTTAGCAACAGTATCTTTAAGACTGCGGAGTCTTCGCACATAAAAGGATTTTTATGTGTGGAGACTCCAGAGTCGTAAAGATATCACTAGTTAAATACCTTTGTGAATAGTAAAAAATCGTAAACTTACACAAACATGTAAGTGTACCTTTCTGAATCAGGCCCATAATGTTAGAAGAAAAGCTTCCTCTGCTAGCTGACTCGCATGGACCTGTCAGTTTCGTAGAACTTACAATTCCATATTGTCGCATGTACCTTTTTACGTCTCGTTATAATGTCTATGATTTGAAAATAATACATTTAAAATGTGAGTGACTAGTGTCCTACCCATATAATCATTTATACAATGTAATGTGCTTAGTTGTTTACACATTTAAAAGCAATGCACTACGGGTCAGTTGCTAATCGTTTAAATATGATTTAAAAAATTATTAAATTGTAATTTATTTATTATGTTTAAATTACTTTTATTCTTGTGCTGACAACTTCAAGGATATTTGGGTTATATGTTGAAAAAATGTAATTTTCAAGGTTTCACAAGCCAAATGCTAAAATTGTAAAAATGAATTCCTGTTCAACAGAAACTAAAATCCTTGTGTGGTTGCCTCTCAGTTTTGTAATCTCCCAGCTGTAATATTTTAAATGAACAAAAATACAGTGCCAATTTAGAACTCACTGCTTCTACTTGAATTACCTACACCAGAGAGTCCATCTCCCCTGTTTTGTAACATACCTAGGTGGTTGCTGAATCCTTCTGGCTGAGTTTAAATTGAATTGGGTGCAGAAGAGCAATATTTAGCATCTAGAATAAGGCACCAAAACTCCCAATTGGGGTGGTCCATCTGAGGTCCTTGGTCACCACATTTGAAAATATGTCATGATTCCCAGCAACCAAAAGCTTGGAAGTTTGAGTTGAATTTGCTAGACCTTATAGTTTTGGGTCTAGGAGTAGATTAATCTACTTTGGATAATTTCCTTCTGTATTACTATCTGTAAAAACACTATTTCACTGTGAATGTAGCCTATTAAAGTGCCAGAATTTCTAGTCATTGTGCCAGAACTTAGTCACTATATCAGCATTTATTTGAAAGGGAGACCAAAACTTCCATTGCTGTACAAGGCAATTCCACAATTGTGCTAGAACTGTGTGAAAATACATGGGCCCCAATATTTGTCTTTGCAGGGGGTAGCTTCAACTAGAACTATATGGAAGTATTCCTGTCTTTCAGGGACGTATCCACCTAAGAGACTTCTCTGCAGCGATCTATCTAACGGAACTTATACCAGCAGAGGGATCCCACTACACTGCCTGACATTGCTTCACAGGGAAAAACCCTCTGCCACTCACTGAGCTTTGAACCTTATAAAGTACCTCATAAATCTAGCCAGGTAAAGGAGTGTGTAAGGAAGTGAAGGGAAGAAAAGCCTTGGCTATTTTGAGGCCCCAAGTTTCACATCAAATAGTAGAAGCTCCGCCACAATTTTGGAAGCTAGCAGTGGACAGCACTGACTTCCTCAGTAACATGAAGCTAGAGACCCAGTGGCATATCAATCCTAGGACCCACATCTTGTTATACCATTCCCACTTGGAGAGGTTCATTTAGACAGCAGAGAAGTAATGTATGGAAAGGCTTGAAAACATTTTAACCCTTGGATTTCCTTTGGATAACATTCCAGTTGAACTATTTTATCTTGGTGTTCTACTACTAAAGCAAATTAAATACATGCAATCAATCATTCGATCCATCTATCATTCGAATGCCAAAATGCTTCTAGGAATGCTAATGTTCTCTTTCAGAAAGATGTGACTGAGTAGTTCTGACAGGCCTGGGCTTGGCCTCCTTCTGTATTGGCACAGACAAGGAACATAATGAAGGAATGGAATGCTCCCCAGAGGAATTCCTAGTTTTTAGTTATAGCTAAAGCTTTTCTACCCATCGTAAGTGGGAGATGTACCCCATATGTGAGCCTTGAGATCTCTGTGCCATAGGAACTCACACTGGCGAAATGGATAACAAGACAGAAACATACTTGGGGTGGCTTGCATTCTCTTTTTAGAAATTGTGTGACCAAGCATTTGAGGTTAAATTGTCTCATTTAGGAGAAGAAAGGAATAACTCTTATTTGAACATAGTTTTCTATTTTAGTTAACATCATATACAAAGTCCTGATCTTGATGCAAAGAGGTTGCCTATTGTACTCTCAAACTGGGAAGTTGTTAAAGTTCTTCATATGGGATAACTTAAGTTTATCAAGTTTAATAAATGAATGAACAATGAGTGTGGCCTAGAGGTACAACTGAGGGTGCTCAGCTGAAAAAGATTGTTCTTGCACTGTTACTGTGTTTGTTCTTGTTTAATTTACCTCACTTCTTCCTGCTGTCGATTACTCAGCAACTTTGGTTTGTGCGCACTAAGAGCCTAATATTTAAACTTGTTACACAAGTAAGTGACATTGAAGTGCGCAACACGTGTCATGTGCCCCCAAAGAATATATCCGGATTCACGGAATCCGGACAAGAGGGTATACATAGATAGAGATGGTAAAGCTGTAAAAAATCCGTAAGGTGAATAGGTTTTCCAAAATCATATATTTAATAAATGGGGAGAAAGTAGGTGTTCCAAAGAAAGGCTAGGAGTGTGGACATTGGAAATGGTGAGAGCTCCCACCTAGCAGGAATTTAGTGAATAGCCACAAACCTTCCCAATGCTTTCCCTCTCAAAATGCATATATGATGTTACTTCAAAATAAAAGGTCTGGATCAGTGTGCTTTTAGGACGTAAAAGTGCTCCAAACTCTGTTTTAAGGGTGTAGTGCAAAACAAGTTTCTCTATATGGAAACTGCTTGCCATGAGGGTAAAAATGAAGAAACAATAATATAAATTCACCTTTTCCCAAAACCTGAAGATTGTCGATGACAATTTACTTGTGGAATATTAGAGGAAACAGACGCAGACCTAGCATTGTACAGTTTTCATGAGATTGCCAAGCAGCTCTTGGATACTTTTTAATCCAATGAAACATGAGTACATTTCTTAAAATTGTAGGCATATCTTCAACCTGTGTTTCATGAATATATTTGCAAAGATGATCTAGATCAATATTGAAAATCACAAAGACAATGAAGAAATGTAATGAAATGTAATAGTGACTGAAGAATGGATGGTGATAGGAACTTTAGGGAGAGAAAGTTACAAAGTAGGGAGAACAGGTGAAATGTAGGAATAAGTGTGTACAAAGGATGTATAGAGGGGAGGCTGGTAGTGAGACGCCCTTCCATGTCCCCAATAGCGTGCATTGATGGAAAGAACCCTCATTTTAGGCAAAATCTGGCATTGCTTACATTTCTGGAGGTCATGGTATTCTCTTCAATTTTGAAAATCATAGCCAAATGTGCTGAATAAAATCATTTACAGATATAGACTTGAGAATGTAATATCAGACAAAAATCCAAGAAGCCTAATCATTGAGGAGAATTTGTAAAGTAATCCTCCACAACAGGGAATGGGGCTCCCAGGAACACACCCGCCTGGCATTCTTCTCTTATAGCTGCGGCCCGTGCAGGTAAGAGTGGTGGAGCGGTGGGGTCGGGTGAGGGGGGATTTTGACAAATGAGGATGACAAAAAATGAATTATTTATTTAATTTTCCCTCGTGGTCGTCTGTCAAATCCCTACCCAACCTGGCCCCATCATCCCACCGCTCTTATCTAAACAGGCCTCGGCTGCTCTCTGCTGCTCCCCTTACCTTGCCCACACTGTGGCAGGTCTCGAATCTAGAAACAAGGTCATCATTTATTATTGTGCTTGGAGGGACATAGACCCGCAACCTCATTAATGTTTGAGCATGGCAGACAAGCGGTTAATGATGGGTGCCCTGTTCCCTGTGCTTTCTCAGTGATAACAAGGGCAGCTGGTGAAGCGAACCTGAAAACCTATGCAGTAGGATTTTTTAAATCTACATACTAACAGTCAATCTGCCTGTAGAAATTGAGAAAAATGTATAACAAAGTGTGTGCTTACCTGCAAACTACAAATACTAGAGCCAGTCACTTCAGCACTCCCCACACAAAAGCTAGATTGAAGGTTGGGGAAACAGAGAGGTGGAAGATTAAAATGACATTTTAAGGACACAGGGGAGTCTATAGAATGTGAGTTTTTGAAAAAAATTATCATGCTGCTAATTATAATTAATTGTATTGCCCACCGGTGTTTTTGCATTAGTAGTAACGTTCAGCAGATCTGTACTCGGGTGTCGAAATGTAGGCTGGGTGAAAAAAGAATAGTTGTGGATCAAATCTTTTTCTTTTTTTTTATCTGTTTGCCGAAAAAGGGATTCTCTTGGCTGTTTTTAAACTGAAATATCAGGAAATAATTAATGTCATTAATTTTTTTAATTTAACCAATTTTTTTCTTATGGAGTATTTTATTAACCCTGGGTGGAAAACTACGCTACGCTCGTGAAGTTTGTGCTACTTCGCGCTACGCCAGTTGCACGTAGCACAGTGCAAAAACGCATAGCGTAGCGTAGTTGGCATTTTTTGCTCGCTCGTGGTCCTCAACGTCAAGTTGGGGACCGCAGGTGAGCAAAATTACATCCCGGCGAGACTTTTTCCTCATTCACGATCAGCAACATCTAGTTGCCTATCGCGAGCTTGGAAAATAAACCTCCCGGCGACATTCTCAACGCGGGGAGGTCAGGTTTCTCATTGCGAGTGGTCGCGTATGATGGCGACCACTCGCGATGAGAAACTACCAGTCCGGGTTGAGAAAGCTGCCGCTCGAGTAAAAATCTTCTCGAGCGGCAGAAAACAACAGCTTGCACTGTGCAGGATGCCATTTTCAATGATTGCACAGTGCGGACAAGCATCCGGCACTGTGCAATCATCGTGAACAGCGCACTACGCAGTTCGCGTAGTGCTACGCGTATCTCGCGAAGTGCACTTTGCGTAGCTACGCGTAGCGCTACTACGCCCAGGGTTAATTTTATCTGATAAACATGCATAAAGACAAAGTGTATGGTCACACTTATACATGACACTTACATCAATATTTTGAGAGCTAATCAGATACCTCTGAGTAAAGTCTTTAACTGCTAGTTTTGTACTGCTGTGGGATCTCTTGCTGAACAAATAGCTCAATTGAAGTAATGAGGATGGGGAGGAGGCGGTATTAGGAGAGGGGAAGATGAGGGATGATTGGGGTGTCCTTACTGGTAAAGTTATATGATGATAGCAATATTGAGTTTGATCGGTCAATAAAAGTAGTTATCCCTCACTGTGGAAACAGGAGGTTAATTCTGACAATTTGAAAGCCCAGAAGGCTGGCGTTCAATAATTATGTTAGTCTGCATTCTAAGTTCAGTGAAAGTCGGAAGCAGGGACATGCTTCAGACAGATACAGTTGACATGATTGTCTGCCTGCAGGTGAAATTAACATGCATTAACAGTTATAAATTGCCCTATCTCGCCATCATGTTTCATCTCCTTTGGCTCGAGCCTACAAATGCAGGGTGTATGTGTATCTGTATTTAAAAAATGTTGGGATTAGTAAAAAGTGCCAATGTCTCCTCCTGCTATTTTCAATAGCACAATTATGCCTATGAAAGATTATTGGTTCTGGGGGCTACAGTGAAGGAGGTGATTTTGCTATGCTGTAACCATTGCCACAATATTGACTACATTATGTGTCAAAAATAATGTTTACCCTCATTTGACGAGACATTAAACTGTTTTGTAAACATTTGGGGTGGGGTTGTATATGCTGAACTGACTGTTTAAAATATTTGTACTACTATGAGTATTGCAAAGTTTGACCTTTTTGTATTGCACATTTTAAACCTCACCTTTTAATGTTCCAAGCACTTCTACCACTCCTTTTTATTTTTAAGAGATTGTTTTGCTTTTTCACTTTGGTGTCTTATCTGTGCTGCCGACTGTTTACAAATGATGTAGTGCTGTAATATTCCCAATGTAATTTATGATTAAATTATTATTTTCCTGTTGTAAAGGTGTTCTGTTAAACCATTAAAGAGACGAGCAGGGAATGCTCTGACTTCGGACTTGTTTCCTGTATTCGGTCTGCACCTAACATAAAAATAATCAATAAAAACAATTCTGGATGTTGAAAAGCGTTGTTGGTGCTTCATCACTTTCACAAAAGCGCCCCTTTAATGGACTATTGAGGCTGGGTGGCTTTTAAGGTACATCTTGTGTTTTTATGCAGCGCTACTGCTTTAAGTAAACAGACTATAATTTAAAGAATGACAGACAATGTTAGGTCCAAAATATCATCACCCTCTTCTATACTTTAAAAAGAAAAATGCTTTTGTGGTGTTATGTGAAGTGTGCCCCCCTCACTCGATAATTAGACTCATCTTTTCAGATGTAGTTGAACCATGGTGTTCACGTGCTGCATATTATCAGAAATTCCTACTTGTATTTCTCCTGAATCCGTTACATATACAACTAGCATTAGCAAAGGGCGTGAGTCTGCCAAGCTGTTTCAATTTGTGTTTCCTTTGAATGGTTATTCATCAGGTATAAGAAAAACCATTAAAAGATGGGTGCCAGGGGAAGCACATCTGTGGAGACATCAGCCCTTCAGCCCTAGCACTGAAACAGGCTCTTCCTTTCGCAGCTGCGCTCTTGCAAAATGTCATCTGCCACAATCCCTATAGCGAATTGATAAATTGGGCTGACCCATACCGACACTGCAACGGACCAATGAATAAAGAGAGCTAACCGAAAGCCCCTCTTTGTATATATGTGTATATATGTATGTAGATGTATAGAGTTTGTTCGTGAGTTTTTAGAAAGCTTTTGGGAAAAACAAAAGGTATTTTCTAACCCCTAGAAAACTCAGTATTTTTTTAAATATGCTGAGAAAATCCTTCAACTCCTTGGGAAGTAGAAAAGTATCGATTTGTGACATCTTGAGAGGTGTCATGCCAACAGCACAAAAAATATATTATCAGCATACAAACAGACATCCTGATCAAAGAGTTTACAATAAAGATAAGTATCTGTGATAAGTGAATATGAGAACAGCAACACAAGTAGTATTGACACTCAGCTTCTGGGACCCTGTGTGAGTTCTTGAAGAGGATTTCATACAACTGCCTGAGTCAGATGAGGGCACAGCACTTATGTTCCATGGCTGTTCCTTAATCTGCAGCAAAGAAAATAGGTGAATTTAGCTCTAGATTTTATTGTGTGTTACATTCAATTTATTTAATAAGTTTCATACTGTCATAAGAAAGCTGCATTTAGTCAGCCTTTGAGATGTGGGATATTATCAGTGATGTAATCAATTATGGCATTTAACATGGTATGAGTGATGTTTTTAAACATTGTTTTTTGTATTATTTCAACACATAACTATAAAATCCCTTTAACCTTTATTTTTTTTCAGTGGATTTCCAGGATTTTTGTAGCATAAAGTAAAATCTTATTACCATACCTAGCTAAAACGTCACTTCAACTTTTGTATTTTTCAGTCAGTTTCCAGGCTTTTGATCTTATTCACCCAAATTCGCCACTGACCTCAACATTTGGCCATGTGCAGTGGTGGATTAACTGAAGATGCCTGACCTCTTTCCAGGCCTTGAGTCCAACCCCCCACAGGAGCACAACCGCCCACTGTGCACAGTGTTTGGCCTTGCAAAAATGTGCTTGTTGATGCATGAACTGTGACCAAGCACCACCTCCATAATATAGTGAAATGTGCAAGTTTCACCCAATGAAGTTTGCATGGGCATGCGGTACCTCAAAGGAGGGTGGCTCTTGATTCTGCTGGAGTACTGTGATACCCATGGTATGGAAATTTACTTTTTTAAATTTGTTGTCCCATGTTGGTCCCTCTGGATCCACCTTATGAGTACCAGGGGGTAATGGTGCCTTCACCCTGCCCCCTTATATCTCATTTTTCTACTAGTTTCCTGTGTCTTGTAACGCAGCATTTTTCTTCAAGATGCTGCCAGCCAATCAGATTGGTTGGTCCAGTGGGATCAAAAAGGCTGATGGGAGAGAAAGCTCTCCCATCCAATTAGAAAACCTGATTTTTACAATTTACTGTACAGTGGTAGTCAAGTGGGACTCACATGGGACAACAGACCAGATATACCTGTTTTTAACCTCTTCAAAACCACTTGGAGCAACTCTTTAAGCATGCCAATTTGGTGTAATTCCATTCAACTAATTTTTTTATATCGAGTCCCAACATTTTATATTGGAATTAACATTGGAACATTATGTTTCAGAACCCCTCCTTTTCTATACCCCGTTTGATGGATCGCCCCAAAACTTTCCAGGAAGGATATGAGGTGGATGAACCTTTGTTCTGGAAAGTTTCATGAAGATTCTTCAAATGCAGCAAAGAGATTAGCAACACTAACACTAAAATCTCTCTTCCTCCGGAAACTCTGACCCCGCCACTGTAGTGTATATATATATATATATATATATATATATATCAAACACCAATCGTTACCACCTTTTCACAAGAATGATGCCATGGCCTCAAAGTTCATCTCAGCGTGATTTTATTCCAAATGGTCTTATCACTCTACGCGTTTCGGAGAACACACCTCCTTGTTCACGAGTAAGAGCGTTGTGTACGACAACTTCATTTAACATGGTCATGTGACACACCCAAATCATAAACAGTGAAAACAGATTTTCCGTGTGAGAGGATTCTCAGAGCTAGGAAGACAGAATCATCAAGGAATTTCCAAGGTGTTTAAGGGGAATAATGAAAGTGCTCAAAAACTTATTTCATTTTAGAAATAAAATTTGATACGTCTCTGTTGTTAACCACATACTCCTGGTTAAACCATCGAAATCAATGTTTGCAGAGCACATCAAATTAAGATATTTCGCTCAACTTTACAAGTGGAAGACTGAATATGAGTTCTATTACCATGAACAATCATTCTCATAACATTTATCATGCCCAAGTGGGCAAATGGTGATCTTGGACTAAATTAGACACATCTTCATCAATCAAATGCACGAAAAATCAACACTTTAAACAAAATCCCATATATCATATCAAGCCACAGTGGGCCTTAAATCAATATTATTTTATGTAAGATATATGCAAACTTCCATTGTACGTGCTAAATTCCATTACTTAAACATTTTTTAAAGTCCATAGCCGTGACCACCTCAACTAATTAATATCTTTTCTTCCACATTCGTGTCCCCACTCCGTACACCTTATAAGAATCAATCAAGTCGTGTCCCACTCTCTGTTCGAAACACACCAGAGACCTGTGAAACATAATAGAATAAGGTGAAATTATTCATCATATATAAATTCTTGTTGTTTACATTCGCTACACTTAAATTACAAAGGAATGAGGATTAAAAACAGTTATACAATTACTTATCTAACCAATTGACAGTAAGAGTTTGTTCATCAATGCAAAGCAAAAACACAGAAATTAACCCAAATGAAGTGACAGCCCTTCATCTCCATTGTGATCTTCTGGTTGCATCGTATGATATTTAATAATCATTCTGGATTCGATTTGTCTCAATTCCTGAATTCTATCACCACCCCTGTCTCTTACGGGGACATTGTCAAGGACACAGAAGGACAATTTGGTATTACTCTGATTGTGTCAAATCGCAAAGTGGCTTGCGATGGGATATTGCTTGTCGTTGTTTTTTATAGCCCTCAGATGTTCCAATACACGTTTCTTAGCCTTGTGTATAGTGCTACCAATGTAGTATTTGCCACAGGGACATCTGAGGGGATAAACAACATACTCTGTATTACACGTGTAGTGTCTCAGAATTTTAAAAGGTTTCATTTGGTGTGACAGTCTGACTTCTTTGCAATTAGTACTATACTTGTAGGCTTTACACTTGCCACAAGTGTAAAACCCTTGTATTGTGCTTGCTTTTACATTGGTGGTCGTAAGGGTTCTGCAAACGCTGTCCTTAAGAGACTTGGCTTTACGATAAGTGATTTGAGGATACTCTTCAATACATTTAACTAGATCTTTATCCAGTTTAAAAATTTCCCAGTATTTTTTAAGTGCAGTTTTGACTTCATTCGATCTTGTATGGAATGTTGTAATAAATCTAACATTGGTTGTTGATTCCTTCGTTTGTATTTTCTGTTCCATTTTGTCTTTGAGCAACAATCTATCCAAACTACAAAAAGATGCAATACTAACGCTTAAAAATTACACTAATATAGTGATAAAAAAATCCGACAAAGGGGGTAATGTGGTGGTGTTATCTAAAGAAGCATATTTGAAGGAAGGGTTGATTCAGGTACAAGATGTGACAAGATATGAAAAAAGTACGAAAACTAAATATGATGCAGCAAATAAAAATCATCAGGACAATTTGAGTGAGTGGAAAGACCGAGGTTTATTAGAACAAGAAGAGTTTAATTTTCTTAAATGTAAGCATCCTAAATTACCTGCCCTCTACCTCTTACCCAAATTGCATAAAGACAAACTAAACCCCCCTGGAAGACCGATTGTATCTTCTAGGGGCAGTTGTATGGAAAATACCTCCAGGTATGTCGATCATTACCTTCAACCATTGGTACAATCGCTTCCATCATACCTGAAAGCCTCAGGGCATTTTTTACAAGCTATTGAAACTATAAAGTGGCATCCAGGCTGGTTACTTTGGAGCTTGGATGTCAACAGCTTATATACCAGCATTCCCCATGAATTAGGTATTAAAGCTTGCAGGTATTTTTAAAGACACAGGTCCTTGTCATTTTTATTCCATACAGAAATGTTATTGGACATGATTCTGACATGTTTGACACAAAATTTATTTTTATTTGATGGACAAATATATCGTCAAACACTGGGAACTGCGATGGGTACTTGCTTCGCCCCCAGCTTCGCAGGTTTGTACCTGGGCTGGTGGGAGGAGCAAGTAGTCAGCAACCTAGATCAGTACAAAACAAACGTCAAAAGCTGGATGAGATATATAGACGATATGTTTTGTGTCTGGGGTGGCAGTGTAGAAGAAGCCAATTAATTTGTTAAAACACTAAATGTAAACACATTGAATCTTACTTTCACTAGCCATATCCATGATGAAAGTATTGAATTTTTGGATTTCACTGTCAAAGTTAATAACAACAAACTCACGACTGCACTCTTTAGAAAGGAGACTGCAGGAAATAGTCTGTTACACGCCAATAGTTGCCATCCGGGAAGTTTGATTATAAGTATCCCGTTCGGTGAGCTTCTTAGAGCCAAGCGCAACTGTAGTACTCAGAGTGATTATGAGAAAGAAAAACTCATTATGTGAGAACGGTTTAAAATAAGAGGTTACACTGCAAAATGAATTAAAGAGGCGTGTAGAGAAGTGGATAAAGGAGAAAGAAATTAGTTGCTCAAAGACAAAATGGAACAGAAAATACAAACAAAGGAATCAACAACCAATGTTAGATTTATTACAACGTTCCATACAAGATCGAATGAAGTCAAAACTGCACTTAAAAAATACTGGGAAATTTTGAAACTGGATAAAGATCTAGTTAAATGTATTGAAGAGTATCCTCAAATCACTTATCGTAAAGCCAAGTCTCTTAAGGACAGTGTTTGCAGAACTCTTACGACCACCAATGTAAAAGCAAGCACAATACAAGGGTTTTACACTTGTGGCAAGTGTAAAGCCTGCAAGTATAGTACGAATTGCAAAGAAGTCAGACTGTCACACCAAATGAAACCTTTTAAAATTCTGAGACACTACACGTGTAATACAGAGTATGTTGTTTATACCCTCAGATGTCCCTGTGACAAATACTACATTGGTAGCACTATACACAAGGCTAAGAAACGTGTATTGGAACATCTGAGGGCTATAAAAAGCAACGACAAGCAATATCCCATCGCAAGGCACTTTGCGACTTTCCACAATCAGAATAATACCAAATTGTCCTTCTGTGTCCTTGACAATGTCCCCGTAAGAGACAGGGGTGGTGATAGAATTCAGGAATTGAAACGACTCGAATCCGGAATGATTATTAAATATCATACGATGCAATCAGAAGGTCACAATGGAGATGAAGGGCTGTCAGTTCATTTGGGTTAATTTCTGTGTTTTTGCTTTGCATTGATGAACAAACTCTTACTGTCAATCGGTTAGATAAGTAATTGTATAACTGTTTTTAATCCTCATTCCTTTGTATTTAAATTGTAGCGAATGTAAACAACAAGAATTTATATATGATGAATAATTTCACCTTATTCTATTATGTTTCACAGGTCTCTAGTGGGTTTCGAACAGAGAGTGGGACACGACTTGATTGATTCTTATAAGGTGTACGGAGTGGGGACACGAATGTGGAAGAAAAGATATTAATTAGTTGAGGTAGTCACGGCTATGGACTTTAAAAATTGTTTAAGTAATGGAATTTAGCACGTACAATGGAAGTTTGCATATATCTTACATAAGATAATATTGATTTAAGGCCCACTGTGGCTTGATATGATATATGGGATTTTGTTTAAAGTGTTGATTTTTCGTGCATTTGATTGATGAAGATGTGTCTAATTTAGTCCAAGATCACCATTTGCCCACTTGGGCATGATAAATGTTATGAGTATGATTGTTCATGGTAATAGAACTCATATTCAGTCTTCCACTCGTAAAGTTGAGCGAAATATCTTAATTTGATGTGCTCTGCAAAACATTGAGTTCGATGGTTTAACCAGGAGTACGTGGTTAACAACAGAGACGTATCAAATTTTATTTTTAAAATGAAATAAGTTTTTGAGCACTTTCATCATTCCCCTTAAACACCTTGGAAATTCCTTGATGATTCTGTCTTCCTAGCTCTGAGAATCCTCTCACACAGAAAATCTGTTTTCACTGTTTATGATTTGGGTGTGTCACATGACCATGTTAAATGAAGTTGTCGTACACAACGCTCTTACTCGTGAACAAGGAGGTGTGTTCTCCGAAACGCGTAGAGTGATAAGACCATTTGGAATAAAATCACTCTCAGATGAACTTTGAGGCCATGGCATCGTTCTTGTGAAAACGTGGTAACGATTGGTGTTTGCTATTGCGAGTCGCTTTCCAGCCGTGGCCCGCCATTGAAAGTGGCTCGGGTTTTCGAAGCGAAGCTTTGTGAGGTGGATATATATCTATATATATATATATATATATTTATCACTGCACCGAAGAAGTACATGTTCAATTTAGTGTTTTTTTGTTTTAAAATCTATAACATATATGCTATTGATTTTAAAACAAAAAAAACCACTCAAATTCACCAGTTATACATATCTGACATAAATAGAACATGTACCTCTGTCGATTAAATCAGTGAAGTAATATGTGTCGGCATACGCATTATATCATAACTGTACAATTTATTTATTTAGGGTTTTGTAAAGCGCGTAGTAACCCGTAAGCATCCCAGCGCTAAGATCATGACAATCAAGAGGTTGAGGTAAGAGAGAGAATTAGGGAAACAGATGCGTTTTTAGAAGTTTTCTGAACCGGAGGTAATCTGGTTCAGCCCTGAGATTACGGGGGAGGGCATTCCACAGGCGGGCTGCGTTCACAGAAAAGCGCCTTCCGCCAGTGCGTGCCTTCTTCACTCTGAAAGTGGTGATAAGGTGTTCATCGTCAGAGCGAAGGGGTCTTGTGGCTTTGTAGGGCCTGATAAATTTCCTAAGGATGGGGGGGCCTTTATCCTGTAAGAGTTTGTGGGACAGGCAAAGAGCCTTAAATTTGACTCGCTCTCTCACTGGGAGCCAGTGAAGATGCTTCAGAGCTGGCTTGGCCGATGATCTGGCCGGAGTGTTGGTAAGGATCCGTGCCGCGGCATTTTGGATCCTTTGCAGTTTGTTGAAGGTTGCTTCGGGAGCCCCCAGATAGATGGCATTGCTATAGTCCAGCCTAGAGAGAATAAGGCCTTGGATGAGCAGTTTCTGGGAGGCAGGAGGGAGCAGGGGCAGAATTTTCCTGATAGATTTAAGGAGCCCGAAGCAAGTCCCGGCGTTTTTTTTGGCTTGGGTCTTGAAGGACAGATCTTTTTCAATCCAAAATCCCAGACTCTTGATCTCGGTTTTGGGAGCTGGAGGTTCACCCAAACAGGGAGGCCAGATGTTGGGGGGAAGGGAGAGGCCCTTTTGGCCAAGGAGTAGGATATCTGTTTTTGATCCGTTGAGTTTCAACGACGAGCAGTTCATCCATCCCTGAATTTCTGATAGGCAATTGTGAAGGTTAGATGAATCCTGGTTGGGATGTGATAGAGACACCACTAATTGTGTGTCATCCGCGTAGCTGATGATATTTATTCCGAACGGGATGACCACCGCCTCCAGTGGGGACATGTAAACATTAAATAGTGTCGGGCTTAATGACGAGCCCTGGGGCACTCCACACTGGAGGGGGGTTGCAAGGGAGCGGGAGTCATTCTCCCAGACCTGGAAAGAGCGATGGTCTAGGAATGATACGAACCAGGCCAGGGCAGTACCGTCCACACCGATGTTTTTAAGTCGCTGGATTAAGATTTGGTGGTTAACAGTGTCGAAGGCCGCACTGAGGTCCAAGAGGATCATTGCCACTGATCCTCCTGCGTCCAAAATGACTCTGGCCTCCTCCACTGCCGCAAGCAGGGCGATGTCAGTGCCCTGACCTGGGCGGAATCCGGTTTGTGAGATTCTGAGCAAATTGTTGGACTCTAGAAACTGCGAAAGCTTTTTGTTAACTAGCTTTTCAGTGATTTTACTGATTCCAGGGAGGAGGGAGATTGGCCTATAATTGGCCATATCCAGAGGGTCAAGTGAGGGTTTTTTAAGGAGCGCCTTTACGACGGCCGCTTTCCAGCTGGGGGGGACTATTCCCTGGAGCAGTGATGAATTAATGAGGTCCGTTAACGGAGGGGCGATCGTAGGGGCCACTTTTTTTAAAATGCGTAAGGGCACCGGGTCGCTAGGGGAGCCGCTTTTGATTGTAGCTAGCGTCGTTAGAACCTCTTCAATAGTTACCGGGCCAAGAGAATTAAGGTGGGTAGCGGCCGGGTCCGGGTTAGTGCAGCCCTCATCACTGAGACTGAGGTCGGCAACAGGAAGGGAGGCGAGAATTATCTGAATTTTCTCGTCAAAGAATTTCGCCAAATTGAGGCATTTATCTTCAGAGGTTTTGGCGTCTGGAAATTTCTCTGGTTCCGGCTCTGGAACTTTGAGTAGTTCTTTTAAAATAATAAAAGTTTCCCTGGCGGAGCAAGAGGAGTTTTTTATCCTTACATCAAAGAATGTGCTTTTGGTGTTGTGAATGGCGAGTTTGTAGTTTTTTAAAGAAGTGCGAAACGCGGTTTTATTTCCTATGGATTTGTCCTTTCTCCATGAGCGCTCTGTTCTTTTGCACTCCTTACGTAGGAGGTTAAGATCAGAAGTGTACCAGGGAGCCGGATTCACCCTTTTGACTCGTTTTAAACTGGTGGTTCTGGGAAGGAGAGCATCCAGTGAGTGGGTGAGCCAGGTGTTAAACTGATTATCCACAGTGACTGGGTCGGAGGTCGGAAGGGGAAGGGTGGCCCTGAGTGTAGCGGCCCATTCTTCTGTAGAAAGTTTGTGCCAGCGACGATCGGTGACCCGGATTTTAGGTGACAGGATGGGTGTGACAGAAAGATGCCATTGAATGGGTATAAGGAAATGGTCTGTCCAGGGTAAGGGAAGAGGAGTGTGGGTTTTGAGGTCAGGAATTTTGGTGAAAATGGGGTCCAGGAGGTGTCCTTTGTTATGGGTGGGCTCTACATTCACTAATCGGATGCCATAGGACGTGAGGTCCAGGAGAAGTTCGGAGGCAGTTAGGTCCTTGGGGTCTAGTAGGTGGAGATTCAAGTCCCCCAGGATTAGAAAGTTGGGAGTGGTGATTGCCATATGGGTGACTGTATCAACAAGAGCGTTAGGGAATTTGGCTGGGGCTCCCGGCGGGCGGTATATCAATAGACCAGAAAGGGAGGTTGCAGGGGATATCTGAAGGGCAAAATGGCAGCTTTCGCAGTCGTCTATATTCCCTTCATCGGTTCTACAGGAGAATCGCTCTCTGTAGATTATTGCCAAGCCACCTCCTCTACCGAGGAGTCTATTCTGAGAATGTATTAGGTAGCCAGGTGGTAGAGCGTTGATAATGTCAGGATCAGAGTAGGGGGTAAGCCACATTTCCGTGAGAAACAGGATGTCAATGGCATGATTGTGTATCAGAAGATTAATTTCGTGGGAATGTTTAGGGAGGGACCTACAGTTAAGAAGGCCGAGCTGAGGGCCATAATGTTTTGCGACGGTGGGTGCAGGATTACAAAGGTCACAGTTAGTGAAAGGTTTTTCTCCTAAATAAATGTAGTTACATTTAGAGTTTTTCGAGGGGTTTAATGCAAGGAGCTTGTCTCTCTGGTAAATAAGTAGGCCAGCAGTAGCAATGGGCATAGTGACTGGGCCTGGGGCCGGTTGGGCCCGGACGGGCCCAGACGGGCTTGCCTTAGGCGTGCCTTCGGCGCGCAGACGGCGCGCCCGCTGAGGCCGTCCGCTGCGCGTACGTGGAAAGCACATTACTTATAGGCGATGTTAGGGGCTTTGCCTAGTGCGAGTGGGTGTGGCCTAAGGTCAGGCTGTGTAATGGCGGCAAATGTAAGTGATCGGTTACCCGTGACAGCGTTTAACCTCGGCTGCGCAGGGTTAGCAGATGAAGAAAAAAGCCCAGGGGAGCACGAGACGAGGTAAGGTTAGGTATTTGGTAAAAAACAAAATGCTCAAGTTAAAATTACAGCGATCAATAAAACAAAATTCCAGCGATCAATAAAACACACAAACAAAGCTCCCGGCTGTGCCTCAGGAGTATCACAATCAACTTATAATTATGTCAGTTACATATAACTGGTGAATTGCAGTGTTTTTGTGGTATTAAAATGGTTGTTTTATTTTGGTATTAGAACACCTACGTATACCTCTTCTTCAATCTGTGGTTTTTTAGTGAATCTCTATGCTTTTTAGTTTTTTTGTCAAAGAATATCTTATTACATTTCTTGCTGGCAACCCCAACATTTGGCCGGCCCCGCGCTCTACTCCATGAAGGGGGCTGACCCCCCACCATGCACAGCTTTTGGCCACATGCAGCAGGTTGTTGGCCACAGGGCCTGGCCTGTGACCATGCCCTGCATTCAACCCACCAAGGTGGTCTAGCCCCGTTAATGGGAAACCACCCATGGGCCCCAGCCCACATTCTTTCTTATTTTTGTTTTAAACTCTTGAGACACTGACAGGGACACAGGAGACCTTGCTGGCTCCCACAAGAGTTCAACGGGATCAAACAGACGGTAGTGTTGAGTCCAGTAGGACTCATGAAGGTGCTGTCAAAATCTCAGCTAGAGTCATGCAGGACCGGCGGGCCAAATTGTTTTTTATTTTGACCCATGGCTGGCTCCCGGTGGGAGGTTCCCAGGGGTACGGGGTTCAGAGTACCTCTAACCTGCCCCTTACTACCTCCTTTGATTTTAGGTTTCTGTACACTGGAACCATGTCCCCATGTCCTGTAAAAGTGGCCGCAAAATTTACTTTCATGTTGCGGCCAGTCAATGTGATTGTTCAGTCCTGCGGGACTGCTTGGTCACAAAGGACTGCACCAGTCTGCAAGAAAAAAAGCCCTCGTAATCAGTCAATGTGTTCTTTTTTTATTGCTTTTCGTAAGACTCGAGCGAGCATTCTGCAGGACCAACTTCCAGATTTTTCTATTTTTTTTAGCTTAATTTCATGAAATTGTGCAAAAGGATTTCCGCCATATCACAAAAAGCAGGGGGAATGAGCCAGCTCTCTGCCAAATATGGTGTAATTATGATCACCTGTTTTTTCTGTATTGATGTTTTTTCTGTGGAAATTGCATGGGGAAAAAAGAATCTGACAGATCACCCCAAAACTTTCCAAGAAGGAGATGAAGTGGATGAACTTTTTTGGGGGAAAGTTTGTGAAAATTAAAATGTATTTTAGAATGGTGGCTGGGATTAAAAGAGTACATGGAAATAGTGGTTTGTTTGGTGTTCTCTTTCTTTGAGGCAATTCAAAATCTGGAACACTGCACAAAGCAATATTTTATTCGGTCATGATCATGCAACTGAATATATGCACCAAAGGTGTGCCATCTGCATTCATCTATGCATAGCTTTCAGGGGCAGAGCTATTTATTTTGCCACAGTCACATCACATTGATGCCCAGACATGCGAGTGACCCACAACAAATCCAATTAAGGCTATCTTTTACTACCTAAGCAAAGTGTCTGTCACATTTTTCCTTGCTTTTGTTAGAGCCCATAGCACCCAAGCTACTCCACTGGTAACCTGCAGCAGTTTTCAATTCTCGCAGGGTTACCTCATTTGCTCATCCTTCTGAAATATTAAAATTGATTTCACAGAGCTGGCAGAAAAAGCATTTACAATGCCGTAAAACTGAAAAATGTGTTGTGGCAAAAGTTATGTAGTACAAAACATGATACAGCTGTTTAATGGAAAAAAAAATTCAAGGACATGTAAGCTTTATATTAGAGCACTTAAAAAACATTTTCAAAAGTATTAAAACGCTCAATTACGGTACTTGCATTGCAAAACATCATAGCACTGTGTTAGAACTCGCATCCTTGGCACAGTTTTCCCCCAACTTTTTGACATCAGACATCCTGTTTTTGGATACTTTGGGGTCCATTAGGATGGCGGGCGGACTTCAGTCTGCCCGCCAACCTTGCGGTGCTGGGACCGGCTGCCAGTGGTGCGGTGGTCCCGCCATGACAATTAGGATGCCACCGCCACTTTGGCGGTGGCATCCCATATATATTTCATTGTGGCGGGCGGTGCCGTAAGCAACACCCGCCACAATGCAAAATATGTATGTTGTGCATTGGCATGCACAACGTGACAGGCACCACACAGTCCCTGCCACCTTGTGCATGCCAATGTTCGGGGGTACCATGGGTACCCCCTAAGTGCAGCCCCCCCACTCCCCCACCCCCTTGGGGGCCTGCAACGGGCCCCCAAAGAGAACTCCACATGCCTTTCCATGGCGGAGTCTCTGCCATGGAAAGGCATTGAAAATGCCTCATACTAACCATATTATGGGCCTTTTCCGCCTGGTAGGCAATCGTGACGAGCCGGCGGAAAAGCAGTGGACGGGCTTTCCGTCCGCCCCGGTACCCCCCGCACCTCCCGCCATGCTAATGTGGCGGGGGTAACAGGCCATCCACCGGTGTGTTTTGGCGGGCGGTGGCGATCAGCCCGCCATGCTAATGACCCCCTTAGTTTTTCCTGGCTTTAGGATCTGAACACTTTACCACTTCTAGCTAGTGCTAAGTGCTTGTACTCTCCCCTTAGACAATTGCCATATTTAATTTAATTTAATTTATTGTAGGTCCCTAGTAAAGTGCCACTACCTGTGACCAAGGCCTGTAAATTAATTTAAATGCTAATAGTGGACCTGCAGCACTGGTGTGCCACCCACTTAAGTAGCACTTTAAACATGTCTCAGGCCTGACACTGCAACCTGTGTGTGTGCAATTTTAAACTGTCATTTTGACCTGGCAAAATAAACATTTTGCCAGGCCCAAGCCTTCCTTTTTAGTTTTTAATACATATAAGTCACCCCTAGCGTATGGACAGTCTAGAGGGCAGGGTGCAATGTATTTAAAACGTATGACATGTATTTTGATGTTTTACATGTTCTGGATGTGAAAAACTCTTAAATTTGTTTTACAGTACAGCAAGGCATACCTCTCCCATACGATAACATTGGAGTTATCGTATTAAATTTAATAAGTATAATTTTCAAATGAGAACCTGTTGGACCCGGCCCTTCCGGCAGGTTCACCCCGAAACTTTTTGCTTTTTATTGGTGACTGGGTGTAGTGATTTTTTGGGTTTCTGCGCACTTTACCGCTGTGTCCCAGGGTAAAGTGCGTGCGTGTTGTGAGGTTGGCCTGCCCTCCCATAGGAATGCATGGGGGAATGTATGTGTCCTGGTAGTTCCTGATGCGTGGGGTGTGCAGGCCCGAGTTTGGTATGTGCGGACTCGTGTGAGTGAATGCTGTGCGATGATGTGTGCGGCGTGCATGTACCTAGTGTGGAAGTGCCACTTCTAGAAGTGGGCACTTCAGTGTGCAGTATGAAATGTGTGCCTTGTCTGGCGATTGGCTTGTTGAGGTCATGTGACGGGCTAGGGAAATCCCCAGAGTCAGGATGAGTCACCCAGTGGTGAATGGGGAGATCAGCAGCTAGATGGGTGGGAGGAGTACACCTGGGTCCTGAATAGGGCAGGGTTTTCCCCACACAATGCTGGCTCGGCCCCCTGTGGTGCGACTGATGACTCTGGCCTGTCCACTGAATAGGGAGAGGGGCTGAGCAAAACAAAGTGCTCAGGGACCAGTTGTAACTGGTTCGCCCCTTCCCTGCACATTGAAGACAAAGGGTTTTACTGTATAAAAAGGGGCTGTGTCCCCTTACAACTTGTTCTCTTGCAGGATCAACTTGAGGGGGGCCTGCTGCTGCTGGGCGCCAGGAGAGACCGCCACTGGGGACTGCCTCCCTGCTGGAGGGCCCTGTGAGCTGGCCCCTGGGCCCAGTCTTTGCCCCCCTGCCTTGTGAAGACTTTATTGCTGGGACTTTTGCTTGCAGCGCCTGGGAGCGCTTTGATTGCTGTGTAGCGCTAGGGGCGCTTTATTGGATGGCCTGGCACTTCTAGCGCGCTCCTGAGTCGCCTCGGTGCAAACGAGGGAATCCCCGGCGTAGGGATTCCCCCCCTCGTGTGCCGGGTCAGGCGGGAGCCCACCCCGCATTGTGGTGTGTTGGCGCGTGCCCACCCCGCTTATTTAATCATTATTGAGGGCGGGAGCCCACCCCGCCTCCTGGTGTTGTCGCGGGTGCCCACCCCGCTGATTGCAGTGTCTTCAGTGAGGGAGCCCACCCCTCATTGCCGCCGGTTGGGGAAATCACCGCGGTGGCCGAGGAACAAGGAAGTCAGGCAGCCTGCTTCGGACGTGGAGCCTACCCCGCGCTCCTACCGCCGAACGAGGAAGTGACCGGGGCTCCCGTGAGCGGAGGGAACCCCGCGTGGTTGCAGCCCAAGAGGAGTACCGAGGCATCCAGGCGGGAGCCCACCCCGCGCTGGACCCGGACGAGAGGAGTGCCGACGATTGCTGCCGGTGAGTGGGGGCTCTAGGGGACCAGGAGTCTTTAGGTCAGAGCGCGTGGACGCTCTACTCACCGAAGGGGCACCGCGTCAGTTATAGAGCCTGTAGGCTCCACCGTTGGGGACACTGAGGTTACCAGCGCCCGTGAGGCTCCCAAGTAGACGGGGGCATTACTTTAGAGTTGGTTCAGGGTGCGAGGTCGCTCCAACTGCGAGGGGGCATTGCTTTGGTGATTAGAGCGGCCCCGGAAGGCAGCGGGCCGCTCCAATGTCCTAGGGGGCATTCGGGTTTCAGAGCCCATGAGGCTCCAACGGAGGATCGCATTATTGTTTAGAGCCTGTGAGGCTCAGGGGGCATTTCTTGATCAGAGCCTGCGAGGCTCAGGGGGCCACAAGGGTTTTCTTAGAGCCCAGAGGGGCCCCACGTGACTGTGATTTGTGTAGGAGGGCACAGTGGTGCCCACGCTCATTCCTCCAGCTGCCCAGCACTTAGTGGGCTGCTGCAACGTTTAGGTTGGGTACTCTACGCTGGTTTGCGCAGCTGGCGCAGCCTGACTGGGACAGAGCGTCCTAGCCCCGACAAGGCCAGTTGGCCTAGGGACTGCCACAGGTGGTGGCTTATGTGAGTTTCCTAACCTGCACCTCTGAATGTCTGTTTATGCGTCATGTGCCTTGTTTTACACCGCTGAATGTATTTTGATGCATCATGTGTTTTCTTTCCTAGCACCTCTGAATGTTTTATGCATCATGTGTTTTCTTTCATGACACCGCTGAATGTAGTTTATACATCATGTGTTTTCTTTCCTAGCACCTCTGAATGTTTTATGCATCATGTGTTTACCTGCCCGGCACCTCTGAATGAGTTTATGCGTCATGTGCCTTGTTCTACACCTCTGAATGTTTTATGCATCATGTGTAATGTGTGCCTACCCCTACAGGTATTGTGATACTTAGGTGGTTGTTTTCTCCTGGTACAGGTGGTACTAGGGAGGTTCTGAGTCCCTGCGCGATTTTCTTTAAGTGGTTAGGGTTGCGTAGGTGGTACTTACCTGTTACCAGTAGTTACTGGTTGTGTGTTATATGTGTATTTTGTGCTACAGTAATTTTATATTCTAAAAGTGCTGATTCTTGACAGTGGTCCATGTGGCCCTGTCCCCTGTACATATAATCCCTTGTAAATTCTGCCCGTGCCTGTTGGCACATTGTAAAGTGTGTATTTATTATCTAATGTGTTTTGCTATAATACAAAGGCTATTTTTATAATACCTTGTGTGGAGTTTCCTGTGTGGTGGGCCTTGGGTGTTGTTGCTGGGTGCGCGCGCAAACGCTTTACACATTGCCTCAGAGATAAGCCTGACTGCTCGTGCCAAGCTACCAAGGGGGTGAACAGGGGTTATCTTTGGCGTGTAACTTCCTTGCCCTGACTAGAGTGGTGGTTTCTGCCTGACTTTGGCGCAAGCCTTAGCCAACCAGAAATCCCAGTTCTAACATTGGTGATCAGCGGTGGGATTTGGACGTGCGTTTGCGCTGTACCGCAGCAGCGACTGGCTACACTACAAAACTCTGCATTTAGATAAATCATATTTTGGGGATTATTGTTTTTGAGTTCCATTGTTTCTTCTCCTAAAGGTGTCCTTTGTGAATTATGTACTCCTGTGTTAGCTCAGACACTCAGGTTCCTTGTGTTAAACTCTTCTCAGGAACGTCCGCCAAAATGGAGCCTGCTTTTAATTTCTGTGGTCTGTTTAGATACAGTATGTTGGAGTTGGTAAGGTTCTGTGAAGAGAGAGACATAGAGGTGGGTGAGTCAGATACGCAGTCCAGACTGAGAGACAACCTGATCCTATGGCAAAAGGATGAGTGGGAGCGAGAGCGCAGTGAGGAAGATAGGGCCCGGGCCGCACGCCGAGAGGGTGGTGGGTCTGGGGGGAGCCCTGAAGATTCAGAAGAGGAGGAAGGTTACCTGACAGGGACGCCAGTAGACAGTGAAGACCCCATAGATAGGGAGTCCCTTGCTGGGTCCAGTGTCAGGAGCAGCACCCCATCCCTTTCCCTGTCCCCAGAGGAGTGGATAGATAGGAGGGAAGAGAGGGAGCATCAGCTGGCCAGGGAGAAGCTCAGGTTAGAGCATGCCAGGGCGATGGCGCAGCTGGGGGTGGAGGAGAAAAAGATTGAGACCGAGAGGGTCTTAGCTCAGAAACAGATGGCGGAGGCTGAGAGGGCCTTTGCCAGGGAGAGATTAGCTCTGGAGGATAGGTAGACCCCAGAGCGCAGTTGTGGTTTTCTGGATTCACCAGTGAGGGTAGAGTCCAGTGGTGGCAGCGATAGAGAGGCCAGTGCAGAGAGTCCCATTCCCGATTCCCCGAGTATGGTACCTGTTTCCCAAGAAGAGGAGTATAGGTTGAAGTTCAGGGGCAGTAGGAAGCTGCCTCACCAGGATTGGGGGGATTTTATGGATGAATGTGATGATGCACTGTGCAGGTGGGAGGGGGTTAACAAGAAACGCGATTCTAGGAATCTGTTTAATCTGGTTTTCAAAGAGCAGGTGCTCAGGAGTTGTTGTCCCGAGTTGCGCCAACACCTGTTGGAGTATGGGTTTGCTAGTCCAGGGGACCTTGCAAAAGAAGCGGACCGTTGGGAAAGGGCCCAAGGTTCTGATGAGGTATGGGAGAGTGCTTCCAACAGCAGTGGCTCAGGGATCTTCCCGTCTTGGATGGGGGTAGAGGTTCAGAGTAGCCCAGCTAGGTCCCAGAGTAGTGAGAGGGGTGTAGGGGCTCACGGCCTATCTCAGCGGAGTAGGAGTGAGCGGGTGACTTTGAGTCCCCAGAGGCCCGAAACCCAGTCTCAGAGCCTGGATGGTTTCTTCAGGGAACACCATGTAGGGGGCCTAGGCTGTCCTGTTAGGCCACTTGAGGAGGATCGCCCAGAGTATGGAGAACCTGGAGTCTCTGTAAATAGAGCTCCAGTGGTTCTGGTGTCAGGCAGTACCGCTCCAGTAGGGAGGGTGCGGAAGTCCAGCGAGAGGAGTGGCATGGGGCTGTGTTCCCCAGTGGAGGAGCCAGTGGGTCAGGGACCAGCCGGTAGGGCTCAGTCTCCTAGAAATGACCATGGTGACCACACGTCTGTCCTGGGGGATCTTCGCGCACTGTCAGGTGGACAGGGGACGGGAGATCTGCGCCAGGCAGACTGTCATGCAACATATGAGGCATATGTTACTCTTGGGGGGATACTGTGTGAGTCCCCAGAAGTCCTGGAGTGCCAGGCAAGTATGCAACCAAAGGTTCTAGACCAGAGGTTGGGAGACCAGGTTCAGGATCAGCCTGACCTGCAGGGTAGGACGACTGTAACCAGTGTCCTGACCGGTTCTTCTTCCAGAGGCACCGCCCCAGTTGGGAGGGAGCAGGACTCTGGAAGAGGGTGCAGAGGGTGGGAGAGCCCACCTCTGACCCCGGTGCAACCTGAGGGGTTAAACCCTAGGTTGGGAGACCAGTTCTCAGGGAGAGGTCCTGAGCTGGTGGGAAAGTTGATTTCTGAGGGTGCCTCTCAGAGGAGGAGAGGACGGAACCCTAGAAGGAGAGGCAGGGGGAGGAGAGCCTCGCCCGTGACTGTTGGTCAGCTTGAGGGTTCAGACCCTGGGCTGGAAGATCAGTGGATGTTTAGAACCGCCCTGATGAGAGGAAGAGTGGAACATGGTCACTACGTGCCAGGGGTTACTACCCCCCACTCTGTGGTTAGGCAAGGACCAGTGGCGCCTAGATGGCCTAGGGCCTGGTCCTGGCCGCGGACAGCTGAGGAGTACCAGTGGGGTAGCCCAGTTGGTCCGCCGAGTTCTTTTAGAAGGAATTTCATGGGTTTAGAGTGGCGTAAAACCGGAGAGTGTCCCTGCCGTTGCGGGCCTGCGTCCGTGTTTTGTCGCCCAAAGCAGGGAAGACCTTCACGGTGGTGATTGGTCTACCCTGCGTTTTGGCTGGAAGGGGGTTGTGTTGGACCCGGCCCTTCCGGCAGGTTCACCCCGAAACTTTTTGCTTTTTATTGGTGACTGGGTGTAGTGATTTTTTGGGTTTCTGCGCACTTTACCGCTGTGTCCCAGGGTAAAGTGCGTGCGTGTTGTGAGGTTGGCCTGCCCTCCCATAGGAATGCATGGGGGAATGTATGTGTCCTGGTAGTTCCTGATGCGTGGGGTGTGCAGGCCCGAGTTTGGTATGTGCGGACTCGTGTGAGTGAATGCTGCGCGATGATGTGTGCGGCGTGCATGTACCTAGTGTGGAAGTGCCACTTCTAGAAGTGGGCACTTCAGTGTGCAGTATGAAATGTGTGCCTTGTCTGGCGATTGGCTGGTTGAGGTCATGTGACGGGCTAGGGAAATCCCCAGAGTCAGGATGAGTCACCCAGTGGTGAATGGGGAGATCAGCAGCTAGATGGGTGGGAGGAGTACACCTGGGTCCTGAATAGGGCAAGGTTTTCCCCACACAATGCTGGCTCCGCCCCCTGTGGTGCGACTGATGACTCTGGCCTGTCCACTGAATAGGGAGAGGGGCTGAGCAAAACAAAGTGCTCAGGGACCAGTTGTAACTGGTTCGCCCCTTCCCTGCACATTGAAGACAAAGGGTTTTACTGTATAAAAAGGGGCTGTGTCCCCTTACAACTTGTTCTCTTGCAGGATCAACTTGAGGGGGGCCTGCTGCTGCTGGGCGCCAGGAGAGACCGCCACTGGGGACTGCCTCCCTGCTGGAGTGCCCTGTGAGCTGGCCCCTGGGCCCAGTCTTTGCCCCCCTGCCTTGTGAAGACTTTATTGCTGGGACTTTTGCTTGCAGCGCCTGGGAGCGCTTTGATTGCTGTGTAGCGCTAGGGGCGCTTTATTGGATGGCCTGGCACTTCTAGCGCGCTCCTGAGTCGCCTCGGTGCAAACGAGGGAATCCCCGGCATAGGGATTCCCCCCCCTCGTGTGCCGGGTCAGGCGGGAGCCCACCCCGCATTGTGGTGTGTTGGCGGGTGCCCACCCCGCTTATTTAATCATTATTGAGGGCAGGAGCCCACCCCGCCTCCTGGTGTTGTCGCGGGTGCCCACCCCGCTGATTGCAGTGTCTTCAGTGAGGGAGCCCACCCCTCATTGCCGCCGGTTGGGGAAATCACCGCCACGGCCGAGGAACAAGGAAGTCAGGCAGCCTGCTTCGGACGTGGGCGGGACTTAAAGAGGAAGCGGACGGGAGCCTACCCTGCGCTCCTACCGCCGAACGAGGAAGTGACCGGGGCTCCCGTGAGCGGAGGGAACCCCGCGTGGTTGCAGCCCAAGAGGAGTACCGAGGCATCCAGGCGGGAGCCCACCCCGCGCTGGACCCGGACGAGAGGAGTGCCGACGATTGCTGCCGGTGAGTGGGGGCTCTAGGGGACCAGGAGTCTTTAGGTCAGAGCGCGTGGACGCTCTACTCACCGAAGGGGCACCGCGTCAGTTACAGAGCCTGTAGGCTCCACCGTTGGGGACACTGAGGTTACCAGCGCCCGTGAGGCTCCCAAGTAGACGGGGGCATTACTTTAGAGTTGGTGCAGGGCGCGAGGTCGCTCCAACTGCGAGGGGGCATTGCTTTGGTGATTAGAGCGGCCCCGGAAGGCAGCGGGCCGCTTCAACGTCCTAGGGGGCATTCGGGTTTCAGAGCCCATGAGGCTCCAACGGAGGATCGCATTATTGTTTAGAGCCTGCGAGGCTCAGGGGGCATTTCTTGATCAGAGCCTGCGAGGCTCAGGGGGCCACAAGGGTTTTCTTAGAGCCCAGAGGGGCCCCACGTGACTGTGATTTGTGTAGGAGGGCACAGTGGTGCCCACGCTCATTCCTCCAGCTGCCCAGCACTTAGTGGGCAGCTGCAACGTTTAGGTTGGGTACTCTACGCTGGTTTGCGCAGCTGGCGCAGCCTAACTGGGACAGAGCGTCCTAGCCCCGACAAGGCCAGTTGGCCTAGGGACTGCCACAGGTGGTGGCTTATGTGAGTTTCCTAACCTGCACCTCTGAATGTCTGTTTATGCGTCATGTGCCTTGTTTTACACCGCTGAATGTATTTTGATGCATCATGTGTTTTCTTTCCTAGCACCTCTGAATGTTTTATGCATCATGCGTTTTCTTTCATGACACCGCTGAATGTAGTTTATACATCATGTGTTTTCTTTCCTAGCACCTCTGAATGTTTTATGCATCATGTGTTTACCTGCCCGGCACCTCTGAATGAGTTTATGCGTCATGTGCCTTGTTCTACACCTCTGAATGTTTTATGCATCATGTGTAATGTGTGCCTACCCCTACAGGTATTGTGATACTTAGGTGGTTGTTTTCTCCTGGTACAGGTGGTACTAGGGAGGTTCTGAGTCCCTGCGCGATTTTCTTTAAGTGGTTAGGGTTGCGTAGGTGGTACTTACCTGTTACCAGTAGTTACTGGTTGTGTGTTATATGTGTATTTTGTGCTACAGTAATTTTATATTCTAAAAGTGCTGATTCTTGACAGTGGTCCATGTGGCCCTGTCCCCTGTACATATAATCCCTTGTAAATTCTGCCCGTGCCTGTTGGCACATTGTAAAGTGTGTATTTATTATCTAATGTGTTTTGCTATAATACAAAGGCTATTTTTATAATACCTTGTGTGGAGTTTCCTGTGTGGTGGGCCTTGGGTGTTGTTGCTGGGTGCGCGCGCAAACGCTTTACACATTGCCTCAGAGATAAGCCTGACTGCTCGTGCCAAGCTACCAAGGGGGTGAGCAGGGGTTATCTTTGGCGTGTAACTTCCTTGCCCTGACTAGAGTGGTGGTTTCTGCCTGACTTTGGCGCAAGCCTTAGCCAACCAGAAATCCCAGTTCTAACAGAACCGGTAACCAGTTCATGTTTGCTGTCTCTAGAATTGTAATGAAAAATCCTAACTTAAGGTGAAGACGGATTTTTTTTATAAACCAACTTTATTGATTTTATTCTACAGCAAGTACATTCTTCGAAATATACAGCATATACTGTACACAAAGTAACACTGAAAGAGCTATCATTGTCTCGGCAGACAGCATCAGTCACTTTACATTGGTAGACCATAGAATGAACAACATTCCCCCAAACCATGTCATGTTTGTGAGGACATCCTTGCGCAGCATATACAGGTTTCTCTTGTTGTGCACACCAGTCAACCCCTATACGCCAATACGAGATTGAGGGGGGCACTAGCTGCTTTCGCAATGCATACAACATCTCTTTTAGCTACAAGGTAGGCAACGCCAAGAAATGTTTGCTTGGCCCAGGGGCCCCCTTCTCCTCCACTGGCTCCAAAAGGGCAGAACGCGGGGTCAATTCAACTGGCTTGGCAGTTCGGGCTGGACTGTTCCCATGAGGCACAGGGTCAAGACTACTTTGAATATAGCCAGGTCTAAACTGGGGTGGCATGGTGAGCAAAAGAATGATGGATTTAACCCAGATCACTTGACTGGGGGTGAATGTTTTGATTTGTTCTGCATTCCGTCCATCAATTGTGTGTCTTTTACTTTTAGGAAGTTGACATTCTCCTTCCTGTAGCCATTTAGTGCCTGCAGCTTATCTCTCGGTCACATGACTGGGTGTAGTTGACAGTTGGACTTTGTGTATTCCTCCTAGACAGCCACAATCAATGGGGAGCTTAGGTGTGACTGGATGGGCCATCACTGGCAGGATGGGAAAGATGGCCTGGGAAAAGTTAGAACAGAAGTTGCGCACTCAAAATTTCTCCAGGTCAATATTTTAAGCAAAATTAGTTGGTGCAAACGAATTAATCCCCCTGAGTAGGGAATTCAAATCGTAGATAATGATAGCACGTTCCTGAATAGGAAAATGTCTTTCGTTATGCACTCAATCTCAGAGATATGATCTCTTTTGTGAAATTAAACTCAGGTAAATCGGAATTTATTCAAGCGTAACTTGAGTTTATTAACCGTTGTTCAAAGTTAATGAAGTCAAAGAATTGTATTCATTCTTTATCAATGCATCATATATCCAACTGCCCAATGCATTTCGGGCTTTTTTTTAAGCCCTTCTTCAGGGGCGGTACTAGTTGGTATGGTGATGTATAGGTTCTCCTGAACCCGGGAGAATCAAATTGGAAATGCTCCGGTCCATTTCCAATTTGATTCTCCCGGGTTCAGGAGAACCTATACATCACCATACCAACTAGTACCGCCCCTGAAGAAGGGCTTAAAAAAAAGCCCGAAATGCATTGGGCAGTTGGATATATGATGCATTGATAAAGAATGAATACAATTCTTTGACTTCATTAACTTTGAACAACGGTTAATAAACTCAAGTTACGCTTGAATAAATTCCGATTTACCTGAGTTTAATTTCACAAAAGAGATCATATCTCTGAGATTGAGTGCATAACGAAAGACATTTTCCTATTCAGGAACGTGCTATCATTATCAAAGATGGCCTGGGCCCAGCTCCATGTACACTTGAAGAGGTTGTGTCCTGCCTCATACAAAGGGCTGTATATCCTCTGTAGTTAGTCTGGAGCCAGGGCCAGGAAGGCCTGTGTACTTTAAAGGCATACCCCAAGAAGCGTTTCCCCTCTTCAAAGTCACAACTGGGTATATGTACTAGACCTCAGATACCAACTCTTCAGTACACTTCTGGACCAGTGGATACTGTGCTAGGAAGAAGGACTGCTGTGCTGCTAACAGAACTATTCTGCTACCCTACTGTGCTGACCTACTGCCTGCTGTCCTCTTGCCTGGGTGAGAAGGACTGGACGTGCATGTCTTGAACCCAGAACCAAGTGTGACTCCAAAGGCTAGTTGGCTAACCTCCTAATCTGAAGCCTCAGGGACACAACAGTCTTCCAACAACATTGCACCTGGACTCTGCCATCTGTGAGTCAACCCTGCCAAGTGGTGGCACCCAAGGTCTGGACCTTTGGAAGCGAGCTTAAGGTGCTCTGCCAGCATTTGTGAATCCAGTGGAACCAACACATCTCCTCTTCTGTGCAGCGCAAACCTGAGCTGAACCAGTGCATTGACACATGGATTGGACCTGTCGTAACTACCTGCATCGCCTCGCAGCCCAGACCTGCTGCTGCACGGTGCATCCTCAGAGCAGGCCCTTCTATCCCTCACAGACAGAAGCCTCGATGATGACGCCAGCCTCTGCATTGCAGCCTCACAGCTCTTTGTAACTGACACATCACCCCAACTGCACACAAATACCAGCATCAATATTTTAGAGCTTATTCTGTCATTTATAGGGTGCCATTGTAATTTAAAGATTTGAAATGTGATCAATTTTTTCCCGCCTAAATATAAAAATGATCCAAATGGAACCATTTTGAATGGCTGTTGTTGTGGGTTGGAGATATGTCACCTGCATCAATTTAAAAAGTGTGTACACCTGTATCACTTTAATTATGGTAGGCTGTATAATTTTACCCCTACTTCAGCAGACACGATGATCATCCACGAGCGCTGGAGATAGATTTCTTAATTTGGGACTGCAGCAAAGCACAGAGTTCTGTGGTTAGAGGGGCACATCGTGTTCACTCTCTTTGGGATGAGCATGACTACTGCCAGCTTACTGGACTGTATGGTACAAAGTGGTGGAATTGATACCAACCCTAGTAACAGGACTGCCCTTTTTAACTATCACTTCTTAAGGAGAGAGGCTTACAGGCCTCTCGTGCTTTTTAATTTCTTCTGTCATTCTGGAGTAACCAGATCCTTTACTCATAAATGCAGGTCATAGATGCGCAATCATATGCATTACTTGTGTGAGTAAAAAATGCACATGGATCATGTCTGATGCATAGCTGTAGCCATACTGGGTTTTAGTTTGTTTCACTACAGTCTGGTAATATCAAGGATAGAGAGTTAAAGAGAGCAAATGTGAAGTCAAGGACTTTTCCAGGACATTCCAGGGATCCTTACTATTGGGTCGGACAGAGGAGCGTAAAGGAAAGGGGGCAGTTGACCCCTTTGAACCTATGACGTTTCCTCTGTCCTTTCCTGATCAATTGTCCAAAGAACTTCTCTAATATTTTCATAAAAATGATCTTGAAGGGCCAAGGGCTTATGCTTTTTGTAATTACAGACTGTGGCCCAAATTATAAAGGTACTGTTTCCCTTTCTCCTGGTGAGTGCCAAATGTTGATTAAGTACATGATTATGTTGTGTGTACTATAGTAATAAAGTAATGTCTTCTTGCAAAGAAAAATACTGGTTTACAGTCATTTAATTTATCAGATGTTTGTTAAGTTCTGAGGCTCAATCCTCACACCAGCTCCCTTGGGAAGAGTTGGACTGCTTAACCATGATACCATGAAGTGCTAAAGAGATGTTCTTGGTGCACAAATTTGGGTCAAATTGAAGGGCTAAGCCCTAGAAACCAGTGGTAAGCAACTCTGACTGACACAATCTGAACCTGGTATCTCTTGATTTCCCCGGGTGTCCTAGAATAGTTCCCACAGCTGTCTGTCAGAATATTGTTAGCAACAATGTTGTCAGACAGAAGTATCATCCATTTAGATTTGGATTTATTATATTGTTGACATCTGGCCCACTGTTGGCTCCTTCAAAGCCTCCTAATTACCACTCAGAGGCTAGCAGGAGGCAACAAACTTTCAAAGATATGTTTTCTTTCTTATCCTACCATGGAGGAGGAAGTGTAGTGTTGGGTACCAAATGGCAATCCAGCTGTAGCAGCTGCTATTCCATGATACCTCCAGTTTCAGATTTAGGTGTTCTGCAGGTGCACCATGGATAATCACACTCTGGGGCAGATTTACAAGAAAGTGACACATTTGTAGAGATGCGTCACTTTCCCTGCGCCACCATGCAAAACCATTGCGTCACCATGGATGCGCCATATTTACAGTACGGCGCACCATGGCGCAAGGATTGACAGATGCGTCAGAAATTCTGGCGCATCTGTTGACCCAAAAGTGACGCATTTCTGGAGTTGCTCATGAAAGTGACGCAACTAAAGCAATGCGCCACAACAGAGAGGTGAGCCCCTTTTAAAAAGCCTTGCGTCATTCCTTATGCCTGGTCTGAGCAGGCGTAGGGATTTCAATGCAGCGAAGGCTTAGAGTGACAAAGTGAAATGTTGTAAATGTCACTGTGTCAGTTCTACATGGCTTTTTGCGTGTGAACGCCAACCCTGCATACATTGTACCTGACGCAGGTATAATGTGACGCAGGGCTTTACAACGTGACGCATCTCCCTAGATGCGTCACGTTGTAAATGAGCTACAACTTTTACGCCGACGCTGCGTCACAAAAGTGATGCAACGGCGGCGCAAAAGTGACACAAGGGGTTTGTAAATCTGCTCCTCTATACTCAAACTCTAGGCTTTGGACCATATTATCAAGACCTTCACACCATAACCTGGGCTTCTATGGGAAATCACAAGGGTATATTATCAAGCCCCTTATCGCCGGCCTTGATTATATGGCCCCTCATGTGCTATTAGTACGAACATCTTTCCAAAGGTGGGTTGCGTTGCTGACCAAGGAAGTTCCCAAGCACATCACATCAAGACTAAGAGTACATGATGGAAGCTGGATAGCGTGGGTATGCTGGAGTACAGCTTTTAAATGTTATATGTTATAAAGATTGAATGTGGGGCATCCTTCCTCCATACAAGAGTTGTCTCCTCTACCAACATCTGAGTCTGCAAATAATGTCAACAAATTGCTTGCTTGCACATGTATTATGGACAGAACAATATACAAATGTGCTTAAACTGCACTTCTTTCTGTCAAATTTACAAATGTCCCTTTGGTTGAGGATGCCCAAATATATTGTCACTTTTGTTTTTGGAGTCCTCATGGATTGAGACCAATGCAGCTGGCTCAGTGTGTTTTATCCAAAATGCAGTATTTTCTTCTGATTGCCCTTGAAACAAAAGCCTAAGGTTTTCAATACGGTTACGTCTACTGGTCAAACCTGTATTAAATGTTAGCCTTTTCCATTACTTTTGCCCAAATTCTGTCAAAGAACCCCCCTGAAAAGTATAGTAAGCCGAGCGCAATTTCACTGGCTGCTTGTGCCTAAAAATACACCATTGTGCACATATTGTCCAGAACGACATATCTCTATATTTTTCAACGTACTATAACAGCAAAGGGTTTCCACAGGTGATTTTGACTTGGATTCTGTGTCTGGCCATTCCAACCTCTGTTCGATGTGCTTTTAACCCCCCGACCCCAAAAGTGTGGGTCTATTTGCACCCCTGACTAAAGCATGCAGCACGCCCCCAGTATTATTCACACGTTACATTGAATTGTTCAATTAATTTAAAAAATAAACATACTTTGCCTTTATCAGGTATTTATTAAGTCATGGTTGCTTCCTAGAACGGCACGGACTGTCTGACCCCAAGACAATCATCATCATAATTATTTACAGATATCAAGAGCGGGGAGGAGGGGAGGGGGGTATTACGATTCCCAAAGTGATGGTTAGACTGAAATGCACACTCCCTTGTGACACCCTTGAGTGCATTGTGAACATCTACGACAAATGACAAAAAGTCATATCTTCTCAAACGCTGACAACAGCTGGTCTTGTCTTGTTGAAGGTAAGATTTCAGAGTAAATATTCTGCCTGCCGTGCAGCGTTTACGACTCTCAAACATCATGTTTATTCTGAAAAGACTTGCCTTTCAACGAGACAATTGCCTATTCGGCGCAGGCATGGAAGATGGCCCAGTGCGCATTTATTTTATTGTATTTACCTCAACTCTTTGAATCTTAAATGGCATGGAGCATGTGCCTAGTTGGAAAGACTTCAAGGAGTGACAGCCCATGAAGCACACCTCATGCTGCCTAAGCACAAACAATGACCATGTGCGCGCAACCCTGCGCCCTACAATTAAAAGGATGGGGGAGGTGCATTTTAAAATGTCTTACAATGCTTAAACCGGGGGGCAAAAATACAAATTGTGAAACTAAAGAATCGACAGTAGATAAACTTGAGAGGTCACTTCCTGCAGCAGTGATGCACGTACAGGTAGCATGGCTCAAGGCCCCTGCGTGCACCTCAAATACCATTCCGGCGCAGAGCAGCACAGATATAGCTGGCCCCACAGGAATTGTGAGGCAGAGCAAGGGCCAGAAGCGTGAGAGTAAAAGCACCGCAGGGAGGGCAAAGCATTCACAGACTGAGGCGAAGCACCTCTTCTGTCAGAACCTGCCACTCCAGATGACTGAAAGGATAGACTGGGCCACCATCTCTCCATTGAAGTGGCCTGCATGTGGAAATGCACGTGTGCTAGCAAAATGCCGTCAATCACAGTGAAGACAGCTAATGACTGAAGTGGGCTGACTCACTGACCCATGCTGAATGCTGTGGTGGGCGGAAACAAAATGTGAATGACAATACAACTGACCTGTGGATGAAGAGGGCTGACTGAAAGCCCATGTATGTATGCGTGCATCCATGTATATTATTTGTTGACGTTTCTTTGGAGAAAAAAGTTCTTAGCTATTGCCTGACCTAAAAAAGTTAGATTCCTACTCTTATTACCTTTACCAGATAACATGCTTAGGCAAAGCCAATAGGCCTTCCTTTTTTGACCTACTTCCATTGCCAATGTGTTTGCCAATGCAAAACAAATGCTTTTGTCCCAATGCTGCAGCATAAGCAAAACAAAATACAAATACAAAGAAAATGAATACGTGCAATAACTTGTGTGTGCATAAGTTCCGTGGTATGTATCTTGACCCATGCAAGTGTATAAGTCATGATGCTACAGCAGCCCACCATGGTTACGTATGTACAAGTCTGCGTCATCACGCATACCTTCATATAGAGCATGATGCAGCCACTGCTTTGTTTCTTTTTTTTATTTACTGTACTGTGATGGTGGACGCCAATCCTGTAGAGGTAAATACAAAAAAATAAAAAGTGTAAAAAACGGTAGTTTCCGGAGCCTCCAAAAAATGTAATAAATGCAACTGGGTGTGTGGAAGCAATGGACTGTCACTTGAGGGAAAGGTCTGTGGCGGTGAGGAAAGTAACGGGGTGTAGGCAGGAGCGGGGGACCAATGAAGGTACTTCAGGTGGGAGGAATAGAAACAAAATAAACAGGGAAGGATGGGGTGGTAAAGAAATGGACGAGGGAGGGCGCAACACAGAGCACACAGGGTCTGCAGCACATGAGAGAAAGAGCAAGAAAGGACATCCACTCACATTTAGTGCTGAAAGTAAAAGAAAAAAAAGATCCCGGAACGTGAGCACTCGAAGGATAGAAATCATCCAGCAAAAAAGATGGTCAAAAACTAAGGACCTGGGGAGGGACAAGCACAGCATAAGACAGAAATAAACTTTGAATAAGGAGCAAGCCAATACGAGAGGCAAAAGATCCAGCCAATAATAAGCAATATGCCGGCCAAAACCCCACTGTAAGTTCTGGTAAGGCTCACATGGGGTCTTTGGACAACAAACAGCTAAAAGCTGTCTAGAGACCTAAAACATTTATAAGTTTGCCAATGCCTGCCCGTGTCACACAAATGTAGTCTAGAAAGCATGGACTTCCGAAAAACGACCCACAGGAAGTTAACGCTTTGGTTATGTTCGTGTTCATGGTGGGTCTGTGTTTGTGCCAGCAATCACGTCTAGAGAAACAGACTGATGTCTTTGTAAAGTGCATGTTTACCCAGAAGGGTTTCTTGGGGCTGAATAATTGATGATTATTGTCACTCAACTCAATGGCACTCATTTTGTTGACCTCAGAAGGATAAAAGGCTGAGCGGACCCACCAGGATTCAAAACTGTGACCATGAGGTCAAACACGGATCCCTGCAGTGTATGCAGTGGTAGTCAGTGAAGCCACCAGACCACTTTCAATTCGGAAAAGGATAAGAAGGAATTCAAGGCTCTATAAGATCGGCGTAGCATTTCATACAGCCTTTTATGCCATACTATGAAGCAGGTTTGATTGCTTTTAGAAATGTCCCTCATAGATGGCCACTGTGCCGCATTGGTTTGTATGCACTGTGGCATCTTTGAATGATTTTATTTTTGCCTTGAGTAAAGTCATTCCAAGATGGCCACTGAGTGTGTGCACACGTGTGATGGACATTTTTGTATGACTTTTCTACAGCAAAACAAATCATTCTAAACTGTTTGGAATGGTAAATGCTCTCAAATGTTTTAAAGCAGAACATTAACACGGTTTATTGACTGTAAATAAAGTCCAAACTCCATCGATCATGAGAAATGTAGACCACGAAAAAATGGTTGCAATCACAAGAGTGTCTAAAAAAATAAGGCTATAATGTATATACTCACAAAATATAAACTAATATAAGTTGAATATAAGTTCAATAGTAAAATATAAACTAATGATTGAGTTTAGAAGTGATCCATAAACTGGTATGTCAATTGTGTGTTCTAAAACAAAATTGTGGATGCTATGTAGTGGCATGGAGAACACATCCAGACCACAGTACATTACAGGACCCCACAAATGTGTACAAAATATCCTCATAAAACCAACAGAAAATGCAAAAGTTGGCTTGGTCCTTACAGATCTTAGAATGAGGTCCCAGTATCACTGACTCCCACGTTCCTTTGATGCACTTAAAATATTTGCACTCATTAACTTTCTGCAACCACTGTTTTGCACCTCTGTGCGCCACGATTGAAAATGTATACTGGTGCAAACTTCAAAATCCTTTTTTTATAAAGATATGTATTATTAGTAACCATTGCGGTCAGGGAGATGGGAAGCAGAGCATAGGCCCAACCCGTATTGTATCCAGTGCTCAGGCTGCATGGCGCAAGTATGTTCACAGCTGGCACTAAGGACAGAGGAACTGTGAACAAGGTGTGGCCAAAAGCCATTTTAATGAATACTGTGGGGAGGAGTCATAGTGTAGCATAACAAAACCTCAAATCATCACTAAAGGTAAGTTATGGTTCTTTCAGAAGACAAAATAGTGTCTTATGTTAAAATAAATTTACACATTCTCCCAAAAACATCTGTAGAAGGCACAGTATGGTTATCATCTAACACCTAAAACCCCATGAAATGTGTGTGATATGATCAGTTGCACAATCACATCTCACACCTAACAATCCACTGTTACAGGCACAAATACATCATCAATGACATCACTGGTGGCATCACATATCACATCACTATTAACATCATCAATAACAAAAGGTCCTCTGCATTGAAGACCCCATACTCCAACTCTCATCAAATGCATGACCCATGGAGTGTGGATGTACACTCCCACAATTAGTTGTGGAAATGTCAATATCAACATTGGCACGTACAGGTGAGACGTGGGCATGTCAGTGTGTTCCCCCTAGTGGTGCCAGTGTGTGAGCAGGATCAACCCCCAGCCCCATGCCCTATTTTACAAGAAAGCTAATGTGTTACAGGAGAGACGCCGCACACTCACTGCTCTGTTATGCATAGAATCCTGCACTGACACTGCACTCACAATACCTGATCTTACTGGTCAACTCTCCACCTGCCCGCAGGCCCTGATCTCAGTGGTCAGCTCTCCCCCTGCCCGCTGGCCCTGATCTCACTGGTCAGCACTCCCTCTGCCGGTGAGTCCTAACAGGTATCTTGTTGAAATAGCAGATGTTTGTTGTTATCCAACTCAATGGTACTTTAAATAACCAAGTTTCTAACTATTAAACTCTCTTGGATTTGGTTACACCAGAATCCATGAACGTCATAGCCCCCTTAAAAAAGGATCTGTGACCTACATGATTTGAAAGAGGAGAATGAGAACTCAGAAATGATTTACAATGCTTCTGACTACAAAACCACCCAGAGGCACCACAAATTTGCAATCAAAGAAGCCAAAAAGGCCATATTATGGACACAATTAAAAAGCCACCACCCTTCCAAGTGAGCTATTTTAGAAGAGTGTTTCAAGTGAAAACCATTGTCCGCTTTGTTACTTCTCTAATGCCTACTGATGCTTATGACCCAAGAAATATTTCTTAGCAAAGATCGACAAAGTCAAAACTTGCGTCACCATTTCCCCTAGCCTCCAGCGCGTGACTTCAACATACCCACCATCTAAGAAGTTCTTCTTCATCATTCCTGCCCCTTTACAAGGTGGTCTAAAGAGATGAACCACCCTTTCACCCTATATTGACATCCCTTTGCAAACTAAGACCTTCATTTGCCAGCGTGCAATGCAAATACATTGAGCACAACGTAAGTGAGCCTTTGAAGTGGTAGGTAAATTAATATATATATATATTATATATATATATATTTGCATCATGTTGCATCGCGAGTGCCTGCACAAAACTCTGTACATGATGGCGTAAGCTCCTCATGGGTATACTCCTGCCTGACTCAACATAGCTTTAATCAAACCACCAGTGAAGAAACTTCTCTTGTCCCCACTGATCACTAGGACTCTCTTCCAGTACCACCTGCCTTGCCCTTTCCTACAGGATCACTCACATTTTTGTCACGGCCCAAATGCATAATTTACAGGATGTCAACAAACTTCTGCAGCTAGAATACCAGGGTAAGAGTACCAGGGAACACAGATGACCTAGGTCTAAATCACTGATGATGTTGTACAATTAGTTATCTCCACATGGGTGTGCACTCCTAGTCCTCCTCGACCTGTCGGCTGCGTTAGATGCGAACCATGGAAAATCCTCATGGAACATCTTCATAAAGTGGCCCTGGTTTCCCTTCAAATTCTCAATTAGTCTCGATTTGTTCACCAAACCGGATAAATTAGATGTTTGCCAAGATTTCACTTTTTAATGACTAAACCCCTTTTTCTGGTACTGGTTTCCAAGCAATGCAGTTGCAAACATTCATATTAATCCGTGCAAATGGCAAGGAAGGGGGTGTCCCTTTACTGACCCCATTTCTTTGCAAATATCAAGGGACATTGTGAGCCCCAGAACTTCGAGTTCATTGCTACTGTGGGGTTTGCAATCACAGTCTTCTATTTTGCATAGGGTTGCCTTTGCAAATGCAAATCTAGCCTTCTCATTCGAACTTTGATTCACCCGCTCTCTTGTCACTCTCAGTGACCCTTGAGGCAGAGCAAAATATTATAGCACTAATGCCCATTGCTTCAAACTCTGCGGTTCTCTCTCCAAGGTCCTGGAACTTACAGTGAGCGTCCTTTAATAACTGGCATGCTTAGGTGAAGGGCAATAACTATGTTAGGATATTCAGTCAGGAAGGTTAGAATGTTCTAAATCAGGGATCTCCAGAGTCGGTCCTGGAGGGCTGGATCCATGCTGGATTTTTAAGATAACTACATTTATCCAAATGGGGGAATGCTAAAGATCTGGTATGGATCTGGCCTTTAAGGACCGACTTTGGAGAACCCCTGTTCTAAATTAAACAAGCATTGGCATAGCCAATAGGTCTCGCCTTTGGGGCCTTTTAAGTGTTTAGCCATGCAACAGTTGCATAACTAAATACTTATAAGGTCCCAAAAGCGAGACCTATTGGCTATGCAAAGCGGCCGTGCGGCCGCAAACGTGAAAATGATAGCGATCAAACATCAAAGCGGCCGCGAAAGTGAAAGTAATCGCGGTAAAGCGCTGCGCGCGCGCCCGCGCACATGCACTGTAGCTCTAGGCTGGCCTGGCAGCACTTTTTGGAGCCCTCTCAATAAGTCTCGCCAGACCAGCGCATGGGCTGGGTAGGCGAGACCTAAAAAGGAGAAAGAGAAGGTCAAACACCAGCATGTTGGAGTGGAAGGTCTATACGAGCCATTAAGGGCCCTATGGGCATTATCAGTGGATTTCTCAAAAGTCTGATGTTCTAAATGACATAACAACATGGCATCACACAACAAAGCATAACAAAGGAAAACACAACAGTATACAGCAAAGTAAATGATAAAAAGCAGAGCACGACGTGATACAAAACAAAACATAGCAGCACAACAAAATAACATCAGAGAAACGAATCCCAAACCGATCCAAAATGTGTTTCATATAAACCTTTTACAGTACATGACAGCAGAAAGGGCTGTTAGTCCTATCCAGCCTGCCCTTTTACCTGCCACCTTTGACAGACACGTTACAAGGTCTGCAGCTGTACCACACCCCCTCAAAACCCAGTGTAACTTTTGTTTTCGTGTCCACAGGCTGCAGTAAGCGTAATCAGCTGAGCGACTTAGTTTGTAATGGTAATCTTGAGAACTTCTTCACCAAGGCGGTGAATTACAGGTTAACGTGAGAGCGTTGTAGCCAGGAGACCTAATCCCAGCGTCCCCACTTCACTCATTGTATGACACTCGGCTCATCACGTTTCCTCTTATTGTTTTCTGAACCTAATCGGTTGCAATTGTGAGCGAATTATCCCGAGGGTCAAGTAAATATATAAAGATAGGGGAGTGGCGTCAAAAAGTGTAATTGAAGTTGTGAGCAGTGTGACGACTGGCACCCTTTTCTATCAGTGGCGTGGCCAGTGAGTCATGGCCCCTAGAGCACGGAAGGGAATGGGCTCCTGGCGCTGTGTAATTCAGCAATAATCAGTATTTGGTGGGTCCCTCAAGCCACCGGGCCCCGGTGCAACTGCACCTGCTGCACCAATTGACGCTATGCCCGTTTCCTTCCTTAATAAATAGACACAAAATAGAGACGGCAAGAACAAAACAATCACCTTTATTTCAACTCTTGCCACACTGTAAACCATCTAGCAGCCCCCTTGACAGCCGAAAGGCTCCATAAACAGGCACTGCTCATGAGAATGTATGTACCAGCCTATGGATTCGAACTCCTGTGATGTTCATGAAATTCACATTATCTGACACATAAATGTTCCTGTTTCCGAGGAAAGGCATCTCGAGATTGAAGGGCGGGCGCTCTCGGAGAGACCAAATGTCTTTAAAAAGTGCATTTTTTCTTTAATTTTCACCTTGATCAACATGTAACTGCTCTCTGGGGGGGAGGGGGGGTGATTTATGGGTGGCCGGGGGTCAGAGACAAGGATTTTAGTCAGAATCTCCCAGTTATGTATCACAGACGGACATGATTCTGCCCTCAACCCATGGTCATTAAATGGTTTCGCCCTCTTTGAAACACTTTCAGCCTGCATACATTTTAAATGTGGTCTTACCATCCTAGTAAACCATCCCCTTCCAAACTTGGTTCGCCCTACTCACAACAAATTAATCAGCCTCCCGAAAAAAAATCACCTCTAATGATTGCTAGATGGGCACCCACACAAGCCAGTGTCACCCATTTTCTCTAAGGTGGGTTCACACACCTAAACTGCTTCACTTGCATTGACCTCAAGGGCACCCCTATTGCAAACATGGTTTACTTCCTTCGACTTGAATAGGATCACCTTGACTTGAATGACTTTATTGGTATCACTTCCCCAAACATGGATCACCCATATTGCTGTCAATGATATTGCCCAACCTTGTGGCTCGAGATGGACCCCCCTCCCAAACATGTGTATTTTGAGTTCAAACTGAGCATCCTTGTGTACTACATTGTTCGCTTCTATTTACTTCAGTTGGACCACCCTACCAAACGGGGTGGTATAACCACTGGCTTCCATGGGTTAAACTACCCTATCAAACATAGATCACTCCTATTGACCTCTAAAGGATCATCCTGCCAAAAAACATTCACTTCTAGAAGCTTCCATAGCATCCCCCTCCCAAATGTGGATCATCCGGGTTAACTTCAATGGGATCACCCACCCAAATATGGGCCATTCCCAAGGACTTCAACGTGATAACCCTCGTATATATGCTGCACTCCCACTTACTTCAGTTAGATCACTCTGCCAAACAAGGTTTACCGCAATGAAACACACCCTTCCGAGCATGCTCTCCACTCACTGACTTAAATATGGCCATCCCCAAAAGTGGTTCGGCCGTACTGGTTTCATGAGGATCATTCTCCCAGACATGAAGGAATCCCACTGGATTCGATAGAATCACCTCTCATACTTGCTTCGCTTCTATGGCTATCAGTGCCCTCGCCCTCCCAGGACACCTTGAATCAGGCTCCCAGACCAAGGTGAACTTGGTTTGCTCCCATTGACGTCACTGGGATCGCCCTATAGACACGGGACGCGCCCTCCATGGGAGGTGAACAGATCGAAAGATCTGCTGCGTGCTTCCTTTCTCGCAGTGTAGGGAAGACCAACCGAAGAGCTAAATGTACCCAAACATGTTGAAGGCAGGAGGGGGGATGGCTGGTTTGGTGGGAATGGGTTTGAAGATCACGGGTCGGTAGAGTCTGTGCCCTTCTAGAGCCTCTTTACTCAGGTGTTCCATGTCCAGAGGTGGCGGTGCGTGCTTCCTCCACAGGGCGAGAGCGGGGAAGGCGTGGGGCCCGACAAAGAGTCCCTGTCCGTGGTACTGAAACGGGCAGCAGCCGCAGACACTGCCCATGAAAGGAGCTGCCGGACTCTCCTCTTCTACGGCCCGCGCTACGGCAGTACCTGTGCACCTCTTTCTCCTCTTGCACACGGAGGGCAGAGCCAGGGCCTCTCCGGGGGGTTCTAGTACTGAGGGGAAGCTGGCCGCCAGAAGGCCCGGCATAGGCCTGGGCTCCTCCCAGAAAGAGGCAGGCAGCTGTCTTTTCCTCATGGGCACCTGGTCCGGCCTCTCAATGGTGGTCGGATTTTGGGTGGCATCCCGGGGGAGGCCAGTCTCGACAGTGCCCCCTGCACGGTCTCTGGGTCCCCTGCCTATGCTCTCCGGGGGAAGCCCCCGGATCCGGTCCTCCAGTCCCCTCCTGCCAGGGGGGTCGAAGCTCTTGGTGGGATGGCACCTTGGTATCCTGGAATACTTCTGTGAAAACCTCTTAAGCTGCTTCTGCAGGTACTTCCGGTGGTCCACTGAGCGCCGGCAGGGGGCAGACTTGTCAAGGGCCGCTTTGATGTCACTGGACGCCAGGTTCACGAAATTCAGCAATGTTTTCACCTCGCTATCTGCTGCCATTTCAGACGCGGCTCTTGCGTGAGATTTCCATGAAACAGAAAATAAATCTTGAAGTCCACAAAGTTCTTACAAGGTAAAGATAAAGATTTCTCGTGAACAAAAGTTTCCAAGCCCTCAAAAAGTTTTAAGGACCCAGATTATGTCACAAACCAGCACCCAGTTTGCCATTGCTTGAAAGAGTTTTCATCTCCTGAACAGTGAGTGGTTCCAGGTTACCGAATACACATAAATCCGAAAAAATGTTTTTAGTCCAAGTAAAACCCAAAGTCCAGTGCCGGATCAGGAACAGATCTGTGAACGAATGATTGACATGTTTTGGATTAGTGGTCCGCACAATACATAAAAAAGCAAATTTTTGCTAAATACAGCAATGATTATGTAAAGAATGCATTAAAACACAAGGATATGTGTAAAGAAAGCTCTGGGGCAATGACTTCTATACTTGCCTCTTAAAAAGAGTGAACTGCTGCAGAAGTGGTTGCTTTTCGAAGCCCTCGGGCACGGGCACAGATAGCATGCGGTCGGCACGTGCTCTCCTGTCAAAGGCGAAGCTTATCTGACGTGGGGCGGAGCTTTTACTGTACTGGCCTTTGAGGAAAATACATTAATACACAGTTCGAGGGGCTAATCTCGTTAGGCAGGTAATACCCGACGAAGCTCTCTAAGGGCAGAGCAACTGCGACTGTGGAGGAAGCTGGCGCGCACTTGAGGGGCCTGAGTGCATATCAACGACTTGGAGCTAGGGGGGCTCCCCAGACCAATCAGAGGCCACTTTGTCAACACAAAAGCGTCCCAATCAGGCATGAGGCTTCTTGTTCTGCACATTCTTCCCAGTCACAAATTGTCTCCATGGACACCCCACAAAAAAGGCCGCCAATAAATACCATAATTTCTTTGCTATTTCTCCACCATTCTGCAGCATCCCTCCCATGAGACCCCCCTCCGCACTCCCCTTGGCATCTTTGCCCCCATGCGATACAACATGATATGCTGATGAGCAGAGAAAGGGGAGAGCCCCCTTTCTCTCTTAAAATAAGGGAAAGCTGTCTGGGGGCTGGCAGCGGGCATGGTTCAGTGCCACCGGACAATGCCGCTTTTGGGGGACAGGCCAGTCTGGATTTTTAACTGCTCTTGATCAGGGGTTCTCTTCCCTTGGGGGTGGCGGAGGGGGGTGATGTCAGGAAAGGTAGGGCCGGGACCCATCTCTAAAGAGATGTGCACATATCCATGGGAAGGAGTCCTGGGCGCTGAAGAATCTTGTCTTTGTGCGTGCCCCCTCGATTGAGCCGCACAAAGGCAGAATTACCCATTCAAACGCCGCGCACAAAGGCGCAGAGCCGGGCAGCCCTCCTGCGTTTGTAGTCAAACAGCCGGGGACTTGGATCGAGCCGTCGCGAGGGAGAAAAGGGCGCGGACAAAGCCCATAGAGCGGCCATCAGCAAACATTTTCCCGTGTCATATTAGCGCGGGGGTCGCCATGGCTCCCCCCCGGTCCGGGGACAATGGCACAAGTTTGCACACTCGAGTACTGTCACCCTGCCAACGGGCCGGGGCCGGGCCGGGCTGGCCGGGGGAGGGCATGCCCGCCGCGAGGAAGGCAGGGGAGGGCTGGGGCAAGCGTGTGAAATGCTAATTGAGCTGCGTCCTCCCACTGAGCCAGAGTTCTGGGGGTCTCAGACTCTGGCTTGTGGTACGGGGTCTCGAGCCCTGCTCCGGCTCAGAAACATCCCTCAGCCCTGGGCGCGCGTGGAGCTTGCTCGTGCAAAGGTATTATATACTGTCATAGTGTGTTGCTCTTAAATCTCCACGCGCTTCGGGGCACTACCAGCCAGGATCTTCCAATCACCTGTATTGCGTCTTGCAGCAAGCCCCCCGAATATAAGGCGCTCGAACTTGCCATTGGGGGTTTGCTGCTTATAAGGAACAAATGAAATAAAATCACAAAGCATAGAACCCGATGGTATCTTAGAAACCATAACGCTGCATTAAGTAACATAACGCAACATAACGCGGTACAGAGCAAAGCATAACGCCGCATGTGATAATAGCACATTATGGTTTAAACCAGCATACATTAAAATAACATAACATACAACGGCGGAAATCATAAAGCAGTATGCGATAATAGCATATGACGATATAGTGTAAAGCATATCACAGCATAATGTTGTGAATAAAGCATAGCAACACGCAATAGGTAGCATTGCATGTCATAGATCAAACCACAGCACATGATACGATTTTAAAGCATAACATGCTACAGAGGAAAGTATAACAACACATACAATACGATCGTATAACATGGTACAGTTCAAAGCATAACACAGTATGTGATAGCATCATAACATGGTATAGTTCAAAGGACAACCCCGCGTCCAATAACGTACAATAATATTGCACAACTCAAACGATTCCACAGCATTGAGTAACATAGCATAGTATAACATATGGCATAGCATGACATACTGTACCACAGAATAGGAGGATAACATTATATACATACCACGACATAACAAAACATCAAAGCTTAACATTTAACAAGACATAGCATAGCCATAGCAACGCACAACTCTGCACTCTACGGCATAGCATAGAAAAACATAACATAACAAAACATACAACATAAAATAGTACAGCAAAAAACAAAGTAACATAGCCCATAGCAGGACAACATATCATGTAGTATGGCGTCACTTAATATTCAATATCAAAACATAAGAATCGTCTAGCAGGACACATGGCAGCATGATATACCAAAACATAACCGGGCATATCATACGCCATAGCGTGATATAGTATTCTGTGGCATAAAAAGCCCAGGATCGCATGAATTTGCGAAAATCTTCAAAAATAGCCAATATATTGCCCAAATATGTAATCCTATCTTTGACCACTGGGAACGATACAGTGTGTATACATACTCGAATGAGGTGTTTCTGTGAGTGCTAGAGACACTAGTTCACAAGTTGGGAATGGTCCAGTCATCGGTATGAGCTCATCCACATCAGAGACCCAGGACACCAGTGGGTTAGTTTCAGCGAAACACTGAAGTCTGCGCAAGGCCGGTGCTCTCGGCGCTTCCCCGCAGTGCTCAGTGGCCCGTCGCACTTCAGCGCGCGAGTCGTGGCCGCTTCTATTCTTTCTGCAGCGTAACACAAACGAAGGTTAGGTGTACCCTGTGAAGGGTTTATTTGTATCACGGATAATAATTTCATTACATGCAGCAAGGATGTATCAGGTACACCGTGCACGTGGCAGGAGGGCGTGACATTCTCTGCATGATGGTCAACTCGGGAAGAAGGGGTCATAATGTGTGGCACTGGCCCACGTGCCCGCACTCACCTTCGCGGGTAAGGTTGGAACAGTTCTTGCTCTCATATCACACAGATGACACTAGGCCCTGGCTGTGGTGCTCGGAGCTCACTCAGTACCCCGCAGAGAGCGGTGGGGGCTGCGGGGTGACTGCCCACATTCCAGGAAGGCATTTCCGATCGCTCCGAGGAACAGGCCCCTGGCACAAGTGCATTCCATTCAGCCTTCGACTGGACGCGTAATTGCTTGCTCAAGGTTTCCAACCAAAGCGCACCTGTCGCATATTTTTGAGCAGTTCACGAAAGGTGGCGTAGCTACAATTATGCAGCAGGCGCAGTGGCACCGGGGACCAGAGACTTTAGGGGCTCTTTAAGCACTGGCATCATTGCTGCATTTCACTATCAAACCCGTGTATTAGGAGCCCGTTATCCGTGCTTTAGAACGTAATTTGCAAATTAACAAGCCCCTGGGCCCAAAGTTTTACTCAGAAGGCCACAGCTGGTGCTATTGAATGCCAGGGTGCCCAATACCAAGCTTACCCAGCCTTGATTCCACCTCATGCATCTTTCATCCACCACCAGCCCCTCCCCCCACCCCGCCCTTTGTCTTGGACGTTCAGGTTCTTTTTAATCCCTATTGTCTTTGCCACTGTTTTTCCATCTTTCCCTTCCTCCTTTCCAGTGGCGGCTGCTCCGCTATGTCGGAGGAGCGTCGCCTCACTGCTTTTAAGCAGTGTGAAGAAGACACATACAATGATAACTTTAAGTTATTATCATTTTATGCCTACCCAAAAGCTTCCAGTGGAACACTGATAATCGTTGCCTTAAAAAACATTGGATTGGAAGTTTGACACCATTAGATACCTGGGTGTGAATATTTATAATGAAGAAACAAACCTTGTTGCAGTAAACCTTGGCAGGGCAATCAAACCAATCCGCAGTTTAACTGAGTTTGGGGTCACACTACAATTGCTGATGGGGCAGGTGGCTATAGCCAAGATGCCGATCCTGCCTAGATTGTTCTATTTCTTTATGGAATTACCCACGGTAACAGGGGTGATTTTTCACGTTGAGGACATTGCCGAACGAGAATATATATCAGTATTCACCACCAAAGCTAAAGCAGCATACATTTGCTTGTATTGTACTTAACCTCTCCCTGCAGCAGTCCATGTTCATGCAACCATTAGTTTGATAGCTAATGCACTTCAGGCATAGAAACGTACTACTCTGCAGCTTCTTCAAATAAAGAAGGATGCTTAAAGTAGCCCAGTTCAACTATTTTTGCTACCCTAGGCAAAGAAATAGTGTTGCCCAAAACTACAGTATTTAGGCATAGTTGCCAATATGCCCTAGGCTCTAATTTGACTTGTGGCCTAACTCATTGCTCTTTCTGTTTTGTGCTACTTACCTCCCTCACTTTTTTACATCGCCTTCTTCCTCCATTTCACCTCTTTTCTGCCCACACCTTTTATCCTTCCATTCAATCTCACCATCCGACCTTCTCTTCCTTGCTGGTGTTATTATGTATCTGGTCCTTTCATTATTTCTCACAAAGACCTTGATCTGCACGATCACATAGGGTGTAAGTCAAGAGCATTTGGGACTATTTCTTTAGAAATGTAAAAGAAAACTATCAATTCCATCATCAAAACTGTACTGCAAAATGCAATATTTTAATTTAACCTCTTTTAAAAAATAATTATTGGGGGTAGAAACCCCTCCAAACACCCATCAGACCAGTCATGCTCGCTCAGGCAAAGTCACGCTTCCATTTTAAGCCACACCCCTTTTCAAACTTCACCATCCGCCATTGGCTCAGACTGACCACGATTGAGCACGCCTCCCATCAGATATGGAAAAGGGGGCAGGATTGTCCAACAAAGTGAATGTGCAGCATACACAGGACATTAGGATTGTGATTTCTTACTGGTGGGTGTCTTGCCATCCTGAGCTCCTTAGATTTTGGAAGCACGTCCCCTCTTCTTTTTGCAAGAGAGCAGCTCTGGAGCTGCTGCGACAGGGGCACTTGCAGGTGTGTCATCCTCTGGCAGGGCCTTCCTTCCTGTGGCTGCCGCAGATGTTGATTGCGGGGATGTACTTGGAGGGGTAGATGCAGGTGGAAATGCCCTGGAGAGGGTGGTGTTATTACCCTGCAGCACCCCAACCAGGGAGGCCACCTCGGTGTGAATGTTGGCCACATCGGCGTGGATGCTGGCAACCTCGTTGTGGACGCTGGGCACCTCAGTGTAGACGCTGGCCACCTCAGTGTGGATGTCAGCAGCCTAACGGTAAGCGTCTCTTTACAGTTCCTTCATCTGGATTATGGCCAATACCTGGCCCATGACACTTTGGGAGTCCTGGTAGACTCCCGGGACTTGGGTGATGGCAGCCTGGATGACCGTGAGCCACAGTGGGCTCACTCTGTGGGCCCACAGTTGCCCTCCCACTATGCCTACCCCCACGGCCCTATGCCCTTCGCGCAGAGTGCACCCTCTCACTGGCTCCTGGTTCCTCCGTGACTGAGGTGGTGTTAACCATCGAAGAATCCAGGACTGGGGTGCACTGGATGGTACTAACTGTGCTAGATGCACAGGTTGGGAGGGCAGTGGTTGTCTGTAATGTTTCAGCAGTGGTGGGAGGTGTTGTACTGGGCACAGTGAGCTCCACTGTTGGCGTCTGCCCAGGCTGACCAGATGGGCTAGGACCGTCATTCACTTCCACATCTTCGAGAGCATTGTCATCATGAGGTCTTTGTCCTGTGGGAGAGTGGAACTCTGTTTGGTTTCCAACCTTTCTGCAGGTGCAGTTGTGGATCGACCTGTTGAGAGATAGAGAATATTGTTAATGTTGGAAGTAAAGTATCTGCATCCTCGTTGTTTGTGTCAAATGTAAATAGGGACCTAGAATGGAACAATATATATAGATATTAGTATTGTCATGTATTTGCGTGGAGTTGAAGTTGGTTACTAGACATTTGTAGATATTCCATAGATGTAGTAGATTTCATCAGCTCATTAGATGTGCAGATATGTGGTATTTTGGCTGTAGGGATAGACATGACATCTCCAAAATTCTGCTACAAACACAATGTGGTCCTAACATGTATATTTGTCCATTACAAGGCCTAGTTGTGTCTTATGCAGGCGAATACCCAGCTTGGTTATATATTTAGCATTGTTCATCATGTGAGAAGTGCAGAGTAAGGGGTCACCTGGCACTGCTAATCAGCTGAGTTTCCTTCATGGCTCACAAATATTAGGGGTACACCGTTGTTATGGTGTCACTGATGTCATCATTAGTTTGAGTTAATGGGTCCAGGGCACCTTCAGACAAAGTATTAAATTGTATATCTGAGTGGAGCATTGTCTGTACATTGCACAGTCCATGACGAGTGAAGATCAGTAGTAAAATGGCAGACAAGTGAGAAGGGGTAATAGGAGTGTAGCATCTTGGTTAGAGGTCCAGTCACAGGGCCTCATGGTAGTTGTAGTCATTTAAATGTCACTTTAAAAACACTTGAGTAATGGTAACCTGCATGAATAGTTAACATCAGCAGTAACATGGCAGACAAGTGAGAAGGAGCAAAAGGAGTGTAGCATCTTGGTTAGAGTGACAAGTCCTCATGGTAGTAGTGCTAGCTTTTCAATGTTATTTTAGCAACACTTGACAAATGTTGACCTGCATGATAAGTTAACAACAGTAGTAAAATGGCTGACAAGTGAGAAGAGTCAAAAGGAGTGTATCATCTTGGTTAGAGTTCTAGTCACAAGGCCTCATGGTAGTTGTAGTCACTTCTTTGTCACTTTAGCGACACTTGACAAACGATCAGTATACCATAGCTGTTGGCAACATGCATTTGGGTTGGACTAAACATTTACATTTTAGCGCATATTATGGGTCCTGGATATATATTCCAATGGAAATGCACTTACAGACAGCATTGCAACATGTGGCATGTCCTGGAGTTGAATACAAGTGGTCTTATATGCAACAATACACATTGCCACAGACAAACAATCATCTCAGATACTTTGAGTATTGCGTCTTAGGAAAGTAGATAGAGAGCAGAATATGAAAAGCAGAGTTGAAAACAAACAGGACATTGCAATATTGTGGCAGTTATTGAAGTGTAACTTACCAGAGTCCACCCCCTCTCTATTCCTGACAAGCACTCAGTATGCAGGATGGCCAAGACCTTCTCCTCTCAGGGTAAGAGTTGCAATGGTGCCCTGCGAGGGCCGCCACCAGTCCTTGGAGTGTCCAAGTGGTGGCTGTTGTACTTGGTATGGACCCTCAGCCTGAGATCATTCCACCTCTTCCCAATGTCTCTCTGTTTACAGGGTGTTACCAACAGCATTCACTCTGTTGGCTATCCTGTCCCACATTTCTATATTCCTACTGATAGGTGTATGCTGGACTGGGGACCCAAGAATGTGTGGCTCTACTCTAACAATTTCATCCACCATGACTGTCACTCTTGCTCAGTGAAGCTAGTTTTTTTTTGTTGTAGCTATGGTGAAAAAAAACAAAAATGTGAGTGAGTATGTGAATGAAGAACAAACAAGTGATAGAGGTAAAAGGGGACAAAATAATTACAATTGGAAGAAAGTGCTAAATGTGAAGATGAAAAAAGATGTGCCTTCTCTAAAAAGTGCAGTAAATGGCTGTCTGTCTTGCTGTGCTGCAGTTTGGAAGCAAAGGATGCTGGTCAGGGTTGGGGTGTGTTTTATAGTGTGATTTGCAGGCGTGTCCACTTGCCAAAACACATCAGGTGTGTAGCTTTTAAATCCATCCAATGGTCACTGTTTTTATATATTTTGTTGCCGCATCTCATGGCGGTCAACTGCCGTTTGTTGAGCACTGTTGTGAGACAGCGAGTATGACTGTGTAGTCTAACCTGGTGGCATTGTTGGATGCACTGCTGACATTGCAGACCGCCGGGGTCCTGTTGGGTAGAACGCTGTGGCTGCGGTCGGTGTTTCAGACAGCACAACTTGTAATAAGGCAGGCGGTAGATAGTCGGCGCAGTGGTGCCGTGAATGACACGGATGCAGTTCTCGGGCGGTCAGACCGCCAAACTCGTAATAAGCCCCTTAATGTGTCCCAGTGCCATTTTAAATGTATATAAGGTTTCTAAGTTTCTTACCATTGCAGGGTTAAGCAACAGATTTAGTACTAGACAGATCTAGCTTTATCTTGTACCTTGTCACTGCTTCAAATTCTTCCAGTTGGACCACTGCTGGTATTGATGCTTCTAAGGATCCCACTATGAGAAAAACATCTCCCACTTAAACATAATCTTATGTTTATTTTTCTCAACCTGATTCCCTCTAATGTTTTGGAACCCTCTTATCCCACACGTCGGTGATTCTATGCTTAGACTAGCGCAAATACAAATGGAGATACTGGCTGTGATAAATAACTCTTAAGGGACATCCTTGCCTTAGGTTGCTTGTAATAGCCATTACCATCTTTAGGTATTTGAGGCCCATGCCCATCTATGACATAACCTTTTTTAAAACAGTTCAGTCCAGCCAGTTTAAGCCTTTCTCAGCATCTAAGAATAGCACTACTGCAAATATGTTTTGTTGTTCATCTTTTTGACCATCTTTACATCATTCACATTTTATCATGGGAGTGTAGTCCACATACAAAATTACTATAGTCAGGATTTATCATTTCAGGGAGAATTTTCTTCTTTTCTCAGCACCAGTGCTTTTTAGTACAGTTTTGTATCCACTTTAAGGAGAGCGATGGGTCTGTATGAGGAGCACAATTTTTTTTATTATCCCTACGCGGTTTAGGGAGAACCTTAATTATCAAGGCAGTTATTTCTCCCACTTCTACACAGCAGTTGGGTGGAATTAGAGAGTTTTGGAGTACATTTGTTTACATATATTTGGTAGAAGCTGGCTCTGAACCCATTGGGTCCTGGTGCATTATTTTTTTTAAGTGTTTTTCTTGTTCCCCTAAAATATTCTTCCCTAATCATAGTCTCCAGTTTCTCCCTCTGAAGATCTGTGATTTGGGGTAATCTCGACTCCTTAATTTATTCCTGCTGGTGAGAAGCGGAGCAGTCACATCTGATATATAATGAAATGTAAAATCTGCAAATTTCCTCTTATTTGTCTTTGTCCTTCACTATAACCTTCCCATTGACAGATTCAATTTCCTTCAAGTATTCACTTTCTTTTTTTCCTCATAGCCGCTTAGCCAACTGTGTTACCACCTTATCCTCAATCACATATACTGTTTCCTCTGAATGCAATAAAGTTGTCCTGGTCGCATTTGCATAGAAAACACGTAATTGGCCTTTAATCACCATTACCTTTCAGCCTAATTGCATGAAGAGGTAACTATATTCGGTTTTGGCATTATGTAGCTCCTCTTGTAACTTTTTTAGTTTCCAGCAATCACAATTTTCCCTGGTGGGCCAAAAAAGCTATATATTTTCCTTGAATCACTGCTTTAAAGGTGTGCCAGACTCGCATACTCCCTACTCCATATCTCCCTGTTTTAATTTCTTGTGAAATACTCCTCAAAATGTTTTCGTATTTCTTTCCTAAAAAAGCAGATCTATCAGGATTTACAGGTGCATTCTCCCTAATCTATTTTTGTTGCCTTGAACTATGTGTATCTCTTCATGGATCAGTGCATGATTGAAAACCAATATTGCCCCGATATCAGACGATGTTGTTGCGGAGACCAATGCGTTGCTTAACAGTATGTAATCAATGCATGAGTAGGAATGGTGCACCTGTGAATAGTAAGTGTATTCTTCATCATCAGAGTTTGAATTTCTTCATAATTCTTTTAGCCCCATTTCGCATGAGTCAATTTAGAATTTTTTTGAAAAGGCTCACATGTGCCCCATTCCTTTATTCAATATATCCCTCTGTGAGTCTCAAAACCCATTAAAGTGTCATGTGATGGTAATATCTTCATTTGCAAACTTTACTAGATTATCTAGAAATTCTCTGAAGCAGGTGACCCGTGCCGTTTTTGGGATGTACATTGTGACTGTTATAATTAAATAGGATCAAGTATATTCCCTCCTTATCCGTCTATTGAGCTTCAAATATAAATGGAAGGTCTTGTTTCATAAAGATTGCCGCTCCATAATCTCAGGTGCGAATTCTTGATTAGGGCGGCAGGGCTCCGCTCCCACTTCAATTTTTGCATCAATTGCTGTCAAGTTGTAAATGTTATAGCACCATCATGGCAACAGACGCCCCCCACAGCAAGAATGGCCGCAAATGAAACACACCACACAAGATATATTTGGGAAAAAACTGCTGCAGGTTTATTACATACAACGTTATGTAATCTGGTGGGTTAGTCGACGGGCGATCCAAGGACAGGCAGCCTTCTCGCCACCTGCCCGCCTGATGAGCCTAGCAGCACCGTGGCGAACCACTTAGTACTGCACCTATTGGTGATCCCCTTCCCGGATAACCTGACCACCCTAGGTCCATTATACTCACGCCCTTCTGGGCGGAGCGTAACTAGGCAAGCCCCCGGTTGCTCAGGCCCATAACTGCCTGAAGGACTACGGGCGCCGACATAGAATCCGTGAACCTCCCATGAGGCTCCTGGGGTTCGGCTCTGGCACCACCGTGTGCCGCGCAGAAGTACCGTTCTGTACCCATATGCACCCAGATCGCCCTGTAACTCCACCACAGCCCTGGAAGCGGCCAACCGTCGCCGCCAGGGCCCCCCATCAACTGCTCTAGTCTATCACCTGCAACCATTGTGTGCTAATGCTTCCTCCAAGTCTAGCAGGAACAGGTCCATCCCTACCGGAGTAAGGTGTACCCCGTCATACTCGAAGTAACCTTTGACCCTTTCCTGAATCATTTTGTGTCTGATAAATCCCAGGCCCCTCTGCTGAGTGAACTTGGGCATGGAGCTGTTCACCCGTTTCCTGAACTGATCCACCGCCTCGCCAGACTTAGCACCCTGCCACACCCTCCGCGGCAAAATCTCTGACCACCAGAGCTCGCACTGACCCAGGCATTTGTTCAGTTCCCCCAGGTCAGTCTTCATGGAATGCAGGAGCAGGGTCCTCCCCAATGCAGTCAAGTCATTGCCCCCCAGGTGAATTACCAAAAAATTGGGCGGGGCATCCAGCGTGGCTAACGAATGCTCCAGTCTGTTCATGAGGCTGCACCATCTCATCCCTGGGAACCCCAACCACTCAAACTTAGTCTGAGAGAAGCACCGCATCCAGTTCCTTATCGATGCCCAATGGGCCAGCCGGGAGATGGCAGAGTGCCCAAAGACCCACACACGTGACCCTGAAGAAACAAAGGACACGATTCAACTCAAAAGTTTATTACCAAACAGTAAAACATTGCACTACAACCACCAAACCATAAACAAGTGGCACCCCACACTGTAAGATACAGTCCTAAACACAAAGCAGGCCCCTTCAGGGGCAGATGTATCGCTTATAACACTGAGACTCCCAGCACCCCACTTTCATGACCTGTGACGGTTCCAGGCCTGCTGAGAATGCAGTGGTGGCCGCCCCAATCCAGAAAGGAGTGGCTGGAATATTTTTTATCATCCCGGAGAAGGCCGGCCTTTGACAGGCAAGCACCCATTATTCTGTCTACCTGGAAGATGGTTAGGGGGACAAGGTCTGCGTGAATCAATAAGTACCCCGGTGCTGCCGGACGAAGAGAAACGAACTCTCGGACCCTGGCGACCGGGCAGTATTTGGGTTCTCCTAACGACAGTAGCACCACCCCTACCCCCTTTCCGTTCTGATCTGTCTTTGACCTTCTGAGGTGGATCGTGATCTCATCCAACAACCGGATGTCTGCTATGCCCAGGGCGTCCCCTGACCTGTCAGATTTGGACCGAGCCACTAACTCACCGATCCTGAAAGCACCAAAGAATGCTAAGCAAAAGGAAGCAGCAAAGAGGGACACCTCATAAGGAGAGTGGGTGACCCCTCCCAGGACGTCTAGCATGGCCTGCAGGATGGGAAAGGTGATGGGGGACCTGTTGTCTGGTACCCGGGGCTCTTCCCTAGCCCACCCCTTTAGCGCCGCCCTGATGGCAAAGGACTTGGTAGGGTCCTGTCCTCCTCTAAGCTTTGCATCGTGGCTAACCGCCCTAGGTGACCACAGACCCACGAGTGACTCTTTCCCTGTCTCTTAGCCCACACCACGAAGGCCTGGACCTTGCCCAAAATGGGTACCCAGGACAGGCCTAAGACAGCAGCCACGTTGTTGAAGCAGGTAAGGCTCGTCAGGTACCGCTTCCTGGTGCCGGGGGCCAGAGCCCGTTCCCCCATGGCCCTTAGATGTTTTTCAACTTCAAGATCCTCCAGAGGGTTGCGGGGAAGGGCTTCATCTCCACTCTCGCCTGCGGCCAGGCCTCTCTAAATAGGAGCCACTGAAAACGAGAGAGCGCGTCAGCCGCAACATTCTTAACCCCCTCGATATGTCGAGCCCTACACTCAAAGTTGCAGCGCAGGCTCCCTCTGGTGAGCTCCCTGAGCAGGCAGAGCACCAGCGGGCACTTGGCGGTCTGCCCATTGATAGCCTGCATGACCGCCATATTGTCCGACCAGAAAAGGACCTTCCTATTGGACAAGATGGCCGGCCACAAGTGGAGGGATATGATGATAGGGAATAGTTCCAAAATGGTGATTTTGGAAGTGATGCCGTGCTTGCGCCACGCGTTGGGCCATTCCTGTGTGCACCATTCCTCGCCCAGGATTGCCCCAAAGCCCTCCCTCCCCAAGGCGTCCGTGAACAAGCTGAGCTCGAGACTGTCAACCCAAGGGTCCCTCCAGATAACTGTCCCATTGAAGTGCAACAGGAACTCCCCCCACATGACCAAGTCCTTCTTCAGGCCTGCACTCAACCTGACCAAGTGGTGTTTCCTAGACACGTTAGCTGTGGCCCTGGCTAATCTCCTGGCGAACACCCGCCCCACTGGGATGACTCTAGCTGCAAAGTTTAACTTGCCTAAGAGGCTTTGGATGACACCCAGGGAAGCCTTGCCATTCCCCAGCAGCGACTGGATGTCCTGCCGCAAAGCCTGTACCTTCTCCGCAGGGAGACTAGACACGCCCGTCACAGTGTCAAGCTAGATGCCCAAAAAGGTGAGAACCTGCGCAGAACCCTCCATCTTACCAGGTGCTAACGGCACCCCTAGGTGTCTGGCCAGGTCCTGGAAACATTGAAGCCCCCTGCTACACTCCTGTGTTCCCGCACTCCCAAGGAACAAAAAATCATCTAGGTAGTGGGTCACCCCTTCTACGCTGAACCTAGCTGAGAGGGCCCACTGCAGGAATGAGCTGAAGGCTTCAAAGTAGGCACACGAGACCGCACACCCCATCGGCATGCACCTGTCGTAGAAGAATTCACCTAGCCACTTGAACCCAAGGAGGTGCTGGCTCTCAGGGTGGACCGGTAGAAGGCGGAAAACGGACTCAATATCGGCCTTGGCTAACCACGCTCCCTGCCCGCCCTCCTGACCATGTCTACTGCCATGTCGAGCGAACAGTAGGAGACCGAGCACGAACCCTCCTCAAGCCAGTGGTTCACTGAATCCCCATCCGGGTAGGACAAGTGCTGGATCAGCCTGAACGCCCCTGGCTCCTTCTTCGGGATCACACCCAAGGGAGAGACAACAAAGTTCGGAAGTGGGGGGTGCCTGAAGGGCCCCGCCACCCTCCACAGTGCCGCTTCCTTCTTGATCTTAGCCCCTACTACATCGGGATGGTCCCTGGCTGACCTGAGGTTTCCTGCATCCCTGTTGACCAGGGGGCCCAGGTAGGGAATTCTGAAGCCCTCCACGAACCCCTGGACCAGTGACAGTCTGTCCTTCGCATTGGGCTACTTCCTAAGTAGTGGAAGCAGGTTGGCGGTGACCACGGGGGACTGGCCCTTGGCCAGGGGCACACCCGGTGAGGGAACTGGGGGGTGCAAGGTTGCCTGATCTGAGGGGTGGGGGGCGAGAGGGCCCGGCAAGAAGACCCCAGGCCTACTTGCCTTGTCTGGCGGACATGGAGGCGTGTTCCCGCTTGTGGCAGGAGGTGGCTGAGTGGGGGGAACCGCACTTGCTGCAGGTGTGAGAGAATCGACAGGGCTTGCCCCAGGAGCAATACCCAGCGTTAAAAAGCCTACATGTGCCATTGAAGGCTCTCCTGGGTCCCTGCTTCTGTCCACCACCCCGGTCTCCTCGAAAGGGCTGCTTGAACTGCCCCTTCCTGTCCTACCTCTGGCCCTTGCTCGACTCTCCCTTCTTCATGGTGGAGCTAGACTTCTCCTCAGCTTCAACCCTGCCCTTGCCCATGTGCTGGACCCAAAGTCGCACCTCCAGCTGGTCCCACCCTAGTTCGGGACAGATGGCCATCTTCTTCTTAAACTCACAAGCGTACCTGTACCAGCCCATCCCACCGTTCCTCTCTGCCTCATTGGTGATGATGCCAGCGTATTGGAACAGCCCCGGCCCCTGATCTGGGTACCGTTCCATGACAACGGCTGCCAAGATGGCAAAGGCCTGTCCCCACCTTTTGATATTTTCTCAGGCCAAGCTTGGAAGCAAACCTTCTTGTCCTCCTCCTTGCCGCTCATTTTCCTTGTATCAACCCCTTCTGCCCCGTGCATCAATAGTATGAAGATGTCAATGAATTCCCTCCTCCAAATCCCCTCCTTGGCTGCCAGGGGCACCTCCCACGCTTATGAGCATCGGCCGGACAGCAGGGGGGCCAGCGCGACTAGCGGCGCAGGGGCAGGGAGTGCAGGAAGCGGAGCCGCGGGGAGGAGGGGGGTGCCTGGCACCGGGGATGCAGGCGGAGGGGAGGCGTTGGCAGCAGGGATCGCGGGGGGAGCGCATGGTGCTGCGGGCGGGATGACTGGCTCAGCTCGTGTCTTGCCGCCTAACTCGCGGGAGGTCCCCCCGAGTGGGGAGGGAAGAGTGCTTGATGGCCCCGGGCTCAAGTGCGGGCCCTGGGACTCCTTGATGCATGCTGCTCTGCGGCAGCACTGGTCAACGGCTGGCCCCCCACAACCACCCCAAACGTTCGTGACTGAAGGGGCACCTGGTGCCTGCCCCGGGGGTGCTGGGCTAGCTACCCCAACTCCACTGTTCGCTGTATTGCTGTTGTTGAACGCCTGGAGACCAGCTCTGACCTCTGACATAAAGTTTGTTAGCATGTCCGTGAGCTTACCCAGGTCATCGCGGGTGGCAAAGATCGTAGGCAGTGCTGCGTTGACCAACGGGCCCCCTGGTCCGGCTTCGGGGGGCAGGGGAGTGTCGGCCAGTGGCACGGCCACAGTCCGCACTGTGCTCGTGGTGCGGCTCCTGGCTACCAGCGGTTCAGCTGGAAAGTCCTTAACTGTGGGCCTGCGGACCCTCTTAGATCTGGTAGGACCGTTCTCCTCGGCGGCCTCCTGACCAGTGCATGGGGCAGGCATGGCGATGCTAGAATCGTGTGGGCTGTGTGTCATCAGCAGCTCAGTGGCCCAAGCCACACCTTTGGCCCTGACCATCTCCATGACGGCTGACAGTTGCGCATCTTGGGAGGTTCCTGGCTGGGAATCCTCCACCTGAGACATCATTGAGAAAAGCGGGGGGGGATCCCTGGCTATTCATCAGGAAGGATCTGCGACTGCCGGCCTGGAAAAGAAAATGAGCTGTAAGCCAAGACCTAACTGCTGGTGATGGCTCCGCTTCCCAGTCTTCCAATACGCGGCTCGATCCCACACCCTCTCTCCCTACTTACTTCCTGTGGTCGCTACTCTCCTCCTGACGATGCTCGTGACGTCGTGTGGTCTGGGATGGGACTTGCAGAACCCTGTGAGGGGAGGATGGTAGAATTGTTAACCAATGGACCAGGAGGACTTGACGGCCGCTGGCACGGCGCAGTCCCTGCCTGGCCCTCATGACTCTCTCCCCCTTGGAGCTAGTGCTGCCATGAGAGCCCCCCACACCTGGCCCCCTAGGCGGAAGACTCCGCCATGTGCTACCTCGAAAGCACCTCTGCCGGCAACTGGAGCTTTACCCTGATCTTCTGCGAGATGTCTGGGAAGCGCGGGGCGAGGCTGTAAAACAAAGCAAGTGGCGTGAGGGGAGGTAGTGGCTGTCACCACCTGACATGGCCACCATGGGGGGTGTGGGTAACAAAGGTAAACATGGCCACGTGGCGCGCAGCCCCTGGCCAGATGGCAACACCCCCGCCGTGGACTGCTGCGTTAGGTGCTCCTACATGCTCCTTGCCTTGGACGGCTCTTACCCTTTTCCTGTGTGTTCCAGGCGGTTCCTGGTCGGGGCGAAGAAGGGGGGGGGCAGGCGTTCGCTCTTACTCCTAGCATAAAGACACAGATAGATTAGTACATTCACGCATGCCGTTGTCCCAGGGGCAACAGGGTGTCATTTGCCGTATTCTGAGCAACCAACCTCGGCCCCACACCCTTACAATCGCCAGCTCCGCCCACAGCCTGAGGAACCCCGGAGCTCCCCTGATCCCGTATCCGCGACGAAGGGTAGGCGTACAGTAAGCATTACTCCTGTGGGTCCTTGATTCTACCTTTTTGACCCACAGGAGATGCGCTCTCGTGGCGGTCGCCCCCATGTCTCTACTGGGTGGCACCGCAGGCTGATGGCAACCAGACGCAAAGCGCACGCACCAAAATTGCATACCCCATGCAACCTCCCTCCCGGCGCTGCTCCGCCCAGGCTGTAGGCAAGCCGCTGCCGCCGACCCCATGCTCCAAGCATCCCCTGTGACCTACTGATGGGTCCCACCTTACAGTAGTAGATCCCTAGCCTGCGCATTGATGTGCGCACTGGAGGCCTAGAGTGTCCAGGGTGGAGGCCTGTGCCACCCACGAAGCAAGGGGGGTGCCAGCAGCCGGTGCACCAGGTGGTCAGGGGGTGGGGGCGCCCGGGCCCAGCGTGCTGAAGGCGGGGGGGAGCGCACCTGGGTGCAAGGACCGCCCATCGCACGGCACCCGAGGCTACCCAAGAGGCAGAGGGATTCCCCCAATGAGCTTCATGAAGGACAGGCATGAGGTGCCTCGGTGCAGGGCTGATACTTGAAACGCTGCTGGCCTTGCATGTCTTGCAGGGCAAGCTGACCATTCCCCATGCAAGGCACAGCCAGCTATACCGTCACCTGACCCGACCCCCTCCCGCCCGGCCCCAAGCCCCCTCTGGGCGGGCCAAACACACAGAGGCCTGGCATCCACCGATATGCACCGCCCCCGCCAGCACGCGTCCCACCGCACTTATGGCACAATTATTATTATTTTTTTTGCATCTTTTATATAGCGCGAACTCGACCCAAAGGTATTGGAGCGCAGGACATGAGCACCATATTTACATTACATATTCAGGCACGGGGAGATTAAGTGATTTTCTCAGAATCACAGGATGTGGACGCAGCCTTGAGGCTGGAACCCTGGTTTCCTGCACCAAGGTCGGCAGTGCAGCTGACCAGGGCTGCGGAAGCCAGGGCGGGGCAATGACCCCCCGCAGGCCCCTTCCACTAGCTGACATGAGCAGGGAGTCAGCGTGTAGCACAGCCGATGTCTGCCGGGAGCCACGGCGCGAAGCCGACCCCCGGTGGGGGGCGCCACACTCACGAGACGCGGATAGGCTGCCACAGGCAAGCCAAGGACAACGGCCACTGAGGCAGCTGCGGCGGGATCTCAGCCATTAGTGCTATTTGCCATGCAAAGCCTGTCCCCAAAGGTACTCAAACCCTGCTCTTCGGATTCGAAGTCAGACACCTTATGCCATGGCCGCGCGGGCCAAGCAGCCGCACCACGCCCTCCCCGGAGCGGGATCGGCCCGCCGAGCGCCAAGTCTCCAGGGAGGGAGGGGCGGAGGGCTGAGAGCCGGTCCGGAGGCTGGGCTCAACTGCCCCCGGGGCCTCTCTGACGACGACAAGCCCACCGGACACGAGGGAGGACCAGGTGAGCGCCAGCCCCAAGAGTTGCAGTGGGGGCGACTTCGTACACGGGGTAAGCGACCCGGACACTGCGTCCAGGCCTCCCTCCCACCCCCGAGGGCTGGGCCCCAGATCCTCACAGTGCGGGGAGGAGGGGCACGAAGGAGGCCGTGGCCGCAGCACCTAGCGGTGGCCAGGGTTGGGGGGGGTTAACAGGCCAGAGGGCGAAACCTATAGGAAAGGATTTGTGTGCCGCGCACAAGACTGCTCAAGTTGGGTGCCGCCAAAAGTTGCTGCCCACCAAGAGGGACATTCCGGGGGAACCCGCTCGAGCGGTGCCTGCCACAGACACCCGCCCGACCCCAAGGGCAGAAGCCCACTACCCCCCGGGCCCCCACCAGCCAACCAGCCTAAGCTGGGCCGCCCCGCCGTGCTGCACCCCAGATGGGGTGCTCAGGCATGGGGGGGGACGCAATAAGCACTCACCATGGAAAAACAGCGTGGGGAGAGCGTGTTGGAAGCGAGGTGTCCGTGGCGCGTCTGGTGCGAGAAAGAGGCCAAGGAGGGGGTGCGGGATACCTATGTACCCCTCACCCCGCCTCGCGCACCGGACATGACGCAGGACACCCGCGACCCAAGGGGGGGACTCCTCCCTAGGTCAAGCTCCCCCCCCCAGGAAAAAGGGGGGGGAGGAGAACAGAGTGGGGGGTGGATGCCCGATGCCACTACAGGGCCGCCTTCCTGAGTGGCCCCCTGTGGTGGCCTCGGGCAGCCGCAATTTCATTATAACTTCACAGAGTGTGACCCACGCTCTGCTTGAGGGTCCAGCAAAACCAGGCACTTTCAAAAGGGACACATGCTTGCCGTCGCAGGATTTTTAGGGTTTACCTGAACTCAGCCCTGGCCTCCAGCAGCGTAAAACACTCTAAAGCCTTGCCCTCTGATGACGCACTGCAGCTTCGCTGATTGAATAAGCAAAAGCCCTGGGTTTTCAAGGCTGTTTGTCAATCAGCGAGGATGTGTACTGCTGCATCCCACCTACTTCCTAACTCTAGTGACCACACCGTCATCCGCTTCAGTCAACACGCATACACAGACGTCACCCAATGATTACACTGACACTTTCTTTGTGGGTGAAGAACTGCTGCAGGTTTATTTCATACAACATAGTATGATAATAAAATTGGGTTATCTTACGGGCGATCCAGGGCAAGCAGCCCCTAGCTGTTCCGCCCGCCTGGTGAGCCAGCACACACGGTGGGTCGATGCCCGGCAGTGTGGCACATAATTATTTTCAGATCATCCACTGGGTCACGTGATCTGTCTCCTACTCCCGCCCCTTCCGACAAGGGCGGAGCGTGTTGTGGCACACCCCCGGTTGGTCAGGCCCCCCAACCGCCCGAAGGACTAACGGGGCGCCGTCGCGGTCTTCCCAGAACCCCCTTCGGCTCCTGGATCTTGGCTCGGGCACCCTTACTGTGCCGGACAGGGGTACCCTTACTGTACCGCCTGTCGCAGAGGTACCCTTACTGTACCCGTCTGCCTCCAGATCGCCCTGTAACTCCGCCTGCAACGCAAAAAGAAAACATTAAAACATTCCAATAACGCGCTGTGTCTGACACGTAGGGTAAGTGGAAAGGGTGGGATTACGCGTGTCCAGGCTGGAGCGGCGCGCAGGGAACAGAGGAGGAACTGGGCAAGAGGGCCTCCTAAGTGGGGGGGCAAGCCTCGCCCCCACCCCCACGGCCCGCCTCCACCTACACACTATTGGGAGGTCATAACCTTCATGGGCGTAGCCTCGCGCGCGAGGCAGAAAAAGGGGGAAGGCTCCGACGGGCGGCCACTAGAGGGCTGCCCTGCTGATGTCCCACTGCTTGGGACGCGGGCAGCGGCATAGTGACCACACCATCATCCGCTTCAGTCAACACGCATACACAGACGTCACCCAATGATTACACTGACACTTTCTTTGTGGGTGAAGAACTGCTGCAGGTTTATTTCATACAACATAGTATGATAATAAAATTTGGTTATCTTACGGGCGATCCAGGGCAAGCAGCCCCTAGCTGCTCCGCCCGCCTGGTGAGCCAGCACACACGGTGGGTCGATGCCCGGCAGTGTGGCACATAATTATTTTCAGATCATCCACTGGGTCACGTGATCTGTCTCCTACTCCCGCCCCTTCCGACAGGGGCGGAGCATGTTGTGGCACACCCCCGGTTGGTCAGGCCCCCCAACCGCCCGAAGGACTAACGGGGCGCCGTCGCGGTCTTCCCAGAACCCCCTTCGGCTCCTGGACCTTGGCTCGGGCACCCTTACTGTGCCGGACAGGGGTACCCTTACTGTACCGCCTGTCGCAGAGGTACCCTTACTGTACCCGTCTGCCTCGAGATCGCCCTGTAACTCCGCCACAGCTCTGGGGAGGCTACCGTCGCTGCCAGAGCCCCCCCTTCCTCCCTTAACTGTTATCTGTGCCCTGCCCCTGCGAGCCAGCTTATAATGGGCTAAATTAGGGGACCTGTTCTGTAACCCGTAAAAGACGGCATTAATTTGCAACATTACTCGGAAGCCCAGGGCAGACGAACAAAGGATGTCTTTTGGCCCCACTGCCGTAAGCTTAGACGTGACTGGTTTTCCTAACCTTCTAAGCGAAGCCACAGCAGAGCATCCTAACGTATTTATGGGAAGATCTAGCACCTGCATATGGAGCCAGAACTGAACCATAGCTGAATTCCTCAATCCATCGCTTCCCTTCATATCCTAGCATGAAGGTTTTGATTTCCACTCTATCTACAAAGGTGATGTATGGATAGCGTCATGGTTCCTGAGTTGCTGCTGCTACTGCGGGGATTGCATGATTTCTCGGCTGGGCAAAACATTGTTAACGCCACTGCTAATCGGACGCCGTTTATCATGACTCCCGATAAAGCCAATATGACTGACTGAGCTGCCGAAGAATACATCTCTCAGCTCGGGGACCCAAATATGTGAATGATTCCCAACTCCCTGGCTCCAAGAAAGGCATGAGCGGGAAGAGCAACACCTAAATCTGTTTCTCAGGCTGGGAAATATGGCATTGGTAACAAGGCATAGGTGAATTAGGCCCTATGGACCTGCAATCCTATTAAGATTCTTCAATTGGCCAAATTAAGTGCCTTCCTGGCTTGTAATTGTGTTCCCAACAGCTACATCCCAACAAGCAGGGTGAAGGTAGCGTGTGAGTCAGCCACTTTACCTACGTATATAAACACAAGCTGACATCACGGGTATATAAATTTGCTTCCTTTCACATGGTATTATCCTATTGTTTACTGCAAACTGACCCATATCTTAGCAACATCTCCTCGTTTTGGCCTTTCTACTTGCAAATTAAGTTACATTAAATTGGACGATAGAGTCTTATACTAGTCCCGCTGTCCATCCCCATCTCTTCTTGCTCTCCACTGGGCAGCGTATCAATTGCCTCGCTTGATAAATAGAAGCTAGCTTCGGACTTTATTGCTGCTGGAAAGGGTCAATAGGTGTGCCTACAGTCCTTGTTATACCGGTGTTGCTGTGCTATAGGTAATTCGTGGTGCCGCCATAGTGGCTTGAAAATGAAACGTCTTATTTTATCAAATGATTTGTTGTGAGCCCCAGTTATGATTTCGTTCATATCTTCATAGTTGACAGAGTCTCTATCTTGCCAATACCTGGGGCACGTCCACCTTAAATGACGACATTACATCTGGCTTTTCCGCTAGCCTTGCCCATTAACCTGTCAAATGTCTGTGGAGAGCAGCACGTCTCTGGTCATGCTCATGGTCGCTCTCTGCTCTCTCAATTATTACTATGTAGCTGAGGGCATGCCATACACGGGTGTCTGGTTGAAGTATGCACAGGTCATTGACACTCTCCCACGTGCAGTGCTGTGAACCGTTTGAAGTAGTTCATCAGATTCAGCCAGCCACCCCCTAGGTGGAGGCTTGCACTCCCAAACTTCTGCTCGTGTAACACCAAGCCCACCTCCAGTTCAGTGAAATTTAGTAATTCATGACACTGACAACCCCAGGGGCCAAATACTGGGCTGTGTAAATGCGGCCCAAAACCACCATGAACAATTTAGCTTGGAGTGGATGGGCGTTAACCTAGGCTGGCTGAAGGCGAAACCTTTGACCATCACTCCTGGCAAGATGTGCCAACGCAGGTAGAATAAAGAGTTATCCAGCCCTCCTTACTTCCTTTCCCAGTTCGACACAGGTCGAAGAAGAATGCCCCTTCCAGAAAGGTCATGGCCTTATCCCTGAAGCCTATCCATACAGCATTCTACCAGAAATCGACAGCATTGCTTTGTAAAGCGTTTTCTGGTTCCCCAATTATTTGTGGTCGATATGCTCTCCCTCAGTTTGACCAAACTCTTAGCTAATCGTACGCCTGCCTAATTCCCAGGGCTGCCTGGCTTGATGCTTTCGCCTGGAATTGCCCCCCCAAAAGTGGCCCTGCACTGAACCTTAATCTGGCCCTGGCGCCTATCAAACCACAGTGATAGCCTCTGTCACCTTCATACAATACATAAACAAACCTCACAAGGTCGCAGAAGCGGCAAGCCAGGCTAAGTCTCGGTCAACCATGTCACTCCGTGCTTTCCCTGGCATCCCCGTGGAACAGGGAGAATAACCTCAAAGATGTTAAGTATGATAGACAAACCCAGGCCTTCCGCCTGTCTCAAAACAGCTCATGCTGCTGCCTTTCCTGTATAGACTAAGCTGCCACTATGACTGAGTTGCAGAAAATATCACACCAGCTGTTTCCTAATAGCAAGGCTAAAGATGAAAGGCCGCCGCATCTCTTGACTTAAGCGTGGAACTACACAATACCTTCAAGATGTTATGTATGATACACAAACCCAAGCCCACAACTTTTCTCAACACAGCACAGGCTGCTGACTTTTCTATATACGCTAAGCCGTCACTGTGACTAATTTGAGAAACCTTACCCCAGCTGTTTTTTAATAGCAAGGTGAAGATGAGAGACAGCAGCATCTCCTGACTCAAGCGTTGAACTTACATTAAAAACATTGGTCGCCCAATTTCTGTGTTACACCTTTCCACAAGCTGACCATTGCATCATGGCTGAGACTGGGATTTAGGCTGAACCTTGACATATTTGTACACCTGCTGTCAGGGAACATATATCTACCTATAGACCTGCCCTTATCCTGTTGCACCACTTGGGACACAACTTTGTCCATTCGTACCCACCGGCATGGAACTAATGCCAACGAGATTCCCCCCTAGTACCGGGTAATCCTAATAAATGCTGCATTTGGGACAAAGCTACCAGGGAATAAATGCAAAGGGGGGGGGGCACTCGAGTGCGTGTGAACCCATGTCATTGCGATTAGTAACAGTTGCTCTGTTCGAGCTAGAACCTGCGACTTTATTCATTTAAACAATTAATCTGCAAAGCCTGCCATTCTCCAACTTGTGCATACACACAACCGCCTCTAGTGTCCTGCAATACCAGCTATTCCGAATCTGGCTGACGAAAAATACCATAGGCCAAGAGCTAAACTAGTAAACTACTCCATATGTTTCTCAAAACGCTTACCATAAACCGTAATGAGTACAGACTCGTCATAGATCACCCTGGCCCCCCCAAACCTTTCCCAGGGAACTGGAGAGAAACGAACTCAATTGCGCAGGGCATGAAATACCAGAAGTTACTGATGACGACGTTTCCATGACCACTCTCAGATGCATTTAATTAGTTATATAGTGCCACTCCTACCAGTGTAGGGTGTCCGCGACTTTGCATCTCACACAAAAACCGCCGAGCCAATCAATCATATGCATATAAGTCAGTGTATAGGAAAGGTGACCTGAGCCAAAGGACTCAAAGTGTAGGCGATTCATGGCCTTCCCCACTGGCAGGCAGTATAGTTTAAGGCTGCTTGGAGTGGAGAAGCACAAGCTCGGTCGAGTCAGCCAAATTAACCCTCTTTGCAACACTAATCAATGTTCACAGTAACCTGCTGACCTCTATACATCATACACACTCTGAAAATCTACTTCACACACGTTCTTTGCAGCGGGCCTATTTAACCGTCTGCACTCCTACACTGAAGACAAAACCTCCACTATACAAATTCTTGATCTTTCTCCAGGAAGGTAACGAATCGCACGAGTTATCCTGACATTTATGTGGGGCCTGGAATTGCCGCGGAAAGAAACGCAGCACCAGGTGCTTCAAAGCAACATTAAAGACACCAACATATCCCGCCTCTGCATGCTGGGCAGCAAAAAGGCAACCATTCCAGTGCGTGTAATCTAGAAGCACCAAAATGTGTATGTACAACAAAAAACCAACGCAAACCGTCTTTCAGCAAACAAGAGCCTCAGAGGAGTCCTCCAGCGGACATTGTCAGCGAACCTCCACATTTCCATAGTGCAATGCAGACACACAGGTAGTGCCGTCCATGACATCGCGCCCGGCCGAAGCCGCGGCGGCACCCATGTCCACCACGCCGCGAGGCTGGCGCCTGCGCGAAGCGGTTCAAAGCCCCGCATGCAAATCCAGCCCCAAGCACGCCCGGCCAGCACCCAAGCACCGACTGTGGGCCCCCCCTCAAGAAACGCAGCATCCGGCGCCTAAGCATAATAAACTTCCAAACACAGCAGGAGGAGACAGCAGGGAACTGCGACGGGGGACAAGATAGCTGAACATGGTGGCATGTCAAGAAAACAGAGATCGGTGGTGAGCCACTGAAAGGAATAACTGTCTTATGAGAGCAGCGCCTGCTGGACGTGAAGGGCAGTGCGCAGCCTGCCCTCGAATGGATCCTGTCCGAACATTGTAGGGGGTTAGCAGTAACGTTATGGAAGGGGCATATTACAGCGGGGTTCACTCAGCGGCACCGGGGCAGTGACGTATGACCGTGAGCTAGAAGACGCAACCCTTTCTACGATAATGACGGGTTCTTCTCCCCCCCCCCGCACCCTCATGACGAACGTAATCTCGGCGGGGTATGCACTCCATTATTCAAAGGCCGACAACATCAGTACTATCACGTTGCGAAACAAAGCAGCTTTACCAAGAGCCTGCCCCCATTCCCATCACGTGGTAAGAGCAACTGTGTGGTGGTGCGGAACCACGATGCAGATCAACCACCGGAACTCCACAATAATGTCCGCCAGCGGTGTGCATGCAGCTCCAGAACATCCAGACTCCCCGCCACAAATTGCAAGTAACAAGAAGGACGCCTCCCTTGAAAAACAGCAAACCACGGGCGCCAATCCACTTGGTTTCATTTCCTTTCCCAGCCCTTCGCCCAGCAAACCATGCATTCAGTACTGGGGACAACCACACAACAACGCTCCTCGTTTGCTGTCCCGCAAACTCTGACGCCACATAACAAGCAATGTAGAAATCCCGATGCACTCCCAATGCACCTTCTGGCAAATGGGGACTGAAACCAAATGTGTGTTGCAGCATATCCATTCAACGTCGGGGCATTCAACTGCAGTAACAGCACCATCCTTCCACACTAGAGGCACACAAGAAATCCACAAACGAGCCTGAGAGCTAACACACTGCCAAACAACTCATCCAAAGTCATGATCGGGAAACGCTGGGAAACAAACAGCAGTCGCCAGTTCTGTGTAATGGAAACCACCCATGTCTGCTGCGCTGAGCCTGCTGTTCGTGGCGGCATATCTGCACCCAGCCTGCCCGAGGACACCACCCATCAACCCTCTGCCCAACTCCACCGAAGATGAAACCTCAAATATCCACGGCAGGGTGCGCGCAACGGCAATTCCAGGACCGACGCCTACATTGGGAAACAATTCTTACTGCGCCCTGAAGCCACCTCCAGCGTGGCTGAAGCGCCATTACAATCGCACTGCCTAGCCGTGCACGCGGGAGCATAGCACCGGGCCCTGGCCAGGATACACAGTGTAGGTACAGCGCTCCCTGGCTGGACCGTGCCTTGTCTTGGTTTAAACCGGACTCGGGTGACAAAGGCAACCAGAAGCGGCTTTAAATGAGCCGGTACCGCCCGCTACGGAGTACTGGCACTTTTATTTATTTACACCCCCGAGTCTCTTTAAGATTTGCACAGATAGGAGCGGGGGTAGGGGTCCCTTTCTCTGAAGCAGACCCACAGCGAGAGGGGGCCCGAGGGACCCAGGCTACAGCGCCGCATGAGAACACGGAATGGACTGTGAAGATGCACTATCACTGGGTGGGGAGCCTGGCAGTTACCACCTATGCTCGCTTTCCATGAAGACCACGAATCACACCCAAAAGCGCAGAGTCGACCTCCAGCCATAGTAACCCTCCTAGCCACATTAAACCCAGTTCTAATGATGTATGCTTCGCGGTCTGCATGCAGTTCTAGACGGCGTTTGTAGCTCGCTGTAGAATCCCGGGGCTCCAAGTTATAAATCGCCAGTAACAAAACGATGCCTCTTTTTCAAAAAACAGCAACCCGCCGACCCGTTCACATGACACGCACTCTGTAAATCTGCTCTGTCTTTGCGGCAGGCACAGTAACCCTTTGCACAAACTCCACAAAAGTCGAAAACCGCCAATATACAAATCCCGCTCGCTCCCCCTGACGATAATAAAACAGCGCGAGCATGTTCGGGAGCACACTGGGGCAGTGTACGGCCTTCTGCCAGACCACACATCGAGGGGGCATCCTTGTCTACCACGCTTCCGAAAATATTCCCCCCCCCGGGCGCCCTACGAGCTTGTGCACCCCCCCCTTACTAACGGTGCAGTGTGGCTCAGTGAGCTGAACCACGCTTGGGCCTGTGTCTCTGGGTGTAAACACGGTTTGGGGCACGGCACAGCTGAGTCGCAGCGGCGACCTGGGATAGAGAATGACCCCGACCGGGACAATAGATCGCCCCGGAACCCCCCGCGTTGGGCAGCCCGGATTGCGGGTGGGAGGAAATCACGGAGGCCAGGATGGTAAAATGTCTTCATCGGGTAGACACCTCTCCTTCACACACATTTTTTCCAATTTTTGGAGTTTCATATGGCGCGAACTCTAACTGAATTTATCAGAGCGCTTTACACGGGCACCGGTTCGGTCACGGACACATTCATCGTTAGGCAGGGGCACATTAAGAGCCCAGAATCACAGGAATGGTGCGCACCCTGCCGAGACTCGAACCCGCTTTCCCAACATCAAGGCCCGCCGCTCTAGCCGTTGAGCCACATCCTCTCCGTGCTCCCTGACTGGCCGACCCCCGGAGCCCCCTAACCCGGCCATGAACCACGGTGCTGCTTGTTTGCGCCAGATCCTAGGGCGGCAGCTGAAATGTGGCGGGTCAGGGGTAATGTCTGTAAATTGGAGCGAATCCAGGCCAGGACTCCGACCCCGAGCACTGGAGGTGCAACCCGCGATTCCCCACCGACCAGACAGCGTGTCCAGCGATCGCCTGTCCCCGAAAACTGACCGCCACCCAAATTAATCAAAGTGACTTCACATGCCGCGCGCACTGATGCTCGAACCCGGGACCCCCGGACGGTGAGCCACCCGCGCTTCCAACCACCTCGGCCCCCCCTCCGTGGTGTCCAACCACGGGGCCCCTGTACTACCCGGGCTTAACCCAGGGACGGGGACGGGGAAAAAGGCAAGAGTATGGACATACCGTAAAGCTCACGTCGACGACGACCACGACCACGACAACGGCGGCGGCCAGGAGCGACCATTACGCGTGTCCAGGCTGGAGCGGCGCGCAGGGAACAGAGGAGGAACTGGGCGAGAGGGCCTCCTAAGTGGGGGGGCAAGCCTCGCCCCCACCCCCACGGCCCGCCTCCACCTACACACTATTGGGAGGTCATAACCTTCGTGGGCGTAGCCTCGCGCGCGAGGCAGAAAAAGGGGGAAGGCTCCGACGGGCGGCCACTAGAGGGCTGCCCTGCTGATGTCCCACTGCTTGGGACGCGGGCAGCGGCAGTCACAGGATAGGGTGGGAACAAACCTACATGACCCCACCCTAATCTGGGAGGAGCTGAGAGGTTTTTCGTGCACATGAGGTTTGCTGTAGAAGTAATCTCTGCTTGACAAAAGCATCTAGCTTCCAGTGAGTGGAGCAGCAATGTGAAGGTGAAACGGAGGCTACATACAGACCATGCCACAGTCTGAAAATTCACCTAACGCTTCTCCGTGCCAAGGCAAGACAGCAGATGTGATCGGATTGAAGGATGGCTGGCAGCAAATATCCCAGGCGGCAAGTAGAGTAATTCAGAATTACGGAGGCAGGGGGCCTATAAGCACGATAAATTAAAAGAATGCACTTGCAGGTAAAAAAAAACAAGAAAACACCAGTTTTGATTAGGTTTGAATTCATGAACTAATTTAAGCTCTTTCGTACCCTCTCTGGCCAGGTCACAGACAGTGCACAGTTGTACTCGTCCAAATTGTTAATGCATTTACACCTAATATTCAGGGATACAGCAGCAGCTCATTAATATTACTGCAAATAATTACTGTGAAAATGAAATAGAATCTGTGACTTCCTCACATTTCTCCTATGTGAGGTCCTGTTTTGATCTCAAAGAAACGTGCTTTATGGATGTTGCATAAAACATAAACACAACATTCCTCTGCAAACTGTCTTCAGCAACCTCCCATTCCATACATCACCCACATTAAAACTATATTAAATAAAAACAGTATTTAAAACATTGTATTATTGAAAGTTATCAGGGTAAAACTAGAGTATTTGCAGAACCGAGTTGCCTCTATTAGGAGCCCCTAAAAGCATGGGACCCTGGGCCAGGGCCCACTTTACCCATTAAAATGTCTCTGCCTAGAGGGAGCAGGTTTTTAATGGGCAGTTTGAAGAAACGAAAACTTGAAATGTACCTCCACCAGGCCCTTATTTCTTATCATCCACTTGGGCATGTATACATATGTTAAATATCAAGCATGCTCGAGTAAGCTTGTTTCTGAGCAATAAGATGGCCAAACTTATTTTTGAGCAGATTAGGAAACATGTGTCATCTGATCAATGTAAACTGTGGATTGATTGCCAATCGGAATTATTCACAGCACCGCATTAGGCTCAGCAGGTACCGTGTGCATTCAATCGCAGTCGATCGTTCTCTTGCAGACAAAGTTTAACTTATTCTGGGTATAAGAAGAGAAAACAATGTAATATGCCCCTTGTTAACCTGAATTACTTTAGCTTAAGGAAGGCATGCCCATCCAGCTTTGATGTAGACGGAGACAATTTCTGTTAATGACTCACGCCTGCAAAACCTTAAACTAACAGAGTGATTGAGAACGTGGTTCAAATACAGGCAAGCAAATGCATTTTCATCAAGATGGATGTATGGTTGGATGCTCTGGTGATTCACCAGTGGTGAAAGGATACATAGATGGATGAGTGGGCAAAGAGTTACAGGAGAGTATGTCCGAAAGGATGAGTGGATGTATACATGAACGGATGAGTGCTCCATATGATGGACAAATGAATCGATGATTTTCTAGTGAAATGATACATGGATGGATGAGAGGGTGGATGAGTGAATGGGAGAGTCTCTAGAAGGATGTATGTATGTTTGAACAGATGTATGTAGTGGATGATGGAAACTTGGCCTAATTACTGGGGGGATAATTCAGTGAATGATGAATGGGTTGAATGCCCTTAAGTTGTCCGGACTCGCTCGCTACGCCAAAAATGAATCCCCAACTTTTACGCCCTACCACTTTGAAATGTCACTAGCTGCCCCTGCATAATCTTTACACCATGGGGAGGAGTAAAACGCATTTGGGTATACTGTATCCAGCAATTCTTTGTGTTTTGGCCTCCCACTGAATCAGTGCTAGAATCTAGGAACCTCTGCTGAATCATACCTGGAATCCATGGACCCCCACTGAGGTATCACTGGAAGCCAAGGATGCTTGCCTAAGCAATTTCCACAATTTGAATCTCAAAACAATAAAAAAATATACAGAGAAGAGTACACATCAAACAAACTCACAAATGGCAGAATGTTTGATTTAATATCAAACAAGTATTGTAAAAGCAAAACTTTGATTTTAATGGCAAGTTTAGAGCTTTTCTAAATTCGTATTTTAATTCCAACGGGCACAGTGATAGGCAAAACATTTTTGCTCCTAAAGCATGCTCTCATGTTGTTACTGCTTCAGCTGACACCAGCTACCTTTCACACTGTATTTAGTTTGCTGTACTTGCCTTGGTCCCATGAATCAAGCAAAGTTGACCAGTTTCAAAGTTCCACAAATGCATGATGAACATCGCAAACTGGATGAAGGACAACTGTCTCAAACTCAATACGGACAAGATGAAAGTCCTCATCTTTGGGAACAACACCTCGCCATTGAACGACGCATAGTGGCTCGTGGATCTTGGCCCACCCCCGCCCCAACAGACCATACCCACAACCTCGGCTTCATCCTGGCTAGCAAGCTATCCATTGAAGGAACAAGTCAACACAGTCTCATCCACATGGTTTCACACCCTTTGCATGCGCCGTAAGATTTTCAGGTGGCTCCCACTCAATACCAGAAGGATCGTCATGTAGGCCCTCATCTCCAGCAGACTGGATTATGGAAACACACTCTACATAGGAATCGCTGCACGCCTCCTGAAGAGACTCTAGACAATACAAAACTCAGCAGCTAGATTTATCCTTGACCTCCCTAGAAGGATCCACTTCACACCCCATTTCAAGAAACTACACTGTCTCCCGATTCAGAAGAGATGCCAGTTCAAGATTCTGACCCATGCTTACAAGGTAGGACCAGCTTAGATCAACAAACGCCTGACATTCCACCAACTGACCAGACACCTTCGATCCACGTCGCAATCCCTCACAAACACCCCACAGATCTGCCGAACAAACAGCGGACAACACGTCTTCTCGCACCTACAAACCAAGGTGTGGAACAACCTCCCCTGCACCTCTGGACTGCACAGTTGCTCTAACAATTCAGGAAAGGCCTCAAGACCTGGATATTCGAATGATCAAACCACCAGGCAGCAACCAACATCTCCAATGCCTCGAGACCCTCACGGGTGATTTGCAGTGCATTATAAATGTTTGATTGATTGTTAGAACTGGCATCTTTGGCATGGTTTCACTTTTCTTTTGCCTATATCTCCTGTATTTTTGACTGTGTCCAGGATTTCATTTTTTCTGGTTTAGGTACTCTGGGCGCTTTGTCACTGCTGATTAGTGCCAAAGTGCAAATTGTGATTATGGTTGGTTATCCATGATTGGCATATTTTATTTACTGGTAAGTCCCTAGTAAAGTTCATTGTGTTTGCCCAGGGCCTGTAAATCAAATGCTACTAGTGGGCCTGCAGCACTGATTGCGCCACCCACACAAGTAGCCTTTCAAATGTGTCTCAGACCTGCCACTGCAGTGTCTGCAAGCACAGTTTTTAACTGCCATATCAACCTGGCAAGTGCACCCACTTCCCAGGCCCTAACATTCCCTTTTTTACATGTAAGTTACCCCTAAGGTAGGTCCAAGGTACCCCCATGGGCAGGGTGCAGTGTGTGTTTTACACGTCCTGATAGTGAAATACTATGTATTTAGTTTTTCACTATTGTGAGGACTAGCTCTTCCATAGGCTATCAATGGAGCTGCCTTGTGACATTTTGCAACTTTCAATTGGGAACAGTTAAAGATTTGGAGTTTGGGCTCTCTGAACTCAGAATTTAATAACACACCTTTTAGTAAAGGTGGTTTTTAAATTGTGGGTTTGAAAATGCCACTTTTAGAAAGCGAAATAGAAAGGGGTCGGCCCAATTGATCAGTAGCTAAAATAGGGCCTAGTCAAAGTACACAACATGAAATCTAGTCACCACTTTTACTGCTGTTTCCTATTTAAACAGACAAAGGACCCAACCTTCATTTATTGGTCCTGGTTATTTATTTAACCTATTATTTGTTTCTAGTTTTTCAAATATAATATACGTCTGAAATTGAGAAAACACTTTTTGTTTCAACACAATTCTTTCCATTGATTCAACGTAAAATAAACAACATTACATCAAACACATGAAAACGATAATACGTAAATACAACATTCTAAATGGTACACCAGCCAGTCATTTTGAAACATTAATTTCCCTGGGAGCACTGCCTGCTCTTAAAAAATAATTTTGCACCCATTCACAAAGGGGAAGGGGTCCCTTGGGGACCCCTTCCTGTTTCCGAGTGGCTTACCACCTTTTTGAAAAGGGTGGTAAACTGTGAGTGTTTTGCGACTGCAAATGCGGTTGCAAAAAATCATACATTGCAGTCAGACTCCCTATTAGGAAGAGCCGCCATTGGCACACCCCTTTCTAATAGCGAGTCACAAAACATGTTTGCGAGTCGCTAATAAGTTAGCGACTCGCAAAATATGGTTTGTGCATGGGGCTGGCCCATTTTGCAGTCGCAAACGGGCCGAATTCCCGTTAGCGACTGCAAAAAAACGGTCGTACATCTGCCCTCTAGTGTGTTATGTAGCCAGCACTTCAGTGCACAATCATTATAATTGATTTATTAGTATCTCATGGTACATCTTTTGCTACTTTTGCTGGTATTTGTTTTAGTTTTATTAACTACCACTTTTACCTGCCTTAACTCAGAGCTTTGCATCTTTTTTGGAAACATTTGGTCTCCTCAAGGGGGTTTCAGTGCTTCCTGTGTCTTAAAATCAGTTATTAACTTCAGATTTCCCCACAATCACGCCAGCATTTCTTGTGAATATACATTATATGAGAAGAAGGGCATGAGGGTGGCTAAAGGAGCAGTGCAATTGGACTACTTATAACACAATATTATCAAACCAACCAATATTTTGTAAGAACTTCAAAACGGAGACAAGAGAGCGAGTGTGTGTGTGTGTTTATGTCTGTGTGTTTGTGAAAATCCCAGGAGAAATCCAACAGGCACCTCATCACACCCAACTCAAATCCCTTGTACCCAACTATTTACCACAGAATACATTTTTTAGGAGGGGTTTTACAACCCAAACATGTTCATACACCCCACGCCCCTCCTCAATGATGTTGCGAGGAATAATTTCTTCTGCGTGTTCCGGGTGCTCTTCTGCACAGGAGCCTTTATTTATCCTCTATTCTTCTATTCAGAGGGTCACTAGGTTTAGTTTTTTTTTCAATTTTCGTGTGCATGATATTTCTAGATTTTGTATAGAAATTCGGCCTCGGGCAGCGTACTCAGCTGGAATGCATGTGATCATGCCGCAGCTATGGCCACACCCTGTACTTGTATTTTGAGAGTTATATGTGTTCTTTTAAGTTTTTAGTGCTCATATTAGTAGCGGTAAAAATAACTTTACACATTTTAGCAAGGGTTTCAACAGTGCATATGGCTCATTTGGCTACTGCAGGGTTCTGTCTTTTAACCCACAATCATGCTTTTCGACCTTTCACCTTACTGAGTCTTATAGCCCTGGTGTCACATCATTCCACACTTAAAATAGTAGCCTTAAAAGTGGAAACGCATTGAACTTCAGGTTATACTCTCTTGTGTTAGCTCCATGTTGCAGCAATCACAGAAAATCCCCTTGTTACATTTATGTTTAAGAAATAGAAGATTCAGTGAGAGGAATTCATTCACAGGTATCTAAGGTCCTGACTACTGTTTCCTATCTCATGGTCTCTAAATCCAAGCAACTAATCAACAGGACAAAGCACTCGAGAGGGAGGGCTGTTTTGTTTACTTTGTATACTTTTCTTTTCCTCCTGAAGGAGTTGTGATATTATTAATTTATTTAATAATTAAATGAAAATTTCGAGGAAGGGTGAAATTCGTAGTTGGGCTGTCCCTCAAAACAGAAAAAAACTAATTTGTTCACCAGAACCAACTATGTTAGAATTCAGTCGTACATATTCTACTACAGCAGCCACCTAATTAGCCTAGTAATGTCCGCTCCATTTGCATACATTTAATTCTATTATCCTACCTTGCTTGTATCTCATGGATATGTTTTATTATGAAGTTATAAAGTTATATACGCTGCAGAATACACTAGTAGCCAGCAGCTTCCCTGTCCCCACAACCAAGCCGTGCAGTATTCACATTTGTTTCCTTAAAGCATCACTGCTTCTGAGAAGCACTTCCTGCTTCCTGATGGATGAGAGCTTGACAGGTCTCACTAAACAAGCCATTTCCCTTTCAATGGCCAGGCTTACTTTATGGGATTCGGTTCATTCAAGCCGAGAGCTGAAAGGACCTGAGCCCTAAAGATGTCTAGGACGTTGCGGGGTCTCCAGTAGAAACTCCCAACTTTTGGCTCTCAAGATATGCAAATGTTGTTTATATCCCATGGCGAACAGACAGCACAACTCACATCATGGAGGGGGAACCCTTTGTAGGGTAGAAGGGTGTGACAGAGCATAAAGTGGCAGCCATTATTCCCATTGAAGAGGCCTGGCTGGCCAGTGCATCCCAAGACACACATGTGCACTGGGGAAGCAGATGAAGGGGCTTTGCGTACAATGTCACGTGATCAAATGATGACAGTAGAGGATGATTTTCCTCTCTGCCTTTCTGCTTGCCCGTGATTCTTGTTCATATAGGCATGAGCTGGTTGAACGATTCTTCCCCCACAGACGCTTCACAAGCCTTAGACTCCTGCCCAACTCCCCATATGTCATACTCTTTTATTTGGCCCTTCCATAGCATGGTAATGTGTGTATGGAAGGAATTCTCCTTGCTTTTAGGATTCTACAGCATGACTTCGAAGGGCCAGAAAACAAGTTCCTTCTTCATGCTGTGATGAGATATTCGGGCCATTATTAACAATTCCGGACGGTATCTCACTGTGAGTTAATGGGTTCAAAAGTTAAAATGTCTGGAATGGGGAATAACTTGCCAGAATTACCTGTGTTAGAAATGAGGGTCTCTAGTTGAACAAATAGGGACCCTTGCTTCTAGTCAGGGTAAAGGGTATACACACTTTAGATAACCCCTGCTCACCCCCTTGGTAGCTTGGCATGAGCAGACAGACTTATCCCAAAAGCAATGTGTAAGGTATTTGTACCAACGCTCACAGTAACACAGTGAAAACACAACAAATGGACACCACACCAGTTTAGAAAAATAATATATCTTTATGTAAACTAAACAAGACCAAAACAACAAAAATCCAACATACAGATACTGAATAAAATGTCTTTTGAAAGGTTGTTGCAAAAATAAGCTTATATAAATCCAATAGCACCAACTGGGGCTATTACGACGTCAGGACGTCAGGACAGTCCAAAATCCAAAGAACGGCGCCGCCCGCGAGGATCATGGCGTCGGGTGCGGAGTCACACAGACCCCCAAACAACAGTACCTGTTTTTACCACACGTCACTGTACCTCTTGTGTTGAGTTTCCACCGACCCCGTTCCGCCATAACTGTCGTGCCAATTGCGCAGAGGGCGGCGCCACCTCTCCCACTTTCCCTAACTTCCGCTCAGTAAGCATTTCCGGCTGGTTGTGTTCCAGTCTTCCACTGCTGCAACTGCATTTAGGGGCCAAATGTTGCGGACGCGTGCAGCGGGCACAACGGTGGCGCACGGCTGGCGTGCCTAAGGGAAGCCCGTCTGCACCCGTCCACGCCTGGACCGGGCCCAGGGCCATAACCCCAGGTCCTTTGAACTCCCAGGGTTTCAGGTATACCACCAGGGAGCTGTTACTTTTCAATAAGACCAAGGATAGCTGTTGTATTTTGACCCCTTGTGGAGAGAAGGCAGACTGTGCTTGTGTTTTTTCACTCCCGCAACCACAGAGGATTAGAGCGTTCCACTCCCCCCGCTCCCTCTGAGCCACCACATATCTAAACACTCAGCGTTTTTAGACATTCACTGCAGCCTCGCAAATGTCAGGTCCCTTGCAAAGCACAAATACGAGATTGCACACATGATCTCCACTCTTAATTTAGACATATTTTTTATTACAGAAACCTGGGCAGATGCTCCCTCTGACCCGGACTTTGTCAATGCAACCCCCACTGGATTTCTGTCTCTCAGGGTTGTCAGGCCAATTAACTGAGGGGGTGGAGTAGCAATTATCTGCAGGGAGCAGTTAACAGCGACTTTCTATCCAATTTCCACTCCCTGTTATGAGGCTCTTTACTTTGCCCTCGAACTTAGCCCTAAATCGTCCTTCAGAGGCATTTTACTTTATCGTCCGCCTGGTGCTAGAAGCGCATTAACTCTGAATCTAGACGGTCTTCTTGAACCAACTCTCTTAATCAATGAGTTCACTATCCTTGGAGACTTCAATTTTTATCTTGAAAATAATAAGGATGCTAGGGAGACAGGTGCTTTATTAGACACACTAGGGGCCGTAGGTTTAGCTCAGCTAGTACAGACTCCCACGCATGAGGCTGGGCACAAATTAGATGGCATCTTTACTTCGGCGCAGGGACTTACACCAAAAGAAACTCTCCCCTTGACATGGTCAGATCATTAGTTAATCAAGTTCAACCTCTCAGACCCCATTGTCGAGCATGGGAGGACTACAAAGCCCCCTCCCTCTATCTACATAGAGTGAAATAAAGTAGATAAAATTGCCCTCCAATCACATTTGGAGGATTCACGACCATTACTTAATGTTCACCCAGATTTAGCTGTCACCAAATACACTGACTGGCTTAACGATGCTGTTAAGGCCTCGGTGCCTACAAAAAAAGTCTCAGGGAATGGGAGTATCCCTTCTGCCCCATGGTTTTCTGATGCACTGCGGAAGGAAAAACAAAAGTGACATCGATTGGAAAGGCGTTGGAGAACAAACTATCACACAGCCGATAAAGAGGCGTGTAAAACTGCCCTAACACAATATAAAAACCTACCGATATCTGAGAAAATTGACTTTTTCACTAAACAGATTGAGAAAGCAAAAAACTCCTCCAAAGAGCTATTCAGGGTAGTAAATCAGCTGGCCACACCCAAGAACACAGGGATTAAGGGAGATCAAAAGTTTTGCGAAGATATCGCAGCAGCCTTTAAAGCCAAAGTCCTGGATATTCATGAGGCCTTTGTGCATACATCAGTCCACCTACTCACCATTCTACCAATAAGCCCTGAGTCCAAAAACAATACCCTCCTCTGTTTCTCCCCTACATCATCAGAGGCAGTGGAAAAACATATAAGAGAAGCAAAGTCGGGGTCTCCTTCTGACCCATGCCCGCCGGCCTTTTTGAAAGAGATAGCGGAAGTGGTGAGCCCTAGACTCACAGAAAGTTTTAACTCCATATTTAACTCGGGCGATTTTCCATCTAGATGGAAAGACTCCTCTATCCTCCCATTGTTAAAAAAACCCAATCTGGATGGGTCTAACCCGAACAACTATCGTCCCATAGCCCGGCTGCCGCTACCAGCCAAAATAGTCGAAAAAATTACGAACACTCAACTATCCCAATTTATTCATGAGAACAATCTGCTCGATCACTTCCAGTTTGTTTTCCGTCACGAGCATAGTATGGAAACGGCACCCATCAAAGCCACTGAGGAGATCAGAGTGGTAATGGATAGAGGGGTTACAGCCGCCCTTGTACTCCTCGATTTGTCAGCCGCTTTTGATACTGTGGATCACTCTCTCCTGTGGCAGTGGCTGGACAACCTGGGGGTCAGGGGAGCAGCATTAGCCCTGCTCTACTCCTTTCTTAAGGACAGGAGACTAACAGTAGTGGTAGATTGGTATTACTCAGCGTCTTACACCCTCCTGTGCGGAGTTCCACAGGGCTCTTCCTTAAGCCCCTCTCTTTTCAATGTTTATGTTTCGGAACTTGAACCACTGATCCGGGATTTTGGGTTTAACCTGACGTCCTACGCCAACGATACCCAGATAGTGGTGGCTGCCTATAGAAATCAGGCCTCTCCTGCTCTTCAGTTTCAGAATTGCATGAGTGCAATAAATAGTTGGATGGGTACACATTGCCTCAAACTCAATTCAGAAAAAAACGAGGTCCTAAGCTTTGGCAACATGCAACCCAGCTGGGACAACTTGTGGTGGCTGGCAGAGATGGGTGAGACACTAAAACCAGCACACAAGGCTAAACATCTTGGAGTATGGTTCGACAACAAACTAGCACTCTCACATCAGACAAATGCCATTGTCTCTGCCTCCCATTTTCTCATTAAGAAAATAAGGAAGATCTTCCCTTACATCCCCGCAGACACTAGGAAGACAGTGGTATCATCCCTAATTCAGTCAAAATTGGACTATTTTAATGGGCTCTTTTTGAACATACAGAAGCAATATCTAAAAAAGCTTCAGACTGTTCAAAACACAGCGGCTCTGCTGCTGCTCAACATCCCCAGGCACAAATCTGTCTCCAAAGAGATTAGTGGCCTGCACTGGCTCCCAGTAACACAACGTATCGTATTCAAGGCCCTTTGTCTGGCATACAAGGCACTGAGCCATACAGGACCTTCCTTTCTCCAAAATATCTTTGTCTGGTATGAACCAGCCAGACAACTTCGCTCCACCGGGGCCAGACTTCTGACAGTACCTAGAATTCGATCTTCTCACTGGGGCAGCCGTAGTTTTCTCTACAGCACTGCTAAACTCTGGAATATGCTCCAGAGTGAGCTCAGAAGTGCTGGCTCCCTCCCCATCTTCAGTAAAACCTGGTTATTACAGAATTAGATGCCTGGTAGGGCTTACTGTGTCATCAGTGCCTAGACACCACCGGGTATTTGTGAGCTTTATAAATCCCACTAACATCAACATTAACAAAATGATGTCGGTGGTGATGCGACGTCGGCGAGTTTCTTGCGTCACTCTCGGCGGTTATCGAAGCTGCGATAAAGGGATACAGGCACTTGGTGAAGACACGGAGTCGATGCGAGGTGCTGGCGGCGGTCATGGCCGATCAGTGCCGGTGTCGGCAGGCGTCGTAGGGCGTTGGAGCTGCGGAATAGGCCGGGCGCTGCGTCGTCACTTCACGAGCGGCTCCCCGGGCCTCGATGAAGGTCGCGGCTGCGTCGACGGTTTCGGAAATACATTTTCTTGCATCTTTTTAGTTTCTTTCAGATCCCAACAGCAGTAGTAACCTCCAGGGCCTCACACACAGTTACAGGCACCTCCTGGCAGGCCAGAATGCCCAGCAAGGAATTTCAGGGAAGCTTGGGTGAAGTCCTTTTGTGTCTGGGACTTCTGAAACAGGAGGCCAGCTCTTCTCAGGCCCTTGGAGACTTTTCTTCAGATGGACACAGCACACAGCAAAGTCCTTCTTCAAGCAGGGGGACACAGCACACAGCAAAGTCCCTTAGTCCTCTCCTCAGTGGACACAGCAAACTGCAGGCCAACCCCAGACGCACAGCAAGGGCAGAACTTCTATTCAGTCTCTTCAGCTGATCTTCTTTGGCAGGGATTCCTCTTGATCACAAAGTAGTCTAACTTTTAGGGGTCTCAGCTCTCATATTAATACCCCAAAAGTCTTTGTTTTCTATGTGTGAGTGGTCCTGGACCAAGTTCAAACCAGTTCTGGGTGCACTCTGCCAGTGCACAACTTCTTCCTTTGTTAGTGTGGGCCAGGGTCATCAGACACACCCCAGGAGGTGGAGCCAGCATTGTGAAAGGCAGTCGCAGCCCTATTCAGGCCCAGGTGCTACTCTTTCCACCACTCCAAATGCAGATAGGTCTATTCAGCCTAGTGCTGACTCGCCCAGCCTCACGGAGCCACCCCAGCCCCTGTCACTCTCAAACCAGACAGTCAATCCACAAACAGGCAGAGGCACACAGAAAGGTTGAACAAGAAAATAGCCACTTTCTAAAAGTGCTATTTTCAAACACTGAATTTAAACACCATCCTCCCTAAAAGATGTGTTATTAAATTTTGAGTTCAGGGATACCAAATTCCAAATTTCCATCTTGCTCCTATGGGAAGATATGCAGGTAAACATGTTACAAAGCATTCCCCATTCTGTCCTATGGGCAAGATAGCCTTTCAATAGTGAAAAATGAAATAGGCAGTATTTCGCTATCAGGACATGTTACCCACACTAGTACATGTCCTACCTTTCACATACACTGCACCCTGTCCAGGGGGGTACCTTGGGCCTACCATAGGGGTGTCCAATGAGTAAGAAAAGGGAAGGGTACGGCCTGGCCAGTGGGTGCACTGGCCAGGTCGACATGGCAGTTAACAAACTGCGCACAGGCACTGCGGTGGCAGACCTGAGACCTCTTTTCAGCGCTACTCATGTGGGTGGCACAATCAGTGCTGCAAGCCCACTAGTAGCATTTGAATTACCAGCCCTGGCACACTCAGTGCACTTTACTAGGGACCTACCGGGAAAATAAATATGCCAATCATGGATAACCAATCACAATAATAATTTACACAGAGAGCATTTGCACTTTAGCACGGATCAGCAGTGGTAAAGTGTCCAAAGTCCTATAGCCAACAACCACGGGTCAGGCAAAAATAGGAGGAAGAAGCAAAACGTTTGGGGATAACCCTGCAAAAAGGGCCATTGTTATGTTATGTTATGTTATGTTAGGTGCCATTTGTAAAGCGCACTGACGCCGAAGCTTCCTGGCGCTGCTAGACAGGGAAGGAGAAAACGGAATACAGAGCAACCTAACATAGGGGTTGGAAGAGATGGGTCTTTAAGAGTTTTCTGAATGAAAGAAGAGAGAGGGAAGATTTGATAGACAGAGGGAGGGAGTTCCAAAAAGTGGGGGCCAAATGAGAGAAGCGGCGACCACCAAATTTCTTGGTTTTGTTTTTAGGGATAATTAGTAAGTCATTGCGGGCAGAACGAAGATTGCGTGTGGGGCGGTAGGGTCGGATGAGGGAGTTGAGAAACCCTGGACTGGGGCAGTGAAGACATTTAAAGGTGAGACATGCCACCTTAAAGGCGACCCTTTGATTCATTGGGAGCCAATGGAGGCTGTGAAGCAGGGGTTTAGCGGATTGCCATCTAGGTAATCCGTGGATCAAGCGGGCTGCCTGATTTTGTACGACCTGAAGGCGGTTAAGCAGATAGAGTGGGAGACCGTGGTAAATAGAGTTGGAAAAATCAAGACGAGAGAGTACAAGTGAGGTGACAGATTGAGTGAGTGCCGCAGAGGGGAGAAGGTGACGGACTTTACGAATCCTCCGAAGTTGGAACATGCATGATGAAATTACCGCTCCAACTTGGGCTTTGAGGGAAAGTTCAGCGTCGATAATTACACCCAGACTTTTTATTGTTTTAGCTGGGGTAGGAGGGAAACCAAGCTCCGGCGGCCAGAACTGAGGGCCCCAATGGGTGTGGCTTAGGCCGGGGAGAAGGAGCTCAGTTTTTCCTGGGTTCAATATTAATTGATTCTGGTCCATCCAGAGTTGTATGTGGATCATTACTGCGTGGAACGTATTGATAGCTAGTGGGGAATTAAGTGAGAAAACGAGCTGCAAATCATCAGCATAATTGAAGATTGTGATGTCCCATTTGAGGAGGGATTGAATCAGTGGCCGGAGATACAAATTAAATAGAAGCGGAGAGAGGGAGGAGCCCTGGGGGACTCCACAGGGCGTAGAAGATTTTTTGGCCGTATAAGGGCCCAGGCGAACTGCCTGTGTTCTTCCAGTAAGGAAGGATCTGACCCATTCGAGAGCAGGGCCTCGGATGCCAGCCTGCTCGACACGGTGGAGAAGGATGTTATGGTCCACCGTGTCGAACGCGGTGGACAGATCCAGGAGGACGAGGGCTTGGGGATTCCCGACGTCAGCGTTGCTCCTGAGAGTATCAAGAACTGCCAGAATGACCGCCTCGGTCGAGTGGGCAGGTCGGAAACCCGCCTGGTTAGGCTCGGGGTACTGGGAAGATTCAACAAAGTTTGATAGGCAGCGGGTGACATGGAGCCCGATTTCACACGGGTGGCAAGTTCCGCTAAGGAGGTCGTGTCTAAGACAGGAAAGGAAGTGAAGGTCAAGGTGTTATTGAGGGAAGGGTCCAGAGGAGGAAGCTGGGCGGGGGGAGGAATAGATTTTTTAATTTTGATGACTTTTTCCAAAAAAAAGGAGTTCAAAGTATCACAGGTAGCCTGAGTAGGGGTCTGAGCTGGAAGAGATCTTTCATCAGTGGTTAGCTCGTTTAGAACTCTGAACACTTCCTTGGATTTATTTGTAGCTGAAGCAATCCTATTGGAGAAGTGTTCCATTTTTGCTGACCTAATAGCAGATTTATAGGTATTACGTGTGGCCAGGTAGGCCTGTCTGGCTGAGTCAGAATAGTCGCGCCTCCAAGTGCGTTCTGACTGGCGAGTTTTTAATTTCAGAGTCTTAAGGTCGTCGGAGAACTACCTGTGAGAGTACCGATGCCTGGTACAAGGGAAAGTGACCAGGGGGGCGAACTGGTCGCTGGCGGACTCCAGCCAGGAACCTATTTCCTGTTCCAGATGATCGATGTCGCTGGAAGGGTGAGGATCGGGACAAGTTTCGATAAGGGCGGAAAGAAAGCCCTGGGCATCATAGGTGTTCCATTTTCGTGACTGTCCCCCGGCCATTAGGGGAGTGAAAGTCTGGCCGGTGACTGTGATGGTAGTATCCACCAAGTGGTGGTCAGACCAGGTACAGGGGAGAATAACTGGTGAAGACAGGGCCAGATTACAGGACCAAATCTGGTCTAAAATATGGCCCTTGATATGGGTAGGATGAGAGACATGCTGAGTGAGGTTCAGGTTCGCAAGAGTCTCAAAGAGCTCAGTGGCGTGAGGGCCAGCATTGGGGTTGTTGAACCAATAATTTAGGTCACCGAAAATGGCGAAGTCAGAGTGCACTGTTAATAACGCGGATAGTTGTTCACTCAGGATGAAGGGGAAGGAGGGCATAGAGTGGGGAGGTCGGTATAATAGGAGAAAGGTGAGGGTGCCAGTGTCGGTTTGTACACTAAAAAGTAAATTCTCAACCCCCGGTAAGACAAGGGAATTAGAGGAGATAGAGGCAAGACGTTTAGATATAATGGCTGCCACCCCTCCCCCTGGTCGGTCGTCAGGGCGGTCGGTATGGAGAATATAGTAATCAGGGGGGAGGGCTGCCAGGATATCAGGGAGAGCCTCGGAGGTTAGCCAGGTCTCCGTAAGCAAGAGCAGGTCGGGGTTGGAGTTAGACAGGAGAACAAAAATGTCCTCGGAGTGTTTCACTAGCGAGCGGGTGTTTAGGTAGAGTACCCTGATTGAAGTGGAGCTCCTGCTAGGCGTACCTGGGGGTAGATGTCCATCTAAGCAGAGTTGGTTATGGCGCGAGATGCCAAGGGCAGTTGTATGTCGGATGGCGGTAGGGGGAGCCGTAAATGCGGGATATTGAAGGTCCCTAAGGGATTGGGCTGAATAAGTGATGGGCGGAACAGAGTGCCATGCCCCATGGCTCGGTCTGGCGCTGACGGGCTCAGACGGGCTTGCCTTAGGCGCGCCTTAGGCGCGCCTTCGGCGCGCAGACGGCGCGCCCGCTGCGCTCGTCCGCTGCGCGTCCGAGAGATGCACATTATTTATTGGGAATGAAAGGATGGCATGGGGGCGTGGCCTCGCAAGGGGGCGTGGCCTCGGTCCTCGCCGAGCTGGCGGCGGGAAAAGCTTGTGGGGGCTGCGGCAGCGATAACTCGGCTGCGCAGGAAAACAAAGAAGCCAAGAAGCAAGTGCACACAGGTAAAGTGACAATAAAGTTTTTATTTAAAATAAGTTGTAGAACAAGTTAAAAAAGGCTCTCGGCTTTCCGCCTCAAGAGCACAGTCTGTCTGGGCTGCAAGCGCTAGCAATCAGCGCTTTTGAAGGGTGGCGTGGCTTCGCAGGGGGGCGTGGCCTCGCAAGGGGGCGTGGCCTCGGTCCTCGCCGAGCTGGCGGCGGGAAAAGCTTGTGGGGGCTGCGGCAGCGATAACTCGGCTGCGCAGGAAATCAAAGAAGCCAAGAAGCAAGTGCACACAGGTAAAGTGACTATAAAGTTTTTTTTTAAAATAAGTTGTAGAACAAGTTAAAAAAGCTCTCGGCTTTCCGCCTCAAGAGCACAGTCTGTCTGGGCTGCGAGCGCTAGCAATCAGCACTTTTGAAGGGTGGCGTGGGGGGCGTGGCTTCGCAGGGGGGCGTGGCCTCGCAAGGGGGCATGGCCTCGGTCCTCGCCGAACTGGCGGCGGGAAAAGCTTGTGGGGGCTGCGGCAGCGATAACTCGGCTGCGCAGGAAATCAAAGAAGCCAAGAAGCAAGTGCATACAGGTAAAGTGACAATAACGTTTTTTTAAAAATAAGTTGTAGAACAAGTTAAAAAAGCTCTCGGCTTTCCGCCTCAAGAGCACAGCCCACAACCTGGTACTATTGTGCAAATTTTCCTTGATTCTGGGGAGTTATCCAACTCTATTGCCACCTGCAGGTGGCAATAGCAGTGAGGGTACCTTTGCTGTTTGGTTGGTGGTGGGCGAGGGGTGGGAAGGTCGTCTTTTGCATGGCAGGCTGTGAAGTTACGCAGGGAGCTTTGTTGACTCTACCAGTGGTGCTGGAGGGGCCTCCTCAGGACTGTGCCTCTACCTGCATCCCTGCCCTTTTCCATGGTTTTACCAGGTGCCGATGCTCACCTGGTAAAGTCTATTCTTGTTTTGCAGACCTGGTAACTTCAGGTCTGCAATCACTAGACCAAGTGTGGAGTGGTGTCGCCTTGTTGCTTGAATATGAATTTACCTTGAAAAACAAAAGACAAGAGGCATTTCGTAAAACAGGAACAGTTGGTTTAATTCAACGCTTCAGCCGGGAGTACATACACCTGATAGCAGATGGGGTTTTGTTAACACCCACAGGCCAATGACTAGGTCCAGACTTTATGATTTATGATTAAATGATTTAAATGTAATTCACTATCTTGTCCCTTGTCATAGCTATTTTCCATAGTAGGACCTTCCATGACCTAATATATACTTATAGGCAAAAGAGATCAGCATCGTGGGTTAGTGGATGCAGAACATATGGATCTCCCCTTAATGGAAAGTTCCATCCCCTCATCCAGGATGTGACGCAGAGGAAATTGGTACCAGAGATGGGGTCTGCCTAAGATGTTGACTTAGTGCAAGACAGACACCATCACACACTCAGGACAAGTTAGATGGCTTTTTATTGCAAAGTCCCATTACCAAGTCCACACATCGTCATAATGACCCAGGATGTCTGTCTTGCTTTCCTTCATATGAAATCCAATGCACTTCCCAACTCGAACCTGGTCCATCCATCATTCTTAGGGGGAAATTCCTTTTTATGCCCTGTAGCAAAACACACTGAAGCATATTTAGCAACACCCTCCCCTGCAAAAACCCACTCTCTCTGGCACATCCCACAGAACGTTCTGGCACAGGCAGACACCAGGCATGCCAATCCATTCACTTGGCCAATCACACACTTTGATCTCTGTGTTCTGTCAGAGAGGTCATGCTATGAAGTTCATCAAGCTACCATTTTCCTTGCTAAAAAAATCTAGAGTCATGCCTCTGTCATGTGTAGAACTGGTACTTACAGAGGTAATTCATACTCTAATAATTACATCTATTGCTTTGACCTAATCACCACATACACCAGAGCAGCCACTCTACATCTAGGTGTGTTCCTATGGAAGTTAATAGATTGAGGTAGGTTTTTCTCAGAGCTTTCCATCTTGTATTTTAAAGGGAGGTATGTGGTGTGTGAGAGTATGATGTATGACATGATTGCGTTGTACTTGTGCTAGATGTGTGCATGTGACATGCTGCAATGCAGGAGTTTGTGCCAGAATTTTGGATTTTTCCAGATGCTTAGTTCCTTTCAGGTCCTCCCAGTATCTCAAAAGCAAAATAATTATTTTGAGAAATGAAAACCGTGTTAAGTAATTAAGTGTTAAATGCATTTATTTTAATATTTTGCTGAACATTTATTTTTTTAATATGTTTTGGGTTATTCTGCCATACTGTAACCTGTACTCATTACTGCACCCTCAGAGAGTTTTCCCTTTCCCTTCCTCAGAGATTTCTCCAAGTTGAGTCCTGAGGGTTGCTGTGAGAGTCAGAGACTCTGCTTCACCAATTAAAATGTATCTCTGTCTAGAGATGGCATCGGTGTATCTGGTGTCTCTTCCACCCTTCATTGGATATTTGGAACCCTTTGAACAGCACATCTTTAAAGGGTGAAGATTGTCTTATAGGAGTGTGGAGTTCTTGGTAGGGTTCATGGAACCTTACATCTGGATGAACAATTCTGCTCCTCTCAAGACACTTCTGTGGAAATATGGATTTTTATGATCAGTTATGTCCCCTATCTTGGACCCCAACGGTTTCATGTATAAATCATAAGTACATGTATGTTTCCTCCAGTTCCAGTTATGAAGACGCAAACACATGTGCGTCCACCGTCAACATGTCCTCTTTCAGATCCTCCATGAATGGGCCGGATATTCTATTCCTAAGTATGAAAGGCCACCGGCTTTATATGGTTCATTTATCCCATTTTACAGTCCAGGCGAGTAGGCCCTGATTCTGCCATCAAGCTTTTTCTGCCTTCTGCCTCTGAAAGCTCCAGTCTGAGCTCGCATCTGTACCCATGAACTTTGTCCTACTCCCTGCGCGGCTAACGGTGCCTGACTCGACCTGTCTGCTTGCCAAAAACTGTATTTCACCTTCAAGATTATCTGCTCTGCTCCGCTCTTCACCCAATGCATTCCTGTCTAGTAGTTTAAGTAAACATTCTTTCAGCTACCGAGCAAAAGGCCCGGCTTCTCTGTCTTTATGCAAGTAATTCATAGCCCTGTTACTATGGAAGATTTCTGCCCTTGCATCTAGTGTAGACACTTAGACGCTTGTACACGCACTAACAGTCAGTATAGTCAGTATAGAATAAGATTCTATCCTAAGAGACCTTTCTTTTTTGGATAACACAGTTCTTTAAACATAGGATGTTAGATATGATTTGGGATTAGGTTGACATAACCCCAGACTTCTGTCTCCACATGTAGAGCTAAATGTCAAGTCCCCTTCACCCCCTAGTTGCACGTCAATCACACGTCATGCTGCTGCGCGCGCATCTCTGCCAAGTATTTCTGCTGACATTGCGAAATTCTTTCGTGGAACCACCCATTTATGACATCATATCCAATGACGTTCTTTAAGTTACGCCCAGTTACACCTATTTTAGTTACGCATGTATGTTCTTATCTTTATTATCAACTGTTACGCCTCCTGCATCTGTTTCACTGTAATGCCTATTGTATAAAAATGATTACTTGTCAATAAAGTTTGTTCTTCACTTCCTGAACCTTCGTGGTGATGGAACATGGAGTCCATCGATTCGAATTGATTTTGGAATAAAGCCCGTTCCGAACCTCTAATACCACGGATTCTGCCTCTTATTTTACTGAGCTATTATTATAGATTTTCCGCATCAAATTAAGTCCCGGTAATTAAATTATTTACCACATATATGGCGCCCGAACAGGGACACTTTCTCATCTCACGCGCCGGAGGTGCGTTGCAGGCCCGGTCTCCTGTCACAGCTGGACGGACAACAACGCGTACCCACAGGATTTCCTGTATCTCCCTCCTGCCCAGCGGGGGTAACTGAGGCTGCGATCAACACCCAGACGAGGCGGTGAGAAGTGCGAAGTATCCCGACCAGAGCCTAGCTGAGAGAGCAAGATCCGAGGTATACAGAGGCCACCAGGTTCCGAAGTTCCGAAGTTCCGAAGTTTCGAGTCGAGTCCAGTCCGGTCCGAGTCCAGTTCAGTTCAGTTCCGAGGCCTTCCGTTCCGAGCTACCCGGTGAGTACCATTGTCGGGGAGGCGTTCTGACGTGCACATAGGTTGTGCCGGTCAAGACGGGTTTGGGTACACAAATCCGGTCTGCACTGTTTCAGCAGTGTATCTGTACTGTTTAGCAGTATATCAAGTATGTCTAGTATATAATCCAGAATTACCTAGTTAGTGCCGAGTATCATGTTTAGTGACTAGTTCCTCAAATGACCATCATTGTTGTTCATTAAATGTTAAATGTTAAAATGTTTTAAATACGTTCTGCATATTGTGGTGTGAATGACTGTTCATTATTGTGTTTTGTTGTATTAAACGTGTTCAGAATTAGGTATCAGATCAGATCAGTTCTCAAAAATGCCGCTCTTTTCGAAATTAAGACAGATAAAAACTAGAAAAGGGGTACTCGAAGAAGCTGTTCCCATTCCTCCTAGGGACACTCCAGGGTACTTCATGTATCATAAACATGGCCTAGACGCCATATTATTTCTTGATTTATGGGTAGACTACACCAAGGAATTACCAGAAAGTCAGAGGTGGCCCGCAGCTGGGACCTGGGATGCAGATTGCATCGTGAAAGTAGAGGAAGAATTATGGAAAAAGAAAGCTAGACAATCACAGAAAGATGCCATTGAATTATGGCGTAAAGAATCGTATAGACGTACAGAAAAAGCACGTAGACAGGAAGAGAAGAGTAAGGAGAATTCAAACAAAGTTCGAGAAAATATATTAATTGAAGAAGGTACTCGAGTAAAATCAGAACAAGTAGACAGACAACGAAATGCCCTTATGAATGGTATGTATCCTCTTCTGGCCGAAGGGTTACCTAAGGCTACTCCGGAGATACCAAAAGACTTGCCACCCCCATTGTTCCCGATAAAAGTTCATCCCAAAGGGCATCCCAGAACAGCAGAAGATGTCTTTCTTTCCTCCTATTTAGACGACGCAGCTCCCGAGTATGCTAATGCTGCGCCACATAGACCGCCTGCCGAGGGGGTTCAACGCCAAGACCCTCCTCCGTCTGTACCGCCGCAACAACAAACTCCGATACAAGTTCCGGCAAGCACATCTGTTTCTACAGCTGTACCCACAACTATGGTTGCTATATCACGTTCAACGAATCCTTTCACATCCAGCACCCCAGGTGGTGCTACAGGAGGTACAACAAACATTTTTTCCACGCCACCCAGAGTAAATAAACTTTCCTTTCAAGAATTAGCACACCAACGTACGCCCAAACTAGTAACTCCCGACACGCTTAAGGAACTTCTAATAGATTGTAGATATGATCCTGTGCCCGGCAAAAAGGATGATATGCTGCTGGCATCATTACGTATCCGACGAGCTGCAATATATTTAGGGAGGCTACCAGGAATGACTACACATTTAGAAAATATATATCACTTCGTCCAGTCAGGGTGAGATTCCGAAAGTATTAATAGAGCCTTGGAGTACCAGAAAGTGGAGATACAGGGGGAACTGTTACGTTTCCTCATAAATTGTGTGATCAGAAATCAAGACCGACCAGGGGTAAATCCGGAAGAAATGCAAATTCTTACCACATGGAGTCGGAATATATCAGAGGGGAGACATGATAAACGATCATGTATAGTAGCTATGTGCCGCAAGATCCGCAAAGAAATAGAACGAATACACGAAGAAAGATTAGCAGTAGACGAGCCTGAACAAACCGAGGAGGAAGAAGAATTAGAACTGCCCACAGGACAGTTAGAAACCATGGCCTATGTAGGTAGAGGAAGATCTTGTAATAATACTAGAGGTTTTACTGATCCGATACGTCCGATACGTCCAGATAATAACAGAAACTTCCAAAACCCAATAATAAATATAAGGTCCCCCGAACATTCGTTCCAAGCCGCTGACAAATTGCTCCGAGAACGAAGGGGTTATCATATACTCGATTCTATGGACGAACAAGAATTAGCCAGGTCAGCCGTTCACTGGGTTGACAGTCCCGGAAAATATAGTGATGATACATTAGCGCACACGTTTTTGAACCTCACCCCAGATGAACAGCGTTTAGCTGGTATCTATATGATTCAACAACTCCTCGTACTATATAAAAGCCAACACTCCGATCCTGGTCCCTTACCTGATATATTGACTGAATTACTCACGAATAAATGGAGAGGTTCAGGTACTGAGTTAATTAGAGAAATACTAGAATCCAGAAAGCAGTACATTCTTTTTGTATGTCCCGAACATGTCTCACTGCCCATCAAGAAAAGAACGACGTATTATATGGATAGACAGAATCCCTTACGCGAAGTACACCCGATAAAAGGTGATGACAATCAGTTTAAACGTGTGTTTGTATACACACCCATATCTAAAATAGAACTATTAGAAATGAAGAAAGTGGTACCCAGTCATGACAAAGACCCAGCGGGTTTCCACCGTGAAATTAAAGACATGTTGCTCATGGGAGAATATACCTATCCCGACATTATGACAATATTGAAGGTATTAATGCCTGCGGGCATTTACGAAAAACTCAAGGAAAAGGACTGGGAGGTGGGAGACCAGAAGATAGATTGGACAGCATTAGAAAACGAAGAAAAAGCTCGAGGTCCAGGTTCAGGGCTTGGGGAAAAGACCAAAACACTACCAGGTTTACTAGTACAGGTACTGCCACGTTTATTAACTACGAAAAAGGAAGACTGGGGTGCAATCTCAGCCTGTAAACAAAAGCACGATGAGGACACTAGTGATTTCTATGCCCGATTCGAAAAATGTTTTGGTATAAATAGTGGAATAAAAGCAAGTAGCGAATCTTATCCACATCTGTTTGTGACAAAATTAGTTGAAAATGCCCTGCCCCAAGTTAAGAATAGAGTATTGAAATTCGAGAGTACCTGGCAAGGTAACACTCCGTCACAAATGTTGCAGATGCTACAGTACCATCACAATAGAATTAGAGAGGAACAAGAACATGAACAAAGACGCATGAAAGACACGAAAATGAAAATGCTAGTTTCCCAGACAGTTCCAGCTGACGGTCATAAAAAGGGTATGACACAGTCTAGTGTTTCAGCAGGTCCTGTAAAAGGGACATGCAACTATTGTAAACAGCCAGGTCATTATGTACACGATTGTCCAGTTTTAAAACATAATATCGCCATAGGTAATACAAAAGAAAGACCACGGCCACTTAGACAGGATCAGAATCAACAAGGAGCTCCGCAGCATGCACAGGCCATGCCAGCTCCGCAACAGTCTATGCCAGCTCCACCACAGCAGCCTATTGCTGCTACACCAACAACGACACGACAGATGTACCAGACTGCACAGTATGACTATCCTGATTATCAACGATACTCATGAAACAGCCTAGAGAGGGAAGTTGGCTTACCCCTTATCGAGGTCCCTGTAGATCAAGAAGGACCTTATGTACACAGTGAACTATTAGGCCAGGATAGAAAATTTTTACTTGATACAGGGGCAAGCCGAACAACGATAAAACGTAGTGAAGTTCCAGGGGCACCCCTCTCAGGCTCACAGAATATTTCCCTTGGGTTTTCAGGAAAACCTATCATTAACGAAGTATCACAGCCTCTTCCCCTTACGATTGGTCCTTTGACACGAACTACAGATTTATTGCTTACTAAATCATGCCCAGAAAACCTGTTAGGTATCAAAACATTGAAAGCTCTAGGAGCTATAATATGTTGTTCTCCGGAAGGAGTAAGATTGTTTTTACGTGATTTCAAAGGGCACTATGTGTCCCGAGACATGGATCACCGACTGCAGACTTTACCCACATACTTATGGGCACAAGGCCCCACAGATGTTGGTTGCATGAACATTACACCATATCGAGTCACACTAAAGGCAGGAGTGGTACTACCACGAATGCGACAATACAAGTTACCCCCAGATGCTGTAGTGGCTTTACTGCAAATCATTGACGAGCTCATTGGCCAAGGAGTGGTTGTGGAAACAGACTCCAATGTATGTAATTCCCCGATAATTCCGATTCTTAAACGAACTGATCCAAAAGCCCCGCCAGTATATCGATTGGTTATTGATCTGCGCGAATTAAATAAATGTATTGTACCACAATACCCCGTAGTTCCAGACATTTCTTCATTACTGACAGCCATTGATTCTGAAGCAACATTCTTTACTGTAATTGATCTCAAGAATGCCTTTTTTAGCGTCCCAATAGATCCGGAAAGCCAATACTTGTTCGGATTTAGTTTAAATGGACGAAGCTTTAAATTCACACGCGCACCTCAAGGATTCACAGAAAGCCCCAGCATCTATAGCCAAGCACTGAAACGAGAACTTGACAGTATTCACATGCCAGTCAACACTGCCCTGCTTCAATATGTCGATGATCTGCTGATCACCGCCCGAAGCGAACCTGAATGTGAAAAAGCCTCACTGACGGTTTTACATTTTTTGGCCGAAAAGGGGCACAAGGTGTCCCCTTCTAAGCTGCAATTCTGTGTCCAGCGAGTTGTTTACCTTGGTCACTCGCTGTCCAAGGAGGGAAGGCAGCTTACACCCGACCGCATACAGTTAATTGATAACATGTCAGTACCCAAGACACAAAAGGAGGTGCGGGCTTTTATAGGCCTCACTTCATATTGTAGGCAGTGGATCCCTCAGTATGCATTTCTAGCAAAACCACTCATTCAGTTGACAACACAGGAGGCAGCCACATCGACTGTCCTCCCTTGGACTCAGGAACATACACAAGCTTTTGAAAGCCTAAAGAAAGCTTTATGTCAAGCACCCGTTTTAGCAACACCATGTTACAATAAACCGTTTACACTCTTTGTTACAGAACGCGAAGGTACTGCTTTGTCAGTACTCACACAGGAACAAGCAGGATCACACAAACCATGTGCTTATTTTTCTAGTACATTAGATCCCGTAGCTCAGGCTCTGCCTGCGTGCCTAAAGTTAGTGGCAGCGACAGCTTTAGCAATCAGACAAAGCGATGCCATAGTGTTAGGACATCCATTGACAGTACAAGTACCACACGCAGTAGAGGTTCTCTTGAACCGCACACAAACACAACACTTGACTATAGCGAGACTCACCGGTTACGAATTAACATTGTTTCAGCCACACATAGAAATCAGACGTTGTAGTACATTGAATCCTGCCACACTGTTACCAGTAAACGGAACAGACCCACTAGCGCATGATTGTATTGAAGTTATTACTATCACGACGAAACCCAGACAAGACTTGACAGACGTCCCATTGTCAGACCCAGACCTGACGTTGTATGTAGATGGTTCATGTATGAGAACAAGTACAGGAGAGCTAGTGGCCGCGTATGCAGTCACAACAGACACTGAAGTCATTGAAACAAATCGTATTAAGACCTTGTCAGCTCAAGCAGCAGAGCTCATCGCTCTGACACAAGCCTGTATTCAAGCCACAAATAAGAAAGTCAACATATACACTGATTCACGTTATGCATTCGGAGTTGTACATGACTTCGGCGTGCTGTGGCGAGAGAGAGGTTATTTAACTTCTCACGGTGCCCACATTCAGCACGGACCCCTCATTCATGCCCTATTAGATGCAATACATCTACCCACTGCAATATCAATTATGAAATGTAAAGCTCATACGAAAGTTACTGATATCATTTCCCAAGGCAATGATTTAGCTGACAGAACAGCTAAACAGACTGCTCAAACTCACACAGCTGACATGACAAAGACAATAGTTCCGACACCAACACATTGCATGATGGTTAAGGATCCCGCTCTTGACGTAATTGACATACAGACACATGCTACACCAGAAGAAATAAAGAAATGGACTGAATTAGGAGGGATCCAAACGGATCAAGGATGGATGACGAAGGAAAAATCTATATGGTTTCTTCCCGACTCAATGGTCCAAGTTATCATTAATACAATACATAGTCCAGCGCACCTAGGAGAAAAGGCTATGCTAGACAGCATTCAACACATTTGGTTCAACAAACATTTACGAGCAGCAGCTAAACAAAAAGTTCGTACCTGTATGATCTGTTGTCAGTTTAACCCAGGTAAAAGCATTCCCGTAGAACAAGGTGGATTTCAGCCTCCTGATCACCCTTTTGAAGTCCTCCAGATGGATTATATCCAGATGGAACGATGTCGAGGATTCAAATATGTTCTTGTAGTTGTTTGTGCTCTTTCCCGTTGGACAGAGGCATACCCGGTTTCAGATTACACTGCCCCGACTACTGCCAAACAGTTAGTTCGAGAATTCTTCCCACGGTACGGTTTACCACGTGCTGTCTACTCAGATAACGGCCAGCCGTTCTCATCCGAACTAATGAAACACGTTTCACTTTTGTTAGGTTATCAATGGAGATTTCACTGTGTCCGACACCCCGAGGCAGCAAGTCTCGTGGAACGACATAATCAAACTCTGAAAATTAGATTGTCCAAAATATGTAGAGAGAAAGGTGTCGACTGGGTAGTAGCCTTACCAGTTGCACTCTTTTACATGGGAATGGTAGCACATTCTCGAACAGGGCTATCCCCGTATGAGGTGATCTTCGGTAGACCACCAAATATGTGGGGGACGCCTATACCGCGTAAAATAACTGACGTTGACTGTAATATGCTGACAGATTACCTGGCTTCCTTGATGTCTGCACTACAATCTTGTCGTTCACAGGTAGCTGCAGCCTTTCCCGACAATACCGAGGTGAAACCCCACGACGTAGTTCCGGGGGATTTGGTGTTAGTGAGGAACTTTGACCGGAAGTCTCAGCTGGATCCTAGGTGGAAATCGCCTCAACTCGTACTGTTAACCACGAGGACAGCCGTGAAGATCGAAGGTCGAAAAGGCTGGATACATTCAAGTCATATCAAGAAATTTCATGGACTACCATCCGATATAGAGACTAAACCCTGTATTTCTTCAAAGACAGACTCAAAGCTTCCTTTGGTTGAACAAACGAGCTCAGAACTATATAGACTAAAACTACGGTCCAATAAGTCAGACAATTTGATTGTTTAAGTCCTCTCCAAGGTGAATCGGTTGAATTTGTCTCTGACATGTATCCTCTGGACCGGAATAGAGAAAAAAATAATCAAATCCAGTTGAAAAATCATGCGTACTGTAAATCACTGCGTAGTCATTGCACAGTGACGTTATTAATTCTGTTTTTCTTATGTCTTTTAATAATTGCTACAAGTATATTGTTACACATATATTATCCTATTTTTAAACATGTTTATAATGTTACTGCTGAACATTCTTTTAGTGAATTTCCCCCGCATGAGTTGTCATATAGATTTGCGCTGCGCAATAACACTTTTATTAGTATGTTACATCATTCCCATCAGGCTAGCAATGCTACAAATTGTTGGATATGTGGTCGACTCCCTCCCTATCAGAACTATAAGGGAATTCTGCCTCTCTTTCCATATCCATTCACACACAATGGCTCCTGTGGAGCATGGTTTAGTTTAATTAATTCCCTAGATTCGAATTCCGCAGTTTATCAAGACAACTGGGTTTGGGGAAACCTGAACTTAGTTTTGCTTAAAGCCTGCTACCCTAACAAGGAGGGACTTCCCAAAAGAACAGGAACTGATCTAGAAAATGAAGTATATGGATTAGGTAATTTTACACTTAACCTCATGATCCTGAACGTTGAATCTGAAGCTACACCAATTTTGCCTGCCATGTCCGTATTCCCAGTTAAAGGGGAACTATGCATAAGAAAGAATGGCTCCATACACATGGGCCAAAGTAAATGCACCACTGTAATAGAATTCTGTGATCAAGGCAAGTCTACATTTAGAGCTTCTCGTCATTCCTACTTTATATGTGGACAGACCGCATATATACGCTTACCTTTAGATTGGGATGGTACCTGTTACATAGCATTCCTTTTGCCACCTGTTTTCCTAGCTCCTCCTGATTATCATAGAAATATTCATTTAGTACACAATAGACAGCAGAGAGATCTCCCAATAGTCGATTATACTGAAACAGCATGGGAGAAATACACAGATTTCAATAAAGGTTTCTTTCCTTATATAGGTACAGTCACTAATAGTAAGCTGATACGTAGATTAACCAGAACCCTTGAAGCAGTAGTAAACGAAACTATTTCCGCCTTAGGCAATTTAACAGAAGAACAGTCTGCTATGCGGATTGTTGTGCTTCAAAATCGTCTTGTCCTTGACGTCATCCTGGCCGATAGGGGCGGAGCTTGTAGGGTCATCGGATCAAGTTGTTGCATTTTCATACCAGAAAATTCGCCATCTGTATATAAAGCCATAACTCGCCTTCATAAGATTGTAAGCCAGATACACCAGAATCCAGGCACCTGGACTTGGTCCGGTTGGTTTTGGAGTGTATTATCTACCTTTGGATGGAGGGTCCTATCCTTCCTAGGTATTGGCTTTCTCATACTATTCAGTTGCTGCTTATGCCTACAATGTGGGCCAGCGATTTGTGGTCTATGTGCCACCTCGTGTATCCCACATCCAAGTATTCACTCAAGATTCCGGAAGAAGAAAGAAGAACAAATGATGTTATATGAACAAATCAACGGATTGATGAAGATTGATATCTCTTAAGGGCAAGTAGGGGACAAGGAGGGAATGTGGAAATATGGATTTTTATGATCAGTTATGTCCCCTATCTTGGACCCCAACGGTTTCATGTATAAATCATAAGTACATGTATGTTTCCTCCAGTTCCAGTTATGAAGACGCAAACACATGTGCGTCCACCGTCAACATGTCCTCTTTCAGATCCGCCATGAATGGGCCGGATATTCTATTCCTAAGTATGAAAGGCCACCGGCTTTATATGGTTCATTTATCCCATTTTACAGTCCAGGCGAGTAGGCCCTGATTCTGCCATCAAGCTTTTTCTGCCTTCTGCCTCTGAAAGCTCCAGTCTGAGCTCGCATCTGTACCCATGAACTTTGTCCTACTCCCTGCGCGGCTAACGGTGCCTGACTCGACCTGTCTGCTTGCCAAAAACTGTATTTCACCTTCAAGATTATCTGCTCTGCTCCGCTCTTCACCCAATGCATTCCTGTCTAGTAGTTTAAGTAAACATTCTTTCAGCTACCGAGCAAAAGGCCCGGCTTCTCTGTCTTTATGCAAGTAATTCATAGCCCTGTTACTATGGAAGATTTCTGCCCTCGCATCTAGTGTAGACACTTAGACGCTTGTACACGCACTAACAGTCAGTATAGTCAGTATAGAATAAGATTCTATCCTAAGAGACCTTTCTTTTTTGGATAACACAGTTCTTTAAACATAGGATGTTAGATATGATTTGGGATTAGGTTGACATAACCCCAGACTTCTGTCTCCACATGTAGAGCTAAATGTCAAGTCCCCTTCACCCCCTAGTTGCACGTCAATCACACGTCATGCTGCTGCGCGCGCATCTCTGCCAAGTATTTCTGCTGACATTGCGAAATTCTTTCGTGGAACCACCCATTTATGACATCATATCCAATGACGTTCTTTAAGTTACGCCCAGTTACACCTATTTTAGTTACGCATGTATGTTCTTATCTTTATTATCAACTGTTACGCCTCCTGCATCTGTTTCACTGTAATGCCTATTGTATAAAAATGATTACTTGTCAATAAAGTTTGTTCTTCACTTCCTGAACCTTCGTGGTGATGGAACATGGAGTCCATCGATTCGAATTGATTTTGGAATAAAGCCCGTTCCGAACCTCTAATACCACGGATTCTGCCTCTTATTTTACTGAGCTATTATTATAGATTTTCCGCATCAAATTAAGTCCCGGTAATTAAATTATTTACCACACTTCAACCACTATAATAGCCACCTGTTTGTGAATGATGCGATCTGATGCTTGAAACTTGGGTTACAATGATACACTTCCTCGTCACAGTCCTTACTTCACAGTGGTTGAACCTCTATCATAAAGCAGGCAACCTCACTAGCCTCCTAAAATTGTTCTCTAGAGTATCTACTATGCTGCCCACCCCATCCCTTCAGTGAATATAGACTCTCTGCCCCTCCATCCGACAGCCTGTTATTCATTATCTAAGACAATATCCTGGTCAAATAAGCATACTGACTGAGGACGAAACCCAAGTATTGAGGTGAAGAAGAGTATGAATGAAAGTAAAGAAGATTACAGGTAGGTAATTAGGGCATTAACACGTTACACCTCTTCTTCATAGCCCATACTTAAATTATGATACACTGAAGTCTTATTTTTCAGCAATAAAGACAAGACAACCCACACCGTAAAGAACAGATAAAACGTACACCCATCAAATGAAATGTAACACAGACTCAGAACTCCGAAGATTTGTAAAGACCCCCTCCAACAACTTAAAATGTTGAACCAAGGCCAGATCCAAGATGGAGGATCTAATCCTACTCATGTACCTCTGATTGGACTATGTGTTTCAGCTTTTCATTGAGGATAGGCCTGCCTGCATTCTGCATTAGTGCGGAATATTTAATCAACAGTTAATCTGACTTGTAGAGGATAGAAATTGTGTCCACAAATAATGAAACGTTGATAAACGTCCAATGTGTAACTAGACAAGGGCTATAGAAGATAAGGTAACCCCCTAATGAATTAGTTTAAGGTCAGGGAACAGGGGGAACAAAAAACAACCAACAATAATAAACAGTAAACATAATAAACAGTATCCCTCTAGACCTAAATTGCTTACTTATTGTGGGTACACATGGAGAAAAATACCGCAACTATGTTTGTATTTTATTATCTATTTTATTCATGTTTTATTCATTTTATAGTTATTTTTTTGCTTGTTTAATTTCTTTTTCACTTTGTTTCCTCATACAATAAAAATTCATCTCTTTTTTGTGACTGGACGTACTATGCAAAAATAGTTATGTCTTAATTTAGTACAAAATGAGAGAAGATTTGATTTATGTCAAAAACATACAAATCGCAACAATGATTCAAGGAATATCCCCACACCAATCACACCTCTGAATGTACTACATGCATATCACTTTCATACAACACCTTTCATACTACACCCCAAAGAGAAAAGGAACAGCGTATATGCTGCTCGTCCGACAAGGGCGAGCCGCTAGATCCTCTGATGTTGTACTAAACGTTGGGGTGTTTCATTCAAGCTGGTCGACGCACGTTTCGGTAGCCTAATTTTCTTTAGATGCCACCTTCCTCAGGACCTGTTGCTATGTGTTTTTATCACGGGCAAGGGTGGGGGCCTGATTGTCTGTTTTGTTTACAATGCTCTCGTAGCGGTGCCCAATGGTTATCGTTCTTGATCAAATAATTTCTTTTTTTAGAACAGCTTAACTCTAACTGGTGCTTAATCGCACTATGTCTGTGGAGTGGAGCCGTAGATTCACCACGTAATATGTGTTCGGGGTCTTGTGTTGGAGGAACAGGGTTACATTCGACGTTCATATGGTCATTGCTTACTTATTTTATGCATGTCCTAGTCTCTCTTCCTTGTAGTCTGTTTTTGTTCCTTTATTCCGCTCACACCACACCTAATGTGGGTGACTGCATCGAAGTTTATAGTGTATTTATTGGCACCCTGTTGATACGTAACGCGTGTTTCCCAGCAGAGATTCTTGGCGTGGTCCAGCTCCGATAAAAACTAGACAAGGGCTATCAAGAAATTATTAGCGGCTGGATACTTATATTGGTTCCGATGAAAAATACACAAAGACTTTTTACAAATGGGCAGTTCTGGTGAAATTTCTCTAGAATCTGAAGAGACTGACATGGCACTCAGTTTAGTTAAACTCGAGCCAAATATTATTCCGAAAAACAAAACTGTTATGAAAAGAAACACTTTTGAGAAACATCCTCCAAATGTTTGAATGGAATAGTAGTAGAAAATGAAAAGTTATTAAATATTCCCCAATTTCTCCGTGAATGTTTTTTACTGGTCTCTGACTCTTAACAGAGATCTCTATTTTCCTAGATACATGCAAGAGTTAATTATCCAGTCCAGGTTTGATTTTGCAGGCTGGAATTTGTAGCTGTGGTTTTAAATATAGGCTACAGTGCCAGTACCCTCTGCTGAACATTATAACGATATTGAAATTTCTTTATAAAGTTATGGAACTTAGAGGCAACTTGCAATATGCATATCTTGTAAAGTAGGGGGTACTTTATTTGTTATAATACATGGTCACACCATCACCTTTTCCACAAGCCACTTAAATCCATGGTGCTTGGATCTTTCATATAAAAGAAAGAAAGAGCCTGTTTGCAAACATGCGGAATAAAAATAGAATATCTAGTGCAAAATAAACACATTAAAAAAGTTAACAGATATTTATTGCAAAAAATGTTAAAATAATTTAATAAAAGTCAGTTTATTAGAAAAAAGGCATTGTAGCTCAGAATATGTAGAAACATAAAAACTTTTCTAAAATTACCTAATTAGTGCAAAAAAATAAACCTATCGCCATACATATCTCCTTTCTGCTTTTCACTGCACAGCTAGAATAAAAGAGCAGAAGAAAGAAAAGCAACATTTCATTTTCATTCTTTAAACAGCATCTTTAATTATGGTCCATGACCTGACCTGCCTTTCCCTTCAGCTGCTTGCTCTGGTAACATGCACTGTGATGTCAGAACTCAACTGTAAAAACCTATGACAGTTGAGTGGCTCTGTGATTTCTTTGTTATGTATGGCTCTCACTGAGAATCATTAGTCTGAATGTTAGATTTTAAATATCCCTATTCATTGCTGTGATGTAGCAAGTGTGGGTTGCAGATCTTGTAACTCACTGCTGCTACGTCCTAAAGGAATTCCAGGTCGCTTTGGCTGGGCTCTGCGAGAGACTGTCAAAGCAGCGCTAGAATGCAGAATGCATTGCTCACAGCTTCTGAAGGAGAGGGAAGAGAAGGCACCCATAATGGTGGGGTTAGGTGATAGGCAGTCAGCTATGGTTTTTAAAATTTGAGACAGGGAGGAGAGGCCATGGTATGTATTACCCCAATTACTCCTCTGTCCCTGCATAGAATTTAAAAGCGGGGTTAGATAATTTCCAGGGGGGCAAATATAGCATAAAATTATAGTTGGGTAAAAACTGAATTATAGGGACGTTGTGCAATTTGGGGTTCTGAGTGTCATCACAGACAACTCAAGCTTTGCTCTTGTGGTCAATTTCATGTCACCCAGAACTGCTCAGTGAAAAACATGCCCATGATTCATTGTTATCCATCTATAATTCTATATGTAATTGGCAAATAGGTGAGTCACTAGTCGCCGATAAGAAATTAGAGATGGGTTTTCATATGGGATTGCCGAATCCCATGTTAATAGTTTGAGAAACAGGAGTATGAGTCCTTAATAGGCAAAATTACACCAAAGTGACAAAAATCCAATAAGGGGCACTGGAGATATACATTTTAGAATATTTCAGATAAAAAGCGCCAAGAAAAATGGAAGTGCAAATGATAGTCCATGGTCGCCGTTGACTAGTAACCTGGTGCAATTTCAGGCCGACCACAATGGAACACGAGTCAGCTACATCAATTAAGTTCATCCTGGTCAGAGATTTAGCTTGGAACTTAGGGGCTCATTATGATGGCGGAAGGACCGCCACTGCTGGGCCGGCGGTCCTTCCGCCATCACCAAGCGTATTATCCACACCGTAAAGAACAGATAAAACGTACACCCATCAAATGAAATGTAACACAGACTCAGAACTCCGAAGATTTGTAAAAACCCCCTCCAACAACTGAAAATGTTGAACCAAGGCCAGATCCAAGATGGAGGATCTACCCACCGCCCTCCAAATTAGGAGGGCGGTGGGTACCGTGTGGACACAAAGTCCGTCTGCCGCTTCACTTCCAAAGGCAATCGCACTGATTGCCTGGAGGACAGTGCAGGGCCCCTAAAATGGTGGCGGTGCCTAGCAGGCACCGTCCACCAAATTAGGATGTGGGTATTGGAAAGGCTGGTGGGGATTGGGTTTGGGGGCCCGTTGTGGGCCCCCCTTGATTGGGGGGTTGTAGCTGCACTGAGGGGTACCCATGGTACCCCCTGCATTTCTATGCACCAAGTGGCAGGCACTGCGTGGTGCCTGCCACGTAGTGCAGGGAAATGCAGTGCAAGCACTTTTAACACTGCGTACGCAATCTTAAAAGCCCTGGAAGCGCCCGCCAGTATGGTGGGCGCATACTAATCACAGTGGTGGGACCGCCGCATGTCTGGTGGGCAGTTCCAAACACCGCTACGATGGCGTGCAGACCTAGTCCGCCCACCATCGTAATCAGCCCCTTAGTCTCTGAAATATAAGTCGAAACCCTCCAGCTGGACAAGGTTGCAGGCCTTATCTGATGATGGATTCAGTTGAACTGGATGTGCTACTGCAGAGAACCTCCAGGTGGAAGACTCCTGTTTCTTCAGTCCATGAAGTTGCGCCTTGGCAGGATCAGCTCACATGGTTGGTTTCAGTCTTCCGGTGGCTGGAAATCAGGATTTTTCCAAGTCCCACAGCTTTTCCGAGATTGTAGGAGAGGTTCATTTAGACATCTAGGTGAGGCCACCAGAAGGGTCCAGTCTAGCTCAATGTGCAAATGATGAGGTAGTCAATTTAGGAAAAAGGTTTTTTGCAACTTACAGAAGGAGATGTGCACTATAATCACAACATGTGCATCTACGGCCCCTTCTGTAATACCAAAGTACCCCAGGAGCATGCAAAGTGGGTGCAAATGCCCTTGCGCATCCGGGGCACATCTGTAATACGGCTCCAGGATGTCATAGTCTTGTATCACATCGCAGACAATTTAAAAGGACCCCAATGAGTGTTGTGCTGTATGCACAAGTAGGAGTCAATTGTCTGTGACAAGTGAAGCCAGCCAATCAATAGACATTTCACCAAAAGGAAGGTCTCAAAACTGGTTTTGTACCTCCCACTCTCCATGAACGGAAATCTGAAATCTATGTTACTATGCTTGTATAGGATATTAAGGCATTCATCCGCTTGATCAATAGAATTCACTTAAACCCTCAGCATCACTGCAGAAAAAGAAACTTGAAGTGTTAACATTTTGAAAATTGTCTCCTCACTCAACAAATCAAATTGCTCCAATTCTCCAGCATGTTCATCACAATGCAATAGTTTCCAAGTCCTCATTCCAAAGCTGGAACCACAGAATTTGCTCTTTTTGCTAATAGATCCTGAAAAGCCTTGCTTCACCAAATATATAGCTGTCAGAAGAGCATCTGCCTGTACTTTGCAGGATGTAGAAGAGAACCCAGAGAAATATTGTGCTTAATATTCTTAATCACCCGCTTGTTTTTGTTGACTTTCCTCAGGGAGATTAAAAGGGGGTCATCCACCTACCTACTCAACCAGAAGTTCTAATATGCCTGCATAGTTCATGCCTGTGGACTTATGGGACCAGGTCTGCACTACTTTTGCTTTAATTTCCGACATCAGCATAAACACCCAGTAACATTAGGCACCACCTCAGAAGCACATTCTTTTTTATTTATTTACCTGTTGCTTTGTCCTGCTCCTATAGAGAGGCACCTAAAACTCCCACCTGTACAGGGTCTGTGAGCGCATCCTATGTGGGAGTGTTTCAAAACATGCTAAAAGTAGAAGCTGAAATCTGACTTGCAGGGAGTTATTTAATGAACACATAAATGTACTTGTCTGCTGAAGGCTTGCCATCATTATTCTCCCCCAAATGGGAAGTAGCAAAGAGATTTTCCATGTTTTGTTAGATGGCAAACTAGGTTATCTGTCTCATAATATAGAATGACCCTCATTTAAATAAAGTCTGTTAAGAGGAAATCAGATGAACGGGTAATGCTCAATTTAGAGCAGTGCAGAGTAGGGCTATTTATTTTATCTAGTAATTTATTTTAGCGGTCTTATATAGCTCCTACTATACCAAAGGGTGTCAGAGTGCATTACAATAAGACACTAGAAAGGTACATTAATGATAGCGTAAGCATAGATCTAATCACAGAAAGTCAAATTGTATGCAGCACTGTCTGCAGGGAGGATCTTAAGACAAGAAACAGAGAATTCCATACAGAGTGTTCAAGAGAAGAAAGTGGGTCCATAACAATGAAAACTTAAATGATCACTGTTCTGGGACTTTCATTTTGGCCAAGCCTGGAGGATTGGTGTGCATCCCCTGAAGGTGTGCAATCCACAGGACCAGATTGTAGTGTGATAAGTACTTTTAAGCTAGTCGCTCATTTTGACTTTCTTGGAGGCTTGAAAACAGGTTTGTGCAAATCTCAGGAGGTATTGTGTTCCATTTCCTAGGTGCATTTCTAGAGACATTTTTGTTTTTGTTTTTTGAACCTGGATGCTTGAAGGAGTAATGATTCAGGGCTATGCAGGGAGCGGCATTCTATGTTTGGAGTTTTTCAGTGATGTATTTGAGGGTGCCTCAGTCAAAGGCTTTGTAGGTGATGCAAGTTGTTTTGAATATGCATTTGGTTTTAACAGGGAGCCAGTTGAGGGAGGAAATCACAGAAGTAATGGGACCCGAGCGGCTGTCTTCTGGGATTATGCTCACTGGAGCATTGAGGATTGTCATCACAAGACCTGGATGTTCATGCAACAGCCAACATTTCCAGCGCCTTGAGACACTCACAGGTGATTTTAGAAGAAAGATTCAATGGCGGACTCATGGCTCTGCACCTCATGCAGGTTTCCTCAGTATGCAGTCCTGTGCACTTGTACCTCAGCACCAGCCGTTGTGTGGCGCCTCTGTGTTCCAGATGCTGATAAAGCAGCTACAAGCGGGGGTGCACCAGGCAAAGAAGTTCAAGACACTTTAGAGGTATCCAACGTCTTTATTTCAATGTAATCGTTTCCTTAAGTTAATGGCACATACAGCTCAGCCAACGCGTTTCGTTCCCACAAGGAGAACTTCATCAGGGCTGAAAATGACATTTTAAAAAAACAAATCAAAACACAAACAATAATCAAAAATTAAATACATTACAAAACAGCACAGGACTTCAACAGAAAAGACACAATAGTCCTCTTATGACATTTAAAAAAAAGTCAAAAACATTTATATTGAAACATAAAAATACATGACAAAAATTGAAAGACACCATTTAGTAGACAACACAACATGTAAAGAGATAGAGCAATACAAATATCATATCCTAAGGTGTAAAACTACCCAAATCTCACAACACAGACCAGACTAATGGCATGTGTATTAGCTACAAAACAGTTGGCTAATGTAGAAGTCACACACAAAAATATACAACTAGAGAGTTTAGGCATTAGTGGAATGAGAATGGTGGTGTAAATGTTCCAAGAGAACAAGCAGTAGTTACACCCTATTAAAAATGCATGCATGTCTTTAAAGAACCTTTAAAAAGAACTAGCAAGAGAGTTGCTCACAACCCTGAGAAGTCAGTGACCGTGAAGAAAGATGGGCACACTATGCTGAACAAACAAGTGAAAATGCCTGTCATTGACTCAAGAGGAGAAATATCTAATGGGACTGCGATCTCACCTTAATGACACAAAAGCTCAGAACACTGTGCGGAGAAAAGCCAAAATCAAAGATCTAGTGTATTGTATTGGATGCAAAGGGAATTCCCAAGGCTAAGTCATGCCCAAAAGCACAAATCTGTATAAAGACAAAGGTCTACGTTAAGTGGCTAAAAATGAAATACAGAGAGTTTCTGCGGAACCCTCCATGGTGCTCCAAAATATGGAAATGTACAAAGCCATTCAGCTGCCTTGTTAGAAGCCGCCTCGGCCAATTGCCCTATGAGCAGTCATCCCATAGCTGGAAGTGATTCCTAAGTATAATCGTTAAAATAAAACAGGGGACCAACAGCAGTGAATGAAGAGTGAGAGAATCATCACATAAGCGTAAGGCATGGATATGAGTTATCACAAAAATATTGCTAACACCAGTAATAGAGACCGGAAACAAGCAGTCGGAGATCACTATGCAATCTCACCCGGACCCCGCTGTTCCTAGACGTGAAAACCTAAATCAACAGGAAGCCTCCAGCTACGGAGTAATGTGCAAGGATAAAAACCCGATAGGTAAAGGTCCCCAAGTTATCGTGCCCTCGAGTGAAGGCATCCACACGCACTCTGGTGAAAACAGAAGTGTCCTTGCATAAACGTAAACCATGGACATAAGTCACCACTAAAGAATGCTCACACAAGCAAGGGAGACAGAAAGCAACCGGTCAGAGATGATAATAAATTCTCCCCCGGTCCTCGCTCTTCCCAGGCGTGAAAACCTAAATAAAGCGGCATCCTCCTGCTATGAAATAACATTCATGGAAATCGACCTAAAGCCTCCACACGCTATTCAGTGAAAACGGAATTGTAAAGCGCCTCAAGGAACCCCATACCTAGCACTTATATAAGTGAGCTACGGGCATAACCAGAGTGGCTTCCGCACCTCCCCGCCCCCTATATGGGGAAAACATGGACATGAGTCACCACTAAAAATTGCACGCACAAGTAAGGGAGACCGAATAGAAGCAGTCAGTGGTCACAATAAATCCCACCCGGATCCTCGCTCCTCCTAGATGTGAAAATATAAAAATTGGGGCATCCTCCAGCTATTACGTAACATAAATGCGGCAGCTCCTTTAGTGCCATTTGGGCACTTCCCCACCCCACTACTAATGCAGGACTCTAGGAGGAGTCCCCTTACCAGGTGCGTCACTTCCAGCGTGCCGAGGAGGTGGGGAGGTATTTATGCCTCCCCCAGCCATCTTGGCATCCTCATTGCGTCGGACACGCCATCTGGTCATGTGCTGGGTTCCGATCGTTGTCGCCAGCTCTTCATGAGGCCGGTGAGCGTGGATTTGTCCCTCAGCCCCCCCTTCTATTGCAGGGGAGGGCTGCATGGGCCACCAGGTCCCTACCTTAGTGGGGGCAGCTGCTGTCGGGCAGCGGGGGTGGCTCGGTAGCGTATTGGGGGGCAGAATTGAGATATAATTTCTCCTGGGATCAGGCGGTCTGGCCCGCTCTTATCCCCAGCCTGGGGGGCGACCAGCATTCAGGCGTTTGGGCCCGAGCTACTCCTGCTGCATTCATGGGGTGGAGGTGCTCACCCGGGCTAGGCCATACGAGGGGCCTCTGCTACGTGGTGGGCAGGGGTTCCAGGCCCGTAGTGTCAGTCGCCAAGGGGCCCGGGGGTGGGGGGGAGAGCAGCTTTTTGGACCTCCACCCTGGGCTCGTGATTTGTCCCGCTTTCGGCCTGGCCATCCCCTATAGGCGAGTGGTGGCCTTCTATGGCTTGCGCTGCTCACTTCTGGTGCCCCTGGCTGAATCGGAAGTGCCAGGCCTACTGGGTAGAGGTAGGGGCAGGAGACTCTCGAGTGAGCACCGCCGCAGCTCTACCAGGCCCAGCTTTCTAGGAGCTGTGGGGGAGGGTGCAACGCTCCCGTTATGGATTCCCCCAGTTCTGGATTTATGGATTCCACCGGGTCTGGATTTTACCTTGGGGACCTCTGTAAGGCTGCCCGGGGTGGGGGTTGCGCAGCGGCCCGCCCCCTTGAGGGCGGCCGCCTTAGTGCCACAGGAAGGCACAGGGGTGGGAGGTCGTGTCCCTGGGCTTGACCTAGGGAGACCCCAGTCAGGTAGCTGCTTCCGGCGGGGAGGAGCCAAGGGGGGGGTATTCAAATAGAGAAGCATTTTACACGTTGTTCTCCTCTGGGGTCACTCTGACCTGTCTCTCCCTGGTATACTAGCAGAATTTTGGGAGGGCAAGGCTTTACATTTGGTGGTGACTGATGGAATACGATGGGCATACTCCAACGGAGTGAAAGAGGAAGGAAGGCAGGCTGGGCACTGCCAGGCAGGAGTGTCTTGGCAAAGGGATTGTTATTTAGCCATGCAAAGGCAACTTTGGACCATCGCCTATTTAGGTTTAAGGTCATTTCAGTCAAATCCACGGAGGAGTTTAGAAAGGTTGGGGGAACCTGTCCTGATGGTGCACGCTGGCCGCCGGCCCGGTTGGGCGTAGACTTGTTTTGACTGGACCTGGGAGAAGCCCGGTATCAGTATGCTGTAGGTATGATGGCCTACCAGGAGCCATGCGCAGTTGCGCAGAGCAAAGAGGTCTTGGCTTCATCAGGCATGGTCTTATACACGCCAAGTCCACAGGGTGCCGGGAGGGAGATGGGGTGCACCTCCCTAGTTTAGGCACGGTTCTTTTCCTACTGGACCTAGGGGAAGCTTTGGCTGCAGCAGGCTGTTAGTAATAGGCTACCTTGGCAAGGAGCCCGCTCAGGAGAAGCCATTGAGGTGTCAAGGAGAAAAGTCAATAGCGCCATGTGCAAGTTCACTGAGCTAAGAGGCTTTGGCTTCATCAGGCATGGCCTTTTACACGCCAAATCAACAGGGTGTCTGGAGGGTGATGGGGTGCACCTCTCCACGCTAGGCATGAATTTAATTTTACTTGACCTTGGTGAAGCCTTGGCAGCTGCGGGTTGCGAATAGACTGGACCTACTGGGCCTAGGGGAAGCTTTGGCTGCAGCAGGTTGTAAGGAAATAGGTCTACCTTGGTGGGGGGCCCTGGTAGTGACGGTGGCCACTCCCAAGGCTGTGGAGGAGTTACAGGGCGATCCAGGGTCTGCACATACCAAGGGGTATAGCATGCAGCAGCACCGTGTGGTGCTAAGCCAGGATACCCAGGGATCTTTTAGCGTGTCCACTGGAAGACCTACGGCGCCCCGCTAACCGACAGGCGGTTGTGGGTCTGAGCAACCGGGGGCTGCCATGTATGCTCCGCCCACCCATCACGGGGGGGCGTGGTGAAGCATGTGGACTGGAGGTCCACGGATGGGAGGGGTGGACCCTCCCAACATTTGGTGGTCACCAATTGGCGTTGCCATGGTGACTCTAGGCTTATCAGACGGGCAGGCGGCATGGGGCTGGCCTGCCCTGGGATCGCCCGTAAGATAACCCACCGTGTTTGCATATTTATTATGCTAATAAACCTGCAGCAATATTTCTCCACTTACATTCAGTGTCATGTGTTTTATTATGATTATGTACTGATGTATGCTATGATAACGGTTGCCGATATTGGCACTATGTAAGGCTGCCCGGGGTGGGGGTTGCGCAGCGGCCCGCCCCCTTGAGGGCGGCCGCCTTAGTGCCACAGGAAGGCACAGGGGTGGGAGGTCGTGTCCCTGGGCTTGACCTAGGGAGACCCCAGTCAGGTAGCTGCTTCCGGCGGGGAGGAGCCAAGGGGGGGGTACATATTCGGTCCCCGCCCCCTCCTCGCCCTCTTGTCCGCTCGTTTGCCTTGCCCGCCCATCCGCTTACCCGGCATCAGGAGGGACAAGAAGGGGGGGGAAGGTTTTTCTAACAACTTTCACTTTTGTGTTGCAGGAGGAGTTACAGGGCGATCCAGGGTCTGCACATACCAAGGGGTATAGCATGCAGCAGCACCGTGTGGTGCTAAGCCAGGATACCCAGGGATCTTTTAGCGTGTCCACTGGAAGACCTACGGCGCCCCGCTAACCGACAGGCGGTTGTGGGTCTGAGCAACCGGGGGCTGCCATGTATGCTCCGCCCACCCATCACGGGGGGGCGTGGTGAAGCATGTGGACTGGAGGTCCACGGATGGGAGGGGTGGACCCTCCCAACATTTGGTGGTCACCAATTGGCGTTGCCATGGTGACTCTAGGCTTATCAGACGGGCAGGCGGCATGGGGCTGGCCTGCCCTGGGATCGCCCGTAAGATAACCCACCGTGTTTGCATATTTATTATGCTAATAAACCTGCAGCAATATTTCTCCACTTACATTCAGTGTCATGTGTTTTATTATGATTATGTACTGATGTATGCTATGATAACGGTTGCCGATATTGGCACTATGCGAGTCCCTGCGGCGCCTTGCATCCTTGTGAGCGCGATAAAGTGAGCACTGTTTGGGAACAACTAAACATCTGCTATCCCATTTTGTGCCACACCAGCAGTCAAATAAGGCCTTGGGCGCTGTCGGGCACTGTTGTTTCAGCGATTCGTGGGCATTATTAGTAACCCCCCCCCCCCATGTTGTAGTTTCCCCTTCATCTGTTTGGGGATCCTTCCTTCTGGTTGGAGCCTGCCTGAGCGAGGGGGGGCAATTCTCGGGGTAATGGCATTATAAAGGGGCAAAGTGGCAGGATCAGTGTCCAGGTAGTGGGGTTGCCATCCTCTGACCCGGGCTGGGGTTGCCTTTGCTCCGGCATAGGGTGGGCTCACCGGGTGGCTGCCAAGTTCTACACAGCACCGCAGCTCCTCCTGATAGTGCTCTGCTCCTGGTCGTTCAGACCAGGGTGATCGTTCCTGTGACTGCGGAGGCGTGGTGGCGCCCCCCTCGAGCCATCAAGTTTCTTCACAGGAATATTCTCGGTGAGGTGAGGCTGCCTGCGGCGCACGTAGAGCAGGGCCGGTGTTGCTGTTCCCCATGTCCGGGGTCAGGGTCCGCCCACCCGGGTGTGGTATTGGATAACAAGCTGAGCGCGTGTTTGTTGCCAGGGAACAGCACCCCCGAGGCAGGGCTAGCGTGGGGTTTCCATTCGCACTCAATTCTGCATTTGGTTCGCATACAGCCTATCCTATGCCTAGTACATATACTAGGAGTCCTTAGGGAAGTGAAGGTGAGTCGCATTGTGTATGGGCGGCCAGTATTAGAGGACTGTATGTTCCTCAGCCTACCTAAGTATGTAATTAAGTTCCGGGCGTGCTGATTGGGTGGTATCCACACGTAGTTCGTCAGTTTTCAGACAGTGTCGGCGAGATTGCTCAGCTCCGTGGCTGGGTGCTGTATGCAGTACGCAGTATGGAGAGGCTGGTGCCAGGCAAGGACCAAGCAGTACGGCGCATTGTGGTGGTTACAGCCCGCGCAGGAGCTCCTCGGGGGATGGCGGATGGGTGCGGGTCACCATGGTTGGCTCCGGGAACTGAAGGGGTTTCTCCGGTCGCTGTAGGGACCAAGACCGTATGCTACTGTACGAGTCCTCTTTGCCGCTGTGGGAGCCACATGCCGTGGGGGGCATTCTGCCAGTTTCGGTCGGTCAAGTTGGACGGCCTCGTGGCATGTGGGGTTTCCAGTACAGTGCATTCGGTCCTCACAGTGAATGCTGTTTAACAGGTTTTAATGTCAGTTGTGGGGCAAGCGTGAGACTAGGGTCATATCTCCTCCCACACAATGGTGCTGCAATCATTTACCTTGGCCCCGGGATTTATCGGCTCCTCCGGCTGATTCACGGTCATCCCGTGGGGTGACCTTGTCAGCGGACAAACTGGGGTGCTGGGGTTAGGGGTTCCCGCTCGGGTCCAGGCCCTGGTCTGCTCTAGCTGGAGTCAGGTTTGGGCCCAGCTCGAGTCTCTGCTAATTTATCTTATGCAACTAACAACCATAGACAAAGATAACAGTTATGACTTGTTGTAGGTTGGATGTTACTTGCTATATTATGTATCTGGATGCAATGAACGAAACAGCCAGATACTAGTCGGGCGGCACACTATTCTAAGCACCCGTGGCTGCGGGTGGTGCAGGATGGCCTCTTCCGTGGTTTGCTCGGGCCTTGAGGGAGTTTGCGGCACGTCGGGCGGGCAGGTCGTGGAGCTGGATAGTGTTGGGGACAGCGCAGTGGCTGCAGCCGTGCATTGCTCTTGTGCCCCCCCATCCACATCACTCGGTGGATATCCTGACCTTGCGGTTTTGCTTGGTGGTTTTGTGGGCAGTGTCAGTGTTTTAGGTGTGGCCCGTGGGTACAATTTCTATGGCATACAAGGTCATGCGACCTGCTTGGGCAGGGAGACTGGGCTGCGCTGGTGCGTGTTCAAATTGAAGTAACTTATCCAGGAAACTTGGGAAATTGGAAGGCCGAGTTAACCCCTTCCAAGTCATGAAAACTGGAGCTACACATCGCGGTAGATGCTTGTTGAATGTTAAGCGTAAGGTTGATCCATTGCATACCTTTTTCGAGCTCTAGTGCTTTAAAATGCAGAGGTAGGCCGCACAAGGTATATGGCCCATTCTCTGAGGTTTCAATGGGGTGCTGTGTTTGTGCATCATTGTTCTCTCACTTGGACCCATCTGCCGCCCATGCAAGGGTTTTTGCACTTCCCTGGTTTAATTTTGTACCCTCCCCGGTCAGGCCTGGGGGCGAGCTGCATGCTCGGTCTTGGGCGTGTGGGGGTGGCACTGCCTTCAGCGCCAGGCGGTGGCTTCTGGGCTGCGGGGCAGGCATGGTTCCGGTGATGGGGGCAGCATTTTTTAGTGTTGTCGCACGTTGCCGGCCGATCTGCCCATGACCCGTCCGCGGGTCGTGCAGCAATCTGTGGTGCCACGGCACTGAGCCTGTGGGGGGGCGCTGGGTTGGAGCACCTCACGAAGGTCCTTGAAATCGAGCAGCGTCCCGTCTGCTCACGCAGTTCCGCACAAGGTTCAATCCTCAATTGTGTCGTTGCTGAGGCCTGACATCTTGGGATATTTCACTTTTTTCTGGTCCAGTTCATTCTGCGCCCATAGTACGAGTTTCATCAGCTTAGCCAGCTTCGGAGTGGACTCGAGATTTTTCATGATCCAGTACAGCTTGGTTAGTTTCAATCCATTTCTATGGCCTCTGCAGCATGCTCTGCAGGTCTCCAAATGGCATCGCTTCTGGGATATCAAAAACAGGCGAGGCCGATGTACGTTGTATTTCTGTCAGACACTCTGTGCTCTCCTCTCCCTGCACCGCTAACTGTGTATGGGTAAAACTCCAAGGCTGCTTCAGTCTCTCGTTGACAAATCAAATCTATAAATTGCTGTTGCTGCAGCCGATAGTGCAAGTATCTGTTTGTGTCCAGCAGCTCCAAGTAAGGCTATGTATTGGTACAATAGTTTTGTGGATCTGGCCTTTCAGGATAATCTCTCATGTTTCATGGCAGTGAATGCCATGCTCAATGTCTTTGGCCATCGACGCTTAGAGGCAGAGGTCAGCTGCACCTACAGGGGGGTGCTCCTGCTGGACTGTGCCCAAGGGAGGTGCAGTCAGTTAGGGCCTGCATGCATGTATCGCCACGAACAGCGGGTGCATGGTAGTTGTTCTTCCAGACAAGTGTGCCAGCGCCACAGGGGGAAACCGTGCCTGCAGCGGCATGGGTGAAAACCTCGCGGAGCGTGTTCTGCAAGAGGATTAAGAAGGCTATGTTTAAAGGGAGTTAGAGGTAAAAATGTTCTACTGTTCTCATGCGCTAATGCTTAAGGGTCAAGCTTGATTACCCCTGCTTTCTGGCTGTGCATCAAGGGGCCAGGCTGCTGGGCGGGGTTTCACAGGTGGTGAGGCCACAGTGTGCTGATTAGGGCACCCGCAGAGAGGTCCTCTCACCCAGCTGGGCTGCCCCTGCTCTTCCAGGGGCTCCAAGTACGGTGCAGCAGACATGCTGGGGGCCAGTTTATCGCCACCAGAGGTTTTGGGCAGGCAGCGAGCCCCTATACCCTAAAACTCGGGGCAGTCACACGTGGAACGAGGCGAGAGAATGAACTGCTGTGGCGGTCACCCTAGTTGGAGTGAGAGTAAGGGGTGATCGAGCCAGTGTTTTGGGGCACGATCTCGGCCCCCCAATTTCTTTTGTCATCATTGCCGCAGACTGCTGTTTTGTGCGGTTGTGGGGGGCAAGGCAGCCTGAGGGGGCAGAAGCTTCACCCTAGTTCCGACGTGAAGCCAATTGTACACAGCACTATGGTGATATGTGATGCCTCAGTTGGGTATGAGGTAGTCATGATTTGCGCCCTGCTACAAGTGTTAGTAGGGTACATGGCTGATTGAGTGGATGCATAAGGTGTTATGCTAAGTACAGTTCCTACAGTACAGTAGAGTTCCTACCAGCAGCTACGGGGTTGTGCTAACTGAGCTGTAGGACGGTGGCCCGATTGACCTAGTGAGATATGTAATCCCTGTGATGTCATGATGAGGTTTGGTAGCACAGGGTAATAGGGGCAGATAGAACTAAGTTTCTCTTGAATGGACGATACGAAGGGTAATTTACACTGCCTCTGGGATAAGCCAAAGTCTCTGCCTCGCCACCTAGGGGGTGGGCAGGTGTCAGCTTAAGTGTGTACTCCCTTCTCCTGACTAGAGAGGTGGGTTCGGCCAGGCTTAGGTGCATACCCTAGCCAACCAGAAACTCCATTTACAACATTGGTAGAGAATGACTAGGAGTTGTTTGCAGTCCATTCGCAACAGCCACACAGGCCGAATGTTTTAGGCCACAAGGTGTGTGGAGGGCTCTTGTGTGGGAGCCTGGCGAAGAGCTAAGTTCAGGCTAGGATGTCTCATGCTTTTGCCGCACTGTTGAGTCCAGTCACGAGCGGATTGTATCAGGGTGAGCTGGCTGTGGGTCAGGAAGCGCCAATGCATCAGAAGCACTGAGCAGCTTACAGCCAGATGCGGTATCCGATGCAAGGAGCATCTGTTAGATTAGAGCCCTACTCAGAGGTACAGCCTTAAGTGCGTGGAGGTCTGTTGGCACCGCCTTTCAATGGAAGCCATTGTCTAGCGGGATGTTCTGAGCAGAGCATTTGCAGGCGTAAGTAACAGTTTCAGCTACCAGTTCAAATGTGCATCTTTCACTAATTTACTCAGATAACTGGGACAGGAAGTAAGGAGGGCTGGATAACTCCTTCTTCTACCTGCATTGGCACAGCTTGTCAGGAGTGATTGTCAAAGGGATTGCACTTCATCCAGGTAATGTTAGCACCCATCCACACCAAGCTGATTGTTTAAGGTCACCCTGGGCCGCATTTACAGATTCTAGTATTAGGCCCTTGTGGGTCAGTGCCATGAATTACTAAATTGAACTGAACAGGAGGCGTGACCTTGGGTTACAATAGCAGAAGTTTGGGGAAGAGCTAGACTCCATCCTTGGTCAACGTGTATTCTTAAGTAGTTGGTGTTGGCAATCTTATTTGACCAGGGGTTCGATGCTACACAAGGGCATCGCCGCGTTGCAGCCAGAGCACGGGCATTGTGTGTTTCCCATGGGGCAGCAAGTGAGGGCAAGGCTCTTTCCAAATCTGGCACCAGAACACAAGGTAGCCAGGGCCAACTTGTCTGTTGGGTGACTTGCGTAGGCACCCGTGTAGTTGTCACTCCACGAAGGGGTGAGTTGTCTCCAATAGTGGGCACAATACATATATTGCGGTTGTCAGCGCCATGAGTTACTAAATGACAACTGTACAGTGGGCGTACTTGCTGACCAGGCAGTATTGCTACGGCCTCTAAGGGCCAATTAGTCAGACACAAGTAGCAGTGAGTGTGGCTTGCCCTCTGCGCAGTTGTTAGGACAATTTAAATTCCATGTACAGGTTATGCTGGACTGGCAATGTAGCAGAACCAATTCTAAGGACCTATCTCCCACACCGGACTGCCCGAAAATGTAAATAGTGGGATTTGCAATGTTACAGGTATTTTCCCACCCATACAGGGGCAGAAGGGTACATTGCAGGTATCTGCATAAATAGAATGGGGGCAAGACCTATAGACTATGTGCATCGGTAACCGCAAGAGGGTGGTGTTAAGATCAAAATCTCGCAGTGGCAAGTGTGCCGTGGCTCCAAGAGCGGCTTGAAATGTGTTTGGAGGCCATATGCTCATGTGCGGCTTGATCTTGTGGAAGGCAATATTCCCTGGAATAACAAAGTATTAGTTCATTAGCTGGGTTGAGTATCAAGGATCACAGCTGGTTAGCAGGTATATATGTATCTGTAATCGAGCTTTAGTTAAGCAAGTCTGGTAGGAGGTGTAAGTTGTCACTCCAATTAGTTGCTGTGACTGCAATAGTGTCCGCTATGCTAACAATCTTGTTCGCCAGGGTAGATTAATCTCAAAGGTCTGTGCACATGTCTGGTCAACTTCAACAAAGTAGGTGCACTCTGCTCCCAGGGCAGGTTATGGGTTGCTTCAGTGATGCATGAAATGCCCAGTCCGCATAGCCAGAGTATATAGGCTGGTTGTGAAAGCGGTCTTCTAAGCAAGTGTGCTGCTGTTCCATAAATTGGGGAAACCGGTGTTAGGAAGCACAAAATGCTAGAAGGACTGCAACTACATGTTGCAGGAGGTGGGAGCCACATGAGCTTGAAGGGTAATATAGCAATGTTTAAGAGTAGAGCTCCATCCTGGGAGGCGATCGCATTCTTGCAGGTCATGCGAGGCACTGGTACATTCCCAGAGAAGGATAAACCACTCCATGCGCAAGTTTGCAGAGCAAGGGGCTTTGGCTTCATCAGGCATGGGCTATGCCAGGCGAACACCAAAGGTTATTTTGACAAAGTTGGGGTGCACTCGGCACAGGTGGGCTTGGATCTGTTCCTACAGGACATGAATGAGGCCTTGGAAATTGCAGGTTGCAGTGAGAAAGGAACTGTTTTGGTCGGGGGCTCTTTAGGCGACGGGGGCCGCCTATAGTGCTTTGGCGGAGTTACAGGGCGATCTGGAAGCATATGGATACAGAAGGGTACCTCTGTGTGGGCACAATAGGGGTGCAAGAGCCAAATCCCAGGAGCCTCATGTGAGGGTCCTGGAACAATTACGCCGGTGCCCCGTTAGTCTTTCGAGCGGTTGTGGGCCTGAACAACCGGGGGCTTGCCTTGCTAAGCTCCGCCCTGAAAGGGGCGTGAGTAATAAGGGACCAATGTGTCACGTGATCCAGTAAGGGGATCACCCCCATAACGGTAGCGCTGATTGGATTCTCCACAGTGCTTGGCTCATCAGGCGGGCAGGGCAGCAGAGGTTGGTACAGCTGCCTGCCCTTGGATCGCCCGTAAGATAACCCAACATATTGCATACTTTTGTATGGAATAAACCTGCAGCAATATTTTCTCAAAACAAAAGTTGTGTTGTGTATTTATTTATGCATGCCTACTCTGTTGTGGTGTGGGTGGGGTGCGTTGCCAATAATGGGACTATGGATATAGACCAAGGCCTCCACACACTATCCAGTGAACACGGAAGTGTAAACCACCTCAGGAAATCCCATACCCAGCACGTATATAAGTGAGCCACGGGAATAACCAAAGTCGCATCGCACTTTCCGACCCCCCATATGGGGAAGACCAGACACGGATACAAAAAGCACCCCCATCTCTCTCCTTACCCATATCTCTTGTAAGTGAGTCCGCGTCCAATCAGCGGCGATGTGTGCACCGGCAGCCCTATTTGAAGAAACAAGGTGCCTCCCCTTGGTAAAGGGTGGCCAATTACAGGCTGGAAAAACGCAAGAGTCAGCACCCATTACCCAGAAGCAGGACGAAGTGGGGCCGACATCAGTAATACTGAAAGCGTGGCCGCCATGTTGTAAAAGTAAAAAGGGCGAGTGCCTGCGTGAAAAAGAATTGAGGTTAAAAATCCACTTTACTCTGACACTGATGTAAATTTGTGTAAACTCAAAAAATATATAATAAATGCTGTGTATAAAAATGGGCAAATGCAATAACACAGTGGATGGACGAGTAAAACTACATGGCAGAAAAGCGCTAATATCTCGCTGGCTGTCACCTCTGGGAATAGCGATGATAGCAAGAATGGCGCAGCCATAATGAAGTCTATGTGGGAGACCCACTAAATAGTGTGGCTAAGCAATAATGCTAGCCTCAAGTGGAGCCGCCAAAATGAGGCGGGCCAGCAAGGAGGAAACAGTTTGAGAAGAAGTAGATCATCCATGCCACCCTCAAGCTATGACAGATTGTCAACATGAAATCAAAGACAATTCTAACAAGCTTGTTATCGCGTGTGGAAGCAATGACAAGTAAAAGGCCCCGCCATCCAAAAATGGCACACGCAGTATAACAAAAGTGTTTCAAAACATGCTGAAAGTAGAAACTGAAATCTGACTTGCAGGGAGCCTGACACATATATTTTGTCTTCTGAAGGCTTGGCTTTATAATTCTACCCCCAAATGGGAAGTAGCAAAGAGATTTTCCACCTTTTGTTAGATAGCAAACTTGGTTATCTGTCTCATAATATAGAATGACCCTCATTTAAATAAAGTCTGTGAAGAGGAAATCAGATGAACTGGTAATGCTCCATTTATTGCAGTACAGAGCAGAGATATTTATTTTATCAGAAAGCAGAAATGTACATTAGTGATGGAGTAAGCATAGGTCTAGTCACAGAAAGTCAAATTGTATGCAGCACTAACTACAGGGAGGATCTTAAGACAAGAAACAGAGAATTCCATACAGAGTGTTCAAGAGAAGAAAGCGGGTCCACAACAATGAAAACTAAAATGATCACTGTTCTGGGACTTTCATTTTGTCCAAGCTTTGAGGATTGGTGTGCATCCCCTGAAGGTGTGCAATCCATAGGACCAGATTGTAGTGCGATAAGTACTTTTAAGCTAGTCGCTCATTTCGACTTTCTTGGAGGCCTGAACACAGGTTTGTGTAAATCTAAGGAAGTATTGCATTCCATTTCCTAGGTGCATTTCTAGAGACATTTTTGTTTTGGTTTTTGAATCCGAGTGGTTTAAGGAGTAATGATTCAGGGCTATGCAGGGAGCGTCATTCTATGGTTGGAGTTTTTCAGTGAGGTATTTGAGGGTGCCTCAATCTAGGGCTTTGTAGGTGATGCAAGTTGTTTTGAATATGCATCTGGTTTCAAAAGGAAGCCAGTTGAGGGAGGTAATCACTGAAGTAATGGGACCCGAGCGGCTGTCTCCTGGTATTATGCTCACTGGAGCATTGAGGATTGTCATCACAAGACCTGGATGTTCATGTAGCAGCAAACATCTCCAGCACCTCGAGACACTCACAGGTGATTTGCCTCGGTTTATAAATGAATGATTGATTGAGAAGCCAGGTTGGATTTAGGATATGCAGTGAGCAGAGCATTTCTGTAGTCTAGACTGGAGATGACAAGGGTCTGTACCACATGGTTGACATCAGACTATGGGATGAAGGGTTTGGTGTTTCTTAGAATCCTGAAGTGCTATTAGGCATCTCTCATTATGATGTTTATGTGCTCTTGGTGGTTTAGTTTCTTGTTGGGAATTATTCTGAAAGACTTAGTTCTATCAATCATTCTTGTTGGCAGCTTAAAATTCCTAGAGAGTCCAACCAGTTTTGGACCGGGGTATGACAGTGAGGCGGTTGAGATAAGGAGGAACTCTGTTTCCACTGAGTTTAGTGTCAGGTAGTTGGGGAATAGCAAAGGTTGAATGTCCTTTATGGTAATGGTTAGAGAAACTATGTGCCTGATTTAGAGTTTGGCAGATGGAGTACTCAATCGCAAACATAACGTACAAGGTCCACCAACCATCGTTTCGCTACCTCATTTAGACAGGGGAAGACCCTAAACTTCTCTGTTGATGGAGCCCCCATTGTGCTGTCAACAGAAATCTTCCTCCGATGGCCCAACTGAGTAGGAGCTGTCAGAGAAAGGGCATTACGCATCCCATTCGATTTGGGGTGGATGATGTAATGCCCTTTTTTTACTGTCCATTTTTCCTGGTGGTGAGGGACTAAAAAGAAATAATTACCCCCACACTCTGGGAGAAAACTCCCAGGATAAGGAAGTCATTAGTTTGTTATTTTTCAGAAACAAACTCCCACTTTGGGAGTTTGTTTCTGAAAAACAAAAACTTTGGTAATGTTTGGTGAGCAGCTGTCAAAACAGACAGTGACTGTCCAGCAAACTTTTTATTTCTTGAAAGGAACTGCCGTGACAGCTATTCCTTTCAATGTACAGAGATGGCCACTGCCACCGGGCCAGCGATCATCTCTAAATATGGTTGTAGTAATGTCCTCTGCAACTACGGTGGAATGCACTCTACCCACCAAGTCCTAAAATAGGCGCACTGTCTTCTTTGTACAAGACAATCAGGGATAGGTGTGTTTAGTTGGTATATAGATGGTAGAAGATGTTCAATTGTTTCAAGATTGTGGTTAGAGGTTCCCTGCTGTAGATTAAACAGGCTAGAGGACAGTATTGGCCATTGCAGGACCACCTGAACAACCGAAGTCAAACCAAATAGTTATTAGTTTAATTTTAATTGGTGCGAGCAGTTCGGCAGTTATGAGAAAAACCAATTCAAGTCATAACTTTTATCCCCATTCTCTCTTCAAGTGTGTGGAGTAGGAAGTTGTGTTGACTGAGTCAAATTCTGCAGATACGTTGAGGAGTATGACTAGGCAGTACTTCCTTTCATTCAGTACACATAGAGCATCCATCATGACTAGGCTATCATGTTTTCAGTTTCTATTTGCTGTGAATTCTTGTGGGGGTTTTCAGTGTTTTTCAATGTTTTCACAAACAAAAAATCAGTCTTTGGAGATGATGTATTACAAGGGCTAATGAAGAATTTGGCTTTTATTTCCTTACTTTAATCATTTATTCTTATTATGAATTATTCCCTTCTATCTTTTCTGCTTCTTATTCTCTTCTCTGCATCTTTCCCAAGTAACTTTTCATTATTTTCTTCATCGTCCTGCCTGTCTCAGTTTTCCAGCACTCAAATGCCTCTTTCCAGCAGTCCAGTCCTACACTGTGTCTAGGATGCATATGGCCTACACTACGTCTAGAATTCACATGGACGGGGATATCTTTTCAGCCATTAATATTTAATTCCAGCAGATAAAAGGTTAATGGTGAAAATGTGACACACATTCCTTCTATTCTCCAGGCAAATACAAAGATTGACTGAATGAAGATTCTCTACTTGGGACATTAGGTATATATATATTGTAGGGTGCTCGGTGGTCTATTATTGCTAACTGGTGTCACAATGCACTGCTCTTTCTTCTCAAAGATACAAAGAAATGTTAGTACTGTCTGATCTAGGCCTATTTATTCTCTACATGGTTGTGGGGGGGGGGTCTTTGGTGAGAGCAAACTCTGCTCCTGAGCATCATACCTTGGTTATGTGGCTGTGCAGTTCCCATCATGAATGAAGTTTATGTTACATTGTTGGGCCATACCGATGAGATTTTGTGTTTATTTCAAAGCTATTACAAGAACCGCTACGAATTGATTTTTACCAAGCATGCAAACCTTTGTTTATTTGAAAGCATTATGGGAATATGCTCCTTCCAGGCATGTGCAAGAGTTTTTCAAGGCACTTTAACTGTGTGTTCTATGCAGTTATGATAGTTCTAGTCCATTTTCTGTCTGGAGGAAAAAGAAAGAGCACAGTCCAATATGATTCCATTAAATACCTCAAGTTGTATTGGTGGTTTTGTCAAGCACTAGGCCTTCTTTCAGCACCACAGGTTCCAAGCTTCATTTTGACATGGTGGAATTAGGATGGGTCAGGCAAGGGTGCGTTCTAGCCCCTATCCTTTTTTATCATTTATATTAATAATCTGCATAAAACATTGATTACACCCACCGACGATGTACCCAGAATTAAAGGCAAACCACTTCCGGTGCTTTTATATGCGAATGAAGCGTTTTTAATCGGACGCACTCCAAATGCACTATGCACTTTAGTACGGGGATTTTCTGATTTTATGACTGGCCTAGACCTATGCACTAATTTCAGGAAATCATTTATAATGTCCTGTGGGCCAAGGAAATATTCCCTAAGCTCCATTTCCGTTGTCAATCAAAAACTAAAACGGCACCTGGACTGAACATGTGGGGGCAGATTTACAAGCCCCTTGCACCACTTTTGCGTCACTTTTCCCATGTTAAAAGTGACGCAAAAGTGGCGAAAGGGGCTTGTAAATATGCCCGTGGTATTTTGCAAGAACAAGTTTTCAAAAGCCACCTACTCTATTCTCAGTCTCCCCCACCCAAAAAGATCTGGGGCAATTCCAGCGATCCTAAAGATTTTTAAATTACAGTGCATACCCACAGCATTTTATGGTGCAGACGTTTGGGGTATTGACAAAAGTACCAGTATCCAATTAGAGGAAAACAGATTCTGCAGGAAGCTTCTGGGTGCACCAATTTCCACTCCTCAGTATATATGCCATAGTGAACTAAAATTAAGCTATATTGAAGATTTTATAAGGGCACGTCCCGCATTGTTTTGGCTAGCCTTTATGAAAAACTCTGAAGCATCACTTACTAGGGAGATAATAGATGATTGCCTCGGGTGTGAGAAAGGGTTGGATATCCCATGGCTTGCCGGGGTTAACAAGAGCCTGAAAAGTGTTAACTTTGAAGGGCTGTTTTTAAACACAAACACAACTGAGACCATAGATAAAAAAGTCCTCAGGTTAGCACTATATGCACTTTACAGCGAGGAATGATCCAAGAAAGAATTAAAGAAGCAAACCATTGCTCATTTTGTACCCATCGAGCGAACAGAGCCTTGCTTGCCCAGCTATATCACACTGCCGATGTCACACTGGGAACGAGGACTTCTTTTTCGTTTACGGGCTGGGACTGTAAAATATTTGCTCTGTTTCCCCCTTGGGTACAATGCCAAACTTGATTCCCTCTCATGTCCATGTGATGGTCAGAGTGGACAAACACTCGTACACTTTTTATTTTTCTGCAAGTACTACACTAAATATGCACAATGGCTGTGAATCCCATTTAAAAAAAAATTCTTACCCATTCAATTAGCTGATGCAGTTAGCAGTATACTTAAATTGGAAAATGAGGAATTGACTATGCACGTTGGTACTTTCTTACGAATAGCTACAGGGGCTCGCAAATCAATGTGTAACCCATGAAGCCCATTTGCACCCTGGTTCTAATATTACGAACTTTCGATCATGTCTCTGTAAGTGTTTTTATTGTATAGCTCATTTGTTATTTGTTCCACATACTATGAATTTTGATTGTGCTATTTAATTGTTTATTGTGATTTTAATCTTGTATGTGCTCTACTTTTATGGATACAGTGTTATCCGAATAAAGTCTTTGGATTGGATACTATTTGACATGGTGGCATTTGGAACGAAAATTGAACTTGATGATCCTGCGTCTGTATCATGAACATGATCTAAAATTTAGTATGAAGGCTCAGAATGTGTCCATGCACCTATTTTTGCTGTCCTCAGCACATACTTGGGAACACAGAGCAGTGGCTTTCTCTTTATGTTTCTAAGCTGCACTATCTGTAATTTATAAACTACCTCGTAGATTTTCTGAGGTAATCTATGTATTGTAGGCAGCTCAGTTTCAGCAAAACTGGCACTTCTTTTTTTTTTACAGAGTTTTATATAGCGCAAACTTGACCCGAATCAGGTATCAGAGCGCTTTGCATTGCACCAGTTGCATTACCTGAGGACACATTTATTATTTTGTTAATGGCACAGGGAGATTAAGTGATTTGCCCAGAATCACAGGATGTTCAGCGTCATTGCCGAGACTCGAACCCAGTTCCTCGGATTCAAGGTCAACTGCCCTAGCCATTAGGCCAACTCCTCTCCCCTGGATTTGGCACATGAACCTCTTCAAATCCTCTTCTTTATTGCGGAAGATATTCATGAAATGGTCTTTGCCCTTCTGTTGAGGGAATGCAGCTGCCATAGGACGGTTATTCAGACCATTGACAAGTAAATCTTGGAACAGGAGTGTGGTTATCCGGTCCTCACTGAACCGGAACACCAGCAACCAAGGGCTGGTTTCGCCACAACTATGAAATCAGCAGGGTACAGCTTAGTTCCAGTGACACGTCTGGGCATACCCGTCATACCTAGGGGGACACACTACAGTGTACAAAAAAGTGGTGCATGGAATGCTTGAATTAATCTCACCACTGGTAGGTACTTGGGGCCATCTCCCAATCCATCATTATTTTGTACACCAGTCCTGGGTTGCTTGTGTTTCAGTTGTGGGAGAACCTAGCTTGGCAGTTTTAGACTGGACTGTTCCAATTGGAGCAGTGTCAAGACTGATTTCCATATAGCTGGGTCCACACCAAGGTGACATGGTGTGCAAAACAACAATGGATTGGGATGCGGCCCAAGTAATTACCAGTCACTTTTTTGTATACTAGTCATCCTGTAGCACTGATTATGCGACCCACTTGAGGCAGTTCTTTAAACATGTCTCTGTCGCGATATTGCAGAGCCTGTGTGTGCAGTTGAAAACTGTAATGTCCACGCCCAAACCTTCCTTGTTAATACATATACGTGACCCACCAGGGTAGATCCTGTACAGTCCAGAGGTCAGGTGCAATGTATTTAAAAAGCAGGCCAGGTACATGTAAGCTTTACAAGTACTGGTTGTGAAAAACTCTTAAAAAATATTTTTTCACTACTACAAGGCTTATTTCTCCCATAAGATAACATTGAGATTACCTTATTACATTTCATAAGTGTAATTTCCAAATGGGAAGATATCACTAGTTCATGTTTGGTGTCTCTAGAATAGTGATTAAAAATACTAATTTATGGTGAAGTCAGACTTTAAATTGCAGTTCTGAAAATGCTACTTTTAGAAAGTTAGCATTTTTTGCCTAAGCCATTTGGTACCTGCAGCCTGTCTCTGGTCACATTACTGGATGTAGTTGGCAATTTGACTTTGTGTATTCCATCTAGAACCCCACATACAATGGGAGCTTAGGTGAGACTGAGTATGCTATCCTGACAAGAGGGAAAGGAGTAGCTGGACCTAGCCTCACTTACACCAGAATATGCTGTGTCGTGTGACCATACAAAGGAGTGCATACCCCCCGTAGATAGTCTGGAGCTTGGGCTGGCAGGCCAGGGCATCTGTGCGCTTCAAAGACATGTCTCTAGAGGTTTCTCCCCACTTCAAAGGCACACGTGTGTATAACAAAATGAACTAAGACACCACCACTTCAGTACAATTTTGTACCTGTGGATACTTTGCCAAAAAGGAGGACTGATATGCTGCTGAAGAACTGCCTTTCTGCTACTCTGCTGGGCTCCTGCTTTGCTATGGTGATCTTCTGCCTGCTGCCCTCTTGCCTGGGTGAGAAGGACTGGACCTGTGTCTCTTGACCCCAGAACCAGAGTAACTACGGGGGGTAGATGGCTGGTGCCCTGATCTGAAGCCTCAGGGACAGAATAGTCATCCAACAATCTTGCATCTGCACCTGGACTCTACCATCTGTAAGTCTACCCTGCCAAGTGCTGTCACCCCAGTCCTGGACCCCTGAAAGTGGTCCTAAGTTGCTTACCAGCGGAACTGCACTATCTTCTCTCCTGAGTGGCGCATCTTCAAGCCAGACCAAAGCATCACGTTGGCTCAGCAGCGCATCCTCGAGAAGAACCAGTGCATTGCGACCCTTGACCCCACCAGGTAGGTCGCTCCCCCTCTGCACAGCACCGCCTGTGTGTCCCTGCCCCAGCTGCCGCTATTGCTGAGGAAGTTCGAGGCCCTCCACCACCCGCAGGCTACCACCTGCGCCTCATCCCTGGTGGCCAGTGGTAGGCCGTAGGTTTGTTCATCTATTGTTTTATTGTATTGCCTGTATTTCATTGTTGTGTCTGTGACTGCTGTTGTCTGTCTTCCCCCGCTGCCTGTTCATGGTCCGTGCCCGTTTTCCTCCCTCTGTTCCCCTCGCTGTCCCCGTGTCTCTGCCCGGTTTTTCCTTCTGTACCCCTCGCTGCCCCCGTGTCTCTGCCCGGTTTTTCCTTCTGTACCCCTCGCTGCCCCCGTGCCTCTCCGCCCAGTTTTTGCTTTCTGTTTCTCAGCTGCCCATGTATTTCTGTGCCCTCTTGCCTTCTGTGCCACTCTTTTTTCCTGTATTTCTCTGCCCTTTTTGCCTTCTGTAACACTCGTTTTTCCTGTATTTCTCTGCCCTTTTTGCCTTCTGTGCCACTCGTTTTTCCTGTAATTCTCTGCCCTTTTTGCCTTCTGTGACACTCGTTTTTCCTGTATTTCTCTGCCCTTTTCGCTTTCTGTGCTACTCGTTTTTCCCCTGTATTTCTGTGCCCTCTTGCCTTCTGTGACACTCTTTTTTCCTGTATTTCTCTGCCCTTTTAGCCTTCTGTGCCACTGGTTTTTACCCTGTATTTCTGTGCCCTCTTGCCTTCTGTGACACTCGTTTTTCCTGTATTTCTCTGCCCTTTTTGCCTTCTGTGCCACTCGTTTTCTCCCTGTATTTCTGTGACCTCTTGCCCTCTGTGACACTCGTTTTCCCTCGTTTTTTTCCGCCCTTTTGCCTTCTGTTCCCTTCATCGTCCCTCAACGCCCCCGCCTTCCCCTGCAGCCCCGCCCCCCTGACTGCCCACTGCCCATTCGCTGTCCCCGCTTTCCAGCTGCTCCTCCCTCCCACCTCCTCATATATGCCGCCCGCTGCGCAGTGAGGAGAGCGACCCTTGACCCCACCAGGTAGGTCGCTCCCCCTCCGCACAGCACTGCCTGTGTGTCCCTGCCCCAGCTGCTGCTGCTGCTGAGGAAGTTCGAGGCCCTCCACCACCCGCAGGCTACCACCTGCGCCTCATCCCTGGTGGCCAGTGGTAGGCCGTAGGTTTGTTCATCTTCCGCTCTATTGTTTTATTGTATTGCCTGTATTTCATTGTTGTGTCTGTGACTGCTGTTGTTCTGTCTTCCCCCGCTGCCTGTTCGTAGTCCGTGCCCGTTTTTCTCCCTCTGTTCCCCTCGCTGTCCCTGTGTCTCTGCTCGGTTTTTCCTTCTGTACTCCTCGCTGCCCCCGTGTCTCTGCCCGGTTTTTCCTTATGTATCCCTCGCTGCCCCCGTGTCTCTGCCCGGTTTTTCCTTCTGTACCCCTTGCTGCCCCCGTGCCTCTCCACCCCTTTTTGCATTCTCTTTCTCAGCTGCCCCTGTATTTCTGTGCCCCCTTGCCTTCTGTGACACTCGTTTTTCCTGTATTTCTCTGCCCTTTTTGCCTTCTGTGCCACTCGTTTTTCCTGTATTTCTCTGCCCTTTTTGCCTTCTATGCCACTCATTTTTCCTTTATTTCTGTGCCCTTTTTGCCTTCTGTGCCACTCATTTTTCCTGTATTTCTCTGCCCTTTTTGCCTCTGTGCCTCTCGTTTTTCCTGCATTTCTCTGCCTTTTTTGCCTTCTGTGCCACTCGTTTTTCCTGTATTTCTCTGCCCTTTTTGCCTTCTGTGCCACTCGTTTTTCCTGTATTTCTCTGCCCTTTTTGCCCTCTGTGACACTCGTTTTTCCTGTATTTCTCTGCCCTCTTTGCCTTCTGTGCCACTCGTTTTTCCTGTATTTCTCTGCCCTTTTTGCCTTCTGTGCCACTCGTTTTTCCTGTATTTCTCTGCCCTTTTTGCCGTCTATGCCCCTCATTTTTCCTTTATTTCTGTGCCCTTTTTGCCTTCTGTGCCACTCATTTTTCCTGTATTTCTCTGCCCTTTTTGCCTCTGTGCCTCTCGTTTTTCCTGTATTTCTCTGCCCTCTTTGCCTTCTGTGCCACTCGTTTTTCCTGTATTTCTGTGCCCTCTTGCCTTCTGTGTCACTCGTTTTTCCTGTATTTCTCTGCCCTTTTTGCCTTCTGTGCCACTCGTTTTTCCTGTATTTCTCTGCCCTTTTTGGTTTCTATGCCACTCATTTTTCCTTTATTTCTGTGCCCTCTTGCCTTCTGTGCCAATCGTTTTTCCTGTATTTCTCTGCCCTTTTTGCCTTCTGTGCCACTCGTTTTTCCTGTATTTCTCTGCCCTTTTTGCCTTCTGTGCCACTCGTTTTTCCTGTATCTCTCTGCCCTTTTTGCCTTCTGTGCCACTCGTTTTTCCTGTGTTGCTGTGCCTTCTTGCCTTCTGTGCCACTCATTTTTCCTGTATTTCTCTGCCCTTTTTGCCTTCTGTGCCACTCGTTTTTCCTGTATTTCTGTGCCCTCTTGCCCTCTGTGACACTCGTTTACCCTTGTTTTTTGTGCCCTTTTGCCTTCTGTTCCCTTCATCGTCCCTCACTGCCCCCGCCGCTGAGTCCCCTGCGGCTCCGCCCCCCTGACTGCCCACTGCCCATTCGCTGCCCTCGCCTCCCAGCTGCTCCTCCCTCCCACCTCCCCATATATGGCAGCCGCTGTGCGGCCGCGCCGCTGGCACGCCGAAGGCGCGCCTAAGGCAAGCCTGCGCCCGTCCACTCCTGGACAGCACCCAGCACCAGAACCCCTGGCCCCTGCACCCGCCACGATGACCACCGCCACAACGACGCCAGCAGTCTGCACGCTCTGAACTCCGGACGGACCCACACCTGCTTCAAGGCCGCCCAGAAACGCACACATGGTCCCTTCACCTGCCGGAACTGCAGCTACACCAGCCTCAGAGGCGACGAACCACCCGCCAAGAAAGACCCCAACCACCTCCGATGCATACTACTGAACACCCGCTCCGCACGCAAACACGCCGTTGAGCTCTGGGACCTGCTCAACACAACATCCCCCGGACGTCGCCTTCCTGACAGAGACCTGGCTGAACGAGTCCTTCGCACCCGACATCGCCATAGCCATCCCAGACGGCTACAAGATCACCCACAGAGACCGCACCAACAGAGTCAGAGGAGGAATCGCCATCGTCCACAAGAACAGCATCAGGGTCTCGACTAGCACAGACGACGCACTCAGCACCGCCGAACACATGCACTTCCAGATCCACACAGACCCTAACTCCACCCTCAGAGGCACCCTCGTCTACCGACCACCCGGACCCCGTCCCCAGTTCAGCGACTCCATCACCGACTTCATCAGCACGCACGCCCTGACCTCCACCGACTACATCCTCCTCGGAGACCTGAACTTTTACCTTGAGAACAACAATGACAACAACTCCACAACCCTGATCGATAACCATGCCAACCTCGGACTGAAGCAACTCGTCACAACACCCACCCACTCGGCCAGCCACACGTTCGACCCCGTCTTCTCCTCAAGCCCGCACGTCTCCGTCAGCCACACCACCGAACTCCTCTGGACCGACCACCGCTGCATCCACTTTGCCTTCCAGAAACCCACCACACACCACCGCACCCAACAGATCCCCCGCCGCTGCTGGAGCAAAATCACTGAAGACCAACTACATGCAAACCTCGCTCTCAGCCCACCCACCGAACCCTCCAACGCCAACGACGCTGCCCACAGCCTCAGACACTGGATCGAGGACTGCGTCAACACCCTTGCCCCGCTGAAGAAACCCCCCCACAGAAACACCAGCAAGAGGGCCAGCTGGTTCACCCTAGAACTCCTTGCCTCCAGGCAAGCCTGCCGGAAACTAGAGAAGGAATGGCACAGTGAACAAAATCCGGACAGCCACGCAGCACACAAGGACACCATCCGTTGCCACCACCACCTCATCAGGGTGACCAAGAGGACCTCCTTCAAAGTCCGCCTCGACAACAACGCACACAATAGCAAGGAGCTCTTCAACATCGTGAAGGAACTCTCCAACCCCAGCTCCAACACCAACGGCATCCCACTGTCGCAAGCCCTGTGCGACTCCTTCGCCACCTTCTTCCACCGCAACACAACAGACCTTCCGCACACCATCGACCACGACCCCCTGCTAGCCTGGGCCAGCGTGAGCATTGATGACACCATCAAGACCATGAGCACAATCCACTCCGGCTCTCCGTCAGACCCATTCCCGCACCATGTCTTCAACAAAGCAAGCAGCTCCATCGCACCTCACCTGCGCAACCTCATCAACCTCTCCCTCGAGACTACGATCTTCCCAGAGAGCTGGAAACACGCCGAGATAAACGCCCTACTCAAAAAACCTAAGGCAGACCCAAGAGACCTCAAGAACTTCCGGCCCATCTCTCTGCTCCCCTTCCCGGCCAAGGTCATCGAGAAAATCATCAACAGACAGCTAACCTGATAACTCGAAGAAAACAGAATCCTGGACCCTTCCCAGTCAGGGTTTCGCAGCAACCACAGCACCGAGACTGCCCTCATCGCCGCCACCGACGACGTCAGGACCCTGCTGCACAATGGTGAGACCGCAGCACTCATCCTCCTAGACCTCTCCACCGCCTTTGACACCGTCTGCCACCGCACACTACGCACACGCCTCCATGCCGCAGGGATCCGAGACAAGGCTCTGGAATGGACCACCTTCTTCCTCTCCGGCAGAACCCAGAGCGTCCACCTCCCCCAATTCTGTTCCAAAGCCTCTGAGATCATCTGCGGCGTACCCCAGGGATCCTCCCTCAGCCTGACACTGTTCAACATTTACATGGCCCGCTCGCACACGTCGCCCGACAGCACGACCTCAACATAATCTCCTACACAGATGACACTCAACTGATCCTCTCCCTCACCAAGGACCCCATCACCGCCAAAGCCAACCTCCACGAAGTTATGAAGGCCGTCGCCGACTGGATGAAGATCAGCCGCCTGAAGCTGAACTCGGACAAGACGGAGATCCTCATCCTCGGCTCCAACCCCTCAGCCTGGGAGGACTCCTAGTGGCCGACGGCACTGGGGGCAGCCCCAACACCCACCGACCAAGCACGCAACCTTGGATTCATCCTCGACTCAACACTCTCAATGGCCAAGCAAGTCAACGCCGTCTCCTCCTTCTGCTTCAACACCCTCTGCATGCTCCGCAAGATCTAAAGATGGATCCCGACAGATACAAGAAAGACAGTCACCCAGGCCCCCGTCAGCAGCAGACTCGACTACGGAAACGCCCTCTACGCGGAAGCCCCGACCAAGCTCATCAAACGACTACAACGCATCCAAACGCCTCAGCGTGACTGATCCTCGGCATACCACGACACGGCCAAATCACCTCCCACTTGAGAAACCTGCACTGGCTCCCCGTCAACAAGAGGATATCCTTCAAGCTCCTCATCCACGCACAAAAAGCACTCCACAAGACCGGCCCAGCCTACCTCAACAGACGGCTCTCCTTCTACATCCCCAACCACCAGCTACGCTCTGTCGACCTCTCGCGCATCCGAAGAACAACCACCAGCGGGAGATCCTTCTGCCACCTCGCCACCAAGACATGGAACTCCCTCCCACTGAGCCTACGACAGACCCAAGACCTGCTGACCTTCAGGAGGATACTCAAGACCTGGCTGTTCGATCAGTAGCCACCCCCCAGCGACTTGAGACCCTCATATGTAGCGCCTTTTACAAATGATTGATTGATTGATCGCAGCTCCTGCGTGGATTGGGCCTGGCGCAGTCTTTAGAACTGATGCATTGCCGACAGTGCAGTTCATCCCCAACCTCGGTGCTAGTATCTCTTGTTGATGGCAGCTCAATGCCGATACCGGCACTGCCCTCAAAATCGCAGGGCTTCGGAACAGACAAATTGCCAGCTGCACGCCGCATCCGCGGTGCCAGGACTTCACATTGCAAGCCCAGTTGACAGGATCCTCGACGTTGGTGCAACCGTACCTTGCACCAAAGCCTCGCCGCATATTGGAACTGATGCATCGCTTCAAATGCGCAACGCTTCTTGACCTCAAATCCATGCAACACACAACAACCAGAACTTAAGGTACTTTGTTCAGTGGGGCTAACTGGGTCCCTGTAGCTGACCCCTACTCCATCGTGGTCGGCCTGAACTTGTGACTGTGTCCCAGTCCAGCACAACCAGATTTTACTTGTTGATGATTTGTGCTTTTTGGCTCAATTCAATTTCAAACTTTAAAATTCAGCATATCCGGTTTCCCTGATTGGATTTTTGCCGTTTTGGTCTTGTTTTATTTATTAAAATCAACGCTGTTTTTCGAAATCTGGTGTGGGATCTTTTTGTGTGGTGTTTCTACTGTTTCCCTGTTTGAAGTGTTGCACAAATAATTTACACATTGCCTCTAAGTTAAGCCTGACTACTTTGTGCCAAGCTACCAGAGGGTGAGCACAGGTTAATTTGGGGTTTGGTTGTGATTTACACGGACTGGGATTGTGGTTGCTGCTTGACCAGGGCTCACACCCCAGTCAACCAACAACCCAATTTCTAACTGTATAGATTATTTTTATAATTGTTGGTTCATTTAGCACTTGAAAAATGTGCTAAATAACAGTGACATACAAATAAGTTGCTGGACCTGAATATGTGTTTTCTATATGGAAATGAACATTATTGTATGGCGATTAGTGCATTTATGATATTCACATACCTTTATACCATAGCTTTATACCTGAGCTTGTTTGGAAAAAATGAATATTCTCATTGATGATTTGGGTACAATAGGGTTGTGGCATAATTGTGTGTTGCTTATGCTAATAAGCAGTTTAATGCCCACAAATGTTGCCTCTGTATGTTTGCTACAGATGGTTGGGCACAAAATGTTTGCCTTAGATTCCCTTTCTGGTGAGTTTGCTCCCTCCCAGCAGTGCACTGACAATGCGTAATGACAATGATTAACAAGTACTGGAAATGCAATGGGTTTTGCACTTGCTTGAGTTAGCGCTATTGGTGTTGTGAATGACAATTTCTTTTAACAATGTGTTATGGAGTGTATGTATGTGGTGTGCAGTGGAATTATGTCGGTTGGATTGGAATTGTTAGTTGTGGAATTGTGTGGCATGGAAATATGTGGTGGGGAGTGGATTTGTGTAGCGGAATTACACATACCATATACGCTAGGTCGCTAAGCAACAGAGGAAGCGCTGTCTAGGCTCGACTTAAAAAAGTACAAACTTCCCACGTTTTCCAAATGTATTTAGAAATCAACAATAAAATCTGTAGAAATTAAATAAACACATGTTTGAATGAGTTACTTTCAAATTTTCTGTAAGTAAAAAAACAACGAAAAACGTACATATTTAAAAATGAAAATGAAAAATGAAATAAAATATGTTAAAGAGTCAATATATGCAAGTGAAAGCTCAACAAAACACAGGACAGTTTGCTCATTTGTTTAATGTCTCACTAGTCCCCGCACTCCCTGACCCTTCCCTCTCACAACACATCCTGCAACAGGCCTTCCGAGTACATCCACTCAAGATCAAGGTTCTGACACTTTGTTTTAACCATTTGATAGCATGATGGCGTGTTTGTGCATTATGCAGAAAAACGGAGAACATCTCATGCTCGCATTTATTCTAAAATTTAAAGTTAGCAAACCATATTTTCATAGTTTTGCCTTTGTGTGCTAATCTGTATGGGTGAAAATCAATATTAGCATCATTCTTAGTGATACGACGCAATGTGCACATTGTGGTGGGAAACCGGAAGTGGTACATCTAAATTAACTCCAAGCCATGGACCACACTTGCTCCCTTTTTGCATATCCCCCACCCCCTGCAAATCCAGAATAAAGGTTTTTAGACACACTAAAATATTGTTTGTACAACTGAAGTGGTACATACTTCCATATTTGACCGTCACATTTGACCTCAATCACACAGTTTTACATCACAGTCTCTTCAGAGGTTGGTAAAATGAGTGCCCTTTATGTATGTACTAGTAACATATAAAAATTCGATCTTGTCCATTAATCAGGCTAGTTTTAGGAAGCAGATAGGTAAAATTGATCAGGTTTATAGATTCCATTTAATTTTGGAAACGTTTGTAAAGCTAAAAGGGGTCCCTCTATATGTTGTGTTTGTGGATCTTGGATCTGCTTTTGATAACGGCCCTGGGCTCTTACTAAGGAAGTAGTAAGTTCTCTTCAGTAAATAGGTACTTCTCTGGATCTTCTAAATATCCCTATTCGCTTTCACAGAAGGAACTTGTCTATAATTAGATGGAGGGTCCACAGGTAAAGCAACACAACCCGTTTTGGTGAATAAAGGTGTCCGTCAAAACTGCTCCTTAGCTCCCCTTCTTTTTTGTCTGTAAATAATGCAGGTATTCAAGGAGGTTAGTAACTCTATTTATGATGCCCCAAGCTTTGGCTGAATCAAATTTGCTACTTTATTTTTCACCTACGACAGTCTTTCGGTCCTCAGGTCTACTAAGGGCTTACGGATTCTATTAGACAAGTTTGCATACACTGACTAGAACACCCTTTTGCAGAATAAGACAAAATTAATGATGTTCAGACCACATATGCCATGCTGATGCTCTGTGTACTTTTAACCCCTTCTGTGCCCATGACGAGATAGTCTCGTCATGGAGCGCGGTTGCGCTGTGCCCATGACGAGACTATCTCGTCATGGACCCCGCCCGCTAATGAAAGGGCCGGCACAGGAGGGGGAAAGGGCGGGGCACTCAAGGGGTTAAAGCACACTATCACCTGCGAGGGTATCCTGATGCTGAGCAGGTGTCTGATCCCAGCCCTGCCTGCCCTGCCTGCCCTGCCTGTGGTAGGCTGGTTAATTGAAAAGCCAATACTTCAGCTTCTTGTGGAATTCAAGAAGAGCAGATGAGGCTCTGATATGGAGTGGGAGTCCTTCCATGCTTTAGGAGCCATAATCGAGTGAGAAACAATTTTGCCCTAAACAATTCTAGCCTGGAGCAAGTGGATGTGCTCTGCTATCTAGGGATTAGTCTGTCAGCTTGCATTAGCTGTAAGTCACATATTTAGAGAATGAGGAAGATTCTGACACAGGGGTCTGGTGCAGTGGCCACGTTCGCAACAGAAAAAGGGGTGCACCTTGTGCCACCTGCCTGGCAAGCATACAAAGCACAGTGCCAGAATGCTTCTCTTTAAGGGAGTAGAACCTTTATCTGTGGACTACTGCTAGCATTTCTCATGCCAAACGGAGACTCCTTTTATACTGGATAAGAGTCTGGGGCACATCAGAGTTTAGCCATCTCAAGGATACACTTGGTGATGCATTGGGCTCATCCACAGATGAGCCTTGGGATTTGAAACAGAGTTATTTTATTTCCAAATAGGGTAATTTATCTTCCCAAACAACCTATTGTACATTCTGTACTAGTTGTGTTAAAGACAAGATGCATTTTTGTTATACTTCTGTCCTTCATACTTTGCCCCAAGGCATATATGGCTGGTGCCCTTTTTAAGAGTTACAGGTGTTCGAAATATGCCTGGTGACATTTACACCAAAACGTTTACACAAAGTGAAATAGTGACTGTTGTATCTTGTTACAATTTTTGTGCATGGGTCATAAGGCATCAGAAAATGGGTTAGTGATACTGATTATTGTTTTAATTTTCTTGTGTTTTTATAATTGTATCTTGTTGGAAATGGCCCTAGTAAAGTGGCACTACATGTGCCCAGCACCTGCAAATTAAACACTACTATTGGTCCACAGCACTGCTTGTGCCACCCACTTATGTAGCCCAGTAAAACATGTCTCAGGCCGGTCATTGCAAATCCTGTGTGTGCAGTTTCAAAATGGCATTTCCATCTGGCAAAATAAACCTTTTGCCGTGCCTAAACCTTTCTTTTTTAATACATATGTCACCCATAAGGTAGGCCATGGACAACCCCAAGGGCAGGGTGCAGTGTATTTAAAAAGTTGAACATGTACTTTTACTACTGCAAGGCCACCTCTCCCATAGAATAACATTGGAGTTGCCTTATTATATTTTATAAGTGTTATTTCCAAATGGGAAAATGTACCCAGTTCATGTTTGTTGTCTCTTGAGTCCTAATTTAAAATCCTAACTTATGGTGAAGTAGGATTTTAAATTACAATTTTTAAAATGCTTAGAAAGTTGGCATTGTCTTGTCTTAGCCATTTGTTGTCTGCAGCCTGGCTCTTTTCACATGACTGGGTGTAGTTGGGCTTTGTGTATTCCCCCTAGACAGCCACACACAATGGGAACATAGGTGTGACTGGATGGGCCATCACTGGCAAGGTGGGAAGGAGGAGCTATGCCCAGCCTCACTTGCACCTGAATAGGCTGTGTCCTGTCTCCACACAAAAAGCGTAACAACCCTACATTGTCACTTCAGCCAGCTTGGCTCTAGAGCAAGGGATGCAGGGCATCTGCGCACTTCAAAGTCATGCCTCTAGAACAGAGGTCTTCAAACTGGGGGGTGGGTCCCCCTAGGGGGGCCTCAAGTGATCCCAAAGGGGGTGCCAGGCTCTGCCCAAAAGAAGCATTATTCTGATAACAGTGCTTTGTTTTAAGCAGTAAACCACTCTGTAATGGGCCATCAATAACATATTTTATCATTTACACTCATCTCTCTTGAATATGTGTCAAAAGGGAGGGTACTCCAAATATTCTTTATAAATCCCATTATTATTAGCCACACTGTGGATACCTTTACATGTTAGTAAGGCCTGCATGACCAGAATAGTATGTTTGGCAATCATGTATTTTATTGCATTTTTAAAACGGTATGAGAACTCGACTGAGATTTTTAAATAAGTCTAGACATATTTAAACATTTGCAATTTAATAGAATAATTGTGAAAAAATCTGAGGGGGGGGGGCGATAATTCTTTTTTTCCACTGGAAGGTGCAGCATAATAAAGTTTGAAGACTATTGCCTTAGAAGGATTTAGGAATTGATAAGTGCTAACCAAGTAATATCGCCTGCACAATATGGATTTAGGGCAGATTTGGCCACTATTTATCAATGCCTCAATCTCCACTTAGCTGTTAGTAAATACACACCTGCTAAGGGAGGTCCACTGTTTCTCTCCTTTATGGATCTAAGCAGTGAATTTGATAGAGTTAATTGTACCATGATCTGGGACATTATTTCTGATTATGGGCACGATAAGAACTTGATTACTTTCCCTCAGGCCTTTTTTCCCACTGGGGTGGGGTGGCATGTGTAGGAAGGTGGATATCTGACTATGGTTACCCCCAAATTTTTGCCTAGTGTCTAGCTGGTTTTTCGACTTAGTTGGCCTGAGATCCTGCCATTCAGGCTCTCAGGCTATCTGCTCTCTCTGTAAAATGGACTCCATGTACCCTAGGTACATACCCAATTGGTTGGATCACCCTGTCAGCCCCTGTACCAGTGTACACTAGGTACCCAGGGCATTGGTGTATCCAAGGCCTGCCAGGGGCTGAAGCATGTATTATGCCACCCCAGGCTTGGCCTAACAATCTGACACAACTGGCTGATCACTCAGCTGGGGTAAGTTGGTGTAATCACCTCTTACTTAGGTGTAGTATACCTATACCTAAACTTAAATGGGACACCTGGTAACCTATAAGTCACTCCTATGGCAGGCCTTAACAATCCTGAAGGCAGAGTGCTTGGTTCCATGTGAGATGGTGCTCTGGCATGAGCTGAGCCTGTCTGCAGTGGTCGGAACAACTTCCTTCTACTGTTTCCAGATATCGTCATACCATATACTCTTAAGTGCATTATGAACCTCGCGGTTAAATGCTATCTTTGGTTTGGCTTTATCAAAACATGTCGAGTAAGGTGTCATACGAATTGGAATACTAACCCCTCGCCAATTCTGGCGACGGGGTTAGCATTCCACCCTTCTAGAGGGACACGACATGTACAGTACCTGAAACCCGGGTAAAATCAGACATAGCCTCAGCTCCACAAAATGGATGCTGCCACCACAGACACAAGTCTGCCCTCCTGCTGCTGGGAGTCCTTCCAGCTTGGGAGGTGTGGACAAAGGGTTTCCTGCCAGGGGGGTGCGTGCACCACCCCAGACAGGATTTTGTGTATTGGTCAGGTAGGGCTTGAAAGAAACCAGACATGCCTGTGGCTCACAAGGAGCCTCGGTGCATATGCCAGTTCAAACCGGTCCTGGGGCACACCAGTCCCGGGCCTGGGGCGAGCTGGACAAAGGATTGGGGGTGTAACCACCCCCCTTCCTGGTCCCACCCATAGGGAGGGACCTAGCAGGTAGTCCGGCCCCTAGAATCCGCTTAAAGGTAGGAGCTGTGTCCTAAGACTTCAGACATCCTGGAATCAACTTGAAACTAAGAAGAAGACGGGAACTTCGACATTCTGCTGCACAGAAGACTGAAGAAAATCTCCCCTGTGGTCAGGGAGTGACCACCTTGCTAACGCAAGCACCATCCAGCGAATCAACGTCTGCTTTGCCGCCGCCTCCCGCCGGAGCCCGAGCCCAGAGACTGACAAGACCTGGACCTCCAGACCTCTCACCGCCCGATCCACAGTCCCTGAAAAGAGGAGACCCGTGGAGGCACCGAGACACGTGGAGCCAGCCATCTTGGAACGACTACGACAAGCTGACCAGTGCAACAACCGAGGCTCCCTCCAAGTTGTGCTTTGGGTCCTGAGAAGCCCAACCCTCGAGCAGCATCTGCACCAAAGGTGAGCCCTCCAGCATCTCCACGATCTGCGTGGGGCCCTTCTGCATTTTGCCACTCGACGCGCCTAACCGGTTGCTGGCCCGCTGGCTAGTGGCCATCTTGGCGACGAAATCTACGACAAACACCGCTGGTCTGGTTGCTCCAGACTGGCCCTTGCTCCCCTCCAAAGGAGCAATCCCTCTGACCTTGCTGGTCAGAACCAACAGCTGATTTCCGAATCCTCCTACAATTGCTTTTGCCAAGGCTTGTTTGCTTCGATCAAGTCGCCGACACCGCCGACAGCGAGAGCCTGCGTGGGACAGCTCGTGAGCCGACTCCTGGACGTCGTCGACCTTCAGGGACCACGTGGCTGCGGAGTCAAGCTACACCTTCCTTCCTGTTTGCACCCGACATCGCCTGGTACCCACCTGGTGCCACGCTGGTCACTGGCTAGTGACTGTGAACACTGTCCCCTCTGCTTTCAGGTCTTCAACATCTCCGATCCACTCTTGGATCCACTGCATCTCTTCCCGACCGACCGCCTGCAGCACTTTTGTCTACAGGCCCCACGGAACAGATAGAAGAAACCCGACGCACTTCGAGGCCTATGCACCCGCTTCCTGTGGGTGAGGTAAAGCTGGCACACCTGTGCCCATGTGTAGTAATACATCTCTAGTGCCTGTGTTCCAAATCTTAAGTTCCTAGGTCATCCGGAAGATTCCTTTTGCAGTAACTTTGTACTTTTTACGCACCCATTGAAACCTATGGGAGCACGCGTGTGACTATTTGCTCTGCACACGCCACCCGTGGACCTCCTGGTCACTAACTGACGTTAGCTCCTTGTAGGCCCAGCGATTCTAGAGGCCCTAGGCCTTTTCCCTTTTCTGTTCGTGGTACTTATACCACTATTTTAGTATATGGTTTGAGTGGCCACCAGGGCCTATCCATATAACGTGCAACTTCTGTGTATTCTGTGATAATCTTGTTTGACGATTTGTGCTCCTGTGCTCATAAAGAGACTAGGGGTTACTTTGAGAAATAAATACATATATATTTTGAATATATATCTGTGTGGTGTCCTTTCATTGGTATAAAAGGGGGTTACTATTGGTAAAACAGCCTGCTTAACACGCATCACGAGTTTAGCCTCAAAGACTGCTTAGCCTACGCTACCACTAGGGCAGCTAGTCCGAAAAGGTTGACTTACAACCACACCATAAGGGTTGCTTGGCATGGTACAAGGTGGTCACTAGAACTAGTGAACAGCATATACCAGGCCAACTTCTCACATTGGTGAGCAGCGGTTGGATTTGAGCTTGCTGTGTTTTACCATTGTAATCTCTTGGTTACCAATTGAAAGATCACATAGGTACCTGTAGGTACATATAAAACAAGATTAGATATACATAAGTTCTACTGAACTTAGTTGTTGTAGAGCAAAGGGAGTAGCACACCCTGACTACAACTACTAGATAGGTTTAGTAGGTAAACCCAAGTGTAGGTAGATTGCAACACATCCACCCACACTTAAGAGCAATGGCCGGGGCAGAGGGGTCCACTGTACCCATCTCTGTCGAGAGTGACCCCCAGAGGGCACCAACCAGCTTTGCTACCCTTAATCAGAATGAGCTCAGGCATTTGGCAACTCTTAGAGGCCTTAAACAGCCCAAGAACCCAAACTCTGCTGAGCTCAGAGAGCTCTTACAGAATGATGAGAATCAGAGAGCACTCAAGAAAGCTTCCCAGTTAGCCCCCTTAGGGACAGGAACAGGAGGCCCCCCTTCTGAAGATGCCACTGAAGTACCCCTTCCCAATAGTCACCCCTTAGATGGGATGCCTACCACAGAGGAAGAAAGTGATGGGGATACAGATGTGAGTGGGGATGAAGGGAGAACTAGCCCAGTGCCAAGTGTTATACTTGGCCCAGCTAAACTAAGGCTATTGGGGACTGACAGTGGGTTCACCCCATTGGATCTCCCCAGTGGACTTAACACAGGGCTTGGAAGGCAAAGGAATCGCTCAGGTGACTCCAATGCTTCCCATGGCTCTAGAGGCTCTCAAGGTCACTCCAGAAGGAGACTGACCACCCCTCAGAGGAGGGAACATGAGGCCAGAATGCAGGAAGCCCAGCTGAGGATCAGGAAGCAGGAGCTAGAAGTAGCCCTGATGGAAGAAAAACTGAGCAAGGCTAGGCAGCATAGAGAGAGTGGGTCTATACCCACTGGTGGCAGCAATGTCCCTAGGGACAAAGATAGGGCCTTTGACAATAGGAACCTGTCCAAGATTGTGCCCCCCTACAAAAGTGGGGATGACATCCACAAATGGATGACTGCTCTTGAGAGAGCCTGCAAAGTGCAGCAGGTTCCTGAAGACCAGTGGGCAGCAATCTTATGGCTCTCCTTTGAGGGGAGAGGCAGAGATAGACTCCTCACTGTTAGAGAAGAGGATGTCAGAAATTACAGAGTCCTGAAGAGTGTCCTAGTTGATGGGTTAGGCTTAACCACTGAACAGTACAGGTTAATGTTCAGAGACACCCAGAAGACACAGACTCAGGACTGGTCTGAATATGTGGAATGTGCCACTAAGGCTTTGGAGGGTTGGTTGCTGGGAAGTAAGGTGTCTGATTATACAGGATTGTACAATTTGATGATGAGAGAGCAGATTTTAAGTAATTGTCAAAACCAGCTTCTCCATCAACACCTGGTAGACTCAGATTTGACCTCTCCCCAAGAATTGGGAAAGAGGGCAGATAAATGGGTCAGGACCAGGATCAGGCCTAAAAACCAGGGTGGTGACCAAAAGAAAGATACCACCAAGCCTCAAGAGAAGGGTGGGGATAAAGAAAAAGAGAAACCTTCCTCAGGGCCCCAAAACTCCACACAGGGTGGTGGGTCCCAAGCTCCCTCCTCTACCACAGCTAAAAAGCCCTACTGCCATGAGTGTAAAACTCCTGGGCATTGGAAAACTGACAGCGGTTGCCCAAGGGCTAAAAACAAAACTGTTCCTCCAATTACTCCTGTCACACCACCTATTACTGTCAGCAGTAATCCCCCAGGTGGTGGGAGTGCCCCCAGAAATCTGGGTGGGTTTACTTGGGGAACACAGGGGGACCCTGGCTTAGCCAATTCCCCTACAGCAACCACTCTTGTCTGTGATGGTGGCATGGGATTTGCCAACTTCACTGCCTGTCCCAACACTTTGGGTAGGTACAGACAGGAGCCCTACATCAATGGTACAAAAGCTGAGGCCTACAGAGACACTGGGGCTAGCATCACAATGGTGGCCCATTGGCTAGTTCCCTCTGAGCAGCTTTTGCCCGGTTTCTCCTACCAGGTGACTAACATTGATGGCAAACAGAACAGTCATCCCATGGCAGAGGTATGTCTCAGCTGGGGAGGGGTCACTGGCCCTAAAAGGGTAGCAGTGTCCCCAACCTTGCCTGTAGACTGCTTACTGGGGAATGACTTAGAACTCTCAGCTTGGGCTGGAGTTGAACAAGACACCCATTTTAAAATGGTAGGCCTTTCACAAAAGGGTAGGGGGGTTGTGCCATTCACAACCCCTGTCCAAATAGATTTCCTCCCTGAAAAGGTTGGAAGGGCAGTGGTAGCCACAGCCCAGGCACAGACAGACTTCCCTGTAGGGACTGGCAGAGCTGTGACAGTCACAGCTCAAACACAAACTGAGTGCCCCCCTGAAAAGGTTGGCAAGGCTGTAATGGTCTCAGCCTATACTCAGACTGACATAGGTGTAGTGAAGCCTGAAACAATGGATCACTCCACACAAACTGAGAGTAGTGGGGAGGAAGAAAAGTCTCCCTCTCCCCAGACATTAGGAAAAGGTCAGCCTCCTCAGGGATCTGACCTCACCCCTTGTGAAGGAACTGCCCCAGAGGTAGCCAGGCCTGGCCTGGCAGAGCCTCTGATGTCAGTGGCCCCTTCCAAGGTGGGATCCAGTCTGGTGCAGGTAGCCTGCCTCTCTCTACCCTGCCTCAGTCAGCCCAGGGCTGCAGAGGTCAGGGAGGCCAGTGGACCCCCAGAGGGCCCCTGTCCACAAGAACCCCCCCATCAAAAGAATGAGGATTGCCTGGCTAGTAGCCCTAGTCAGGTGATGGGTAAAAACATTCCTGAGGGATCTCCTTTACAGGTAGTTAGGGACCTCCCCCAGGGGGATTCTGTTGGGCACAGGCAAACATGGGACCTTAGGGCCCCAAACCTGACCTGTCCCTCCAGTAAGCCCACAAAAGGGACCCAGCCTCCAGCTTTAGGTAGCCAGAGGCTGACCCTGAGAGCACAGTGCAACTCAGTTAAAGGAAGAAAGGCATCCATGGTGGAGGATGATTGGAGGAAGCTGAGGCCTCACTTTGAGGACACTCACTTCAGTACTCCATCTCAACACCAGCCTTTTACTTTGCCAAGACACACCACAGGTAGAGATTCCCTATGGTGGAGACCCTCTGATACCCTTAGGGTGAGGGATTGCTTAGTGGACCATGAGACAGGGGGTAACCATGCCAGTGCTGGTTCCTCCTTATATGGCCACTTGGGCAATATAGGCTTACCTGGTCAAGGTCAGCCTTATCTCCCTTCGTTTGGGGGGGGGTTGTGTAGGAAGGTGGATATCTGACTATGGTTACCCCCAAATTTTTGCCTAGTGTCTAGCTGGTTTTTCGACTTAGTTGGCCTGAGATCCTGCCATTCAGGCTCTCAGGCTATCTGCTCTCTCTGTAAAATGGACTCCATGTACCCTAGGTACATACCCAATTGGTTGGATCACCCTGTCAGCCCCTGTACCAGTGTACACTAGGTACCCAGGGCATTGGTGTATCCAAGGCCTGCCAGGGGCTGAAGCATGTATTATGCCACCCCAGGCTTGGCCTAACAATCTGACACAACTGGCTGATCACTCAGCTGGGGTAAGTTGGTGTAATCACCTCTTACTTAGGTGTAGTATACCTATACCTAAACTTAAATGGGACACCTGGTAACCTATAGGTCACTCCTATGGCAGGCCTTAACAATCCTGAAGGCAGAGTGCTTGGTTCCATGTGAGATGGTGCTCTGGCATGAGCTGAGCCTGTCTGCAGTGGTCGGAACAACTTCCTTCTACTGTTTCCAGATATCGTCATACCATATACTCTTAAGTGCATTATGAACCTCGCGGTTAAATGCTATCTTTGGTTTGGCTTTATCAAAACATGTCGAGTAAGGTGTCATACGAATTGGAATACTAACCCCTCGCCAATTCTGGCGACGGGGTTAGCATTCCACCCTTCTAGAGGGACACGACATGTACAGTACCTGAAACCCGGGTAAAATCAGACATAGCCTCAGCTCCACAAAATGGATGCTGCCACCACAGACACAAGTCTGCCCTCCTGCTGCTGGGAGTCCTTCCAGCTTGGGAGGTGTGGACAAAGGGTTTCCTGCCAGGGGGGTGCGTGCACCACCCCAGACAGGATTTTGTGTATTGGTCAGGTAGGGCTTGAAAGAAACCAGACATGCCTGTGGCTCACAAGGAGCCTCGGTGCATATGCCAGTTCAAACCGGTCCTGGGGCACACCAGTCCCGGGCCTGGGGCGAGCTGGACAAAGGATTGGGGGTGTAACCACCCCCCTTCCTGGTCCCACCCATAGGGAGGGACCTAGCAGGTAGTCCGGCCCCTAGAATCCGCTTAAAGGTAGGAGCTGTGTCCTAAGACTTCAGACATCCTGGAATCAACTTGAAACTAAGAAGAAGACGGGAACTTCGACATTCTGCTGCACAGAAGACTGAAGAAAATCTCCCCTGTGGTCAGGGAGTGACCACCTTGCTAACGCAAGCACCATCCAGCGAATCAACGTCTGCTTTGCCGCCGCCTCCCGCCGGAGCCCGAGCCCAGAGACTGACAAGACCTGGACCTCCAGACCTCTCACCGCCCGATCCACAGTCCCTGAAAAGAGGAGACCCGTGGAGGCACCGAGACACGTGGAGCCAGCCATCTTGGAACGACTACGACAAGCTGACCAGTGCAACAACCGAGGCTCCCTCCAAGTTGTGCTTTGGGTCCTGAGAAGCCCAACCCTCGAGCAGCATCTGCACCAAAGGTGAGCCCTCCAGCATCTCCACGATCTGCGTGGGGCCCTTCTGCATTTTGCCACTCGACGCGCCTAACCGGTTGCTGGCCCGCTGGCTAGTGGCCATCTTGGCGACGAAATCTACGACAAACACCGCTGGTCTGGTTGCTCCAGACTGGCCCTTGCTCCCCTCCAAAGGAGCAATCCCTCTGACCTTGCTGGTCAGAACCAACAGCTGATTTCCGAATCCTCCTACAATTGCTTTTGCCAAGGCTTGTTTGCTTCGATCAAGTCGCCGACACCGCCGACAGCGAGAGCCTGCGTGGGACAGCTCGTGAGCCGACTCCTGGACGTCGTCGACCTTCAGGGACCACGTGGCTGCGGAGTCAAGCTACACCTTCCTTCCTGTTTGCACCTGACATCGCCTGGTACCCACCTGGTGCCACGCTGGTCACTGGCTAGTGACTGTGAACACTGTCCCCTCTGCTTTCAGGTCTTCAACATCTCCGATCCACTCTTGGATCCACTGCATCTCTTCCCGACCGACCGCCTGCAGCACTTTTGTCTACAGGCCCCACGGAACAGATAGAAGAAACCCGACGCACTTCGAGGCCTATGCACCCGCTTCCTGTGGGTGAGGTAAAGCTGGCACACCTGTGCCCATGTGTAGTAATACATCTCTAGTGCCTGTGTTCCAAATCTTAAGTTCCTAGGTCATCCGGAAGATTCCTTTTGCAGTAACTTTGTACTTTTTACGCACCCATTGAAACCTATGGGAGCACGCGTGTGACTATTTGCTCTGCACACGCCACCCGTGGACCTCCTGGTCACTAACTGACGTTAGCTCCTTGTAGGCCCAGCGATTCTAGAGGCCCTAGGCCTTTTCCCTTTTCTGTTCGTGGTACTTATACCACTATTTTAGTATATGGTTTGAGTGGCCACCAGGGCCTATCCATATAACGTGCAACTTCTGTGTATTCTGTGATAATCTTGTTTGACGATTTGTGCTCCTGTGCTCATAAAGAGACTAGGGGTTACTTTGAGAAATAAATACATATATATTTTGAATATATATCTGTGTGGTGTCCTTTCATTGGTATAAAAGGGGGTTACTATTGGTAAAACAGCCTGCTTAACACGCATCACGAGTTTAGCCTCAAAGACTGCTTAGCCTACGCTACCACTAGGGCAGCTAGTCCGAAAAGGTTGACTTACAACCACACCATAAGGGTTGCTTGGCATGGTACAAGGTGGTCACTAGAACTAGTGAACAGCATATACCAGGCCAACTTCTCACAGCATGGCAATAAAAAGTTTGAAGACCACTGCTCTAGAAGCTTCTACTCACTTCAAAGGCACAGCTGTGTATAAAAAGGACCTCAGACACCACCACTTCAGTTCACTTCTGGACCTGTGGATACTCTGCCAGGAAGAAGGACTGCTGTGCTGTTACAAGGACCGCCGCTCCGCTGGACTGCTGCTCTACAGGAGCTGCTGCCCTGCTGTGCTGACCTGCTGCCCTATTGCCTGGGGAAGAAGAACTACAACTCCATCTTGAACCCAGGACCACAGAGTGACTCAAAGGGCTAGTCTGCTGGCCTCCTGATATAAGCCTCAGGGACATAATAGGCTCCCCAACAGCTCTTCAGTGAATTCCTGATGCCCCCCCCCCCCAAGAGGCGCCTTTTAGGTTCTGGGCCCTTGGTGGGGCTCTTGAACTCTTAAATTCAAGTTTTTGGGCTCTTTGCAACTCTAAACTGTCAGGTTTGCACTGTAACCACACCACTCACATGAAAAAACAGCAAGAGCTGCCACAAGTTCTTCTCTTCGCACAGCAAGCATCATTTACCCGTGTGGACTGCCAATGCGAGGTTACAGTCTGTCCGTCCATGCCTGCTCCTCGCTTGATGCCGACCACCGCCAGCAATGCTCTCCTTGCTCCCAGCGAGCTTCATCCACATGAATGGGACTCTATGTACAAAACTTGAAAAGGTAAACCTTCAGCGGGATTAATCGGGGACTGTATCCGATCCGTGCTCCATCGTGGTCAGCCTGAAATTTTGACTTTGACCGGTCTAATGCGACCAGATGGCCGTGGTTAGCGTTTTCTTTTTCTAGGTGCTATTTTGGAGTTTTGTCTTTAAACTTTCATAACTCCGCTTCTACTGATTGGATTTTTGTAATTGGGTCTTGTTTCATTTATTAAATTAACCTCTATGTTTCTAACCTGGTGTGGGATCTTTTTTGTGTGGCGTTTTCACTGTTTGTAGTGTTGCACAAATACTTACATATTTCCTCTAAGTTAAGCCTGACTGCTCTGTGCCAAGCCACCAGGGGGTTAGCACTGGTTAATTTTGTGTTTTCTTGTGCCTTACCCTGACTAGGATTGTGGTTGCTGCTTGACCAGGGTTTTCACCCAAGTCAACCAGTATCCCAATTTCTAACTTATCTGTTTTATCTTCATGTGTTTTATGGCTAGCACCCAAAATAAATGGAACTAAGTTAACAGTAACATCTGCTTGATTACATGGCTATGATTTTGAACGTCCGCGGTGCTCTGCACTCTATGAAAATACATTATTATTACTATAGCTGTGAACTCATATTGCTTGGTCAACTTTAAATACCCACATTGTGGTATTAAACAATGAGCTTCAACAAAGAACTGACACAAATTACCCTTTAGTATGCTCCTTTAAGCCTTTCCTCTCCAATCTCAATTTCACACAGGTCTGTAAGGGACCTACCCACAACATGGGCACCACCCTCCACCTTATCATAGCTAAAGACAATATCATAGAATTGGCTGACATTCTACCCTGTGACCGGTCGGATCATCATCAAATTACCTTCCACATCCTGGAAAAGATCACGCGCAGATAGGGCCAACCACTTAAAGCTAAACAACCAACTCGTAATCTGAGAGATATCAACATTAATGCTCTAACATCTATCACCAAGAACAGGCTTCACCACCCCCTAACATGACCAACCTGGATGATCTCTCTGATCACTACATTAGCACTTTGGGCAATATCTTTGACACTATTGCGACCAAGCAACTCAAAAGGATTCCAGTCAAACAATCTAAAGCTTGGTTTAATGGTCCCCTAAATGATGAACGTTGCAAAAGTAGGCTTTCAGAGAGGCTTTGGACAAACTCTCCTTCCACTTCAAGGCTCTTACAGTTAAGGAAGAGAAGAAGCACCTAAAACATACACATTCACAATGCTAAAACCGACCATTTCAGGGCTCTGCTTGATGGCGCTAAAAATAGACCCAAGAAGCTCTTCTAAATCATCAAGCAACAATCTAAACTCTTCCAACTATATCTCGACACCCATGACCTCCCTCCCTAGTAGGGAAGTTTTCTCAGCACATTTCTCTGAAGAGGCAAGAAAAATCGAACTGGAGCAGCAGCTGGCCTCTTCAATTTTGCGGCCTCTGAACTACACAGCATCATCGGATGAACCTACGGAACCACCTGTAGGGTCTTCACCGTCCTCCCACATAGGTTGTGTCCCAAAAAAATGCCTCTTGGAATTATTTTCTTCTTTCAGAAGAGACGGAGCTGCTCCACTCTATGGCGTCCTTAAAACCTTTCAATCATTTCAGTAATCCACTACCTGCTAAGTTTTTTAAAGCTCTATATTCGACCATTCTTCCACTTTGGTACCGGATCGTTCGTGAGTCTCTCTTGCAGGGTAGGATCCCTGACTGCCTCAAGATGGGTCAAGTCACTCCCATCCCTAAGATGCCTAACACCGATCTAGCTGATCCTAACAACTTCCGGCCTATCACCAATGTTAGACCTGGCACCATTGGCGTGAGTCTCCCTTCCATTTTTTGCTGTGTCTCCTCTGTTTTTGCTGGTTATAGATGCCCTGGGTGCTGTGCCACTGCCATTCAGTGCCACAGCGCGAATGCTCCCTTTGTAAAGATGACATGTGAATTGGTACATCCATGATTGGCTTATTTTGTTTACCTGTTAGCCCCTAGTAGCGTGGCCTGTGTGTGCCCAGGGCTGGTAAACCGAATGCTGCTGGTGGGCCTGCAGCACTGGTTTGTGCCACCCACAGAAGCAGCTTGTAAAGTTTGTCTCAGACCTGCCACTGTAGTGTCTGTGTGCAGTTCAGAACTGCCATCTTGGCTGTGAAGTGCACCCATTTCCCAGCCCCTGAACCTTCCCTTGGCATCCTGTAAGCCACCCTTATGATTGGGTGCATTGTATGTGTAAGGTAGGACATGCTCTAATGCGTGTAGCATATCCTAGTAGTGAATTACACCCAATTTCCTTTTTCACTACTGTAAGGCTACCTGTTCCCCATAGGGCAGAATGGGAGGTTTTGGCTATTACATTCTATAGTCCTAACTGACCCACAGAACATGGTAGAAAAAAAATACATCTTTTAGTGAAGGTTATTTTTATATTCTATGTTTGAAACTACCACTTTTAGAGTATAGGTATTTTCTTGCCTAAGCCTTCCAGTGTGCTCTGCTATTATGTGTATTGGCTGTCTGGTTTTGGAGGGTCAGGGCAGGCTGAGTCAGACCTGGGTTGAATAGAGAGATCTGCCTTGGAGTGAGGGGAGGGGTAGCTCCTGCACTTGAATAGGGCTGTGCCTGGCAAGGTGAATGCTGGCTCCACCTCCCACTGTGCATCCGAAGGCAGACTTCCTCTTTCTGAAAGGAAGGATGCAGCCTGGTAAAAAAAAGTGCTCCAGGGCTGGGCAGTACTGGTTCTGGCTGGGTTCAGAGACTTGTGACTCCTAAGAACAAAGACTTTGGGGGAATAAATATTTGTGCCCAAACCCCTACAATTGGTATTGCTCCTGGACAACAAGAAGAACCTCTGTCTGTGTAACTACAGGAATCTGCAGGAGAAGGACTGTCCTTGTGCTTGTGTGCTGTTTCTTGGACTGGCCTGCAGTGGTTACTACTGGACTTGGAAGAAGAGGAAAAGGGCTTTGAAGGAACTTTTATTTTTGCTACAGCAATCACCCAAGGGCTAGAAGAGAGCTAGCCTCCTGCAGGAGTCTCAGGCACATCAGACTCCACCACCAGCCTCCTGTTTCCTCCCAGCGAGGATTTCTATCTGCAGGTGAGGCTCCTGTGAGTTCCAGGGACTCTAGTTCTACTGTGGAGAAGAGAGCCCTGAAAATCGTCGCTAACCCCCGTTAGCAAGCCGCTACAGCTGGAAAGCGTGAGGAAAATCGTCACTCTGCTGCCGCCGAGTGCTCGCTACCGGACATCATCGCATCACCGGTCGGTGGGCCTGGAAACGCTCGCTAACCCGAAGATTATCGCATTACATGTCAGCGGGCCCCAAAACGATCGCTAACCCAAGTGCATCGCATCACCTGTCCGCGGGCCTGAAAACGCTCGCTATCCCGAAGATTGTCGCATTGCCTGTTAGCGGGCCCCAAAACGCTCGCTAACCCCAGTTCATCGAATCACCTGTCTGCGGGCCTGAAAACGCTCGCTAACCCAAAGATTATCGTATTGCCTGTTAGCGGGCCTCAAAACGCTCGCTAACCAAAGATCATCGCATCGAGTTCATCACTTCACGACATCGCAGCGCGGACGCCGAGCGTTCGCCATTTTCATCGCATCGCATCAGGATCGTCGCTCCCTTGCGGAGCGCCATTTTCTTTCATCGCAACAAGATCGCACACGCAACAGGCTCGGCGCATCATCCTCCCTTAGCGGCATGGATTTTATCGCATCGCCGGCTTAGCGTGAAGAAGTTTGTCGCTTTGTCCTGCCCGCAACCCAGCGCATCATCCTCCCTTGCGGTAAGGATTCAACGCATCGCTGGTTAGCGTGAGGAAATTTATCGCTACAACTCCTTAGTGACATTTTTGTTGCTTTGCTACAGAATCCAGATACCTTGTGAGTAAAAGGGTCGCAGAGACCACTGCATTAAACTGAACATCATTTTGTGCACCTTGAATTATGTTTGCAGCATTTTTAAAGTAACCCTATGGTCTTAGTATTGTGGATTTTTACTGTTATTGGTCTTGTGTTAAGTCTATATAAATATACTTATATTTTATAATTACTTGAGTGGTGTCCATTTGTAGTGTTCCACATTGTGTTACTGTGTATGGTCATAAATGCTTCACACACTGCCTCTGAGATAAGCCTAGCTGCTCGTGCTACGTTACCACAGGGTTGAGCAGGGTTTATCATTAAGTGTGTAGGCTGCTTACTCTGACTTAGGAAGAAGGGTCCCTACTTGGACAGTTGCCAGCCATTGCCAACTAGAGACCCCCATTTCTAACAACCAACATCATGACTCTAGCTAAATTGCTTGAGAAATGTGTCCACACATAGCTCTGCAGCCACATAGACAAGTTTCAACTCCTTGATCTCTCGGGTTTCAGAGCAGGGCACAGTACTGAAACAGCACTAACTCACATTGTTGATGACGCCCTGAGGTTCCTTGATCATAATGTCCCTTGTCTTCTGATCCTTCTTGACCTGTCCTCAGCATTTGTCACAATCAAACATGAAAACCTGATTGCTCTTCTTCAGCATAGGATGAGTCTTTCAGGCCATGTCTTAAATTGGTTTGCCTCTTTTTCACAGAACCGCACACAAAGAATCAAAGTTAACCATTCCTCTGCATCCAGTAACCCAGTCACCATTGGAGTTCCTCAAGGCTCTGCATTTTCACCCACTCTTTTCAACCTTGTGATGGAACCTCTCTCCTATATTCTGAACCATTCTAACATCTACTACCACATGTATGCTAATGACACGCAACTGTACTTGAAGATCTCCTCTCCAGAGGACATTAAAACCTTAAATGATGGAGCGTAATGGCTGTGAGTTTGAGCAGCTCCTGAAACACCGATTCCCTTCCTGCAATCTGCAGCAACAATCCGACTCCCGAAAGGACGGGGGAACTGTCAAAAATCATAAGAGTGCTGCTGATCTAAAAATCGCCTTCCCGGATACTAATTCGCAGAGATACGGCCTTTGCGACCTGCGGCCTTCTCTGTCCCTGGAGCCGGGAATTGCCGTGGGGATAGTGTGCGCATTTACGCATCAAAATAGACCTGTGCCTGACGCAAGCCTGAGGTCTGGGCCCTCAGCCAGAAACGGGGAAGATAAGGAGTGGCAGCTTCAAAAGAAGCTTGGACGATCCGAGCGTGGCCCCCCTTGACGACCGGAGGGTGAGCGAGATCTCGCCGGGGTGGACTTCCTGCTCTGCTGGGTCCGGACTGTTGATGGAGCCCCCAGAGCTCCCTGAGAACCTATCCGGGGGTCAGGGCCGCAACTGAACACCGCAGCCACTGGGAGCAGAGCGACGGCCAGCCTGAAACCCCTGAGCAGGTGCGCCTGGAGCCCCCGGAGGGCCGTGTCTCCTCGGGTGGCTGGTGACTGAAGTGGGAGCAGCCGTCAACGGTGGCGGAGGAGCTGGACTGGCCCGGACCCGTGAACAGGGTAGGCGGCTGCTGGGATCGATATTGCCCTAACGTGCGTGGGTCCCTCAGGTCTGGCTCACCCTGGTGGGCTGATTGGACCCCGAAATGGGCATTCTGCCCCATAGGAAGTCTTTGCTTTGCCTTTTCAGGAGTAGTGAAGGGCCACTGCCCGAATAAATGTCGTGGGGTTGGAGCCAGGGGGGCTGCCCACTGGAGCGGGGCGGCGGAGAGGAGCTGATCTGCCTGTCATCACAGTCCTACACAACACACGCCACCGCAGGGTGCGGCGTGAGTGGGCCTAGCCCCCCCACCTTGACATTGCATCAGCGTTTTGGGCCTCCAAAAGACTTGCCCCTGGCAGGGTTGGTGCGACGTGGCCCGCTCGTACTACAAGAGAACACTCCTGTTTGGAAGAAAGAGACGGACTCAAAAGTGTTGAGAGAGATGTCGGGACCGAGGGGCCCCAAGGTTACCCAACAGAACAAGTTGGACAGATACACTCTCTCGAAGTCGGCGTTTTCAGAGCAACAATCCAAGGACAAAATGGCGGCTGGACCAGAGGGAGAACTCCCTGAACTCACCCTAAAGGACGTCATGGAAGCAATCTTGGGGGTTCGATTGTCTATGGAGCAGACGATGGACGCAATTACATCGGAGGTAACGCTCATCAGGGCGGACCTGACCAAAATCAGGGAGAAAGTTAAACAGATGGAAATTACGACCTCTAGCCTTGTTGACGACACTTCACAATTGCAACACGACATTAAAGAACTGCAGGCCTTCAGAAAGTTTGTGAAGGACAAGCTCGATGACTATGAGGGCCCCATCAGACGAAATAACGTACAAAGTATCAGGGTGCCGGAAAAGGCGGAAGGGCGGGCGACTGACTTATTTGTCGAGGACCTCATACCTAAACACCTAAAACCCAAGGGACTGTCAAAATTCTTCGTTGTCGAAAGGGCGCATGGAGTCCCTGGGGGACGACCAAAGCCTGGTGTGCCTCGGCGTCCTATCCTGGCAAAGTTGTTGAGTTACCTGGACCGGGATGCCATATTGCCTCTACGCTACGAAAACGCAGAAATCTCATTCTTCCCGGACTTCACCTTGACCATGCAGAGACAAAGATGTTCGTTTCTCGCAGTAAAAAAAAACTAAGAGACAAAGGGATTAAACACGCAATGCTGTTTCCGGCCCATCTCCGGGTGGAGGCAGATGGAAAAGCCTGGTTTTTCAATCATCCTGAAGTGGCTGCGGATTGACTGGAGGGTTAGAGGGGGAGGGGAACACAATGCCCATTGAATGTTAAGCCTATCCAGATGCAAGGCTGAGACTGTGTTGAGAAAGTAAGGTGCCCTTGGCATATATTGACTTTTAGTACTTTCAGGCCTCTAGGTGGTAAAGACCCGATGTGTCACATTGAGGGGTGTTATTCTGTCAGCAGTGTTATTTGCCCTACTGTACCTTATTGATGTTGGCTGGCCCCCCACTCAGGGAGCCTAATTAGCTCATCAGAAAAGGAGGGGAGCGGGGTGGCGGAGCTTCTCACCCCCACACAAGTCTTCTTTTAGTTTCAGTTTGGGTGACAGGCAGTCTGCATAGTTTGCCAGGTGGGCAGTTTCAAGCCCTGAGTGCAGGGGAGCAGGGAGGAGGGTAGATGGGTTGGGGTTGGGTGGTTACCACAAATACAGGTTCAATCGACACGATCTATCCGCAGACAACAAGAGGAATGTACAGATCATATAAACGATAATGAGCAAACACTGGGACAAAAGTTTTAAACTCTTGAGTTGGAATGTCAACGGGCTTGGATTCAAATTAAAATGTTGCATAGTATTACAACATAACAAACGACATTCCCCGGGCGTAATACTCCTTCAGGAGTCCCACCTGGTAGGTAATTCCTGTAAAGCACTGAATAGATGGGGCTATAGGCTAGTGGTGCACTTCGGCTTCATCAGGGGCTCCAGGGGGGTGGGCATCATGTTCAAGCACTCCTTCACGCTTTCCATACAGTACGCCTGGATTGATGAGGTGGGTAGGTATACTGCAGTCTCGGGACAATGGGAGACACTCAGATTTATGGGGGTGTATGTGCCGCCGGGCCTTCAGGGCCGCACCTTCAAGGACTTAGGTACTGTCATGCTTTCACTCCCAGAGGGCCACTTAATCGTGGGTGGAGATTTTAATTCAGTAGTGTCGGGATCTCTCGATCGTCATCCCCCATGTAGATGGCTCCCGGACTTTCTGGACGCCTTGCAGATGTGTGGAGGGTGTATCATCCAGAAAGTATTCAGCACACCTTCCACTCAGGGGCGCACAACAGCCTTTCCCGGATAGTTCATCTCCTGGTTCCAGCATCTCAGATAGCAAACATTCACGAAATCAGACACATGGCACGAGGGATATCAGACCACTCCCCGGTGTGGGCTCAACTGGTCCTGGGTGAGAAAAGGGTGGGAAGCATTGCACCTATCAACCCTTGGTACCTTCAAAACTCCGTGGTCAAAAAAGCACTCCCACAAGCCCTTGATAAGTATTTCCTACAAAACGAAGGGTCGGTTAAGTCATCCCAAACTATATGGGAAGCTTTCAAAACAGTACTGAGGGGGCAAGCACTCTCGCTCATAGCTGGAGCGCGTAAGGAGAAATTAAAGGACCTGGTCCACTTGGAGAATGAAGTCTTCCGCTTGGAGGAGGAGATTGGGGAAGAGGTCACGCAGGAGAAACTTCACGCCCTGAAACTTAAAAGGGACGAATATAAAGCCATCTCTACTGACATGGCCAAAACACTAGGGAGGGATGAGGACGGCAGAGTGTATGACTTGGGAGATAAGGCGGGGAAATAGATTGCCTGGCTTGACAGGAATGAAATGGCGAGTAGACTAGTGCCAGAACTGATAGATGACTCGGGTGGGAAGATAACAGATCCGCAGGCAATCGCTAATGAATTTGCTGAGCACTATGGGGCTGTATATCGCTCAAGCACAGATCTACAAGAGGAAGACTCTCGGGCTCTACTCCTAGATATTCAGCTGCCCACTCTGTCGGACGAAGAAAAGAACACGCTAGATAGTGACTTCACAAATGATGAAATAGCGCAGGTGATCAGAAACCTCCAATCTGGCAAGGCTCTGGGCCCCAATGGTTTACCCATTGAGTTATACAAGCTAAAGCCGGATAGAAGAGCACCATACTTACGGGCCATGTTCGAGGAGAGCCAGGAGTTGGGCTTACTGCCACAAGACCAGAGAGTTGCAACACTGGTCACCATAAACAAAGAGGGCAAGCCAAAGGGTAAATGCTCATCATATAGGCCCATCTCCTTACTGTTAGACCTGGCATCTTTGGCGTGGTTACCCCTGACTTTTTGCCTCTACCTCCTGTATTTTTGATGCTATGCTGGATTTCGTTTTTGCTGGTTTAGATGCTTTGGGTACTTTGCCACTGCTGATCAGTGTCAAAGTGCAAGTGCTCCCTTGGTAAATTGTTGTATTGATTGGTTATCCATGATTGGTATATTTGTTTCACCTGTTAGCCCCTAGTAAAGTGCACTGCGTGTGCCAGGGCTGGTGATTCAAATGCTACTAGTGGGCTGCGGCACTGATTGTGCCACCCACAGGAGTAGCGCTAAAATGATGTCTTAGGCCTGCTTGCAGTGCCTATGTGCAGTCCAGGACTGCCATGTCGACCTGGCCAGTGCACCCACTGACCAGGCCTTATCCTTCCCTTTCTGTACATGTCAGGCATCCCTATGGTGGCCCTAGGTACCCCCCTGGGCTGGGTGCAGTGTATCTGAAAGGTAGGGCATGTACTGAGGTGTGTAACATGCCCTGGTAGTGAATTACAGCCATTTTAGTTTTTCACTGCTGAGAGGCTATCTTGCCCATAGGATAGAATGGGGAAGGCTGTTTACATGCCTATCTTCCCATAAGGCCAAGATAGAAAATCCAAGTTTGGTATCTCTGTGTTCAGAATTTAATTATACATCTTTTTAGCAAGATGGTTTTTAAATTCACTGTGTGAGAATAGCACTTTTTAGAAAGTAGCTATTCTCCTGTTTAACCTTCCTGTGTGCCTGTGTGCTGGTTGGCTGACTGGTGTCATGTGATGGGCTAGGTGGCTCCAGGAGCCTGGATGAGTCAGCAGCAGGGTGAATAGGGAGATCTGCTTTAGATGGGTGGGAGGAGTAGTCCCTGGGTTTGAATAGGGCTGCCTCTGACAAAAACAATGCTGGCTCTACCCCCTGCTGGCCAGGCTGAGGACTCTGCCTCTGCTGGCACAAAGAAGGCTCCACCTCCTGCTGAGCGTCTAACGACCCTGCCCCTCACTCTGAAAGGAACCAGGTGCTCCAGAGCAGAGCACACCCAGGAACCGGTTTGAGCAGGGGAATCCCCCCACTGGAACAAAGAGAGACAAAGACTTGGAGGGGTATAAGAAGAGGACCCCAGACACCTAAAACTTTAGATCACTTTGGAACTAAGAAGAAACCTCTGCCAAGGAGAAAGCTGAAAAGGACTGAAGAGGAGAAGACTGCCTGCTTGCTGTTTTGCTTTGCTGCCAAGGAGAGGGGAAGGACTTTGCTGTGTCCCCTTCTTTTGATTCTGATCTCCAAGGGCCTGAGAAGAGCTGGCTCCCTGTTAAGAAGTCCCAGGAACAAAAGGACTTCACCACCAGCTCCCCTGGAACTCTGCTGAGAGAGTTCTGACCTGCCTTGGAGTGTTTGCCCAGTCTTGGGGCCTCAGGAGGTCGTTTTGCTGTGTTTGGGAGCTGGGAAGCAGAAGCGTGAACAAGAGTGACTGGTACCCAACGCATCATCCGATTGCGTGTCGCAAGAACAAGAGTGCGTGGAAAATGTCATCGCGGCACCATCGCAACACGCAGGGTCCCCGCATCGCCGAGTGCGTCGAGCATCGTCCCGAAGCGTGAAGATTCCTGCCATTGCGAGGGTTGTCGCAGAACCAGTTTGCGAGCCGCACCACTGCCGGTGCATGGAAAGTCTCCAGTCATCGGGTGCGTCGACGCAGAGTCCCGTTCCGTGGCGCATCGAGAGTTGCGGCGCCGGAAGGCAACGCCGCGCCACGCATCGCACCACATCGAAGAGTGTCGCATCGAACCTGTGCGTGAAGCTTCCCCCTAAGAAACCTACGCAACGAAGGCCAAAGTCATCGCATCCTCCCCTTACAGATCGGAGCCGGCGCATCCACCTCTGCTGCGTGAAGCAGGGCTGCTGCAAAGCCTCCCCAGAATCTCAGGAGTATCGCATCGCCTTTGCAAGCTTCCTTGTTATAGCTTTTGGGAACCTTATCGCAACTACAGGTACTGTTGGGCACGAAAGTGTCGCATTTTGTGCATTGAGAGTCGCATTGTGCAAGACACTGCTTTTACATCCTGGAGTACTTTCTGCAAACTCTTGAACTATCTTTAAAGTAACCTTTTTGAATTATATGTTGGTTTGACTGTAGTATTTGGTCTTGTGAAGTTTTTAGTAAAGATACATTATTTTTCTAAAACTGGTGTGGAGTAAATCTGTGGTGTTTTCACTGTGTTACTGTGAGTGTTGGTACAAATACTTTACACATTGCCTTTGATAGCCTAGACTGCTCAGGCCAAGCTACCTAGAGGGTGAGCAGGGGTTATCTTAACAGTGTATCCCCCTTTCCCTGACTAGAAGCAAGGGTCCCTACTTGGACAGTGGTACCTACCCTGCCAACTAGAGACCCCCAGATCTAACATTGGTGGCAGCGGTGGGATTGAACTTGTATTTGTACTTGACCCACAGTAATTGGTGTACATCACTAGGAGTGCAGACCAATAGACAACCACATACTGTTTTATTCTATTTTTGAGTAACACTTCAAGAGCATCATGTCTCAGGTGGCAACAAGTGAGAAGGCAGAAGTGGAGTTTTCCATTGCGGATTTGTATTCGTACGGAGTGGTAGCACTCAAGCAATTCTGCAAAGACCGTGGTTGCCCCTTTAAAAGCCGAGCTAGAAAGGATGAGCTCCAAAAAGTCTTGAAGGCCTGGTGGGAGGCCCAAGAGGAGGATGATGCAGATGAAGAGGATGGTTTTGTTCCCCAAGATCTGCCCGTGGGCAGAACAGTCTCAAGGGCTGGCAGCTCCCATTCCAGTAGGGGGCTCACTCCAGAGGAGCTGGAGGAGAATCAAAGGGTGAGAGACCACGAAATGGAAATGATGAAAATGAAAATGAAGCAATTGGAAGTAGAGAAGGACAAGGCGGCGGAGGAGAGCAAGAATACCCGTGCCTTGGAAGAGAAGAAATTGCTTCTGGCTCATGAAGTGAGCATGAGAGAACTGGACATCAAGGCCAAGCAGGTGGAGTCCGGTTCAAATGGTGGCAGCGCACAGCCAGTGCAGGGGGGTAAAGTATATATCCCCAAGGATTTAGTACAGAATTACAATAGGAGTGAAGATATCTATGCATGGTTTACATCGTATGAAATTGCATTGAGAATGAATGGTGTGCCTGAACAGCATTGGGGGGCGGGCCTGTGGAAACATTTTGAGGCTTCTGGGAGGAGTGCTCTAGAGCCCTTAGAATTAGCAGGTGCCATGACCTATCCCAATATGAAGGAGGCCTTATGTCTCAGGTATGGACTTACTCCAGAGCAGTATAGACTGCAGTTTAGGAACTCCAAGAAGAAAGAGTCTGAGACTTGGATGGAGTGTGTGAATCGGTACTCGCGGGCACTGGAAGGTTGGATGAAGGGCAGCAAGGTAACTGATTATAAGGGGTTGTTACATTTAATTAGTTGGGAGCACTTGAGTAGTCTATGTGTTCCAGAGCTGCGCCAGCATCTTTTAGACAGCAAGCTGACGGACCCCATCGAGCTTGCTAAGGAGGCGGACCGCTGGACCAGTACCAGGGTCCACAGAGGAATTGTGGGTACCATTGCCAAAGGTGGGCAGGGTCCCCAGCAGAAGAGTGGGGGGGACAAGGGTAACCAAAAGGATTTCTCACAAGGGCCCCAAAACAGTTCCCAGGGTAACCAGTCCCAGCCCCCCAAGTCAAAACCCAAACCAACCTGGCCCCCTAAGGGCAGGTCGGATAACAAGGGTCCCATTAGGTGTTATCACTGTCAGGAATTGGGCCACAAGTCTCCTGTGTGTCCCAAGAAATCCCAGGCACCCTCTGGTGTTCCAACCCCGGGTATAGCTAGTGTAGCTTTTGGTGGGGATTTAATTTCTAGCGATTTGGAGGGATTAGCAGTTATGTCCCTTGTCTCTTTAGGAGACACAGAGATGGTACAGGAAACCCCTGTCCCTGATGACACTAAGAAGTACAGGCAGTGGGTGACCATCAATGGGAGGAGGGTGGAGGCTCTCAGGGACACTGGAGCCAGTGTGACCACGGTCAGGTGTCAGTGGGTCCCTGAGGAGCTGATCATTCCAGACGTACTTCACCCAGTAGTGTCAGCTGACAACTCTGTGCGCCTTTGCAAGGTGGCACATGTTCCCTTTGAGTGGGGGGGGGGGTCTCAGGTCCTCTCAGAGTTGTTGTGAGTCCATCCATGCCAGTAGACCATCTGCTAGGTAATGACCTGGAGAGTTCCCCATGGAGGGAGGTGGAACGCCAGGCTCATTTGGAGATGTTGGGTTTGCCTGAGTGGGTCTGTGTGACCACCCGGTCCATGGCAGCCAGACAGGGTTGTGAAGCAAACCTGGAGCCTGAAACAGTGGCCCAGGTCCCTGCCAGAAAGAGGAAGGGCAAGGGGCGTGGTGCGTCCACCCCCACTGTTCCCACGGTCCAGGGAGGAGCAGAACCTGCGGGGGATGCCCTGGAGCCTACAGGGGAACAGGTCGCTGAGCTGGGAGACATACCTGAGCTGACCCATTGGCAGCAAGAGGGTGGTCCCTCCAGAGAGGAGTTCTGCCGCGCGCAGAAAGCATGCCCTACTCTTGAAGGTCTGCGGCACCAGGCTGCAGACCAGGCAACAGGTGCTGATCCGAAGAACTTCTTTCTCTACTGGGAGAATGACTTGTTGTACAGTGAGCCTAGGTTTGCTGAGCCCAGTGGATCACGTACCCTGGTGGTACCCGCAGGGTTCAGAGACTTCCTACTGGGTCTGGCTCACGACGTGCCGCTTGCAGGACATCTCGGGCAGGACAAGACCCGACAAAGGGATGAAGACGGACGTCGCTTCCTTTTGTAAATCATGCCAGACTTTCCAGGCAAGTGGCAAGGCTGGAGGAAAATGCAAACGCCCTCTCCAGCCTTTTCCTGTAGTGAGCACCCCTTTCGAGCGGGTGGGAATAGATATTGTGGGGCCACTGGACCCCAGGAAAGCCTTAGGCAACAGGTTCATCCTGGTCCTGGTGGATCATGCCACCCGGTACCCGGAGGCTATCCCTCTCAGGACAACAACAGCCCTGGTGGTGGGCCGTGCGTTGATGGGGATCTTTTCCCGTGTGGGTTTCCCCAAAGAGGTGGTATCTGACCAGGGTACCCAACTTCCTCTCCAGGTATATGAAGTCTCTGTGGGAGGAGTGTGGGGTAACTTATAAGTTCACCACTCCTTACCACCCTCAAGGAAATGGGTTGGTTGAAAGGTTCAACCGGACCCTGAAAGGCATGATCATGGGGCTGACAGAGCCCATGAGACGGAAGTGGGACGTCTTTTTGCCATGCCTATTATTTGCCTACAGGGAGGTACCACAAAAGTCTCTAGGGTTCAGTCCCTTTGAGCTTTTGTACGGGCACCCTGTTAGAGGACCTCTCAGTCTGGTGAAGGAGGGTTGGGAGAAATCCCCTGGGAAAACACCCCAGGATGTGTTCAGCTATGTGCTGGCCATCCGCAACCAGACACAGCGCTTCCGGGCCCTCGCTCAGGCGAACCTGGAAGCCAGCCAGGATGAGATGAAGAGGTGGTATGACCAGCATATCACTCTGGTGGAATTTCAACCTGGGCAGATGGTGTGGGTGATGGCGCCAGTGGAGCCTTGCGCGCTCCAAGACAAGTGGACTGGGCCATATGAGGTGGTGGAGCGCAAGAGTGACGTGACCTACCTGGTCAACTTGCGGTCTCCCAGGAACCCCATGAGGGTCCTACACGTGAACCGCCTCAAACCCCATTTTGAGAGGTCTGAAATCACAATGCTACTTGCTACAGATGCAGGGATGGAGGAGGATAGCGATCCTCTTCCTGACCTCCTGGAAGCTAAGGAGCAAGATGGGTCAGTGGATGGAGTGGTCCTCTCGCCCACACTGACCCCAGAACAGCAGAGGGACTGTCGCCATGTGTTGGGTCAGTTTGCATCTCTGTTCTCCCTGACCCCCGGTATCACCAACTGGTGTGTCCATGATGTGGACACGGGAGATAGCATGCCTGTGAAACAGAAGTTTTACCGGGTGGCTGACAATGTCAGGGCCAGCATCAAGAAGGAGGTTTCTAAGATGTTGGAGCTAGGGGTGATTGAGCCCTCCAGCAGCCCCTGGGCTAGCCCAGTGGTACTCGTACCGAAAGCTGCTGCGCCAGGTGCCACTCCAGAACTTAGGTTTTGTGTGGACTACCGTGGGCTCAATGCTGTCACGAAGACTGACGCACACCCCATCGCCAGAGCTGATGAGCTCGTGGATCGGTTGGGAAGTGCCAACTACCTCAGTACGTTTGATTTAACTTCTGGGTACTGGCAGATTGCCTTAACTGATGGGGCCAAGGAGAGGTCTGCGTTTTCAACGCCAGAGGGGCACTTCCAGTTCCGTGTCATGCCCTTTGGGTTGAAGAACGCCCCTGCCACATTCCAGAGACTGGTCAACCAGGTATTGTCCGGGCTGGAGCAATTCAGCGCCGCATATCTGGACGACATTGCTGTGTTCAGCTCCACTTGGGAAGAACACTTGCAACACCTCTGCGCAGTGTTGAAGGCTCTGCATAGTGCAGGCCTCACTATCAAGGCCAGTAAGTGCCAGATAGGGCAGGGTTCGGTGGTGTATTTGGGACACCAAGTAGGAAGCGGCCAGGTGGCGCCCCTACAAGCCAAGATAGATACCATCCGGGCCTGGGAACCCCCCAAGACCCAGACAGCGGTGAGAGCCTTCTTAGGACTCACCGGGTACTATCGCCGTTTTGTCAAGGGGTATGGCACCATTGTGGCTCCCTTGACAGAACTAACTTCCAAGAAGTTACCGAAGAAAGTGATTTGGACCAGTGCCTGCCAAGAAGCTTTTGATGCCCTGAAGGAGGCCATGTGTACAGCACCTGTACTCAAGGCGCCTGACTTCTCCAAGGAATTCATAGTGCAGACAGACGCTTCTGAGCATGGACTGGGAGCGATGCTCTCACAACTAAATGATGAGGACTTGGATCAACCTGTAGCTTTCATTAGTAGGAGGCTACTTCCCAGGGAACAGAGGTGGAGTGCGATTGAAAGGGAAGCTTTTGCTGTGGTCTGGGCGCTGAAGAAGCTGAGACCCTACTTGTTTGGGACTCACTTCCGGGTTCAGACGGACCACAGGCCCCTCAGCTGGTTGATGCAGATGAGGGGTGAGAATCCTAAGCTGTTGAGGTGGTCCATTTCCCTACAGGGGATGGACTTTATGGTGGAACACCGCCCCGGTACAGAACACGCCAACGCCGATGGTCTGTCCAGGTTTTTCCGCCTTAGCGATGAGAACTCCCAAGAGGGTGGGTAGTTCTCCCCACTTTCAGCTGGAGGGGACACGTGTTAGACCTGGCATCTTTGGCGTGGTTACCCCTGACTTTTTGCCTCTACCTCCTGTATTTTTGATGCTATGCTGGATTTCGTTTTTGCTGGTTTAGATGCTTTGGGCACTTTGCCACTGCTGATCAGTGTCAAAGTGCAAGTGCTCCCTTGGTAAATTGTTGTATTGATTGGTTATCCATGATTGGTATATTTGTTTCACCTGTTAGCCCCTAGTAAAGTGCACTGCATGTGCCAGGGCTGGTGATTCAAATGCTACTAGTGGGCTGCAGCACTGATTGTGCCACCCACAGGAGTAGCGCTAAAATGATGTCTTAGGCCTGCTTGCAGTGCCTATGTGCAGTCCAGGACTGCCATGTCGACCTGGCCAGTGCACCCACTGACCAGGCCTTATCCGTCCCTTTCTGTACATGTCAGGCATCCCTATGGTGGCCCTAGGTACCCCCCTGGGCTGGGTGCAGTGTATCTGAAAGGTAGGGCATGTACTGAGGTGTGTAACATGCCCTGGTAGTGAATTACAGCCATTTTCGTTTTTCACTGCTGAGAGGCTATCTTGCCCATAGGATAGAATGGGGAAGGCTGTTTACATGCCTATCTTCCCATAAGGGCAAGATAGAAAATCCAAATTTGGTATCTCTGTGTTCAGAATGTAATTATACATCTTTTTAGCAAGATGGTTTTTAAATTCACTGTGTGAGAATAGCACTTTTTAGAAAGTAGCTATTCTCCTGTTTAACCTTCCTGTGTGCCTGTGTGCTGGTTGGCTGACTGGTGTCATGTGATGGGCTAGGTGGCTCCAGGAGGTGGGCAGGGTCCCCAGCAGAAGAGTGGGGGGGACAAGGGTAACCAAAAGGAGTTCTCACAAGGGCCCCAAAACAGTTCCCAGGGTAACCAGTCCCAGCCCCCCAAGTCAAAACCCAAACCAACCTGGCCCCCTAAGGGCAAGTCGGATAACAAGGGTCCCATTAGGTGTTATCACTGTCAGGAATTGGGTCACAAGTCTCCTGTGTGTCCCAAGAAATCCCAGGCACCCTCTGGTGTTCCAACCCCGGGTATAGCTAGTGTAGCTTTTGGTGGGGATTTAATTTCTAGCGATTTGGAGGGATTAGCAGTTATGTCCCTTGTCTCTTTAGGAGACACAGAGATGGTCCAGGAAACCCCTGTCCCTGATAACACTAAGAAGTACAGGCAGTGGGTGACCATCAATGGGAGGAGGGTGGAGGCTCTCAGGGACACTGGAGCCAGTGTGACCACGGTCAGGTGTCAGTGGGTCCCTGAGGAGCTGATCATTCCAGACGTACTTCACCCAGTAGTGTCAGCTGACAACTCTGTGCGCCTTTGCAAGGTGGCACATGTTCCCTTTGAGTGGGGGGGGGGGGTCTCAGGTCCTCTCAGAGTTGTTGTGAGTCCATCTATGCCAGTAGACCGTCTGCTAGGTAATGACCTGGAGAGTTCCCCATGGAGGGAGGTGGAACGCCAGGCTCATTTGGAGATGTTGGGTTTGCCTGAGTGGGTCTGTGTGACCACCCGGTCCATGGCAGCCACACAGGGTTGTGAAGCAGACCTGGTGCCTGAAACAGTGGCCCAGGTCCCTGCCAGAAAGAGGAAGGGCAAGGGGCGTGGTGCGTCCACCCCCACTGTTCCCACGGTCCAGGGAGGAGCAGAACCTGCGGGGGATGCCCTGGAGCCTACAGGGGAACAGGTCGCTGAGCTGGGAGACATACCTGAGCTGACCCATTGGCAGCAAGAGGGTGGTCCCTCCAGAGAGGAGTTCTGCCGCGCGCAGAAAGCATGCCCTACTCTTGAAGGTCTGCGGCACCAGGCTGCAGACTAGGCAGCAGGTGCTGATCCGAAGAACTTCTTTCTCTACTGGGAGAATGACTTGTTGTACAGTGAGCCTAGGTTTGCTGAGCCCAGTGGATCACGTACCCTGGTGGTACCCGCATTTGCCTACAGGGAGGTACCACAAAAGTCTCTAGGGTTCAGTCCCTTTGAGCTTTTGTACGGGCACCCTGTTAGAGGACCTCTCAGTCTGGTGAAGGAGGGTTGGGAGAAATCCCCTGGGAAAACCCCCCAGGATGTGTTCAGCTATGTGCTGGCCATCCGCAACCAGACACAGCGCTTCCGGGCCCTCGCTCAGGCGAACCTGGAAGCCAGCCAGGATGAGATGAAGAGGTGGTATGACCAGCATACCACTCTGGTGGAATTTCAACCTGGGCAGATGGTGTGGGTGATGGCGCCAGTGGAGCCTTGCGCGCTCCAAGACAAGTGGACTGGGCCATATGAGGTGGTGGAGCGCAAGAGTGACGTGACCTACCTGGTCAACTTGCGGTCTCCCAGGAACCCCATGAGGGTCCTACACGTGAACCGCCTCAAACCCCATTTTGAGAGGTCTGAAATCACAATGCTACTTGCTACAGATGCAGGGATGGAGGAGGATAGAGATCCTCTTCCTGACCTCCTGGAAGCTAAGGATCAAGATGGGTCAGTGGATGGAGTGGTCCTCTCGCCCACCCTGACCCCAGAACAGCAGAGGGACTGTCGCCATGTGTTGGGTCAATTTGCATCTCTGTTCTCCCTGACCCCCGGTATCACCAACTGGTGTGTCCATGATGTGGACACGGGAGATAGCATGCCTGTGAAACAGAAGTTTTACCGGGTGGCTGACAATGTCAGGGCCAGCATCAAGAAGGAGGTTTCTAAGATGTTGGAGCTAGGGGTGATTGAGCCCTCCAGCAGCCCCTGGGCTAGCCCAGTGGTACTCGTACCGAAAGCTGCTGCGCCAGGTGCCACTCCAGAACTTAGGTTTTGGGTGGACTACCGTGGGCTCAATGCTGTCACGAAGACTGACGCACACCCCATCCCCAGAGCTGATGAGCTCGTGGATCGGTTGGGAGCTGCCAACTACCTCAGTACGTTTGATTTAACTTCTGGGTACTGGCAGATTGCCTTAACTGATGGGGCCAAGGAGAGGTCTGCGTTTTCAACGCCAGAGGGGCACTTCCAGTTCCGTGTCATGCCCTTTGGGTTGAAGAACACCCCTGCCACATTCCAGAGACTGGTCAACCAGGTATTGTCCGGGCTGGAGGAATTCAGCGCCGCATATCTGGACGACATTGCTGTGTTCAGTTCCACTTGGGAAGAACACTTGCAACACCTCTGCGCAGTGTTGAAGGCTCTGCATAGTGCAGGCCTCACTATCAAGGCCAGTAAGTGCCAGATAGGGCAGGGTTCGGTGGTGTATTTGGGACACCAAGTAGGAAGCGGCCAGGTGGCGCCCCTACAAGCCAAGATAGATACCATCCGGGCCTGGGAACCCCCCAAGACCCAGACAGCGGTGGGAGCCTTCTTAGGACTCACCGGGTACTATCGCCGTTTTGTCAAGGGGTATGGCACCATTGTGGCTCCCTTGACAGAACTAACTTCCAAGAAGTTACCGAAGAAAGTGATTTGGACCAGTGCCTGCCAAGAAGCTTTTGATGCCCTGAAGGAGGCCATGTGTACAGCACCTGTATTCAAGGCGCCTGACTTCTCCAAGGAATTCCTAGTGCAGACAGACGCTTCTGAGCATGGAGTGGGAGCGGTGCTCTCACAACTAAATATTGAGGACTTGGATCAACCTGTAGCTTTCATTAGTAGGAGGCTACTTCCCAGGGAACAGAGGTGGAGTGCGATTGAAAGGGAAGCTTTTGCTGTGGTCTGGGCGCTGAAGAAGCTGAGACCCTACTTGTTTGGGACTCACTTCCGGGTTCAGACGGACCACAGGCCCCTCAGATGGTTGATGCAGATGAGGGGTGAGAATCCTAAGCTGTTGAGGTGGTCCATTTCCCTACAGGGGATGTACTTTATGGTGGAACACCGCCCCGGTACAGAACACGCCAACGCCGATGGTCTGTCCAGGTTTTTCCGCCTTAGCGATGAGAACTCCCAAGAGGGTGGGTAGATCTCCCCTCTTTCAGCTGGAGGGGACACGTGTTAGACCTGGCATCTTTGGCGTGGTTACCCCTGACTTTTTGCCTCTAGCTCCTGTATTTTTGATGCTATGCTGGATTTCGTTTTTGCTGGTTTAGATGCTTTGGGCACTTTGCCACTGCTGATCAGTGTCAAAGTGCAAGTGCTCCCTTGGTAAATTGTTGTATTGATTGGTTATCCATGATTGGTATATTTGTTTCACCTGTTAGCCCCTAGTAAAGTGCACTGCGTGTGCCAGGGCTGGTGATTCAAATGCTACTAGTGGGCTGCAGCACTGATTGTGCCACCCACAGGAGTAGCGCTAAAATGATGTCTTAGGCCTGCTTGCAGTGCCTATGTGCAGTCCAGGACTGCCATGTCGACCTGGCCAGTGCACCCACTGACCAGGCCTTATCCTTCCCTTTCTGTACATGTCAGGCATCCCTATGGTGGCCCTAGGTGCCCCCCTGGGCTGGGTGCAGTGTATCTGAAAGGTAGGGCATGTACTGAGGTGTGTAACATGCCCTGGTAGTGAATTACAGCCATTTTCGTTTTTCACTGCTGAGAGGCTATCTTGCCCATAGGATAGAATGGGGAAGGCTGTTTACATGCCTATCTTCCCATAAGGGCAAGATAGAAAATCCAAGTTTGGTATCTCTGTGTTCAGAATTTAATTATACATCTTTTTAGCAAGATGGTTTTTAAATTCACTGTGTGAGAATAGCACTTTTTAGAAAGTAGCTATTCTCCTGTTTAACCTTCCTGTGTGCCTGTGTGCTGGTTGGCTGACTGGTGTCATGTGATGGGCTAGGTGGCTCCAGGAGCCTGGATGAGTCAGCAGCAGGGTGAATAGGGAGATCTGCTTTAGATGGGTGGGAGGAGTAGTCCCTGGGTTTGAATAGGGCTGCCCCTGACAAAAACAATGCTGGCTCCACCCCCTGCTGGCCAGGCTGAGGACTCTGCCTCTGCTGGCACAAAGAAGGCTCCACCTCCTGCTGAGCGTCTAACGACCCTGCCCCTCACTCTGAAAGGAACCAGGTGCTCCAGAGCAGAGCACACCCAGGAACCGGTTTGAGCAGGGGAATCCCCCCACTGGAACAAAGAGAGACAAAGACTTGGAGGGGTATAAGAAGAGGACCCCAGACACCTAAAACTTTAGATCACTTTGGAACTAAGAAGAAACCTCTGCCAAGGAGAAAGCTGAAAAGGACTGAAGAGGAGAAGACTGCCTGCTTGCTGTTTTGCTTTGCTGCCAAGGAGAGGGGAAGGACTTTGCTGTGTCCCCTTCTTTTGATTCTGATCTCCAAGGGCCTGAGAAGAGCTGGCTCCCTGTTAAGAAGTCCCAGGAACAAAAGGACTTCACCACCAGCTCCCCTGGAACTCTGCTGAGAGAGTTCTGACCTGCCTTGGAGTGTTTGCCCAGTCTTGGGGCCTCAGGAGGTCGTTTTGCTGTGTTTGGGAGCTGGGAAGCAGAAGCGTGAACAAGAGTGACTGGTACCCAACGCATCATCCGATTGCGTGTCGCAAGAACGAGAGTGCGTGGAAAATTTCATCGCGGCACCATCGCAACACGCAGGGTCCCCGCATCGCCGAGTGCGTCGAGCATCGTCCCGAAGCGTGAAGATTCCTGCCATTGCGAGGGTTGTCGCAGAACCAGTTTGCGAGCCGCACCACAGCCGGTGCGTGGAAAGTCTCCAGTCATCGGGTGCGTCGACGCAGAGTCCCGTTCCGTGGCGCATCGAGAGTTGCGGCGCCGGAAGGCAACGCTGCGCCACGCATCGCACCACATCGAAGAGTGTCGCATCGAACCTGTGCGTGAAGCTTCCCCCTAAGAAACCTACGCAACGAAGGCCAAAGTCATCGCATCCTCCCCTTACAGATCGGAGCCGGCGCATCCACCTCTGCTGCGTGAAGCAGGGCTGCTGCAAAGCCTCCCCAGGATCTCAGGAGTATCGCATCGCGTTTGCAAGCTTCCTTGTTATAGCTTTTGGGAACCTTATCGCAACTACAGGTACTGTTGGGCACGAAAGTGTCGCATTTTGTGCATTGAGAGTCGCATTGTGCAAGACACTGACTTTTACATCCTGGAGTACTTTCTGCAAACTCTTGAACTATCTTTACAGTAACCTTTTTGAATTATATGTTGGTTTGTCTGTAGTATTTGGTCTTGTGAAGTTTTTAGTAACAATACATTATTTTTCTAAAACTGGTGTGGAGTAAATCTGTGGTGTTTTCACTGTGTTACTGTGAGTGTTTGGTACAAATACTTTACACATTGCCTTTGATAGCCTAGACTGCTCAGGCCAAGCTACCTAGAGGGTGAGCAGGGGTTATCTTAACAGTGTATCCCCCTTTCCCTGACTAGAAGCAAGGGTCCCTACTTGGACAGTGGTACCTACCCTGCCAACTAGAGACCCCCAGATCTAACACTTACTTAATGCGGAACCCAAAATACTGCTAAATTACTGGCCAGCCGCCTGGCCCAAGTTATAAGCAATTTGGTACACCCTGACCAATAGGGCTTCATGCCCCATCGCAATACCGCATTAAACCTGCGACGACTGCATGGCATTTTGGGAAGACAGGCCACGATTCAGGAAGATGCAGTGGTGGTTTCATTGGACGCCACAATGGCGTTTGACACCATTGAATGGCCATACCTCTTCGCAGTCTTGGTAAAGATGGGGTTGGGGCCCGGCTTTATAGGGTAGGTGAGGCTCCTTTACACTGAACCCCTAGCTCAAGTCGTGGTTAACAACAAGAAGTCGGAGGTGTTTATGCTGGGTAGTGGGACCCGCCAGGGCTGTCCGCTATCGCCCTTACTCTTTACCCCCTCCCTGGAGCCATTGGCAGCATGGATCCGCAAAGTTCCAATAATCACGGGGCTTAAGTGGACAGAAGGTTGGGAGGACCGCATCTCCTTGTACGCGGATGATATCCTCTTCTACCTTGCCTCCCCGAAAGTGTCGCTCCATAGAGTGCTAAATATTTTCACAAACTTTGGTAAATGCCCAGGGTATACGATTAATCGGAGAAAGTCCCTAATGTACGTCGTTAGTGGAAATCCTCCTCCCCCACTCAGGGGTTGCCCTATTCAGGTAGCAAGAGTAGGTTTTAAATATCTGGGTGTCTTCATCACCACAGACCCTAAAATCAGATACTAGCGTAACCTACTTCCCCCCTGCAGAGACTGAGGCGGGATGTCAGGAATTGGAAGGCGCTCCCGCTTTTGCTGCAGGGTAGGGCAGCGCTTTTTAAGATGATGTCATTACCGCGCATCCTCTATGCCTTGCAGAACTCCCCAGATCTGGGTCCAGCGCGATATTTTAAGGAGATAGAGGGCTTGCAGAGGGAACTGCTGTGGGACGGTAGACCCCGCATAGCTTTGAAAAAACTAGTACTGGGTTGGTACGACGGGGGGATTGGTCTTCCAGACATCAGAAAATATTATTGGACTGCCCATCTAGCCGCGATCAACCATTGCACCTATCGCCGTGGGGAGGACCCAGGGTACAGAATGTATAAATGGTTACTGCCGGGTGGTAATTACAACAGGGCTCTATACTCTAGACCCCGGAGGTTTCCCTTAACAGGACCGACTAAGCACTCAGTACAGGTCTGGCACGCGGCAAACAGAAGCCTGGGTTGGGACCAGAAACTCAAGCTAGCTACTCCCTTGTGGGATACGGAGCAGTTGGGCACCCTGGGGACCTCAAAGGGGTTGGATAAGTGGGACTTAATTGATATCTAAAAGATTGGGGACCTATGGGTGAAGGAGGAGGTGGTGACATTTGCTTCGCTCCAGCAGGAATACGAGCTAGTTGACACTGAGTATTTCAGATACCTGCAAGTCCGGCATGCGCTCATGTCAAATTTACCAAAAGGTGCCTCTCCCCCGGAATCCTCGCCGTTGGAGGATAGATTGCTTGACGGATACTTGCCTACAAAAGAGGTATCTCTGACCTACAAAAAGTTGATTAATTACACTTCTGATCCCCTTGGGCTGACGAGAGAGCACTGGGAGAGAGACGGGCTGGAGCTCGATGACGAGGAGTGGCAGGAGGCAGTGGACTCCTTGCGAGAGGTGGTGATCTCTTCCAGATTGCGCCTCGTTCAACTTAAAATCTTACACAGAGTTTATGTATCCGGGCCCTCCCTAGTTCAGATAGGAAGAGTAGATGAAGGAAAGTGCAGAAGGCAATGTGGGCAAGTAGGCACATTCATACATATAATATAGGAGTGTGGGCATGTCCGGAACTACTGAAAGAAGGTACATGACTGTATGAGTGAGGTACTCAAAGTTGGCATTAAGCCTGAAGCAGAAAGATGCCTTCTGAACATGTGGGAGCCCACAGACTTGAATAGCAAAGACAGACTATAGGTCACACTAGACCTAATGGTGGCTAAAATAAATATTGCGCATTTGTGGTGTGCAGAGGTACCGCCAAAAATTCAGGCCTGGAAGGCAGATATGGATTGGTGTATGGTCAGAGAAAAAACTGTGTATGTTGCACGTGAGTGCCCCAAAAAATAGTCCACTATGTGGAGCAAATGGAATGCCTATCGGGGGTATATATGTGTCCTACCAACTCTCCCTTCTTTTGATGAACCATCTACTACATGAATGTAGTAACTGACTCATTTGAATGCACTCTGTAAACCACTGTGTCTGGGTACTCGTAGTCGCATAATTCCTCTTTATGTATTCTGTATTGCCGATCTTTATATGTTTAATAAAAAGAATTAAAAAAAAAAATTAAATGATGCACTCTTACAAGCTCAGCAATGGCTAGCCCAGAACCATCTTTTGTTAAAGTTAAATACTCTGAAGACAGAATTCCTTCGGATTGCCCCCCGCAACCACTCTGCACCTACCCTGGACTGGCTTAAACAACTCACTGCTCTTAACTGCACCCCTCATGTTGTTGACCCTGCTAAATCGCTAGGTATCACCTTGGACAAATACCTAAATATGCAAGCTCACATCAGTGCAACTATTAGGGGAGCCAATCTTCAGCTCAAAACCCTTAAGAAAATCAAGCCTTTCCTTTCGCCCGTGGACATCCGGCCTGCAGTACAATCCCTGGTTATCTCTCAACTGAAATTTGGTTTTATGACCCTTGCTGGGATTCCTAAAGCTAGTTTGGCGCCGCTCAGAGCCACTCTAAACGCATCGGCCAGGCTAATCCTAGGCTCCAGAAAGCATGACCACATCACGCCAGACCTAATTCAACTAAATTGACTGTTTATAGAAACTAGGATACATTTCAATATAGCTTGCTTGATGCATAAAGCTATTCATTACAACACCCCTGTGTACTTGGCTCAAAAGCTTAAACAATCTGGCTCGAGTCAGAACTTAAGAAGATCGACCACCCTACTTTTGAAACCTCCCAAATTCAAAAAGAAAAGAACTTGCAATTGTGCTTTCACTGTTCTTGCTCCAAGAATTTGTAACTCTCTTACTCCCTGAGATCAGATCTAACCCATTCTCTGCATCTTTCACGAAACATGTCAAATGGCTAGTCTTGAGTAAACATCAACAGCACTAACCTGGCTTACCTTCCCTAGACTCCTCCCTGTCTGGATTTTATACTTCTTTCATACCGTTTGTTTGAATTGTATGCTTCCTGTTCACTTCTTATCTCGTTCTATGGACCTTCTGAAACTGTACTGGTCCCTTCAGTCTGGCTGACTCTCTGCCCCTTGACCGTGATTGTTCCCCCTTTGTTTGACTGTGTGTTTATTTAACTACCTCACTTGTTCCATTGTGTTGTGTTATTCGTGCTTTTGCCACTTTGTGCAGTGTTCTAATACCCAAAAAAGTCATGTGCACGCTTTATACAACTTTTCAAATAAATAAATAAACAAATCTGGGGGTCATTATTCGATCTGCGGAACTTCCAGGTCATAATATCAATACTCAAGTGCAGCATTTACGCAGTGGGTTATCACTCACCATCCTGAGTTCTGCACCTTGAATAGAGAATAACAAATACGAACCAATTTTTCCATGTTTTGAGTTGCAAAACTGGAAAGATGTGTTATTTTGTCGGCACTAAATCTGCTAGGTTGCACCTGGCATGGAAATATTACAGTATTAGTACACCTGTTTCGTAGTATGGTGAATGAATCTCTTTACCGAATCTACACCTTATACACACATTGGTTCGTTCACTTTTTCATTGGACTTTCTTTTCCTGTGACATTAGCCCCTAGACCAAGGAAATAGAGTGAGGTGATCAGATTCAAATGACGACAAAAGAAGTACAATGCCAACAGACACAGACTAATGTCTTCCTGTGCAACTAAGGAGCCCAAAAGTCGCCCCATTTGCCCTCTTGGATTCCATTTCACCTTTTCTTTTGGCCAACAAGAAATACAGAATTCCCCTCCATATCTTTTTTGGACTCTCGTCTTATGCCTTCCGCCTGACGGCTGTGGCCAGACGGCCTTGTGAAAAGACTGCAGTGCTGCATCTGTGGAAGGCGGGGGAGGGAGCATTTTAGGCGGAGGGGTTGTCATTCAGCCAGCTGGGGGAGTGATTGGACATGAATTGTAGCTGCCAGGCTCACATAGAGAACCTTAAATACCAGTCTTCAGTTGAGCTCCATGTGACGAATACTGTCAGTTCTTATAAAGGATACCGGCAAAACACAGCTGGTTCTTTAATCAGCATCACAAACAGGGCAGGATTAGGGACCGGGCATTTTTTGCTCATCCACCTAATGCTTTCGTTGCACAGCTACGTACAACCAGAAGGAAACATTGCCTTGCCCCTCCGTGCCCCTTCGCTTTTGCATTTTTCAGAAAGCTTCGCGTATGGACCATGCTCTATCTTGAGGGGACAGTGTTTTGACACAAAGAAAGAAACAAGTTAACAGACGTTTTTTCTTTGTTTGTATACTCACCCACTTTCAAAGCAGGATTCAAAGAAAGCGAAGATTCTATTCTCAGCATGTTGAAAACCAACTTTAAGTTTGTTGTTTTTGGCTTAAATTCAAAGAAACGGAAATAATCTTAAATACGCTTCCAACTACATGACGAGGAAGTTCACTGACTGCTGCCTCCTTTAACCGCAGTTAACAGTATGCAAAGGTCCTGCTTCCCAGGAACTCAGAAACCGTTCTCAGGCAAAACACTGGGCCGGACCACCGCTGGCTCTGGGATAAAAGAAACTAACGCGCTACGTGTTACACATGCGCACTAGCGCGTGCACGCACATACCATTCTACTGCCTCCCATCGGATTCGTGGATTTCGAGCTTCTTGTGTGTGTCCTTTAGTGTATCAACTAGATATGGGCGAGCCAACAAAATAACAAGGAGAGCCGAGCCAATGGCCTGGCTCGGATCTTAGAGACTATGTACAAGCCGAGCCCTGAAAATTTTTGCTAAGTTAATCATGTATCAAACATCACCTAAAATATGATGGTCTCTTCCAAATTAAAAGAAGTTTATTTCTTTAACATGTGGAAGCTTTGACATTAAGACATTATATTATAGCACTGCAATGAGTGCTTTAGTGATAGTTTTTAAACATGAACTGTTAGTGAGCTAAGAGGCAGGACAATTGTCACGTAAACTCTGTACATAGCCGATATTATTATAGAGTAACATTTAAATCTATTAAATCAAGCACAATAGATTTTGTATAACTGGTATTCTGAATACATATATTTGAAAGTGCTTTAATACGCTATAATAAAGAAAAAATACATACCATACCATTTAACCGGGGAAGCTGTGATTTAGCTAGGATTTCTAGTTTCAGTTTCAGCAAAGCAGCCAGTAGATGGGTATCTATTTGTCTTTCCTTATGTTAAGGTTTTCTTTGTACCTCTTTGTGCACTTTTAATAGAATGCAAACTCGACTCAAAGGTATTGGAGCATTTTACATGAGCACCAGTTACATTACACAAAGTCACCATTCATTGTTTATAGGGACGAGGGGATTTAGTAATTTGCCCAAAATCACAGACTGTTGAGGCCATGCGGAGACTTGAAACTGTCTCACCGAGCTCCAAAGATGACAGCTCTATCCATAAGGCCACATCCTGGGTACAGGGAGGGAGGCAGGCAGAAGCCACATGAAAGCTCAGCTCGTTATGGGCTCGCAGTTTCAACAGGACCTCGAGCTGAGCCAGAGCCCCGCTTCCACTCGAGCCTGGCTCAAGCTTTCACTGGCTCGTCCACCTCAAATATCAACAGAGAATATTTGCACAACCCCTATGCTGCGCCAAGGTCGACTCAAAATGATGGTCAGCTGCAACAGTTTGGGTATGCTAATTGTTATGACCGCAGTCCTAACACAGGGCCTTGCAGCACCTGGGACACAGAGGACCCCAACCTGTCAGGAGGTCCCTAATCCTTCAGAGGGATACCATTCAGCCCAGACAAGTGAATATTTCACATTTTTTCATTACACCACTGGTTATGATACAGGTTTTAAACAAAACACTCTTTCAGTTTTAGGATTTCTCTAGTTGCAAAACATATGAACAGGAAGTTCATTATGGACTTTATTGCCTGGTGCCTTTAACCTTTCCCTATACCTCCTCTTCCCAGAGTTACAGGTACTGTGGCCACCTGTAACTCTTGGGTGTAAAATTATCTGGGATTACAAGTGGGTCCCTGAGGTTCCTGTGAGAAATGAGAAATTGTCTAGGAAATTGGTAAATTTTAGCCCAATTCCGTTGGATATTTCTCATTTACCCCATTATTTCAGCAGGAGACTCCACCTGCTGTTGCCAGGTGGACTCTCCAGGTCAAATTTACTGATCTGCAGAGTACCCTGGATCTTGTAATCCCCATTCATCAGGTAATCAGCTGAATCAGGATTGCCCCCGGGACTGTGTAATGAAGTCTCAGGTTCTCTGCTAGGCCCATTTATGGGTGCAAAAACCAGGTCTTTGAGGTCTTTTGAAATTTCAGGTAGTGTAGCTCTAGGCGGATTTGATTGCCTTATAAGCTTTTTTTGGTAGATACTACAAAGAAAACATCTTGCCTGACAAAACTTGCGAAATGGAAAGCAGAGAGTTCACAAAATCTCCTCAGGTCTCAAATATTAATGCTAGAACTGTGTTCCTGAAAATTTCATGAAGAAAAAGTATCCCAAAGTCCTGGATGGCTGTTAGACCTGGCACGTTGGCGTGGGTCTCCCTTCCATTTTTTGCTGTTGCCTCATGTGTTCTTGCTGGTTATAGATGCTTTGGGCACTGTGTCACTGCTGTCCAGTGCCACAGTGCAAGTGCTCCCTATTGTAAATTGATGTATGGATTAGTGATTCCATGATTGGCTAGTTTGGTTTACCTGTCAGACCCTAGTACAGTGCACTGAGTGTGCCCATGGCTTGTTAAACAAATGCTGCTGGTGGGCTTGCAGCACTGGTTGTGCCACCCACAGAAGCAGCCTGTAAAGTGTGTCTCAGGTCTGCCATTGCAGAGCCTGTGTGCAGTCTGGTACTGCCATGCTGACTGGGCAAGTGCACCCACTTGCCAGTCTCTAAACCTTCAGGTGTTGGCTGGACTGGAAGAGTTCAGTGCCGCCTACTTGGATGACATTACAGTGTTCAGCGCCAGTTGGGAAGAACATCTGCGCCACCTCTGGCAAGTGTTGATGGCACTGCGGAGGGCAGGCCTCACGATCAGGGCAAGCAAGTGCCAGATCGGGCAGGGTTCCATGGTGTACTTGGGACACTAGATTGGGAGCGGCCAGGTGGCGCCCCTGCAGCCCAAAATTGAAACCATCCTGGCTTGGGAACCCCCCAAAACCCAAACAGCCTTTTTAGGCCTCACTGGGTATTACACCAGGTTTGTCAAGGGGTATGGCAGCATTGTTGCCCCCTTGACAGAGCTGACTTTCAGGAAGCAGCCCAAGAAAGTGATTTGGACTGACACCTGTCAGAAAGCTTTTGAGGCCCTGAAAACTGCTATGTGCACGGCGCCCGTGCTTCTGGCACCCAACTTCTCCAGAGAATTTATTGTTCAGACAGACGCTTCAGAGTACGGAGTGGGGGCTGTTTTGTCACAGATGAATGAGGAGGGCCTAGCTCAACCCGTAGCCTTCATCAGTCGGAGGTTCCACGGGAACAGAGGTGGAGTGCAATTGAGCGTGAGGCATTTGTTGTGGTCTGGGCGCTGAAGAAGTTGAGACCATACCTGTTTGGGACTCACTTCCAGGTTCAGATAGACCACAGGCCCCTCAGATGGTTGATGCAGATGAGGGGTGAGAATCCAAAGCTGTTGAGGTGGTCCATTTCCCTACAGGGGATGGATTTCACGGTGGAACACTGCCCTGGTACAGAGCACGCCAATGCTGATGGTCTGTCCAGATGTTTCCGCCTTAGTGATGAGAAGTCCCAGGAGGTAGGGTAGTTCTCCCCACATTTCAGCTGGAGGGGACACATTTTAGACCTGGCACCTTGGCGTGGGTCTCCCTTCCATTTTTTTGCTGTTGCCTCATGTGTTTTTGCTAGTTATAGATGCTTTGGGCACTGTGCCACTGCTGTCCAGTGCCACAGGTCAAGTGCACCCTATTGTAAATTGATGTATGGATTAGTGATTCCATGATTGGCTAGTTTGGTTAACCTGTCAGACCCAAGTACGGTGCACTGAGTGTGCCCATGGCTTGTTAAACAAATGCTGCTGGTGGGCTTGCAGCACTGGTTGTGCCACCCACAGAAGCAGCCTGTAAAGTGTGTCTCAGGTCTGCCATTGCAGAACCTGTGTGCAGTCTGGTACTGCCATGCTGATTGGGCAAGTGCACCCACTTGCCAGTCCCTAAACCTTCCCTTTTCTGCATATTAGGCACCCCTATGGTAGGCCCAAGGGCAAGGTGCATTGTAGGTAAAAGGTAGGACACGCCCTGATGTGTGTGGCATGTCCTAATTGTGAATTACAGCCATTTTCGTTTTTCACTTTTGCAAGGCTACTTGTTCCTCATAGGCCAGAATGGACAGTTTGATTATTACATCTTATAATCCTAACTGACTCAGGGAACTAGGTAGAAATTCGAGTTTAGTATGCCTGAACTCAGAATGATAATATACATCTTTTAGTGAAGTTGGTTTTAACATTCTGTGTTTGAAAATACCACTTTTAGAAAGTAGGTATTTTCTTGCCTAGCTATCCAAGCCTGCCTCTGCTAAGTTGTGTATTCCTTGTCTGGAGTTTGAGTGACAGGGGCTGGAGGATTCCAGGATACAGGGTGAGTCAGCACAGGGCTGAATAGAGAGATCTGCATGTAGATGGGTGGGAGTAGTTGCACCTGGTAACTGAATAGGGCTGTGCCTTCCCTCCACAATGCTGGCTCCACCTCCTGTGGTGCGTCTGATGTCCCTGGCCTACACTGTGAAAGGAAAGAAGGAGTCTTGTCAACAAAGTGCTCCAGGACTGACCAGAACTGGTTTGGACTAGGCAAAGGCCTCTCTGCCTTCAGAGAACAAAGAAAAAATGAGTATAAAAAGGGGACCCAGACCCAAGAACTTTAAATCACTTTTGGGAAACAAGAAGAAACCTTTGCTGAGGAGAGGAACCAGAGAGACTGAGGAGAGACTATCCCTAAGCTGAGTGCTGTTTGGGGGATTGGCCTGCAGTGGTTACCTGACTGCCAAAGAAAGGAGAGAGGAACTCTGTGTGTACTTTCATCAACTTGTGAAGGATCCCCAAGGGCTTGAGATAGAGCTTGCCTCCTGCTGAAGTCTCAGGGACAACAGACTTCACCCACCAGCTCCCCAAGAGTTCTTTGGAAGTGCCTGCAGTTGTGTTGGGCTTTAAGGGACTGCGTGTCGCAAGGAGCTGGAAGCGCGATGCATGAAGAAGAAGCGTGTCGCCGAAATGCCGCTGTCACTTCACAACGCGAAAGCGCCTCGCATCACAGGAGAAGAGGATCGACGTTGCATCAGATGCCGCCACATCAATTGAGAAGCGTGTCGCAGCCGCTGTCGTTGCATCACTGGGAAAGCGTGCCGCTGCTGCAGTTGTCGCATCGTTGCCGAAGTGCCTCGCATCGCCGGAGAAGAGGATCAACGTCGCATCAGATGCCGCTGCATCACCGGGAAGAGTGTCGCAGGGCCTGTCGCGGCTCAGAAGAATAATTGGGTCACCACACGGCCATCAGGCGTGCACCCATCGTGTCTCATCAAGAAGAAGACGCCATCTTTGTTTCATCGCACCGGATCTTCATTGCATCATGGCGTTGTGGGCCGCATCGCCACGAAAGCGCAGTAAGAAACCGACGCATCACCTTCCCTCGCAGAGAAGAACCGACGTATCCCCTACTCATCAGTAGGGACCAGACGCATCACTGTTCTTGCGTGTAAGGAACCGACGTATCACCTTCCCTGCACCACTTTTGTTGTATAGCGTTACGCATCCTAAGGTACATTGATCTCAAAGTGTCGCATTTTACATCTTAAGAGAACAAAGCTATTTCTACCATTTTTAAAGTACAGTATTGTTGATTTTTGTCATTTGTGGTCTTGTGTTAAGTCTATATAAAAATACTTATTTTTATGCTACAACTTGTGTGGTGTCCATCTGTAGTGCTGTCACTGGGTTACTGTATGTGTTCACAAATGCTTTACACACTGCCTCTTAGATAAGCCTGTTTGCTCGTGTCAAGCTACCAAGGGGGTAAGCAGGGGTTATTTTAGGAGTGTACACCCTTACCCTGACTGGAAGCAAGGATCCCTATTTGGTCAAAGGTAACTACCTATGCCAACTAGAGACGCACCGTTCTAAGAATGGCTATAACCCTCATTCAGAATTGCCCGATATTTGATGCGGTAACACTGCACTCAATCGATCACAGTTCCGGACAATGCAGTATTTACCAGTTGTGGCTGTCCTGCTTGAAATCAGCGATTTAATAGTTTTCACACCTATTTACCACACACTTTCTCTCATTACAACCGGTTTTGCTCATTCAAGTTTTTTTTAATCAATTTTTTCTCGGCGAAATGTAAACAGGGAACATATGCAGGTGTGTAAATTCCCCACAACTTGGCATCTAAGACTGGGCACAAACTCCTGTTTGTTCTCAATCCAAAATTACCGGGCAATTTGCAACGAGGGTGTACAATGCAGTGGGATTTACAGCTGAAATACTTTCATATTGGGAAATGATGGAGGTAGCCAAATCCAGTAAATTATGGTCAGATCTCTGTAGCACTACCGGAATTTTACCAGCAGTGTTCTGGAATATTTGGCCATGTCAAATAAAGTGTATTTATTTATTTGAGAGTTTTATATAGCACTAGCTCAACCATTCTCTCAAGTGTTCTCAGAAGAAACAACTCATTCCCAAGACCTAATGGAGGAAAGTTAAAAAAATGCAGATTTCACCAGAAAGCGTTAAGATGATGGAAACAGGATTTTCTAAGTTGATATACTGAGCATCAGGATGTAGCCCAGAGTCCATCAAAATACATAGGTTTATTGCAAAAAATACAGGCCGAAATGCATGCCACATCACTAGTCATGAAGAGACAAAGTACTGAATTCCAATGAGGGGTAGGCCTGGTTGACATTTTTACTACACGAGCGAAATCAAGCTACATTGTAGAATTTCAAGTTACAATGTAATTTTATGATCATGCTATTTCGCTTAATTTTCTCATACGTGATACTCGCTCATGAAACTAAATGTATGCATGGGCTGTAACACTGTAGTCGAGAGAGATATCCTATTAAGATAATTCTCTTCCCGGTATCTCAAGTGACATTTTTTTATGGAAAGTACTCCCTGCTTTTAATTTTCTAATGAGATTCTGGCAAAGTGCATTTCATGTAATATGTTTAAAAAAAAATACTCATATTTTATTAAAAACTATTGCAATGTCTCCCACCCCTAATCAGAGGTAAAAAGGGTATTTCACTTTGTGTGAGTGCATTTCAGACTTTTGGCAGCATTCGCCATCTGATAGCCATGAGCACTTTGCCCAGTTGGAGCTACCTAGCTACCTTTTGCAGTTCACAACCTGATGCTAAAAAAGATAAAAATAAATAAAATAAAAAAGACTCCAAATGATTGCAATAATAACGCTCATTTGTTCCATTGTAACAATTATTGCTATATCTTATCTGTTATGGTATGTTTCGTTTTCAGCATGGTAGCCAGCAGTCTTCATGGTTCAGTAGGGCTGAAAGATGGTTTGGGAAGTTGTGAGAAAGCAAGAACGGACTATGTACCGCACTATCATACATTTCTTTGAGTCTTGTCTTCTTCTGTGATTGGTACAAGGGCAAGGGAGTTGTGCTGGGGATCCTGTCCTAGGTGAAGGTAGAGAAATCCAGGTGTATCCGATGCCCACGAGTACCAGGGTTCTATCTGATAGTTAGCAATGTGAGACTAGGGACACACAATGGTGTAGCAAGGGTGCCAAAGGCCTTAGTAAGGGAAACAGACCCCCCTATGAGCTCCTTGGGTAAATATAGATCAATTCAAGGGTCAGTGGGCACACAAGTATTCCTGGCTCCAGTACAATTACACCTTCTGCACCATTCATAGCTGTTCCCGAGCACACCCTACAGTGATGATTTCACAGACCGTTGATTATGGTGGCGGCTGGTCATCAGAACCCGTCCTCTTTAATAATACATGTAATAAACAATTCATCTGGGACTCTCTTGGCAGTGATAACTAACTTCGGCAGTATAAGTCGAATAATAAGGGAACTATAATATTCACTTTTATGCATTTTTTGCATTTCATGATACGTTAACTATTCCGCCTTCTTTGATAGTGCAGCCGTCGTTAAGTATGTATGTTCTAAGCACCACTTTTCTTTTGAATGTGATGTTTCTTCATCCCTGTAAAGATTGATCTCTTTAGCATATGTAAGTCAATGGGGCTTTGACTATCTTTCAGTTACAAGAGAAATTAAATACTATAAGGATGTTGTGGATGAGATGAGACCTATTGTGAACTCTGCCATCCAAAATAGAAAGTGCTCAAATTTCTGTGAAAAACCGGATTTGGCTTCATAATCTGCGAATGTCTGGAATAGTTCGAGGCTAGAGCCTGTGTTGTGTAAATAGTAAGCATGATACCTTAATGATACATTTACTCAGACGTCAAAGCCTAATGGGAATCTTTTAATGCTAAGGCATATGATTTCAATTTTTCTAGGCATCATTAAACAATACGGATTCATAAAGCTGTCAGAAACATCCCATCATTAGTAACAAATAGCCCCAAAATTGTAATACATCCCAATATCGAAAAGAAGGCAGTCGTTTGACAAATATAAGGTAAATAAAAACAAGGGAACATCTTACAGAATGCATTAATCCAAAATGTACTGAATTCTAAACACCTAACACAGTGCTACAACCACTAAATTACACTGCAGAATTCAAGGGGCATATGTATCAAGCTAATTTGCGATCGCAAACACTGCGAATCGCAAAAAAACAGTGTTTGCGATCGCAAAGTAGCTCACTCCTATGTATAACTGAGTATCGCAGTGCAAAATAGGTATTCGCAAAAATTGCGAATACCTATTTTACAAGGACCACAATCTGCAAATAATTTTTGCGACTTCGCAAATACCGACACTCTATTTGCGATAATCGCAAAAAGTGTACTCGCAAATTGCGAATTCGCAAACATATGTATGAAAAAATCGCAAATTGCGAATCTTGAAAATTTGCAAATTTGCACCTGAATATTACCACTAACTCAGAGCAGGTGGTAACCAGGTGCAACCTATTTAAACAGGTCCACTATGCGACAGGACTTTCCACTATGGCAGCGCTGTATGTGATAGCCAGGAGGATGTGGATTCAAGCAGCAGCACAGAGAAGGAGGCGACAGGAACGGGTCTTCAGAGTGCGTATCACTCTGTTCCAGCAGACAGAGGAAGAGATACATGAAAAGTATAGACTGGACTCAGCTACCATACTGGACTTGATTGCTGAGCTAAAACCTATGCTTGAACACCCAACCCGCAGGACCCAAACCATACCACTACTTGTACAGGTCTTGTGTTCACTGTACTTATTGGCATCCGGAAGCTTCCAGGGGGTGATAGCGACAGCAGGAGGGGTCTCCCAGAGCTGCCTGTCACGCTTCTTCCATGCATTCTTGGATGCAATGGTACAGAGGCTACATCATCACATTCCCGGCCACACAACAGGCATTGCAGCAAAACAAACTGGACTTCTACCAGATTGCCCAATGTCTCCATGTCATTGGTTGCATAGATGGCACCCATGTAGCCCTCTCACCACCCTCAAGCAATGAGTACGTTTTCAGATATCGCAAATGATTCCATTCACTCAACATACAGGTCATCTACAATGCTAAATACATCATAACTGATATTGTGGCAAAATACCCTGGCAGTACACACGATTCCTTCATTTTCAGACACAGTGGGATATACACACGTCTCACTAGGGGCGAATTTGGCGAGGGTTACCTGCTAGGTAAATGCATGTCAAGCACTCTTGCATACAGTTAAGGGCTGAAGTGAGAGAACAGTGACTAACCGTATGTCTTTCATCCTGTAGGTGACAGTGCATATGCAGTCCGAGACTTCATCCTCACACCGTACCTCAATCCGGCTAATCCGAGAGAGCGAAGCTACAATCACACACACAAGTCAACGCGCTGTGTAAATGAGCAGACATTTGGTATACTCAAGAGCAGGTTCCGGTGCCTGCATAAAGGTGGAGGAGCACTACAATACAGCCCAGAGACCTGCTGCAAGATTGTGGCGACCTGCGCCATGCTGCACCACATTGCGACTAGAAAAGGCATACCAGTGGAAGTCACAGATCCAGAGTCAGATGAGGATGAGATTCAAGGACCACGTTGCAGACCAGCAGGTGATGTAGGGGCAGCTGCGGGCCTACAGAGACGTGATGAGATAACACACAACTATTTCTAGGTGAGTAATGATGACACAATGCAAATAATGATTTGGGCATGACTGTGTTTTATTGTACCTTAGCTTCAGGTAATTAGCAGTCACACAGCCTCCAAACACACTTTATGTGTGGGACATTCAGTTGCACATATCATGCACACAGTGCATGTGTAATGGCTAAACAAAAGTCCATATGCCATGGGTTACTTAACCCATTAGCATTCTGCGTTGGTGACAGTTTATTTCTTGCATGCACGTCGTGCAGTTGCACGCTTAGGGTGCTGACTGCTCTCCCTTGAGGCATCTGACGGTGTGCCCTGCCTCCCACTATGCCGTCGGGGTTCTGCAATTTGTGGGATGATGCTGCTTTGGCTGGGGAGCTCCTCACTGTCCCCTGAGCCCAGAAGACCTGTGCCACCTATGGTAGCTGTCTGCAGCTGGTCTCCTGCATTTGTGACCTGCACCAACCCTTTGGCCACATCCTGGCTGCAATGTGCCATTTCGACCTGCATGGTCACGGTGCGGCGTGACAGCACGGAAGTGGCATGAGACAAGCGGTTGACCGCCTTGCTATATGTGTCCAGGTGGGTAAACAGACGTTGTTTTCCCCTGTGTCTGGATGCCTGGTCTCTTTTCATGGTGGCACAGAGTTCTTTTATTGTTCCCGTCATTTTCCTGATGCTGTCTGCACAGGCCTTATGTCCCTCATCAATTTTCACATTGAGCTCTCTGATGCCCTCCTTCATGTCAGTAAGGTTATGGTTCACAGAGACCAACTACCTGTGTATTGACTTCATACTTCTGGCTTGCAGGAGCTGGACCTTCACCATGGTGCCTTCCAGGACGGAAAACACCGTAGCATCCTCTACAGCGTGTGCGCTGGTGTGTGCCCTTGGCCTGCGTCTCCTGCAACTTTCGTCCCTGAGGTGCACAGTGGAATGATCATGTACCTGATATACACACTGTTCCTGCTCTGGCTGTGCCTCATCCTCTATGGATTCTGGTTCTCCCTCCACCAGAAGGGAGTGGAGGCACAATCTGACAGTGTCTTCGTGGGACAGGTGTTGGCAGTGTTGTCTGCTCTGTGTCCTCTCCCCCTGCCTGGTCCTCTGTGTGTGCTGCCTCCTCAGCTTCACTGCTGTCAGCCTGTGTTTCAGGTTCAAATGTAAATGGGAAAAAAAACTTTTTATTGTGTGTTCTGTTTCCCATTGTTCACTGGATAAAGTTGTCTGCATTTAGGTTAGCTAAGTACTGTCTTGAAATTTTGCCTTTACTAATTTGCTTCAACTGCTTATACATTGCGGTGTGTCATTGCTCCACTGTATTATGTATGTGACTACATCTCCCATGATGCATTGCTGGGTGGGCTGGAAAATGTGGAATGGAGTTGTATTGTTACTTTGTAGTTGGGGCATTTCTGAGCGTGTCATAAAGTTGGTAATGTGTCAAGGCTGATTTAGCATGCATCTTACCTAGTCTGGTGTTGGGCATGTCTGAGCTGTCGATGTCAGCCACCCCGCTAATGCTTTCAGGCTGTAGGGTGGGCTCCACCAAGTCCCCCTGTATTTGTGGATGTACCCCTGCCAGTCTTCTTCGCCTCCACAAGCCTGGTTGCAACCTTGTCCTTGGACCTGGAGTGCATGTCATACCAGCTCTTGCGTAGGTCAGCAATGGAGCGCTGGGTTACACCGATGGCATTCACCTTTGCCTGTTTGTCCAGCCATATATTCCTTTTCTGTGATTCAGGGACATGAAGGGATTTTTTTCCCAAACAGCAACTCATGGCTACGGACCATCTCTTCAATGAGTACCTCCTGCTCCTTCTCACAGAATTTTTGCTTCCTTTCCCTCCCAGCTTCCTCCTTATACTTCTCCTGTTGATCCATTTGGTTTTGGTGGTGTTACAGTCCACAGTGGTTTGCTTCTCCTCCCAGCCTCTGACACAGCCTCAGGCAATCAGGAACAGCATGGGCAGTCACACTTCCTGGGTGTGATGTCATCAAGCTGCACCTGAATAGCAGATTTGTAAAATTTATGATTTCTCATTTGCGAATTCGCAAATAAAGAATCGCTATTATGGAGTTTGCAAATAAATTCTGCGAATTTAAATGAATCGCCAAATTATTGTGAACATTTTTGGGAATCGTATTCAGTGATTCTCAAATTGCGATTTGCTAAAATTCGCAATTTCAGAATCGCAAAACTCTTTTTTGATACATATGCCCCTAAGACACCCATTCCCAAGTGCAAATAAGCATCTGAGATATTGATCAAATGGTAATGCTCAACAAAACTATGTTCAGAGGACCAAACTGCTGCCCTACAGATTTCTTTATTTGATAATCTCTGGAATTCTGGCCAGGAAGCAGCCGCTCCTCAAGTAGATCTCCCTTGGACTGGAAGATCCACCGGAGTGTCCATTAAAGCCAGCAAGTTGGTAGACTTCATCCATCTACTGACAGTCAAGGTAGTCACCTTCTTTCCCTGTACGAAAGTCACAAACAAGGGATCAGGCTTCCTGTATTGCTGGCACCTGTTGACATAAATAAAAAGGGCTCCCTGAACATCCAGAGTGCTAAACAATTGTTCTTCTGCATTAGAGGTGATAGGAAAAAAAGATGTAACAAAAAGCTCTTCAGATCAATGAAAAACAGAATTCTCTTTAAAAACAAAAGTAGGAGCAGGCCTCAGAATGACCGCATCGTCCACAAACCGAATAAATGGAGGGATGTATTTAAGGTCTCAACTCACCAATCCTCCTGGCAGAAGTGATAACTTCCAGAAACAAGAACTTAATGGAAGGAAACTTTAAATCCACTTCCTCCAAAGGCTTGAAACTAGGATTCTGTGAGGCAAAAAGGAAGATCCTAAGCTGGAGAGATAGCGTCCTTTACAGGTTGCGAGACAGAGAATATTTTAAAGAGTTTAGAAACTAAGGAATCCACCACCCTAGAGGGTTCAGAACATTTTCTGAAAGCCTTAATGGCAAATCACTGAGACCTCAGAATAGAGAAAGAGAGGTTCAAATGAAAGCCATCCAACAGAAAATGCAGCACATCAGAGAGTGCACAACTAGAGGAAAAAACATTATGAGCAGATCGCCAAGTGTCAAAAGATCTCCTATGTTTAGAGCAGGATTTCAGTGTCGAAGGCCATCTAGAATTCTGAAGAACCTCCACCAAAGGAGAGGATAGCTCACTTACTAAGAGAAGGGACTTCTCAACCTCCAAATCAATAGAGTGAGCTGGAGTCGTAGAGAGAGAGGAGAAAGACTGAGAGGAGATGGAGATTTCGGAGGTACCCAACGTGGTAGAAGAAGCAGGGATTTCAGAAGCAGAGACCAGGATCCCTGTGGCCATCTGGAGAGAGAGAAACCAGTTTGTCTGATGAGTCAAAGTATTAAGTAAGTATAATGTTATTGTGTAGTTAATTAAAACCTTTACAAATGATCATCTCATGTTGCATATTCAAACACAGTTTGGGCTAATGCATTAGCGTAGAACGAGCAAAAGTTTTATGGTCAGTAACTCAGCCGCATAGCAAGAGGAGCGGTCCTTGTTGAATAGATACATAGCATAACAGTAGTTGAAAAAGTGCAGAGCTAAGCACCGAAGGATGCAAGAAAAGTGCAGAGTGCAAAAGTGCTTTTATGATCTGTGCAAAGTTATTGTGAAAGGCCTGGTCAACCCCCATAGTATTCATTTTTGGATAATCAGCAAGCCATCATTTACATGGCCAGGGCCAACATGAAAGGTGCAGATAAGAGTCAGCACAAGTTATCCCAAAGTTTCTGACCTTATGTATGATATAATAACAGTGGTGCAGCATCGAGATTCATAGCATACCTCCTTCTTTGCTCATGGGGGGAAAAGTGCCAGGTGCATTAAGCGAATCCATACACCAGATGTTTGGTGTCAAAGTGGATGAGAAGGGAGTAAAGCAAAGTGCCAGAGAGTGCAGGAAGGTGCAAAGTGCAAAGACTAGTTTGGCCTGTGCCTGTGCAAATATGAAGGCAGTGCGAAAATTCCCCAGGTTGCATGACATTCCTCTTGGGGACTAGTGCAGTGGAAAGTGCCAAGTGCATTGAAGTGTATCTTGAGTCATCAACAGACAGTCATTTCCATGGCCGAGGTCACATGGAAGATGTAAATATGAAGGTGGCCCTAGGAGTCCCCAGATCGCTGTAGATGTTGAAGGTTTAGTAACAAAGGAGCAGCAGAGATATTTATGACATTCATTTTGAGAACTAGTGCAGTGGAAAGTGCCAAGTGCATTGAAGCACTGGACTATCCCTGTTATATTCAAGAAGTTTCTCTTGGGTACTCGTGCAGTGGAAAGAGTCCAAGTCATTGAAGCGATGTATCATCCCTGTGCTACTTCAAATTTGATTAATAAGTCGTGCTAATTTTGGGATCTGGTTCTTCAGCGAAGAAAGTATTTTTGAGTCCCGATTTTGCCACAGCCAACTGAATAAATTTAACTGTTTTGACATTTAGGTTCCGCATCATAATCAGCCCCTCGGTTTACTTTCCGAGTGCTGCATTACAGTGCTGGTGGTCGGAAACTAAACCAGCCGGTCATTCTGGTTGGCTTCCGACAGGCTCAAGGAGCCCGTTGGCCAGTCTGGACTGGCTCGTAATCCCAAAGGCCGGGCCTTCCAGCCCTCGGGATTACGATGCATGGTTTTCTGCATGGTTTCCATGCCGGCCTGTCCGACATGGAAACCATGTCAGAAAGCGTGTTTACTTTGGGGTCCCCCAGCAGGCCCCCCTTTTGTGTGTATCCTCCAGTTGGGGGTAGAGGTAGCCCCTATGGTGCCCCCTGTGGATCCCTGCACCCCGTGGCAGGCACCTAGAAGTTTACAGCCTTAATGCATGCTCCCACAGGTAAATGTAGGAATGCGACAGAACTGTGTTTGGTTGCATCCTAATTAGGCAGTCGGGACTGCCAAACAGAGGCTGGTCAGTCCCAAGACCGAGACGGTGTTGGGCAGACTTAAGTCCGCCCGACATTGTAATTAGGCCCTAGTGTGCTATTCTCAGGGTTCAGGCTGGTGAACTAATGGGTGTGCCACAGAGGACGAATGACTGTTCAGATGCCAGAGAAGAGGCCTTAGGTGGAGTCTTGCCCACTGCAGCGTGTGGGCAGATGCTGCTATGCGTCTCTGCACTACCAGCCACAGTCTTGTAGGGGCTTAATCCCTGGAAAGAATATCCCGGTTTAAAGATTGAATATGGAGAAATATTTTCTCTGGAAGAAATACTTTTTCTAGGTCTGTTCTGAATAGGGCTCCGATGAATAAAAGATACTTGGAGGGAGATAGCTGGAATTTGGCTATATTCAGAAGAAGACCAAGATTGGATATTAATGTCTGTGTCTGTTTCCAAAACCTCTAGAGCTGTTCCATGCTCCCCACATTGAGAAGCCAGTCATCCAGGCAGGGAAAAACAGGAATTTCCAGGATGTGAAGGTGTGCACAACCAGCACCATCATTTTTTGTGAAGTCTCTGTGAGCTGACTTCAACCCAAAAGGAAGAACCTTGAACTGCCAGTGATGATCTTATATTGCAACCCTCAAGAATTTGTGATGAGTCGGTGCAATTGGAATGTAGAGGTAACCGTCATTGAGATCCATGGTTATGACCAACTGGAACTGGAGGACTGATCCTCTGGTGTGTCTCCATCTTGAACTTTAAACTAGGAATTAATTTGTTGAGATGCTTTAGGTCGATGACTAGGCGAACAACTCTTGAGGATTTTAGAACAAGAAACACTATTGAGTAGAACGCTTTTCCTTTCTCCTTCCCAGTGACGTAAACAAAGGCTCCTTATCATGAAGAGCCATGACCCCCTCCAACAGTCCAACAGGGCCTTATTCCTGACTGGATCTTGAGACAGAAGCGTATGCGTGGTCCCTGTATGAGGTGGATCTGAGAGGAACTCTATATGATAACTGCTGAAAATGGCCCTTTTTGCAGGGTTACCCCAAACATTTTGCCTTCCTCTTCCTATATTTGCTGATTTCTTTTTGTTGGCTCTAGGACTCTGGGCACTTTACCACTGCTAACCAGTGCCAAAGTGCTTTTGCTTCTCCCCTTAGACATGTTGCCATTGGTATATACCTGATTACACTAATTAGTTTACATATAAGTCCCTTCTAATGTGGTATACCCAGGGCCTGTATCTAAAGGCTACTAGTGGGCCTGCAGCACTGGCTGTTCCACCTACACAAGTAGCCTTTCAAACTTAGTGGCAGGGTGCTGTTTAACTAAAAGGCAGGACATTGATATATTCTGGCAGTGACAAACATCTACATTTTTTTTTCACTGCTGTGAAGCCTACTTCCTTCATGGGCTAGCTTCAGGGAATCCTTAAAATACCATATAAGTTGTAATTTCTGATTGGAAAGGAGTAGCTACTTCATGTTTAATTGTTTAATATCTTTGGAATGGTAGTGGTAAATCCTCTTTAGTGTTAAAGTTGGATTTGACCTAACCATTTTAGAAATGCCACTTTTAGAAAGTGGACATTTATCTGTTTATTAACTTTGCTCTGTGTGCCTGCAGCCTGCTTGCAATACACGTTTGGGCTGGGTGACAGCTACACTTTGTACTTTCCCTCTAGACAGCCACAACAGAGGAAGGGCTAGGTGTGACAGGGGTTTTATCTATATTCTTCAGCATATTGATAGCTTGCCTGGGGAGGAAAGGAGAGAGGTGGCTCACATTTACATCTGAATAGGCTGTGTCCTCTCTTCTCACAAAGGGGTTGATTACCCCCCACATATAGCCTGGAAGGCAGGAAGGAATCTTTGTGCACGTCAGGGAATCTTTTGAAGTCACTCTCTACATCAAAGGTACTTTTGGGTATAAGTACCAGGGCACTGCCCCAACCAAATCTATACACTCCTGGACCTAGGAAGAACCACTCTGTTGGAGTGAAGAATGCTGTGCTGAAAGGATTGCCACCTTGCTGTGATTGACTGTTCTAAGGAACTGCTTCTCAGATGTGCTGAGCTGCTCTGTTGCCTGCTGATCTCTGCTTTACTGAGAACAAGGGCTGGACCCATCTCTCTTGAACGTAGAGTGACTCCAAGGGCTTGCTGGCTTGCTTCCTGTTCTCTTCAGAAGTCTCAGGGACACAAACAACTTCCTGAAATCCTGCTGGTGCTGTTGTATTCTGCCATCCATGAGTCCTACTCTTGCCTGAGGTGCCCCCTCCAGTCCTGGGCATCAGACATGGGTTCTGCAACTGATTTCTGTCAAAACCGATGCGTTGCCTAAATTGCGTGAGAATTTCTGATGCATTGGACTGCGATGCAGAGGCTACTGGACAACAAAGAATCCACGGCCTGTGCAGCTGGACAGCAATGCACAGGCTGCTCAACAATGAAGCTTTCCATTGATTTCAACAGAGCCGACACAGTGGACTCTCGATGTAAGCTCCATCCAAGGTATTTCTTCAGCAGGACCTGTCTGGGTCCTGTAGCCGGCCTGCCATTCTTCACCGTCGGCGCGAACTTTGACTATGCACTAGTCCCTCACGACCTCAAGTAACCATTTGACTGCTAGTGACTTCTAAGCCCTTTTTAACTTTTAATGTTTAAAAATGCATATTTCTGCTTCTACATATTGGATTTTTGTCATGTTGATCTTGTTTTAATCAGATAAATATTCTCTATTTTTTAAACTGCTGTGGAGTCTTTTTGTGGTGTTTTCATTGAGTTACTGTAATTTAAGTGTTACACGAATACTTTAAACATTGCCATTTAAGTTAAGCCTGACTTCTCGTGCCAAGCTACCAGAGTGTGAGCACAGGTTAATTGACAGGGGTGTATTTGACTTACCCTGACTAGAGTGGTGGTTCCTACATGGACAGGGTGCAAACCCAATTTCTAACAATAACTTTTTTTGACTACCTGAAACACCCAAAAGTATTTTGTTGTCAACTCCCAACATGAAAAGAACTTCTGAATTGGACCTCTGACCCTTAACAAAGTCCTGGCATAGTCAGGAGTGCCAACCTTTAACACCTGCATCCGGCATCTGTGTCCTATAACGCTTTAAATGAAACAATCTGCCCTGGGATTTACCTGAAGAATCCCGAGTCTGCTGATGTCTTGATGGTTGATGAAAGCAGGATTTTGTTCTCAAGAAACTAGAGGATTTAAAGGAAGGGTGTTGAAACAAAGATGAATATTTCCTCTGAAATTGAACTTATTTTCCAATCCAACAGCAAACAGCTAGGACCCCTTGAATGGCATCTTCAGTGCAGCTGCCCTTTTAGACACATCTGTGTTCCAACATCTAAAATACAAATTCCCACTAGCTGCAACAGAGGCTTCTCATGTCAGGGCAGCTGATCTCATCACATCCAGAGAAATGTCAGACTCGATCTGATGTTTTATCTCCTCTGATAACGGCAGGTAATCAGATTATGTTTGAATAGCCACTAATAGATTCCAGAGGTCCGAAATTGGGGATTGGGCTGTATAAGTCCCAAAAATGCCAGCCCACATGGCCACATGAGTTCCAGAAAAACCCTTCTTCAAAGCAGAGTCCACTTTTTTATCAGAAGGGTCTTTTAAAATATTCTCCTCTGCCATGGAAGAATGGCCAACTAAGCGTGCTACTGCATAACAATAGTGAGTCCATATTCTCCAGGGAATTGAGCTTACTCATGATCTTGGCCAAATGAATCCTATAAGCACTGCTACAAAACCGGCCCCCAGTGACAAAACCGCCCCTGTTGTCCTTGTCACTGCTCTTTGTACATGTTGCAGATGACTATAATAAAGATGTGAAATAACAGAAAGAGCTGCCCATTTGGGGCATCGGGTTTGAATATGGTGTCGGTTCAACACCCTGTGATCCTGGCCAAATCATGAAATCTCCCTAGTGTCATAAAAAAAAGTGGTGTTCAGTGGGTTTCCTAGTACTTTTGGCCTCTGCGTCACTGAACCTGCTGCACCATTGAAATTATGACCCCAGTGCCTGCAAGGCAACTGTGCTTGTGACTGCTTGTTTTGCAGTGAAATATAGCACTAATCGGTGTTCAGTTGGTTTCCTAGACCTTTCGGACCTTGTGACACTGCACCTGCGGCACTATTTAAACCATGACCCTAGTGCCTGCAAGGCAATTGCACTTGTGACTGCTTGCTTTGTAGTAACATATAGCAATAATCGGTGTTCAGTGGGTTTTCCTAGGCCTTTTGGCCCTGTGTCACTGGAAAAGCTGATCCATTCAAATCATGAGCCTAGTGCCTGCAAGGCGACTGGACTTGTGACTGCTTGTTTAGTAGTAAAATATTGCAATAATCAGTGTTTAGTGGGTTTATAGACCTTTTGGCCCCTGTTCCACTGCACCTGCTGCACCCTCCAAATCATGACCCTAGTTAGTGCCTGCAAGGTAACTGCACTTGTGACTGCTTGTTTAGTAGTAAAATATTGCAATAATAAGTGATCAGTGGGTTTCCTAGAGCTTTCGGCCCTGTGTCACTCCACCTGTTGCACCATTTAAATCATGACCCTAGTGTCTGCAAGGTAACTGCACTTCTGACCGGCCTACTCGCTGCCACAGACGACATCGGCACCCTCCTGGACCAAGGCTCCACCGCAGCCCTGATTCTACTCGACCTATCAGCAACTTTCGACACTGTCTACCACCTCACACTCGCAGCCAGACTACACAACGCTGGCATAAAAGGAACTGCCCTTGACTTGATCTGATCGTCCCTCACTGGCAGAAGCCAAGGGATCAGACTACCACCCTTCCTCTCCGGACCCATGGAAAACAACTGCGGAGTGCCCCAGGGATTATCACTCAGCCCAACCCTCTTCAACATCTACATGGCCCACCTCACCGCCATCGTCTGACAGCTCGGCCTCAACATAGTATCCTACGCCAATGACACCCAGCTCATACTCTCCCTCACCAAGGACCCCACCACCACCAGACTCAACTTCCAGGAAGGAATGCAGGACGTAGCAACCTGGATGAGCATCAGCTGCCTGAAGCGCAACTCAAAGAAGACAGAAGTATTCGTCCTCGGAGCCACCCCATCGGCATGGAACAACACCTGGTGGCCCACTGCCCTTGGCACCCCACCAACCCCCACGTACCACGCCAGAAACCTCGACATCATATTCGACTCCTCCCTCTCCATGAACCGACTGGCCAACGCTGTCACCTCCAGCTGCTTCAACACCCTACGCATCCTCTGTAAGACTTTCAAATAGATCCCCCTGAGTCAAGGAAGACAGTCACCCACACACTCATTACCAGCAGGCTGGATGTCAGAAACGCCCTCTATGCCGGCATAAACAAGTCCCTACTCCGCAAGCTCCAGACGATTCAGAACACCACTGCCAAACTCGTCCTCGGCATCCCGCGAAACAAACACATCAGCCAACACCTACAGAATCTCCACTGGCTCCCCATCGAGAAGAGAGTCACTCTCAAGATACTCACCCATGCCTACAAATGCCTCCACAACACAGGACACCAATACCTCAACGATAGAATCCCCTTCCACGTACCCAAAAGAAACCTCCGATCCGCCAACCTCGCCCTCGCTGAATCCCCACTTATCTGCATAGTCAAAACAGGGGGAAGAGCCTTTTCCTACATCTCGGCCAAGACCTGGAACGAGCTCCCGATCAACATCAGACGTGCCCCCTCTGTGAACACCTTAAGGAAGGCACTCAAGACCTGACTTTCAGCTGAATGGAACTGCTGACCACCACCCCTCCCCTGCGCCTTGAGACCCTCTAGGGTGAGTAGTGCGCTTACAATTCCCTTGATTGATTGATTGGTTGATTAATTGTTTAGTAGTAAAATATAGCAATAATCGGCATGGCCCTCATCATGAGTAGTTCTGGACAGAAGAGGGCCTCTGTAAACAGATAATTGGAGAAGACACAACCAGGAGAAAATAAACCGTTCAGTAAACAAGAAAAACAGTGCTCCTCCATGTCAAAATCATGAATCAGACATTCAAAAAAGTTTTTTACTAAATCATTTATTGTAGTCTTTTTTTTATGAATATCAAACAAAATTCAAAGACATAATCATCCATATATCCAAGTAGGGAGATAAATTACTCAAGCTCATATGTCTGGAGAACACCACAAGTTGCATCTCCCCAAGGTCAAAGGTATATATAAATTAAGTCTTCCTACTTTAGTATACAGGATGATGGTCCTAATATATCAGATGCCAAGTCCTGCACCTATTCATTCATTGTGTCAAACAGGATTTCCTGTTCGACACCATGAATGAATAGGTGCAGGACTTGGCATACTTGGAATAGTTAAACTGGACCATCTCTGATTGGAAATATTGAGCAGAATGCCTAAGATAATCTGGCGGGAGTACATTACTGTATTCAAGAGTAGTAATTGTCAGAACTAGAGCCAAGCCATTATTCTATTGGAAACGGGTCTCCTAAACGCTTGTTTCTTTTGCTTGGATGTCCTCTTTCACTACCCATATATTGTGTTCAGTGCCCTGATGACTGTCTTATCACGAGTAGGGCTGGGTGGAGTTCGCGGAGTTCAGCAAAGTGACCCAAAGCTCCGAAACACAATGCGGCAGAGTGCATAATGTCATGCCGTTCGCAATGATTTTTAGCACAGGGTGTTTGTCCTGTGCTGTAAAATCAGCACGAATGGAACCACGTGTAGCACAAGAGGGTAGATGTTCAGCTCGAGCAGCAGCTTCCTCACCACGAGCGTTAGCGATCATCCGTGACTGCCCGCATTGAGAAATCTTGCCAGGAGGCAGTCTGGAGTAAGATTTTCCTTGCGGCATTTATCTGAACTCTGCGAGCTACATGGAGAGCGGAGTGGGAGAAACTCTGTAAACTCTGCGAGCGGAGCCGAATTTCACGCCCAGGCTAATTACTAGAGTGCGAATCAAGGGCTGATCTGTTGCTGTGTGCCATTACATTAGAATGATACAAAATGTGATTATTGGTGTCAAGGGAGTGGTAGCAGTGGTTGCCTGAACAAGCATAAGAGGCTTGCAGCAGAACATGAAAGAAAAATTACACATTCTAGAGAAGTATACACATGCACTTCAGGGTCACACTTAAACACTGATTAAATCAATAAACATGCCTGCTTTATACTAAAACATAAACAAGCTCAAATGCATAATGCAAGTGCTTAAATATATAAAGCATGTGCACAGTCATGCAAATGTAAGCCTGCAGATGTGCTTGTTTGTAATGAAAATTGAAAACAGGCCTCAGTGACAAAACCAGTAGCAGTATGCAGCTGCACTTCCCAAAGATCCCCTGACAGTAAAAGCGAGTCAAACAAGCAGCACATATCTCACAAAATGTCATCTGTAGCTCGTGCAGATGTTAAAGTAATGAGCACTCTGTACATTCAACCACCCAATGAAAGGCAATAACTTGTGACATCTCAGCCATTAGGAACATAATTATCCAAGTAGGCCCTATTGCCAGTTAGATGCTCCGCTCACTGAGATATCTTACCTGCCACTACAATTGGAATATAAAAGCACAGCCCGTGACCATATGGAAAAACTGGCTGGATGCATTAGTATTAAACAAAAACAATTGGTTCTGTTGGGGTTACAAATTTCTTTAGAGTACTCAAGCAGCAGAAAGCTTACTTGTAGCAAATGCCAACGATTTAAGGAAACAAAAAGAACATAACATAACACACACCGAGGTTTAGAATTCAATACTGTAGTCAGGATACAATGTCAACTATTCACGGCTGTCGCAATGTACCAATTCAATTGCAGAAGGAATAGGTGACTGTGGTGAAAAGCGTGACATGTGGTGATTGGTGACATAGACAGTACACTATATACAAGACAATTAAACGTGCAAAATGGGATGGGGGAAAAAATAATCGGTTTGTCCTTATAATTACTGCACATGAGCTGCAAGATCCATGCATAATTTAAACTGTGATCATGAGCGTTGTGCAGACATATGCTCATGATCACAGTTTGAATTATTCATGCACGTTTAATTGTCTTGTATATAGTGTACTGTCTATGTCACCAATCACCACATGTCACGTTTTTCACCAGAGTCACCTATTCCTTCTGCAATTGAATTTGTAAATTGCGACAGCCGTGAATAGTTGACATTTTATCCTGAATACAGCATTGAATTTTAAACCTCGGTGTGTTATGTTATGTTCTTTTCTTTTCCTTAAATCGTTGGCATTTGCTACAAGTAAGCTTTCTGCTGCTTGAGTACTCTAAAGTAATTTGTAACCCCAATAGAACAAATTGTTTTTGTTTAATATATATACCCAGGTTCTGAGGGACACCGGGTCGCCCCATTATTATTGCTTGGGTGCATTAGTAGACTGAGCCACGAGACTCAACTTCAAAAGCATTTTCCTCCCTATGGAGTGCTCTGAAATAAGGTCGAATAACAAAAACAACAGAGTAATCAGATATAAAACACAGACAAGAGTGAGAGGAGGGTGGAAGTGCAGATGGAGTGCTTGCTCGTAAATAAAATAACAAAGAAGTTTGAAGCGGTTTTAAAGGAGTACTTCGGCCATGGGCCACTGATAAGTAAAACACACGGAGAACAACAGGAATCATCATGCTACAACCAATAGAAATGAAATAAAAGTAAGTGGCTAACACATGAACAAATGAAATGTAAGGGGGAAGGTAAGCCCCTTTAAAGATTTATATTAAATACAATAGATTTCACAAGAACAGTGCAAGCGCTGTGCAGGCATAACCAAAATAGAGGAGCAGCCAGGAGTCCCTGCCTCCTTTATGGCACCCAGGTGAGTGGGGCTGCCAGGTATGGATCCTCCTGTTCTTTGCTCCTGTCATGAGGTAACATTACCTCACTTTGTAATGGCTAGGACGAGGATGAGGGACTTAGAGGTAATGCCCCATTTTCTGTTACTGGTAAACAGGCACTCCTTTGTTTCACTGCCCCTCTATACTTGACTGACACTGCAGAAACAAGCACCTCAACTGCTTGCTGAGACACCAGCACCTCCTGCCTATCATTTCCTCAGGTACATTAAAGGTGCTTTTGAGAAGATATATCATTGTTGCACAAGACTGTCTTCATCTTCTGTTGTATCTATCCATTTCAGCAAATCATCTTTATTCACCACTGTTGGAAACATTAGTCCTCCCATAGTGCATGGTCAAAAGTCAACAATTATTTCTCAGATCAAAAGGGCGCCTTTATGATCTGAAATTAATATCACACCTTTTCATACTTAATCGATTTAGCATGTTTATAAATGTATACTCTTAGCCACTACCAATATGCCTCCCACCAGGTCAGGTATTCAATAAATGGAACACCTACCCAGTTGTCAGAATCAATCACATTTTGATACTTTAATTTTCCTAATTTGTCTTCCAAGGCAGTGGTTACAATTAAGTTGCTGATTGCATCCAGAATGCAAACTCTAATGATGTTTGCCCCATGTTTACAGCAGGTAAACCATGGTGAACATTTTGATCTGCACACCTATTCTAAGGTGGGCAAAGTAGAAATTCTCACATTTTGTCAACAAGATCAATATCAGATTTTACTTGTAAACTTGTGGGCAAATATCATGAGGCACATGGTTTTCACATGGCAAATAGTATGTGCTATTAGCATATAGGCAAATACCGCTGATGTCAGGTGCAAATGAAAGCTTGCACCCAAAATGCAATTACTTATTAGTTGTAATCAGGGACTAAAGTGCATATTTATGACTGGGATTGCGTCGTGTTTGCACGACACACCGTGGTACAAGCATGATGCAAGCCCAAAATGCGATTTATGAAGCCGCACAAGACCACCTTGCATGGCCCTGAGTGGCTTGATAAAGCTGGAGTAATGCAACACAGCGCAGATCTCTGCATTGCGTTACTCTGCACCAGGGAGGCGATCCATGGGTGTTGCCATGCAACCAGGGCCAGACTGGACATAGCAGGCCTCGGGCGGTTGCCCGGGAGGCTGGGTGGGTGGGGGCCAGTTTTGGAGTGGTGGGGGCAGTTTAGGAGCATTGGGGGCCGGTTTTGCAGCGAGGCTGCAATATCGGCCCCCAGTTACAAAAGCAGCAGTGCTTGGGGGTGATTTTGTTAGTCTGCAGTGCTCCATGCTTGCCCCACCCCCCTGGGGGTGGGGGCCAGCCATGGCTGCTTTGGGTTCCTAATCTAGCCCTGCCTGCAACATCCATGGATGTTGATGCATTGCCAGATTTACCAAAAGTGGTAGACTTGGAAATTGCGCTAAAATTCTACGCCTTCCCTGTTGAGGTGTTACAAGGAGAAATATCTTTTTCTCTCCTTGTTACTTCCTCTTTCTGTGTGTGCTGCATTCTGCTGCACACATGGAAAGAGTAAAATTCTTCAGGGGATTATTTTTGTGCAGGAACCCTTCCTGCACAAAAACAATTCTCCTTACAATGCAGGCACCCTTGCACCATGGTGCTAGGGTGCGTGCGTTGACGCTAGGCAGCCAAAATGTAGCTAGCGCAGGGACAAAGGCAGGAATGTACCATACTCTTTTAAAAACGATGCATTCCTGCTCTTACCCTGTCACATGGCACAGCGTTAAACAGACATATTATCGAATTCAAAATATCGACAGGACAGAATATCGAGTTTTTAATATAGAATGGAATGGACAGAATATCGAATTGCCAAAATATAGTGGTGAAGAATATCGAAAATCAGGTAAGAAATAAAATATCGATTTAAATAATATAGAAGTAGGTAATATCGACAGTCATAATATAGTTGTTAAAAATATCGAATTTTTTATAGTGTTTTAAGTGTTAGTATATGTGTTAAAAGTATGTGTAAATTTTGGAATGTATGTTTGAATATTTTTAAAGTAATGAATTTTATGTTATTTAATTTTTGTGTAATTTAATTCCGTAGCGGGTTGTGGGTTTATAGGGGATTAGGGTGGGAAGTAATTTAATTGTTATTAGGTAATTATTAATTGGTATTGAAAATTAATTGGTTGTTGATTAATTATTAATTGGTAAACAATTTGTATTAATTGGTAATTAATTAGTATTAATTATTTAATTGATACTTATGTTAATTGTATTAATTTATTATTTTAGCGGGTTGTGGGTTTATAGGGGAATATGGTGGGAATTAATTTAATTGTAAATAATTAATTATTGAAATAATTTTTGTATATTGCTAATTAATTTATTCTTAATTAATTATTAATTGGTACCAATATTATTTATTAATTTTTGGTATTGAAAATTAAGTGGTTGTTAAATAATTATTAATAGGTTATTAATAAAAAAACATTGGTATTTTTAATAAGGTAATTATTAAATATTGTTTGATTGGTAATTAATTTTAATATTGGTATTTGGTATTAATAATTTATTTATTTTTAATAAAATATGAAATTATTATTTTCCCTACTATTGCACTCACTGGAGTGGGAATAGTAATTTTTACCCCTACGCTATCCAACGCTTTCCCTACTATTGCACTCACTGGAGTGGGAATAATAATTTTTACCCCTACGGTATCCAACGCTTACCCTAGAGTTGCACTCACTGGAGTGGGAATAGTACATTTTACCCTCCCGCTATCCAACGCTTTCCCTACTGTTGCACTCTCTGGAGTGGGAATAGTAATTTTTACCCCTACGCTATCCAACGCTTTCCCTACTTTTGCACTCTTTGGAGTGGGAATAGTAATTTTTACCCCTACGCTATCCAACGTCTTCCCTACTGTTGCACTCTTTAGAGTGGGAATAGTAATTTTTACCCTCCCGCTATCCAACGCTTTCCCTACTGTTGCACTCTCTGGAGTGGGAATAGTAATTTTTACCCCTACGCTATCCAACGCTTACCCTACAGTTGCACTCACTGGAGTGGGAATAGTAATTTTTACCCCTACGCTATCCAACGCTTCCCTACTGTTGCACTCTTTGGAATGGGAATAGTAATTTTTACCCCTACGCTATCCAACGCTTTCCCTACTGTTGCACTCTCTGGAGTGGGAATAGTAATTTTTACCCCTACGCTATCCAACGCTTTCCCTACTGTTGCACTCTTTGGAGTGGGAATAGTAATTTTTACCCCTACGCCATCTGACGTTTTCCCTACTGTTGCACTCACTGGAGTGGGAATAGTACATTTTGCCCTCCCGCTAACCAACGCTTTCCCTACTGTTGCACTCTCTGAAGTGGGAATAGTAATTTTTACCCCTACGCTATCCAACGCTTTCCCTACTGTTGCACTCTCTGGAGTGGGAATAGTAATTTTTAGCCCTACTCTATCCAACACTTTCCCTACTGTTGCACTCTTTGGAGTGGGAATAGTAGTTTTTACCCCTACGCTATCCAATGCTTTCTCTACTGTTGAAATCACTGGAGTGGGAATAGTAAATTTTACCCTCCCGCTATCCAATGCTTCCCCTACTGTTGCACTCTCTGGAGTGTGAATGTAAATTTTTACCCCTACGCTATCCAATGCTTTCCCTATTATTGCACTGTCTGGAGTGGGAATACTAATTTTTACCCTCCCGCTATCCAACGCTTTCCCTACTGTTGCACTCTCTGGAGTGGGAATAGTAATTTTTACCCTCCCGCTATCCAACGTTTTCCCTACTATTGCACTTACTGGAGTGGTAATAGTAAATTTTACCCGCCCGCTATCCTACGCAAAAAATATTGGATTTTTTAAATTAATATTACGTTAATTTTTATGTGTTATTATTTTTTTTACTTACATTAATTATTTATTAATTTTAAAGTAATTTATGTCTATGTCTATGTATTGGTTTTTGTAAGGCGCGTATATCACCCGAAGGTCTCATAGCGCCGACAATTGTTCAGATGGTGAGGTAGGAGACAATTTAAGTATGTTTCAGTTAATTACATGTTTTATTTCATTAATTTTACATTCATTTTAAGACATTTACAATAATTCGATAATGTGACTAACTATATTTTTTACAACGATATTTTGGATTCTATATTTTTGTACTTACCTGTTTGGAGATAGGGCTTTGATATTTTGGCATTCTATATTTTTCCTTCGATATTTTGGCAATTCGATATTCTTCTTCTCAATATTTTGTCAGTGCTCCGGCACAGCGCAGCAAGACTTCTTGCTGTGCTGCAAATCTTTGCCATAAATATGGCCCTAGGTCTTCAAAAATAAGTAGCTCTGGGGAAAAGTCCAATACCGTTTAGTTATCACCTAACCTTCTCTAAATTTTCAATATCAACTATTCCTTCAGACACCTATTCCACACTAACTCTTCAAAAGTAGTAACCTAATTATTAACCTCACTGCCTATACCCTATAAAGCACATGCCAGAATCTCTTAAATTGTATTGATTTAATTAGTTCCATTGTCTTACCGCAGTTATTTTCTATGGTCTTCTGATTATTCTATTTATATTTTTATAGCTTGTTTCGTGCTTTTTATAAAGAAATTCTTGTAATTTTTTTAACTAAGGAGAACGTTTAGTTCTGTTTATTCCCATAATATAATCCACTAATCTCTGTAGTACTTTCTTGTCAACCACACTGACTGCTTTTTTCAATCCTGCATGCTTCTATGCTTGCTAATAAACCTACTTATCAATCGCTCCTTCCATTTGTAAGTCAATATGGTTTCCTAGATTACCCTGTTATCACATACTTTCTCTGCCTAATAAAGGACAACTGCGTCAACACTGACTTCTCTCTCCAGTCTTTTAAGTTGCTTATGAATCAATTTAAACTTGGAAATCTGAAAACACAGATCCACCTTTCCCATGTATTTCCTTTGCTGAAGTATTCTTATGACTACACACTAACCAATTAACTCTGCATCTTCACATGTGGAAGCTTTACTTGCCAGCTAAAATACACAATTCATCATGAAATTCCTCCTTATTTTATCTACAAGCAACTTTCAAACCCTTCAACATCTTAATGGTAAAGCACTCACCAGGAGGAAAATAACAATTAAATATAGAAAACAAAAACAAATGAATAAATTATAATATTCTATATTTGAGACAGCTTAGCTTCCTACTGATCTACAACCACTAGCAAGTCTCATCTTAGATCTCCTTTGAAACTCTTAAATACCTCTTTGCCACACTAGCATCTCTAGTAATTCGTGAGTGATTCAAGGCTGAGCTATCTTGCAGTGAAAGCATGTTAAATTAGTGAACTTGTCATCTATACCAGAAGATAATAGATGCCTATTTTACAGAAAAAAATCCTATGAAATACAACACGGACTTTCGATCATTACTAGGGACTCTTTACTCTTTTCGTATCTGCAGCACCCACAACTTACAAACACTGCTTTTCCGACAATGAAATATTCTGTCCTTCTCTTATTTCATCTTTATTTTTTCACAGTATTCCACTTCTCTCCCGTTGCCTCTATCCTTACAGGGTAAGAAGGAAATAGGAACTTCTTACTTGGGCTAGAACAGCCACCTTTCATGGACCCAAACTAGTTGTGAGTAGGGCACTGAAGCCATCTTAGTCTTTTCACTTTGATACACTTTCATAAATTAAAATATTTTATTACCTGTTTAATAGATGGCTGTCTTTGAAGAGACAACTCAATTTTACACTATTATTTGAAGGTTTTCTAATATTCGTGAGAGATTCAAAGGCTATCTTTTGACCATATGGATTAAAAAGGAATTACATTAACTATTGCTTGATCTATGATTTTTGTGTATTACGCACAACTTCCAATATTTTTCTGATGGCCTTATAGAATTTCTCCATCCCTAAGTTCTTGTAAATATCCCTCTTAACCCCCTGAACATACATGAAGACATTTACTTTGACCTCCCAATTCTGCCTTATACCTACTCACATAGGGCCTCATTTTGATGTCAGGCAGTCAGACTGCCAGCCGCTATTGCGGCGATCGGGAGACCACCCGACAAGCATGCGGCAGCTATGGAAAAGGGCCACAGCACATGCCGCCGCCATCCAGCAAGTCCTGCACGTCGATGCACCGTGTGCCATGCGCCATACCATACATGGGACACGGTGCACAGAGGTAAGGGGGGTACAGCATGTGTCCCGGGGGGCACTTTTCATTGCCCCCGTCAGCCCTGTTTGAGGCCCCCTGATCCCTTTCTGGGTTCCCTCCATGAAAAAGGCTTGGAAAGGGATATTGGAATCTCGACGGGGGTGCCTTCTTCAGCACCGCCGCCCTTCTGGGATGCTCCTCTGATCGCCACATTGTTGAGATCTATGATCCTGGCGGAGGCGGGGGTGTTGCATCTGACAATTGTGGGTCCGACCGCCAGTATCATAATACGACGGTTAGACCAAAGGGCTGTCGGCAGTCAGACTGCCACTGACGGGCGGATTGCCGACATCATAATGAGGCCCTTAGTCTTTATATATATATGTTCATTTGCAAATTTGTTTTGGACTTGGTCCTTTCTGCAGAGTCACCCCCAAACTTTTTTGCATTACCCTCCTGTTTCCGGTGCCCATTGATGTTGGCTTTTTTTAGGACTCTGCACACTTTACAAATGCTCATCTCTTCCTTTAAACGTGGTAGAATTGGCTTTCACCGAATTGGCATATTGAATATACTTATAAGTTTCCCATAAAGTGGTACTACATGTACTCCGGGCCTGTAAATTAAATGCTACGACTAGGCCTGCAGCAGTCATTGCGCCACCCACTTAAGTAGCCCTTTAAATATGTCTCAGGCCTGGAGTTGCCTCCTGTTTAGAGTGCCATTTCGACTTGCCGAAATACACCTTTTGCCAGGACCAAGCCTTCGTCTTTAATACATTTAAGTCACCTGTAGGGTAGGCCCCGAACTGCCTGAAGGGCAGGGTGCGGTTTATTAAAAAAGTAGGGCCTGTATTTTTAAGGTTTACATGTCTTAGTTATGAAAAACTCCTTAAAGTCATTTTTCAATACTGCAAGGCCAACATTGGATTGACAAGTCGATTTTGGTGTCTAAAGAATTATAATTAAAAGCCCTCTTTAACGGTAAAGCATGCAACAATAAAGTCAGATTTTTAATTGCAATTCTGAAAATGACACTTTTAGAAAGTTGGCATTTTCTTGTCCTAACCATTTGGCACCTGCAGCCTATTTCTGGGTCACATGTCTCAGTTTAGCTAGCTGTTAGCCTTTTTGTATTGCTCCCAGACAGTGAGACAAAGAGAAGATAGGTGTTGATAGGATGGGCAACTCGGAGTTAACGAGTGGGAGGTGCTGTCACCAACTACACTGCACATAACAAAGGCACTGCCGGAGCACTGTCACAAAGTGATTGCCACTAGTCTATTGTGACCCCAGACAAGTTGGGGACAGGACAGGGAGAAAGGAGATGCAGTACATTTCAGGGGGTGGAAACCTCTAGAAGCTTCCTCCGCTTCAAAGTAGGCACCAGGTATAAACGTTGGACTGCAGACCCCAACTCTTCAGTGCACTTCTGAACCTGTTGACTCTGCCAGGAAGAAGGACTGCTGAAAGGACTGCCACTCTGCTGGACTGCTGTGCTGACCTGCTGCCTGCCACCCTATTGACTGGGTGAGAAGGACTAGACCTGCATCTGTTAAACCCTAGACCCCAGAGTGACTCCAAGGGCTAGTTAGCTGGCATCCTGACTAGACCGTTAGGAATAAAAGGCTCTAGCAACCCTAAACACAGCACCTAGACTCTGCCATATGTGATTCCTGCTCTGCCATGTGTTGCCTTCCAGTCCTGGACCCTTGGAAGTGGCCTGAAGGTGCTCTGCCAGCCCGTCTGTGGATCCTGTAGAACCAACGCATCTCCTTTGCTTTGCGGTGTAACCCCGAGCAGAACCGGCACATCGACTCTGCTGCACTGAATTTCCCGGTGTAGGCCTTCACATCGGAAGCTTCTTGTCAATGGAACCCTTGAAAACGATGCAGGACTTCACATCGCAGCCTTGCAGCTCCTCAGAACTGAAACATCACCTTAGCTGAGTGACGCATCCTCCATGCCGGACTTCGCATCGCAAGCCACCATCAACGGGATCCTCAACAATGATGTAGGATCTCACACCGCAGTCTAGCAGCTCCTCAGAACTGACATATCACCTCTCCTGCGCAAAGCATCCTCAACGTGGGACTCTGTGACTCTTTGTAACTAGGATTTAAGATACTCTTGTTCAGCGGGCCTAACTGGGTCACCATAGTCGGCCCGCGCTTCATTGTGCTCAGCCTGAGCATGTTACTTTGCGCAGAGTAAGCACAGCCAGATATCCACCGGTGACACTTTGTGCTTTCCACAGTTTGGATTTTTGTAATTTTGGTCTTGATTTGTTTATAAAAATGTACCCTCGTTTTCTAAAATGGTATGGTATTTTCCTTGTGTTGTGTTGTCACTTTATTACTGTTTGAAGTGCTACATAAATACTTTACCAATAGCCTTAAAGTTAAGCCTGACTGCTCTGTGCCAATCTACAAGAGTGTTGAGCACAGGTTCATTTAGGGTTTGCCCGTGCCTCACTGTGGCAAAGTTTGTGGCTGCTGCTTGAGTAAGGGGTTCTCCCCCCTCAACCAGTAACTCACTGGCACATGCATCAACAATGCCATTTGCGATTCCTTATTAGCGAAAAATAAGGATTCGCTAATAAGGAATAGCAAAAGGCTATGCATGTAGAAATCTCTTAAAAAATAGCGATTTCTAAACATTCCTTAATTGCGACTCGCAAATTGCGAGTCGCAATTAAGGAATACCTCCCCATTCATTCCTATGGGCCTAGAGGCCCATAGGAATGAATGGGAAGACATTCTCAATTTGCAATTCTCAATTAGAGAATCGCAAATTGCTCATGAAATTTCAATGGTGCCAGGGTGTCAAAAGGACACCCTGTTGCACCCCTGAAATCTGCATATGAGTACATCTTGCACACTCACATGCCCCAAGGGCATGTGTGTGTGTAAAATGGAACTTTGAAAAATGCATTTTAGTGCATTTTTCAAAGTTTTTGCAAATTACCATGAAGTTCAACTTCATGGTAATTTGCTCCCCCTATTAGCGAAATCGCTAATTTTTTTACTTTAATGCATTGCATTTAAGGAATCTCAATTTGCGATTCCTTAAATGCAATCGCAATTTAAGTAATCGCAATTTAGAGATTACTTAAATTGCGATTTTTGCATTTGGGATGATGCACCCCAAATGCAAAAATACCGGTCGCAAAGGAGCAGATTCTGAGAATCTGCCCGTTTGCGACCGGTTTTTTCTTTGATGCATGTGGGCCTCATTTTCTTACATTTGCCTTTTGTTTATGGTCATTTGTCTATTGGCAGTCATCCATTCATCTATAGCTGCATATAGATTTTACATCCATTACTACAGTGTTCACAGCAACTCCTACTGGATCAAAAGGCCCCATTCTCTACTACCCTTAGTTGTATTATATGGATGGTCATTGTTTTTCTCCATACATTATTGCTGTGACATCATCTCAAATGTTACATTACTTTTGGACCTATTTAAGGCTCATTAATATTCCCCAATTACTTACTCAGATAAGCCTTTATTAGAGTGCTTATTGAGTTCATGTGTGCTATGTCTAGCACTTTCTGTTTGCTCTATCTGCCTTAATATAGTGCACTGATTATTAGAAGAATTATATGCCACCCTGGTGCAATCCCACTGGTCATTTTATCTTATAGTTGAGGTCTGACTGCAAAGGGGGTCAAAGTCATCAAATTATTTTGTGAAAAAATTTCAGAGTGAGCAGGGATGGGTTCTACGGAATCATGAGCTCTGTTACCAAATGTGACATTCCTACCAGCCTCAGATAACAAGCTCCTTGCAGATGGCGAGAGATACAGCTACGTCATCCCTCTCAGTTTGTACTAAAGAGGAGGTTCTTATCTCTTCTAGCCATCCAAATCCAGCCACACCAACCCAACTGCTCTATACTTTGCTCCTTCATATGGTAGCATTTTCGGTACTTAAGAATTGTTCTCTGGTCGTATTACATTGGAGATGCACCTGGAGTGATATGCACACAAATAATTGCACATTAAGTTTTTCTTAACATATCTTTTATTGGCATTTCAGATAAAACACAAAATTACAGCCTCATTAACATTTCATTTGTCTTCTACATGGAGTTGTGAATAGCTTGGTAATATAGTTTCAAATGTCCTAATTTACATATTTTCTTTATGGTGCGGTGATGTGGGTTGGCAATCACAGACATCAGGAATTCGTTTTAATTCTTATAACATGTTCAAAAAGCTTGTAAGCATTGTAGCAAGATATTTATCCTCGTACATTTTGTGGTTGTGATGTACATGTGTAATTCTGGGGATCTGGCTCTGTCATATGGCATTCAAACAGACATTGAAATGGGTCCTTCTCAGGCCCTATATTCAAGTCATTAACATTAATGCCAAATATACGGTTTGATTTCCGAACAATGTTAATGTAATGCATGCCAGTGATTTAGTTCCTGTTTCTATTTCAAGCGTTTTACCTAATCTTGCATTTCCTAAGTGGCAGCTATTGCCATCGCTTTGTGTGTGCATCTTATTCTTGTATGGTGCATAGATTGAACTGAGTTGTGCCATGTGTTTACGCTAGGCTGCAATTGAGAGGTCTAGCACTGAGGTTTAAGGTAGTTTTAGTTTCTCACAGTGCCTCAATGGGTTGGCCTCTCTGCAGAGTCCACAGAGTATTGGTCATGTATTCCAGTTGCAATTGAAATTATGTGTACATGTGTATGAAGGGGGATTCAATTTTTTAAATATTGACAAGGTAACATTTAAAATGAAGTGGCTTACATGTGAGTGAGAGCAGTGTAGGTTTGGAAGTGGTGAAATAAAGCAGATGTGAGAAAGTGTTATCAGGAGAGAGTGAAAAGAGGATGTTGAAGTGGAAATCAATGAGATTTAAGATATCCAGATGGACAAAATGTGGGGAGAAAAAGGCCATACATGTGTAACATAAAGTACACATAACTGAAGACCAATATTCCTTCGACAGACCTCAATGATATTTAATTCAGTCTCACAATTTCATAACTGAATCCAGGGCCAACATTAGGGCTGGTGGCACCCAGAGCCACATAGTTTGTTGGCACCCCCATCCATGGTGGAGATGGTGACGACCTCCACCACAAATTCCCTCACCACCACCTTTTAATCGTGCCCCTCAAGGCTCCATAATCACTCTCTTTCAGATGCATTTAATTGGTTATATAGTGCCACTCCTACTAGAGTAAAGTGTCAGAGCACTTTGCATCACACACACACTACACAGAGACGATCAATCATACGTGTGTAAATCAGCATATAGGAAATGTTACAGAAGCCAGAGGACTAAAAAGTGTAGGAGTGACATGTCATCCAAACTGGTACCCAGTATAGTTTAAGAGTGCTTGGTCTGAAGAAGCACAAACTCAGAATTGAAAACAGAACACCATAGTTCGGGGGTTCTCTTTAATAATAAGAGTCAATTTCTACCCTTTTTGCAACATTAATCTGTGCTCTAATCTACAGTTTTCAGTGTGCATTCACTGTTCTATATTAGGTTTTTAACTTATAAACTGCAACTAACAAAAAGATGTCTCTTCCAAGAGCAGTAAGTTACTGACCTATTTACATTATATGCACTTTGTGATCTGCATTGCACACATTCTTTGTGGAAGGCATATTAATCCTCTGTGCTATTTTATGATCAGTTACAACCTCAACTAGACAAAACTCCGATCTCGTTCCAGGAAGAACATTAACCACCGGAGTTATTTTGACATTTTTATTGTTGCCTTGACATTGCTGGAGGGAAGGAACATGGCAGCAGGTGCTCTTGAAACCAAAATATACTTGCAAGCATGGCAATCCCTGGAGTCAGCGCCATGTGTGGTGGCACCGGTCGCACCGCCCTAGAGCCGGCCCTGATTGAAACATCTTCAATATTATTCATTTACCACAAAGTCATTGTTTTTACTCTTTTATCTTATCTTAAACAGCTAACAACCATCGACAAAGCTAAAAGTCTTGTCAGGTTTTAGTTGTATGTCAGCTTTTGTGTTATATATCTGGATGCAATACCAGAGAAACCAAAATACCGGTCGAGTGGTACACTATGGAAAAAGTATGGTTTTAGAGACCCCCTCCCAATTTTTTCATCCCACTTAAGGCCATGGCTACACATATTTCTACATGACTGATTGTAGCCAGCAGCTGTGGATTCTTCACCAAGCCTAGTTCGAGCATTTTCTTCCAAAGTTTATCCTGCTTGCAGTGCAAGACACTGGCCAAGAACATACTCTAATGGCATTACGTTGTTGCACTGTACAATTTGCACACTACAGTAACTGTTGAAGATATTAATGCAATATGAGATGTGACAGTTTTTAATTTATTTAAATATTTAAAGCCTGCACTTCAAAATTGCTTTATACAGTAGTCAATCAGTCTTTATTCGATTTAAAAATACAACCATAAAAGACACAAACATAGAAGACATACATTACAATAAAAACATAGATTCCAATAAATACCTAAAAATAGCTTATTAAGAGAGCCTTATTAAAAAGACATTAAACATTACAACAGACTGGGAATATAAAGAATAAAAAGTTTTTTTTGTTTAAAATGGAATTGACCCTAGTACAGCTTAGAAGTGGGGAGGACCCGAACACTGAATTCATTAGGGACCATCAAGGGAGCACTTAATTAATTTTCTCCTCAATGCCCATGCCCAGCCCAGGTATTTTGCCAGAGCAACAGAAACAAATGTCAGAGAGCTAGTGCGCAAAATGCGTAAAGCTACAGTGCTGCTCCTTGTCCCGAGCAGTCTACACATTGGTCTAAGCCAGACGCGCCTTGGAATGACAAATGCCGGGCAAACAAACAAAAAGTGGGGAGATGATTCCATCGCAGCCCCACATGCAGGACATTGCAGTTCCGAGTTCGTGGCCCACCTTCCAGTCAAAAATCTAAGGGGCAAGGAACCAGCTCTAAACTGGAAATAAAGTTTCCTGTCACCCACATTAGTCACCACATCCCAATATAGTTCCAAATAGGGGGAATCTTTGAACTCCAAAAATTTCTCAGACATCCCAGTTGCTTTATTCAGTACCTGGGAATCTATTCTTTCCCAGTAAGCTATTTTAAGAGAACTTTTGGATGGAAACTGGGCAGAGGCTGGGTCGATCCACAACCCTTCCATACCCATATCCTTTAAAGACGCTTGTAGATTCCTCAACCACCCAATTTTATGAAAAACATCTGATTTTATAATGTCATTCAGATCCTTGGCATAGTGGGAAAGTTCAGGAGTAGTCCACAGCCTCCGCCAGTATAAAACCGGGCGGAGTCTTGCAATATCCTTAATGGACCTCCTGCCCAGATCGTACCTAAGTGGGATCAAAGGAGTGCTCTGAGGGAGACCAGTAATTTTGCGCAGGAATTTATGCTCCACATTTACTAAAGTCGCTAGCTGTTCAAAGCCCCAGAGTTCCGCCCCATAAAGGACAGAGTTTAGGGCCTTTGCTTCGAAGACTTGCAAAACCGGGCTTATTGGTTTCGTTAGTGACCTGTTAAATTCCCTGGTCAAAGCACCAGTTATCTGCTTAAATCTTAGGGAAGCCATTTCCAGATGTCTACGCCAATTATTATTGTTTGAGATTTGCAAACCAAGATATGTAAAATTGGTCACTAATTCTAAGGGTTGCCCATTCATAAACACTCTTTTCCCTTGAAAGCTACTATGAGGGTTGAAGGCCATAAACTTCGTTTTTCCCACATTAACCTCTAGACCATGATCAAGACAATACTCATCAAACAGGCGAAGGGCTTTTTGCAGACCATTAGATGTTCTAGATACGATAAGCGTATCGTCTGCAAACAATAGTATGGGGATGGAAACGCCAGCCAACCTTGGAGCGTCGGTATTGGCAGAGAGCATGAGCTCAACTATCCCATTGATATAAAGTGAGAAGAGCGTGGGAGCCATAGTACAACCTTGTCTCACACCACGCTCAACCGGGAACTCAGATGTAACCTCTCCCGCCCCTCCCCACTGAATCCTAGCATAGTTAGACTCATGCAGACGCATCACCATAGTTAGAATTTCTTTGGGGAGACCTAGCCTCTCTAGAACTGCCCACAGCCGGTGTCGTGGAACAAGATCGAAGGCAGCCCTTAAGTCTACAAAAGCTACATAAAGACTGCCATTCCCCAATGTCACCACTTTCCAGTGGAGCTGGACAAAGTAGAAGACTTGGTCCACCGTGCTGGTTAGTTTCCGAAAACCAGCTTGGAAGGGAGACAGAATGTTATTATCATCCATCCATTCTTGGATACGGTTCAAGACCATCCTCCCTATCACCTTCTGAATAGAATCGATGAGGCTAATTGGCCTATAGTTTCCCGGGAGCGTCCTGTCCCCTTTCTTGAATACAGGTATGATAAGTGCCCCCCTCCAAGATTTTGGGACAGGCGCACCTTCTGCCACTGCGTTAGCCAATAGGGTTATATACTTGCTCCAGTTACCTTTATTGTGCATAAAGACGTCTGAAGGAACCTTGTCCTGGCCGGGGGCACGACCACTGGAAACTGAGCACAAAGCCCTACTGGCATCTTGAATACAAAAGGGACCCTGGGAATAAAAAACATAATTTGGCACCCATGCAAAATTAAACGAAATATTACAAGCATATTGAGGTTCAAAATATTGTACCCAATCTGCCTGTGAAACATGGTTGGAGGGGTTGTCAGGGCGCCCACCATGGCCCCACTTAAGAATGTTCCAAAATAGACGGGAGTCTCGGCTATGGCATGCGCTTTTTAAATCCAGCCAGTGTTGCTCGTCCCAGATTTTTTTGGCCATCCTTACAGTTTTTTTGTATGCTAGTCTGGCGGAACGGATACCCTCCAATGCACCACTAGACAGGGCTTTCACTAGGTTAAACCTTGATTCCCTACAAGCACCATCATACCATCTATTTTTCTTAGTTGGAGCCTTTTTCTTATTCCTCAGGGGCTTCGTAAAATGGGAACCTATTTCAGCAAACAACTTCTCATGGCATGCAGTGACTTTATTATTGCCTGAATCTTCGGATAGCAAACCCTCAAGCTCGACAATAGAATCAACTAATTTGTTATCTATATCGGCTATGGCCAGGGTGTTGTGCTCGAGCTCCCCCCACTTGAGTCTACGCATATCATTTGTTAGAGTTACCTCAGGCACACACGTAACCATTCCAACAGGCATTGAACGATTACTAAACCACCATCTATGTGCAACACAGATAGGGTTATGGTCGCTCTCAACTCTAACCTCGACCACCATATCTAGAGCTGGTTGCCATAATTGCAAGCTACATAGGACATAATCAATCCTACTAGAATATCGGCCGTTGTCAAAGGTCTTCGCCCCTTGTTTATCGCCTAGCGTCCTCCCATTCAGGGCCCTCAGACCGTGCTCAAAACAGAGAGCATTGCACTGAACAATAATCTCAGTCCACCTTTTAATTGGACTGAGATCAAGAGCAGGTACCCCCCACAGTTGATCTTCCACAGCTTCACTGCCCCAACCAGAATCGGGATTTAGGAGCGGTTCAAAGGTGATATTAAAATCCCCGGCTACCACTATTCGCTTCCCACCTGAGTGCTGATCGATAATGGAGACCAAGAGAGCCAGAACCTGGGAGCCTGCCCTATTAGGGTCCCTCAAATACAAGTTGTAGATGTCCAAATCACCTAGGGTTCCAAGTGACACCCTCACTAGTTGAATATCTTCGGACCCAGTAGGTATTGCAAAAGCCTTTGGGAATGTGTCCTGACGGACCCACATTGTCAGTCCTCCCTTTGGACGACCCCTTATGCCCTGGATTGCGGGGACATAGAAATTCAAAAATCCCTGTAGAAACTGGGGCTCACAGGTCCAGGTTTCCTGGAAAAGGCAAACATCAAAGTTGCCTATGAAGCCTAACCAGTCCGGTGAGTCCATTTTTGATTTTAGGCCTGCAATATTCCAAGAAATCATAGACCCCCCCTCCCTTCCTTGGCCTTGGACATGGGCGGGGTTCACACACCGCTGTTCAAGTCCACATTCTGGTCTTATAGACAAATCAGGGGTTGCTGCATCTGCATCTATTGTCTTGTCCACCCCGGTAGCAGGGGAGTAACATGGATGTTTATTAGACTTAGGCCCTCCAACCAGTATACTCGAACTAGGAGATGTAGTAAATAACTGCGGCCCAGATGTCGGTCAGGCAAAAACTACTGGGGAGCACAAATCATTGGCTTCCCAATTTTCCGGATGTGGGCTAAGTCCTACAGGGTAAGGATTATAAAAAAAACCTAAATCATGCACCCTAATTTTTGACTGGTCGCGAGCCAGTCGGGGATCACAAATATGTTGCACTATACGGCTATCTGCAAAATTGACTAAAATTGTGTCCCCTGGGACATCTTTGGGTCTTGGACCTACCCAGCTAACCCTTCTAGTGAAGAGGATTTTTCCATCTAGATGGTTAGGAAGCGGCCTATTCCTATTTAACCAGAACGTAACTTTGTTCTTGAGTTGCTGGTACGATTCCGGAACTCCTTCCTGAAGTACTGGGACTCCAGTTAAAACAGCAACATAAGGTATACAGGCAGGGGGGAGATGGATATGAACCCCAGGCGATGTGCTGTTTTTGGCCCCAGATTCCCAGGACCCTTTTTGGTTCATTGGCTTTTTCCCAACATTAGTACCTTGCACTCTCAGAGGATTGTCACCCAAGTTATCAGTACATTGGCTAGTACTATTAGGATTATCAATAACCTTCGCTTTAGGGGCAGCGACCTCAGGTAAAACCCCATGCATTGCTTCGTTATTAGAGGATGTGTGCGGAGGAGTAGGAAGGGTAGTGGACACCCCTACAGGAATATCCCGTGCCTTGGTAGCTAATTTAATAACATTTTTCAGTGAGCAGAAGTTATCCAGAGCAGTTTGCTCTAGTCTATCTACCTTCTCACTAACTTGCTTAATCCTTTCCAGCACGGGAAGAATCAGAGAACGGAAAAAATTTTCTATTTCAAGGACCATATTACTCAGTTGGGGCTGGTCTATATAACAAGAAATATTCTCACTAGGAGATGGGAGAACTTCGTCCTGTATAACCCCCAATGGAGATTTTTCCGTAACATTAGGGTGCTTGGCCTTCCTCCCTCCCTGGGACCCCCCTACTCGTTTCCTCTTGGCGTTAGGGGGATTTACAATACTTTTGCTGGACCTAGTCTGCGGGTGGGATATAACTAGTTTATTGGCGATAGTGGGGTTGTGAGTTATTGTCGCAGAGCCATCGGGGACCTCGGGAGAATCACGAACGGCACTGCAGGGGTGCGATATAGAAGGACTTGACCCAACATTCTCCTGCAGTACTGATTCACCCCCATTCTGGACCGCTGACTTCAAAGGAGACTTTGCTCCGGCCAAAATACCCAGAGAAGAGCGTCTAGCTTGCGCTAACTCAACAGACAAGCGACGTTCAGTAATAGCCAGTTCGTGCTCAAGACATGATACAGCTCTTGTAATGAAGTGGTCAAGTGACCCAGTCACCGACCCACCCCCACATGTACGTTTACCTTTAGACGCCATTTGAACTAAGCGTACTATACTAGGGCCAATATGCTCATTAGCCTAAAGGGGACAGTTACATAAGAGTAAGATACTACTCCACTGAAACACAATACTCACAATACAAAATGGGAGTCTATAAAGCTGGACAAAGAGATGGAACAATCACTATCGAGGCCGGACAATGATAGGTTTGCCCTTCTTCCTTAGATTTAGCGTCACGGCACAGCGGAGTTAGAGATGTTGCCCAGTCCAGTCAGGATCGGTCAGAGACGGGCAAGGACGGGCCCGCCCTTGGCCCGGGCTTCGCCCGGGCGCTGCCCGCGCGCGTCCCGCGCTGCGTGAGCGCCTGCTCGATTTTAAGGGTGTCCGGCGCAGGGTTGTGTCGTCATTGGCAAGCGCCGATGCAGGAATGCCGGGATTTGTAGTATTCTTGGGCCGTTCCCCTCACGGCAATGAAGATCCACCAAAGTTCAGCCCAGCGACCCCACAACAGGCCGTTCCCCTCACGGCAGGTATGTTTAAGCACAGCGTTCAGCTTGGTTTAAGCGTCCCGCGCTGCGTGAGTGCCTGCTCGATTTTAAGGGTGTCCGGCGCAGGGTTGTGTCGTCATTGGCAAGCGCCGATGCAGGAATGCCGGGATTTGTAGTATTCTTGGGCCGTTCCCCTCACGGCAATGAAGATCCACCAAAGTTCAGCCCAGCGACCCCACAACAGGCCGTTCCCCTCACGGCAGGTATGTTTAAGCACAGCGTTCAGCTTGGTTTAAGCGTCCCCTGCTGCGTGAGTGCCTGCTCGATTTTAAGGGTGTCCGGCGCAGGGTTGTGTCGTCATTGGCAAGCGCCGATGCAGGAATGCCGGGATTTGTAGTATTCTTGGGCCGTTCCCCTCACGGCAATGAAGATCCACCAAAGTTCAGCCCAGCGACCCCACAACAGGCCGTTCCCCTCACGGCAGGTATGTTTAAGCACAGCGTTCAGCTTGGTTTAAGCGTCCCGCTATACATTTTCTTGCTTTCTCACATGGGGGCATATTATCAAGGTCCGGGGACAAATATCGCAAAGCGCGCTTAGCGCTTGCATATTTATCGCCGGCTATCTCTGGAATTTAGCGCCCGGTTAGCGTGTTATCAACAACGCGCATCGCCGAGGCAATAAGAATTCCAGAGATAGTGTGGATATCGCAGTTTTCCATGGTGGAAAACGGCGATATCCTAGATGATAGGGCCTGTGGTCTTAGCCACACAATCCACCCCCCATGTTAGGTATGTCTTAGTCAGGAATTTAACAGACGTTAAATTCCTGCGTTAAGGCATACTTAACGTGATTTTAAATATCTCTAACCCTCGTTGTCAATATGACGAAGCTGGGTTAGCGATATTTTCCCAAGGGAGTCTTGTCAGGCATGCCTCCTTTGCATCTCATTGCCTGTAAACTGTCGCTAACAGCTGTTAGCGACAGCTTGCTGATAGGGCGATAAAAATATCGCTGCTTTAGCGGCAAAAAGTGCCGCTAAAGCGGCAATATTGCCCTTGATGATATGCCCCTAAATTCTTTATTAAAATTTGCTTTAAAATACACCATCTGCCAATGTTTTTTCAAATATTTCTCTGGGGGAGAACCCCCCCTCAGCCTAGAAACCCACATTTGTCTATTGGGCTCCCTTGCTTTGCTCACTACATAATAGTCACAGCCAACATTTACTCTGAACCAACTTTCATATGTCACCAGTAGGCCTGGGGGTAAATTCCGTTCCGCTTGTGGAATTTGTGGAATTTGGGTAAATTTGCGTTCCGCGGAGAACGCGTAATTGCCCAAAATTCTGCTTTCCGCGGCTTCGCGGAATTTTTTGCTTGTTCGAGTTCTCAAAATGCGTGTTCGCGAGATATTTCCCCCCTGAGCACGCAAACAGCGTTTGCGAACAGGAAAAAAGCATCGCAAACAAGCAATTCCACGTGTTCGTGGAATTTCTGCGTGCTCGCAGAGATTTTTTACCGTTTCGCGGAGCTTGGTATAGCTCGACTACGCAAATTCCGCCCACCCCCAGTCACCAGCCATCACTGCTCCTATGGCAGTATTGTGACATGTGCTGGAGACAGGCGAGAGTGTCCAGCAGTCAGTTTGGCCATAACATACAACCAACAAAGAGTGGGAGCTTGACCTGCTGCCACCCAATTCTGAGCTCGTCCAGGTGTCTCTGTGTCATCCAGTGTGAGAGTTATTTTGTCGGAGCAGCTAAACAGTACAACTTGAAATCCGGGGTGCTTGAGGGTGTCCAAGGCTACCCTGCAGCGGCCACCATTCAAGACCATGTCCAGGAACAAACTGTCCAACTCCTTCCACTTCCACTGACGCCTGGGGAGAATACATGGTAAATAAGTATAAAAATAAAGGAGGCAGTATAATCATTTTAAAAAGGGTTGTCTGCTTGCCACCATGAGGGGAAAGTCACCTGAGATCTGAGAGACCTCAAGGTTCAACCAATATTACCCTGTATGATGTCTGGTATCTCTTAGGAGAACTGTATGCCTGGTATCTAAAGTTGAATGCCTCCCATTTAGGGTGTTTAGTTAGTGAATAATCCCACCTCTTGGGGGCTCCCTGGACTCAGCGGGAACAGGCTAGTATACCCCTAATTCACTTCTGCCCAAATAAGACGCCAAATAAGTTCCGCTCTCTAGTTACCAAAGTGATAGTGTGCTTTGCCTCCTTCAGGTACAGCAACAGGTCATCTGCAAAGAAGGAAATTATGTCACACGTCACTATTAGGGTTCCCCCCATTGCCAAAAATCCGCCGAATGGCTTGATTGGTAGTATGCACTAAAAGGAGCAAATGGGCCATGCCTGGTGCCTCTGCCTCCTTGTTATTGAGCTGATATTACCTAGCCAATATGAATTGTGTTGTTGGGAGGGTGTAGAGGACCTTAATACAGCTGCGGTTGGTGCTCCCAATACCATAGCGGTCTAACACCTCATAGAGGTACCTCCAACCTAGGGAGTCAAAGGTCTTCTCCATGTATATTGACAGAAGTACTGCATCTGGACATCGCTTGGAGGCCTCTTCTCATAGTTTGAAGAGATTTCATATATTTTATGACATGCTACAGCCTGAGATATAGCCGCTGTGGCTGACTTTGATAAGGCTTCACATATGAGGTACCAATCTGTTGGATTACAACTTTCCAAGTATTTCTTAAGTCAACATTTAATAGGTATGCAGACAATTCTTCGGGGGGTTAGGGAAATCGGTTGTCCAAATTCCTCCCTATGCTGGTGTGTCAATCCAAGTAGTGGGTTCCCTTCTAAAAACACTTCTAGCTTTGAATCGAGCACTTCATCGACATTGTTATATAAGTGCTTATAGTATTTACGGAACACTTTTTTTTATGTCTTTCTATGATAATTGTAGGTTCTTTCCATATCCCTAGCACCTGTTAAAAAGGATCCCTGCTTATCCCTGTTAGCCATCCAAGTCAGAAGCCCTCGACTTTTCTCCCTCTGCATGTTGATGATCCATATATGCTGTATGATCTAAGTAGCATTGCACTGCTACTGCTGCATGCTCTTCTTTGGCTTTGTGTAAAGTCTACCTCTGCTGGATCAGAGAAAGTTTTATGCTTGAGTTCCAGTAGCAGGTTCTCCAGCACAATGAAGCTGCCTGTCGAGCTGCTTCCAAACTCCTATCATGGTTTTTATGCAGTGGCCACATAATTTAATTTTAAAGGTCTCCCAGTTATTAACGTAAGAGCTGACCTAGCCTTCAGTCTCCTCAAAGAATCTCCCTTTAAATTCTTGTAATGACTCTCAAAATACTGAGTCCTCCAAGCTGCAACATTGAAGCTTACAGGTTGGTATGGGCACGATACCCCTACCCAAGAAGTGTGAACCAGCAGTTAGTTATGGTCTAAGATGGTACAGCCCAAATATTCTGCCACACCCACCAATGGAGAGTAAGTTATACTGACAGATAATCTCATCAAGACGAACATGAACATTGTGTACTACTGAATAATATGAGTATTCTTGCAATAGTCGGGGTTTGTAACACCACACTTCTCCAAGGTACCAGTATGACAACCAATTTCCAAGAGCCCTGGCCTTAAAGCACATTGGCGACATTAGGGGGGGAAAGGATGTGAGCAAACTAACTGTATTTCAAGGCATCTATTAAAGCCGCCCCCATGAAAGTGAGGCGGTCAGGCCGATAAGAACACAGTAGGAAAAGGAAGTTATGGAATTCGTACTTCCCTGTTTTTGGAGCATACACACTACTTAACAGCAGGGGTCTACCATCCTCGCTTCTTTCTTCAAAAGATTGGAGTCAATTAGGATCTACAACCTTCTTCCAAATTTCAAAGGAAACCCCAGGACATATCCAGGCAAGTGCCCTCCTGGCGTATGTTGAATACCGGTTCCCGCAATCTTGAGTGGAGGTGTTGACTCTCCCCATCATCCAGGTGAGTATCCTTGAGCATTGCTACATGGATTCCTCTATGGCATAAATAGGAGTGTACCTTATAATGGTTGGACATTGTATAATCCCTCTCACGTTTCAGTTTAGAAACCTATAGATGTTCAACCCCATCCTGTTTCAGGGTAAAGGGACCGCAGGGTTCTTATGAGAGACCCCACATTATTAGTAAACCTACAGGAAGATTTATCAAGGACTACCTCCTGCAATGCTAACCCTCCACTCCTCTGAGACAGAGCCCCCCAACAATCTCCGCCCATAAACAGAAAACTGAACTTATAATATAAAATCATGAAAAAAGACACTGTTTCTGCACATTTGTCAGTACCAGAAGGACAATGCATGCAATGACCTAGATAGGTCAGGGGAACTATGACCGGCACAGAACTATTATTGACTGCTATGAAAAATGGGGTTGGCATCTGGTTGGCCCAGAATTGCTCATTGATATACTAGGGTTCTGTAGATGATTCCTTGTATGACTAATGAGATAGCAAGTGGTAGATGGGGAGAGTCTTACTTTAGGCAAGCATCTCACCAATATTCTTCCAAGATCTGTAATGACTTAAACCAAAAGAGAAACAGACCCCCCCCCCACAAATGCAATATGCAAATCTTAGGGCAAACCATCATATGAATGAGAATATAGTCACTCGCTTAATAGTCACAATAGTTCATCTGCTGTTTGTAGGGTAACAGTTGGTATAAGCACTGACCGTTCACTTTTGGTATCTGAGTCAGACATGTCCTTCGAACCAGGACCTCCTCTGTCCTCAGATGCAGAGACCAATGAATCCTACCGGAAAAACACGGCTGTGGTACTAGCAGCCTGGTGGCCTATGCAGGCCTGAAAGGAAGTGGGAGGTTTAGACAAGTGGGGTTTCTCCTGTTGTCTGCTAATCCATTGTCTTGTGAGGGTATATTACAGGCAAAGCATTGTGTCACTATCTGATTTCGCATCTGTAGCCTTATTGTGCTCCGCCCAGGCCTCCTCTGGTTCCTCTGGTACCTCTCTTTTGAGGGTAGACCTACTACCCACAACAGAAAACAGCCCAAAACGCAATGTGGACACACCAAAGTTTTACAGTGAAAACTGACACTTTTTTTGCAAATTGCCTCGCGAGAAATGCGCATGCGTGGGTGTCTGCGCATGTGGATTTGTGAGAAGAAGTTGCCACTGAACCAGGAAGAGGGAGCCCCGGGACGCCGCATCGCAGGTAATGCATTTTCTTACTTTAAAATACTTTAAATTATTTTAAAATGAGGGCGGGAGGGAGCCGGGTGGCGGGCAGCTCTGCTCCGCCGTGGCATGTGCGTAGCGCTGCCTGCTGCGCCTACTTCGTGAACCGCAAAGCAGGCAGCACTACGTACACTCCGCGGGCGGAGTGGAGCACTACGCCCACCATTACTTGACACACACATTCACACAATCAGCTGCGGCCCCAACACATTACAACACTCTCATCAACAGACAATGTATAGACAATGTACACCCTGGCAGAGAAAGACAGAAGAGACTAATATTATTTCAAAACAAACTAAAGTACAAGAACATACTGGATGGATTAGGCACGAGGGTGAGTGAAGGGTCAGAGCGTAAAATGTTATTAGCAAGAGATTTCACAAAAAGGAAATGCACTGCTAATAATTAAAAGGTTAAAAAACTGAACCTCCTGGTGGCCTTCTGCCCTCGGAAACCCACCCACCCCATCAGACCAGGCCTGAAACCTCTGCATCATCCTAGACTCCTCCCGCACCATGACCTGCCAGATCAACGCCATCCCCTCCACCTGTTTCAACTCCCTCGGCATCCTCCGAACCTTGAAGTGGATCCCCCACAAATGCAGAAAGACCGTCACCCATGCACTCATAACCAGCAGACTGGACTAAGCCAACATCCTCTACGCCGGAATCAACAGAACTCTGCTACACAAGCTCTAAACCATCCAGAACACCGCAGCCAGACTTGCCCTCGGAACCCCATGACACGGGACATGACCCAGCACCTACAAGACCTCCACCGGCTCCCTGTTGAGAAAAGAATAACCTTCAAGCTACTGACCCACGCCTACAAATCCCTCCAGAACATCGGACCCAAATACCTTAACGAGAGAGTCTCCTTCCACGTACCCAAAAGGAACGTCCGCTCCGCTGAACTCACCTGGCAGAGACCCCACGCATCCGCAGAACCAGAGCAGGTGGAAGAGCCTTCTCCTATGTCACAGCAAAGACCTGGAACAAGCTCCCAGTCAACATCAGACTCTCCCCTACTCTGCAAACCTTCAGGAAGAGCCTCAAGACCTGGCTCTTCAACTGAACCGGAGCTGCACCCCCCCAAGCGCCTTGAAACTCTCACAGGTGAGTAGCACACTTTATAAAACCCAGATTGATTGAACCAATGACTCACAGCTTGTGTACTTTAAAGCCACGGCAAGGCACCAACCCCTTTATAGGCCATTCACACACGTTTCATACGTGACACACAAGACCATTCACACTGCAACCCACGGTCCCAGCACATTACAACATTCACATCAACAGACAGCACCATTCAAGGGCCCATCACTTGCATACGCCCCCATCACTGACACAGTAATCACACCGGCTGGTGGTTGACATAGTGTGCGCAGCAGCGTTTTGCTAGCAGAGGGTGCAATGATTAGCAGCAAGTCACTACTCATACAATGTCAGACAAATGCCTGCCCAAACACACCACCAGTCAAACACCAGTCCACGCATACTGCCTGCCAAACACCAGTCAACCCACACTACCAGTCACGCGCCAGTCCACGCACACTGCCAGCCAAGTACCAGCCCACGCACACTGCCAGCCAAGCGCCAGCCCACTGACACCATCAGCCAAGTGCACGCCCACTCACACCACCAGCCAAACACCAGTCCATGCACACCGCCATCCAAGCGCCCGTCCATGCATACCATGAGCCGAGCGCCAGTCCACACACACCAACATCAAATTTATTTTTAACAAGAAAGAAAACGGAAAACAATTGAAACTAGATATAAAACTATAACTACAAACACAACAGCGGTAACTAAAGACACAATTTTAATGGCAGCCGTGAAACTGAACAGCAAATATAAAACCATACAGACAAGGCAGTACACTATTAGACTCACAGTTGCTCCCAAAAACTCTTTTGAGTGTGATACAATCTGAAACATGTGAGCACATACAGTCCATGATTAGAAGGACAATCAGCACAGTGCATACGACTCTTCTTCCACATACCTCTTTGCAAACAATTTCTACATCTCTTACAGGGATTGTCTTTTTTGGGCGTGGGAGGAATTAAATCGGGAAAGTGGCGATCTTTCAATCTAGCCGCATCCTCCACCACTCCAACTCTTGGAACACTTGCCTGTTCCACTACAACAAGGCTGCCTATCACAGACTCCTGAAACTGACCAAAAGTCCTCTTTGATGCTGGAGAACACTCCTTGAACACAACAAAAGCATTCAAAGTTGCTAAATTGAAAAGATGGATGGCCAATTTCTTATACCAAATGTAAGCCTTACGGACAGCAGTGTCCTCCTCTCCCTCACACACACTGTCAGGGTCACAAAAGGTGGCTTGTACATGCTTCGGCCACCTTCCCGGTCTAAAACCCATTTTGGGGTTTTTCAATGCTCCTACTCGACAAGTGATCATTCAATCGTTGGTCTTGTCACACCTCAATTATTGTAATGGGCTGCTATTTGTAGTAAATAAAACTGTCACTGAGAGACTTCAAAGGGCACAGAATGCGGCTGCTCGCATACGTTTTGACCTCCCTAGGTACTGTCATACCTCGCATCTCTTGCGTCGTCTTCACTGGCTGCCTATCGAACAAAAAATCCAGTTCAAAACACTCTGTAACACCCATGACATTCTACATGGCCAGGGCCCCCAGATATTGCAAGGGCTCTGTACATTATATGTCCCAGCACGAGCATTACGCTCTGCTGATCTGTACCTGGCTTGCACTCCTTGGGTGCGTAGGAGCAGAGCGGGGGGCGCTCATTTAGGTCTCTGGCCCCTGCCCTATGGAACTCCATTGCTTTAGCCGCTCGCAGCACACAAGGCATTTAGAAAACAGATCAAAACCTGGCTGTTTTCGTCTACCTAGCTTCATGGTATGCCCGCCTAGGTGGGCACATCTCCCCTGGACATTCAGTTACTGACTATACCTGATCGCCGTTCTTCTGTCTAGCTTCTCCTCCCCTGGCCTTCCGTCCGCCAGCGCTGGGATGCCCCGGTGTTGGGGTAGCCATGCGCTATATAAAATATCTAACATAAACATAGTCAGAGGAAGATTCAAAAAGCATACCAACCACCTGCTGAGCAGTAATTCTGCGGCTGGCCATAATCCTCACTAATAAAGGTAACTTGTCAAACAAGTCAACAACAACAAACACTTTGTAAAATAAGTAATAAACAAAATGTGCTTTATCACAAAGACCTATTCACTCCAAAACTATACCACTCACTTTCCAGAAGCAGCTAGACTCACCACCACTTACTCTGCACAGACACAGCAAGGACCAACAATATCCCACTAAAAAAGAAAAAGAAAAGAAAATTACACATAAAACAATGCAAAACACATCGCAAAGAATTTCATGCTCAAAACTTAAATTAAATATGCTGTTATTATTACACCACTAACAAAAATTCATGCATGCAGGACAATATTAATCATTTGGAGTAAACATAGCAAAACTGCAGATCAACCACTGCTGAAACCGCAAACAAGAATCAAAAGTTTTGCACTAGAATAAAAAGGAAAAACAGAACATTTCAATCACGTATGAAAATAATGCACCAGTCCACACACTTTCCACCAGCCAATCTGGGGGGGTAGGTGGGCCTTAAAGCATAAGGCCGATCTGCCCCTAAGGGGGGCAGAAACATTCAAAATATTCACCCCTGTAAAAGGGGAGCTACCCTTGCCCAAGGGACCACTCCCGAACACCAACATTTAAAAAACCCAGGTGTCTAATGGCTTCTGCCCCTCCTGAGGGGCTGCTCCCCAACAAAATGTTTTAAAAAGCCTGGTGTCAAGAGGCTTCTATCCCCCTTGGGGACAGATGGGCCTGAAAACATATGGCCGATCTGCACCCAAAGGGGCAGAAACTGACACAATAATCACCCCATAAAGGGGAGCGACCCTTGCCCAAAGGGCCTATCTTCAACAACACAAAAACAATCCCTGCTGTCTAATGGCTTCTGCCCCCCTTGGGGGCAGATGAGCCTAAAAACATAAGGCCGTTCTGCCCCTAAGGGGGGCAGAAACAGGCAAAATAGTCACCCCCATAAAGGGGAGCGACCCTTGCCCAAAGTTAGGCCTGGGCTAAAATTCCGTTCCGCTCGCGGAAATTGCGATAATTTGACATTTTCGCGTCAAAATTTCCGCAACCCGCATTTTACCGGAAATTTTTTGCTTGCTCACGCTGTAAAATAATACAGTCTCGCGTGCGCGCGATCGCCTTACCTGAATCCCCACGTTCGCCAACAAGTTTTCCCGATCCGGTCGCGTTCTCCACGAGATGTTAGATTGTTGGTAGCCATTTGCACTGTCTCGCGACAGTTCGCACCCGCAGTAACGTCATTCGTCGCGCGATCACGTCTTTCTTCTCGCGATCATGCCCCGGGAGACAAGTGAAAACAAGATGGCCGCGCACATGAGCAACCGCATGGGTAAGTTGGCGAGCCGTGACCACGCAGAAAATACCGCGAACGGGCGGGAAAAAAACTTCTGCATCTTCGCGATATTTCCACGTGTTTGCGGAGATTTTTAACATTTTCGCGACAATTTGCGAAAGTGAATTTCGCAAATTCCGCCCACCCCTACCCAAAGTGCCACTCCCTAACAACACAAAAACAATCCCTGTGTCAAATGGCTTCTTCCCCCCTTGAGGCAGATGAGCCTAAAACATAAGGCTGATCAGAGCCCAAGGGGGGCAGAAATGGCCAAAATATTCACCTCCATAAAGAGGAGTGAACCTTGTCCAAGGGGTCGCCCCCCCCAACAAAACAAAATCAATACTTGGTGGCAGATGGGCCTAAAAACATGTGCTTGATCTGCCCACAAGGGGGGCCGAAAGGGCCATATAATTCACCCCCATAAAGGGGAGCGACCCTTGCCCAACCAGCTGTTCCCCAACATAAAACAAACAAAATCTGTGGTGGCCTAGCGGGGCCCACAAAACTAAACAAATAATCAACCGATCTGCCCCCCAGGGAGGCCGAAATGGCCAAAATGAATGCTTCCCAAAGGGAAAAGACTCTTACCTAAGTGGCCGCTCCCCACAAACATATATAAACAAGCATTGGCATAGCCAATAGGTCTCGCTTTTGGGACCTTATAAGTGTTTAGCCATGGAACAGTTGCATAACTAACCAAAAGCGAGACCTATAGGCTATGCCAATGCTTGTTTCTGTTTATTACTGCTCTGTAGTAATGGCGGCGCACGGGTGCCACCATTACTACATAGAAGTAATAAACAGAGAAAAAAAATCACGGAGAACATCAAAGCCCTCACAAAAAGTCTCGCCAGACCAGCGCATGCGCTGGGTCAGGCGAGACCTAAAAACCCTGATGGCCTAGTGGGCACACAATATGAAATTATTACATTGTTTGGGCTGAGCTTCCCTCCAGGGAGGCAGTAACGGGCAAACAAATTGCTCTCCAATGGGGAGCGACCTTTGCCCAAGGGGTCGCTCCTCGAACACAATCCTTTTAGTTAAAAATAAAAATCCCAGGGGTCTAGTGGGCATTCCTGCTGCACCATCGTGCTCCATGCGCAATCGTGCAACAGGAGTGCCGAAAAGAGACATCGGAGGAAAGGAAAACCCTTTCCTTTCCTCCAATGCCTCTTTTTTAAATCCCCCCACCCTCCCCAAGGAGAAACTCTCCTCTCCTTCTTGGACGCGCCGGAAGCAAATGGCTTCCAGCATGCCCAGTATCACCTAATGACATGGAAGAGGTGTGGGGGGCAGCGGAAGGGCTTCTGTTGCCCTCCCCGGTAGGGGCAGCATGAAGGGCGGCCTATGGGGGGAGCGCCAGTGCTTCCCTCGTGGGTGGGTGCTAGGATGGCCAGGAGCCATCCGACGCACACACCCATCGTGACGTTTGGACGGCTCCCAGACGTCCGGCACATGTAAAGGGTTAAGAGTGCACAGACTCTGAAATTAGAGAACTACGCACATAAAAAGATATTGAATATCCATCTTTTTAGGTGTGGATTTCTCAGCCTCAACTGCGGGAGTTTCCACAATCATAAACCTACCCTTAAAATGCACTTTTGTGAATTCCAGAACAAACGTAAACTTACACAAAAGTGTACATTTACCTTTGGGTATCAGGCCCATTGTGCCCAGAGGGGCAGACTGGGGGACCCCCATGCACCCAGCAAGAAGAGCAGTTTCCTCTGCCGGCTCTCATACCGTCATGTGACAAGGACCCCACCAGTCCTGTGAAGACTCAGCAAATCAACTATCACCAGTAGCTATGAATGTGAGGGCTAAGATGCTGGACCTGAAGGCAGGAGGGAAGCCACCGTGCAGTGTACACACAACAGGGCCCAATTTGTATCACTGCTCAACCATCTGGAGCTCGCCGATACACCCCCACAAGAGGGCCATATCGCCACACAAATCTGGGTACCACCTCAAGGTCAGGCAATCCATCAATAATTATTGAGGTGATGCAGTGTGTGGGGAACAGTGGCCTGTCATGACCTCAAATCGTAGGAGCTGCATGATACACATTGGTTCTCACTTACAGCCCCTCCTTCCACTCATGAGGCCACTGCTGTGCAAGGAAATCTCTGAGCAATAGGCCCCCTGCGGGCCAACAGCGTCGCTACTCAGGGCTGGATCATGTCACATGGCCCGCATGTCTACCCTCATCAGAAGGTCCTGCAGCACAGAGGGTCCCCCGGAAAGCCCTGCCCCGGTTATGGCCCCAGATATGGCCCACATCACCCTCAACAAGTCGACATCCAGGGGTCTTCCACGTCATAGTTTGTGGCCTGACCTCATTCCAGTATGAGTCAGCAGGTGGTCCCCATCTTATGTTGAAGGCCTGAATGGGCAGGGGTGTCAGTGACCACAACAGCTGGCCAAGCAGCAGCCCCCATTGCCCGCCCACACCCCTACAACCTTCAGTATGGTGTTAGGTCAAGAATGCATCACCAGGTTGGTAGTCGCAGAGGCCCTTCAACACTGAAGGTGCCAATTTGGATAGGCTGACTCAGGAGCACCTCAAAGACCACCTGCCATGCTCTGCGTCTGAGCTGTGCCCACACCTCCTTCATTAAGATAATGTGCCATGGCAGCATGACTCACATTTGATTTTCTGGTGAGGAAGAAAAAACTGAGGAGTTCTTCACTAGGGGGTGCTCTTCCCTACGTTTCAGACCTTAGAACTAGGCTACCCCAGAACAACATGATGTGAAGCAAAAGATAAATAGATCTGAAAGTTAACTGTGAAAGCGCAGCTGGCCTTTTATTTTTCTAATTTGTAGAATCAAACGCACAACCCTACACTTCACCACAGGGCTGGCCCTAGCACTGGTGGTACCCGGTACGACAGTCTTTTTTAGTGCCCTCAACCCCATGACCTCCTACTCAGACTCCTCAGGGTCCCTCATCTCACCATAGCCCCTCCGTTGCATACATTATATTTCTTTTAAAGCACAGGTAAAGGCTGGCTTTATTAATCCACATAGCTATCCACTTTAAATACAGATCTGTTCTTTGCAGCAATACATAAACTATATTTTAATTTAAAGAAAAATGTACTTAAATTCTAAAAACATTAATACATAATTTAACAATATATTAATTTTATAACATTGAAAAACTTTAAACACATAAAAAAGATATACACTTCAACACATCAAATAATTAAGAAACTAAAAATGCTTAGGGCCTAATTATGAGTGACTGCCAAACTCGTGGTGGAGGTATGGTGGCGGTCTGGGACTACTGCACCAGTGGAACACCGCCGTATTACAAGTATGGCAGTTGGACTTCCATAGGAGTGCTGCACTTGTAAGGAATCTGCGATCCCTAGCGTTGGCGTGCCGGTCTTGAGGCTGCAATATGCTTGGGAGTGCCGCTGCGGCACTGCCAAGCATATAACGAGTTTCCTCACCACCAGCAGTCTCTCGGTGGTTCTCATGCCATGAAAATGCTGGCAGTGAGGAAATGTAGGGTGCCCTACAGAGCCCCCTGTTCCCTCAGAGCCTAGGTATGCATGCAGTGGGGAACATGGTGTGCCCTCCTGTCTGCAAGTACCCACAGTTCTAGCACAGCATGGACTTTACAATCCTGGAACACGCTGTGGTAGGCCCACGGAACTGCCTTTCAAAGGTTCTCCTAAGATCCTTTGAAAGGCAATGTCGTGGCACAGCCGCTGCAGGACCGTCTACCTGGATTTGTAAACCGGCGGTCCGTTAGCAGTTGGCTTTGGCGGTGTGGGAGTGGTGCAGTGGCGTGGCACCCCGCTCCCACACCACCAAAGTCGTAATCAGGCCCACAATATACACAATGTCAAATAAAAATGAAACCACTACAATTAAAATCATAAACATAAATCACACACCCAAATAACCCAAAGAATATACATTTGTATTTAATATTAAAACAGAAACACCAATTAGTGTCCTCCATATAAGGCAATATCTGAAATAAACATTCTAACTAAATGAACACCAACAAATAAAAACAACTGTAAAGCAAAGTAGCCAATAAAAACATACAATTAATTGAACTACAATATAAAAGGGGCACAAATATAATTTACCACACCAAAAGACTAAAGCTGAAAAACATTGTAATTCTGCAGGGTTGCCAACAGAAAACAAGAAAAGAAGATTTGAAGAAAACATGCAAGTTCTTTCAGAAGTAAGCAAAACATTGATTTAAACATAATTAACAATAACTAACTTACTATTCTCACTCCAATATAAGTCAATTTGAGCAAGCTGTTAGACACTCAAGGGTTTACATTTACTATTCCCACTCAAATCTAAGCCATTTTGGGAAAAGTGTTGAACACTAAAAAGTTAACATTTACTATTCCCACTTCAATCTGAGCCGTTATAGGGAAGGTGTTGGACAGTAAAGGAATGACATTTACTTTTCCCACTCCAATCTAGGCCATTAAGGGGAAGGTGTTGGAAACTAAAGGGGTGACATTTACTATTTACCCTCCAATCGAAGCCATTTTGGGGAAGGTGTTGAACGCTAAATTGGTGACATTTAATATTCCCACTCCAATCATAGCCAATTAGGGAAAGGAGTTGGGCACTTAAGAGGTAACATTTACTATGAATATTCCAATCTAAGCCATTTTGAGCAAGTTATTGGAACCTAAAGGGGTTACACGTTCTATTCCTACTCCAATGTAAACCATTTTGGGGATGGCATTAAACACTAAAGGACTTATATTCTATTCCCACTCCAATGTCAGCCATTTAGGGGGAAGGTGTTGGACATTAAAGGGGTGATATTTACTATTCCCACTCTAATTTAACCCATTTGGCAGGCACGTTGGAAACTGAATGGGTGACAATTACTATTCCCACTTCAATCTAAACCATTTTGAGGAAGATATTGTCCACTAAAGGGGTGACATTTACTATTCTACCTTCAATCTATGCCATGTTGAAGACAGTATTGGACACTAAATGGGTGACATTTATTATTCCCATCCCAATGTAAGCCATTTAGGTGAAGTTGCTGGACACTAAAGGGGTGACATTTACTATTCCTTCTCCAATCTAAGCCATTTAGGACAAGGTGTTGGATGCTAAAGGTGTCACATTTACTATTCCCACTCAAATCTAAGCCATTTTGCAGAAGATATTGGACAGTAAAAAGTTTACATTTTCTATTCCCACTGCAATCTATGCCATTTTGAGGAAAGTGTTGGGCACTATAGGGGTTACATTTACTCTTCCTACTCCAATCTGAACCATTTTGGGAAAGGTGTTGGACACTAGAATGGTGACATTTATTATTCCCACTCCAATGTAAACCATTTTGGGAAAGGTGTTGGACACTAAAGGGCTGGCATTTACTACTTTCACTTTAATCTAACCCATGTTGAAGAAATTGTTGGAAACTAAAGAGGTTACATTCTCTATTCCCACTGTTAGCTGAACTAGTGATAGAAGGTGTTGTATACTAAAGAGGCTACATATCCTATTCCCACTCCAAACTAGGGGTCTTATTATGAGTCTGGTGGTCCACGGACTGCCAGACTCACGGTGGCAGTCTCCTGACTGCCCTACTACGTCTAGGGTGCTCAGGCTGTACTGGGACCACAGCAACCACCAGGGAACTGCTGTTCCCTAGCTGTGTGTGGCTGTCCTGAAGCCACAATATGCAAGGCCCCGCCAAGCATACTGCGAGTTTCCTCATGCCACACTTTTCATGGCAGTGCGACCGCCATGAAAAGTGTGGTGGTGAGGAAATATAGTGGACCCTATAGGGCCCCCTGGTGCCTCACTCCTTGTGGATGCACACAGGGGGGGCCACACCATGTGCCCCCTGTGTGCATGCACACCAATACCTGCACGGCATCGACTGCAACAGTCCATGCCATGCATGTACTGCCTTTGACATTCCCATTGCTGTGTCTATTTCATAGGCACCACCCTGGGAACACCAAAGAACCTCCTGCCAGACCAGGAGAAAACTCCTGATCTGGCAGGCGGTTACTTCATGGGTTTGGTGGTGCGGGATTGGGGCGGTCAGGTTCCTGCACCGCCAAAATCATAAGGTCATAAGCCATTTAGGGGATTATGTTGGACAGTTAAGGAATAGCACTTGCTTTTCCCACTCCAATCTAATATAATGTTTTAACATAATTCACTCTAAAAATAACACAACATATCAATAAAACATTTCAAAACTATATATTTTATAATAGATAAATTATGCATTTGATTACTAAAAGAAATTAGAAATAAAAAATATATATTGTACATAAAGTCACATAAATGAATACTCATTAAAGAAAACAAAATAACTTACATTAAAAATATTTTTTTAAATGACATAAATGTCCTTAATGAATAATATTCATATATTATATATAATACATTTCCATCACATACATGGATACAATACTCCAAAAGAATCTACATCTAAAATCATTATACAAACAAATTATTTTCTAAAAAATATCAAGACAACATGTTTTAATTAAAAATACTTGACTATAAAAAATGTATCACACTGTATCTTGTAAACATTTTAATATAAATGTATATTTGTACATACTTAGATACAGTATCAATTAAACATATTAGGCAAAAATATAAATTAAGAATTAATATTGCAAAAATATTTCATAAATGTACACCTAAAGCATATGTTATTTACTAAGAGTACACTTCTTAAACTAAGTTTTAAACAAAATTTAAATATAAAATTAACAAAAAACAAAATTTGTATACATAGAAATGTAACTTATTAGGAAACAATACGCATCTTTATACATATATTAAAAAATACATAACAAATATATTAAATATGTTTAAAAAAATAAACATTTATTCAAATTCTTACTAAAACATATGAAATGTTGCCCATCAAATATCCAAAATTGTATTTTATTATGTTGTGTATAACAAATTATCAAGTTAATTTCTACAATATTACCTTTTCATTATAAAATATTTTAACATACATTGTGTTTTTTTTTTAAACTCACAATGCAGAAAAAAATTGCTTATAATAAAAACACTGCACAAAAAAATTGCTTATAATAAAAACACTGCATTCCAATGTAAATACATCTAATATTAATATTCATACACCAAACTTTACAAACAAGTTCCCCGGTTTGGTGTTACAGCGCGCGCAATGTAATTCGTTTTATTTATTTAGTTACTGTACTCCGTCTGGCCTTCATCCGGAGTTTACTACCCCCGCCCTGCCCCTACCCCACCCCGCAGCACTCCCTCCAGGAGCCGCTACTGAACAAGTTAACACAAACATTTTGAAAAATCTCCCCATCCTTTGCTCCTATAAACCCACCATTCTGCTCCTATAACATAATAAAATCTATAAACGTATTAAAAAATCTAAATAAAATTTTAATAAATATCTATAATATTTGCAAATTAAATAAAACAAATTATAAACTCATTATTAACAGAAAAATCAATGCAAAACTCAAATTAAATTGTACAAAAACAATGAGTAAATAACTCATAACAACAATAATATGTACAACGATATTTAGGAAAACTATTCTTTTTACAACAGTGTTAAAACAAAAATTAAAATTTATTCTTACCTTCGACATTCCTCTCCACGATATTTTTGACATCATGATATTCTTGCAACAATATTTTTCATTACACTATTTTTTATTCATTATTTTGTTCAAACACCATGGTCAGTCATCTGACTCAGCCCTTATGCTTTCCCTATTGGCCTATTAGTCACATCTTTCCCTGCTCAGACCAGCTCAGTAATGTCTTCTGGGCTCCTAGTCTGGTGTGTGGCTTACCACCCCAAGTGTCTGCCTCACGCCTGAGTGTGCTTCCGTCATCTCTAGCTCATTTGTAACAAGCATTGGCATAGCCAATAGGTCTCGCCTTTGGGACCTTATAAGTATTTAGTTATGCAGCACAATATCCTTGGTGCAACAACATCAACTGTTGCATGGCTAAACACTTATAAGGTCCCAAAGGCGAGACCTATTGGCTATGCCAATGCTTGTTTTCTTTTGAATGAAAGTCTGACCTTTTATTTCAAGAATCCTGGCCTTATGAAGACATAAAGGACATCTAATGCTCTGTGAATTCTTTTAAGTTGAACCTAAGCGCATGATGGTCTCGATTACTTTTGCAGGATTGCTATTTTTTTCAAAGCTGAATCCCTGAAGCGAGACTATCGGCAAATGCTCTACGATCCAGTGCAATCACTTAATTTTTAGCTCTAGCTAATGCAAGGAAACTCACTTTACTATACTTCTATGCATAGTACTTATTTTCAACCAGTCCTATTCTTCCATTGGTCTCTTGTAATTTTTTTTCCTTCCGCTCACTATAGCAAAAAGTATGGTGCTGTGGGTCAGCTCTCTGCAGCCATTTTTTCTTGATAGTTTTTTTCTTTTTAATATTTGGATTTGTTTGTGTGTTTTTATATTGGAGGAGACCAGGCAGCTCCTCAGTTTTACAAACACAGTGACAAAACAAATCAAACATTGAGAAAGCCAAAAGACTGCCAGCCAATCTCAGGCTTATTGGCATGGTCCATGCTTGTTCTGTTTGAAACTGTTTTAAAAATATCTTCAACGGTTTTACCTTAATGATTTGATAACAGAGCTGTTTAATGGAAAACCTGAAAGTCATGTGTATTTGGGGTGAATACAGTGGCGCAATTAAGACCCCCCCCCCCGAGCTCCAGGGGGCACCCAAAGCACAATTCCTTCACTTGACAGCTCCTGACTGAGTTTGGGGGGGCCTCCATGTAGTTTTCAGGGAGCCCCGCCCCTCAAGTTTTGTTACACTAGTGGGTGAATAGTCTCAAAAAAGGCCACCTCCTTCATAGAGGGTAAGGGATTCCCAGTGTCACGTCCCATCTTCACAAGCTCGCCCATTTCCAAAGCTGTGAAGCATAACTCTCCTCTTAGATAATGGGTCCTGGTTTACCACAGTTGTTGTTTGCATAATTAACTCAGGGGGCTTGTCAGAGGGGGCTAAACACCAAAACTGACTAATGTAATGTGCGAGATTCCATGTTGCACGCCCTTTTCCCCTCCTGTGCCGGGCGTTGCACTAGTGGGTGGGGTTCATGACGAGATAGTCTCGTCATGGGCACAGCGCAACCGTGCTCCATGACGAGACTATCTCGTCATGGGCACTGAAGAGGTTAAGGCCAATGTTGCCTTTCATGATGTAGAATATAAACAAGGATATCATGTTACGGATTAAAAATGTTAAAGATCAGTACTGCTTATTAGATAAGGGGCTGACTTACCAACAAACAGTGGCCCATTATTTTGCTCAATGGCATTTAAAGAGAGATGTCATAATTGGGAAAAATCACTTCATTAATACTGAACACAATAACATTTCAATTTCTGTTCAAGATATAAGTACACATTCGTATGTTCTTGTTATTTCAGACTCCTCGGACTTTCGAGAAATCCTTGAAGGTCTCTACATAACTGTGAGTTATGGTATACTGATACACCACAGGTTAGGGTAAGCCTTAGCGTGCTTTTACCGCCGTGGTGTTCCATTGGTCCTGACGAAAGCTTCATCAAATTATGTAATAGAAGCTGAAACATGTTGACCATTTGTTTTTCTTTAGGATGTATCTGGTCAATCTAATTCCAGTTAAGGACATCCTTTCACTAATTTTTTGGAACCTTTATCCTCATTAATAAAAAACTGTTGGAGGATAAAGGCCCCTTTCTTTTTAGATTCACTATACACTTATCACACTTAAGTCAAGACGTTTCTAAACTTTTGCTCCGCTATAAAAAAGCGTCGTAGCACACCAGAGATGCATTTGGCATCTCTGGTGGGGACCCTATGATGAAGCATGTCACCAGCCAGGTTGGTGAGTGAGGGTTCTTTTACTACTTGAAAGTGACTTTTCTTCCCATTCTTTTCCCATTTTCTAAGGAAACACTCTTTTGTTGTTTTGATCACACTTAACCTAGGGGGACTAAGAGTGGATCCTTAATTTTTTTCCCTCTCTCTCTTGTGGTTTTGATATATCTAGGCAGCGCATAGCTGTGAGAGTTATCCATCTTTTTGAACCTCTGACCTTTTTTTATCAACGGCAGTACAATGGAGAACACAGGCCTTTCATTTACGGATGAAGAGGTGGATGCTTTGCTGGCAGACCCTTCGTTATTTTCGGACCCTTCGATAGCACAGACAATATCCCAGACTACAGAATGGGATAACCTTACTGAACAAAAGCGTAACCGTATTCGTACCATTTTACATGGTACAATACTAACTGAATATTTACGAAACAATATTGCACCAAAGGGACTCTTAGTTACAAATGCTCCCCGTATTTTTCTGGATGATCCAGTTTTCAGAAAAGAATGGGCCCAGATCGCGTGGCACTGTACCCGTAACTGGTTAGTGTTGATTATAAAAACAGCCCATTGACTTTCTGAAGCACTAATGGTGGAGATTCAACTTACAGAGACACATTTTAGAACAACTTTAACAGGTTTTAAGAAAAGACTAGAAGAGCTAAATAAAGAGGTGAATGAATATAAAGAGAATCTCACACAATCAAAAGCACAGAAATTTCAGAAAGATCTTAAATGCTTTGCTTTTACCAAAGTATATCCTTATGCCCATCCTGATTACATTCCTAAAATTTAAGAACTCTGATCAGACAGATACATCAGATGAAGACGGGTCTACCACCAGTGGATCTAGTGGAGATAGTTATAACCCAGACAACGGGGAAGGGGTAGAAATAGATCATACCAGTACCAACAGAACTGGTTATCTTATTCTAACCCAGGGGGTGGTGGTTTTCAAAACTCCTTTCATCAACATCAGTTCCCAATGTTGGGCTGGAATCCTAATTTTATGCCTATGCCCCCTTTTCCACAAAACACATTTCGCCCACCTTTTTTTAGACAGAGGTCGGAGAGGTCGGGACAAGAGAAGAGGGAACAACCATGTTCATTGGGAACAGGAGGAAACAGTGGGGAACAATACACGCAGCAAGGCAGGACCAAGCATTCAGAGAGTTTAATAACTAATCTGTCATCTGTGAACTTGACAGAGACAGACCATACAGTCCTAGAAAAGGGATTAGGTTTTGTCCCGACTGCTTGCTTGGATTGTTTTCGTCTTCATTGCGAACTCGCAGATTTTTTTAGAAAATTGAAGTTAAAGTTCTTCTTTGAAAAACAGAAACCTGCCGATCCTTTGACTCTTTCCAGTGATACAGGTTTTCGTGTTAAATCTACTTTTACACCTCCTCCACATATGATTCCGCCAGAAATCGCTACTTTTGAACAGGCAGTTTTCAATGATGTAGAATCCTTTCAGGAAGACAATGTGTTCAAAAATATAAGTGCAGCAAAATTTCAGGCATTGCAATCCTTACAATCCAATTCCTCCATTGTCATAAAACCAGCAGACAAGGGGGGTGGTATTGTAATACAGGATGTGACAGATTATGATAATGAATGTAGACGTCTGCTGAGTGATCGCAGGAACTACACCCCTTTGCCTGCTGATCCATCCCCACAATTGAAATCTACCATTACTAGTCTGGTTGATCATGCAGAGTCCGCTGGTTTCATCACTAAACATGAGGCCGATTTTTTGATAGAGGGCGAAGGAGTGATCCCTTATTTTTAAGTTTTACCAAAAATCCATAAGAATAAGACACCACCACCAGGACGACCGACAGTTTCGGGCATTGGTTCACAGTTGGAGCCTCTGTCACAGTTTGAGACTTTTTCCTCAAACCCCTCATTCAAAAAACTTCTACATATCTAAAAGACACCAAAAGTTTTCTGGCTCTTTTACAGGATCTAAGGATGGATATGGATTCAACCATCCTGGTATCTCTAGATATTGAGAGTTTGTATACAAGCATTCCCCAGGATGATACCATCAAGGTCCTGGGTGAAGCTTTGGGGTCAGCATCCTGGGATCTTCAGACTCCGAAACAGTTTATCATTGAATGTGCAACATTGGCACTTAAAAATTCTTTTGGGGAATATAAGGGTGCCCTATATCTCCAGTCCACCGGTACTTCGATGGGCAGTACTTTTGCCCCTAGTGTGGCTGGATTGTACGTTCATGATTTTGAATGTAAAAACATCTTGGTGCCAACAAACCCATATGCTTCCAACATAATTTTTTGGAAGAGATACATAGACAAGGTTTTTGTCATATGGCCGGGCTCTGAACATACCCTTCTTTAATTCTTCTTGTGGATAAACACTTGTGACCCGAATCTGACTTTTACTCATACTTTTAACAAACATGAGATGGTATTCCTCGATGTCATAATAACAAAGATAGAAGGGTGCCTACTTACAAGAACCTATTACAAACCAACAGCTAAGAATAATCTGTTAACTTTCTCAAGTTTTCATCCGAGACCTTTAAAAGAAAATCTCCCTTATGGACAATTTTTACGCATACGGCGTAATTGCAGCAAGGTTGAGGACTTTCATATACAATCAAAGGATTTGACAGAGAAATTGAGGAACAGAGGTTACCCTGATAAAATCCTGAAAAAGAGTTGTAAAAGAGTCAGAAATCAACCAAGAGAGGTTCTTTTAGAGGATACACAAAAATCAATTGAGGATATCCCTCTGACTTGTGTTACAACTTATAGTGTAGCATCAAACGCCGTTTCAAATTCAATCAAGAAACATTGGCGGATCCTCGAGAGTAACAATATTAAATGGGAGAAACCCCTTTTTTCTTTCAAGCGAGCTAGGAGTATCAGGGATGTTCTGGTGCATACTAGACCAAAAAAGACCCCTTTTGCCGAGGAACCCTCAGTTCTGACCACTTGTGGTCTGCCCCGTGTCACAAGACATTTCCCTTATGGATCATGGAGCATTTGCCATTTAACCATGTCTACAAAAACCTTATCTTTAGAGACTGGTAAAATATGGACTCAACGATCACACACGAATTGTAACACAACAAATGTTGTGTATCTGATAACATCCCATGTGCTTTAAGATACGTGGGCATGACTTCTCGCAAAATTAAACAATGAATTTGCGAGCATCGGAGTAATGTCCGTTGCAACAAAAACACAACAAAATTAACTGATCATTTTCTGAAATTCAACCACACACCTAATGATATGCAATGGACTATTATCGAACAGATCAAATCAGACAACCAATCTGTGCACTTATTGTCTGAAAAAGAACAACGGTGGATTTATCGTCTATCCACTAATATTCATGGTCTCAACGATAATATCCCATGAGGTTCAGTAATGAGGCATTGACTATCTGGGAGACTTTGGTACATCCTATGACTTGGGACACAAGCTTATTCCAATTATGCCTTCCTTGATAATCTTTTGGATTATGCAAACACTCACAACTGACAATATGAGTGACACGTGTATTATGAACTTCCATAATTTACCGACCATCATCGTAAAGAAGATTGAGTTCCCACCAGATTTGTTTTGGAAATTACAAACACTTGCTGCAAACAGGAATATTTTTATTGTTTTTTACTGTTTGTTATGCGTTTTTCCAAAGTACGTTAGTCATTTTCTAATAAACCTTTTGATAATACTAAGAGGGAGTTTTTATCCCCCATTAGGCCCTTTTTTCAAAGGTGGATTGACTTTCCACACTTTGTTGCTGTGCTATCGTCGGCTCTGTACTTTTTAAATAAAGTTTGGTTTCAATATACAAACGCTAACCGAGGTTAGCATTCTAGTATTCCATCAGATCCCAGACTTCCTGTCACAATGCTTGCGTGAGCGAAAACGGCCATCCAAACGTCACGTGACACACAAAAGAACCTGGGAGCATTTGGTGCTTTTTGGCGCCGCACGGTAAAATCCTGTATTTATTCCCGGCCGGAGAAGGCATCATTTATCTCCAGGTCTGCTGGGACTTACCAGGTTGAAATGCCGGCGGTTGATCCTCTGCCAAGTGAGTACCATGTTGTGCCTCCGATTTCATGCACTGCTTTTGGCAGTTTTCATCCTTTTTTCATATATACGAAGACTCTAAACACAATGCTTTTTTGACTGCTTTAGATTTGAACGAGGCTCCCACTACCCGGCAGCACCTGAGGAGCAGAGTCTTCAAAATCGTAATGTAAGCCCTGTGTTGTGCCATAATTTTTATTTTATCTTTTTATTCTGCCAGTTTTGTCAGCCAGCATTGAGAATGCGGTTTGATTTAGTCATGCTCTTAAATCATTAAAAATACCCACCAGCATAATAGTCGCTGGTTTGTTAAGGCCAATGTTGCCTTTCATGATGTAGAATATAAACAAGGATATCATGTTACGGATTAAAAATGTTAAAGATCAGTACTGCTTATTAGATAAGGGGCTGACTTACCAACAAACAGTGGCCCATTATTTTGCTCAATGGCATTTAAAGAGAGATGTCATAATTGGGAAAAATCACTTCATTAATACTGAACACAATAACATTTCAATTTCTGTTCAAGATATAAGTACACATTCGTATGTTCTTGTTATTTCAGACTCCTCGGACTTTCGAGAAATCCTTGAAGGTCTCTACACAACCGTGAGTTATGGTATACTGATACACCACAGGTTAGGGTAAGCCTTAGCGTGCTTTTACCGCCGTGGTGTTCCATTGGTCCTGACGAAAGCTTCATCAAATTATGTAATAGAAGCTGAAACATGTTGACCATTTGTTTTTCTTTAGGATGTATCTGGTCAATCTAATTCCAGTTAAAGACATCCTTTCACTTTTTTTTATTTGGAACCTTTATCCTCATTAATAAAAAACTGTTGGAGGATAAAGGCCCCCTTCTTTTTAGATTCACTATACACTTATCACACTTAAGTCAAGACGTTTCTAAACTTTTGCTCCGCTATAAAAAAGCGTCGTAGCACACCAGAGATGCATTTGGCATCTCTGGTGGGGACCCTATGGTGAAGCATGTCACCAGCCAGGTTGGTGAGTGAGGGTTCTTTTACTACTTGAAAGTGACTTTTCTTCCCATTCTTTTCCTATTTTTTAAGGAAACACTCTTTTGTTGTTTTGATCATACTTAACCTAGGGGGACTAAGAGTGGATCCTTAGTTTTTTACCCTCTCTCTCTTGTTGTTTTGATATATAATAATTTGTTTATCACCATAACGAACTTGAGGCCTAGGCTTTCCAATAAGGCATAAAGTGCAATTCAACCACTCTGTTTCAGTGGACGAACACATCTCCTGCCCAGTCATATCCTGTACAGAAGGTAACCAACATTTAGGCTAGGCCAAGCCCCTCTCTTAATAGTGTTTCTTGTAGCTCTTTTTATGTTAATTACATGAGGTAATGAGACAGCTGTGCTGTCAAGCCAAATCTAAAAAGAGACTCCTTATAAAGTTACATCCGTTTAGAGAAGTCTTGGGGATGGGATGGACACAAATGGGATTGAATTGCACCACAATGTATATGTGTACCTACTTGTGTAGTATGAACTTAATCGAAAGTCAGCAGAGCGCCATACAGAGTCAAAGGAAGAGACACAACCAGAAACGTAATCTAGACAAAGTTCCGGGTTCAGACAGGACAGGAGTACTAATTACAGTTGGTAGAGGCAAGAAGGTACTTACGTGACACAAACTCACAATAATGGTCACCGTGTGCTCCTTATAGGGACCAAGCCTGACTGCTGGGACCTAAACACAGGGGTACTGCACGTCCTGCTGAATACCAAAAACTAGAAACAGCTGCCAAGTAGGCAACCTACATGAAGTCAGCTCGGTGAGAGTACTCCCCTCGGAAAGGGGATACTGGGAAACGAGGCATGAATGTTCAGCGCTCTGGGCAAAATGAAGGTTTGATTCCGGAGTGCTCCCCGTCCTCTAACAAAAATAATATTTTTCATGCCATAAGCTTACTTCGCTTTATAAAAGCACTGACCATATGGCCAGTATCAGTACCCTCAGCCAGCAAAAGCCTGGTGCTCCTGTGTCACACCTACTAGGTCAGATGGGAGCAGAGTTGACAGGGTGTGGTGCAGAAACAGATGAGCTAAGCAAATATACTGCCATCTAGACCTTATGTTTCCACAGGGGTACAATGAAGAGGCTAGGGAGACAAAATAGTCATGGTAAAGGGAATGAGGGAGGGAGGGACAGATGGACGGTCAGGCACATGTACCTGTGGAGAAGAGAACATGATGGAAAACTATAAAGAATGGAGTGTAAGTGTGAGAGAGAAAAACTGTAGAGAAGAGGGATGATGGAGGAAAGGAGAATATGATAGAGATGTGAAGGGAAGAGAGGTAGGGAGAAGGATACAGAGATATGCGTAAGCATGAGGGGTGATGAAAGGAGAAGGTGGATGAAATGACTGTAGGGAGAGCGATACAAAGCATACAAAGGAGGCAGATACTGTGAGACAGACAGTGGATGAGAAAAGGTCGAACAGGGAAAGGTGGATGGGTAAACGAGAAGCAGTGATATAAAGATAAGGAGAAACAAGCATTGGCCATGCGGCCGCGGCTGCGAAAATGACGCGGCCACGGCCACGAATAACAAAAGCATTAAAATAAACAAGCTTTGGCCATGCAGCCGCGAAAGTACGCGGCCACAAAAGTGAAAGTGATCGCAATTGCGATCGCGCGCGGCGGAGGAAAGACACATGGCGCTGCGCGTGCAAGCTTTAGGCCACAGGCAGCACTTTGAAAAGCCGTACACAAAATGTCTCGGCCAGACCAGCGAATGCGCTGGATCAGGCGAGACCTAAAAATCAAGCAGGGTCTGTTCTGCTTTGATCTCTGCTGGTGCTCTGACATCTACAATCGACGTGAACACCAGGACTATGGCATTAGAGTCACCCTGTAACTATTCCCACCTATAATCGAGTTCCAAACTCATCCACTCTGATCTGCCTCTGACCCCTTCCTAAAGCCACACTAATCTGAGGCTGTGAAATCGTCTTCAGCCATATATCTCAAACGGAAGTCATTTGTTGGGTCTGCTCCACATTTTACCTTTATTTATTGTAAACTGGATCTGCTTTCTACTCTGAACCTCCAAAACATTCATCCAATCTAATTCATTTCAATTTATACCGTCAAAAGCAAACGATGCAAAACTAATCACAGTATTTACTCCAACTCCAAAGCCAACACACAGGTCCCCCAATAATACTATGCCAATAAATTTACTTAGATGATTCCAATTAATGAGAATTAGCTCAGAGTATATGACTGACAGCTCTTGTTTGAACGCCCGCGTCATCCATAAATCATAACAAAAACTCTCTGTTACAGACGCCATTTTGGAACGGATTGTCATTCTTGCCAACATGTTCCTGGGCATTAAATTGTGCAATATATAAAAATCCTGGAATCGTCAAGTAGTTTTATTTTTAGCAATGTAATTTCAGCCTTTCTTCCAATTTGAACAACTAAAGGTAAACATCTTGAGTCACACATTTTCTCCCTCCTTGATATTCTGATACAAATTCAGTGGGAAGAGCTGTAAGTTTCTTTGTTGCCTTTTGTGTATGCAATAAATAACAAAGTAACACGTGCCTCTCTTCTACTTTTGTATGAGAGAATGAAAGAAAGCAACCCGATGAGTCAAACCTTCTCTAATGCTAATAAACGTTCCTCGGGCGCCCTCCAGCGGTACTGTATGTTAATGTCAACCTTCAGGAAAAAGTGCACTCGTATAATTCAAATTGAAATGCATCATTTAGAATTCCGCAGCTCATTCCGGGGTAACCCTGCGTTTCTATCTTTTTAGTAACGCTGAGCTGGTTTCCACTTTCCTGCAGCCCTCTCGTGTCTTTCCTCAAAGTTTCTTCTGCTACGAATCAGACCTGTCTGTGCTATTCCAACTTGTGCCTACACCCATGATGCTGGGGCCTGGAGAAGCCGAAATTCATCAGATAGTGATCAGGATAATCCTGGGGCCTCCTGGGCGGAGTCTCTTCTGATGTCTTCACATCACGAAGATTAACCAACCTACTGGCAGTTCGTTCATCAAGGAAGGTATACTGTTTATGTCAGAAAACATTCAGGGCTTCATTTATAAGGCCCCTTGCGCTGCCGGAACATCACTTTTTGTGACGTTCTCTGGTGTAGAAGCCTGCGTGATATTTATCAGGCAGCACTAAGCCACTTTTTTGGGCTTAATGCTGATAAATATCGGTGCCTTTAACACAATTTTCTGAGTTAAAAGGTCGTTAAATGGGGGTTGCTGAGGGCGTTCCCTGCAACATCCATGGCTTTTTGACTACCCCAGATATACGAGAAATCATAAATCTGAGGCAGCGCCAAAAATGTATGCCTCCCCAGGGGAGGAGTAAGAGAGACAACAAGGAGAAATATCTTTCCTTCTCCTCGTTTGTGCAGCACACACAGAAAGAGGAAAAAGCCTCTTGGGATTATTTTTGTATAGGAAGGTTTGCCTTCCTGCACAAAAATAATCATCCCTGCAACACAGGCACCCTTGCACCAATGTGCAAAGGTGCCTGCATTGGAGCACGGCAGCCCATTGTGCGCCAGCACAGGGGAAAAGGACAGGAATGTGCTGCCCTATGGCAAAACCTCATAAATGAGGCCCTCAACATATGAATTCCTTCAATGGCAATACTACCACCCACCATGTTATCTTGCACTTTACGGAAGTGTCATGAGGGGGGAGGAGTGCTGTTCGGGGGAAACTGGTTGCAGCAGGGTCATTCATACTTTCAATTGTCTATTTATAATAATACTTTCAATAGGGAAGAGATTGTGGCCTAATGGCTAGAGCGGTCATCCTCAAAGCTGGAGAAGCTGGAGTACCGGGTTTGAGTCTGGCAGGGACGCTCAACCTCCTGTGATTCTGGGCAACTCACTTAATTTCGATGTGCCTAACAACAGCAACAAAACATGAATGTGTCCGTCTGGTAACACAACTGGTGCTCATGTAAAGCACTCTGATAACTTCAGTTAGAGTTTGCGCTATATAAAACTGCCCCCAATTTTTTTTTTTTATAATAATTGCTTGTTAACAATTCTTATTTGAAGTAACCATGCTTCATTCTAATAACCCTGTAGTCTTAAATCCTAACATTTATCACTCTACCTACTCTTATGGTGGAGCATGACAGTGTAGTTGTCACCAGGAAATCATGTGATAATAAGCAGGAGATGGGCTTTGCCTCAGCTTACTAGCCGGGAGACAGGTAAACGTTGTGTGCTTCCAAAAAAAAGTGCTTGTCCACCACAGAGCTGTGATCATTTTGTTTATTTATCCAGCTGCCTGAGCTTGAATTTTCAAAGGCACACTCATGACATTGTGATACTATTAAAGTGTCTTAGAAAACTAGATAATTTGTATTGCTTTTCTCTGGGAGCCGCAAAGATGAGAGGCGGCAAGCCATTAACCTACTTGGGCCATATTATCAAGGAACGGCGATAACATTATCACCACTTTAGTGGCAGGAAACTGCCGCTAAAGCGGCGATAATGGGCTTGATAATATGCCCTTGTGAATTCCCATAGAAGCCCAGGTTCTGGTGTGAACCTGGGCTTCTATGAGAATTCACAAGGGCATATTATCAAGCCCATTATCGCCGCTTTAGCGGCAGTTTCCTGCCGCTAAAGCGGCGATAATGTTATCGCCGTTCCTTGATAATATGGCCCTTGGATGTTTAGGTCTGGCTTGATAGTGCAACTGTAACCAGATCTTTTAATACATATCAGTTCTCTTTTACAGTTCTTTGCTTCCACACAAATACATATCCATTCAGATGCTATTTACTTGTAATGCTTCCCCTTATCATACAACAATCCTTTAAAGCCAGAAGTATTGGCATTGCCAATGCTTGGTACCATTTAATTCAACCAATCATGGTGTTGGTCTTTGTGAGAAAGTGGCTCTGTATATACTGTTCCCTAATAGGTACAGGGTGTACAGAGTCCACAGTCCCCCAGAGGCTGATAGAGGTCAAAGTTAGGTATGACCTTACTCTCAAAAGTGGTAGCTTGGTCGAGCAGTAAGGCAGTACAAGAGGACAGTGTAAAGCATTTATTGTACACACTCAGTCAGCAAATGGTCTCACACACTCAATAACTGAACTCTAGGCCAATGGTTTATATATATAAAATATATGCTTGTTTTATTTTTAGAACCACAAAGGGGATAAAAATATACTTTCTCAGAATGAGAGGTTGCATATAAATACTTTTTGTCTTAAGCAATGAATTTTTGTAAACAGTCACAGTTGGTTGCAATAAACAATCCTATTTCCTAAACATCACAATGCATTGAGCTCAATGGTACATTCAGGTTATTTGTAATAAATTACTTTTCAGATTACTTTTGGAATTCCAGGTCTGGCTCCTAGATCCAGCTCTGGGTCAGTATTCAGAATCAAGTGGTGAAAGTCGACTTAATAACTGTAGTGATTTTTAAATAATATTTAGCTATTTCAAAAGTTAGCACTTAGAAAATATTTCAAAGAAAACATTCAATGGATCTCTATGGCAAGAAATTCAAATTGCAGGTAGAGTACTTTATCGTTACTTTAGTAATCCAGGACTGGGCACCTAGACCCAGGACTGGGGTCCTTATCAAAAACAGGTAAGTAATTTTGTTTGCAGAAATGGTACGATTTTAAAAGAATATTTCAAATTTGCAAAAGTAGACACTTAGAAGAAATTTCACAGAAAAGCAGACAATGGTTTCCTATGGGAGAAAAATGAGTTAGAGGTAAGTATAGTTGTGGACACTTTTCAGAGTCAGGGCTGGGCACCAAGATCCAGCACTGGGAGCTCACCTAGGAGCAGGTGAGTAAATTCGTTTTTGTCACTTGGCTGATTTTTGGTGAATTTTTGCAGTTTTGAAAAGTTCACACTTAGAAGATTTTTGAAGAAAAAAGCCAGTCAATGTTACCCTATGAGGAAAATGAAGTTAGCGGTTTTAAGGGTAAGTACTCGACTGGCAGAGTTGAAATTCCGGGCATAGACTCAGGGGTCCCCCAGTGTCAGGTAGGTACAGTTGGTTCACCCTCAGCGGTTTCAGGACGGCCGGGTGCAGAGAGAGTTAGGCCCAATGTTATCCTATGAGGGATAGGGGGGCCTTGGTTGGTGGCTGCTGTCGGGCAAGCCACGCGGTTGTGGGAGCTGGGCTCCTGGTCACTTACTCAGGGCAAGTGGGGAAGTAAGTTAGTATAGAGAGTGCACTGCCAGGGCCACTCGGGCGGCTGGGTGCAGGGTGCTTTTGAGCCGTCGGGCGCTCAATGGAAATCAATGGGAATGTTCCGGTTTGGAAAAAGGCTGCAAGCTCGGGGACGAGGATGCTTCAGATGCCACCACCACTTCGAGAGGTAAGTTGGGTAGTTGTAGGTTAGGTGGGTACCCCGGGATTGGGCACAGGGGGCCGCAGGGCGCCGGGTGCAGGGGTGCCTTTTGACGTCGGGAATCTTACCCTCTTGTTGATCGCGGTTGGGGTGGCACTCTGTTCTGAGGCTGCAGGCTTCTTCCGGGATGTCGAGGGGGGTCCTTGGGTGCCGGACTCGAGGTCACAGTCGCCGTGGGGTCGTCCTCAGGGTCTTTGTCCACTCCGGCACTGGCCAGGCTTGGCTGGTGCAGAGTGTGTTGGGTCCGCGGTCCCGGGCTGCTGCCAGGGGTTAAAAGTAGGTTTCTTGAGTAGAGCCTCTACTCATGGGAGTCCCAGGGAATCAGAGTTCAAAGGTAGCCAGGTCCTCCGGGGTTTTTGAGGTTGCTGGCCACAAGAGATGCCGCGCTGGAGCAGGAGCAGGTTCGAGGGTCGACAGGCCGGTAGGGCTGGGGCCAAAGCAGTTGGTGTCTTCCTCTTTTTAGCAGCTGCAGGGCAGGTCTTTTTTCTTCTTGCTCTTCTTGTAGGTTTCTATCTGGAATCTCCGGAAGGAAGTTTCAGGGGGCCCCTAAATACTAGATTTAGGGGCATTACAGGTAGGTGAAGGCCAGGGACCAATGGGTCCTTGTCCTGGGGTGGGTACACCCCCTATCCTGCCTCTCTCCTGTGGGAGGGGGGCAGTAGCCTAATCCTGATAGGGTAGGGCCTCCCATCTTCAAGATGGCGAGAGACCGGAGATGTGCTTCACCTCGCCTCCCCCACCTGAGGGGTGGGGTGGGCAGGCTGGCACATCCCCTGTCCTTATATGGGGTTTCCGGCCAAGCTTCCCGCCAGAGTGGGGGGTTGCAGTGGCCTGGGGAAACTCCAACTGGCGGCATGCCTTTGAAGCTTCCCTTTGCTCATCCTGGGGGAGGAGATTTCTCACCTCACCCAGGATGTGCATTGTTGCAGGCCCGGGAGAGCAGGGGCTCTCCCACCCAGGGGTCCAGCAACGTGTCTGCTGTGTGGCAGCCTGGGCAGCCTCAGAGCAGACGTGGATTGTAGGTTAGCTGTAAGGGGGCATCTCTAAGATGCCCTCTGGGGTGCTTAGTACATTAAATCCCACACTGGCATCAGTGTGGGTTTAATGTGCTGAGAAGTTTGATACCAAACTTCCCAGTCTTCAGTGTTGCCATTATGGTGCTGTGGAGCTCGTGTTTGACGAGCTCTCAGCACCATGTACTTGTAAATGGCAGCACTGTACTTAGAGTGCCCATGAATGGACCTGGGTACTGTAGGGGCACAGGGCTCCTGCTCCTGTGCCCACACCATAGGCATAAGGCACCCAGCCAGAGGGGTGGCTGACATATGCCTTGGCAGTGTAGGAGATGGGCATGGCACACAGAGATGTGTGCCATGTCGACTCTTTGTTTTGTCCTGCACCCAGACACTCAGCCTGCAAAGGCAGTGTGTGTGTGTAAGGGTACAGGGCCTCTAACGGTGGCACAATGAGTGCTGCAGCCCTTAGAGGCCTTCCCTGGTCACAAGGCCCTGGGTACCTAGGGTACCATTTACTAGGGGCTGACATGTGGCCAGGGTTTGCCAATTGGGAGTTTGTATTTTAGGGAAGGAACACAGGTCCTGGGCACCTGATTGGCAGGAGCCCAGGGCACAACAAGGAAAAGTGCATCAGCTATTAGGCAAAAAAGAGGGGGGGTTACTGCAACAGAAACCCACTTTCTCACAGTCTTTGGAACATCAAAAGCGTATTCAATGAAACCACTACTACCTGACTCTGGGGTGTAACACAAGCCCCTGCAGCAAAGGGGGCCCAATGTTTCAGGGGCCACAGCACTTCAAGACGCCCCCATTCAGCCCATAAATCCAATGAATATCTGTGGAATATGGGAGACTATAGAGCCCCTCTTCACGTTCTGCAGTGGAACAAATAGTTTTGCAATAAGCCAATTCCAGCTCTCCTTTAAAACAATTAAAAAAACAGTAACTTTTCTTTTCCTCACGCAAATGGTGACCTCAACCCTACCCTTTGCACGCAGTCACTGACAACAGTAAGTCACATGCTTACCATTTCTTTGCAACACCAAGTGGAATTTGCATCATTCCTCCCTGGGATGAGTATGTCATTTCTTTTCCTTTTTGCATTTAGAAAGGCTTGATTCACAGCAGATACCAACAAAGTATTTAGACAAGACATGATCGGGATGGCTGACACATTTCAAAACACCACAGGGCGACACTAAAGTTGGGCGCCAGTCCTTGATTTACATCTAGGGAGTCGGTAGGAATCAAAACAAATTAAACTGTACATGTTCCATTAAGGACCGATTGCAATGGACAATTAGTGCCACAAGAGGGCAACCGAAGGACGGATAATGACAACCTTAATGTTTCTTTTTCATTGCTAAGCTTGTGCTTTTTAGGTCTCGCCTGAGACAGCGCTTTAGCGCTGCTCTGCCGAGACTTATAGTAAGCACTTTTGGAAGTGCAAACAAGTGCTTTCAGGCCGCCAACTACAGTGCATGTGCTCCGGGCGCGCGCACCATTTGGCAGCCTGAAAGCACTCGTCTTTCACTTTCGCGGCCGCTCGGCCGCTTTGATGTTTGATCACTTTCACTTTCGCAGCCGCACTTTAACAAGCTCCCGTTATGCAATTTGGCAAGATTCTGTCACTTCGCGGTTAACTTCCTTGTTTTTTTAGCGTATACGTTATGTACATATTTCTTCGCTTCTATATGACTTGTTCTTCCTTGGACCTCTGTTTTGGCATGAGTTTCTCTTTTTTTCTTAGCCAGCTGGGGTGGATCCCTAGTTCCAGCTTCCCTCTGCTGCATGTCGCAGCTGTGCCCTGCTGCATTTTCAGCGAGGTCCTGATCGTGGCGTAGTGGTAGGAGTCTCTGTTTTTGTAACACAGAATATTTATTTAAATTATTGCCAGATATCACTCGCTGTTGGTGCAGCAGTGTTGTAAGAACAGTATTAAAGTTTGGCAGACCTCTGCTATTCTAGTTTTTCCCATTCTTGTTCATGTTGGTGGAATTCACTATCTGATTGTATCTTCCTGTTCGACCCTATGTGATGCAAGAGGTATTCTTGCTTGTATATACGTGCTAAAATAAAATCTAGGGAATGTATTTTCCCCATTGACGTATACTGAAGCAAACAAAGGCAAGTTAAGGCAGGAGACACCTAAAATAAAGCCATTTGTGGCTTCAAAAATGTTAAGTGAACTTGTCACAATGTATACTTACATCACGCCATTGGTGCCCTTGCTGTTGCACATTGATTTTCGGCAGAGGCTCTATGAACTATACTGGGCATCCTGTGGCCACCATGCTTTATTAGCACACAGATATCTAAGCTACCTGTAGAAGTCCCCGTGCCTTTCCCGGCACGATCATGCTTGTGGATTCTGCCCGCTCCTAGGCTGTCGCTCCCTTGCATGCCTATGGGCTGTGAAGTCTGGTACTCTGTTCAGTTCGGCATCACCTGGTCTTTATTCCAACTAGGTCGATTTTCCAAGAACTTATGCCACAGTTGCCTTGCGTGGGAGCCTCACTGCTGTCACTGCTGTTACTGCCAGGGTGATCTCAGATTGAGATCCATGGAGCTCTGTTTGCCGATGGGTCTGATCTACTGCTGGTCTCCTCTTCAACTAGGTGCTGTTCCACGATTTCAAGGTCTGCAGTGTGGTCGTGTACTCGTCCATGCTCCCCCGACCCCAATTTGGGACCTCTGCCTGTCTTGCCAGCGCCATTCCAGGCACCATCTCCCTTGCTTTCTTCTAGAGTGCCTCTTTTTTCGATGAAGGGGTGCTCAGGGTGGTGAGGTTGGTTTCCGGTCTCCATCCTCTTGCTGCCTTTATAGAGTGATGATGTTTGATTCTGTTTTAGGGGACATCAATGTCTGTCCTGGGAAAGAACAAAGGTCTCGTCTGCTGCTTCTTCAGTTGCCTTCATGTTTTTTAGGTCTCGCCTGACCCAGCGCATGCGCTTGAGAGGGCTCCAAAAAGTGCTACCAGGCCAGCCTAGAGCTACAGTGCATGTGCGCGCGTGCGCACATGCTTGTCCGCGATTATTTTCACTTTTGCGGCCGCTTGTTGTATTTGCAGCGCGCTGCTGCACGCCACACACTGCTGCACGCGGCACACTGCTGCACTCCACACACTGCTTTTATGCGAGTTTATGCTACTGACGTTGTAAATGACAATGCCTTTTATTTGTTTTAAAACCAAAACATAAATAAAAGGCATTGTAATTTTACAATGCCAATAGCTCAAACTCTTATAAATGCGAGACCTATTGCATTGCAAATGCTTGTTGATCTTTACCACCTTTTACATTATTTGTTTCCTAACAAAATAGTGAGAGGACAAATTACCATAGGCAATTCTAATTAATATAGTATGGATTAACATCACAGGCATTGACCTCACAACACTATCATACTCCACGCGTGAAAGGGAATAGGTCCAGTGATATCTGATATGCAGTCTTTCGTACACAAAGTTAAGAACGTGAACATGTGTATGCAATGTAAAGTGAATGTTTTAGATGATAAGTACTATACATTTAAAGCACAATCCATACATTTATATACATTAAATTATTTCCTTAGGACTAAAAAATGAGAAAATTTACATATCTCATGCGAAAATATGAAAAGTGAAAATCTTTTTAAACAGATGTGTGCCACTCCATAATCTCATTTTTAAACTATTTTTGACAGATACCTCAGAATACACAGGCACAGCTAGGGGGAAGAAAAAGGTTCATTGTGTCTCGTTCTCCTGCTCATCCAGAGTTAAAGGATCCCAGTACAACCCCCTCCATAGACGCCGAAAGTAGGGGGGCAAAATAAACATGATAGAATTCAGAAGGTAAATGAGTGATAAATATGCCTTTAAATTTTGTTTTCTCATGTCACGTTTGCTATGCATTCAAACACAGGCTAAATGTCAGGCTATGTTATTCTTTTAACATGTAGATTGTTGTTTACTTTTCTTCCTCTAACTACAAAGTTAAATGATTTTGTAAAGTGAACTATCTGACTATCTTCCTGGGGTACAGATAGTGTGAAAGGAAAGGCTGTTGGATATTAGTATTTTTTCCAATGCAACATTTAAAAAACCTGTAAATGAACTGTACAAATATTTCAAAACATATCAGCCATTGGGAAAAGCACAAATGAGGCACTATTTTTGTAATTCTGTGGAGTGATGGGAATAAAGACTTTAATAGGACCCAAACAAATCAAGACACTATACTTGGTGATGTGCAAATGATAATTATTCGTTGAAACAAGATTTCCACACATTATTATTTGTGCGCTTTATAGTTTTATCAGTAAAATGTATATCAGGGTGATTTTTTTTTGTCATTTTAATGGAAAATGTGCGGTCTGTAAATGACAGTGCACTATCACAGTTCCCATGACTTCTTCAGGGATGTAGCATTGATAACCCCACTCCAAAAATGATTTCAGAACCACTGAACCTCTCCTGCACCATTGTTACCGATGGACGAAGTGTTTAAAAGACCCATAGGACTTGATTACGAGGCAATATGATGCAGTACAATATTTGCAAATACAACAGCAGCAGTGTTGGGACAAGTGGTAATACCATGAACACTTCCCAGTCTTCTTCCACCTTGGGCTGAGCGAAATGGCATCCCCCCTCTAAAACTTGTAGGAGGAGTCTGTCCACACATGTGCACCCCTGACATGTGCCCTGCTAATTTCCATCGTGTTTAGTTTACACTCATTAGATTGTAGTGCTCTCATGGTGCACCTGATATATATTTGAATCTCCTTCTACCCCTTTTTCATGCATTAAATACCTGCAGTTTTCATGCACATGCATGCTTTGCATTAGTGCTTAATTTGTAAAAGAATGAGTTCCGGTGCCCAAAACACTGCTTAGAAGCTCGCAGGTTATGCAGTTAAATCTTGCTCTGCCAAATACTAAGGCTGAGCAGTCCTTAATCCACATCATGCCTTTTAATTCACTACCAGGCACTCCCTTACCCTTTAATCTCACTCTTGCAGGTCCCTACTTTCTCCCATTGTGATGTTTTTCCCATCTTGGTTTTCCTTTGTCTTTTGTCCTTTTGTGTTTTTCCCTCTTCTGTGTCGGTAAATGGCTGTTGTGCAAAAGTATGTGCAGATCCCCAAAAATGAATGCCGGTGACCCCCCACGGCCAACCACCATCTGAAATTAGAAACTCAATCAATCAATAAACATAGCTGTATTTGACTATTAAAAAAATGCAACACAAACATTTTCCAGGTCATCACATGAATAAAAATCCTAAATAAAAACAGCTGATTTAAAAACAATAAGACCAACATTAATACAGACCTAGGTATCAGGCAAAATACGTGAAAAGTACAAGGCAGGTTTGCGTTGTCGTAGTTCACATGATTTAACATTTTTAAAACTTTCTAGTAAGTAGTGCATAATATTTACAAACTAAGACAAAGTGCTAAAGGGATTGCAGAGCAGACTCATCACAGGGACTAATAAAGACATTGTCATACTGTTCCAAGGGAAAGCAGAGTAGAGACCCTATGGTCCCTAAATGAAATTTGGCTAAAAGTGTTCTCTCTCAAGGACTCAGGACCCAGTTCAAATACTGCTCGAGATTGGTTGTCGTTTGCATAATTGCATACTTTTGCAAATTGGATTTACTCAGCTGATCCTACTCCCTGAAAGACTGTAAAAACCCTAAAAATAGCTGTCTGACCTTTGGGATATTGGGAGGAAGTAGATATAAACATACCCTCGCAGCCAATAGCTTTGGACATATACTTTACGTAGTTCAGCCAGGAAATGGTAAGACTCTTTTCACTGCCCAGACAATTGAGTATATTATTCTGTTCAGGGAGGTAGACTTATTAGCCCAGACTGAAATCCAAAGGACAAGCGGGTCACCCTGATCAAACCTGACACAGTGGTAATACCCAACTCCTTATGAAGAAATTAAAGCGGCATCAAGGTTAGTAGGCCAAGGAGTCAATGGCAAAAACGGTTCTCCTCTGCCTGAAGAGAAGCAACCTCTCTTTAACCCCACACACCCGCACCATACATTAAAGTCGGTAGACATTTACTCTGAAAGAGCTCTAAGAGGGGCTGGACTGGCTTATTGCCCACTCTCTTGGCAAACTCAAACAGAGCTTCCACGGAATGATTTAATTGAAGACGTTGGTTTGCTATACAGGGCAGACATGAGGATTTCTGGTCAAAAACAATGCACAGATAGATGAAACCTTTCAATGCACCTACTTTTAATCAAGAAAGAACCTTTCTTCCATGATCTAGCGCCACAGACCATATACTTAGTTTTTGCAGTGTCAATTATTATCCAGGTCTAGGCCATCCATAAAGGTGACAAATCTTCTGATTAAGATCCTCAGGCAATTTGGGGTAGAGACATTAACACTGCATCATTTGCATAGAGCATAGCCAAAATCATGGGGATGTCCTTCCCTGCACTTGCTAAATGTGTATTCAATCCAATAATATACAGCAAAACCAAAATCGGGGCCAGGATACTAACCTGATGCACTCCTCATTGTAACTCAAAGGAGTCCGTACATTCCCCAGCTGGCCCATATCTAACATTACCCACAGTGCAAGGCCTGAAGGAAAGTAACCAAGTCCTTATCGAGGCAATTATCAGAAAGGATTTCCTAGATCTTGGTGTGAATAACTCTATCAAATGCACTGCTTAGATCCATAACGGAGAAACATAACAGACCCCTCTTAGCAAGTGTGCTTTTTCTAATAGCTAAATGGAGAGTGAGGCATTGCTCAATAGTGCCCAAACCTGCTATACGTCTGTCTTGAGCAGGCGAGATTACCACGTTAGCACTTATCCTCTCCTCAATCCTTCTAAGGCTATGGTCTTCAAACTTTTTAATGCTGCGTCCCCTATTGAAGAATTATCGCCCCCCTCTGAATTTTTTTACGATTATTCTATTAAATTAGCAATGTTTAAATGTGTCCAGACTTATTTAATCATTGCAGTTAAGTTTTGTTACTGTTCAAAAAATGCAATCAAATACATGATTGCCAAACATACTATTCTGGTCAAGCAGGCCTTACCAACGTGTAAAAGTATCCACAGTGTGATTATTGGAAATGGGGAGAGGATTTTGAAGAATAATTGGAATCCCTTCCCTTTTGACACATACTCCTAGCTAAGGATATAAATGACAAAAGATGTTAGTGATGGCCCATTACTGATTAAAACAAAGTACTGTTATCGCATTAATGCTTCTTTTGGCCAGAGCCTGGTACCCCCCCACCCCTGGATCACGTGAGGCACACCTTAGGGGTCCCGCCCCCAGTTTGAAGACCCCTGTGCTAAGGGCTATACACCAAATTACCGTCACCGTCAAATCCAGAAGTGAGATTGGTCTATAGAACCGTGGATTGTCTCCGGAGCCTTTTTAATATACTGGAATGAACACAGTGCTCTGCCAAGATTGAGGGAAGCCACATACAGTTGCATTATTGAATACATTTATGATAATCAGGCCCAAAACACCACATTCTCCTTCTATAGGTTAATATCCATCCTGCCCTGCTGCCTTCCTGGATGGAATTTCAATAATCTCTTCCCTCACTTCAGATAAATTAAACTTTATGGAAAGGGGGGAAAAAGAGGAACAGTCCACTGACTTAGGATTCCTAGAGGCCGTAAAAGAATGAATAGCTTTAAAATGGGTAACCCATTTCTCTACACTAAGGTTGGACCTCAAACCAGTAGTTAGGGCTTCAGTGGGCTTGGGACTATTAATGATTTTCCAAAAACTCCTGTGTCTTTAAGTTGAATGTCATCTTATTAGACCATCCCAAATCTCTTACTTACTTGTTCACTTTCTATTCTTATTGGATATTCTATAGGCGGAACGGCAAGCCACTACTCTGGCCTTATCCCTAGGGACAGATGTTTATGCATCTCTATAAGTTACTGGATCCTAACCTGGATCACCCCAACTCTCGGGGCATATCAGAAGACCCTGTGGGTTCTAGTGAAAAGTCGGAACTGTAGTAGTCTACGTTAGTTCAGATATGTGGAGAACACCCTAAGGTCAATAGAATGTGCACACCTTTGGCTTAAACCAGATATGATGAATCAGGCCACATTGCAGTTGGTAAAAAAGAAAGTTTGGGGCCTAGTTATCAAAAAGTCGCACAGAGCAGGAAGTCACCCTACTGCGCTGCGCGATAGTGAAATGGCAGGAATGCACAATATTTAATGTTATACAGATCATTCCTGTCTTTTCCCAGCACTGGTGTACAATGTGCTGCATAGCAGTAATGCAGGCTCCTGCATTGCAAGCAGGATTGTTTTGTGCAAGAAGGGCCACCTTCCTGCACAAAACCAATCCATGAGGCATTATCCTATTTCTATGTGTCCCCTGGGTAGGCGTAGAAGTTTTGGTGCATTCCCAGGTCTACCACTTATGGTAAATCTAGGAATGCATCAGATTCCATGGGTGTTGTGTGGCGACACCCAAGCACCACCCATGGGACACCTCCCAGGGGCAGAGCAACGCAACAAAGTAATTTGTGCTGCTTTGCTTTACTCTGGATTTATAAAGCCACTAAGGGCTACGCAAGGTGGCCTTGCATGGCTTGAAAAATCCCATTTAGTAGTTGCGTTGCTCATGCACCCCCTTGCGTGGTACAAGTACGATACATGATAAATATGGCCCTTAGGCACTATATGTCATGCAAGCACAAGGCAATAGAAAGCTTCCTGCCATCAAATTACCTTTCAATGAAGCTGGCGCTCTGACCGGAACCATTTCTAAAGTCAATATTTCCCCCTGGACAAAAGGGGTCCATACCTTAGGTTTAGACTACGAACACTGCAGGTACAGTCCTTTACTAAATCATGGCAAAGACCCCATGATCTAAAACTGACATGTTTAGCTGTTCTTTGGATGGCATTGAAACAGTTACACACTTTATGCTCCTTTGTGCAACAGCTGTGAGACATCGAAAGCTTTACCTTTGCCCCCTGCTTCTGAAATATAAGCTGAGAAAGTGCATGGCTGCTCAATGTTTCTGTTTCAGAACAGACTTGCCAGAAATTAATCAGGCACAAGCATCCAACTTTTACGCTGCCTGAAAGTTTACCAGATCTGCCCAGATGTACATGTCATTATTCTCTGAAATAAGGTAGGATGCAACTGATTAAGTCTGGATGATGTTGATGTTAATATAGCCGTACACATTCAGGCTGGTTTGTCACTTAACCAAGGGCCACCTAATCGGAATAACGATTGTAATAATTTGTGCTATGGCAAATTGGTAAAAACACTCACTTGCGCTGTGCACTATTCAAGAATTTCGAGGTAGTTCTTCCTTCTTTAAGATACCTCACCAGTGTTCCATCATCAACTAACATGCAAACCATGGGCCTCATTTATGAGAAGTGACGCACCGCTGCGTGAAAGCAGCAAAGCGTCACTTCTCAGTGCGCCCTTCTTGCTCCATGATGGATGCGTCATATTTACTGTATGACGCATCATGTCGCAAGGAGTTACAGATACGTCAGTATTTCTGACGTATCTGTAGGTGCAAAAGTGACACATTGCCGGAGTGTGTCACAAAAGTGACGCAACTCCAGCAATGTGTCCTTTCACATCGGGCAAGCCCCATGTGAAAGGGCCTGCGTCAGTTTCACGCCTGCTGTGAGGCAGGCGTAAGATATTGACGCATTTGCACCCTAGAAGTGACGCAGTGAAATCTCGTAGATTTCACTGCGTCACTTCTACGAGGCTTACTTACGTGGGAATGCCCACCCTGCATACATTATACCTGGCGCTTAGATGCGTCACTTTATAAATAGGACGCAACAGGAGGCATGTTTTACGCTGCCAATGCATCACAAAAAGAGATGCAATGGAAAAGCAAAAACTTTTGCAAGGCCACATAAATAAGGCCCCATGTGTTTTGCTTAATGGGTCCCCAAACAGCTGCTTTGCTACATTTGTCTTAATTAGTCAAAGTCCATAGGGAGAGAAGTGAAATTATTTGGCCACACTTAGGTGCCGATTCCGATCCTGTAAAAAGGCCCTACGAATCGTCGTACAGAGCGTTTTCTCCGTACGACTCGTACCCGGTAAACTGTCCGTACAACCTAGGAAGTACGATTCGTACAGAAAGCCTATTTCCGTATGAATCGTACAAAAGACCGTACGGGTAAAAAAACCCTATGAATCTGATCTGGAACAGCCTGTACGCAACGTCCGTACGTATGTAAGCAGCGTTTTATGGCCCAGCAAGTACGATTCGTCCCTACGGCACTCCGTACGGCTCTTTTTTTTACGGGAGCCAATAACAGCCGTAAAAGCTGAGTCCCCAGGGGTACGAGTCATACAGGCCCCCCCGCGTATGTATGCACCGTACCCCCCCACCCACGTATGTATGCACCGTACCCCACCCGCGTATGTACGCACCGTACCCCACCCGCGTATGTACGCACCGTACCCCGAGCGCGTACGCGCTGGGGGTACGGTGCATACATACACGGGTGGGGGGGACGGTGCATACATACGCGGGGGGCCTCTACGACTCGTACCCCGGGAACAACTTTTCCCAGGCTACGAGTCGTACAAACTTCACTTCGTAGCGGGTAGAGTCATCCCCGTGTACGGGACGTTTCCCTACGATTCGTAAATCGGATAGCCAGTCCGGATCGTACTTGTACGCTCGGACTGTTTTTTTACGAATGGTACGGAAAAGTGTCCGGGTACGTCTCATACAACTTTTCCCGCTACGATTCGTACGGATCGGGCCGATCAGTATGTACTTTTTCCCGTACGAATCGTACTTCATGGGTCGGACGTGACTTGTACGATTCGTACGGAAAAAAATACGGATACGGAATGTTTTTTTACCGGATCGGAATCGGCACCTAAATGTCAGCTTTGCTAGTGCAGACTTCCTGTTCTACAAGAGGCTGTTTTTAATTGCTTCACACTTTTTAAATAATCATTTGAAATAATGTAGGATGTATTGTATATATGTGACATGGTTAATTGATGCTCGAAATGTTTTAAGCCATTTTATATTCCGATTTTAAGGTACAGGTTCTAATTGTTATGGCAAATTTGCTGACACAATAAAGTTAATTTGAATTTGAACATTCTTAAGAGGACTGCCTCCTGCTTGATTCCTGCCTTGCTGCTTGAAACAGAGAGTATTGTCTCCTTAAACCCAGGGCTACCCAAGTGACTCCGAGGGTCAGTTAACTGACCTGTTCTGAGCTACAGGGACACAAAAACCTCCAGAGGCTTCACTGCAATTGCCCAGCTGACCTGCTGCAACAGGCCTTGCCTGGATCTGCACCTGGACCTGGACCTGCCTGAGCCCTCCTAGCCTCTGCTGGGGTGAATTCCTGATCCCCAAGTGGTGCCTCCCCAAGTCCCGGACCATTGGCTGGCATCAGTTGAACTCCTCCTGCGAAATCCAGTAGTTTTGAACTCTGAGCGCCAGACTTTGAAAGGGTCACTTTTTTCAGCAGGACTCACCTGGTCCCGGTATCCGGCCCATACTGCATTGTGGCCAGGCTGAACTTGCAACTTTGTCCTGGTCTAGCATGACCAGATACCAACAGTTAGCGCTTTCTGCTTCTTGGTGTTATTTTTACTTGAGCCTTTAAAATTGCATAACTCCGGTTCTACTGATTGGATGTTTGTTGTTTTGGTCTCATTTTATCTATTAAAATGTAGCTTATTTTTCTAAAATCATTTGGTATTATTCTTGTGTTGTATTTTGACTTTATTATTTTTTGTGTGCTGCATAAATACTTAACGCAGTGACTCTAAGTTAAGCCTCAGTGCAATTGTGAGAAGGTACCAGAGGCTTAAGCACTAGTTAATTTATTTACTTTTGTGGTTCACCATGGCAAGAATTGTCATTGTTGCTTGAGAAGGGTTTTCATTAGGAGGGCGCGGAACTTGCATAGTTTCTCTATGCGGATTTCAGCGGAGTTACATAAAAACTCAGCGAGAAACCACAGAGTTTGGCAAGCATGTGTAATTCGGTACATCACACTCTTTGCACTGATTTTTAGCAGCAGGTCCACGCTCTAAAATAAGAATGACTGGCACCACACAGCATGCCAGAGGGTGCTGCTTCTTTCTTTCTTTGCCGCTTGAGTAGATTTTCTACTTGAGCAGCAACTTTTTCAACATGAATGGCTGTGACCTGTTGCAACTGCCCGTGTTGAGAAATCTCACCAAGAGTCATTCTAGAGCCCTAAAAATAAGGTTAGGTGAAGCACAATTTTTACTCGCGCTCACCAACTTAACGTTGGCAAACCGTGCATGAGAAAAAACTCTGCCATGCAGCGGTTGGCAGAGTTTTGCCAGCATTCTGTGTTCGAGGCAGAACGCAGAGTGAGCAAAACACCACGAACGCCGCAGATAAAGCGGAATTTTCACCTACCCATAGTTTTCACCTATGGGTGGGCCGTAAACTCTGCTCCTTCGACGGAGTTGGTGGCGTTTTGCCCACTCCGCTCGGAGTGTGGAGTTTTGGAAAAACTCTGCTGAGTTTTTTCCGGTGCATCGCTTGCCAACAGGGGGTTAGCAAGCACAAGGCAGAAAATCTAGCACTAGACCGCCTCTCAGTGGGATTTCTTAATGTGAGCATCATGACATGTCTCTACCACTCGCATTGAGAAAGCTATCACTCAAGTAGAACATGGTGCCATTCATGCTGATGTTACTGCACAGGGCAAGCTCTCATCACTAAAAATCAGTGTGAGCAGCACGATGTACTGAACTTCTTCGCTCGCGGAACCCCACGTAATATCACACAGAGTTTTTAGGTAACTCTGCAGAATTCCACAGAGTGAATCTCCACATGTTCTGCCTGCCCTTATTTTCACCCCCTTCAATCAAAAATCCAATTTCCTTCATTGGTGTCCAGTGGTGGGATCCAATACTTGTTTTCATGCAGTGTCACTCAGTAAATCTGTGTAACACTGAAATCTCATATAAATAACTTTATTGCTTGTTTGGCTTTTTTCAAATTCACTTCCATTCTACCTGACTTTGTGCATCTGTGACTCTGTCTGCTGCAAGTATGGAGTTTGAGCTCAACAACCTGAAAAGCTACACTGTGATTGAGCTCAAAGGATTCTGTAGGGAGATAGGGCTTCGAGCAAAAATGAACTGCAAGAAGCAGGAGCTCCAGAAGGCCCTCAGGGTTGGGAGAAGGCCTGTCAGATACAGTTTACAGCACAGGAGGCTTAGGAGGTGTATTTTAAGGAGAAGCATGAGGATGAAAGGGAAGAGGAGGATGACAATCCAGAATGAGGCCACTGAGGAGACCGGATGGCCAAACGGAGTGGGGACCCCTGCCAGATTCAGTGCAAGGAGCAGTGTATCTGCCTGCAACCTGTCCCTAGAGGAGCTGGAGGACAGGAAAGCAGAAAAGGAATTTTCTTGTTTTGTGTTTTCATTTTATTACTAACTGTGTGAACCAGAAATACTTGACAAAATGCCTTTACGTTAAGCCTGACCTGTTTGTGCTAAGCTACCAGAGGGTTAAGCACAGGTTAATTGAGTGACTTTTGTGCTTCACCCTGACAAGGATTGTAGTTGTGGCTTGAGAAGTGTTCCCACTGAATCCAAAAGCCCAATTTCCAACAGTTTTCATCTGCAACACATCGATGTGATTGTCAAAAATGCTTAATAAAACTAAAACTAAAGCAAGGAAAAAGCTGTGATCCAAAATGTATGTGAAATTATCAAGTTATCATACATGGATTACAAATCTTCAACAAGATGCTTTTTTGTAGTCTTTAGTATGGAAAACAAAATTTATTTTTTTTTTTTTTTTTTTTTTATTATTTTTTTTTAAAAACCTTTATTTGTGCATAGTAAAAGAACAAATACGGGCCTACAACCATCAGGCCGGCCACAATACGGTTGAGCACAGAGACAAACAGTACATCCCCTGTGCATCAATGGTCAAGATTAGCGACGATTCAGGATTCATACACTGGAGGGATCCTTGACACCAGGGGAAGGAGAAGTGCAGGTTAATTTTAAGGTTTTCAAAATAAGTTTATCGAGAAAAAAAGTCAGTAAAGGATAGAAACAAGGAGATTCGAGTCCGCGAGATGGCTTCATACACTGGAGAGCAGCAGCATCATTAAAACAGCCATAGAAAATCACATACAGTAAGGCGATGCAGTTAGATAACAGGATCATCACATTAGTAAATACGCACCCCCTAAAAGCCGCCCCCACTCAATCCACCCCACACCCGGACCCCGAATCGAAACAAGTATAGCGCAGAGACATGAAAGAAAGAGGCCCATAGAACTAAAAAGAAACAGTAAATTACCCCCCCACCCTACACCAATGCGGAGGCTACGGCCTGCCCCCCCCCCAGCATAGTGCCTGTCGCCCAATGAACCCGAAATATAGACGAGAGAGAAAGTAGGAATAGAGTAAAGAAACTAAGAGAAAAAAGAAGGAAGAATGCGGGGAGGAGCCCACGTAACCTCGGAGCGCCCGACACCACCGGCCAACCCAGCCTCCACACACTGAAACCCCACTACACCCAAAGGCGGTCGTGTGAAGATAGCATGTAACAACAAGGGAATGAAGGCAGACAGATCGCGACGAGTGCGCACAACATATGCAAACAATTCCAGTCCCAGTCCAGCCCGTCCGTGAAACCATGATGATATAAAGTAATCTAGCCCTGGCCCGATCGCGGGCTTACGATTAGACCCGCCCCCTCGTGAAGGCCCCGCATCCCGAACAGAGAAAGACAATATGGCCGCGTGGAAGAAGATGGAGAAGTAGAGTCACAAAATGGCCGCCGATCATCTATTGTGGTCCCCTTGCACACCATATAAAATCCAGACCTGGCTTGTAAAGTACATGAGTTCCACATAAAAGGAGCCGTAGGCCACCGTGAACGGTTCCTCGAGGACGTCAGGTGTAGCTCAGCTGGAAACTCCTGCGGGCACTGTGAGGCAGGCAACAACAAAGCAGGCAGCAACGACCGGGGAAACAAAGTATCCGCCATTGAGCAGGAGAGCGATTGATCCTGGGTGCCGGGAAAGCCAAATGCAGACACCAGTGTAGCACCGTTATACCCAGTCGTTGCTTCCCCGCAGGAGGACCAAAGCACTGGCAGACTCACGTCTTGTTGATCACAAACGGGGCGCTCACGACCCGCAGCAGACAGTATAGAGTCGAACCGCTCACTCAGCGTTTGCAAGCCAACACACAATTGCAGACGAAAGTCCCGCAGGGCAGCCAGAACGGAGCCGTATGTCAGCGGAAGCTGCGCCCCCACAGCGGCAGCAATCCGGGACGGCACTGGGGAGCTGGAGTCTGGTAGAGGGAGGGCGAAGCGGACAGCGGGCGAGACCGAAGCATCACCCCCCAGCAGCGAGCAGGCAATCAGCGCCATGTTTTACCGCTGAACGGTACCGTGGTCAGGGGGGGGGGTCGTGACAAGGAGGCAAGTCCCAACAGGTCTGCGCCGCAACAGGTGAAAGCCAACAGTCGCTTCCCCTCCCTCGGGCTCTCGTTGCAGCCGACTAGGCCATAGAAGAAGGGGGTCTGCAGCCTTCCACAGCGTGGTCCACAGAGCGGGGTAGGAGACCCGCCACGCCGGGGCTTACCCTCTAGCTCCAGCCCGTCAGGTGCAGGGTGCAGGAGGTGTCCGGGCGTCTCTCCCCCGGCTCTTCTGGCGACAGTCCGTGGCGTGAGGCGGGATCGGGACCGCGGGGCTCAGATTTGTACCAGCGGGTCCAGTGACTGCGACGCTTCCAGGGGGCCGGCCGAGGCCACAGTAGAGCAGGGGTCCCGTGCGGAGAACAAAGGCACCAAGAACTCCGGCGTCCGGGCGGGCTAAGACTCCGGGAAAGCGGCGGCGCGGTCAGCGCGTCGTCACACACGTTGCACCTCGAAAATCGGCAAGGATAGGAATCAGGATGATAGTCTGAGGCCAAGGGCCGACGGAGCCGGGCGCTCAAGCGTCTGCTCCGGTCGCCATCTTGGCTCCTCCTCATGGCAAACAAAATTGAAAGAGATTATCCTGATGTACTGAGGGAGAAATAGGAAATGAAATTGCAGATCAAAGACATAGTAGAGATTCCTGTAGCCCTAAGTTACAGGATGGCAATTCAAATTAATGGACCAAGAGTGGCATATGGATTGCTTATTCTGTGCCAGTGGCTGCATGTGGTGGGCATCTGCACTTTTTTCTTGGGGTCAAGACTTATTTTACATCTTTATTCCTTGACCCAACATTAAACATCCAATGACAGAAAAGAAAGCAAAAAGGAGGGAGAGAAAAATAGCAGAAGAATGACAATGGGAGGATGCAAGGATAAACAAGCATTTGCAATGCAATTGGTCTCGCCTTTGGGATCTTATATGTATTTAGCTATGCAGCACATTAGCCTGGGTGCTGAAACATCTATTCAGGCTTCGCAAAAGTGCACTGCTCAGAGTATTGTTATCCTCACTTATTAGGTGCATCATACTTAAACCTTATTTAAAATGTAGAAAAATTATTTTTAAAAGAACATGCAATTTATTTGACTGTTTACTGGAATAAATGGGAGAGACAGGAGAAGAGACACTGCGCATATGATAATCTCTGTCACACAAAATTAATAGAGACATGGCAGTCTAGGTCCCTATGCCATTAAATCTGCAATGATTGTATCCACGTTATGAACCCAGGTTACAACTTACAAGTGCGGGTAGGGTGAAGGAAACCCCTAAATACAAAATTGCACCTAAGACTGGACTCCCATGTGCATAGCAGATTACTGATAAACTACCCTGCATGCGAGTACTTCGATGTGAATGATCCCACCACTTGAGTATGAACAAGATAACCCTGAGTCAGAAACAATTCCCAAAACAGGTATATCACACTTTGCATATACACCCAAGACATTATTACATGCACATGTTTAACTTATGGTGCAATTTCCCCAATGTCAATGTTAACCAGGGTATAAGAATCAAGAGAAGGGCGACTGTCAAATCCGGTCTATATAAGTTGTAACTGACGACAGACAGTAACTAACTTGTAAAATTAGTAGCTCAAGACTGAAAATCCCCCAAAATGTAAGTGACGGTAAGACAGATGCTTTACCAGTGATGTAAGTGACTGATGCAGGTGTACCCCACGTAACAGGGGCCCTCTCAGTGGCAAAAGCACCCAATGATATGTGACCTCAACAAGAGCGGTGTAACCCAATGACAGCCAGCCAGTATATTAAAAGTGTTTCGAGACAGTGTGGACCTATAATCTCCGTGATCGCAACAACGTAATTAGTGGCGGGGGGGGGGCCTCGCTATGAAGTGATATGCAGGGATAGTCCCCAAAAAATGGGGAAAGGGATCCAGATTTATTTCCTGATCAGAAGTATTTCTGCTAGATAGTTTGGGATGAGGCAGTCTAAGTCACATGTCAGCCCCTACATTCAGAGGTGCCAGATTGTCTGGAAACCTTGATATATGCGTATAGTCCTGTCTGTCCCTCTGCAAGCAGAGAAAAGACTTTCTAGAAAGAACTGACTAGGATTTGTGAAGAGGAGATATGTCTTTAAAGGTGAAGGTTGCATGTCACGTTTTCTATTAAACATCAGACTACGGATAACATCGCTTTATCATAGGATAATTTCGATCGCTGTTCGAGAAACTGATGCATGATCATTGTACAGAATTTAGTATAATACACATTTTTAAGTGGGCATAGTGTTATGTCATGTGATAAATTCTTTTCAGGTAGTGTAGCATAGCATGAACACCATAACACAGCAACGCATAACATACCAAAGCATGACCAAAAATATAGCGTAGTGTAACATGGAAAAACAGGATAATACAGCAAAGGAGAACCCAACAACATAATACAGCATACCAGAGTACAAGGAGGCAGAACATATTGTAGGAAAATTAACATAACAGCAAAACACAACACAGTACAGTTTTTAAGATAACATGACAAAGCATAACAATTTAGCGTGGCATGATTATAATACTATATACCAGTTTATCCACGTGCATTAGAGCATAGTTTAAAACAACGTAACCCAGCAAATCAAAACATGGCTCGCACACTATAGTACAAGACAACAGAAGGGAGTAGATGGATTTAGCAGTCCCAACTGTTCCTGGTAAATATGCGTTCACTTTCCTGCCTTTAAAATGGGTGCACTTGGAAGCGTGAAAGTGAAACGTGTGCCCAGAAGCGTTTACATAAATGCATTTGTGTTTTGGGGAGTTGATGAGATAAACTGACTGGGACCCCAAAGGAAACATTTGACTTGGGGTACAGCATTAGGCTGATTCAAGAAACGGGCTCTCTTTTATACTCCAGTTCTAGCGCTTTCATGATTTTGTCACCGGTATAGTGCTTCCGTGAGGGGTGATAAATGGACATCTTTTCACTTTCAAGCCACCTTGTGGAAGCGAGAGACCTCCTCGGGGAAAGGCGCCTATGAAAACAATAGGAGACACCCGGAAGGGCTATAACTGCTGGCATTTAAAGCCAATAAATCACATGTTTCTTGTGCGGACAGCCCCGAGCACCTTTGCGCAGTTACTATATTGTGCAGTAACATATTTTACACGAAGGCATTCATGTGGGAATTGTGTGCCTTCTTATTAATTGAAAAACGTGGTTAGTAAATTACATTTCTGAACATTTCTGGCGGAACCCAGATGTTTCCTAATCGGTCAGCGCTGGACAGCGGCTAAATTGCATCAAAATGCCCCGCTAAATTGAGACCTTTGTTTGCAGACCTCTTCTCCTCGTATTGAAAAGTTGATGACATTCTTCTCATACGTGAGTTTGAGCTATTGTTATTGTAAATAACAATGCCTTTTATTTTTGTTTTGGATTTTAAAACATGAATAAAAGACATTGCCGTTTACAATGCCAATAGCTTAAACTCGCGTAAATCCGAGACCTATTGCAGTGTAAACGCTTGCTTAGGCATGCTGAAGTGGATGCCTGCTTGTGTCCCGGGGGGACCGCAAAGTGCATTCTGATAGAGAAGCACTCTAGTAGGTCCCTGCTTTTGCCCCAGGGGCAATATAGTGCACGCAATGGACACAAAGATAAACCCCTTTAAGGGGGCTTGTTTTGAAGCGACGAGCGGTGGCGTAACATATAAAGCTGCCGACGTTGGAGTTGTAGAGCAGTGTTCGATCCTCGGCTTGGGCTGTATAATGATAAATCATTAAAAGAAGGTCCGCGGCGTGGGCTGTATTAATCCTAAATAATTAAACAGAGATCTCAGATAAAACAAGCTTTGTGGGGAGAGACAAATGAAACAAGCATTGGCAGAGACACATAAAAGACACATAAAACAAGCATTGCCAGAGACACATAAAACACGCATTGGCAGAGACAAATAAAACAAGCATTGGCAGAGACACATAAAAGACACATAAAACAAGCATTGGCAGAGACAAATAAAACAAGCATTGGCAGAGAAAAATAAAACAAGCATTGGCAATGCAATAGTATGGGGTGTGAGAAGGCATTGGAAGAAAGTAGTCTGTGCAGTAAAGGGGCTAATAGCCGTGGAAGGACACAAATGAAGAAATGTCCATCATAAGGAGGGACTAACAAGCCTACAACCAATCGGAAGGCACCATCTAGGACACCAGCCAATGAAAATGATGGGTGGAGAGTGGGTGGAGCTTATATACACTATAGTGTATACTGCATGTCTCAAGGAGACAGCGCAAGCGCTACCTAGGCGAGACCTAAAAGGGACATGTAAAAGCGATATAAAGAGAGAGGACAGGAAGTAAAGGTGGGTGAAGAATCGAGAGTAATCTCCAACTTTGGCATTGGGCTGCACCGTTGGGGGTTCCTAAAATAACTTTTATTTGTCTGCATGACAGCTCAATGGATTCATGTGCCTCCCTCACAGATCTCTGTAACCTGTGATTGTCAGCTGGTAATCCCAGAAAGACCAGCTCAGTCCTTCATCATACTATGATGTTAGATGCAGAAGACGCAATGAAGTGAATAGTTCCTGCACCCGACAGTCACAAGCAAAGCACACTGCTTGTTATAGGTACTTTCCTTAAATGCTGGGACCTAGGTCCTTGATTGTGACTTAAAACACCACACTAACTACACATACACACACTCAACACACTCACAAAATTCCAACGAAAGTTCTGGCTTCACATTAAACTAGAACTTTACATGAGAGGGGTTATGGACGTCAATTCACCGAAATGCCTGGGGTAGCAGAAGTGACATTGCACGCCATTTGACCTTCACTTTGACCCACAAGAGATGCTTACACATACTAACACATTCACACACTCTCGCACATGTAAACACACTCTCACCAACAAGCATGCATACAACATATATTTTACAGCATTTTTTACATACCTTAGTTTCCAGATAGCTAATGTACCCCATTTTTATTACACTAATAGAGAATAATATTATTCACTATTTGTATAATAAAAAAATTGACAGAGACCAGGCAAGTGGTGCTCCAACCACCGTCCATTACGAAGAGCTGCCCCTGTGTTCCAGGCATTGATTTTGCCTCCTCTGAGGCCAGAGGTCGCAAAAGCAGTGCCTGGGGTAGCAAGGGGCAAACCAGGAGTTGCAGCTGCGATCCCTGGCGACCCTTAAATGACTTCCATGAGAGAGGTCAGTAGAACACACTTTTTCCTGACACAAAGGGAAACATCTGGTCACACTAAAGATTCACAAAACTTGGTCCACTGCCACCCTCGTTTTATGTCACTTGCCCAGGGCTGGGACAGTAGTCCTGTGCCCACAATGAGATCACACATTCTGCACCCCTCCAGGCCAAAGCATGGATTCTGAACCTCTCATTTCCAGGCAGAGGCATGTGCCTCTGAACACATGCTAGATTAAAATGATGGCAGAATAATTAAAAAAGTCAGGATACCAGTTTCACATATACTGGGTCACTCGTGCAAGGGTACTTAGATATTGGCCATGCAGGGGACATTCCAATCCCCAACAGCAAGTCATGCATTTTAGAACCAGACCTACTAGCTTTGCCAATGCTAGTTAGAATACATTGCTATATATCAAAGAACTTGCAAATAATACAAAGAACAAGCTAGCTGAGCACCCACATATTGTTATATACAGTTTAAGAAATATACAGTGGTTCACAGAAATAAATAGTTGAGCATTAGCGTGGTGTCTTCCAAATAAGTCAGATAAGCCATCAGATTGCTGAAGACATATTCTTGTTTTATTCTTTTATTCTTTTGTTCAAAGTTCTTAAAAACACAACACAGAAATCATAGCCAATAACTGTATGACACGATTTGCAAGTACAAGATCAAGCCGAGTGCAACAACAAGAGAGGAATAATTGTGCCATATTGTGACTGTGCCAGCTAGACTCAAGAAAAATGTGTGTAAACCTAATTGCATTCATAATTGTGAATGCGATTATGAAATCGTGAGTATCATCCCCATGTCCTATAATATAATCACAGACGCATTCTAAACCATTCAATAATTGCTACATATGTGTCACCATATATGTTTACAGGTAACAACATTCTTTTATTAGTACCTATTGAACATCACACCTTTTTTCATAACAATCAACTAAGAAAGTGGATGTAAGACAAACACATAAGAAAAGCACAATTAAATACGAGCTACGCATCACGTGTCTCTGTGACCACCTGTAGATAAAGGTGCAAGTGCCTTCCCATATCTTGATTTTTTTTCTGGAAACGCCATTTGGGCCATTATAAATTACTACATGTATGTCATAATCTCATAAAATTCCTTATTAGGGTAAAACGTAAAAAAACATTTGTCAAAAAGCACACAATCAGAGTAATCGGTCGAGCTGTAGATCACGTGACTACCATCAAATAAAAACGGTCGCCATCTTGGAAAGGTGTCCCGTTATATATCTGGAAACGCCATTTAGGCCAAAAAGTTGCTACAATTATGTCATCATTTAAAAAAAAAAAAAAGTATCCATTGTGATGAAATGTAAAGAAATCATATGTAAAAAATGCAACCAAAATAGTCGGTCAGACTACAGATCACGTGATTCTGTCAACGAATGGTAACGGTCACCATCATATGTAGAGAGCACAACCAGAATAATCGGTCGAACTACAGATCACATGATTCAATCACTGAATGATAACGGTCGCCATCTTGGAGAGACGTCCCGTAATAGGGATAACAACAGCTTATGAACTGGTAGCTCAATATTAATCTTTGTTTTGACCCGGTAGTACATAGATTGTGATATATGCATACAAGATACAGATTTGAATGTACAACTGTAAAAATAAGCTTAGTTGCCGATCGCGGCACTCCATCATCCCATCATAACGGTCGTCATCTTGAAGATGCGTTCCGTTATATCAAATTTAACCGTATGCAAATAACATTAAAGATGTGGCTAACGCTCTGTAAGGTGTGTTTGAGTCCAGCTAAAAATTGCGTTGTTTTAAATTTACAGAATAGCGGTACCTTGCTACCACTCGCTTTAGATGTAGTGAAACCTGGGACAGGAACAGAAAGCAAACATGGCTGGCAGAACCATGTTAACTTTCTGTATCTTAAATTCCTTACCCTTTTTGTACCCCCTCAGCACGAAATAGATAGTTGATGTCCTCATCCCTAAATAGTAAGTTGCTGTGGGGCTAAGGCAGGCCCATCAGAACTGGGGAGGAGGATGCAGAATGGCAAAGAGGTCTGGCAATGAGCTTTGAGGACCTTGAGGTCCCACTGGAAAATATTAATTTATAGATATTGGAACGTGGGTTATTAGTAGTGGTAAATATAAACCTACCACTCACAATAAGGCCACTAACACAGTCCAGGGCTCAGAATAGGTCTCTGCAGGCTATTCCCATGTTCAACCGTTTGTAGCTTGGTTGTGAGCAAGCAGGCTTAACTTAAAAACAGGTATGTAAAGCATTTAAAAACAACAATTAAGTAAAAGAATTAGTACACAACACACAATACAAATTCCATACCAACTTATACAAATAGGAACTATTTTTATCTTTAAAATTACACAAAAACAACAAAAATCCAATGTACGGAACCGGAGATATGAATTTTCAAACATTTAGCACTATATAGCGCTTAGAAACCTTTGGAACCACATTGGGACATTTGGTCGCGCTTGACTGGGACAAAGTCAAAGTTCGGGCCAACCGCAATGGAGCCCTGCTCGGATACTCATCGCGGGAGCCCTTGGTCGAGATCTTACCTTTGGAATTAGAAACTTTTCTGGTGCTTTTTCTGCTGGGTCCCTAAATGCTCTTCACCAGTCCTGGTTCGGTGAGGGTTTGCCGGTTTGCTTTCCAGGGAGCTCCCAGTCATACTCTGGAAGTCGGACCGCCAGAGCATTTCAGTGGGACGAACCAGCAGGCCAGGCCGGCTCACAGTTGAAGGTTGGTAGCTTGGCTCTCGCAGTTGAGCTGGTCCTCTTATTGAGCTTTTTTCCAAAGGTGCTCCAAACGTCTCCAAACTTCTGGAACTTCTTCCTGAAGTTCCTATTGGGGGTCCAAAGTGTCCACAACACAATCCAAGTGTCTGTAATCTACTATATGTTCCTTGAAAGTTTGGAACTTCAGTTCCCACAAAACACTTAGACAAAACCCTTACAAATGCATTGGACACACTCCAGGCTGGGGAATCTTGGTGGTGATGGTCCAGGTGACCTCTGTTAACCTGTAGCGTGCAGGGAGTCCTCTCATTATTGCTCTTGAAGCAAGGTACATCCAAAGAGCTGTCGTTACAGATTATTTCAGCAGGCACAGCCAGTCAGAATGCAGGGCCTGAAGAACCAGAACCTTTTGGGCCTTGCGGCGCAGGGTACGCCCTAGTCTCCGGATTTCTCCTGCTCAGCTACACAGCGACACGGGACACTCTGTCGGCGTTAGAAGATCAGATTTATTTAGCTGCAGCTAGTACAGTTATCCCAGAAGTACACAAGGTAGGTTCTCAGGAGACTGCCACTTCACTCTGTGGCGCACAAGTTTAAATACTATATGGAAACATATACATTAACCAAAACACACTCCCAGAACATACAAGAAAGAGCCAATAAGGAAAGTTGGAAAACAGGACAGAACCAATAGGAGAGATTGGAAAACAAAAGTGTCAGATGACTCGAAGAAACCTCTCCTCCAATTATGTTTGTCACCCCTCCCTCAATCTAATTCATTAACAGGTTCGTAACTAACTTGCAGGTGGCGAGATACGTTTGTGTGTGTTGGAGGACAGTTGTGAAACGAGAGAATGCTAGCAGAAGACAGTGAAGGCTAGACGATAAGATAAAGTCAGAAGAGAATAGTTGAGACGGGGATTAGTAAAGCCAGACAGGGATTAGTGTACTCGGCCAGTCCTAACACCAGCTTTGTAAATAGAGGCAGAAAGCGTATTTCGACACCAGGCTACAGAAAAAGCAGAATAGACTTTGTTCGCCGTGCTGCCTGAGTGATGGCAACACAAAATGGCGGCGGAGCACAAAATGGCGGGTCGATTCGATCGCGATCAGAAATCGAAGTTCCTCAGACCCTCCTTTTGCAAGAACTCAGGCAAGATAGACTTATACTAATCTGAGTCAATGTCGATAGCCATGAGGTCATCGAGCTGTTGCTGTAACATCATTCTTATGTTTTCTGTTACTTGTGGTTTGGGTTTTGGGATGCACATAGTAGCACAAAGGTCACAGATAGCAGGGACCACAGAGCAGACAAAGGCAACAGGAGAAAATAATGGTTAGAATTATTCCAAGAAATGTCAATGCTTTCCAACCCCATTTGGACAGTAGTCCCCAAAACCACTCCGTAAAAGACAAATCTCCTTCGTCCTGGTGAATAGACTCAGAGATTATGTGCAACTTGGAGATAGCTTGGTATACTGTCGGAGCATCATTAGGTATGAAAATACAGCAACTTGACCCGATCAATTTGCACACTCCACCACGATCTGCGAGAACAAAATCTAAGGCAACTCGATTCTGTAAGGTCATAAGACGATCTGCCTGTAGTTCTGCCGTGATGTTACTTAAGGCTCCTACAGTGATGTCTATTGTGGTCTCTACGACACGAACCAGTTGCCTTATATTTCTGCTGTTAGCCATGGGACCCCAGAAGGGAAGAAATCCTTTGAGGAAATCTCCTCCCTCTTGTCCTGCTGTGTCCTTCGAATCAATAATCCCTTTGCCGTATCTGTGTCGATGATTTGCGGAAGCGGTGTAAGTAGGGGGAAGAAGGAAAGCTATATAACAAGTACCGGAGAAACCCGTTGGTAACCACGTATAAGCCCTATTATAGCAAATGAAATAGGTGCCTTGAGACGGCACTAGAGGAGTCGAGTTCTGAGAGGAATAAACGTACGTGTGGGAGCAGTTATTCCTTTGTATAGTGTCAGAAGAGCGATCGTTTATCTGTAAGCAGAATTTGCCCTGATGTGGTATAGTCCAAATCGGTGAAGACTTTCCTTTCTTCACTTTATCACTAAGACTAGACATATATTGGGTGACGTTCCAGTTAGTGTACGCTTTTCTTTCGTCAATGGAGATTTTACTATTTTCCATGATTTTAGCCATAGCTACCATTCCCTTAATCAAAGAACTATGACTAAAATCCGGATCACTAACATGTGAACTAACGGATCGTCTGAATTTGCTTTGATAAGCATTGGAGAAGATGACAAAATAAGCCCAAGCAGAACCCTCATAAGAAAACGGGAGAACTAAATATGGCATTCCTTTCTCTGTGGTATGTGGCATAAGTCCACACACCCAACAGTCAGTCGTATTGACCACTAACTGATGTTGATGTAATAACTGGATGAAAGAATTGTTATAATATTCAGTTCTTCTAATGAGTTCATGTGGAGAAAGAGTATGAAAGAGATGTGGAGAGACAGTTGAAGAAGACGGGGAGGAAGAAGAAGGAGAGACAACTTTTGGCTGCAGAGCATAAATAATCCAACCTATAAACGCCAAAGCAATACACAATGATATAAGAATACATAAAGTTATACTGAAACGACTGTACATTATTTTACAGGATCCTTTCTTCATTTCATCTTTTTCTCTCTCCTTTTCCTAGTGTAGTTTCCATCTTTCTAATGGATGCTCACGACAATCTTCCTCGATCACTCAATCACGATTGTCTGCCGTCCTATGACACTGCAAGTCCTGCAGGCCTATTGCCACTACTCAGGACGCACTTCAGACTCCTACCGTGACCCTGCAACCGGGACAGAATACTACACAAGAGAGAAAAATCTTAAGTGTTCTTTGGTCTAGGTCTCAAATTGTATCGTTTCTTCCCAGGAGTGTTTTGATTTTGAAACAATGTTCGTGGATTAGTCGTATCTAAGCGACGATGTAATGGTATTGCTTCCTGCAGAATGTCGTCGTCCTCTTTCTCAGATAGTGTCCCATTTAGGTGTGCATCACTAAAGGGCACGAATCGTGGAACCTTCTCACTTTCAAAGTCACCAATTCCCCTGCGTACCCATTAATCGTAGGGCAAAGGCAAAGGCACTTTCTTACAATGCACACCGTGAATCCAATTTTTCTTTCCTTCGACTTTAACTGCTGTTCTCGTGGTGAGTAAAACCATCCGGGGCTCTCACCATCTGGGTTCCAAATTCCTCGTCCTCTGGAAGTTTTTGGTACAGACCCAGTCACCTGGTCGGATGGAATGACCTGGGTCTGTGGAGGCCTCCGGCAGAGCACTCTGAATCTGTTGATGGAGAACACGCAATTTAGTCGTAAGATCATGCAGGTAGTCAATCAACATTGGATATGGCAAGTCTGAGTATTTCTTAGGGCGAGGGACACCCCATACATTAGCCGGGTGCCCAAAAACCACTTCGTAAGGGCTAAGTCCCAAACGAGAGTGTACTGCAGTTCTGGTGGACAGCAGAGCTAATGGCAAAGCATCGGGCCAATTGAGTCCTGTACTAGCTTGAACCTTTGCTAGTTTTAATTTTAAGGTTCCGTTGTAACATTCTACTAAACCCGCTGACTGTGGATGATTTGCCGCATGGAACTTTTGCTTGATACCAAGACCCGCACAAACTTTCTGCATGACTTGGCCAACAAATTCGCTCCCATTGTCACTCCAGACAATGCGCGGCAAACCAAACCTGGGGAAGAATTCTTTGAGTAGAACTTTAGCTGTGGATAAGGCTGTGTTATCTTTTAGAGGGTATGCTTCTATCCATCTTGAAAAGGCGCATACTACCACCAGAACGTATTTGAGGTTGTTGCATTGCTCCATATGAATATAATCGATCTGCAACACCTCAAATGGATATGTCGGAGGAGCAAAGTGACCTGCTGGAGTTGGGGTTCCCTTTCCCGGATTGTACATTAAACAAATAATACAATGTTTCACTACATTTTGTCTGCGCATTTTGGGATTTGTTCATTTTTCCACACTGGAGCTAGAAGTTTGCATATACCTTTTGCACTTAAGTGGGCTGGACCATGTGCCATAGTAACCACTGGGAGTATGTAGGCATCTGGTAACAGCCAACGTTGATGTTCAGATAATTCCACCCAACAACCCATCTCATCCAACATTCCTGTACTTTCTTCCCACTTGCTTAACTCCCTCTCTGAGGCCTCTTTCTGAATCGCTTTTACACTTTCCAATGTATCCTCATACATTCCTCTCTCTCTAACCCAATTCGCAGGACCCGCCACATACATTCGACTTGTAGCATCTCTCGCTGTCTTTTTCGCTATTTCGTCTGCAAATGCATTTCCTCGACCAACATCATCTGTAATCTTTTTGTGCGCACTACACTTCACGATGGCTATCTGGGTGGGTAAGGCAAGTGATTCGAGGAGATCAGTCACTAACTGGCCATGTTGTATTTTGGTGCCATGTGAAGTGAGAAAACCCCTTTCCTTCCAGAGACGCCCGAAGTTGAACACTACACCAAAGGCATATTGGCTGTCAGTGTATACGTTCACTCTCTTCCCTTTCGACAATACGCAGGCTCTTGTTAATGCTATCAATTCTGCTGCTTGCGCTGAATTGTGTCTAATGCGTGCAGTTGCCACAACTGTATGTAAAGTAGTTACAGCATAGGCTGAAACTGTATCTCCATTAGGCATTTTAAAACAAGAACCGTCTACCCATAGAGTTCCATCCGGATTCTCTAGCGGTGTGTCTTTCAAGTCAATTCTTCCTTTTGTCTCTTCCTCAGTATGGAAGAAATAATCATGTTGCTCCTCAACACTTTTCTCATCTGGAAGGGGCAACAGAGTAGCTGGGTTCAGGGTATTACATCGTTTAATGTGTACGTGACTAGCCCAAAGCGTCAGCTCGTATCCAGTTAGACGAGCACTCGTAAGATGCTGCGTTTTTGTTCTGTTTAGTAAGGTATCCACTGCATGTGGTACCATAACAATGAGAGTGTTATCCAATACCACTCCAGCAGACTGTCGAATAGAAATTGCTGCTGCTGCTGTCGCTTTGAGACAACTAGGCAATGCTTTAGCTACAGGATCTAAGGTAGCCGAAAAATAGGCACATGGCCGCTGTTTGTCTCCGAATTGCTGTGTTAAAACTGACAACGCACAACCCTCTCTCTCGTGATCATAGAGCGTAAAAGGCTTAGTGTAATCAGGGGTGCCTAGTACAGGAGCAGAACACAGAGCAGTACGTAAATCAGTGAAACTCTTTTGGCACTCATCAGTCCAAGGAAGGGGCTGAGGCGTATCCTTTATAGTGAGTGCCAGTAAAGGTTTGGCCAACAGAGAGAAGTTAGGGATCCACTGCCTACAATAAGAGGTGATACCCAGAAAGGCACGTACCTCCCTTTGTGTGGATGGCACAGACATTTGCGTAATCGCCTGAATTCGTTCTGGTGTCAATCGTCGTCCCTCCTTTGATAGGAGATGACCCAAGTAGGTAACCTCTCGACAAACATATTGTAATTTGGAAGGTGAAACCTTATGATTCAGATGAAACAAATGGCGTAATAATGCAACAGTGACATTTTTACAAATATCTTTTGAATCGGCGGCGACTAACAAGTCGTCCATGTACTGTATAAGAGCAGCACCAGACGGCAAATGAAAAGTATCAAGATGACATTTTAAAGCTTGACTGTAAATGGAGGGACTTTCACAATAGCCCTGAGGTGCGCGCTTAAACCGAAAGCTTCGGCCTCCAAGAGAGAAGCCAAAAATGTCCTTACTCTCTTCTGCTATAGGAATACTAAAGAAGGCATTCTTTAGATCGATAACAGAGAACCAAATCGCTGTGGAAGGTATCATTGTCAACAGAGCAGTGATATCTGGAACAACAGGGAATTGCGGTACAACAATTTGATTTACCTCCCGCAGATCAATTACGAAACGATATACAGGTGGTTGAGAAGGATCAGTGCGTTTAAGAACAGGAAGAATAGGACTATTGCATGTGTTACCTCTTGTTTCTTCAACCACACCCTTCTGGATTAAATCATGAATGATTTCCAAAAGTGCTTTCTCACCTTCAGCAGAAATTCTATACTGCGGGATGCGCGTTAATTCAACATTGGGCTTGAGAGTGACAACATAAGGTGGAATCTCAAGACAACCCACATCATTCGGACCCGTGGCCCAAAGCGTTACCGGAAGGGAAAGCAATTCAGGTGGGAACTGATCTTTGAACAAATACATTGGAGAGATCAATTTCTGTCCTAAAGTAAGATGTACACCAGAAGGAGCACAATATATCGTAGCATGCATTCTTTTCAATAGGTCTAGACCCAACAGATTCTCACCGCAACCATTCGTTAACAGAAGTGGAGCTTCCAAATCATAAGGACCAACAGAAATAGGCAAAGGACAAGAAACTGGATTACAAACAGGGGTGCCAGAAAATCCTACAGCAACATTTGTAAAGCCAGACAAAGGTGCCCCAGGGAGTTTAGAATGAATGATAGAACTTCTCATTGCCCCAGTATCTAGAAGAAATGGCTCCGAAACACCCATTGTAGTGACGTTAACATAAGGTCCATTCTGATCTACTGGAATAGTCACAACTCCCTTACTTTGTCCATGGCTGTCCTAGTTAGCATGAAGACTTTCATTCTCGCCTTCAATATAATGGTCTTCATTGTAATACTGTGCAGATCTGACATTCTGCTGATCGAAGTAGGTCATGGAATTGGGAGAAGGAAGGGCACGCTGTTCTTGAGTCAACATACCCCGACCTCTACCTCTGTTTGCTGACTGGAGGCCAGCACGACCTCGTGGAGCAGATAATGCTCCGTTGCGCTGCAATAAAACCGGACAACTATTCTTAAAATGACCTTCCTCTCTACAATAGGCACATTGATTAGGTCCTAACAAAGGTCGCGGAATGTATGGCTCAGGTTTTTGATACAACCTCTGAAACTGCGGAGGCTGTTGAGACTGAGGCTGAGCATAACGTGGAGGATAGGCTTGTTGCAAGAGAACTGTTAGACCTGGCACCTTGTGGGGGTCCTGCGCATATGACCCTAGTCTCGCTAGGAGACAGTGTGATGGTCCCTGAAACCTACTTACCCTTTAACACTAAGAAGTAGTGACCATCAATGGAAAGAAGGTTGAGGCTCTTAGAGATACAGGAGCCAGCGTGACCTCGGTGAGGCAACACCTGGTGTCTCAAGAGCAGATTGTACCCAATGCCTACTGTAGGGTTGTCAATGCTGACAACATAGAGAGTCGTTGTCCAATGGCTCAAGTTCCCTTTGAGTGGGGGGAGGTCTCTGGTACTCTACAAGTCGCTGTGAGAACTGACATGCCTGTAGACTGTCTGCTAGGGAACGACCTGGAGAGCTCCCCTTGGGAAAAGGTGGAGAAGACCACGCATCTGAGGATGGTGGGTCTACCCGACTGGGCGTGCGTGACCACCCGGTCCATGGCAGCCAGTAGGGGTGTTGAGAGGGTCCTGGAGCCTGAGGGAGAGGTCCAGGAACCGGCCTTAGGGAGAAGGCGCAGGAGGCGCGGGAAACCGGCCCCCGAAGTTCCCACGGCCCAGGAGGAAGCAGACCCTGAGGGGGATGCTCTGGAGCCTACCGGGGAACAAATTGCCGAACTGGGAGACCTGCCTGAGCTGACCCATTGGCAGCAAGAAGGAGGTCCCTCCAGGGAGGAATTCTGCAGGGAGCAGAAAGAATGCCCTTCTCTCGTGGGTATGCGGCAGCAGGCTGCAGACCAGGCCAATGGTGTTCAGGCCAAGACACACTACGTGTATTGGGAGAGTGACCTCCTGTATTCAGAGCCTAAGGCTGCTGAACCTGGGTCAGCCCGTGTGCTGGTGGTACCCCAGAAGTTCAGAACCTTCCTACTGGGGCTGGCTCATGATGTGCCTTTAGCAGGACATTTGGGGATGGACAAGACCTGTGACAGGCTTGTCACCCACTTTTACTGGCCCCAAATGCACAAGAATTCAGATTCCTACTGCCGAACCTGTCAGACTTGCCAGGCAAGTGGTAAGAGCGGAGGGAAGCACAAGACTCCTCTGCAGCCCTTCCCCGTGGTCGGTACGCCATTCCAGCGAGTGGGTATTGATATTGTGGGGCCTCTGGACCCCAAGACAGCCCTGGGCAACAGGTTCATCCTGGTCTTGGTGGACCATGCCACCCGGTACCCTGAAGCCATCCCTCTGAGGACAGTGACGTGGTGGGACGGGCACTGATGGGAATTTTCTCCAGAGTGGGATTCCCTCTAGAGGTGGTGAGCGACAGGGGGACCAATTTCATATCCACATATATGAAATCCCTGTGGAAGGAGTGTGGGGTAACTTACAAGTTCACCACTCCTTACCACCCCCAAGGAAATGGGTTGGTTGAGAGATTCAACCGAACCCTCAAAGGCATGATCATGGGCCTAGACGGTCCAATGAGGCGTAAGTGGGACGTCCTCTTGCCATGCCTGCTCTTTGCTTACCGAGAGGTGCCACAGAAGTCTCTAGGGTTCAGCCCCTTTGAGCTTCTGTATGGTCACCCCGGTAAGAGGACCTCTGAGTTTGGTAAAGGAAGGCTGGGAGCAATCTCCCAGGAAACCTCCCCAGAATGTATACAGTTACATGCTGGCCTTCAGAAACCAGACTAGGCGTTTCAGGCAACTTGCTGAGGCAAATCTGGAAGCCAGCCAGGAGGAGATGAAGCGGTGGTACGACCGGAATGCCACTCTGGTAGAGCTTCAACCTGGACAAAATGTGTGGGTCTTGGCCCCAGTGGAGCCTTGTGCACTTCAGGATAAGTGGACAGGTCCATTTGAGGTTGTGGAGCGCAAAAGTCCTATCACCTACTTGGTGGACATGCAGTCTCCCAGGAACCCTTTGAGGGTCCTACATGTTAACCGCCTTAAGCCCCACTTAGAGAGGACCGAAGTGGGCATGCTGCTGGCCACTGATGATGGAATGGAAGAGGAGACCGAGCCTCTTCCTGACCTCTTAGTAGCCTCTGAGAAAGATGGGTCAGTGGATGGAGTTAACCTCTCACCCACCCTGACGCCCGAACAACAGGAAGATTGCCGCCACTTGCTGGGGCAGTTTCCAGATAGGTTCTCCCTGGTTCCTGGTGTCACAGATTGGTGCGTCCATGATGTGGACGCAGGAGACAGCTTACCTGTGAAGCACAAGGCTTACAGGGTAACTGACAGGGTCAGAGCTTGCATCAAGGAGGAGGTCTCCAAAATGCTTGCGTTAGGGGTGGTTGAGTCCTCCAGCAGTCCTTGGTCTAGCCCCGTGGTCTTGGTCCCCAAAGCTGCTGCGCCGGGAGCCACACCTGAACTCCGGTTCTGTGTGGACTACAGAGGACTCAATTCAGTAACTAAGACTGACGCGCACCCCATCCCCAGAGCTGATGAGCTCATTGATCGGCTGGGGGCTGCCCGGTTCCTCAGCACGTTTGATTTAACGTCTGGGTACTGGCAGATCGCCTTGACCGATGAGGCCAAAGAGAGGTCAGCATTCTCTACACCAGATGGGCACTTCCAGTTCCGGGTCATGCCATTTGGAATGAAGAATGCCCCTGCCACCTTTCAGAGGTTGGTCAACCAGGTACTGGTTGGGCTGGATGCGTTCAGTGCCGCCTACCTGGATGACATCGCAGTGTTCAGTGCCACCTGGCCCGAACACCTGCGCCACCTCTGGGAAGTGTTGATGGCTCTGCGCCGAGCAGGCCTCACGATCAAGGCAAGCAAGTGCCAGATCGGGCAGGGTTCCGTGGTGTACTTGGGACACCAAGTGGGGAGTGGCAAGGTGGCACCCTTGCAACCCAAAATTGAGACCATCCTGGCTTGGGAACCCCCCAAGACACAGACCGCAGTGAGGGCCTTCCTGGGGCTCACTGGGTACTACAGGAGGTTTGTCAAGGGCTATGGAACGATTGTTGCCCCCTTGACAGAGCTGACTTCCAAGAAGCAGTCCAGGAACGTGATCTGGACTGACACCTGTCAGAAAGCTTTCGACACCCTGAAGGCTGCCATGTGCACGGCGCCCGTGCTCTTGGCCCCTGACTTCTCCAAGGAATTCCTAGTACAGACAGACGCTTCAGAGCATGGTGTAGGGGCTGTTCTCTCACAGATGACTGAGGAGGGCTGGGACCAACCCGTAGCCTTCATCAGTAGGAGGTTACTTCCACGGGAAAGTTGGTGGAGTGCAATTGAGCGAGAAGCATTTGCTGTGGTCTGGGCGCTGAAGAAGCTAAGACCCTACTTGTTTGGGTCTCACTTCCGGGTTCAGACGGACCACAGGCCCCTCAGATGGTTGATGCAAATGAGGGGTGAGAACCCAAAGCTGTTGAGGTGGTCCATCTCCCTACAGGGTATGGACTTTACGGTGGAACACCGTCCTGGCACAGATCACGCCAACGCCGACGGTCTGTCGAGGTATTTCCGCCTTAGTGACGAGGGACCCCCTGGGCAAGGGTAGTTCTCCCCACATTTCAGCTGGAGGGGACACGTGTTAGACCTGGCACCTTGGCGTGAGTTTCCCTTCCACTTTTTTGATGGTGTGCCTCAAATGTTTTGCTGGTGTTGTCCGCTCAGGGCACTGCGCCACGGCTAATCCGTGCCGCAGTGCAAGTGCTCCCTAGGTAAAGTGTACCTGTAATTGATATTCATGATTGGTTTATTGGATTTACTGTCAGTCCCCAGTAAAGTGCACCAGGGGTGCCAGGGCTTGTGAATGCCAATGCTGCTGGTGGGCTTGCAGCGCTGGTTGCGCCACCCACAGAAAGCGGCCTTGTAAAATGTGTCTAGGGACTGCCACCGCAGACCCTGCGTGCAGTCTGGGACTGTCGCGCTGACTGTGCAAGTGCCCCCACTTGCCAGTCCCTAAACCTTCCCTTACCTACATATTAGCCACCCCTCCGGTAGGCCCAAGGGCAGGGTGCATTGTAGGCATAAGGTAGGACATGCCCTGATGTGTGGGGCATGTCTTAGTAGTGAATTACAGCCATTTTCGTTTTTCACTATTGAAGGCTACCTGCTCTCCATAGGCCAGAATGGGCTGCTGGAGTCGCTACACGTTGTGACCCCCGTGGACTCATAGAGCATGGTAGAATATCACGTTTAGTATGCCTGAACTCAGAATAATAAAATACTTCTTGTAGTCAAGTTTATTTTAATATCCTGGGTTTGTAAATACTACTTTTAGAAAGTTAGTATTTACTGACCTGGCCATTTCAGTCCGCCTCTGCTGTGTGTGTTCTGCCTAGCAACAGTAAGGAGCAGGGTTGGGGAATCCCCAGAGACAGGTTGGCTGCCAGGTGGTGGGTAGAGAGATGACACCAGGATGGGTGGGAGGAGTACACCTTGACTCTTGAATAGACCTATGCTCTGCCACCACAAAGCCGGCGCCGCCCCCTGTGGAGCGGCTGATGTCTCTGCCCTGCTGCTGAAAGGAAAGAGCAGAGTCACCATAACAAAGTGCTCCAGAACTGGACTGAGCCAGGCCCAGGCCCCCTGGCGCTAAAGAACAAAAGAATCACTGTATAAAAGTAGGAGCCTGGCTCCTAAGAAATCAGAATCCTGTTTTACCACAAAGAACCTCTGCCCGACTAGAAGGAGAAGAAGACGCTGGAAGGACTGGCCTGCTGCTTGCCTTGCTGAGAAAGGAGAGGAAGAGACTTGCTGAAAAGACTTTGCTGCTTTGTGCTTTAAACATTCTCCAAGGGCTTGATCTGAGCTTGCCCCCTGAACAGAACCCCAGGACCAGTGGGTTCTTTGTGCCTTTGCTCGTCCTGAAACTCGAGCCGTGTGTGTATCCCGCTTGAGGAAGACTGCGCCCCTCATCACCCCTCCTAGGGCCGTGACACTTGGGAGCCTGCCTGCCTTTGCCCCCCTTGAGAGCCTCGCTCCGACCGGAGTCGCTCTCTACCCCGGGCTAGGCCGCCGGCACCTCTGCCACCGCCTGCTATTGGAGCGCGCTGAAGCGCTATCACCCCTCCCGCCGGAATTCTTGTCCGACGATCGTGATCCCCGCCGGGTCCCCAGCTGCACGGACCGTGCCCTGTGACCCCGCTTCGCGATCTCGACCTGAGATCAGGCCGCGCCGCCCCCGCTGAGGAGACCCCCGCACTGCCGTGCTGAGGGTCGTGGGCCGCGCCTGCCTGACTACACGCCCCCGCTCAAGAGGATCCAAAGGTGCCCCCATCACTGCTGAGTCGCTCCCTCCCGGGCCGACTCCCAAAAGCAACTACACGTTCTTAAGAATTCCAGTATCGGGCTCGGGGCCCGCAACGCCTTATTTCCCCGTTCGCAGGAGCCGATTTCTGTAAGTACTGGAACCACAAGTAACATTTGCGAGAGACTACAAAGTATCTAATTTGAACCTGCAAACAAAGAACATTTGCCTGCTTTACAATCTGGTGGCATAGCGAAAACGTTATTGGTCTTGTGATAAGTCTGCTGAGATATATATACCTATTTTTACATAAAGAAGCGTATTTTTCTACATATCCAAGTCTGGTGTCCGTTTCTAGGGGGATTGATGTATTTACTGTGTGTGTGATTGTAAGTGCTTAACCAACAACGCCTGAGGAATCGCCTAGGCTGCTCACGCCACGCACCTAGAGGGTGAGCAAGGGTCATTCACGAGGGGTTATCCTGCGCCCTGACATAGAGGAGAGGGTTCCTGCTTGACACAAGGACAACCTTGCGCCAACCAGAGACCCCCAAGTCTAACAAGAACCTTCGTTTTTAATTCTTTCGTCTTTTTCTCTTGCTTTTCTTTTTCTTCTTTTTCCCTATTTTCATAATATTGCGCAGTAGCCAATATCTGGGCAGAGGAAGAAACAGCCCATGAACTTTCAGAATCTTTCAATTTGTGTGACAGCTCGGGAAGCAAATTAAATACGAATTTGTCCATAAATAATCGCTGTCCACCCTCTGTAGCCATGTCTTGACCACTGTGATCAATAAAGGTCTCCTCGAAACGAGTAAAGAAATCAGAGACACTTTCATCTTTCTTTTGTTTGCATGCTGCTAGTTTATCCCAATTAACTCTCAATGCAGGCATCATAGTTTTAATTAATGTAATAATCCTACCAGGGAGTTCCGAGATCAAAGCATCAGGCTTTGCACCACCCACTTGATCTCTATCAGTGGTAGTTATAACATCCCAAGTAGCACCTAGTTCCTGCGCGTGATCCTCTCTACGAATCTTAGCCCACATTGTCTGTGGAACTACATTTCCCATTAGCATATCAATATCAGCTAGGTTCATAATGCAAGCATCAACTGTCTGTGATAATTCTTTATAATAACCTGCAGGGTTTTTACGAGGATCCGGTAGAGTCTGCTTAAGGGCCAAAACTTCAGATCTCTTCCAGGGGACATGTACCCATATACTTTGAAAATGAGCGGGAATAAGTGGATTAGCACCTGCTGCTGCAACCTCTTCTTTCCATACTGGAGGAACCTCTCTCATAGGATAATTTTTTAATGTCAGTTTAACTGATGGATCAGAATCAAGGAAAACCTGAGAGGACAATAAAGATCTATAAGAAATAAGTGTCCTTACAGCTTTCTCCACCTTGGAACCCACAATAAGTCCTTTATCAAAATCAGTTTGAACATCTAACAGATCTTGTGGGATTGGACTCGAACGCACATCTTCCCATTCTTTAATGAGAGTATCGCACATTACATTAAAAACATATCTTTGCGTAGGCGCGTTCCATTGCGAGAAAGTATGCATAATATCAAGCACACTGTATTGAGGACACTTTTTGATCCATTTACGTGCAAGAGAGTCCAACTTTTCTCATTCTTCAAAATCTGGGAACTGACTACGAGACTGTCTTCGAACAAAAGCCGGAGACACATTTAAAGTTTCGAAGAAAGGAGATAAAATACCAGTGACTGTGTCTGTGAGACGCTTACGCACAGACGGAGAATTAGACATAAGAATTGGAGACAAAGTATTAGGAGAACTGACAGGAGAAGAACCGATAATTGCAGGAGGAGCAGAAGGCAAAGGAGATCTAAGATCAGGAGATGAGGGCAAAGAAGTTGAAGCTAACGGTAAAACCGGCAAGGACGGTAATACTGGAGGAAGCAAATGCGGAAGAGCCGGAACAGGCGGAGGTACCGCTGGCGGCTGAACAGGCTGTAACGGCTGAGGTGCATTGGAACTTTGTGCATAGGGCGGAGGCAACCTTAATAAGTGGGACATTAGGGGATCTTCTTCTATATCTTTCTTATTATCAGAAGGGTAAACAGGCAACACCGGATAGCATTTATCTATCGCCATGCGATGCTGTCTTTCTGAAATCTCAGTCGCATTATCAATTTCATCGTCTTTAAACTGTTGGGCAGCCTGTATAATTGTCATACCCTGTGCTTTCCTATCTCGTTTTGCTTGCTTAATTTCTTTCTGTTTGGCTTCCTTACGCCAAAGGCGGAAAGAGTCAAACATTGCCGGCCGGGCTTTTCTTTTGAATAAAACTGTTTCCAAATTGTCTAGCACATCAGGATCAAAACTACCATTTTCTGGCCATTTTAGAACACCATCTTTTTTCGTGTATCGGGTCCATGTCTCGCTAAAGGCAATGGGGCCAATACCATGTTTGGAATAGAGCTCATATGTGGGAGTTCCAACCGAAGGAATCGGACAAGAGTCCTCAAGTCGGGAATCCCTATTACAACCAAAACAACAAATTCTTCCAAACTTAGTCAGACCAGGCATCTCGTGATATCACCGGACTGTTCACAAACTTCAAGGGGGTAAAACTCAGTTTACGCAGCACAAATGCACTTACCCTCGGCTTTGGCTATTGCAATAGTCGAATCTAAGGACTACAAATACCAAAAAAAACAAAGAACAAAAATTGTGGGCGCGACCCACGAAGATACTTAACTAAGGACGTCTTCTCCCACCAACAGAGGCCCATATATCGTCTCGCCTTACCATACATCATCAAAGCAAGGGCCAAAGCAGGGCGGCAGTCAGGGCAGCGGTTGTTAGTAGCCGTCAGGAAGGAGTAACCACGCTGCAAAAGACCTTCGGACCACTTTCGACATACAGGGGTCGCTTAATGTGGCTCGCGAACCCTCCGGAAGTTTCTTGCGGGATTCCTCACGACCTTCAGGCAGAACCGGTACCACTGAAGCTGCCCCACATTGGGCGCCAGTTGAAGAACCAGAACCTTTATGGCCTGGCGGCGCAGGGTACGCCCTAGTCTCCGGAGTTCTCCTGCTCAGCTACACAGAGACACGGGACACTCTGTCGGCGTTAGAAGATCAGATTTATTTAGCTGCAGCTAGTACAGTTATCCCAGAAGTACACAAGGTAGGTTCTCAGGAGACTGCCACTTCACTCTGTGGCGCACAAGTTTAAATACTATATGGAAACATATACATTAACCAAAACACACTCCCAGAACATACAAGAAAGAGCCAATAAGGAAAGTTGGAAAACAGGACAGAACCAATAGGAGAGATTGGAAAACAAAAGTGTCAGATGACTCGAAGAAACCTCTCCTCCAATTATGTTTGTCACCCCTCCCTCAATCTAATTCATTAACAGGTTCGTAACTAACTTGCAGGTGGCGAGATACGTTTGTGTGTGTTGGAGGACAGTTGTGAAACGAGAGAATGCTAGCAGAAGACAGTGAAGGCTAGACGATAAGATAAAGTCAGAAGAGAATAGTGTGAACCAACAGATAGTTGAGACGGGGATTAGAAAAGCCAGACAGGGATTAGTGTACTCGGCCAGTCCTAACACCAGCTTTGTAAATAGAGGCAGAAAGCGTATTTCGACACCAGGCTGCAGAAAAAGCAGAATAGACTTTGTTCGCCGTGCTGCCTGAGTGATGGCAACACAAAATGGCGGCGGAGCACAAAATGGCGGGTCGATTCGATCGCGATCAGAAATCGAAGTTCCTCAGGCCTGATGGTGAAAATCAAGTTTTCTGCTTGGGAAGCCTTCTTCTCTTAGTTTCAAGTAGCAGATCTGAGAGGCTCTGCTCCTCTCACATTTTTATTCAGTGTTCTCTGGGGTCAAGAAGGACAGCAGTCCTGCCCAATGAGGTGCAGGGCAACACCCCAGAGCATGACCATTTCCTCCAAAGTGTGGCATAATCTTCTCCCAGAAAGCACCATTCATCCACAATTCAGTATGAATGAAATCCCAGCATAGGGGCAAGAAATAATTAAACCAACTTCCAGTATGGCTCATTTCCATAGCTCCCTTCCGCCTAAAATCTGCAAATTCCTGCACTAAGCCTGCCACTGGATGGGTCAGAAGGGCTGGTGGTAGATGGGCCTGGCCTTCTCTGCCTGTCCTATTCCCCTTAGAGGTTCCATAATTTATGACCCCTCCCCTGCTCTGGCATTCCTGTGTAGCAGAGCTCCCTCCAAGAGATAGCCTCTCCCTGTGTGAGCCACTTATCATTTCATAAAAGTAGCCTGGCTAATCCTGTTAACTCTGACCAATCAGGGAAGAGGACAGGAAGGTTGAATTTTAGCTTATGGACAAGACCTGGGCATTTAAAACATATTTATTAGGACCCTGCTTGTAGCTACTGGACAACTCCAAGCCCCCCACCCCTGGGACACTTAGGGGAGACTTTAGGGGTCCTGAATATGAACAAAGCCAGAACCCAGAGACAGTCAGCATCAGTTACCACCAGTACCAGTCAGGAAAACATGGAGATGCACAGGGCACACAGGATGACTTTGCAACAATAGATTTAAAAAACAAAGCTGCAGTCTTTATTAATTATGAATCAGATAACACATATAATTCCACTAGATGGTGCCAGATGTGGCTGTGCCATGTTTTCACATTCTCAATAGCAGCAGCTGTTAACCTGTGGTGCAGGAAACCCTGGAAGTCCACATTGTCTACTCAATTACCAGTGCGACTACATAGAGGTTTTCTGCTTGAAACTTTCATCTTTAATGCAATGCTCTGAATTATGCATACATTTTAAATGTATGAATGATATCCATTTTCTCTCAATACATCTATACCATAGCTACTGCTTTCAGATATAAGGATGAGCATGAATTCGATGATTCTCATAAACATATGCCTGATGGTTAAAACTCTCCATGGCAGTTGGCGAGAAGCCACAGGGAAGATCAGTTACATCATTAAAAACATGGCATGACAAATCTAGTTTAGCTGATGCTTTGTTAGCCTATTTTGACACTGTCTTTCGAGTCTTGAGACCAGTGGCGGCCGCTACAAACTAAAAGTGGTGGGTGGGGGAAAGGCATGGGGGATGGGACCATAGAGGGGGAGAGTGGGTGGAGAGAGTTTAATAATCAAAAATAAAATAAAGGAAAACTTACCTTAAACTGTGGACCGCCTCCCACGTTGTGCCTCGGTCTTCCTTGTCCCTGCAGACATTGGGAGTACATCACAGACTGCCTGTGTAATCCGCGCACTGCTCCCTTACAATGAGAGCAGCACAGGGATTGCCCTGAGCGGGCTGAAAAGACACTCCGCTCAGGACAGGGAAGCTGTGCAGTTTATCCAGCCTGGCTGTACAATGCAGCTGTGCTGGAGAAACCTAAGTGCGTATGTGTGTATGGCCGGCCTGAGATGCCTGGCCAGACACACATGCCTACTTAGAGAGTGCACATAGCACTCCTCCTCCACCTTCCCATGGTCCTGACAGGGGCTGTGATAGTTTCTAAAGCGGTTTATGATGCGCTATGTCCCAGCTCAGTACTAAAGATTGGTGGGGGAAGAGTGCACAAGAGATAAGAAGAAGCCAGGAGAGAGGAAAGTAAGGATTATGGGAGAGGGAATGGTGAATACTGTTTTGCCCAGTATAGAATATTTAACTGTAGGCAAGCTTTCCATGTGTGGTATAGAAGCAACAAGTACGATGGTGATGGAAGTAACATTATTTGTATATTTTTTGGGAATGAATTACAGTTTTAAAAGTATACTTAAAACTGGCCATAGAAAAGCCACATTTATGTCCTGATGGAAACACAATGTAAAGTTGTCTCCTGGTAGCAGTAATAGTTTGACTGTTTTGTGGAGTCAAAACTTATGTTTATCAGTTTGTGATGTCAGCACGAGAGAGAAGGCCAGGCAGCAGAGGAAGGGCTACAGTTGTGGTTAAGAATTTTAGTACCAGCGTATAATAAAGATCTGAGATCATCTTGTAATGCTGACACAGCGAAAGGCCAGGATAAACTTTTCACAATCAACGTATCATTCACAATGGGCCCATATACATATTCAGATTTCCTGACTGTTTCGCTGGGGGTCAAGTTTTATTTATTTCTGATCTGAAATTAGTCAATGCCTAACTAATCTTCACAGATCAACACTCTTCGTTTGGTCAATAGACCCTTAGGCGAATAGTTGATGATGATATTAACAAATTAATTAATCTATCTTATAACTTTTTAATAAAATGATCACAGAGTCTGAGTAAGATTCAATAGATTTTATCTAATAATTCAATCAAAATGAACACTCATCTGTACAGATTCTCAGTGCAAATCCCATCAACTTTCATGGGGGAGAAAATGTATTTATCAAATAACATTAAAATACACAAATACATCCAACAGTCTCAACGCATTAGGAGTGATAGATGAAGAGACAAAAGACACAATAATTCATACTCTGCAGAAGAATATGCAAATTTTAAGATAGAATGATGTTTACCAAGGTGAAACAGGAAACCCAATCCCTGGCCAAAAGGATTGGTGGAGGTCACCTGATTAAGAGTCAGGAGACAAAGACTATAGGACAGATGCAGGATAGTATTATACTTACTATGCGTCTCTAGAACCCGATGCACCGGAGCGCATCTCACTCTAACACTCTCTCCCTCCTTGATATTCTTCCGCAAATTTTCAATCTAATCAGGCTGTCTTAAGTATTGAATCTTCTCAGTCTGTTCTTCCCAGTAGCAGATCTCGCCCACTCCTCACTCAGCATCAACGTCTCTTCATAGCAGCAGCTCTATCCTAATCTTAAGTCACTCAAGTTATACCCTTTAATTTTGCATGTCCCACCCTCAAAGGTTGCAAGTATCTCTGAATCATGAACTGGGATTGGGCCGGGGCAGGGGAGTTGTCATCACCTCATGCGATCATTCCAGAATTCTTAACTAATTCTTTGTTTAGTAACCCTTCCCACTTAATTTATTCAATTTTAAGAACACTTCCTTTCACATGCATTCACAAAACAGATAGATACAAATTTTATATAATTTCTTCAGTTCAAGAACTTTCCCAAGCATCCGCCCTTGGTTCTTGGCAGCCGGTCCATGTCCCGGTCAGCAGGTCATTCCAGGACATTAATGCGCAGACTCAACTTGCGTTACGTTTTACCCGCCATCTTTTCTTTTGACATAACACATCAGGCCCAAACGCACACTCTTAATAAAGGAATCATAAACAGAAGTTAATTTCTCAAATATGTTATTATCACTGTTTACCACCAACTTCTACTCTATACCATGTTATTTTCTTCTTTGTTAAGCAAAGCATTAGTAGCGAAAACCTCTTTTTAAAATCCAGGCGAGCATATGCCAGGCACGCGGTACTTCGAGACCTACAGTCAGTGACTCCTTGCGCATGCGTGAGAGTTTTCCTCTCACATGGGTTAATCAAATGGTTATTTACACAGGACGGGTTAGCAATTGCGCAAAGCGATTTTTGGTTTCAAGCGTAACTTCAGTTACAAAGCAAGTTATTATTTGTTATTTAAGCAAGTATAAAGTCTTTCCCGTATGTGAATATCGTGTGTATGTTAATTTTCTTTCAAGCTTCTATTTCTACTTGTTAGTACTTGTTAACGAGAGGTTGATTCAAGCAAGTTTCTTTTCTTTGAATCCTTGCTCCATCAATCCCCCCTCTGATGGCATTTTTGAGCCAACATAAAATACCCATCATTACCAATTGCCAATTAGATCTTAGTATCTACATTTGTTTTTACACATTCTTTATTTCTTTCCTTTATGTGCATCCCTTTAATTCTTCCATACAAATTCTTTCATTTCTTCTAACTCAATCTCTTCCCAATTTCACTTTCTTCCCCTTCTTTTGTTCTCCATTTCAATCTTTGACTTTGTCTTTAATTTTCCCTTACAACATTTATAGGTCAATCCTATCATTAATATCACTAATGCTATTGAAATCATCGGTATTACTATTTTCCCTAATAAACTACTTCCAAAAGCGGAAAACCAATTACTTAATTTAGAAACACTTTTACTAAATATTTCCCATGCACCGTCAACCTCCAATTGGGTCAAATCATTATAAATCTTCGAAATATTCTTGATATTTCCCTCAATACCTTTACTTTTATCCGGGACATATGTACAGCAGTGTTGAACTTTCAACATGCCACAGACTCCACCTTCTTTTGCCAAAAGAATATCAAGGGCAAGTCTATTTTGTAAAACTATAGATCGGATCGCAACCATTTCAGTATGGATCATTAAGAATCCTCCAGCAGTATCGGTTGATAAACGATCAACTACAGTGGACAACAGGTGTATCTTATGAGAGTTTAATGAGACTTCAACTGACGGTATCAAAGCACCAAATATATCACCTACTATTTCGATAAAACTTGCTCTCCTATTTCTTGTTAGTCCTTTACTTATATCACCCATTTCATTGTTCTTAGTAATGTGATATACCTTCGGAAATACAACGGCAATGTAACAACTGCCATACTATCATGCAGGTAACCTATAATAGGCATTTTTACCGCACACATAGTAAATTCCTGGAAATACAGGATCAGTTCCTTCTTTTAGTCCCCATCCCCCTATTATTAAGAAGGTATGTTTACATTCGCTAGTGCCAATGAATATGCTAATATACTCCTTCCTTAATCTACGAAGACAGAATTTCCCCATTTTTGACAAGTCCAGGGACATTGCAGCATGTGCCTCGCCTTTCTTATATTTCCCTTCTAAATCAGCCCATGGAGGTATATGGGACCTTTGCTCAACCACTTTCTATTGAAAATCCTGCCTTCTTTCTTCTACTAAATTCAGAAAATCTTTTTCTTCATCACGCAAAAGGCATGTTAGATTATTTCTGTTGGCATATGTTATGTTTATAGAGTTCGTTGTTAAAAAGAACTCTCCCATAAATTCTGCATTTCTAGCACTAAGTAACGGATTCATGTTTCTTCTAATAGGAATTTCTGAAAAGACTAAATCCATGTTGATTTAAAAATATTGCAACTTACCAGTTACATAAAACAAACTAGTCACAACACTACAAGACACACCATAAGTTAATGGAAGGTGGTGATATGTTACACATTCCAAAACAGAAGTAGGAAGTTTAATGCAAACATAACAGTCACTCACATCCATTGTTTCCACATAATGATAGAGGAGTTTGGTGAATACATTTAATGACAAATCACTATTTGATTTATTATGATAATACATGCTTTTATCCACTTGTGTTAGTTCTGTAGTAGTAGTTTTCTTAGTGACCATACTCACTTTCTCACTGAGGTTTGTGTTATTCTGATTATTAGTTAATATTAGGACAGGTATCATAAGTGTTAATAATAACCACATTGAAATTAATATTGTAATACTATATAGACAACATTTAATACATCATTGTTTTAGGTTAGATTTCGGGTGTTCAGTAACTTTTACTTCTGCCATTTTAAATTTCTTTTTTTTAAACATTTTTTTTTTTCATATCAGATAATACATATACAGTATCAGCAAGTGTGCGTAAATAAATCCATAAACAGCATTAGGCAAAAAAGAAAAAAAAAACAATACTACATATCCCAATATCTAAACAAAAGCAATACTACGTCCAACCACAGCACAAATCCTAGTTAGGCTCGGTGTAAACCATTAATACTACTTGGAACTCTTCTAACCAGGTGGCTAAGGCTCCCCAGATCTTCCTTCCCTTTCGTTTAGCCTGAATACCCTTATGATTATATAGAGCCATTACAAATTGATATGCGTGCAGAAAGCGCCCTTTCTATTGCTGGAATGTACCCCCTAGCTCCAGTGATTCCAAAAACCCAGAGTCGGCCAGGTCAAGTTTCTCCTTCCATTTCCCATCCTGCTTCTCCAGATCATCAGGGACCAATTCCAATAGGCAACCATATAGCTGAGAGATGGAAGGGATGACTTCTTTTACCATTACTTCCAACACAGGTATTTGATCAAAGCCAACTGTCCCCCCAACGTTTTTAAAAAAAAAGTCCCTGGTCTGTAAGTATTTAAAAACATCTCGTAATGAGACGTTCAATTTACTACGGATCAGTTCAAAGGGCGCAAATGAGCTCCCTACCAAAAGATCTCCAAGTCTACTAACCCCATTGCGGCCCCATCTATTAAAGCAGCTGTCATGGAAAATGCAGGGCAATTGCTCATTATGGGTCAGAGGAGTATATTGGCTATACCTACCCACCCCCGCTTTTTTCCGAACCAAAACCCAGTTCCTATATGCTGCATACAAGGTCTTAAAGCGGGTTCGTTTGAAGTAACTTGGCTCAAAGAACATCATTAAACAGCCATGAGCAGTCTTCCCAATCAGTAGCTCATAAATGGAAGGTGACCTGTTGCTGGTGTCCTGCACCATTGTCCGGCTACTAAACAATATCTGATAGCACTGCATAGCTGCAGCAAGATAATACAGCCTAAAATTTGGTAGTACCCATCCACCCTTAACTCTGGGTAAGCACATATAAGCATTAGCTCTTCTGGTTTTCCCGTACGCCCAAATAAAGCTCGCTATTAACGTATCAATTTTCTTAAACCAGATATAATTCATTTCCAGTGGGACAGATCTAAACACATATAATATTCTTGGAAGGAAAATCATCTTAATTAAGTTGCATCTTCCCATTATCGACAGTCTCAAGTTGTTCCAACTTTTGAAATCTTGCTTGGCTTTCTCCAGAATAGGGGACAGGTTTTTATCAACTATGACATCTACCTTTAAAGTGATACAGATACCCAGATAAGTAGCTTCATTTGTGATCCTACTATCAGATGCTAGTATGTGTCTGTTGATTAAAATTTGGGTTTTAGTTTTGTTTAGAAGGAATCCTGACCTACTCCCGAATTCTTCAGCCAGTTCCTCCACTGCCCTTATGGCCCTATCTGGATCACTGGTAACTATGGCGATGTCATCGGCGTAGGCGAGTGTTTTAGTATCCCACCCATGTAGTATAACGGGCACGACATCTTGTGAGGCTTCTAACGTTCTGATGAAAGGGTAGCTGTGGAGAGCTATATCGAATATTAAGCAGCTTGGAAGCCATTTTAAATTTCTAAAGTTATTTCTAAATTTAGTTTCTTTCTAAAATAAAATATGTAAAATCTTTGTGTGATCCCACACTTCAAAAGCTTTCCACTTTAATTACCCTTTCCTTCAGGGTCCTTGTTTCAATGTCTTCTCAATAGAATTCACCTTTTATGTAAAAGGAAAAGTCTTTCTCTAAGGTGGTCTCAATTCGCTTTTAATAGATCCTTCAAAAGTGCCACTTTATGGTTCTTCATTTAGATCAAGATTTTCGAAATCTTCAAGAATGATGTATGTCCACTCTGGAGCCTTATACTTTCTATTTGGAACCTTCACTCTTTTTGATGACCTTAATGATTTTCTCCTTGCTTGTTCTTGTTCAGCCTGACTTGATACCTCATCTACTTGTTCTAGTCTCTTCTCTGATTTTCTTCTTAGAATGTATCTCAGTCTTTTCACTCCACTTGGCCAGCAATCTTCCTTTCTAACTCTCTTTGTCTGTACTGCTCTTTCACCTTCTTCACCCATTTCAAGTGATCTTTTATTTTCTCTTTCGTTTTGTTGGTTTTGCCCTGGATTCCCTACTTTTTCTTCTTCTGTTGTTTGTTCTTGATCTTGACTTTCTACTCTCCTTTCTTCTTCTTCTAACTGTTTCTGATCTTAATTTTCTTCTGCTAATTCTTTCCCTTTTTCTAACTGGGCTGTATTTGAACTCTCGGAAATAGACTTCTCTTCTTTTTCCTCTTGTAACTGAATTTGATCTGAGTTTTCTGCAATGAGTTCTTCTTCTATTTCTGACTGGGCTGAATCCGGGATTTTTGCAACAGTTTCTTATGGATTTTGCTTACTTTGTTCTGGTCTTTCAAGTTCAAGCTCTTTCCTGGTCTTTACAGCAGTCTCTTCAGTCCTAGTAACTGGTGCCCACTCTACGTGACTTGTACCTGTTTGTTCATCGTCAATGCGTTCTTCAGAGTTTGATTCTCTGATCTCTTTGACCTCACAACTCTCGGCTTCTGGTTCTTTTCTTTGTTCCACCAGTTGCTGCTTTGGTCAGTCAGGTGGACTTGGGACTCCTTGATTATGACTTGCGTGGATCCAATTCGGAATCCCAGCACACTTTACTGCTGTTGTCGTGACCAATATGACTTGATGAGGTCCTTTCCACCTGGGTTCGAAGCATGATTTCCTCGTATGATTCTTTATCATGACCCAGTCTCCAGGACACAAATCATGAGATGGTTTGGCTGTGATGCGTTTGGATCTTCCCCAACCGGGTGAGACACAGAGTTAATAAAGATATTGCCACTTTTTAACATTTTATTTATACATATTGATTAAATGTAATGTGTTAAATATTGTTTCATTTTTTTAGATGTTTTGTATAAATATAATTTGTTTAAATAATATGAGAAGAAATTATTAAAATAGTAACAAATTTGAACATATTTTTTCAGTCTTCCTTGGTCTTCTTATTGTCATAGATATTGTGTAATTTGTTTACTTTATTGATACTGCCTAGGAGTTTTTGTCATTACTATACGATTCACAGAATGTACCAGATCAGCCAGCCCTTTCAATAGTCCAATATTAAATCATCAGTTATATTCATCAATTTGTTTCCAGGTATAAATGCTTGTCTCATTGCTCTTCCTATGAGAATTTCATACAAACTTAGTCCTGTTCTTTGATCAGGAATGCTTCTAAGGCTCATCAATACAATAGGCAAAGCATCAGGCCATTTCAGTGAAGTGGATGCACACACTTTTACTAACCGGGATTTTATTGTGCCATTGAGCTGCTCGACCACTCCAGAGGCTTCTGGTCAATAGGCACAATGTAGCTTCTGCTCAATTTTGAGAGCTTCACAAATTAGTTTAATTATCTCATTATTAAAATGAAGTTCTCTTAGCAATAGTTTAGCAACTGTGAGGCTGTTTTTTCTTCTCGTGAGATAGGCTTCTTCTCATCGAGAAAACAAACAAACAATGACAAGGACATACTTCAAACCGTTGCAAGGTGGCAACTCGATGAAGTCTAGTTGCAATCTTGTGAATGGTCCCTCTGCTTTTCCAATTTTTCCCCAACTAACCACTGTTTCCCTGCCTAGGTTTTGCAATTGGCAAGTCAAACATCTTAGCAGAGGCTCTCTGCAACCATCCTGAACTTGGGATTAAACCACATCTGTCTGAACTGTCTGATCATGGCATCCCTCCCAACGTGTGCAACTCCATGATACACCCTAGCCATTTGTGACAACAAGCTAGCTGGCATTATTGGTCTACCATCTGGACACACCCATACTTCATCCTCAGCCCTTCTTGTGCAACCTGTTTTGATCCAATGTTCCTTTTCTTTCATGTCTGCCTCATCCTGTACTTGCCTAACTTCATCCCATGTTTCAAAAGCAGAGAAAAACATTTGTTGCCAATTCGTAACTTCTTTTTCCATCCCTCTCTTCAAAGACATTGTATTTATTGCACAAAATTGTGCCACTTGATCTGCGTACCGATTACCCACTGTCACATAATCATTTCCTGATTTATGTGCGGCACACTTGACCACTGCAATTTCTTTTGGCAATTGTAGTGCTTCCAATAATTCTTTAACGTCTTTGCCATTTCTTATAGGAGATTCTGAGGAAGTCAGAAATCCCCTCTGTAGCCACAATTGGCCAAAATCATGTACATCCCCGAAACCATATTGACTATCCATAAATATAGTTACTCTCAATTTTTTCCCAAATTTGCAAGCCCTTGTCAATGCACACAATTCAGCAATTTGAGCGGACTTGTCTCCGCTTAGACAGGAAGCTTCTATAATATCTGACACAATACATACAGCATAGCCAGACATCAGTTCTCCATTTTCTCTTCTCAAACATGACCCATCAACAAACAGTACAAAATCTGATTCTTCTAGGGTAATGTCAAGGAGGTCAAGCCTGGGCTTGGTACACATCTCTGTCTCATCCAGACAATCGTGATCCACTTCTTCTTTCACTTCCTCACAATAAAAATCAGACAACAAGGGTGCTGGATTCACCATGGTACATCTTATCACACTTATGTTCTCAGCACCCAAGATTATTCTTTCATATCCAGTCAGCCGACTAGGAAAAAAATGCTGAGTACGAGTCCTTGTTAAAAGGATCTCAACTGAATGTGGTACATACACTTTGATGGCATGTCCCATTACAATCGATTCACCCTGCTCCATACTCACACAGGTAGCAGCTACTGCTTTTAAACAGCCAGGTAATGTTGCAGCCACGTGATCAAGAGTAGCAGAGAAGTATGCTACGGGACGGAGGAATCACCATCGTCTACAGAAATACCCTCAGAGTCTCGACCTGCACAACAGACACCTCCAGCACTGCCGAACACCTGCACTTCCAGATCCCCACCGACCCCAACACCACCCTCAGAGAAACACTCGTTTACAGACACCCTGGACCCCAGCCACAGTTCATCAACGCCATCTCCGACACCGTCAGCACGCACGCTCTTGCATCCACACACTACATCCTACTCAGAGACCTGAATTTCCACCTCGAGAACGCCGACGACAGCAACTCCGTCGCTCTGCTCGATAACCTCGCCAACCTCGGACTCAAACAGCTCGTCACGACCCCTACCCACACCGCCGGACACACGCTTGACCCCATCCTCTCCACCAGCAACCACATCACCTTCAGTCACACCACCTACTCCACTGGACCGCTGCATCCACTTCACCTTCAAGAAACCCACCTCAAACCACCACCCACAATGGCTCCCCTACCGCAGCAGGAACAAGGTCACCGAAGACCAGCTCATCGCCGCCCTCGCCTGACACCCACCGACAGACACCACCGACACAGCCGCCAGCAACCTCAGGCAATGGATCGACGACTGCGCCAACACTCTTGCCCCGATCAAAAAACCCTCAAACAGATGCACCGACAGAAAGGCCAGCTGGTTCACCACCGACCTCCAGGAATCCAAGCAGACTTGCTGAAGACTCGAGAAAAAGTGGCGCTATGAAAATACACCAGACAACCACGCAGCCCTAAAGAATGCAAGCACCACCAACTCATCCGAGCCACCAAAAGGACCTCCTTCAAGGAACGCATTGACAACAACGCACACAACAGCAAAGAGCTCTTCAACATTGTGATGGAACTCTCCAACCTCAGGTCCAGCTCCAATGACATCCCGCCGTCGCAAGACCTCTGCGACTCCCTAGCCACCTTCTTTCACCGCAAGATCGTTGACATCCGCAACAGCTTCAACACCCAGACCCTCCCTACAGCTGCCGACACTGCAGACTCACTGCCCCCCAGCCTCACCAACCGCCTGCTCTCCTGGACCCACGTCAATGACGACGACACCGTCAAGACTATGAACACCATCCACTCCGGCTCACCATCCGACCCCTGCCATCAACACATCTTCAACAAAGCAAACTGCATCATCGCACCCCAACTCCGAAAGATCATCAACAACTCCTTCGAGACCACCACCTTCTGGAAGCATGCCGAGATCAACGCCCTACTCAAGAAACCCACAACAGACCCAAAGGACCTCAAGAACTTCTGGCCCATCTCCCTTCTCCCGTTCCCGGCGAAAGTCATCGTAAAGATCGTCAACAGGCAACTGACCCACTTCCTCGAGGAAAACAACATCCTGGACCCATCCCAATCTGGATTCCGCAGCAATCACAGCACCGAAACCCCCCTCATCGCTGCCACAGATGACATGAGGACCCTACTGGACAACGGCGAAACCACGGCCCTCATCCTCCTGGACCTCTAGGCTGCATTCGACACCGTCTGCAACCACATCCTACGCACACGCCTACATGATGCAGGAATACAGACAAAGCCCTAGACTGGACCCCCTCCTTCCTCACCGACAGAACCCAGAGGGTCCGCCTCCCCCCGTTCCGTTCTGAAGCCACCAAGATCATCTGCGGTGTGCCCCAAGGATCATCCCTCAGCCCTAATCTTTTCAACATCTACATGGCACCGCTCGCCAACATCGTCCGATCGCACAACCTCAACATCATCTCCTACGTCGACGACACTCAACTGATCCTCTCACTCACCAAAAACCCCACCACTGCCAAAACCAACCTCCACAAAGGAATGAAGGCCGTCGCCAGCTGGATGCAGACTAGCCGCCTGAAACTTAACTTGGGCAAGACAGAGGTCCTCAACCTCAGATCCACTCCCTCCGCCTGGGACCACTCTTGGTGGCCAGCCACCCTGAGAGCTGCACCCACACCCACCGACCACGCACGCAACTTGGGGTTCATCCTGAACTCATCGCTCTCAATGACCCATCAAGTCAATGCCATCTCCTCCTCCTGCTTCAACACCCTCCGCATACATACAGATGGATCCCCACCGGAACCAGAAGGATGGTCACACACACCCTCGTCAGCAGCAGACAGGACTACAGCAATGCCCTCTATGCAGGAACCACGGCTACACTCCAGAAGAGACTCCAATGCATACAGAACGCCTCCGCACACCTCATCCTCGACATACCCCGCCACACCCACATCGCTACCCACCTGAAAGACCTGCACTGGCTCCCAGTCAACAAGAGGATCACCTTCAAACTCCTCACTCACACCTACAAAGCACTACAAAGCACTACACAATGTCGGACAAGCATACCTCAACAAATGTCTCACCTTCTACACCCTGAACCGCCAGCTTCGATCCGCCGACCTCACCCTGGCCATTGTCCCACGCATCCACAGGACCTCCACCGGCAGCAGATCCTTCTCCTACCTCGCCGCCAAGACATGGAACACCCTCCCCACACAGCTGCAACAGACCCAGGACCTGCTGACCTTCAGGAGACTTCTCAAGACCTGGCTGTTCGAGCAGTAGCTGCACCCCCCACTTAGCGCCTTGAGACCCTAACGGGTGATTAGTGCGCTCTACAAATGATTGATTGATTGACGCTGAGACAATCCATGCCTCTGGGTCAATACCCAAAGTGCACACCCTTCTCTCTCACAACAGAACAATGCAAATTCTTTCGTATAGTCTGGCATTCCTAAGACTGGAGCCTGACACAAACAACCTCTCAGTTTTATGAATGCCTCTTCACTTTCATCATCCCACTCAATCAGATCTGTCATCTCCTTTCGTGTCAACCATATTAAAGGTTTTGCCAACAGTGAAAATCCAATTATCCATTGATGACAATATCCAACCACTCCCAAAAACATTCGCACTTCTTTCTTAGTTTTAGGCAGACTCATTTGTCGAATCACTTTTATTCTTTCTGGTGTCACCATTCTGACTCCTTTCTCTATCTTATGTCCAAGATATTGAACTTCTTGTTTACAAAATTGTAATTTGTCTGAGGACACCTTGTGTCCTCCTTCTGCCAAATGGTTCAGTAAAGCTATTGTGTCAACGGCACAAGCCTCTCTTGTTTTTGAAGCCACCAATAGGTCATTGATATACTGAACCAAGACTGAGTTTCCTGGCATTACCAATGTTTCTAACCATTGTTTCAAAATGCCAAAACACGGTCTTCAAACCGAAAAGGAAAAAGATATTTGCTATCTGGATTTAGTGGAATTGAAAAGAATGCTTGGCACAAATCAATCACAGGATACCAATGAGCATCCCATGGTATGTGATAAAGAATCACTGCTGGGTTTGGTACTTCAGGACAACAGGGTGCTACTATTTTATTGATTTTCCTCAGATCTTGCACTATTCCATATTTTCCACTAGGCTTCTTGAGTCCCATGATTGGCGAATTACAAGGACTGCCTAATATTTCTTTTAAGATTCCTTGTTCAAACATTTGATCAATTACTTGGGCAACTCCTGCTTTTACTTCACGGCTCATTTTATATTGTGGGGTATTTGGGTATATTTCACCTTCTTTTACCATAACTTTGACAGCATCTACCTCTGTCATTAGACCAATTTCTTTCCCTGTAAAATCCCACACATCTGACCTCACTGTATCTCTTAATTCATCAGGCAAATCTCTTTCAGTAAGAAGTGAAAACATCTAATTCACTTCCATTCCTTGTTTAGCTAGCATCATTTTAAAAGTTACATCTTCATCTGGTGTTTGAAAGGCTACACCATCAGGCGTACAAAACATGGTGCATTCATCTTGCACAACAATTCCCTACCTAATAGGTTTACTGGGCTCGAATCACATGCCACAAATCTATGCATGTCTCTGAAATTTCCTAAATTCACTTCTATTGGTTTCGTGATTGGGGTCCTAATCTGCTTGTTGGAAACTCCTGCAACTTGGATAGTTTCTCCCAAGAGGGGTAGGTTTGGGATTTCTGCTGTTCTCACAGTAGAACAGGTAGCACAGGTGTCCAATAGGAAAGTGATATAATTGCCCTCAACTTTCCCATCAATGAATGGACCTGACTGATCTACCGCTAAGGATGTCCCAATTACGCACTCCTCCTTCCCCTTCAGGCACCGTCATTGCAACATTCCCGATTCATCCGCATTACTCTGCATCCAAAACTGTTGAACGGTCTGTGTATTCTTACCACTTTCTCCTCGGAATCCGGTGTTCACACTGTATCTCAGCACCTGAGCATTCACATTGTTGGGAAAAGGGGCTTTCAGGCACCTGTAACTGAGGAGTAACTATCCGCTGCTGTTGGTTCATAACCACCCCATTCTGCATCTGTGGATTCAAAATTTGATTTCCCCATTATTCTGTTGAAGGTTTCTACAATCATTCTTCCAATGTCCAAACTTTCCACACCCATGACAAGGATATTTTTTTCTTGCTTCTTCTCTACTCATTCTTTCTTTTCCTTTGCTTTCATTCAAAACTTGACAACTCTGATTCTGTCCATTCATCTGATTCTCAATTTGGGAATTTGAATTTTCTTCTTGGCATTCTGCTATCTTCACTTGTGTCCACATCATTTTCTCCTTTAACTTGTTATGCTTTGCATCAATGTCATCACTGCAGTATTTTGCATACTTCAGAATGTCATTGATCGGTTTGCTTTGCCAACAAAGCACATGCTGCTGAATCATCTGGCTAATTTCTGATCTTAGTCCATAGACAAATCTATATGCAAAATGTCACATATCTTTATCACCAGTGTTCTCAAACCTACTATACTGTGTAAATACCTGCAGTAACCTCTCATAATATGCATGCACTGACTCCTTAGGTTCTTGAGTTGTCCTGTCTATTTTAACCCAATCAGTTTCCTTAGGGGGAATGTTCCCTTTCAGAAAAGTGATCAAATGATTGTTCTTCTTCATTACTTCCTCTGAAGGTGCTCCTGTTCTCGCATCCGTAGGATATTCTTCGGTGGGCCAATCAACTGTAATCTTACATTCCGTCCATAAATTTGTTGGTACCACTATATCAAATAGACCATCCAAATACTTCAACAAAACCTTTGAGACCTCGACAAACCTCTCCACCTACTTGTACCATTCAACGGGTTTTTCTCTCAACCTAGGGAAATCATTTGCAAAGGATAAAATGTAGTGTCTACTCCATGGAACATGAACATATCCACCACCTGGAACTTCTCTCATTGGACACATCTTTTCAACCTGCTCCATTTCTCTTAACGGAAATGTAGACAACTCTTTGGCAATCACCTCCTCTCTTAGTCCATCTACTTCTCAAGCGATCTACATCTTCCCATTTCTTCAAAAGGTATATCAATTCCTTTATTTGCAGTCTCCTTCCTGACACATTCAAGCTTTCTAAATCCTTAGCAGTAAATTCTGCTCTGTAATGTTTCTGCAGTAATTTAGATTTTTTTATATCTATTTCAAATTCTAAGGCTACTTCCGCTATTTTTCTCATGTAAATTATTTGCCCTCCATGTTATACTCTTGCACAGAAGCAACATCTCTTCATCTTCATATGAACCCAATCTATCAAGACCTATTGTACCAATGATCATTTCTTCCAAGACCACCCTTAACTTGCTTACATCTATAGTTTTGGGTTTCTTCTTTTCTAATTCTTTTTCCCATTCCTCAAGATCTTCAGGAGAAAATCCAGCGGAACCCCCTGCCAAGGGAGTGACAGTTGGTACTTTTCTTCTCACAATTGTGGGCGAAATTCTCTTTGGTGTTTCCGTCACAGCCTCAATGTTTGTAAAATCCATTAATGAAGCATTCGACTCACACTCACTAACTTGATCTATCACAACTATCTCTTTTCTAGCTCTATTCTGTGATGACACCACAGTTTGGGATCTTGGTGTACTTTGTTTGTCACCATACAATGGAATCACAGGACCAATCGTTACTGGTACTGTCAGTGCTTCTGCATTTAAGCTTAACTGATTTAACTACTGAATTATCTCTTCTTTGGTTTTGAATTGCCTACCATCCGTGGGGTCCGGCTGCAAACTTGCCTGCTCTTTCGCCGTTCCTGGGGGTCCAACGCTGTTTGTCTCCCCTGCCACCGCACTTCCATCACGCGGCCGTGAGCAGGGGGAGACTACAGCTCCCAGGTATCTTAGCGGCCGCCGACGCCTCCTACGCGCCCGGAGGTGCAGAAAAGACCGAGGCTCCCTCGGTGGAGCGGGAACCGTCATTTTTGAATTGCCTACCAGCCGTGGGGTCCTGCTGCAAACTTGTCTGCTCTTTCGCCGCTCCTGGGGGTCCAACGCTGTTTGTCTCCCGTGCCGCCGCACTTCCATCAGGCGGCCGTGAGCAGGGGGAGACTACAGCTCCCAGGTATCTTAGCGGCCGCCGACGCCTCCTACGCGCCCGGAGGCGCAGAAAAGACTGAGGCTCCCTCCGCGTCGCGGGACGCGCGCGGGCGAAGCCGGACGAAGCCCGGGCAAAGGGCGGGCCGTCTGTGGCCGTCCGGGGCAGGAGGAGGCAGGGCTGGGCCCACTCTCTGATACCTTCACATTGCTACGAAAAGATACTGTTTGTAAATTCTCTTTCGTGATTGTCACACCCCGCATTCTATTTTTGTTCATGACTGTTTATTCTGCGTGAATTGGATATTGACAATCACTTTTCCCAGTGCTGTTTTAGAGCTACTTTACCCAACTATTATCATGTCAACACGTACTCCCAAAAGCAGACCCTCATTGTTGGGAGGCTCAGTCCGAGGCACACTGGATAACTTCATTACAAGGGCCGCTTCAGTCCTTAAGAAGGAGATTGCTCTGGTAGAACGGCGCCTATCGGCCGAACATCTTTATAGCAAACGCTCCTCGGTTGGATCCATTCAGACGGCCATTTCACCGGCGCCTGCACCACCAGTTCCCTGTTTAATAAACGACTCTCAGAATGCTACCAGACTTTCTTCGCCCATTCGAGACTCTAATCCCCCGTTAAAACCTCATACCCATTTAACATCGTATGTTTCTAAGTCCCCTTCTGATCTTTCTTCTGATTGTATTACATTGGATTTAATGTCCTCCAGGACCGTTGCTGCTAGTCCTCACCAGAAGAAGGGCAGGGGAACCACTAACGCAGGCCCTCCTCCGAAAAAAAGAAAGAGGGAAGGGAAGAAACATAATAAAATTATCCCACTGGGTAATAACAAGTGTAACCAAGTGGAAAAAACTGAGATTCATGTTCCCCCAGCTGTTAAACAGACACAAGGCTCTGTAACCCACTCGGACCTTTATAATTATGACTCTTTAAAGAATGAACTCACAGGTCGATTGGAGTTACTTGTTAAATCACTTCTTCTTCCACTCCTCGAAAGAATGAAGGGAATGTCCAAACAACTTGGGTCAATGGAGAAGCTGATTTTAAATAATACTGATCAATTGAAAGAGTTATCGTCCAATAGTTGGTATCTTTAAGCAGTCCCACTCATTCCAAACCACCCTCAGCAATAGATGATAGACAACCTAATTTAGAGGCAAATAAAATTTTACCATCTTCATTAAGCCTAAAAAACTTGTCACCTAATCAAAAGAATAACATCGAGCTAGATTGTGGTCAGACAAATCCCTGCTCCCAAATTAATGGGCCCGACTCCAAAACACGTAATGTATTTGCTGCCATTACCCCGGGAAAAAGCGATGGCACGAATTGGCATCATATAGATCTGCCCCCGGAGGCGGTCCCTTATGTTGTTGTTTTGACAGGAGTTCCAACACTAGAAACAGGGAAAAAAGAGGGCTATTATGACCTAAAAAATAAGGTCATACACTGGTTGGGACAGAATAGACCCTTACCTCCTAACATCAATGGAGAAATCCTGAATGTCCGCAGACTTGGTTGGGTTGGCTCACGGCCGAAGGAAATTCAAGGCGATGTGATAATTGTCAACTTCAGAGATTGCAGGGCAACTAGGCATATAATTAATTGGTTCCAAGGTCAAGACCAGTGTGTTATTAGAACCTATGACTTGACCTATTTTTACCCACAGATATTACTTAGGAACTCAACACAGCCCAGTACCTATTTACGGCCCCAATTAGGGTGCTCTAATTTTAATATACCTACTTCCAATCGTTTCTCTTCTCTCAGAGGGTTAGAGGACATCGATTGACTTTCTATCAGAGATCATACCCGGGTCCCTTTTGATGGTGCAACGAAGGTACAAGTAAATAGTGATTCTTGTTTTCCCTCTTTAACTTATACCGTACCTGATAATAAGAAGCCACTATTTTCGGCATTAAGCACCGACCCTCAATTGACGGATGAACCGCTGACATCTTTGATACCTCCATTAAATCCCATAACTATGCACGATCAAGAGACCAACAAATCAAAAATAGCGGTTGCATTTTGGAACGTAGCTGGTCTACGCTCCAAATTAGGGAACGACGTTTGGATTAATTTTATCTCAGATTTTAACATTTTGTGCTTACAGGAGACATGGCTGACAACAGTGATTCATCTGGACGGTTACAGAACGTATTTTTCACCTGCCCAACCTTCTAAGTCTGGTAGGGCTAAGGGTGGATTAACCACCTATATATCAAATCTGATCAAGATGGATGAGATAAGGGTCATAAAACTTGACCCTAGTTTTCAGCTTCTTAGCTTCAGTTTAAATGCGAAGAACTCTTTCCTCCTGGTCAATTATTATAATAATCTTTCTGACTTAGAAGAAGTGGAAATAGTTAATTCTATTTCCTCTTTAATATTATCTACTATTAAGAAATCAGCCAGAGAGGTGACTATTATATGGGGTGGTGATTTTAACCAGACTTCCTGTCGTGTTTTAAATCAATTTTTATGTGGTTTAAACGACGAGGATGATAACCCTATTTCCCATTTCACTCACTCGATTTTAGGCAGTTCCCTAAACGAAATTATGTTTAAGTTAGACCTGGGAATCGCCAATAATCTAGCCAATTCAAACACAATGCTGGCCCCAACTTACCATGGGAGGGGATGTAATTCCACCATTGACTTCATTTTAACTTCAAATGGAGCCATAAAAAGGGATACCATCTTCCACACCCACCAGATCGTATTGAGTGATCATTATCCTCTTAGTATTACTTTTTATCTTTCCGACAGGCCCAACCCTAAAATCTCCAGTCTTCTGGACCAAAATAACCTAGAACTAACCAGACTTAATGGCTATTCTCTTAATTGGGCCCTAGTTGATCCCACTGAAATTGTTAACACTGTGGTTACTGACGTATACACGTCCATTATGAAATGTTTGGACTTGACTACCACAGACGCTGACGTTATTATTAATTTTGGCATTGTGATTCAGGCCGTCAAAAAAGCCCTAACGGCAAAAAAGAATCATTCCGCAAGGAATAGACAGGGCTGGTTCAATCACACATGCACAGCAGCGTACTCTAAATTAAAATATGCTTTACGCAAGACAGTCAGGGTCCCCGCAGAAATATCCGAATTGAGGAGGGCTTATAACTCCGCTATAAAGGAAAGAAAATTGGAGTTAAAAAACACAACTCTGGGACCAACTCCATGAGAGTTGTTTCAGCAATAATAGTGCCGCCTTTTGGAAAGTGGTAAAGTCACCTTTTTTGATTGATGAGGGTGGCTTTCCAAAAGTAGAGGTTGCTATAGACGAAAGGGACTGGGTGGAGCACTTCTCTAAAATTTTTATGATTAATCCATTATCAATTAATGTCAGGGATAACGATTTTTTTTGTCAAAAGCCTTCGCCTTTTCCTATCGACTTGTCCATTTCACTTGACCAGGTTACTCGGGCTCTAAATACAAGCAAGAAAGGGAAGGCCCCGGGCCCCGATGGGGTCCCAATAGACTTCTTTAAAACCCATACTGAGCTTTGGATCCCTCTCCTGACCAGGGTCCTCAACGCAATGTGTACCATCGGCATTCCGGAATCCTGGAAAAAAATCTATATTAGTTCTGATTTTCAAGAAAGGGGACAGGAGCTCAGTTTCCTGCTACTGCCCTATCTCCCTATTGGATTCCACTGGGAAAATGATGGGGCGGATAATTCTTGATCGTTTGCAGGAGTGGGCAGAGGAAAATAACATCTTATCCGACCTACAATATGGGTTTCGTGAAGGTTTGGGGACCATAGATCAAGCCTTGAACTTATCACTCTTGATCGATAAATATGTAAATATCAAGGCTGGAGCACTCTACATGGTTTATGTAGACCTGTCAGCCGCATTTGACTGCGTTAGTCACTCTAAACTCTGGTCCATCTTATTGGATCTAGGGATGGATCGGATTGCAGTTACCTTTATGAGGGAACTTTATGCCGACGCAACTGCCAGGGTTAGATATGGGACCAGTGGAGAACTCACTGTGTCATTTGGGGTGGAGAAGGGCATTAGACAAGGATGTGTCCTGGCTCCATTTCTATTCACCCTTTACACTAATGGTTTAGAGAGGGCGATGCTGAGAGGAGCTCAGGACCTTCCTATGGTAGCCAATCGCCGCATACCGGCTCTCCTGTACGCGGACGATGCGGTAATATTGGCCCGTACCCCAAACGAACTTCAGAGGGCCCTAAGTAGCTATGCACTTTTTATGGTCAGTTTGGACCTTAAAGTCAATATTGGGAAAACCTTCGTTATGAAGGCGGGCGTTGGCAAGAAAAATAAAACCAGGTCCATTTACTTGAATAAGGAAAGACTATCGACCACTGATAAATATCCCTATTTAGGCGTCATGATCGACGAAAAATTAAGCTGGAAACCGGCAGTTGAAGTGAGAAAACTCCAATTTGTAAGAACCACTTCCGCACTTGTAAATTTCTCTAGGAAACTCGGGAGAAAAGCACATGTGGAAATGGTCAAAATGTATAAAGCCAAATGTATCTCAGTGGCTTTATATGGAGCGGGTGTATGGGGCCATGCAGCTGTGGGCCCCATTCAGGCAGTAGAGAATGGTTTTTTGAGATACCTTCTCGCATTACCAACTACAGCCGCAAATTATTCCTGCCATTTGGAACTAGGTCTTCCGTATGTGACAGACCTGGCGAGAATCCAGCCTTTGTTATTGTGGCACCGAATCTGGTCATCAGAAAGAACAGTCTTCACCCAAAAAATTATTCAAGACTGTAAGGCCCTTGATAATGTACATAGATCTAGGTGGTTAATCTATGTCAAAAATTTTTTAACTGATCTAGGGTTAGTAAAATATTATCACGACCCTATTCTGATTCAGGAGTTAGCGAGGAAGGTTTTCTATAAACTTTGTTTTAATCATGTTGAAGACCTACGACTTAACTCAGAGGTTATGAAGCAAACAGTCAGGCATAGTCTAACTGTCCAGACGGTATTTGGGATTCAGCCTTACCTAACTTATAGTATTACTTCTTATGAATTGTTCCTTTCGGTTAGGTTTAGGCTGAACCTTTTCCATCGTTTGGTGGTTTTTCCGTTGAAAAATAATTGGGCTAAAACACTATCACCTTGCCCGTGTGACGGGAGGTCCTCCCAGTCTACAATCCATACTATTCTTTTTTGTAAATATTATATGGATCAACGGAGAAAATTACTAATCCCCTTATTAAAACGTTTGGGCTTTCGTACTTGTAGCCCAGCTCTACTCTTTTTACAGTCACTGGAGGGGGAGGGGCTGGTCTACATTGTTTCTAATTTCTTACAGTATATCATGCGACATAGACCGAACCTAGGTTGATTTTATTTATCTGATTTTACTGTGAAACTGACTTTTAAAAACTAAATTGATGCTCTTTACCCAGATACTTTGCATGCATTGCCACTTCAAATTTGTGAATGAAATCACTGTGATCACTCTTGTCTGTGATGATTTTTAAATTGATGAGATTTTATGTGACATTTTATTATGTATTTTTACTTGTATCTTTTATGACCTTTCTTCGGAAGGCCGAATAAAGAAAGTTTTGTTTTGGTTTGGTTTTATACAATGCATCCCTTACTTTTTCCTGTGATGCTCGAATGACTGTTGGATCATATAGAACTTGTGGAACCAATGGGGTTCCCATCATGGGGGCACTTGGAGTGGTTTCTCCAGCACTTTCCTGATAAGGCAGAGGTCTCTTTATCAAAATGTTTTCTAATAACTCATCATCAGATTCATTACTTCCTATCCCTGTCGTACCCATGTGTTTCGTTTTCTCCTTACATTTACTCCCTTCTTGATCATCAGCCACCAATACCGGATACAAACCCTCTGTTATTACAGCCCTTCTCCATCTTTTCATTTGGTCTCCTTGAGTGTCAAATGGGTATCTGGGTAAAAATCTTCTATTGATTCTCATACCTCCTCTATATTGTTCACGCTCAAATACCTCAATTTCCCATTCTTCCAAAGCGTCATACTGTGTTAAGCTAGGATTTGGTTCCAGCGAATTCACCCTGTTTCTCAAATTCTGAAGAACTCTTACATTAAATGTACCATGTTCAGGGAAAGCTAAAACACCATCATCTTTCGTATACTCCATCCAATTGTCCAGCCATACATACGTATGATATCCACTTTCCATCATCATATAGGAAGCCGGTGTATTAGGAGCTGGCATAAGAATTTCCTCCCTAGTTATTATGCGCTTGTCATTCTTAAAGAAATTCTCGATCTTATTAATTAACTTCATTTTTCTTGTTCTCTTATCTATTTCACTCAGAAAAAAAAAATCCCCAAACTCTTCCGTGTTTTCACTAAACCTATTATTCTATACTCGTCCAATACCTGTGCGACTCACACCAACAACCAATCAGAGCTTACTACGTATTTTCTTTTCCACCCAATACCAGCACGCTATCGATTTATTGACCAATCTCATCTTTCAGCACATTTGCTTGTCTGACCAATGCCAGCGTAGCTCTCTGTGACGTCAGTATTACTCCTTCTACTGACCCTCCCTTTACAATCTGTGGTTTTCTCATGCCCGTTGCTTCAACCAATACCTCTTTGTGACGTCAGTATTACTCCTGCTACTAACCCTCCCTTCACAAGGTAATACAACAATGTCTGTTTTCATCTTTCGTTATAAAATGTTTGTTAGTAACAACATAAAAACAGCGCTACTCTGTCTGCTCCACTAAACCAAAGATAATTTCTTCACTCGCTACAAAGAGAAAATTCCTTCCTATCACTGCGAGTAAAAACCACTGTTTACTCTTCACTTAAGCTCAGGGAGAACCTGTTAGTCCTCTTGATACTACTCCTTTGGGTAAGGCCAAAGTTTCACAGGTGGGCCCTCTGCTGTCACTCACACTACTCTTATGCGATATAGTCCCTAATGTAATATGCGAGCCCTGCCTTGATTCTCAGTGTTATTACAACAGACGAGTAGCCTTCTGCAGTGTGATTTCCATTTACCACACTCTTCTAAATTCCGTTCCCGGGATTCCCAGGTATCTCTGTACCTGTGCTTCCAGACTACATAAAACACAACAATAACTCTTTGTGTTAAACATATAGTAAATTAGCAAAAACAATAGTCAATAATCAATAATCAATCATCACCAAACTAATCAATAATAACCATCATTCTGCTACCAGAAAAACTGATCCAGCGAAAAGCCAGGATAAACTTTTCACAATCAATGTATCTTCACAATGGGCCCATATACATATTCATATTTGCTGACTGTTTTGCTGGGGGTCAAGTTGTATTTCTTTCTGATCTGAAATTAGTCAATGCCTAACTAATCTTCACAGATCAACACTATTCCTTTGGTCAATGGACCATTAGTTGTGTAGTTGATGGTGATATTAACAAATTCATTAATCTATCTTATAACTTTTCAATAAAATGATCACAGACTCCGAGTAAGATTCAATAGATGTTATCTAATAATTCAATCAAAATGAATGCTCATCTGTACAGATTCACAGTGCAAACTCCATCAACTTTCATGAGTGAGAAAATTCATTTATCAAATAACATTAAAATACACAAATACATCCAACAATCTCAACCCATTATGAGTGATAGATGAAGAGACAAAAGACAATAATTCATACTCTGCAGAAGAATATGCACATTTTAAGATAGAATGATATTTACCAAGGTGCAACTGGAAACCCAACCCCTGGCCAAAAGGATTGGTGGAGGTCACCTGATTAAGAGTCAGGAGACAAAGACTATAGGACAGATGCAGGATAGGATTATACTTACTATTATTCTCTAGAACCTGACACACCGGAGCGCATCTCTCTCTTACACTCTCTCCCTCCTCGATATTCTTCCGCAAATTTTCAATCTAACCAGGCTGTCTTAAGTATTTAATCTTCTCAGTCTGTTCTTCCCAGCAGCAGCTCTCTCCCCCTCCTCACTCAGCATCAACGTCTCATCATAGCAGCAGCTCTATCTTAATCTTAAATCACTCAAGTTATACCCTTTAATTTTGCATGTCCCACCGTCAAAGGTTGCAAGTATCTGTGAATCATGAACTGTGATTGGGCCGGGGCAGGGGAGTTGTCAACACCTCATGTAATCATTCCAGAATTCTTAACTATTTCTTTGTTTAGTAAACCCTACCCACTTAATGTATTCATTTTTAAGAACACTTCCTTTCACATGCATTCACAAAACAGATAGATACAAATTTTATATAATTTCTTTAGTTGAAGAATTTTCCCAAGCATCCGTCCTTGGTTCTTGGCAGCTGGTCAATGTACCGGTCAGCAGGTCATTCCAGGACTTTAATGCGCAGACTCAATTGCGTTACGTTTCACTCGCCATCTTTTCTTTTGGCTTAACACATCAGGCCCAAACGCACACTATTAATAAAGGAATCATAAACGGAGGATAATTTCTCAAATATGTTATTATCACTGTTTATCACCAACTTCTACTCTATCCCATGTTATTTTCTTCTTTGTTAAGCAAAGCATTAGTAGCGAAAACCTCTTTTTAAAATCCAGGCGAGCATATGCCAGGCATGCAGTACCTCGAGACCTACAGTTAGTGACTCCTAGCGCATGCGTGAGAGTTTTCCTCTCACATGGGTTAATCACATGGTTATTTACGCAGGACGGGTTTGCACATGTGCAAAGCGATTTTTGGTTTCAAGCGGGACTTCAGTTATGAAGCAAATTATTATTTGTTATTTAAACAAGCATAAACTGGCACATGCATCAACAAAGACTTTTGCGATTCCTTAATAGCGATTTTTAAGGAATCGCAATTAAGGAATTGCAAAAGCCTATGCATGTAGGAATCGCTATAAAAATAGCGATTCCTACAAATTCCTTAATTGCGACTCGCAAATTGCGAGTCGCAATTAAGGAATGGCGTCCCATTCATTCCTATGGGCCTCCAGGCCCATAGGAATGAATTGGAGATTGCATGAGCAATTTCAAGGGTGTCAAAATGACACCCTATTGCACCCCTGAAATTGATCTGTGCACATATGTTGCACACACCCATGCTCTAAGGGCATGTGTGTGCGCAACATGAAACTTTGAAAAATGCACAAAAGTGCATTTTTCAAAGTTTTTGCAAATTACCATGAAGTTCAACTTCATGGTAATTTGCTCCCCCTGTTAGCGAAATCGCTTATTTTTTAACTTTAATGCATTGCATTTAAGGAATCTCAATTTGGGATTGCTTAAATGCAATCACAATTTAAGGAGTCGCAATTTAGAGATTCCTTAAATTGCGATTTTTTCATTTGGGATGATGCATCCCAAATGCAAAAATACCGGTCGCCAAGGGGCAGATTCTGAGAATCTGCCCGTTTGCGACCGGTTTTTACATTGATGCATGTGACTAAAAGTCTTTACCCGTATGTGAATCTCATGTGCATGTTAATTTTCTTTCAAGTTTCTATTTCTACTTGTTAGTACTTGTTAACGAGAGGTTGATTTGAGCATGTTTCTTTTCTTCGAATCCTTGCTCCATCAGTGTTGCGCCTGAAACCCTGACGAACACAATATTGTGTGGCCCAAATTTAAAGATTCGAGGAAGCCTGATTCCTTTACCCATAGCCTTCAATCCTATTTGTCCGCCTGTCTCTCAAGATCATTCAGTCGCAGACTACTCAGTTCACTATAGATCCAGCTAATAGTACAGCACTCTTTAGCCCTCACCCTTTCCATATTAACATCTTTGATTAGCCCTTTTGACCCCCGAGTTTTGTTGGAAGAGAACTGCGTACCTGCAGGTATTTGAAGAAGTCCTTCTAGCCAATCTCATAGCTGTCTTGGATCTCAGTAAATGACTTGAACCCAACAGTACTGAACAAGTCCGCGATCGTCTTTAGCCCTAAGTCCCCCTACCATTTCATGATACCATCATTAAAAACTACCGTGAGTGAAGGGTTTATAAAGAGTGGGGTATAATTGTTCATTCTTCCTATCTCTGTCATTCTGTTCAGCGTACCCCATGACTGAGCTGCCACCAGGAGGGTCTTAAACCTTACTCTCTTGTAGTAACTGGGTTCAATGAACTTCACAAGTAAGTTTTTGGCATCTTTACCTACGATTAGCTCATAAATATTGGGCACCCTCCCCCCAGTTCCAGGGGAGCAACATGGGGTGGTTCAGTGGGTATCAAATGCACCCGTTGTCAAACATCCAGGGCAGATGTGGTCCACATGTTCTCTACTTGTCCATGGCTTGACATCCTGAAGGGAGGCATAGATATTTTTGTAGAGTTTTCCCTGAAGGTGAAAGAAGCACTAACGTCGGAGCTAATGTTGCTATGGGTCAGTAGCTCGGGGTCAGATGGAGCCCAGCCATACTTTATGTGCCTGGCCATGGAGGTGCTCAGAAACAGCATCTTCTCTGCTTGGCTGGATCCAACTGCCCCCTCCCTTCATCAATGGCTCCCCCAGCTTCTCTCAACTTTTAATTTGGAAAAAGGGATTTACGTACGAAAAGGCGGGAGAGCTAGGAAACTGGGGAAAAATATATGGACACCGATCTATCAGTCTATCGATCAATGGAAGACTGTGGCTGGGGGGACTCTGTTATAGTAGAGATATGTTTTATAGTATTTAACTTGATAGTGGTTAATCAATTGTAAATGCTCTCTCCCCGTCTTAACTGTGAATCTCCCTTTGCACATGATCATGATGGTATTTATTTATCTGACCTCAAAAAAATTTCAATAAAAATATCTAAGAAAAAAAAAAGAATTTTAGTGCCTATAATCCTCATCTTGTGAGGCCTCTACATTAATGTAGCTCACCTGGAATGTAGTGATGTGACATTATGTCATCCACTCTGTGTGTCATAAGAGTTCCAAGCAGAAGAGTTGAAGTGGAGCTGTCTTCCTGATGGCTGGGGCGCATGTTGCCTGGTTGATGGTTTCACATTGTGATTCAGTAAAAATATGGGGCAGAATTACTGATGGATTGCATTGCCCATGCATGAAGCAAGGTGATGTAAGGCAATGCAAGCCCTTAAATGGGATTTACTAAGCCACGCAAAGCCATCTTGTTTGCTTTAGTAAATCCAGGGTAATTATAAGGCAACTCAAATCATTACCTTACATTACTCTGCAATGAGAAGGCATTCCATGGGTGAAGCACTGGCATTCGCAGGCATCCACCCCTGGATTTGACACAATCCCAGATTAACTAAGGTCAGGAAACCTGGGACTGCGTCAAAATCATTTGTATTTCTCCTTGTTAATTTCTCTTTCCGTGTGTGCTCCATTCTGCAGCACATGTAGAAAGTGGGAAATGCCTTTACGGATTGTGTCTGTGCCAAAAGTTGCCACTTCCTGCACAAAAACAATCCTGGCTGTAATTTAGGCCCTCATGCACCATAGCTCAAGGATGCCTGCATTGACATGAGGCAGCATACAGTGCACCAGTGCACCAGTGCAGAGTGAGTAGAAATATGTCACATCTTAGCAGACATGGTGCATTTCTGCTCTCTCCTTGTCGCTCTATGCAGCGCAGAAAGTTGTCTTGCTGCATTCTGTGACTTCTTAAGAAATATTCAAAAACAACAAAGTCAGTGTAAATCAAGTCAATAAAGGGGGCACTACTGATTAGAGGAGCACTGGTCCACAAGTTCCGAACAAGCCGATATGTTGTTGAGAAGAATGCAGACCTCAATGAATATTACCCAGTTGGTATAAAAGCCCTCACTCGCCAACCTGGTTGGTGACATGCTTCATCATCGGGCTCCACTGGGATGACCGAATGTCATCCCAGTGTGCTACAACGCCAGGTTACTGCGGAGCGGGGTTCATGTGTGGTGGTAGTGAATTTAAAATATCCAATTAAGTCAAAAATAAAACTTTAATAATTTTGCTAATCGGAAAAGACTAAAAGGGAGTGAAGGTCAAAAAATAGAAGACCTGTTTCACTCCACGGCGGTCAACATGTTTCTGCCTCTGAGAGTGTTCATCAGGCTTTCATCAGGACCAGAGTGGATGTGCGGAGCCCCGGTGGTATGAACGCGCTAAGGTTCACCCTACCGTGGACTGCTGTGTGAAAAATTATTTACAGTGAAAAAATCCGCCAAAAGGTATATATAATGGGGGAGAGGAACGAGTTTATTAAAGAGGCCAGACCAGTGCTCCTCTAATCAGTAGTGCCCCCTTTATTGACTTGATTTACACTGACTTTGTTGTTTTTGAATAATCCCTGAGGGGACTAGTCGTGTTGATCCCTTCCTCTCTTGTTGGTTCTCTGTTCTTAAGAAATATATCACTATGTACCTAGTAGATGCAACATGTCAGGACATCTCCACACTTGCAGGTGTTGTGTACACCACAGTGACTTAGTGGGTAATGTCATCATCAGGCTCCACACCTGGGACTCACTTCTCCAGATGAGTAGCACATAGGGACGGAAAGTGTCTGGAAAAAGATGCTGAAGCATCAGTGCATTAAAAATATAAACTAAGTCACTCTATTGAAAAACATATATACCACTGGTGGTAATTTCTAGTTGCGGGTTTCCAAGTTAACACTTGTGGAACTCTGGCATCAAGACCGCTGTGGGTCACTCTTTTTTGATTTAGGACAGTATGGTTAATGGGAGCTGGGGAACCCTCCTCAGCTTCTGTCTTCATTCTTTTGATTATTGTGGACACCACACCTGTGAGCTTCTGGTAGCATCCAATCCAAGATAGCAGTGGCTAGTGCTCTTGCCAGAGTACCTCTTCAAAAGCCTTTTGCACATACATTGGTTTTCCCACGTTTTCAACTGAATTGTAGGACAAAAGGTGACATTTTAATGAATTGCCAATGTCCCCTTGTAATAGACTGTTTATAATGCACACCCATGTCAATACACTTCTTCTTGAAAACAGAGTGAATATACAGGAAGAGGACCACTCCCAAAAAATTCATGTCATATGCAATGCTGACGAAGACATGGGGAGAGGATGTAGCCTTACGGCTAGAGCGGTCATCCTCGAAGCTGGGGAACCGAGTTTGTGTCTCGGCAACAACGCTCAGCATCCTGTGTTTCTGGGCAAATCACTTAATCTCCCCATGCCTAACAAAAATGAATGTGTCCTTCTGTAATAAAACTGGTGCTCATGTAATGCGTTCTGATACCCGGTGTCTCTGGCCTAGTTCGCGCTATATAAAACTAAAAAAAAAAAAGACATCTCTGACCAGGTTGCACATTATCCAGGAAGCGCTTAACTTATAGAGGCCATATTTAGTAAGTGCTTGAGTTGGTCTTGCATGACTCAAGCCATTGCAAGGCAATGTAAGTTCTTTAGTGGGATTTAGTATGCCCCACAAAGCCATCTTGTGTGGCTCTGCATGGTTTGGTGAATCCAAAGTAACGCATGTCAGCGCATATCACTGGCTTGTGTCACTTTGCAGCAGGGAAGCATTCCATGGGTGGAGTATAACATACCATAATGTGTATTTGTGAACCACATGATCACCCAGAAGGATATCTTGGTGCTGAATAAAATATGTTTATTGTTATCTAACTCAACTATATGTGTATCAATGCACCCACCCATAGATTTTGGCACATTCCCAAATTTACAAAGAGTTGTAAACATGGGAATGCATCAAAATGGTTCACCTCTCAGACCCAGAGGTAATGAGGAGAAATTCCTTTATTTCTCCTGGTTACTTCCTTTTTTCTATGTGTGATGCGAAATGCACATTTAAGGATTCTTTTTGTGCAGGAAGGTGTCCTTTCTTGCACAATAACTATACTGCCTGTAATGCAAGGATGCCTGCATTGGCCCTAGGCAAAACACAGTGCGCCAGTGTGAGAAGGCAGCAGAGATGTTCCTTATTTTTGTAAATATGGTGCATTTCTGATGGCTCCCTTTCAGGCAACACAGCATGTTAGTAAGTCTGTCTCTAGGTGTCTAATGACTCGGTTGTGCATGCCCTTCTTGGAAGTGGAGAACTAGAAGATAACTAGTTTGTATGTGAGTTAGTAGCACTGTAACCAATGAAACACAGGAACCACGCTAAGGCATGCATATCGTTACAGTAACTTATAGTTTCTCACTTGGTGTTGACAGTGTATGTGCCATGCAACCATGGCAATGAAACCATATACGAATTCTAGGACGCAGAGAGATCTCATGTACAATGTGCAATACAAACATACAGGATCAGCGGTGAAGCATTCATTTGGTAAACTAAAAATATGAATTCCGCAGCCTACACAAAAATGATAGGGGACTAGAGTGTAACCCAGAACTGGGCCGGACTGGGAACTGAAGGCAACCCTGGAAATGTTTGTGGGTAAGTCTGGGAGTAGGGGGTTGGGGGTGTGGGGGAGGCTTGAAGGGGATAGCTGCCTGGCCCCTAGGGAAGCACTGCCTGCCCCGGGAGGCTGGAAATGCTTGTTTGCTGCATTTATTACTGGGGGCAGATATTACAGCACTAAGCAAAACAAGCCCCCAGTAAAAACCCCAGCCCCTACAACTTCAGAACCGGCCCCCACTCCTCCAGCCTCCCAGGAAAATGCCTGATGCCCTCAACAACCAGTCCCGCCCTGACTTAGAATCATGCTGCAGTGTAATGTTCTAGAATATTGTACCAGGAAGGGTCTGCTGAATGAAATAAATGAGAATTTTGCTGGTAATGAGGAACCCACACCAAAACCTCCTTGCAATCCCAGTCCAGATGCAGTCAGAGCTGCTGAAGGTGGGATTGCTGGACTGATGTAACCAAGAATCATTTCCTCTATCCTTTCAGTGATTTCCTCACACTTAAATATACCACACGTAAGGCACTGCACCAGTGGCAGGAGGCAAGCATAAACTCAATAAACATACTAATGATTAGATCTGGTGCTATCGCCCACGTTGTGCATGCCATGGTCATGTGAGCCAGATGCAAGGTAAAAGCCCCCATTCGTAAGACACAGGGATCCCAAACATGCCATGTTATGTATGTTAGTGTTTAGCTGAGTGTCTGAGTGCTTATTCGTTCTCAAAGAGTGTTGGTGTTACCCGCTACGCTGATGTTAAAACTGAGGGCCTTGTTGACCTTTGAGACTAGTCAAAATGATTCCACACTGGTAGGTGCATTCTTCAATGAATTGTGGGTAATAAATTCCTAGGCAATAAGGTAAAGGTAAACAGCACAATATAGTTATAGTTATACTTTCAAAACAAGCAAACAATAAACCTAGTCAATTTATATAACTCAGTGTATGTACCAACTCACAAATATATCAAATCTTTTTTTTTTAATCTGAAAGATAGATAATCTTTTTTTTAAAAAAGAATATAAGACCGCCTGAGAAGAACTTGCTCCACTGCACATTCCTCCACCAATGAATCTCTACCTGCTGTTGGTGAAGAGTATCCGTGCCCACTCTCAAAGGCTGTCCCCACTAACTGGGGTGAACATTGTACACTACCTACATGTGGTGGGGATTCTGCGCTTCTCTACAGAGATGTGGTCCTTGGCCTTTTCCATAAAGGCAAAATGTGATAGGCTTTCATTTGCACTGGGAACACCGGAATGCCTGTGAGAGAATGTACCACATTCTTAAATAGACGTAAGACCCCTTTTGCCATGCTGGGGCCGTATTACAGAAAGTGCGCCGGGGTGCAACAGGCGTTTGCGCATGCTTTGCATGCCCCCGAGGCACTTTGGTATTGCAGAAGGGACCACAGACTTTTGCGGTGCACCTTCTGTATTACCAATAGCGCTGGTGCACATAAAGCGTCAGCACTATTTTCAGGGGGCGTTCCCTCATTTGCATGCCCCACGCAAATTAGGGAATCTCTTTGCCTCTGTGCCTGTGCCCTATTACAGATGTGGGCACGGACGTAAAGAAACTCTCAGGAGGCTCACTGACAGTGCGCCTCCCACTAGACATCCCCTTGCAGACGGGTGCAGTCACTGCCTGCACCTGAATGCAGGGGGATCTCTAATCCCCTTTAAAAATGCAGGCGAGTGCCGTCTGCACTGTGAAAACACAGAGGGGCTTTTCTTATAGCAGCCGCCCCGTTTTTCTCATGAGTGCGCTGCCGTTTGCGACTGCCGAGGGGGCAGTGCATTCTATGTAACAGGGTGCACTTTCCCTGTTTGCGTCTGGCGCACCTTTTTAAGGGTGAAAACAGGGAAAGTGCATTCTATACATAATAGGGGCCCTGGTGTGCACTTGTAATGCAAAAATGACGATTCGCCCATTTTGGTGCAATTATGCTGCTTGCACATATTCCACTGTAAAGTTACTGCCATTTGTGATCAAGCAAAGCTCAGGCTCTTTTTATCTCATAAATCCATGCATTTCATGAAGATTCTGAAGTGAGGTACCCAGAAATGATTTAGATAGATCACACAGACACTGACACCTTTCCACTGTGAAACACTCTTGTGGTACAGAGGGTGTTTGGACAAAATATTGAGTCCAAAATATTGTGTGGTCAAAATATTATGTCAAGAATATTGAGGACAAGAATATCATGAAGATAAGAATCTATGGGTATGCAAACTATAACTATATGTATCCCTACATATATGCACCTTGACGATATATATATAGATCTTCAAGGTACGGAGATATGGAGTTAAGCATAGTAAATCTATACTTCCTTTCTGCACTTATCTTCTCGATATTGTGATCCTAGATATTTTTGACACAATATTCTGTCCATAAGATATTGCTGTCCTCGACAGTACAAAAACAAGCATTTGGCTGCTAGGGCCAGAAGAAAATGATTGCTGCTTTTTAAAGACTGACAGAATAAAAACCTTCGACTGCTGATGATAGGTAACTGGATGGATGTGCCTCACGTAACTGCATGTCCCTTAGCAGACTGCATTTAGAATGTCTCAAAGGAAAATGGTTCTTCGCGCAGTACAGTCAGCTAGCCCACTTAAAGAAGATTCATGTTGATCCTTCAGGAAGGATAGGCACATTTTTCTTTGTTTATGCAACACAAGTTACCTTCCCTGAGCTTAAAAATCCAATGAACTATCTCTAACAGGACTCTTGAAACAGCAGCGTCGGCGATGTTGGTTTATAGTGTTTCTGTACTCCTGCTTTGATTCAAACACAACTTTTGCATTTTTGCACACAACTGTAAGCAATAACAGTTACTACATGTTCACAGATATGGGGCCGAGGCACAGGAGAGGATGCATAACAAGGGGTGTGATTAACGTCCATAAACGGAGCCTTAGCTCCAGAGAGTACATCCACTAGAAACTGGTTTAACTTATGAGCTGTGCCTATCCTGCTACTCTCCCTGCACAGCTGTGAATGAAACACTGCCTCACTGGCTCCATCCTTGACCTCACTGAGGAGTAAAGGAAGCCCTGTCAACCACAGAATGGTGAAACAAGCATTGGCAAAGACAAGAGGTCTCGTGTTTGGGATCGATTAGATTTGACAATACCTTTAAGCCATGCTGTATAGCATTCCTGCTGTAGCGCAGCATGGTTAAGATATTAAAAAAAGACCTATTGCATTATTTTGTAGGAAATAGCACCATACATGCACATGCCTACAAAATGATGCAGGTGCTTTTTTTTCTCCTTTTTATTTGCTGATCAGTGTTGGATCGGCAAAACAAAAGATAAAAAACACAATAAAATATTTTTTTTTACATCAGTTGGGGGAACAATATGGATGGGAGTTGAACAGACTCTAAACAGGGGAAGCGGGCGGGTGGAAGCAACTTGGAAGGGGATGTGGAAGCAACACGGGAGCAATAGGGGGTCAAGCAACAGAGGGGAGAGGGACAGTAACATGGAGTGTGGAGAGTGAAGGAGAAAAGCAAACGGTGAGATAGAGCGACATGGAGCTAGGGGGAGGAAAGCACACTGGTGAGAAAACAACATAGGTGGGGGAGCACATGAGGATGGCTGCCTCACAGAGGGGGACGAGAGAGCACCACAAAGGTGAGAGAGGGCATCACAGACAGGGCAAGAGATGCGCACTAGGGATACAGCTGGAAAACACATTCAAGCAAATAAAAAAGTACTGTCTGGAAAATCGAGCAGTGTAAGGTCATAGTAATATGTCCATGTTCCAGGGGAGGCACAAACACAGGAAGAAGGAAAGCCCACAAATACTAGTGAATAAGAAGCAAGTAATTTAGAGTGACAATCAACCAATGGTAAGCAATGGGTGGACTCTAATCCCACTGTAAGCACATGCACGAATCATTCTTGTTCACTTACGATTCTATTAGGCGTGAACTTCTGTTCATGAAATGGACTATGAGAGAGCTGAACAATGATTTGTTGCCCAGAATCTATCACCCTACCCACACCCAGCTCAGCAAGGCTGATGGCTCCACTGTACAAGTTGCTGAGTTCTCATTTAGTCCACATCAAGTTCACAAGTTTGAGAAGCAGTCATTTCAAACTTCACAAACATGCTGCCCTAGTTGTGGGTGAACCAATGGGAGTGCTCAATCCATTAACAATTACCACAAGTTTCCACATTTCTTTGGTGACAATGGGAGCTTGAACACATCATCATAAAGACATTAATTAACAAATTCAAGAGGAGGAGCTTTTGTAGAAAACGGACAAAGTATGAATGGGTGAAAGGAATGGAATGAATCACTTTTTTTAAAAACAAATTATAAACACAGCAGCGTAATAAAATGCTCAAACCACGCAACTGTTCTGAAATGCACTGACTGCTTAACTGTAATTACACACAACCTTTGCATAAAACGTTTTTAGATACTTTTAATCAATACTTATTTTTCTCTAACTGTAGTGGTATTTATTAACTAAACAATAAAGCATACAATGACAGTAGCGTACAATAATGTAGGAAATTTAAAACGGAAAATGATGGAAGGATGGGAATATATATTGTGAAAATTAGCTTTTTTATGTACTTGTTCTTGTTGCAGCGCAGTGTTGTATAATGTGGCATCAATTGGTAAAAGCTTTATAGCAGGCACTGCCTAACACTTTTAGCTCACGATAGTTTTATAACGTACATGTATGTTATGCATATTATGCATATTATGCACTGCAGATAAAAATCACTAAATATTTTTTAAAAGGTGATCTGGAACATGCTACCACTTCATTAGTGATGTGAGCATGGTGATGTGGACCCCACCCATATCCTCAACAGGCATGTGAACAAAGGTATATGTTTTCTTTCTACAAGGAGACAGCAGACACATTGGAGCCCACAGCAGCCTACCGATGATCAGCCTGGGATTCATGATCACTTTTCACAAGAATGTGGGATGGTGAAGCTGATCCCTGTCTACAGCACCATTACAAGATACATGTACAGTGTATATACAACAACAGAAGCACAGTGATATTCTCTGGTTGCATGCTTCCATTGCATAAAGCAATAATTTATGTTTAATTTAATTTTTATTGTACAATTAATGAAAATTCACAATATAAAAACTTCAAAAAAGAATGCGTTTAAGCCTTATTTACATTTGTAGTGTGAGTTTAAAAAAAAGAAAATAATTGTTCTCTGTAAAATCAAGAAAGTCTCAGTTGCTTTTAGGTACTAACCAATTATAAATTTATGAAGTCAAGGAGCCTTAGTTTGCCAGGCGAAGCTGTAACTTAGCGAGTGATTTAACGCGCTGTTCTTTATTGGGTAAGGTGCTGTTGCTTACTGTTCATTATATGAGCCATGTGGCTAGTTCGGGAGTCTTATAGCCACTGTATCAAAATACTTTGTCAGTCTGCAGTTTAGCTGAGTCTCATCGGGATTAAAGCACAGCATCACAGCCTGCCTGCAACTTGTTATGCCCTTTTGAATCCATGAAGCTCGGAATAAAGAGCGCCTTATGTCTGTCAAAGTTGGGCAGATGCAGATTATGTGTATAAGGTCCTCTTTCCCTGCTCTACAAAGTCGGCAAAGATGGTCTTCAGTTCCCCTTTTCCAAGGTGCCAAGTGGGGTAATATTGGTAAGATGCCTAGGCGCAAGTTTAAAAATTTATTTTTTGTCACCTGTGTGAGGCCCGTTTTCAGATATTCCTGCGGTTTCAGAGCGTTATAGTCTTTCAGCACAGACCATCCATGGGCCCTCTTGGCCAGAGTTTCTTTGTCGTCTATGGATGATGTCATTTTGGTTACTTTTGTGACCACATTTTTAAAGCTTTTGATGTCTGTAGATGACTCCCAGAGATTTATTAATCCCAGGGTCTCCAGTGATTCGTTTAGATAGTTCCTGGCAGGGGAGTTCTCACGGGTGGAGAGTTCGGTCCAAAGATGGGCATTTAAGGATCCTTGCTCGGCGCCTCTGATTTTTCGCCAGCTTTTTATGTAGGCGCCTCTTCTCTCCACCGTTTGTCTCTGGAGTCCGAATTCGAGTCGAATTTGGGCAGGGGAGACGTAAATAGGCAGATGGAAAATTGCCCTGTATGCTTGACTGATAGATTTGTCTAGAACCATGGCGTCTTTCCCTTGCATTGATTCGCTGCCGTATGTGAGCATAGGCTGTAAACGTGCTCTAATCACCTGTAAAAGGGGATCCAGTGACCGGTCAGGGAGGACTTTCTTCAAGGGCTTCATTGAGAGGTGGAATATTGTGCCCTTCCGTCGAATTGCCTCTAGTTGGTGTTTGAATGAACCTCTGCTGTCTAGAAGTACGCCTAGGTATTTGTAGGTGGTTACACGATCTAGCCCCTGAATCCTGAATTAGGCACGATGACTTGCTTTGCTTACATTCAGTGGGCCACGCCCTCTTTCACTTTCGAAGCATCCAGGACAATGGCGGCCGTTTGGTTTCAATGCCATAGGTCTTGCATTTAAATGTGAGACCTATAGCATTGCAAATATTTTTAGCTATGGCGTGTAGGCTTCATGCTACACTTTTGAAGTCTTTAAACTTTGTTGATAGTAGTGTCTTATTTCACCAACCCGTTCTCAATGAAATAGTTTGGTTGAAAAAATAGTGTGTACTGGCAGCCTCGCATGTGCTGGAGTGCAGTATTGGAGCAGGGTTGCAATACTGCTTACATCACTGTGTAGAATCAGAAAAGGAAGCAGTAATATATTTGTATTACTTGTTGTATTCTTCATTTTGTAATTCTAAATGTGTAAGTTGGCCTGGCATATGCTGGTCACTAGTTATAGTGGCCACCTTGCACCAGTCCAATTCGACTCTTATGGTAGATAGGTTTAAGACAACCTTTTAAAGAAAGCTATCCTAGTGGTAGCTGTGGAGAGCAGCGTTCAGGCTAAGTCTCAGAGGAATGTAAAGCAGCTTGTTTTACCTTATAATCTCCTGAATTACCAAATGAAAGGACACCACACAGGTATATATATAAAATATATATGTATTTATTTCTAGACACACTCTACTAATCTCTTTATGAGATTAGAAGTCAGGAACATATGCAAATATCAACGTTTCACAATAAGTTAAGCACAAATATGGCTGTGGCCCTAGGGGCGTACCAGACCATATACTAAAAAAGAGGTTTAGGAAAGTCGACTTGCAAGGGGACAGGGCCTAGGGCCTGTAGAATCGCTGGGGCTTCATTAATCCACCCAAGGCAGGTAAGTAAAGGACCCACGGGAGACGCGTTCAGTGTGAGAACACAGCCGCGGGTCCCCTATTGATTTCAATGGAGCAAGTCGCGGTTGGATTTTTAAAGTTTAAGGGTACTTCTAGAGAGTCTACAAGCAAGCCACTTACAAGGTAAGTAGTTCGAGGGCCAACACCCACAGTAGCACCGGAGTGCATGAGTTACCTCACCCAGGGAAGCCGGGTGCATAGGTGTCTTTTGGTGTTGGGTCGCGTCGTCGTTTTCAATGGAAGCCGAAGAAGTTTTGCTGCTTGTGAAGACTGGTGAAGTGTCCGGTGGAATCCAAGACTGGGTTCAAGATGAAGAAGACCTGAAAGCAGAAGGGACAGTGTTCACAATCACTTGCCAGTGACCCGGGGCCAGGAAGATGGATGCCCACGGAAGTCGGGTGATTTCAGGTGATCAAGGGTGTTTTGACTCTTCAGCCATGAGGTCCAGGAGGCGTCAATGACAACCAGGAGCTGGATTCAGAGTGTACCACAAAGTCTGCAGCTTACTGATGTGTCGGCAACCGGATTGGAGCTAACAAGCCTTGACAACAGCAAGTCTTGTGGAAATTGAAGAAAGTCAGCGGTGCAGACCAGCAAGATCTGAGGGACTCATTCAGCGAGGGTAAGTCAGGACAGGCCTGGAGTAACCAGAGGAGCCCTTTGGTTTGATGAGAAAGTCTTCAGGGGACCCACAAGACAGCCGGCAAGGGATTGCAAAGGCGCATTGTGAGGATTCGCTTCACAGGAGCCCACAGTCACTTGGGACGAGGTAGGCCTCTGATTTTCAAGGGAAATCCTGCTGGACGTTTGGACCACATGTGGTCCAATGCACAAGTTTGTAGAACATCGTGAAAAGGTTGCACTTGACAATAGTGCATGGAACTTGGGTATTGCTGTTCCTCATCCACGTGGGGTCCACTCGCCTCAGCTCTGCTGGGGACTCACAATGGCCGTCAAGAAGTCAGGAAATCCACTTCCAGGGCTGCAGGGAATTCGGACTCCAGCGGGAGCGGGAAAGTTTGCGACCGTTGATTCAAGTTTTTGGTGCCTGCCAAGCAGGGGAGTCACTCCTTGACTCCAAGGGAGACTCTTCAGTCTTCCAAAGGTAGTGGAACATCGAAGGTCCAGGATTCTTCTTGTAGAGCGTCGTCCAGGGATTTCTAACTTGCAATGGCAAGGGTTCCCTAACTTATACTAAAGGAAAGGGAGGGACTAGCTCTATGACCACTTCTCTGGGAGGGTCAGGGGAGTGGGTGGTTACACCCACTTCCCTTTGTCCAGTTTCACACCAGAGCAGGGGCAGGTAGCCCCTGAACCGATTTGAGCTGGCATATGCACAGAGGAGCCTACTGCTCCCCCAGTGCAGGCCTTCAACGCACTCTAGGAGTGCACCCACCCAGCCCCAATACACTAAATCCTGTCTGGAAGGTGGTTAAACCTCCCTGTGACAGGATGCCTATTGTTGGGCCTCCTCCACTGCGAGTTTCAGTCAGCAGCAGGAGGGCAGCCCAGTGTCTGTGCTGGTGGCATCCATTTTGTGATGCCAGGGCTCTTTCAGATTTCTATCGTGTTCCCACAGTAGGTATATGTCTTCCCCTCTAGAAGGGTGGGATCATACTCCCACACCAGTTACTGGTATGGGGGTATGATTCCAAGTTGTTTGACACCAAACACGACATGTTTTGATGCAGTCATTCCAAAGTTAGCATTTACCGCTAGGTTATAATGCACTTAAGAGTATATGGTTTAACCGCATCCACAAACAGCCACAGAGAATAGACTCTGATGGCTGCAGAGGAGCCATTCTCAGGCAGAGGCACCCCCTCACATTGTAAACCAAGCACCCTGCCCTCAGGATTGATAGGGCCTGCCTTAGGGGTGACAGATAGGTTAATATGTGTGTGTAAGGTGAGAAATAGGAACCTATACCTCAGTGAGGAGTGCTAACACTACCTCACCCAGGCTGCAGTAGCAGGCCTGTGGTGTCAGATTTAGTCTGCTTCCCAGGGGTGGCATAAAACATGCTTCAGCCCCTGTTAGGCCTGTGAAGTACCAATGCCCTAGGTACCTAAGGTACCATATACTAGGGGCTCATAAGGTACCACAGTATCCAATCACTAGTGCATCTAATATGCACACCAATCATTTAAGGGTGTAAGCAGATAGGCTGGGGTCCTGGATAGCAGGATCCCAGCCAGACTAGTCAAAAACCATTCAAACACCAGGAAAAAAGTGGGGGCAACCATGCAGTCAGATTCCACCTTCCTACACTAAATGTGAAAAATATATTGCCTGAACTGAAAATGGTGCCCGCGTGGGACAAATGTCCAACCATAGTGATGACAAGCCTGAACAAGATGCTCTTTGTAGTCCGTCGTCTTTCATGGAGCTCTTTTTACCTGCTGCTTCACATCCGCCCTTGAGAAGCAGCTAAACAGCCCGGCAGCTGCTGCACCCGCTCAGGAGCAAAGCCTATATTCTGCTGGCTGGTGTTCTCCAGCCACAGTGGTTACAATAAGTTGAAGCGGCAGACATGCAAGGGCGTGCCCGGGCCCATGCATGACGGGGTAGTGCTGGTCCGAGTTCTAGCCTGCGGTCTTAACTTCATTGACCTAATGGGGGACAACAACTTTACAACTGGCTGCCATGCCCCCCCCCCACCGTGCAGGTTTTTCTTTGCATTCAGCCTGTCGCAGTTTTTACTTGCTTTCTGTCCGTCGCTGCTTGATTTACATTGTAACTTCAAGTTGTGTGGCCCTACCATTTGGTAACATCATAAGGCATTGCAGTATTATCCCAGCATTTCCTCTCAGTGTTGTTTAGCGGGTGTGTGAGGGATGATGCAAAGGGGTAGAGCTGTGTTTTTATGCACTATATGCTCTTTAGCAGCTATCCTATGCTCTTGGAGCGTTACAAGAAACTGGCATGACTGAGAGAAATTTTATTAAGTCAATTTTACTCAGTTTGCTGTATGCACACATGCTTTGGAGCAGCGTGTTTAGGGGTGGCAACTCAAATGTACATCCTCGCCGTGCCTTTCACTATCTCCATTATAGGATTAAAAGGTTAATGAGACTGCGGAAATATTTCCCAAAAGCTTTTTTTCAGACCCCGCTGTCTGCATCGTGGAATTTCTTTTCGACTTTAGACATCACATATATTCCATCTGTCTTCCGTGTTAATCATTTTGCCCAAATAGGTGAATTAGAGTAATTAATCTGATTATGAAGATTGCAGGGAGAAAGTCAATGCCTTCAGCCCCCATTTTGTATGGCGATTGAAAGTTGTGTGCTTGCTCTGCCCCACTGCTCGCTCACCAGTTAAATTGTAATACCTTTCATCTACCGGCTCTAAATGCTGCTTTATAATATGAAAACCGCCACAAGATACCCTCCAGTAATCTCCCTTGCTGGTGCTGAGTAGCCCGTACCCACTCACAGCGATGCAACCAATAGGCAGTTATAGTGCCTGCTGACTGTGGTAAGACTGGGGCCTTTGTTCAACTTTGCATAGGTACCCGGTCTAAAAATAATCGTAAGAACTGAGTCATTATCTGGGCATGCATCGAACAAACACAATATTTGTATCAATACAAAAAGTGCACAATTTCTGAATAAATGGCTGTACATTCCAGCTCTGGGCTTAATTGAACATTAAAGGGTCATTTGACTAGGCTCTGCACTTTTGGAAAGTTGGTCATCATGTCCTACTCGCCAGGTAATGCCCAATGACAAGATGTTCTGTGCTTAGTCATGAGTAGTGCAGTCAGTTGTGCTGCTTTTGGTGGCATTGTATTTTAGTTGTCTTTGATTTTCAGCTGAAATTGCAGGTACTGCAACTCTTGCTTCCAGCGTGTTATTTATTGGCCACTTATGAAAACCGTTCTAGTCATCACTGTACAACTAATACATATGCCAGCACTGTCCAAGTACTTCAATTAAAGCCTGGTTATAATTCCTTTTTCTATTGGTGGGATTTATTTTCCACCTCCCTTCCCTCGTAACTTATTTTCCATTTTATGGCTCTCCAGCGCTGCAAGGTCATATGCATAGCAATAGCTCTATGTAAATATGATCACTCCACTACAAACACAAGTAAAAAACACTGTCATTTACAATGCCAATAGCTTTAACTTTCACAAATGTGAGACCAATTGCATTGCAAATGCTTTTTTACTTCCCTGGTGGCTGTCGTAGGTCAGCAGTGCCGCCTGGGCTGCACTTGCTCACACACGGCTCTTCACAGTGGTGGTGTAAGCAGTAAATTAAATCTTTTTTCCTGGGGGTCACGTTTGAAAACATCTAACTGTTGCTGCTCGCATAGTTCTGGAAAGGAGGCCAGCGCAGGTTTTCTAAGGCATGTTAATTCTGCTGATTAAATCTGAAAGGCATCTCTGTCATCTCCCTGACTGGGCTGTTTCACCCATCATTGCCTACAAAATAGAAACATGAGAAAGCTAAGAACAAAACATTTATTTGGTATTTCACAACCCCATTCTTTGGTAGGGGGACAGAGGATACAACCATGTACTCACTGCATTGTGGGCCTTGTAGTTTGGCCTTTAACAGTTTCATCATGGGCCCCCAAAAATATTGGGCTTTCTTACGTTTCTTAGCACCCATGATCATATGCTGCATAGCTAAAAACGTGTAAGGTCCCAAAGGTGAGACGGATTGCATTGCAAATGCTTGTTTGGAGATGTCTGTTGCCTCCTGGCAAAGCCCTTTATGGCCAGTTACACTGGCCTCCTGGCTGTTTGGGGCATGTGATTCCAGCTGCGGTCCCTGCAGGTAACACCGGTGGGGCCCTGTGAGGGGGGATTCCGAGGGAAGATGCTGAGAGAAAAATTAAATAAATAATTATTGTCCCTCTGCATCGTCCCTCGGAACCCCCCCTCACACAGCCCTTCCGACTCACCACTGTTACCTGCTCGGACCACGGCTGATTCCGCGCAATAGGTCAATTAGCATGCAGGTGTGGCTTGGCGGTGCGCCACTCTGAACCCCTGGGCCCTGCATGGCTTTGCTGGCTCGGTCCGTGCTGAGCGCATTGGTTTCGGACGCTCCAGCATGGGTGATTCACTTGGCTAATGTGAGGTGGGGGAGTTCTGTTAAAACCAGCACTCTCCGCTGCCCTCTCTTTCTTAAATAATAATATTGGGTGGGCTAAGCAGATTGTTTTTTTCAGTACTTGCTGTGTCAGGGATTGTACAGGGAAGAGCGTAGCTGGAATTTTACACATAAGCCCAGCCATTTTTTCTTGATTTCTGCTAGGGCGAACAACTGAGCGACGTGGTGAGTGTATGCAGGTAATTTGTGGTATCCCAAAAATTGTCCTTCTGTTGGTACCGTCTTTTCTACGAAAGCTCTTGTGTTTGCTGGTTTAAATTCAAGCTTCCTTAGAAGTAGAAACTAATGTAAATGCTGCTGGCCGAGGCCCCCACAGGGGGCCACCAGAGAGGCCAGCACTCTAGTGTCACCTGGGCACCCCACACCCCCGCCCCCCTCAGGAGCAGGGTCTCTGGTTGGAGTCCCCCCTCCCCAGCCTGGTTGCGGCGCACGAGGGGCGTCACTTCTTGGGCGCCCAGGACTTGGGGGAGGGTATATATCCCTCCCCCACCTTTTTGGCGACCTCTTTTGATCGCCGCTCACGCCGTCTGGTCCTTGGTCTGGCATCGGTCCCCCTCCCCGGTGTTGTGAGCTTAGTCCTGGTGAGTGCGGGGTAATTGTCGGCCCCCTCCCTCAAGTCTCTCTTCAGTATGGTACTGTGCGGGGAGGGGGAGGACAGTCGTGCGGCGTGGTGGGTGACCCAAGGCCCCGTGTGCTGTGGTGTCGGGTTTTTTGTGGCCTGTGCAGCCTTGTCGGACCAAGTGGGTTCCTTGTCTGCGAGGGCACAGCAGACCACGGACCCAGATTCTAAGCTTTCAGGTTCCTTACGGGTCCGGGAGGTGTACATTAGGGCAGTGGGGGCAGACCCTGCTGCCCGACTATGTTTGTGCCTGTGGGGGAGGTTAATTGTGGGGCTCATCTCGGGGAGCGTTTACTATTTCCAAGTGTCTTGCTTCAGCCATGGCCCCTCCAAGGTTAATGAGTCGCACGAAGCCTGGAGTTAGTAGTGGCAACGGAGATTTTAGCTGCCTGGGCAGGGAGACTGAACCGACCCGCTGCTATGGGGCACAGTTTAGAGTCTGGGAGGCCCCAGTTCACCCATATACTCGCCTGTCTGCCCACTGAGTTCCTGATGGTGGGGGTTAGTGTTTGTTCCCCTCGGTTTAGATCTCTGGCCTACTTCCGGTTGGCTAGGGAACAGTGCGGCTTCAGGAGGGGGGAGGTGGCAATTTTGCGGGTGGCTCGTGGCCCCATGCTAAAGTGCGGCTTGAGTTGCCAACTGGGGGGGGGGGTGGGTGAGCCAGGTACCGATCGGGGTGTCTGCCCCCCCCCCCCTTGATCATGGAGGACGGCCTGTTATAACAATCAATTTCCAGCTGCGCAGCTTGGTACACAGTGGTGTAGCGGCGTATGCCTTGGGACTGCTTTGGTGATTGCTAGGGGGCCGGTGCTGTGCACCTGGCTTGTGACTGGCACACCGTTTGGTTCATCCTGGTCACGCCATTATGCTGGTCTGGCGTAGGTTTTTGTTGGTGAGTGTGTGGACATTGTCACTGCTCCCCTACTTTCCAGGTCTTTCAACGTCTGTCTGTGGCTCCGACCGCGTGTGGGAACCTGGTCGTGCTGGTAGTGCTTTTGTTTTCAGGACTTTTACGAGGTTGATATTATAATGTATTGGTATTTTAATGTATGTACCGAACTACAAACCTGTCCTAATAATGTGCCCTTTTATGCTATGGACGAGTTTGAGGTATAGTGGTTACTGAACGAAGTCATTCAGGTGGTTAGATTTTCTCAGTAGCGGGGCTCTGTCTCTCCTCGCGGCCTGGTCGAGCACGGCCTTCTGGTGTGGCTCGGGTAGGGAGGGGCAGTCGCGGAGCGAGAGTTTGGGCAGTGTCTGAGTGCTCCATAGATCAGTCGGCAATTAGCAGGCCGGAAAGGGCCTTTGTCTGGGCAAACTGCCTCCTTGTAGTTGGAGGACTGGGGGCAGAGGGTGTCCAGGTTTCCCTGGTACATTATGTGCCGGAGTTGGGGTCGGTCCGGCGGGCGGCCTCCTGAGTAAGGTAGGTTTTCTGGCTTGCAAGGGGGTAAGAGAGCTGCATGTTGGGGGCCCGCAGCCTGGTTAGACCAGGGCCTGACGTGTTTGTTTCACACCTGGACGGCCTGCCGAGGGTCAACTGGTGTTGTGGGTACCGCCGGCATGGTTGGCATGATTTGAAGGAGAGGGCAGTGGCGTTGCGGCGGATGGGAGGATGGATGGTATTGGTGGTCCACATTACTTTGTGGACATGCTGCCCTTGTGGCACCGCTTAGTGACTGGTGCAGGCAGCGTCAGTTTTTCGTGTTTGCACACGGCATACCGTCTATATACAGCCTTTTCATTTACTGAAATAGGATAAGATTACAGTGTTGAGTGTTTGATTACAGTGTTGAGTGTTTCATCGTGAGAGACTAAGGCAGCCCATGCCGAGGTTGTTGTCGTAGATGGGCAATCTACTTCCGGTAGGCGTTTCTATTCTGCCGCTTATGTTGTTTACGTGACTGAACAGTGATTGGGGCTGTTTTGTTCACTTTATCGATCGAGTGGGTTGCTGTCCCATCCTTTTAAGCAACTAGGGCTTGGATGACTAGTCTGTGGATTTGTGGAGCTAATTATGGGTGTTTCTGCCACATAACTATTACACTGGTTGTGGGGTGGTTGTTGGAGATCAATGCGCAAACATAGTCAGTGACCTGTATGGCTTGGCCACCATGGGGGCACAGGACTTGAGTAGGGGGAACGGCATATGGCATGGAGCAGGTTTGTCCCCATCTCCCACCTTTCATCAGTGATTGCTTTTGTGGAACGTAGATGCCTGGGGAAATCTTTGATGGATTCATTCACGACCCTCATTCATGACCCTTACGTAGGTACCGCATTCACAGTGAATTGTTGGTCATTTTGCCCTGCTGCACAGGCATATCCAGACACCGCCGTACTAAACAAAGCAGTGGACAGGAGGATTGAGAAGTAGCTACTTGGCTTCCTGGTTGTACTGCGTCGAGACGTTACTGTGTACTAGCAGGAGGAACATGGGAATGGTGCGTGTTAACCATTTTTTGTCTATGCTGTCTCAGTGAAGAAGGGACGATGGCTAATAGTTGAGACACTTTGCGCGAGTCTCTTGGCTTAGTGTTGGGTAATGACTCATCTTTCAGATGGAAGGGATGAGTTGCCTAATATCTGAAATGCCCCTCGTAGTACACTTTGAGTTTTATACTCGGTCATGCCCAGCTTGTTGCAGTTAGGCTGGACAAGTTTCTGAATTCCCAGCAAGTGAGTTGGGATCGTCAATGCGTTTCTTTCAAAGAACTATTTTCACCAATCTTAATTCAGTAGTTTTGGGTGGTGCCTATGTCTCGAATCCATCACTATTTCATTGACGATCTGGTGACTCGCAGATAAGGGTATGTCCATGGTTGTTGGCGTGGCCAATTAATGTTTCCAGTACACAAGGACACCCGTTGCTTGAGGCCTCATGTTCCTATTGCTTCAGCCTTGGTTTGGACGTACCATACTGGGGGACAGTCACTTAAGCATAAATCCTACAGGTTTTCTTGTAAATGTTAATGCGGATAGGTTAGGCGTAGTGCAGACTAAGCCCAGTGTGGGGCGGATGAAAACACAAGTCCATTTTGTCTCTAACGCGGGGATTATGCGCCACCATTCAGTTTCAAATGGGCCGCCGCTTTCTGGTTTCGGCACCTGGCATGTGACCTGTCGGGCTGTTGTGGAAGTACGGAGGGTGCAGGGGGACTCCGTTGGTTCCAGTTTGGGCCCACGGCAGGTGCGCATGTGACCGGTTTGGCTGTTATGGAAGTACCGAGGGCTAGGCAGGACACTGGGTGGTCACTGCAGTTTACCTGTTTTAATCCGCTTCTATTGGTTTCAGCTGGTACAGCAGGGTTTTCACATACATTTGTCTGCTTTGCAGGGGGTGCCGTTGATGTCAGTTTATTGGTGGTGCGGTTTAGAGGTAATGACCTCATTTGCTGTAGAACGTGCTTTTCATTTGAATGGAGTCATTTAATTCAATGTTCAAAACATAAACGCGACAGTCTCACCAGGTAGAATGGAAGCTTTGCAATATGCGATGCAACAAAGCCATAATGGGGGATTACGTATTTTATGCAATTAACAAGCATTGACAAAGCAAATAGTACTTGGAATAGGCGGAATTATCACGCTTGCACGAGTGTTAGGGTTAGTTGTGGTGTTACTATGATTGGCAGCACGGCAGGAGCAAGGTGTGGTGCAAAAGGAAGTGGCCGCCTGTCATGAGTCCTGGCATATAGTCACACAATCGTCAGGTGTTCCGTAGAACTGCCTTGCTGTATGTAGCGTGGGCGTGTGCTGATTCTAGTTTTGCGCATTACTGGGCGTCTCTAGGTATGTGTCGCCGTGAATAGCTCTAGGTCAAAAATTGGGTTTTACTCTGCCTTCAGTTGGCATTGCGGTACGTCTGCCTTGGTGGTAACCGGACAGGGTGCCCTGGGTGGGGCAAAACAGTATAAACTATTCTCGCCAATTTTATTTCTGTAGTTTGGTTGGTACCTTTGTCTCAAATCCATCAATACTCCATCGACAATCTGGTGACTTGCTGTCCACCGGTTCTTGTTCAAGACCGCCTCATGGCGCCCGAGTTTAATCGTGGACCATGTAGGTTTCAATTGTTTCAATATCAGTTCTGTCTGGGCAATCGACCCAATCGGTGTCGCGAGTGACCACTCAGTTGGTCATTGTTTCCCCCGCCCACTAGCATCATGCAGGTCAGTGGGGACAAGGTGGGGCGCTCCAGAGAGGTCCATCTTCTCTTTAGTTGTGTTGGTTTCGAAGTAGGCAGGAACTGTACTTCCCCCCTCAGGGGCTTTAAACCATAGCGGGTTCTTCTTGGATGTAGCACGGATGTGTCCGGCTGTCCGCTTGTTTGCATTATATCGATGAGTGCAATTAAACGTAATGTGCTCGCTCGCAGTAATGGCGGCCGTCGCACACGTGATGTGCGTGTGGGGGAAACCGACCACGGCTTGGCGGAAACCCACAAAATGTATTTGGCTTTTGGGTTTGTTTCAAGCAATGCTGCAATGAGCAGGGCGGGGCCTGTGCTCGGGCCCGCGCAGGCCTGATGTTGCGGGACGGGGAGGGCCGCGCCGCCCCCCCTCCCACCACGTTCTTTTCTGTGGAGTTGGCCATGTCGATGGGGCAGGAGGCACTGCACTTCCCACGTTTTGCTGTCCCGAGGGGTCTTACGATTACTCGGCAATGCTTCATCACTGGGGAATATGTTTCCCTGCAGACAGCTCTTGTGCGGGCAGATTTGCTGACAGCCTCGTCGTCATAGGAGGGCCCTCATTCCCACACTTTGTTAGTGTAAAGCGGAATCGACCGGACGTGAGATTGACCTGTGATTCAAGTCTCGCTGCGTGTGAGGAAGGGTCTTGCGGTAAGGAGCAGTGGGCGCTGCGCGACGACCCTCGGTCTAGGGTGCGGTTGGAATTTTAGAAGGCACAACTTTACATGGTGTAGGCTGCTCTCAAAGTGCTCTGTGGGGTGTCAGGCAGGGAACATTAACATGGCACTACCTACTTGCCACGTTATTTAGTATAACATCAGTTGCATTGCAACGCAGTGCCTGCTGCACAAGCCATGGGTGAGCTTGCTATTCATTGAAGGGAGACATTTAATGCATTGTTCAACACAGAAAGGTGACAGTCCCACCATTTCAGAATGGAAGCATTTTCAATAGGCTACGCAGCGAAGCCAGAATTGTGGCTTCAGTTATCTTATACAACTAACAGCATTGTTAAGCCATTGGTACTGGCGTGTTGTAGGTGTAGGTGTAGTGTGGTCTTGTATTATATATCTGGAGGCAATGTCAGAAGCTGCAAAATACCAGCCGGCAGCACACTAAGCTTAGCACAAAAACCAAAGCTTAGGCCTTTATGAGGAACATCTGCTGGCACCATATAGAAACAGGTCCAGAGATACACTGGGGGGCATTCCTCTGCAACCAAAGGCAGGTTTCAGGTCGCTTCAGTTAAGACATATTCACCCGCGCTTTAGCCAGGGCAACAGGCGGGTGGTGTAGTTGTCATCTAACAAGTGTGCGGCGGTGCAAGAAAGTTTGGTAAACACTACGTTAGAGCCATATGGCGACAGGGTATTATTGACCATTCAGCATTCTCAATATTCAGGAAAAGGCAGGTATTTGCACGCAATGTTCCCGTCTGGTTCCTACAGACTTGTCTGCCCTCTGGGTTATCCTTCTGGGGTTAGAACCTGAGACTTGAAGGGGCATCTTCTGCTCTGGTGTCCCAAATACATTGATAGTCTACGCTGGGGTAGATGTACCATGAAGGGCCTGATTACTACTTGGGTTTTACCTAAGTTTGGGGGTCAAACTAGGTGGGAGCATTAAGTTTACAGTCCTTAGGAAGCAGCCAGCATTCCTTCAATTTAAGTAAGGGCAGTTAGCGATAGATAAGTATCAGCGAGTGGGTACCAGACACCGGCTCTTCAGCAACATCTTGCCCCGGGGGCACGCACGCTGCACAAACACAGGGCTGCAACCACAAGGGTGGCAAGTACCAAAAACCAGTAAATAGGTTTATGAAGTGTGTCTCTGGCCTTACAGCTGTGTGAAGCCACTATCATTTAGAGGTACGCCCTGGTGAGAATTGGGTGCTTCTTAAGCTTCTCATGACCAATTTGGTTTGTGGTATCTCCCAGCGGGTCCACTGGAAGTGTACTGCAGCTAGCATGAAACTGGGAACCTGGGATTCAGACACTTTTACCACGCTTGGTGAGGGTGCGGTTAGCCAACATAGTGTGCGGCCGTTCCAATAAATGGGGTAACAAGGTGTCAAGCACAATGGGCTACTATGACAATAGAACATTTGGCACGTCCACTGTGCATCAAAAACTAAATTTTAACGGGCAGGTAATTTGTCACTGCTGGGGATGCTCTGGGTTGGCAGTGGGTATCCCCACGCCACCCCCTATCTGGGAGTATTCTAGGATGGGGCAAAGTAGGACTTAGTCAATCCTTAATGTTAGGCACCACATTGCAGACAGTGCGCTCTGCTTAAATCAGACAGATTCTCTAAGCTGGTATGCCTAGGGGTTTCCACCACAGTGGGAACTGAACGGGCAAAATTCCTTGACCATTGTCACACACTTCTAGTTATGAACACTCCGGTGCGTCATGATTTAGCAAGCATAGGGACTGTTCAAATGTTAAGGATAATCCTTCTCGCCCAAATAGCAAAGGTAGGCAGGCGGGTTGTGGGAACGGTCACCTGGCAAGTGGGCTGCTGTCCCATAGATGGGGCATGCAGGTGTTCAGGCACACACGGTGCTAGAAGGACGGCAGCTAGGTGAGATCAGCAAATAGATGGGGCAATGTGAACCATGATGTCTGCATTTGTCCCGCCGAGAGTTGGCACGGGGCTGAGGAATGTGATGCCATGGAACTTTCCTGCATGAGAGTGAATAGTTCTTGGCACAACTTCACAGGCCAAAAGAGGCTTTTTGTTTCATCAGACACTAGCTGATCCAGGCTAACATCAAGGGCTACTGGGATATAGATGGGGTCATCTATAACCAGTAGATATGGCGATCTGGAAGCAGGCCGGTACCAAGGGTACCTCTGCGTGGCACCATAGGGGGTACCAGAGCCAAATCCGAGGAGCCTCATGTGAGGGTCCTTGAAACCGTGTCGGCGCCCCGCTAGTCCTTTGGCCGGTTGTGGGCCTGAACAACTGGGGGGTTTGCTATGCGTCGCTCCGCCCTGAAAGGGGCGTGAGTAAGAAGGTAACAACGGTCATGTGATCCGGGAAGAGGATCACTAGTAAGGGCAGCACAGGCGGGGTTCACCCCAGTGCTGCCTGGCTCATCAGGCGGGCAGGCAGCCCAGTTGGTTGCCTGCCCTTGGATCGCCCGTAAGATAACCCAACTATTACATAACAGTGTATGTTATAAACCTGCAGCAAATTTACCCAAACAAAATTGTGTTGTGGGTTTATTTATGGGAAATGTATATTATGTTGGAGGGGTGGAAAGGGATGCCAATGACGATACTAGATGCATCTTTCGTTCCAGGTATGGGATTATAGGTATATCTGGACGTAAAGGAATGCCGGAAAAGAATATATGGGGCTCCAGAACAAGTGGATGCCAATAATATTAACTTTAACGAAGCTATGCTTCTCATGTTAACTATTGCATTGATGAACCAGGGAATCTCCCCTGCAGCACAGCTGCTGCAGTCGAATGACTAAGCCTGAATCCTTCCAAAATGTACGTCCAAAATTTGGGTCCTTCTATTTTGTGCCTGTTTATGGAGGAGGTGCTGTGGTGTGGTTGGTTGAGGTGCCTGTCTGGTCGACAGGAGATCCTCGGTTCTTGTTTGGGCGCCTGGGGGTGACTCTGTTGGTGGCGTGCGCTCGAAAAGTGGTTTGTTTAACTGAATGGGAGGCCGAACGTGAATGGGGATTTCTGCTTGGTTCATTTTGTGTCTGCCTTGTTTACATCCAAGAGGTCCATTGGCCTGATGGCCGGGCAGTGCTGTTTTGTGTCCCCAGGCCATTGAGGTCAATATTTTGGGTGTGTATTGTTTCATGCGAGGGGTTTCTTGGTGCCAGTTCCTGACCTCCCGGTCAATCAATGGTATCCCTCCAACTCCCTCCGTGGTGATTATTGCAGTTGGTGCTTATTATGGCTCAAAAATCTAGGTTTTTGCCCGTGCCTGCTGCTTTGTTTCACCATACAGGCTTGATACATTGTTACGACAGTTTCGTTAATTCATTGTGTACTCCCCCATTCTAATCTGGTAACTTGCCCCTCATCCCATTGGGCTTACCTCTGTTCTTCAGAGGTTGGGGGGCACATGGTACGGCTGCTCCACTTCCGTTGGGCAGAATTGTGCCCAGTTACATTTTATGTTGCTTATAAATGGCATCTCCATGGTGGACAGAGCCCTGTTAAGCCAAATGGCTTTCTGAGCCACACTGGTGGGTTGGTGCGCCTGCAGCAGTCTTCTGAAGGTGGCTCGCCAGTGGGCGACTTGGACCGTAAACCTACCCAATGGCCAAGGGTGAACATCACCGAGCTGGGTAGAGTAATATCTGTTGGTACAGCGCTTTTGTGCTTAAGCATTTAGAATTATTTTAAGGGGTAAATCGTAAACACCTTGACTTGGTACAACACTGGGCCCTTGTCTTCTCCAGCATGTACTTCTCTCAAGTTGATACTAGTGGGATGTTTGCTCCCCATCATGAAAAGATGACAATTTATTGCGCTCAGTTCGGTGCTCACCAGAGACACACAGCGAGAGCCTCACACCTTGAGTACACTAGTATAGTCATACCACAATAGCAATTTTGTGTGGAAGTGTGACCCTCTGTGTTGATGTATTCTATTGGCTTCATTAATGAGATTTAGCTGTAGGGCAGTGCTGCAGGCCTTCCTGCTGCACTGCCGTACTGCAAAAGTAAAGGGCAGAAATGTGCCGGTGCATTCCTGTCCTTTTCCCCTGCGCTGGCACACAATTGGCTGCCGTGCGCCAACTCAGGCACCTTTGCACTACGCCTGGGCCAAAATTCCGCTCCGTTCGCGGAAATTGCGATAATTTGGCATTTTCGCATTCCGCGTAAATCGCGAAAATGTCAAAATTTCCGCATTCCGCAGCTTAGCGATAATTTGTTTCTTGCTCGCGCTGTAAAATACATTCTCGCGCGTGCGATCGCCTTACCTGAATCCCCGCGTTCGCCGACAAGTTTTCCCGATCCGGTCGCGTTCTCCACGAGATGTTGGATTGTTGGTAGCCATTTGCGCTGTCTCGCGACAGTTCGCGCCCTCAGTAACGTCATGCGTCGCGCGATCACGTCTTTCTTCTCGCGATCATGCACCGCGAGACAAGTAAAAAAACAAGATGGCCGCGCCCGCGAGCAACCGCATGGGTAAGTTGGCGAGCCGCCACCATGCAGAAAATACCGCGAACGGGCGGGAAAAAAACTTCCGCATCTTCGCGATATTTCCGCGTGTTTGCGGAGATTTTTAACATTTTCGCAATAATTTGCGAAAGTTAATTTCGCAAATTCCGCCCACCCCTACTTTGCACCATGCTGCAAGGGTGCCTGCATTGCTGGGATAACTGTTTTTTTTGTGCAGGAAGGGAAGCATTACTACACTAAAACATTCAGAAAGAGGCTTTTTCCTTTCCATGTGTGCTTTATTCTGCAGAACACATACAAAAAGGAAAAACGAGGAGAAATAAAGATATTTCTCCTCATGTCTCCCTTACGCCTCCCATGGGGATTCTTAAGGTTTTGGTGCTGCCTCAGAGTTACGATTTCTCTTAAATCTGGGCAGTGTCAAAAAGCCATGGATGTTGCTGGGAACTACCCCAGCAACAACCATTGCACGCCCCTTTAATGCAGAAAACTGTGTTAAAGGAAAGAATATTTACAAGGCAGCATTTAGCCCAAAAAAGTGGCTTAGTGCTGCATGGTAACTATGGAGCAGGCTCCTGCACCACCGGAGCGTCACAAAAAGTGACGCATCAGCGGCACAAGGGGTTTATAAATGAGCTCCTGAGAATATACTCTAGGCCTTAGACGGCTATGCGCTGTAGGATCCTATTTGTTGTTTTCAAGAGGGCGCTATACATTGCTGGACAGTCCTTTAAATGTATCATTCGAGCGCAGCAAGCATAAGATAATATAATTTTCACATTGTCCTGACTTTAGATACTTATTATTAGCAGGGGCAATAATTTGCAAACAGATTTTGTTTAATTTAATTTTAATCTGCGTGATTTATCGGAACCTATCAAAGGCGTTTGGCAGCGAAATTTTAGTTTTTCAGCACCATGCATCATCATCATCTGTAAAAGCTGTTCCTTTCTCAATTAAACTTAATTGTACTGCAGCGGTGCCATGAGGCGTTTAGCCCACTGGGTGGCACTGCTACACTATTCACTGTTACCAAACATGAGGCTGAACACAGACGGTTGATGCTATTTACTCTTTTAATCTCAAACTGTTTCAGTCTGAGGCACGCTTCACGTGGTCAGGATGCGCGAAGCACTGGTTTTGGACCTTTATTTTGATTGCCCGTAAAGAGTGCCATTGATTTGGGCGGAGCTGAATTGATCTAATTGTGGGGAAATTATGTTGGAAATAAAGGTGTATCAGTATGTGTGTGTCTTCTGCTTGGGAGGGCCTAGATGGAGCATGGTGGATTCATTTGTCGGTGGGCCATCAGCACTTCACCAGTTTGGGCCCCCGAGCAGGTATTCGATTTGAGTGATGTAAGCAAAAATCAGCCAGGTGATTCCTTTATGGGGTGGTAGCTCGCTGGGGTAGTATACTCATAGTAGCCGTCGTTCTTTGGCCTTAAAATTAGGCTTACCTGGTTGACACTGTGCACCTAAAAAGATGTGAGTAATAATCCTGGACTGGTGGTCACGGATTTAACGGAGAAAACACCCCAAATAAAAAATGGTAGCACCAAAGGGGTTGGCCCACGGTGCTGTTTGGCTCATCAGGCGGGTGTGCAGCTTAGGTTACTCATCACTGCCTGCCTTTGGATCGAAGGTAAGTTAACCCACCACATTGGCATATTTCACTTATGAACTAAACCTGCAGCAAACTGATTTTGCACCAAACCGTGTGCTGTCTAATTAATTTCATTCAGTGTGTGCTAGGTAGGTATTTACCGTGTTTTCATGGAGGGTTGCTGATATCGGCACTATGGATTCCCTGCTGCAAATACACATTTTTCATTACTTTTTTTAATTTAATTCCTTGTGTGCTAAGTAGCTATTTTCAATGCTTGCGGGGGAGGGTTTCCGATATTGGCACTATGTGGTTGCCCGCGGTGCACGCAGTGCACCCTCCTAAGAGGGCAGCCCCTTAGTACAGCATTCTGACAATCTCACCCTTGCGCCACTCGTTGGGAACCCCGTTGCAGTCCTTCCCTTCCGGCGCTCTCCTGCATCATTTCCTGGGGCCAGCTACTTATACATGCCCAACCCAGGTGCCGGCCACTTTGTTCCCCCCCTGGACATGCTGTGATCTACCCTATCCAATACCCAGCGTGCTGGCGTGGGCATGTTGCTTCTTCTTGTGCTGAGCTTGTTAATTGTTTACTTGTGTTGCAGGTGGAGTTACAGGGTGATCTGGAGGCAGTTTGGTACAGAGGGGTACCTTTGTATGTAAGCTTCGGTCCCCCATTAGATCTTCGGGCGGTTGCCAGCCTGAGCAACCGGGGTCTTGCCTGGTTGACGCTCCACCGTAAAAAGTGTGAGTAATAATCCTGGACTGGTGGTCACAGATTTAAGGGAGAAAACTCCCCAAATAAAAAATAAAATTGTAGCACTGAATGGGTTGGCCCACTGTGCTGTTTGGCTCATCAGGCAGGTGAGAGCTTAGGTTAGTCATCCTTGCCTGCCCTGGGATTGCCCGTAAATTAACCCACCATGTTGGCGTATTTCACTTATGAAATAAACCTGCAGCAAACTGATCTTCCACCAAACCATGTGCTGACTAATTTATTTAATTCAGTGTGTGCTAGGTAGCTATTTACCGTGTTTGCATGGAGGGTTGCCGATATCAGCACTATGGATTCCCCGGTGCAAATGCACATTTTTTGTTACTCTTTTTTCCAATTTTGCATGAGAATACTATTGTTTTCATTAGAAAAATCTGTTCCCCCTGCATCCAAACTAAAATAGGGGCTATCCATTTTTCTTCCCACTCTGGAAAGGTCATTTACGCTAGCCTTCAATTGAAGGAAAAATTACAACTCTTTCCAAGCTGAAATGTGGAATAATAATTGTTTGTGAATGCCCACAAATGTACGTGCTTGTCGGTGTTTACATATTTCCAAGGCTAGCTATGGCTTGTTATGCCCAGGAAAGCTCTTAATCCCTCCCCTAGAGTGGGATTTGTTGGTGCGGAGTACTCTGCATTTGTAACATCGATCTCCACACCCAGAAAGGACATTTACCATCAGCAAAACTTTATCAGTTTCTAGCAGCACAGCTGAGGTGACTTTGGTACTAACTGTACATTTACAGAAACATTTACCATTGAGAGTGGTCCCTCTCATGTACATTTCCTGAATCTATGCTCATCAGTCATTTGATCCTTTCCAAAGGGCAGCACTACGACACATGAAAACCCAGTGAAAAGTGACAGAAAACATTATTGTAATATGCAGAGGAAAAGCAGTGGCACGTTAATGCACTCTGCAGCCAACACATGTTTAATGCATGCTCCATCTATACTGCTACTGCATTTTGGCAAGACGAAAACATCAGGCACCATTACTAAAACATTCTTACAAGACTTCCACTTCCTGAAATTTGTGGTGAGCACTCAAATGATGGCGGCAGATACTAAGGGGCAGATTCACTAACATTTTGTGCCAGGTTTGCTTCCCAAAAGTTACACAAACAGGTGCAAAATGTTTTTTTGGGAACTGCTTTTCAGTGTCAAAATTGTTTGTGCTGGAAAGATGTCTGAAAATAACGCTAACCAGTGCTTTGTACTGCTTTGCATTACTTTGTATGGTGTTAGGCAAAGTGTTGTCTACTAACAGTGGTAGACCCGGCTCTGCACCCAAAAAGTATTTGCGCTCACACTTAACCAAATCACCACCCTGTCATGAACATCCCAGCATAATTATCATTGGATTGGGTATGATTTTGATGGCAATAATATGAGAGATGTAAGTATCGTAAGTATATATTTCTCCCTAGAGGTTTTCTAGATGTGCAAGTAGCCGGATCATGTGACACCCACAACATCCGGGTCATTTACCCCAAACATATTTCGAAATATGTGTAAATACTCGAGGACACAGTATATCATCTAATTTGAAAAAAACAGCATGTGTCTACAATTATCACCTCTCGAACAAGAAACAGTATACTAGCAGACCTCAGACCACACTTGAGATGCAATCCCTACCAAACATCACCCAGACCTTTCCTTGTGGGGGCCTAATAGTTTAATACATTTATACCGTTGACTAGTACTTCCAAAAAAGTTCTAGAAACTATGGGGCATATCGTCAAGGGCTGGTGAAATAAGCGATAATTATATTGCATTATTTGCAAGGACACGCTAGCGCGTGTTTCCTTGTTTCAGCTCCCGTTTTGTTCACGCCTCGCTTTGCATCTCTAATGAGATGCAAAGGAGGCGTGCCAGACAAAACACCATGGGAAAATATCGCTACCCCAGCTTCGTGATATCATCAACGAGGGGTAGCGATATTTTAAATCCCGTTAACTATGCCTTAACGCAGGAATTTAACGTCTGTTAAATTCCTGACTAAGGTGTAGCTAACATGGGAGATGGATTATGATTAAGGCTATCTCTGTTTTGGGTGCAACATCGCTGGTTTTCCAGCGATGTTGGCCCATTTCCCTGGAATATTATCGCCCTGAAGTAACGCGTTGTTAATATCGCGTTACCAGGGTGATAAATTCCTGCGATAGACGGCGATAAATAAACAAGCGCTAAGCGCACTTTGCGTTTATTTATCGCCGTCCTAGTAAATATGCCCCTAAATTAGATGAGTCCAGAATTTGTCGTATTAGGAGAGTTGAGATAAAGCTAACTGTTCATAAGAAGGAAAAGAAGCATCTAGGATGTTCTTCTCTTGGTTTTGTTTTTTGTGAATTCAAAGGGGTCATTCTTGTCTACAACTAAGAGGTTGATAATGCATTCAATACTGTCATCTTCCCAAGTTCTAATCATGCCTTCCATGGCAGCCATAAAGTTGTATCTCGGTATGGAGCATAGGTCATTTGTACACCCAGTAAAGAGCCTACATCAGTTTCCTACTTTTTCTAGTCGTTAATGTACTAATTGCAGACTGCCCAGTTATCTGCATATGGCTGGGTCCAAATTGAGGTGACATGGTGTGGAAAATAATGAAAGAGTGAGAGGAAGCCCATGTAATTACCAGTGACTGAGATTAATTCAAGCATTCTCCATCACTATTTTGTATTCCTCTCTTATCTGAGGAAGTATGGAAATTCAATATATAGATCTTCTAATAGTCTATTCATTAACAAATTGTCATACACGTGTTGGTTGTTGACATTGGGTACTCTTGTGATATATTGCAATTTTGCTGCCTCATAGCAGTTTTTATAATAGGTTAAACTTACAGAAGGTTTTATTAGATTACATAAAATTGCTATTGATACTATTAATCTTTGCAAAATATTTAGCTTGAGCAAAAATGGCACAGCGGAGGATGGACATTTAAATAGGGGGAGAATGAACATCTTTGTTAAGGCTATTTTGCCACTAATGGCAAGCAGGGGATACATTCCATTAGTGAGACCACTTTTTAAATAAAGGTTCAAAGTTATTATCATATAATTCATCTATGTTTTCTGACACTTAGGGCCTCATGTAGGTAAATAAATTTTACCGGTTCTTAAATACCGAGCCGTACCGAATCGGTAAATTAGAATCGGTAAGTTATATGTAGGTAAAAATTCGGTAACAGTTACCGATTCGGTAACATTCGGTAATCACGAATCGGAATTCACCGAATCGGTAAATACCGAGGTGGTATTTACCGATTCGGTAAATACCGAGGTGTTATTCACCGAATCGGTAAATACCGAGGTGGTATTTACCGAATCGGAAAATACCACCTCGGTATGTACGGATTCGGTAAATCAAATCACATGACTTGACGAAACAGCTAATCCAGTGCAACGACAGCCCACCCAACCAGGAAGTGCCCACACCCAGGCAGGTGTACATAATTAGCCGAAGTGGCCACACCCAGGCAGGTGTACATAATTAGCCGACCCTGGAGAAGCTTGGAGTGCAGAGGAGAGGCAGGGAGCCGTTGCATGTGCGAGCGGGTAGACGAACAGCATGTCCAGCCAGAGAACACAGAAAGACGGAGGGGAAAGGAGGAGGAAGCTGAAATTTAGCCCCAAGGAACTCCAGGTGCTGGTGGAGGAGGTGGTGAAGCAGCACCAGAAGCTGTTTGGAAGGCAATCCCTGCAAGTGCCTGAGGCTGAAAAGCGCAACATATGGCTGGCCATCCAGGCGCAGGTCAATGCTGTGGGAGTGACCCACAGGGACATTGAGGTCCTCAAAAAGCGCTGGTATGACCTCCGGATTGTAACCAAGAGGAAGATGGGCGACATCCAGAAGGAGGCCAGCCAGACCGGAGGTGGAACCAACAGGGCACCTGCCCTCACCGAACTGGAGGAGCTGGTGGCGGCCACAATCGAGCAAGAGAGCGTCGTGGGTCTTGGGGACGCCGACAGCTCTGCCAGAGCCGCAACACACCAAGGTAAGATGAAAGCACAGCAATGTAGCCCCCCCTACCCCTATCCCACATCCCCCATTGTGAAACGAGAATCACACTGCAGTCCACACGTGTCAGTGCAGACAGGCAATGCATTCCGGGAGATGTAGTCAGGGCAACACTAACCATGACGTAAATGTTACAGGGCAACAAGGCATGTCACGCACTCGAGGCACAAGGAGACAGGGGACATATTGGAATGTGAAATGATTTATTGTGACGCTTGCAATGCAGCCCTTCGGGGACACTGAGCCAATGTTGTATTTCTGTCCACAGATGTGACATCATGCAGGACAGGGCATGCTGCAGGAGAGACGGCACACCGGCCACATAAATCACCTCTAGCCAGCACCAGTTCAGACCAGGGAGCAGGCCCACTGGCAGCCGCACCACCAACACAGCCAGCCTCGCCGCACACAGAGACAGCATCACCTCACCGAGAGCCAGCATCACCTCACCGAGAGCCAGCATCACCACCACCAGAGCCAGCATCGCCACTCATGTTCGAATCACCGGCCACATCTCCGCTTGCAGGTGTGAGAATGAGGAGGCGTCCAGCAGCCAGGCTACGAGCCTTAGACACCTCGTCAGACGACAGCATGGGCCCAGAAGACCGCACCGGGCCCCAGGAAGGGAGCCATGCCACTGTGCCCCACACCTCACAGGCAGCACAGACGGAAGCAAGAGGGCGCCGCAGGTCGCGTGTCCAGAGTCCACCAGCACCCACTGACGGCCATGGTGTCTTCTTGGGGCTCGAGGGCCAAATGTTGAAGCAACAGCGCCTGCAATCAAAGGCAGTCATGTCAGTCCAGAGGCACATGCGGGTGATGAAGACAACATTAGTCAACATGGACACCAACATTAGCGGCATGGCTGCGGGCATTCGGGACATGTCCCAGTCAATCCAGCAGTTGTGCAGCAAATTAGATGCTGACATCGAAGCACGGCGCCGGGAACGCCAGAGAAGGGACACTACCAGCAGGGCACTCAACCGTCTGGCAACTGCGACTTCTCTACTGTGCCGGCGCTCTGTGACGATGCAGGAGGGCCTAACACAGTGCTGCAGCGACCTGTCTCGGGGGATGGTGCAGGTGACAAGTGCACTAGGGGTGCTATTGACTAGTCAGGCGTCGACAACTGCTGCAGGGGATGCTGCGGAGAGCATCGACACCAGCAGCAGCATCACACCCCCCGTCCCAGAAGCACGCAGGAGCAGCAGGCGGCTTGGGGTTGGCTCTAGTGAGGATGCACAGGCCGTGCAATCCACCACTGCAGCGCGTATGCGCAAACATTGATGTCGCCCTGCTTAGCCACTTCCCATTGGGTGACGTAACCCTGGACATACTCCTTGTATAGATGGTATATTGCCAGATTGGCCTGTTCATGTGTTCATGGCGTGGTGCCACATTAAAACTACGTCAGGACTTCTCACAACTCGCTGTGTCCCCTTACTTACTCAGAAATAGTTGCATGTGATATCTGCCCGTCTCTCTCTCCCATCGATTGCAGTTGGCACTCTAGCTGCGTTGCCCTCTGGCTGGCCTGAGTCATCCTCGTTGTCCTCAAAATATGTCAGTTCCACATCTGTACCTTTTTTCGTGGCAAGGTTGTGCAGCATTGCACAAGTGGCAATAATCTTGCAGCAGGTGATGGGTTTGTACTGGCGTGCGCCTCCGCTCTTGTGCAGGCAGCGGAACCTGCTCTTCAGTAGTCCAAACGTGCGCTCCACCACATTGCGTGTTGTTTTGTGTGCCACGTTGTATCGTCTCTCACTCTGGGTTGCTGGGTGTAGGTAGGGAGTGAGGATGAATGACCGGCATGCATATGCACTGTCGCCTGGATGAGTATAAGGGAACCATCAGTGACATGCCTCTATGCACTATGATTTGCAGGTTTCAAGGGGCGTCACTGTTACTTACCTAGCAGGTATCCCTCTCCGAATTCTCCGGCACTCAGTCGTGTGTAGATCCCACTATTCTGGAAGATGTAAGAGTCGTGGGTGCTCCCAGGAAACTTTGCAACAATATCTGTGATGATGTTCCCTGCATGACAGATCACCTGCACATTGATGGAGTGGGTGGACTTCCTGTTCCTGTAGATGTGCTCTGTATCAGCTGGTGGACAGATTGGGATGTGTGTACCATCAATACAGCCGATGACATGGGGGAACTGTGCCATGTGATAAAAGTCTGTTTTTGTTTTCTGCAGTGCAGCCTGTGTGTTTGGGAAGCTTATGTAGTGGTGCATTCTCTGCATCATGGCATCCAGGAACTTCCTGAAGAAACGTGACAGGCAACTCTGGGATACCCCACCCACCGCAGCTATCACCACCTGATAACTGCCGGATGCCAGCAGATGTAGGCTGCAGAGCACCTGCACATGTGGGGGTATGGCGTGCGCCCTTCTTATTGGATGGTCCAGGAGTGGCTGTAGGTCCCTGATTAAGTCCATGATGGTTTCGGGGTCTAGCCTGTACCTCTCATGTATCTCTGCATCAGTCAGCTGGAATAGTGTGATGCGCTGTCTGTAGATTTGTTCCTCCCGTCGCCACACCCTCAGTCCTGCTGCCTGTAGACGTAGGCGCCTTGCAATGACGTACATAGCGGCCATGTTGTCCACGCTGTAGCATTTTGGGATTGCTTATATGCATTGTTGATGGTTACCACCTGCTTTCAATCCGTGTTAATTACCGACTCTAATTTACCGATTTTCTTGGATTTCTTAATTACCGAGTGCTCCTACATGTCATTTTCATTTTTACCACTTCATATTTACCACTTCATATTTACCGATTCGTTAATTATGTATTCGGTAACTCTGAATCGGTATTTTGGAATTCGGTAAATATGAATCGGTATTTACCGCCTCATATTTACCGAAAATTGGTTTTTGGACTCCTACATCTCACTTGTCTGAATACCGGTCGGTAACGGCATATTTACCGAAAATCGGCCGTTACCGACCGGTATTTGGCTACCTACATGAGGCCCTATATCCCTAAATATCTCTTTAGGGCAGAACTCCTCCGGGAGAACATCAAAGTTGTCTTGATCCCCTATGAAAAATAAAACGTAGTCAATGCCATTCTGTTAACTTTGCCATCACCTCTAATGGGACATTTATGTTAGATGCTGATCAAATTGCAACTGCCTAGGTCTCTAGACCCAAATAAAAAGGAATGGGAGAAAGTGGGCAACACTACTGTGTACCCATGCTAATGGCTGCCGATTTACTCTCTCTGGAGTTTATTGTGACAGAAGCTGATGGATCAGTGAGGTGGCAAGGTAGATCCTTCTTTTTCAATATTGCAAATAAGTATTCCCACCTGACAATGTTGAATGTCTTATCATTGTCTAAGAATAAGATGGCTGACAGAATTTATTGTTTTGGAAACACATTGATTACTTTGACTATGAGGATTTTTCCTATATTCATATTAGAAGTAAATCCATTTTGCTGTGGGTGGACTAATATGTTAATTAAAGCCACTAATTTGTCAGCAAATAATTTTGTTAGCATTTTATAACCCCTGTTTAACAGTTTCAATGGTACAAAGTCGCCACCTCCCACAGATTCCCTGGCTTTAGAAAACAAACTAATACTCCCAATTTGAATCACTGTAGAATCTTTCCACCTCCAACAGCTTGTTAAATAATGTTCTCTGTGACGTCATTTGAGCACAGAAATATTTATAAAATTTGGCAGGGAGGCCATTTTTCCAATGGGATTGTTCACATATATTTTTTGAGATTTCATGCTATATTTCCTCATCAGTGAATCGCTCTATTAAAGATTTAGATTTCTGCTCAGAAAACCTGAAGATTGAAATATCATCCAAAGTGTATCATATATATCACATGATATCTGTGAATTGGATTGATAGATCTACTTCTAGTGATTCAAAAAAAGTCTGCTATAACTTATAGTACTTGTTTAGCTACTCTGGGCCATATGTACAAGGACTGGTGAAAACTACCGCTAACGCTAGTTAGCAGCAGTTTTCTTACCGCTGTGTACCGCTGAAAACTATCGCCTTGTTAGCGACATATGAACAGGATGTCGCTACATGGTGATAGCTTCAGGGATCAGCGGTGAAAACTACCTCTAACATTAGCGTGATGGCGATAGGAATTCCGGCGTTAGCGGGCGAAAACCAACAAGAGGCCCATTAGCGGCAAAAAAACACACGTTAGTCAGCCCAATGTCAGGTTTTTTGCCTCTATTGGAAAAAATAGCTCAGTAGACCTCCAATAGAAAATAGGCAAAAGATACAATGAACTGCAGAATGGAGCAGCCAGGGCCACATGCAGCACACATCAACAACCCCCTCCAGCCACCCAACATGCAGGATGACCAGGATGAGAGCCTGGATGCCTCGCAGGACCTGCACCTGGAGCCTGCATGCCTCACTGGACCTGCGTCTGGAGCCTGAATGCCTCGCTGGACCTGCATCTGGAGCCTGGATGCCTCGCTGGACCTGCATCTGGAGCCTGGAGTGGGATGTGGAGGAGTTGTGGAGTTGAAGAGCTGTGGCGATAGACACTGAGGCGCAGCGATCGCCCTTATCTGGTGGTGAAGTCTGGCAGGTCACATGGAGACACATTGCTGACCTGTGAGGGAAGACCTCCTTGAGCCCCTCGGAGCTGTGAATGGTAGAGGCCCTCCTGCGCACCAAAGTAGGGAGGTCTGCATCGCATACTACGATCCACCACTACACCGGGGTGCACGGAAGGGGTTACCAATGGTGTGCGACGTCTCTCTGCATCACAGGCCGGATGATGTTGCGCTAGCCGGATGCTGTGGAGGGTGAGGCCCCTGAGCTGCAACGAACTTTTGTGGCTTGAGCACTGCAACTTCACGCCTAACGGGGCCTTGTTGCACCAACGGCATCGGAAGATTCACCAGTGGAATTGTCGGCGACTGCTGTACCCAGGCTTGTGAAATCCCACCTGGTTGAGGCTCCTGCTGGCTGATTCACAGATTTGGAGAGAGTGCAGCTTATTGCTCCATTGTGTGAATGTCCACGTAAGAAGAAGGTGGGACGCATAGCAGAGGCGGCCCGGGGGTCGAGTCGCACAGGTCTAGCACCTGAAGATGACATACCCCCAGTGGCGGCTCATCCGCTATGGCTTAAGAGCGTTGCCTCACTGCTTTCAAGCAGTGTAAGAAGAGGAAAATCATCACATGATGATAACTTCAGGATGTAGTTGTGCTATGTTTTATTTGCGGGCGGGAGGGTGGGTAGGGCTGCTCCACTCACGGAGCAGGGCAGGGGTGGCATGGAATGCCCACTCAAGTGTGCAATGACTCAAATTCAAATTTTACCCCATGAGACATCCCAAATTTCATCTCTGACACCCAAAACCCATACCCACCCTAAAACTTAAAAATACCCCATTACTGACCTCACAATGCGCTGTTATGGAATGCAATGTAAAGGCACCTGCGTTGTTGGAGGTGCGTTGTAGAGGCATTACGATGTAATGTCTGTGTTGTAATGGATGTCTCCCATGCCAAAGGCAAGCCATAAGCAGCTTGCCTGCATTGGTATGCCCCTGGACCGCACTCAGCACCAAGGTCCCTTCCTCTCGGACACTCCACCACTACGGCACCAGCACCCTTCTCGCCATCAACCCTGGGTGCCACATTGCCTGTAAGGACCAACATCTGCTCCGGACCGGACATCGCCATTGCCATCACTGATGGCTACTAAATCACTCGCAAGGACCACCCTGACCATCCAGGAGGAGGCATTGCCATCACCTACAGAAGGACACTCCGACTGACCACGCACTCTAATGACCCAATGGTGACCATGGAACACCTCAACTTCCAGATCCGGACCAACCCCAACCCTATCCTCTCCAACATCCTTATCTGCAGGCCCCCGGGGCCATGGACACCCATTCTCCGATACCATTATAGACCTCATTGCACACCAGGCTCTCCCATCCATCGACAACATCCTATTCGGAGCACTCAAGTTCCACCTGGACAACCCCAGTGACCAGAACACCAGCCCCTCCTGGGGAATCTCCCCAACATCAGACTCAAGCAGCTAGTCACCGCAGCAAGCCACATAGCAGGACACACGGTTGAGCACGGTGCCTCCGTCAGCGGCAACTTCAACTACAGCCACACCACCAAACACTCCTGGACCGTCCATCATTGTATACATCACGTCTTCACCATGGCCACTGTACACAGTCATTTCTCCTGAGGCGGAAGCCGGGAGCTTTTACTCACGCACTCTGCGTATTTTAAAAATTGTTGATTGCTGATTGTCACCAATAACTTTGTACTTTTAAAAACTTCTAATACCACTCACCTTCCAGCAAGGCCACTTTCAGAGCTTTCGCTCCTACGGGACAGGCACGCACAGCGGATCCTAACGCTGCCACGTAGCCTCCCACAAACACTTCCCCTGACGCCATCACCGACACGAGAGAGGCCAGGCCCCTTCCTAGGCCACGCCCATCGCTGCCGAGCATAAATACGCTGACTACAAGCGACCGTCATACAGTCATTTCTCCTGAGGCGGAAGCCGGGAGCTTTTACTCGCGCACTCTGCGTATTTTAAAAATTGTTGATTGCTGATTGTCACCAATAACTTTGTACTTTTAAAAACTTCTAATACCACTCACCTTCCAGCAAGGCCACTTTCAGAGCTTTCGCTCCTACGGGACAGGCACGCACAGCGGATCCTAACGCTGCCACGTAGCCTCCCACAAACACTTCCCCTGACGCCATCGCCGACACGAGAGAGGCCAGGCCCCTTCCTAGGCCACGCCCATCCAATCACCCCTCTCAGCATAAATCATGTGTACCAACCGGAAGCGCAGCGGACGGGCGCGCCGTCTGCGCGCCGAAGGCGCGCTTAAGGCAAGCCGGTCTGCGCCCGTCCGCGACCGACCGGGGCCAGGGGCAGGTCGCCCTGCCCAATTCATCACCTACACTTCCTCCCAGCTTCGTAGTCTCCACGGCACGTCGCGTCTGCCTGCCCTTACTCGCTCTCTCATATCCTCACTGGATTTGTCCCCAGCCTCCCCGCCTTCCCGTCCTCTTCCCCCCCCTATCCCCCCCATCTTCCCAGTACAGATTCTAACCCTGTCGCATCTAGGTCCCTCTCTGCCTATTATCTTAATACCCGGTCAGCAGTGGCCCACTCACACGAACTTTCGGTACTGCTGGACCTTCACGCACCGGATCTCCTCTTCCTAACTGAGACTTGGTTTAGTGATGACTCCCTCCCTGTTTTACTGGCCACCCTCCCTGCCCCTTATTATGCTCTAGGAGCAGACCGCGCTGACGGTCGAGCTGGGGGCGGCGTAGCAGTCATTACCCGGGCTGACCTCCCCTTCCAACTACTCTCTGTGCCAGAAATCGCCACTACAGAACACCTCGTTATCCGTACTACATCTACCACTCCTCCTCTCACCTGTGTTCTCACTTATCGTCCTCCGCAGTCACCCTTGCAGTTTCTCCCCGACTTTCAAGAGGTACTGGCCACCCTTACGGTCAATAACTCCTCCATCCTGATTTTGGGAGACTTTAATTTCTGGTCATCAGACCCAGCAGAATGCCCCTCCTCGAAAGAGTTTTCAGACACCCTTCTCTCTCTTAATTTTGTCCCACATGTTCACCTACCCACCCACGTTAAAGGACACATCTTAGACCAGATCTGGTCCCTGAATTGTCCGGTGGATTCCCTGTCCATTTCACCCTGCACCTGGTCTGACCATTGTCTGATCTCATTTACCCTTCACATCAATCCCACTGTTAAGCCCCCGCTCCTTAAAAATGTCTGGGTCCGCTCATGGAACCGAGTGGAACCGGAGCATTTATCCACCCTGCTGACCTCTTCCTACCCCACTCTGCAAGGCCTATCCAGCCTCTCTCAGGCCACTGCCATCGAACACTGGCTCTCCTCAGGCTGCGATTCCATTGCCCCACTGAAGCGGGTGACCTCAAAACGGGAAAAAGACGCCAACCTGTGGTTCAACAAGGATCTTAAGACTACTAAACTTGCGGTACGCCGAGCCGAGCGTGCCTGGAGGAGGAACTATTGCCCCTTACTTAGATCCGAGTTCACTACCATCTTAGCTCAATATAAGAACGCTATCCTGGCTGCCAAAACGGCCTATTTCTCCTCAAAGATCCTAGCAGCAGAGAATCAACCTAGGGAAATTTTCTCGATTGTCCACAAACTAGCTTTTTCTGATAGGACATCTCTTAAGCCCTCCCCTTCCCTGGACCTCTGTCTTTCCCTCAACAACTTTTTTATTGAAAAAATTGCCATGATCAAAGCCAATATTCCCTCACCCCCCCTCACTTTTGTTGACCCTCAGTGTCCTCCATCCCAGGGCCAACTCAACGCTCTTCCCCCGCTGACTAAGGAATCCTTGACTTCGATAATTCCCCTTGTCAAATCAGGATCTCCATTGGACACCTGCCCCGCGCACCTTCTTCGTCACATTTATACAACCTGTCCAGACCCCTTTCTTCACTTTCTTAACACTTCTCTCTCCCAAGGGGTTGTAGCCAGCTCACTGAAAACAGCTGTTATTTTACCCATCTTAAAAAAGCCTGGCGCTGACCCTTCGGTCCTCGCCAATTATCGCCCCATCTCACTCCTACCATTCTCGGCCAAAGTGCTCGAACGCCACGTTACCAGTTCTTTGAGCACCTTTGTGGAGGAGTGTGGGGTTCTGGCTCCTCACCAAGCAGGCTTCCGCCCCGCTCACTCTACGGAGTCCGTAGTACTCTCGGTCCTGGACAACCTCAGGGAGGGAATGGATACCAACCAGGCTCAGGCTCTGGTTCTCCTCGATCTCTCCGCCGCCTTTGACACGGTAGACCACACTATCTTGCTTTCCCGTGTCAGGGCGGCGGGGATCGGGGGTACAGCCCTGGTGTGGCTGTCCTCCTTCCTGAGGGACCGTACCCAGGCTGTCCGACTAGGCGATTTTTCTGCAGACCTCCGGAAAGTCCAGAGCGGGGTTCCCCAAGGTTCTTCTCTCTCACCTCTTTTGTTCAACGTCTCTATCGCCCCCCTTATCTTTTCACTGCAGCAAATGGAGGTAAGCGTATTTAACTATGCGGATGACCTCCAACTCGTCTTTAACCTATCTTCTTCCTCTGCCTCTATTTTAAATTTCCAGACTATTATGATTTTTATCCAGGACTGGATGAACCACAATCACTTGAAACTCAACCCGGATAAGACCGAGCTGGTGTTGACAGGTGGTTCCTCCAGTCCTTGGTCTTCACTGTTTTGGCCCCCTTCCCTAGGCTCTCCCCCGGTTCCTTCTACCTCAGTCAAAACCTTAGGCATCAAACTTAACTCTCAGCTCACCCTTCACTCCCAGGTTAGTTCTGTGGTATCTTCCTCCTTCCTGTCACTACGGACCATTCGTAAGGTATCTCGTTTCTTTTCCTTTGATGCCTTAAAACTGATCATCCTGGCTATGGTCATTTCCCGCCTGGATTATGGCAACGCCCTGTATGCAGGTATTCCTGCTTATAGTTTAAGGCGTCTGCAACTGATCCAGAACCAGGCGGCACGGTTGGTGTTCAACCTTCCTAAATCCCACCATGCAACGCCCCTACTTAAATCCTTACACTGGCTTCCTGTCCGTGAACGCGTCCAGTTTAAACTTGCTTCCATCATTTTTCAATCTCGACTGGGCGCGGCACCGGCCTTTATTTCAACTGAAATCGTTCCCTATGTTCCTACCAGGGAATTACGCTCATCCTCGCTATTCCTACTGACAGTCCCCCGCTTCCGGAGGAAGAAGTGGGGAGGATCGAAATTTGTGACCCTTGCCCCAGTTCTTTGGAATTCTCTTCCTTTAGAGCTCAGATCCCTAACTATCTATCCCCAATTCCGGAAAAAGCTCAAAGCCTATCTATTCTCTAAATCTTTCTAAAAACCTCTTGCTATTTTTCTGTTCCTTTCTTACCTCTCCTGCTTTTTACTCTGGAGACCTGTCTGTAAACAGCGCCAAGAAACCGCTGGTGAAAGTGCGCTCTACAAATACTTTTAAACTCAAACTCAAACTCAAACTCACACACCATCCCCATCATCGCCCCCCCCTCACAGCTGGATCAAGGCCACTGAAGAACATCTCGTCAACTCCCTCAGCACCATCACTCCGCCAACGCTTATAGACGATGATACCAGAGCACGCAACCACCACCAATGGATCTCCAACTGCGCTGACACCCTGGCATTCCTCAAGAATTGACCAGGCAAAGGTAGCACCACATTGCGGCGTATTTGTAAAGTGACGCTTGTAGGCATATGCGTGACCTTGTGAAGCCCTAAGCCACATCATACCTGCATCAGGTATGATGTACCCAGGGGGTGCGTTCCCACACGACAAGGCCTCATAGAAGTGGCACAGTGAAATCCCTCAGATTTCATTGCGACAATTGTAGGACAGCCCTGCGTCAGTACCTTACCCCTGCCTGATGGCAGGTGTAAGGGTGACACAGTACCACAGATGTAGCCTTTCCCCATGCATTGCTGGAGTGCTGGCCCCATGCATTGCTGGAGTTGCATCATGCTTGTGACATGACTGCAGCAATGCGTGACTTTAGTGCAGACAGATACGTCAGGATTCCAGACGTATCTGTCATTACTTGCGTCATGGAGCTCTGTCCAGTGAATACTGCGCATCGGGGTGTCGCAAGAAGAATGTATGACGTTACAACGCAAATGTTTACAATTACAATGCAGTTTTTACATCGCAACATCCATTACATCGCATGATTTTACAACGCATGCCACCACAATGCATTTTTAGAAACTACATTTACATCGCATTCCATTACAAGTTAACGCATGCCATAATGGTGATATTGATGGTGCGCATTCCTGCCCTGTAGTTTTGTCGCAGGGCAGCACTGCAACATTGCTTGCTACACTGTCCAGCACCAAAACCTGCTGGAAAGAGTCCCCAAGTGTTATCTCCATTTTTAAGACCAGCTATTTTCTGGTCTTAAAAAAACTGCCTGTAATTGCAGTTAGAGGCAGTTTTTTTGGTCCTCCAAACTTCAGGAATCCCCTTGTACATATCGCAAAGTGGGGTTAGCAGCTGTTTTTTCACGGGAACGCCTCCCTTGCATATCATTATCGCTAATAGAAGGGGCGATCTTTAGAATGGATGTATTTGCCGGGAAATTGCCGCTAACAGAGCCTTGAGACCCTCACAGGTGAGTAGCGCGCTTCATAAACCCCTGATTGATTGATTGATGGCGATAAAAATATCGCCACTGAACCGTCGGAAAAGTGCTGCTAAGGTGGCACTAGCCCCTTGCACATATGCCCCTCTGTTGTTTAGGTTTATAATTTGTTCAATCACGTTCTTTGACTTATATCCCCAGCCCTCCATGTTAATATCGTCCCCACAATATCAGTTTCCTCAAACATCTTTTGCCTTATATGTGCTTCATTAACTATGGACTGTTGGAAGCAACGTGTTATAAAATGGGCCTGAATCTTTGTTGTCTTCAAATAATTAGGGGGGGGGAGAGAATTCTATCATTTTGGTGAGAAAGTCAGTTTTTTCAAATGATAAATTATCTAGAATTAATTTATGCTGAGTGGATAGTTAGCTATTGCATTGTAGCAACGAGATCTGAAAAACTAATTGGAAACATTTTTAGCTTTGCATTTGGTAAGTTCTAGTGCCTGAGAGCTTGCTGTTGTCAACCAAACATAGTTTGTTCTTTAGTCTCGCCTGAGCCAGCGCATGCGCTGCTCTGCGATACATTTAGTAAGCGGATTTTGAAAGTGCTACCACAGGCTTTTGGTGGCCTCAAGCTTGCGGTTACGCGCGGGTGCACGTGCGTAGCTGCCATCTGTCTTTCCTCCGTCCGGGTCATTAAGTGCATCGCGATCCCTTTCACTTTTGCAGCCGCGCGGCCGCTTCACTTTCACAGCCGAGCTGCCAATGCTTTTTTTTTCTTTTAGCGCGCGCGTGCACCCAACTCTTGCTTCTCTCCCTCACCCAGATCGCTTCTCGCGCCGCTCACGCGCTTCTGGCCAATGCTTGTTTTTCATGTATTTTTCGCATGGCCATCGATGGTGGTAGGTTGCCTTATTGCGAACATATGTAATTACTCAGCAGCCTTGGAGCGCCTTCAAACCGCTGCACTGCCGAGTGCCACATAATCAGGTTTTTCATGGTTAATTGTCTCTGCTTTCAGGATACTAAAATTAGAGCAGCAACAAGTACTAGCAGGGCTTGCATTTTCAAATACCGAGTCCACTTAGATTCATCAGAAATAGCAGCAATTTTCTGAGTCTTTCGCTCCCCAAAAAAAGTCTTTTTTGGGCAGCTAAACAATGTATACTTTGGAAGAGCAGAAACATGTGTTTAAAATATCACTTCACTTAGATGACTCGCTCAGTCGTGTCCTTCAGCATGTGCTGTGCATAGGCCTGAAGCTCAGCCTTTCATCTTTTCAAGGTGGACAAATTGAGTGCCACTGAGCTGCGTAACCCTTTGTTCATCATGCAGAACCCTCCCCTCGCGGACCTCACTCCTGACCATACCAATCCTAGGCGGTGGCATTTACCCAGTCAAAGAAGGTAGTTTAGCGCCTGGTCAAGAGGATGCAGCGCTATATAAATGCAGCTACAACGCAGTACAATACAATGTGTAGGAAATCCTTGCATGGTGCGTGCAGGACTCGCTCATTAGTAATAGAGAAGGGACTGAGACGAATTAGGGCATTCATGTGGCAATTAGGGAACATTCCCTGATCCAAGAGCTACAAGGATCTGGGGTACCTCTTGTGAACTCTCTGGGGGTGCTTAGTCCCACAGTCTGCTCGTGTGCCCAGTAATTGCGCACACAACTCCCGCTTGTTTTATTACTGGAGTCTGTTATATACACATCATACACAATTCTCTGCAAAAGCTACAATAACCCACTGAATTATCTCAATCCTATAATCGCTGTAACAGTGCTATGTTCACTGTACAATCACCTCCCATGCGTTAACTGTGCTAGTGTGTTAGGCCTTCATACAGCCATGTTTCAGAGATGTAACACTGCTATTTTCTTCTTTTGTGGGCAGTATTGTGACCCTGGCATCATCATTCACTGTGCATTTGCTAACATGTTAAAAACACTTCCCATCCCTCATTTACACATTCCCGGCTATCCTTCGCGTGGTTTATACTTCTGGAGCTCTCTTGGGTCACGGGAGTTCTGTTCACCGGAGTCATGGGGTGTATCCAGGGTCAAACCCCCTCTCCTGCCAAATTGATTCTTGAACACCAACGTGCATTCTATTTTTAAGCGCGCTCAGAAAACACCCTCTCTATTTCTGAAGCGCTTTTGCCAATGTACACCACTTATTACCGCTACTCTCTGTACTTAAGCACAGAAGCACTTGCTGCACGGTTTCTAGCTGCACTCTTCCTGTAGAGTTGGTAATAGCGCTTAAAAATGTAACGAGAAAATAGAGTCACTTTGAACTAACGACAGGGAGGAGGGAAAAAAGCCCGCTTCCAAACTGATTGTTTTCATTTAAAAACATTTGGCAGTTTGACAGGTCTTGACACTATATGACTCCTCCACTGCATTCACTCTCATTCAGTTAGGCTTTCAGCTTCTATTTAGGTATATTGGTCACAGTCACCATTGGCAGGAGTAGTCTGCTGACACGTGTTTTGTAATCATTTCTGATCATCAACTGGGTTTAAATTTATTTTTAACTCCAATTTAGATTTTAATTCCAGTTGGCCTGGGAAAACACCAGCCTCTCTGGTGATCCCAAATAGGAATTTCATAGAAAATAAATGTCACCTTTAATTGCCAGAGTTGCCTCACTCTGAAACTAAGGTCCTCTCTGGGGTGATTGTTATGGGAAAGAATTACATTATGTGTGTAGATTGTGGAATTGATTCAATGCTACTTCTTCCTGAGAGTGTCCCTTAGGGCCTTTCTTCAACATTTCCCATACGCAAATATTTCTCTACGATTGTTGGAGTCTCAAGACCATTGATACAAACTTGCATGAAAAGGCTGAAGATAGGCATTGAGTTGTATCCATTGCTCACATATATGTTTACCTTGTGCATTCCGTGGTGGAACCTTCCTTTTCTGTTTACTTTACTTCTTATTCAAATTAATTTGCAGAGAATTCTTGATAAAATGATTCGCTCCTCTAAACAGAAAGTTTCACAAACCAATCATTTAGCTGATCTTGAAAGAGATTGCTTGCAGTGTGCATGAGCTGCGACATATGGGATATTTCCGGAACTGGAGTGTCCGCCACCAGGTATCATGGCTACATGGAGTATGTTTCTCATTACCTACAGCAGTGAATCACCTGTGTAAAAAATGCAGACAAAATATTTATATGAGGGATGGCGAAAAGCAAGTTTAAATTATCCAAAGAAGGATGAGGCAGTAGGTTTAATGTGGAAATAAACAAAAGATCACTTAATTGTGAGAAGTGGAGATTAAGTTAATAGCGATATTCTCTCTCCCTCCCAAATGCTAAACTGAATAGTCTTAGATGCAGAAAGTTTACAGGTAAAGCATAGACTGACTGGGACGCTGTTGATTGTAAATTCATCTTTAGTGCTCCTCTCCTGAACCCCTTCCTCAGATAACAAGCATTGGCATTGCCAATAAGTCTCGCCTTTGGGACCTTATAAGTGTTTAGCCATGCAACAGTTGATGTTGTTGCACCAAGGATATTGTGCTGCATAACTAAATACTTATAAGGTCCTAAAAGCGAGACCTATTGGCTATGCCAATGCTTGTTTCAAATCTTGCAATGCCCAGAAGATTTAAAATTCGTTTGTCCTCTGTTTTCATTTGTGTATTCTATGTGGTATCAAAACTGGAAATTCCCTCCATCTTTTATTTCCACACTAATCGATGATAAATCTAGAAGAATATCATATAGTGGAGTCTAGATACCTTCCGTCACTCCATATGAGTTTGCAACCACACATTTCCTCTAGGGGTGGGCGGAATTTGCGAAAGCGACTTTCGCAAATTATCGCGAAAATGTTAAAAATCTCCGCAAACAAGCGGAAATATCGCGAAGATGCGGAAGTTTTTTTCCCGCCCGTTCGCGATATTTTTTGCATGGTTGCGGGTCGCTAACTTACACCTGCGGCTGCTCGCGGGCGCGGCCATCTTGTTTTCAGTTGTCTCGCGGTGCATGATCGCGAGAAAAAAGACGTGATCGCGCGACGCATGACGTCACTGCGTACGCGAACTGTCGCGAGACAGCGCAAATGGCTAAAACAATACAACATCTCATGGAGAACGCGACCGGATCGGGAAAACTTGTCGGCGAACGCGGGGATTCAGGTAAGGCGATCGCGCGCGCGTGAGAATGTATTATTTTACAGCGCGAGCAAGAACCAAATTATCGCAAAGCTGCGGAATGCGGAAATTTTGACATTTCCACGCTCTCTGCGGAACGCGGAAGTGCCAAATTATCGCAAATTCCGCGAACGGAACGGAAATTTTGCCCAGGCCTAATTTCCTCTAGTCTTTACGCACATAATAAAAATCCAGCTCCATCAGCCTCTTTTCATCTGCCCTTATGGAGATAATATTTATGCTTAATCTTTACTTAAATTATTAAAATTAATATTACACAATACCTCAATGTTCTGTGGATGTTGAGGAAGTCAAAGTAATGTTCCACTCAATCTAGATGAAGCAATTTTGCTGTGAACATGGTTACATGAATTTCTTGTAGTAAAACACTAGAAGGATGTTGATCTTTAAGCCAGGATAAAATTACTTTCTGTTCACATTCTCGGATAAAAACTTTAATTGTGACATTTATATACTAATACAAAAAGAAAAGATAATGACTTTGATGTAGAGGCTGCAATTTCCTTTTTTCAGGGGTGAGAAATATACATCTGTTAAGTTTATGATCAGTGTCCTTTCACTACTTTTCCTTCTCACAACTCCCATTTCAAAATTGTCCTTCCCCCATTTTTTGGTGATTAAAAAGTAACTGTTCTATTTGTCACTGCAAACTGAAATCATGCATCACTGCAAACTGAAATCATGCTTTTAGGTCTGGTGTTAGCCATTACTTTTTGATTTAATAAGAATATATATATATATATATATATTATACATTCTTTACAAGGGTTTTCCGTCAGGCCTCTTTATCCACTGATTAGCTGTAATGCCTTTCACATTTTGCCTCCGCCCACTACAGCATACAACTTGGGGCATAGGGTCAGTCCTCCTTAGCCAATGGCTTCACTGACTGAGTGTCAGCATTCTGCTCTTACACAAAGTGCACATCTGTACAATGACTAGTTCCCTTGAGTGCCAGAGACTATTGATGCAATGGTTGTTTTTAAGTAAAAAAATATATATGTTTATGCAAAGCTTGTTTTTATACAATGAGTGGTGTCATAAAAAAATAATTCACAAACAGAATAAGGTCTGGCAAAGCCAAACCATCCGCAGTCAATGCCAGAGCTATTGGCTTTGCCAAAGCATGTTTCTTTTGACCTATACCGAAGTGCTAAAGGGCAAAAGTATCCTTCCCCCTCACTTTTCCCTTTCATCACTCTCCTCTCTCTTCTCCCAAGCCGGTTTCTGTGTACCTATATCCAGGACCAATCCTTCTATCCTGATTCAGTTTACACCCTAGAGGCTTCATCAATCAATTAATCAATCAATCAATCAATCAGGATTGGTAAAGCGCAACTACTCACCCGCTAGAGTCTCAAGGCACTGTGGAGGGGGGCGTTCCATTGAGTGCTGGGTTCATCCGAATAGCCAGGTCTTGAGGTCCTTCGTGACTTGGGGCAGTGTGGGGGCTTGCCGGAGGTGGAGTGGGAGGTTGTTCCAAGCCTTGGTTGCAAGGTAGGAGAAGGATTTTCCTCCCTTTCTGGACTTGTAGATGTGTGGAACGGTGGCCAGAGAGAGGCCGGCTGATCGGAGGTGTCTTTTGGGTGCGTGGAAGGAGAGGTGGTTGTTCAGGTATGCTGGTTCGGTGTTGTGAAGGGCCTTGTATGCGTGGGTGAAGAGTTTGAAGGTTATTCTTCTTTTGACTAGGAGCCAGTGGAGATCACGGAGGTGTTGGGTGATGTGGCTGCGGCGGGGGATGTTGAGGATTAGTCTGGTTGCGGAGGTCTGGAGGGTCTGGAGTTTGCAAAGGAGTTTCTTGTTAATTCCGGTGTAAAGAGCATTGCCGTAGTCCAGTCTGCTACTGATGAGAGCGTGTGGGACAGTTTTTCTGAATTTGGATGGGATCCATCAGAACGTCTTTCGAAGCATGTGGAGGATTTTGAAGCAGGTCGATAATACGGCATTGATCTGGTGGTTCATTGTGAGCAATGAGTCGAGTATGATTCCAAGGTTTCGTGCGTGATCTATCGGGTGGGGGGATTACCGAGGGTGGGGCTCACCAGTAGTTGTCCCATGTGGAGGGGTAGAGCCAAAGATGAGGACTTCTGTTTTCTCTGAGTTAGGTTTCGGGCAGCTGTTCTTCATCCAGGTGGCGACTGCTTTCATCCCTTCTTGGAAGTTGCGTTTGGTGGTGTTGGGTTCGTTGGTGAGGGAGAGGATAAGCTGGGTGTCATTGGCATAAGAGATGATGTTGAGCCTGTGGTTCCTGATGATGGTTGTGAGGGGGGCCATGTCGATGTTGAAGAGGGTGGGGCTGAGGGAAGAGCTCTGGGGCACTCCATAGTTGGTCTCTGACGGTTCCGATAGGTAGGGTGGGAGTCTGATTTGCTGAGTTCTACTGGTGAGAAATTTGCATATCCAGTCGAGGACCTTGCCATGGATGCCAGTGTCATGGAGTCTGGTGGCTAGGGTGCGGTGGTAGATGGTGTCGAAGGCAGCGAGAGGTTCAGGAGGATGAGGGCTGCCATTTCACACTGGTCGAGGAGGGAGCAGATGTCATCAGTGGTGTAAAGTAGAGTGGTGTTGGTGCTGTAGTTGCTGTGGAATCCGGTTTGGGAGATGTCCAGGACATTGTTAGCTTCAATGAAGTTTGCTAGCTGGGTGTTGACGGCCTTTTCGATTACTTTGGCTGTGAAAGGAAGCAGGGAGATGGGCCTAAAGTTTTTGAGGTCCATCGGGTCTGCAGAGGGTTTCTTCAGAAGGGGGATTGCCATTGGAGTGTTGCCAGTCATCAGGGAAGGTGGCGGTTTCGAAGGCGAAGTTGATTGTCTGACGTAGTTTGGGTGCAATCGCCGTGGCATCTCTGTGGAAGAAGTGGGGTGGGGAAGGTCGTGAAGGTGCTCTGGAGTGGATGTTTTTCATGGTCTGCAAGGTGTCTTCTGCTGTGAGAGGGGTCCAGTTAAGCAGGGTCTGTCGGGTGAGCAGGAGCGGTGCGGAGGTCTTGGTTTTCAAAGTTGTCATAGATCATCTTAATCCTAAGGTGGAAGAAGGTGCTGAGTCAGTTGCAGAGGTCTTGGGAGGGTGGGACGTCTGTTGTTTCAGTGCAGAGTTTGGCAAATTCCTTGATGATGGAGAAGAGTTCTTCGGTATCGTGAGCGTTGGTGAGGATTCTGTCTTGGAGGGATTTATTCCTTGTGGATTTAATGAGAAGGTGGTGTGCTGTTGCTGTGGTGGCTGCTCTGTAGGTGGCGCATGTTTCTGGTGTTTTTATTGTTCCCCCATGTCTTCTTGAGTCATCAGCAGGAGTGTTTGGATTCTTGGAGTGCAGGGGTGAACCAGCTTGCTTTCTTGATGTGTCTTCCTGTGGCTTTCTTGAGGGGGGCAAGTGTGCCGTAGCAGTTTGTGAACCCACGGTGGAGGGTGCGTGCTGTGGTGTTAGCGTCCGGTGTAGTCGGTGGGGTGCTCATGAGGGCGGAGGTGAGCCGGACTTTGGTGACTTTGTTCCAGCTTTGACGGGGGGGGGGGCAGTGTGCATGCTTGTGTATGGTGGGTCTTTTGAAGAAGTGGATGCAGTGGTGATCTGTCAAGAGGATTTCCATGGTGCGGCTGTAGGAGACATTGTTTCCTTCTGTGAAGATGGGGTTGAATGTGTGTCCTGCTGTGTACGTGGGTGCAGTGACTAGTTGCTTCAGTCCTATGTTGGCCAGGTTCTCTAGGAGGGAGGCGGTGTTTGGGTCATCATGGTTGTCCAGCTGGAAGTTTAGGTCTCTGAGTAGGATGTAGTCTGTGGAAGCAAGGGCGTGGGGTGCGATGAGGTCAGTGATGGTATTGGTAAAGGGAGGGCCAGGGCCAGGTTGCCTGTAGACGAGCATTCTGTGGAGAGTCAATTTAGGGTTGGTCTGGATCTGGAAGTGGAGGTGCTCCATGAGGGTCATTGTGTCATCCGGGGTGGTGATCGTCATGCGGAGGGTGCTTCTGTGAACGGTGGCGATGCCTCCTCCTAGGTGGATGGAGCAGTTCTTGCACATCATCTTGTATTGGGAAAAGGCACCAAGTGTGTCCAATGACATCTTGACTTTAGCAGCTGCTACAATTCAAGGTTAGTCCAATTTGTCATATTTTGTAGAGTGGCTTGCAATTTCAGCAGGACTGTGGAACCAGTGTATCTGACCTTGTGGACCCTAAGTCAGCAATTGCTTTCTGCCTTGTCACACTGGTGGCTTTTGACATCCAGTGAAAGGCTAGTCATCCAAGTTGTCAGAGGCCTTCACCTCTGCCCTATTGGTACAGGACTACCTGCTGTATTGAAAGATCTGTGTTTGCCTGACAGAGATCCCTTTTGGCTGCAAGTGCATTCACTGTTGGGGCTGGTGCACTTTGAGCAAAGAAGAGTGCACAGCACCGTCTTGTGTTTTTTGGCCTGATTAGCGTTCTTTTTTCTTTTTTAAAGATGAGCCTTCAAAGTGGGAGTTTGTGTCTGAAAAATAAAAATAAATGACACTGACATGCAAAGTGCTTTTTCTGTATGAATGGGAACCATTGTTTCCCCTGTCCATGTCCACTGTCTTGCATGGCGGACCAGGGCAGGGGAAACATGGATCATAAGCATAGGCCTTAAGAAGGCAGACCTCCCTTTGTCTGAAAGGCAGAAGCCCTTTGGAGGGCAGACTGTACCTTTGATTGAGCACTACTTTACTGGTGGGCAACTAGTGGTTTCCCAAGCAGTGACACAAGTTTGGTGTGGCTTGAGAACCACCAATTTAACAGATTTCTCTCTACCACCACACTTTAAATGACCTCCTAAGTAGGGTAAAACCCTAGACCAAACGTGCACTGTCAGTGCTTGACCTTGGAGAGGACCTACAACTTGACACTCTTAACACCCTTACTGCTTTTGCTAAGCTACAAAGATTAATCTCAGGATTCCTCATCAAAATCAGGTTTAACTTATAAGTGCTAGACTGTTTGACTGACTCAGCTCGTATCAAGACTTCTCTGCTCCATAGATCAACACTCCAGTTTCCTTGTATGAGGTTGCCATCTGAAGGTATAATGCAGGGTTGGCCCATAATGCATATCAGTGGGCAGCCTAGCACTGAAGGCAGTAAAGGTATACATAGTGTAAAGAACAAGGATTTAAAATAAGCTTCAGTCCTAGTGTTTGAGCTGAATAATTTAATAAATTAATGTTAGGAATTGTGGTATATTATATAGTACGGTGTGTAACCTTACAATGTCATTTACTCAAAAAAACAACTATGGGTCCAATCAGGCTCGTTTGCTAAACCTAGGCTCAACACTTGGTACCCTTGGAGCAGTCAGGTTTATGCAAAGGAACAAGTGTAAAGCATGTAAAAGTACCAAAACAACAAAACAAGAAATTCATGCAGCATGTAAGAAGTACAACACCAATTTATAAACATAAATGTTATATGTTTATGAATTCTTAGACCCCAAAATGAACAAAATACAACAGAAGGCTCCAGAGATAAGAATATTTGAAGAAATCATAAGTCTCATCTTTGCAAACAAGCACTTGTAACTGTAAAGCTTGGAAACTTTGTAAAATGTTTAAAAAGTTGTGTTTGACTACTCCGGCTGTTTGGGCAATGAACTGAAGCTCAGACGGCTACGTGGAGTAGGTGGACAGTTACCGTGCCACCAAAGTAGTCTCAAGTCCAGTTTCAGGTTCTTTGGACCAACCGCTATAGACCAATGGTTCTGGTGCAAGGGGTACAGGATGCTGAAGATGCTGTAAGATGTTGAGGATGCTGTGTGGCTGAAGGGGGTCTTCCTGGGATAGCCCCTTGGTTCATGGTCCAAGTCAGTCAACTTTGGCCACAGGGGTCAATGCCTCTCAAAGTTCTCTTAGGTCCAGCTAAATTCCAGTTGCCACTGGAATACTGGTCACAGGTCAAACGGAAACCAGCAGTGACCTATGATCAAGGCCAGTGTCATTCTTGGGTGACCAAATTGCACTCAGGTGACTCTCCCAGGTCCAGTAGACTCAGGTGCAACTTTTGAGTGTCAGGACCCAGTTGTCCAGGCTATACATTGGTGATAAATGGCGGTCAAAGGATTGTAGCTACTGACTGGCCAGAACTGGCTGCTCCAGCTTTTGTAGCCCTGATCCTGTAACATGAAGTCAGTCAACTGACTCTTGGAGTTCAACGTTTCTGTCTGGGGCTCTGGAGAGACTTTTCCATGAGCCAGGCACCAAGGCACAGTCCTCTCTTTGCTATCACAAGGATCAGCAGGTACAGTGCAGATGTTGGTGCAGCCTCTCTTGCCAGGTCCAGAGAACATCAGGACAGTCCTTCTTTGGTCCTCTCTCAAGTCCAGATTTGATCTGAGGTCTGGATGCCAGGAGTGCCATATTAATGCCCAGAAAGTGCCCTATGGTGTGTGGGGGTCACTAGCCAAAGCGCTAGTAGGAACATTCCTGCCTGATGACTACTTCCTGCTCTGTGTAGCATCTAGCTATCCCAGAGTGCACTATTCTGCCCATTCCCAAGATTGCAAAACCCCTCTCTTGGTGTGTGGAGCTTGGTAGCTCACCGCAGAGGTGTGATTACCTGGGGGCTACACACCCATGAAAAAACTGGTTTGGCAACTGGCTTCCTTTCTCTGACCCCAACCTCAACGTCTTTACCCAATTAAAAGAGGAGCTTCCCCTTTGAAATTCATATTTTGGGCTAACACCCAGTGTGACTTCCTGCCAGAGAGAGATAACACCACTTTCAACAGCAGGCCTTGATCACTCCCTTTCCTGGGGGTCATCCACACTTCTCCCTAGGAGGGCAGAAGTCTGTTGTGGTGGCCAGCATCTGTAGAGGCCACCCGAAAACTTGGACAACACAGTGGCAACTTTCTAGAAGTTGCAGATCCAATGATTCCTTTTATACCTTGAAGTACCAGCTTTAGTAGTGTCATTCAGGAGTTAGCAACACTGAGCTGTCAGCATGCAACCCTGTAATTGCCAATTAAGCTATTAGCCTTTCCACAGTAAAAATGGGAATTTTGGGGGTTTTAAAGATAGGACATATAAAAGTAAATATCCTACTTGTTAATACACAGCATCCTACCTAAGGAAATAGGCTTGCTGTAGAGGTGGCTTATACATGTCAAAAAGGAAGATTTGGGCTTCGCCGTTAGTTTCTTCGGCAACGTCGAGTTAGCAGTTTAAAACTGCTCTGTCAATCTGCATTGGCAGGCTGGGAGACTTGCTTTCATGTTGTCACATCTAGGGTGTCACAGTCTTGGTGGGAAACTTTAACTTACAGGCCCTGGTTACCCATGGTGCAATATTCTAGAGACTTATAAATAAGTTATCCTATGCCAGTTGTGTGTAGCCAATTAGACATATACTTTTTAAGGGTCAAAATCACTGGCACTGAGGTCTGGTTGGCAGGCCTCAGTGCACTCTCAGGGAAGATTTACTAAGATTTTGATCTGTGTTCGCGTCACAAAAGTGACGAAAATCGGCGCAAAATATTCTTTTCACTATATACTTTTGCTGCTTTGCATTACTTTGTGCCATGGGGGCGTACCAAGGGTGGTTGCGTTTCTCACGTGAAACCCAATTTACTAAATAAAGTAGATTGGGTTTAGCTTGAGAAAACTGTGACCTTTTCAAGTAGGCACAAGGAAGGAGAAATGCTTTTATTTCTCCTTCCTTTTCCGACTTTGCTTGTGTGCTACACTTTACAGCACACATGCAAAGTGGGAAAATAGTTGAAGTGAGTCTGTGCATAGTATTTTGTACTGGAAGGGTTACTTCCAATACAAAACCTATGCTAGATTCACGGAGACACCCTTGCAACATAACACAAAGGTGTCTCCGTGGCACACAGCAACTGATTTCAGTGCTAGTGCTAGTGAGAGGGAGGGAGAGTGCCTTATTTTAGTAAATAGGGCGCTCTCCTCCGCTCTTCTTTTCATGTAGCGCAGCATCTGCAGATGCTGCAGTGCGTTATGTGAAAAAATAGTAAATCTGCCCCTCAGAGATGAAAAACCAGCAGCATCAATGCAAAACAATTGGAGTAATCATGCAAAAAAGAGGCATTTCCTTACAATCATAACCTAGAAATCATTGGTGGACCTAAAGGGTAATTAGAACATTGGAAACGTTGGGAGCTCCATTGAAAACAATGGGGTGCTCTGGGATTCTAATGGCCGGTAGAAGTTTACACATTTTTACAAATTAGAACATTCTGCTCTCCGTAGCGGGCTCTAACGGCTATTAAAGGCCTGCTTCCTTGCTAAAGCCCCTCACCTTTGGATCAGGCCTGTAACACTGGAGCAGGCCTTTAATGGACAGTAGAGCCTACTACGGCGGGCTCTAAGGCTATAGTAAAGAACTGCCAAATGGATCCTCATACGTCAGTGTAGAACCAATCAGCAGAGGATGAGTCCTTTCTTACTGATGCAAGTTCCAATAGATAATCGTACAAAACATTTCTCTGGCTCACCACAGAAAACATAACTAAGGAATAATATAGTTAGGCACTTTATATAACACATTTTATGGTTGCCTCATTTGGACTGTTGATAAAAAGTAATGATTAAAAAATAGCTTTGCTCCAATAAATTGGTACACTGTCAAATGCGTTTGACAAATTCAAAGGAGAGAATTACAAGTGTGACTTTTTATCACTTGGCAAGGAGAGACTTTCAGCATTTCAAACTCGAAACAAATATAAAACGTGTAAAAAACGACCACGGCAAAAAGAACACTTTCTCAAAATCCGTAAGGATCTCTTACTCGCAGTTAAGACAATTTATGTTGCAAAGAAACTGCTGCCTTTTGAATTTGAAGACATGTTTGCAAAACAATTGGCAGCTTTTCAACCTTGTTTATTTATGAGCTGTCAAGCGTCTAACAAACACGCAGAGAGATGCTAAAACATGTCTGTTTCTCTGTAGCAACCTGACAAGTGTTGCTTGGAGTGAATATAATGCATCTCCCATTTGGAAAAACCAGAGTGAGTGATAACTATACTCGTGCAGGTATTTTATTGTGCTAGAGGCTTGTTTTTTTTTTAGATTTACTGTTTTGTCAGCGAAAAAAGGGGGAATTTCCAAATTATCGTTTTTCAAGTGGGTAAAAACAGTTCAAGATGTTGTTTTCAATGGCATTTCGAATGCATCATACATTGTCAATGAAACATTGTAGTGTAACATTCATGGCAATTATGATTCCTGGAACCTCTTTTCGAGTGGCTGGAAAATGTGATAATTGTGCCGTAATCAGATTACCACACATCTGCACACATTTGGGCTGAAGTAGACGGGTGCAATGCGCCACTTCCACTTTACCATGAAGTATTTTACCACATCATAGCAGGCGTGAAAACACCTTCAGAATATGTTTGCATTATGTTTATATATTCTTCCATTAGCTTGAAGCTTCCTGTGACATTAAATTGTTTACAAGACTTATGTGGCTTTTGTTGGCCTAGAAGCCACAGTGCTCAGTGTTTCACTGTGCGCAATTTCCAAGAATGAACCTTGTTTCCAAACCTTGCAAGGGAAGCCGAATTTAGTGAGAATAACAGTACTTTTATTGTATAAGTTAATGATATCTTCCCCTCAAAGGCTGTTCTGTGCTTCCATGAGGTGAAGATCCTGAAATCGCACTTTGGAAAGTTTTAAGGAACAAGTTTCTGTCACATGGCCATACTGCATAGATTGGATTGAGTTATATATAAATGTAAAATATACCAAATATATATGCCCTGCACTCCGCCAATCCATATGGACATACCCCACGCAGCACTTACCTGGGAATTGAATTCTGGGACTTGCAGTTCCCACGAGCAGCGAGTAGTGAGCGGACATTCAACGTTGGGTTGGGTCGGATTCCCTACCAATGGGAAAGCGGCAGGTCATTTAAAAAGCGGGTGAACAAGTATTCTGAATATCTTTGGCATCTGAAGAAGGCCGTCCAGGCCGAAATGCATTATGACCTACATCAAATGAAGAGCTTCCATTGTTTCCCCTTTGTGGCCTCTGCTTCTTCGATGCTGGAGGAGTTGCTTTGTGATATTTTGCGCGTCAGCCAGAGACGCTCTACAGATGCCTGGTTCTTCAAGTTGGCCCGAGATTCACTGGTTCCTACTCCGGCAGTCTTTTGTTACGTCCAAGGTACTGGAATGGCCCGGTGCCAGCCTCTCAGTACAAGTGAAACAAGGGCGGCTGCAGTGCGGTCCCTGTCTCCACGGAGGGTCGGTTGCATTGTCATTCCTACCCCTGCCCAGTGGATACTTGTTTTCTGGGGGGCTGGAACGTTTGGGGACCGGAGGAAGCTCTGGGATTTTAATCTACAGGACATTGACAACTGATCACGCCGCAAATTGCCCTGCACTCCGCAAATCCATATGGACATACCCCACGCAGCACTTACCTGGGAATTGAATTCTGGGACTTGCAGTTCCCACGAGCAGCGAGTAGTGAGTGGACATTCAACGTTGGGGTGGGGCGGATTCCCTACCAATGAGACAATGGCAGGTCATTTGAAAAGCGGGTGAACAAGTATTCTGAATATCTTTGGCATCTGAGGAAGGCCGTCCAGGCCGAAATGCATTATGCCCTACATCCAATAAAGAGCTTCCATTGTTTCCCCTTTGTGGCCTCTGCTTCTTCGATGTTGGAGGAGTTGCTGTGTGATATTTTGAGAGTCAGCCAGAAACGCGCTACAGAGGCCCCGTTCTTCAAGTTGGCCTGGTTTTCACTGGTTCCTGCTCCGGAAGTCTTTTGTTACGTCCAAGGAATTGGAATGGCCCGGTGCCAGCCTCTCAGTAAAAGTGAAACAAGAGCGGCTGCTGTGCGGTCCCTGACTCCACGGAGGGTCGGTTGCATTGTCATTCCTACCCCTGCCCAGTGGATACTTGTTTTCTGGGGGGCTGGAACGTTTGGGGACCGGAGGAAGCTCTGGGATTTTAATCTACAGGACATTGACAACTGATCACGCCGCAAATTGCCCTGCACTCCGCCAATCCACATGGACATTCCCCACGCAGCACTTACCTGGGAATTGAATTCTGAGACTTGCAGTTCCCACGAGCAGCGAGTAGTGAGCAAACATTCAACGTTGGAGTGGCGCGGATTCCCTACCAATAAGAAAGCGGCAGGTCATTTGAAAAGCGGGTGAACAAGTATTCTGAATATCTTTGGCATCTGAGGAAGGCCGTCCAGTGAAACAGCTTCCATTGTTTCCCCTTTGTGGCCTCTGCTTCTTCGATGCTGGAGGAGTTGCTGTGTGATATTTTGTGCGTCAGCCAGAGATGTGCTACAGAGGCCCGGTTCTTCAAGTTGGTCCGGGTTTCACTGGTTCCTGCTCCGGCAGTCTTTTGTTACGTCCAAGGTATTGGAATGGCGGATTCCCTTCCAATGGGAAAGCGGCAGGTCATTTGAAAAGCGGGTGAACAAGTCTCCTGAATATCTTTGGCATCTGAGGAAGGCCGTCCAGGCCGAAATGCATTATGCCCTACATCGGATAAAGAGCTTCCATTGTTTCACCATTGTGGCCTCTGCTTCTTCGATGCTGGAGGAGTTGCTGTATGATAGATATATATATATATATATATATATATATATATTTTTTTTTTTCTATTTTTCTTGATGCCTTCCTCTCTCCTTATGTTTTGAATCTCCCATCATATTGTAGGGACAGTACTGATTTTATCAATAAAATTGAAGGGATAACTTGGCAGGAGAATTTTTGGCTTGTCACTATTGATGTGGTATCCCTGTATACCTGCATAAAACACTTTGATGGTGTGCGTGCATGTAAACACTTCTTTAGGGATAGGTCCATTTTTTTATATGATCAAACCAATATGCTTCTGGATATGCTGTTATTCTGTTTGAATAATAATATTTTCCTTTTTGAAGACAAGTGGTTTAAGCAAGAAGTTGGTACGGCGATGGGCAGTTGCTTTGCGCCGAGTTACGCATGTATGATGATGGGATGGTGGGAGGAGCAACTAGTGTGGACGGATGTTAATGAAACCTTAACGAAAAATATTGTCTTCTATACAAGATTTATAGATGACATCTTTCTGATTTGGGATGGGTCGAGATCTGATCTTGATAGATTATTTGAAACCCTAGATAAGAATGATGTTAATCTTTGCTTTAAATACAGATTTGCCCAAGATGAGATGGAATTTCTTGATGTACATATAAAAATCGAAGATGGGGTTTTAACTCCTGACCTGTATAGGAAATCCACAGCTGGCAATAGCATTTTACATGCTAGAAGCCACCATCCTCCCAAATTGAAATGGAGTATCCCATATGGAGAACTCTTACGGGCCAAAAGGAACTGTAACTCTGAATTTGCATTTAAAAGGGAACAGGAGATTATGCTACAGAGATTTAGAGCAAGGGGTTACCCAGAAGATGTTCTAATAAAGGCTAAGGAGAAAGCATTACAACAGAATAGAGCAGAACTGTTGGTGAAGAGACCCAAAATTGTGAAAAGTGATAACAATATCAGAATGATCACCACATTTAGTGTGGCAGCCAAAAATGTGAGTGATACGCTTAACAAGCTTTGGCATTTGGTCAGAAATGACCTGGTCATAGGTTCAACTGTGAAGGCGTATCCTCAGATAACATATCGTAAAGCTCGATCACTAAAAGACATGCTTGTGAGGAGCTACATGGGGGCAAGCAAAAAGTTGACATGGATACAAAAGCAGAAGGGTTTTTTCAAGTGCGGGAAGTGTAAGGCCTGTGGTACGAGTAAGAACATTAAGACGTATCCTTTGCCTACAGGGAGGATGGGTGTCATAAAGAAATTTATCAATTGTAACACTGATTTCTGTGTGTATGTCATAAGATGCCCATGTGCCAAAATGTATGTTGGAAGTACGATTTTCCCTGTGAAGAAACGAATTTTAGAACATCTAAGAGCAATCAGAAATGTGGATTTGAATTATTCAACTGCTAGGCACTGGCTGAAATATCATGAGAAAGATGTTAATTGCTTTTCATTTTTTGGCATTGACAGGGTGCCACCAAACCCCAGAGGGGGAGATCGGGAGAAACAGTTGAGAATCCTGGAATCACAATACATCATCCTCTTAGAGTCCAAGAACCCTTTTGGTTTGAATGAAGATGAGGAACTTTTTGTCCATATTGGATGAGTATCCATTTGGTTTCATTTTCATCACCATCTCTTTTGCTTTTTACATATATATATATTTTTATATGTAAACTTTTTTGATCATGCCTTTATGGTTTTGTGAATCTATTTGTCCCAGTGATGGGTATATTGCCGTAGCACAACATTGGTGATTGGAAAGATTCATGAAATAATAATATTCATTTGTAATGCTGTGAGGGTACACTGTCTGTGCTGATTCGTAAGTATGGTGTTATCTTTATTAGGTAAATATGAATTAGGATTTATATGGATTGTTGACTGTGAGCACTCACCTGTGAAGCTCCCCTTGACTTTTTCGGCTGCGTGAAGAATTCTGTATAAATGTTTTGAAAATTTAAAACTTTACACTTCTCACCAATTTGAGGTCTAATGTAATGAATTTGAATTTATTTTTTAGTATGGCCAAAGGGCCACATGGCCTGTAAGTTTAAAAGTTTATAACAACAGACGGTTTCTGAATCTACATTGTGAAGAATTGGTTGTGATGTTCATGTGGAGATTCACATAAAAGGCCACTTGGCCAGGATTGACTATATGTGTTAATATATGTATACATTTTTTACACATTTTTTGTATTCACTAGAATGATTGAAATGCAGTTGCTTACTTTATATATAATTGTTAGCAAATACTGTAACTTACGCGCTGTTATTATATAGTTGACAAGTGCATGATTTATATATATATATTTTTTCATTTAGAATGGAAGTCTGTTGTTGATCTCTATGCTCGGATTACGATTTTGGTCCGTTATCTATGTTGTTACCCATTAATAATGGTGGTTGAGTTAGTTGTAAACATGGCTGATGAAGAAGAGCGCTTGCTCGAAACGCGTTGCCATTAAAATTCTCTTTGAAACGAGCCTTGGAGTGCGAGAAGTTTCCTTTGTTGATTTACTGTGGATTTTCTACAAAATATATATATTACCTACTGGCGGTCACCAGTAGGTAGTTATAGTTAGGACCCTCTTACCATAGGAAAACCGCAACATTCTATTTTAAATAACTTTGGCGCCGGTCGACGAATCCTCGCGAAATTTTCAAAATAGGTGGGGCGCTACGCTCCGCTCCTACCCTGAAAGTCTCGGGGGGATTCGTCAAGCGGGGGCTGAGATAAAAGGGGGGTCCCAAAACGCGTTTTTCCCATGCATTTTTCCATAGGACCTTTAGACACAGCTACAGCCCGAACGGCTGAACAGAGTTAAATGAAATTTGGCAGAGAGGTAGTCCTCAGGTCAAGGAAGTGCCTTTTGTAGGTTTGGTGTAAATCTGTTCAGTAGATTCTGAGAAAATAGCCTTTAAATCAATATATATATCTGAGCCAGCTTACGGTGCGCTTACGGTGCGCTTACCGTACGCGTACGGTGACGTGCGCGAGCGCGATTCTGATTGGCTGTTAGATCTTAGTAAACATTCGAATCGGTCGAAACCAGGAAGCGGCGGCCGCCATTTTGTGTGTTTCACTCAGAAAAAAAAGGGTGATAACTTGAAAAGGGGGCAAGGAATAGAGTTACAGACCCCATAACATTTGAAAGGGGGTCAAAGAAGGACAGAAAAGTACAAAAAAAACATTTATTAATTTTAAAAAAAATCGTGGGGTACACGTACGGTAAGCTTACGGTAAGCTTACCGTACGCGTACGGTAGAAAAAAAATAAAAAAAGAAATGAAATGCAGATTTAAGTGTTTAGATATTAGGGGGCTCTAAAAAGAGCCGTTGTGTTTATGAAGTGAATTTTTAGTGGTACCTACAAGTAAGTACCGATGCAGAGTCTAAGGTTCAAGAGGAAGACTCTGTTCCCTTCATCATTGAAGTGTACACCATCTCCTCTATAAATGTCTTGCATGTCGTAACGCAAGTTGTTGTGGTAAATGGAACCCATACCATAGTCTCGGAGGAAAGCAGAAACAGATTTGTTGACGTGCTTTCTTGCTTTGTCAATCTGTGGACAGAAATGATTGGACCAGTTCCATTTTTGCCTTTGGCATATGTTTGAAAATACAAAGGCAGTTTTAGGGAAAAGTGAAAACAGTTGTGCAAAGGTCTCCTTCATAAGCATTTCCAGACCTACCCCAGTCAAACTGCCTAGGTCATTGCCACCACAGTGCACTATTATGAGGTCAGGGTGTTGGATTTGCATGAAGGATTTCACCAATGGCATCAATTGGTGCCACTTTAACCCTCTCTGACCAATCCATTTAATGTCTACATTTGGCAAAGCAAGGTCTCTCACCATACCTGTTTTCTCTGCATACTTTTCACTCCAGAAGACATAGCTGTGCCCTACAATCCACACTGTGAATGTCTTCAAAGGAGAACTGGATGCACTCAGGAGGTGTAATTCAGTAGAATGGTAAAAAGAAATGAAAGACAGTTTGGAAATGGAGACATACATATATATATTTTTTTTTTAAACTGATTGGCTGTTTCATACCATTCTACAATAAAAACTAGGCTGTATGTGTAAATTTATAGAAGCATGTTTTGTATTGGTACAGAAAAATGTGTTACCAAAGAACAGTACTATGGATTTGCTGTTAGGTTTGAAATGTCAAGCACTCCTGCTCTTTGGAAATGAAACATTGTGTGGTGAACTTCTGACCTAACTCTAAACAGCAGTGTTTCAAGAGCTGTTGCTATGGTAGCAGGCAGAAGTCAAGTTGGGGGAAGGGTACTAGGCTGAAGTCAAGTTGGGGGAAGGGTACTTTTGGAAAAGGGTTGGTTTTCAACCAATAGAAATGTGTGATTACATTTGAAAAAAAGGGGGAAGCACTGAGATTTGAAATTAACATGTATATGTGTGGAAAAAAAGAGGGAAACATTGCCATTATCTGGTTCTGCTGAGAGGAGAGAGGTGTACAGAACAGAGATCCTGGCTCTGATAATCATGCTGTTTGAGTGCCACATTTCTTTCACAGCTAACTAATTTTAAAGGTGAGTTTAGAGTTTGAGAGGGGATGTATATGGTAAATTAAGAAATGAATAATAGAATTGGAATTCCTTTTGTTGAAGTTGTGTTTATCATTTTCTGTTTTGGGAGAAATTTAAATGTGAGGAACATGTAAAATAATATGGACTATGTTTTCACCATAAATTAAGGTGTACTGGTACAAATAAGGAATACTTTTAGGGTTTGAGGTTCCAGTCAGTAATGGAAATACATTCAGCATCACTAAGGCTGGTTGCCCTTGCTGGAGTGTAGTCAGTCACCCAGGTTACACATGTTGCTGGTCTCAGAAAGCTGTTTGGTATTGCTCTGGTCATTTTACAGTTGCATTAGATGGAAAGGGGGAGCTATTTTTTTTATGCAGAAGCAGACTCTTAGCACACAGCCAGTTGCTTATCCTGTCGAATCATGCACAGTATTCACAACCGAGTGGGGTTTGAGGTTGCAGTCAGTAATGCAAATACATTCAGCATCACTAAGGCTGGTTGCCCTTGCTGGAGTGTAGTCAGTCACCCAGGTTACACATGTTGCTGGTCTCAAAAAGCTGTTTGGACATGTGCTTTTTTGAGAATATGAAAAGTGGTTTCAAAATGTGTCAGACTGTAAAAGTACTTATCACTTGCCAAAAAAAAGAGTAGTAAGTGTGCTTTCAAAATGGCAAAGAAATTTCGTTTTCTGACTAATATGAAAACATGACTCTGTGTGCAAAGAGGAATTACAGGCAGAGATTTATTGCGTATTGCTCTGGTAATTTTACAGTTGCATTAGTAGGAAAGGGGGAGCTATTTTTTTTGTGCAGAAGCAGACTCTTAGCACACAGCCAGCTGCTTATCCTGTGGAATCATGCACAGTATTCACAACCGAGTGGGGTTTGAGGTTGCAGTCAGTAATGCAAATACATTCAGCATTAGTAAGGCTGGTTGCCCTTGCTGGAGTGTAGTCAGTCACCCAGGTTACACATGTTGATGGTCTCAGAAAGCTGTTTGGTATTGCTCTGGTAATTTTACAGTTGCATTAGATGGAAAGGGGGTTAACTGAGAAGAGATTCTGGGCTTTTTTTAAACAATCTTTGAGATTGTCATTTTTTTTTTGCCCGCTGTTAAGTGATGAATGCAATTGCTTTCACGATTTATAGTGAAATGCAATATATTCTGAAAACAGCAAAAAAACGGCAAAACATTGTTTTTGGAAAATATGTAAATATGTGTACTGTATTATAAAATGTTTTATTAAATATTAATACTTTTTTCTTTTTTCTCAGATTGAGAAAGAAAATTTTCGAAAACTTGAACCATTTTTCTAGCAATTAAAATTATATTTTAATTAATAAATAATTTTTTGAGTGGGTATGGTAAGTCAGAAATTTCATGGTCCCTTTTTTCCACTTCTCCACAATCACATTTTCAGATTTTCATTGTAGTCTCTCAAGGACCTTGTAATGTGATAATTGATTTTTAGTGTTTTTAAAAAAAAAAAAAAAAAAGAATTACGCGCACCGTACGCGTACGGTAAAAAAAAAATCAAAAAAAAGTTTTAAAAAATATATAAAAAAAAGTTGAAAGGTAAGGTTGGCTCTTAAAAGAGCCGTTGTGTTCGTACAGGGACAGAGGAAAGAAAGAATGGGAATATTAGTCGGTAGGACAAATGTGCTGGTCTATTTTATTGTTAACTAGGGCAACACTGGTCTCCCTATGACAAATTAGACCATGACAAGTGGCGCACCGCATTGTAACCCTCGCAAACCGATGGTTGGTTTCCAGAGGACCAGAAAAAGGAGATGCTCCCCCCACAGATGAAGGGCTCAGCTGACCTGCCGAAGATGGACTCGGCCCTGCAGATGATGGACCAGGCTGAGCTGCTGTGGATGTGCTTGGTTGACCTACTGAAGGGTTCCCTCCAGTATGTCGAGCATATGTCCTACCGTGTACATCATGAAGGTGTCTCAACATAGTGTGATTCCCGAAGGAGTACTTCTTGTTAGGATTCCCTCTTGAAAGTACACGGTCACAAAGCTTACAAGTCACTAAAGGTGCATTTACCTTTTTCTTGGCCTCTGGAAAAGAAAAATACTCCCATATGAAAGAGCTCTTTTGTTTCCTCCTTCTCTGCCTCAAGGTAGTGCTGCTAGCCTCACTCTCTGAAGAGGTCTGCTGTTCTGCCATCCTATCACAAAGACAACTCAGCTCCTTCTCCAAAGGGATCACAAGCAGAAATGAGGGGAATGGGTGTGGTGTAGGAGAGTTCTAGAACTGAAAGTAGTTTAAACCAATCAAGTGTTGTTTCTTGATCACATGACCCAACGTGCGCGTACGTTACGCTTACGGTGCGCTTACGGAGCGCTTACGGTAAAAGTACGCATGCGCGTAAAAAAGACACGCGCACGCGCGCATGCGCAAAACAGGCACGCCCCTTCACTTCCGCGTAACATGCGCGTGCAGCGTACGCGTTACGCGCCGCGCGCGCGTGACGCACGTCTACGCAAATTGCGTAACTGTATGCAAACAGCGTAGAAATCTAACGTAATAAAAGCAAGACGTGCGCGTACGCTAAGTGCACGTTAAAAAAAAAACTAAAAATAAAGATTCACTATGTTATACTACTAAATCTTACCTGTTTAGTTTTAAAAAAAGGAAAAAATAAAAAATAAATTGTAGAATTTTTACAATTTAAACATAGTCTTTAAAAAAGAATTAGCATTTAAAAAACCTTGCAAATTCACTGAAAAAACCATGGGTTTCACACACGTTATAGTTAGGAATTAGCATTTAAAAAACCTTAGAAATTCAATGAAAAAACCAAAGGTTTCACACATGTTATAGTTGGCTGGACATTTCACTCGTAAAAAACCAATGAAATTCCCCCGTTATAGTTAGTTCAGCTAACTATAACTCGCGCGCCCGCAATGCACTGCTGATGACGTCACATATTACATCACTCATGACATGGTCAGTGACATCACTCATGACATCACTGATGACATCTCAAATGACATCACTGATGACATCACTGATGGCGTCATCATGTGATAGAGTGGCAGACCTCCTCTCACCCTAATAGAACCTTTGATACACACATTCAAAAATAGAGACAAAAATTTTCAAAACAATGGACATACCAATACCAGTTACAACAACCTCTTCAGTAATTCTAAGAACCACATACACATCCACTCATTCACCAATAGTCCTATACAGTCACTCATACATGTACTCATACACCTATACATCCTGTTACACTATGCCACTCATCCATAGAGTTACTCACACACATAGTCACTCATGCTAATAAAGAATCAAACATACATTTACTTGCATATACAGTTATACACACACCATCACACTTACTTCTACGGAAACTTACACATACTTAGTCTTTTAAACAATCACTTATAGAAACACATACTTATTCATAGAGGGACTCTTTCAATCTCTCACTCTCACATATACTCGCTTATATACACCAATAGTCACATATACTAGTTTAAAAGATATGTAGTTACTCATAAAGACACTATTGAGACAGTCATTCACTCACTAACACACCCATACACTCACTCATCCACCCATAGAGTCCTGCACACATGCTGTCTTCAACACATACAAAGAGTGAGTCACTCATTCATGCACCTATGCACTACGTAATACCCCCACTGAACCATGCAGACACTCAGACTGATACTCATAAAACCAACTAATAACCTATATAGACACCCATGTAGCTACTCTCCAACCCATGCAGCCACTTATACACAAAGTGAGAGACTGATACAGATATTTACATATTAAAACATTACTCCCTAAGCCATGTATTCACTATGATACACTTAATCAGTCAGTTACACAATCAATTTTTCAAAAACAAATCATCCATTTAGACACTTATATACCCATTTATTCTTCCATCGACCTTGAGATATACATATATAAAACATACCTAATTGTCAGAAAAACACACATTCACTGGATGATGTCATCAGAGATGTCATTTGAGATGTCATCAGTGATGTCATGAGTAATGTCACTGACCATGTCATGAGTGATGTAATATGTGACGTCATCAGCAGTGCATTGCGGGCGCACGAGTTATAGTTAGCTGAACTAACTATAACGGGGGAATTTCATTGGTTTTTTACGAGTGAAATGTCCAGCTAACTATAACATGTGTGAAACCTTTGGTTTTTTCATTGAATTATATATATATATATATATATATATATATATATATATGTATGTATGTATGTATGTATGTATGTATATATATATATATATATATATATATATATCTATCTAGATAGATAGCTAGATATATACACAGATAGATAGGTAGGTAGATAGATGGATGGATAGATGGATAGATGGATAGATGGATAGATGGATAGATAGATAGATAGATAGATAGATAGATAGATAGATAGAAAAAGCTAACATAAGGGGTCAGAGTAGAGGTACTCTGACCTCGTGTTTGAGAAATGGGGGTGTTAATAACACAAGTTATGTTTCCAAACTTGATTTTTTTAACCGTGAGCGATATTCCCGATATTACCGATATTACCGATGACACCACGACAACCAGTGTGGCCTTCATGTACCGTTGCGGGGACACAGAGAATTTCATGGCTACACCGCGAATATTGGTGGGAATATAAAAAGATATATCAGTGAATCAGTAATATGCATTGTTATAGAGATATTGAGATTCTGATAAATGTTTTTATAGAGTTATTTATATAGTGAGTTACCTGCTGTGATGATTAGAATTAGTTATATAATTATAATTTTTTTATGTGATGTGGCTATTGAATTCCTACTTTTGCTTTCAGCATTTGCGACGTAACCTCACTGATCGCGATGACCAACGTCATCGCGATATTCGGCCTCACCTCAAAAACAGAAAATAGGTTTTAGAGATGGCTTTTATAGAAACTCTCTAGAAAAACATAACTTTAGAGAATACTGTAAGAACCCCCTAGTGTGTAAAATACTGTAGTATGTGTGGATATATGTGTTTAAGACTTTATGGAAAAGGCGCGATCCTCGCAGTTAACGCAGTCATTGTGACATCTCAAATAACCGCAAAAATGGAAAATAGGTCTAAAAGATGTTTTTTAAAGAAACTTAGTACAAAAACATTAGTTTAAACATGCTTTGAAAGAAGTATGTATATAGTAATATGTGTAGTGCAATATCCAGAATGGATTTTTTTTAGATAATATTTTTGGATGTGTTGGTGGTCATTGAATGTCTGTTTTTGTTTTACGTTTTCGTGATGTGTTTACGGGGATTGCAACATCATCATAAAGAATTTCAACAACAAAAAACCTTTAAAAAAAACCTTCACAATATTTCAGGTACTAGGGTGGCCCTGACAAGAGCTGTTGTATTGGCTGTGTGTATATGGCTGCTACAAATAAGACCAGATGTAGAGTTTCAGGTTACTCAGAAACACCTTGTTGCCTTCATCTGTAAAGTGTACTCCATAATTTCTATAAATTCCATGCATGTCAAAATGCAGAATGTGGTTCTAGATACAGCCCATGCGATGGTCTCTGAGTAATGCAGTAACAGTTTTATTAACATGTTTCCTGGCTTTGTCAATCGGTGGACAGAATTGAATTGACCACTTTCATTTCTGTCTTTTGTATATATTAGAGTACACCAAGGCACTGTGAGGGAAAAGCGACATCAGTTTTGCAAAGGTTTCTTTCATTAAGATTTCCAGCCCTATACCAGTCAATATGCCTAGGTCATTGCAAGCATCCTGCACAATCATGAGGTGAGGAGCATGGGAATCCACCATGGATTTAACCAAAGCCAGCAACTGATGAAACTTTAGCCTGCTCTGGCCAAACCAAGTAATCTGCACATTTAGCAAACCCAAGTGACTGTCAATAACACTCTTTTTTGCAGCCTCTTTAGCCCAATAGATATGGCTGTGGCCCACAATCCATACTCTAAGCATTTTGAAGTGAATGAGCAATAGTAGTCAGAAGAATGCTGGAGCTCAATGAGGTAGTTTTCCTAAGGAAAAGTAATCAAAATGGAGGTGTTTTTTTAAAAGATATATTTCATTGGATGCTATCAGCATGAAAGTGAATAAAAATAGGTAGTGTGTTGGATGCCTTAGCAAGAAGTCTTCTTATTGGCTGTTGTTTAAAAAAAGAAATGTAATACAGATATGGATATGCTTTTGAATCTGTGGAATAAAGCACAACTGCTGTATCTTTTTTGGAAGTAGCATGTTCCTTCTAGAATGTGCTGTGAACTTGTGACCTACTGGGGTCACTGGGTTGCTAGGTTGCTAGGTACACTGAGCTAAGAGTGTATTGGGGGAAGGATGTTAAAGAGACAGAACATTTTTTAAAAGTTGAGGCTAGCTATAGGTTTGAACTCCTATTTTTTTCTTGATTTCCCCTCTCTGATTGCAAAAACGACAAGAACCTCATTTTGAAAGAGAGGGAAAGGGTTAACAGATGCTAACCATTCACAAGTAGAGATGCAGTAGTCTAAAATAAAAGACATGATTTCATTTGCTGCCTTTCTCATTATAATAGAGTGGAAAGTTGAAGAGGTTGTCATTTTAAAGTTGCTTTCTATGAGAGTGGTGTAGCATTATTGTGCCTAGATTTTACAAATCTTAACAGTGTTAAAACTTTCCAAAAAGAGCTAAAACAACAATGTAAATAATCTACGAACTCAATTCGCTTGTATGTATATAACCTTTTAATTATATAAAAAACGTACATTAGAAATGAAGATGTATATGGGAGTTTGATTAAAAAGAGTATCACAGTGATGTAAAAAAAATATATCAGATGAACTCAATCTTGCAGTGGGTATGTGTTTAAGATGTTAGTACTGTTGAAAATTACCAAGAGCAATGTATTTAACTATGATAATGTTTGAAATGTCTAAGCACTATGTGCAGATTAGATGCGGCTATATTATTTGCATTCTGGGAGTTGTTGTAGTTTAAGTCACATTATTAAACAGGACTACTGTAGTCATTAATAAAACATAAGAAAATGTGCTGTGCCTGTATATAAATTATAAAGTAGTAATGCTTGTTAGGTATGTATTAGAAAGTGTTTGTCAATGTAGTTTTTAACTTATTTGATCGGTTTGCATGTGTTTAGATGGTGAGATATGTTTTTCTGGTTTCAGATAGTTATTTGTACGATGAGACTGTTGAGTTTACTTAAAGATGCAGAGGACTATATATTTTTGGAAAGATGATCTGAAGGTGTATATCTTTTATGAAATCACATATATGTTTACATGGTGATCTATGTTCTTCAAGGCTGTAGAAAAGTTCATGTATACAGTGAGGGTGGTGCATTTCTTTCACCAAGCTCTGTTTAAAACTGGAGAGGGGTAATAGTGAAGAATGTCTTTTTAGAGTTTGTGTGCTAGCTTCACTTGGCATGTAACTTTTCTTTGAGAAATTCTGAATAAATGCTTGAAAGACAGAAGACATATTTGTGAAATGATGTAGGGATACCATTAGGAATAGGTTTTGTGCTTTCAAAAGGAGAGAATTGTTGTATTCAGTTTTAGAAATGTATTGATGCATATGGAGGCTTAGTAACACAGCAATGTATACTCTTAGAGAACCATGTATGCCATGATATATCAAGTTTGATAACTAGACTTATTCAATCACCCAGGAACTACATATGCACTCTTCCGATCACACAGGCATTAATTATGTACTCATAAAACTAAAAGGCAGCACCCATGCTTTCATCTAATCACCTAGATAGTAGCAATATACTTATGTGAATACACAGGCACTAACTATGCAGATATGAGACCACCAATGTAGTTTGCATATACTCAGGGAATCATGCAGGCACTACCTATATTCTGAGGGAATTACGTAGGCACTATCTATGCACTCATCCAATCATCCAATCATCCAGGGAGTACTGTTGTACAGAAACACATGTATTTCTAAGTCTTAGTGAGGAATATGTGCTCTTTTAGAACAATTTGGTGAATTATATATGTAACGTGTCACACCCTGTTTGCAGGTACTCAGAAGAATTAGAGAGCTATATGCTGTGATACAGATTAATGTGCAGATTTTTATATGCAGTGTTTCTCAAAATATAAATCTGACACATCTAAGTAGAAAAGTACTGAAACAGTAAATCTACCAGTTACACGGTGGTAGAGCAGTACAAAAATAGCTCTTATATTGTGTTTTCGGATTTAGAGTATTGAGACACTGTATGTACTTTTAAACTTTGGTTGATGTTTATTTAAAAATTTACTACAAAAGGCATAAAGTGTTCTTTTGCCCTGTATAAGGGAGAACTGAGATATGGTGCAGCTGTGTTGTAAGAGAGGGTGCTATAATATTAAAAGGTAATTAATAAATTAAGTTTTGTGTTTTGGTTCAGTAGATTGAAGTAAGTGCTAGTAGTTATGTCGCTTGGTTCATCTGTAGATTTAAAACTGCAACAAAACATAAAAACTGTTTTTGTATTATGTGTAAGCCAGTAGTAAAGTAGTTGGCTAAAATAAAAATTCAAATATACGTTTTTTTTTGGGAGAACAATATCTGCATAATTACAGACAGAATGCCTACAAAAGCTCGGGTGAAAAAGGAAGAGAAGCAACTACAGTATCTATACAGAACTGAGACACAAAAGGGGCAAAATGAAGAAAAAGTGGTGAAAGAAAAAAGAACTTCTGGTAAGAGGACAAAAGTAATTTCTTAAAAATATATGTGAAAATTTCCAAACATTACAAAATAATGAAAATAAAATTCAGACTATGAGAAAGAATTACAGTGGACAGAATCTATATAATAAGAACAGGAAAGAATGTAACAAATATGGACACAAATTAAACAGGAGACAGAAGCAATTTAAGGAAATCAGAGCCAAGATGTTTCATAGTAGAGTAGTTATAAATCTACTGAGAACTATGAAAAAGTATGCAAAAAGGAGAGAGGCATTGAAATAGAAAGAACAAAAATGAGAGAGTAGTTGACAAGGCCTTTGCTTTGAAGGTGAAGCTTTTCATTTTGATTATAAGTAGAATGAAGACTCTTGACAAAATGGTATTTTACACGAGGAGACAAAACCAGAAAAAAAAGATTAGTGAATAGAAGTAACTTTTGTACAGTTTTTAGTGGAGAATGCATCCATAGTTCTAGTACAGAGTCTTTCTTTAATGAAGAAAGCTATGTCCAGAATAATAGATTAGTTCATGCTATTGATTACAGATGACGATGTTATGGAATGAAGAATGGCTCTCCTATAGCGAAAGAGGTGATGGTACCTACCAATATAGAACAAGTTATTTGAGAACAGGTCCTAGGAAGGCGGAGTCAGGTGCCTGTATAGATATAGAACTGTAGTACTGTTTGTAGTATTCAACTGCAATCCATTGATACATTAAGGAAATTTCTACATTTCTTTACAAGGCGAACTTTAAAACAGAAAATAAGTATTTTACAAGGATTGGATCCTTGCAAGTTTAGAAAGAACACAAATTTGCAGGTACACTCACTAGCTTGTTTATCAAACAAAGTGTGCCAAAACACCTTTCATCATTTCAAGATGTTAGCTGTATACCACTCAACAATGTGAACTTTAGTTAGGAGGCTGTACAATGTGAAAACTCCTGCTTTATCTTTAGGAGAAGTGATTAGAGCACTTTTGCATGGCACTGTGGCAGACGTAGAAAAGGTTTGTGGTGCTGTGCAGTTTTGTTTCTTTGGTCCTGAGGAGGAATCTAGGGAAAATGAAGAGTTGTTAAGAGGAGGAGCTGCAGAACAGGACACATATATTACAGTTGAAAATTTTAAAGAAGCGATCACAAAATGTAATATAGTGTGGTCTAAAAAACCAGAGTATGTTTGTATAGGTTGTTGATGCACTTACTAGAACATTTAAACACAGACTGTTGACTTATATTTAAAAAGTAAAAAATTAAAGGGGCATATTCTCAAGGAGCCATCGCCGAGTTATCGGCACTTTATCGCAGTCAAAGTCGCGATAAATTTACCGCCACATTCACAAGCCAGTGCTAACAGCTCATATCACCAGTTTTACGGCGATAGCATCCTCAAAAAACATCGCTGCAAATGACCCCGGCAACTATCGCTAATGAGATGCAGAGTAGGCATTCCCAAGCAAAAAGCCGCGACAACACCACTCCACAACATTCCCAACGACCAGCCATATCGGCGATAAGATCACAAAACAGATGATAAGGCACGTTAGCAGCAGGAAACTAACACCTGCTCTGACCTGGTGCAAAGTCGGACAACACCGGCAGCAGCCAAGGGAGCACAGCCCATAGTCAAACATGAAGAACAACAGTGGCCCCCAATCAACTGAACATGCAGCCCAGAGCCCCAATAGGGCAACAACACCCACCACCACCACCCCCAGGACCCCCCCCTTTGGACAAAGAGAATGCACATCAACACCACAAAACCATGAACCAAACAAATCGCCTGAAGTCGCACAATCACAACACCTAACATACAGATGCGGCCAGAAAAATGGAAATCATATAATGCAAATAAAAACTTTATTACAGATTAAACAAAAAGCAACATTCTTGAAGAGGCACGGCGGTTCTTCTCTGGGCATTCTGTAAGTCACAGCCTGCAAGACAGAAATACAGATAAGAAGGTGTGTCATGCACCCATCAAAGTACAGAGAGAGTGAGAGAGAGAGAGAGAGAGAGAGAGAGAGAGACGTGGAGAGAGGGAGAGAGAAAGAGAGAGAGAGAGAAAGAGCAGGAGAGAGAAAAAGAGGACCTCAGCCCCTCCCGCCGCACAGCGGTGATTACCTGCCCCTGCGTAACCAGGCCTCCCTGCTCACCTTCCGCCAACGGCGTGTCTCCAAGAGGGCCCACTACGTGCCGCTGGGAGCCCCAAGCCCGGGGCCCATGACCATGGCACTCTCCACATCATGCAGCCCCGCACCGTGGGCCACCAGGTCACACACTTGATTCTGGGTCTTGATTTCGCTATGGCAGAGAACATATCAGTGCACCCGGCCTCACTGCTGGCTGCACACCCGCTCAGCACTAGAGGTGCCCCTACCTCAGTGCACTGAAAGAAACTGGCCCGTGGCGGTGTGCCTGTGCCTGCAGCAGTGTATCCGGTGCTGCCAAGTGTGTGCACCACAAGCCATGGACCCTTTATGATTGAGTCTTGTGCTGCGGATGCCATCATGTCACCCCCGGCACCGGGCAATGTGCTGTGCCCGAGCCCTAGGACCTCAGGCAGAAATGATACCCACACAGAAAAACCCAGTTACAGAGTGGAAATGGCGTCCAGCACGTGCGCCAGGCCCTTTTTATTGGCGGGGTCACATGTCCTGTGACGCCTATGCTGAATTGGTGGGGTGTGGGTGTGAACCAGCCGTGAGGGAGTGGCTGTGGCAAACTGACAACTAGACCTGTGAGCAGCAGATCCCTACAGGGAAGACCATGGACATGTAGCGTTGTCGTCCTCCTCTGTGAGCATAAGCGGAGTGGGCTGGCCTGTTGTATGCCAGTCCAGCGTAAGGGTGTGAACAATGACCTCAGGGCTCTAGGCGTGCTTCCATTCTGGGCTGGAGAGGGACATGACTAATGTGTGTGTCTCCGTACTAGTGTCGGCACCACCCGAAACGCAATAGGCAATGTGTCACCCTGTGACCCAAGTCCCACAACATGAGCAACATGGACGTAAGGGGGAATCATTGACCCTACATTCTTCCATACCTCCACACTTGCACGATTATAGACATGACACATCGGTGTGACAATGGATGTTTAATGCACGTTCAATGGAGTGTCGTAGCTGGAGCAGTACAGGGCCATGCAAAACCCACGTTACATTGATAGCCCATGGAGGGCCAGCCAGAGTCCTTCAGGGAATGACAAGTACATCAGAAGAGGAGGAGTTCAGTCCGCAGTCTGATAGCTGTATCATTGGTGACCAAACAGAATATGGCAGTCCATGTCGAGGTCCAAGGTGAGTGTCGCAGAGTGCATCGGGGACAGTCGATGGTGATGATGCAGAGGGCAGAACCAAGCAGAAGCAGGCCATATGGCGGAAATAAATGTCCCTGCTTCCTTCTGACCACAAGTGCAGATTCATCCACATCTTTGTCTTCTGCTGTTTCAGGTGCCTCACATGTGGGTGGTGGTGTTCTGTCTCCAGCACTGTGTGGCACTGACACATCAGGGGCCGGGGATGTGGATGGAGTGGTAACAGCAGCATGCATCAGCGCCAGGTCTTGTGGCAGCAATGACATGAGGAGGGTCTATATTGCATTAAATGACCCAGCTATCTCTCACTCGTGTGCAGCCATGGCAGCCGATCTTTCTGCCCGCGTCCGCTCCATGTTCTCCTTGAGCCTCCGCATGAGTCCCAACTCCCGGGTGAGCTCGCTGGAGCCACTCTGACTAGACAGTCGTTCTTGTTGCAGAGTCAGGACTCTGGCGATGTCAGCCATGGTTCATTGGAGGGCATGGAGTGGACTGTTGGTGTCCGTTAGGGACTGTGAGTGGTTCCTGATGGGGCTCAGACACCCACGTATGGCGTCTAGTTAGTCTGCCATGCGGTTGAACCCCACCTGCACCTGTTCAGCCAGCTTCTCCTGGCACCCCAACACACGCGTTGGAAGGCCATGTGTTCGTCCTGGGGGTCCTGGGAGACAGCTGTGGTGGTGGGTGCTGCCTGTTGTATTTTCTGTGCAGGGGGTTGGTTGTCCTCGTAGCAGCTGGGCTGCCATGCTCCTGGATGTGGGCTGCGGAGGCTGTCCACAAGCTGTTGGAGGGCGTCGGAGTCAAAGGTGTCATGCTCCTCTTCGTCATCAGAGAAGAGAAGTTGGGAGTGCTCTGCAGGAGTTGTTGAATTTCCCTCTGTAATGTGAAGGGGAGATGCTGTTTAACATTGTGTTCACATGTATGTTGTCGCATTGTACATGTTTACATTTAGACTGCATGACAGTGTACATTGTGACTGTTTGTGGGGAGCTGCCTATATGATGCGGGACAGTGGACATTCCGACAACATCACAGATGTGTGTTTGTACTTGTACATTGTCAACTCACATTTCCCTGCTATGCCACATGTGATTGGCCAGTTTCTGCACACAAGTTGCACCAGTTGGGTCCTCTGTTCTGTGGTGGACGTGTTGCGGATTGTGCCACATCGTTGTCAATGTTGATGTGCTCTGCAAGTGATGTGTGTGTGTTGCATTATGGGGGAGTCGCCCCTGTATCTCTGATTTGGCTGCCCCTCATCCCTTACATGTGGTGTGCCTCTGACTTCAGTGCTTATACAGTGCTGAGATGTTGCACACTTGGCTGCAATGGGCTCTTGGTGGGAGTTGGGACTCTGGGGCATGGTTTGTCCGCAGCTGTGCTATGCTTAATTGTGCATGTGTGCCATTGTGCCCATCTTCCCCGTCCCCCAGGCCCTGGTCGTTACTCACCCTGTTGCTGTTGTATCAGGTCATGTTCAGCAGTGTCCAGTACCCCAACTCCTGCCACCGTCTCCCCACTGATGACTGTGGACACCATTGCCTCCATCTCGTCCAGCTCCTCCTGTGGCGCTGGGCTCCCAGCTCCAGTCTGCATTGCTGCCTTCCGGTTGTTTCTGCTTGGTTTTGCACTTGACATCATTCCAGCGCCTCTTGACCTCTTCCATTTTCCTCTTCAGCGCTCCGACTGCATTCACCTTGTCCACAATGGTCATCCATATTCCATTTTTAGTTGCCAGTGACACAGTGGAGGTGACGAACAGTAGTTGATGGTGTTCTATTAACTCCATTATCAGGATCCTGTTTTGCTGCGGACTGAACCTTTTCTTCCTACCCTTCTTTTCCTTGTCCTTCCCTGACCCCGGGGTCCCAGGCTGGTCTTCCGGGGGGCTTGTGGGGTTCTGGTTGTCCTCTGCACTTGCTCCGGCTGCCTCCATTGTGCTTCGCTGTTGTTTAGCTTTTGTATGTGTTTTTTTTCCAACTCTTGTAGTGCATTTTCCCGCATGTCTCGTGGGGATTGCAGGCCTGTGGCTAGTTTTCGCTGATTTCTGTATCGTGATTTGCGTCATCGCCGCTTTTTTCGAGTTGGTGTTTCGCATTATTGCGGCTTTGCGTTGATTTTAACGTTTTCATTTGCCGCGTTGTGGTAGGTCAATTGCATGGTGCCGCCGTGTTGAGAATACCACATTAACACTGCGTTATTTTCCCACTATGGACTGTGATGTGAAGAGTTGCGTTAAGCTACTTTTGCAGTAGTTATCACACGTTCTTCAGAATATCCCGCAAAGAATGATAACTGGCAAAAGTTAGCTGTGTATTTATTTGTAGAGGAACGCTTTGACTTGTCTGTATGGCAAGTTATATGTAAGTAGTGTTACAATAAGTTAGAAGATAATAAAATGAAAAACACATAGATATTAGATACACATTTTGTAAGATAATAAAATGCTTGCTAATTTATAAAAACTATGAAGAGCCAAAAACATTTATGATTCTTTGCAGCATTGCAAAGGCCGTTATGGACCGCTCTCACTAGAACTCCACAATCCATGCAGTATGATGCCATCCGGGAAAACTGTGGAGCCAAATCTTGAAGTTGAGATTGGACCTCTGAATGGACTCTCTGCCCCGGTGTTGTTGTGGCTCCTATTGAAGTTGAAGGTCCTTCAGCCCTGCGTTGCTTTCTTGGTGCATTAATACTATTGCTTTGGTATGTTTTTAGATGGTAAAGCATGGACGTAGTCATGCAAGAATACTTTTTATTTTTACCCCTGTAGAAAGAAAAAGCCTATTTAGAGGTTCATTGATGCACCTGGTCCTTAAACCAACAAAGAAGAGATTGGCGCGGAAGCTGTACTATCAAAGAAAATAGATGTATTAACCTCTCATGAGGGAGACTGCATCAATACAGTACCCTCAGGCCACTGTAGGAGGCAGTCCAAGGAGTACAGAGATTAGGGACCTTATATTCTGTATTTACCGCTGAGCATGCAAGGAGACTCAAAAAGAGGCAGTAAAAGTGTGCACATGAATAACTAGTTACGTATAAGGATACATGAGAATCGCTTAGTCAACAGAGTGGGAGGGGTTACAATATTGCTGACATCAGTTAAAATAGCCTGACAGTGATACACTAAGAGCAGGTGCATTCTGGCAGCTACAGGTCTTTCTGAGCATGTGCAAGGCTCTGGCTCAGTGCTGTAAGAGTTAACTGTAACAGATGACACAAGCAGAATATAAGGGCAGGCAATTGTGAAGAGGGAAAAAGCACATGGCTGACTAAAATGGCTGCCAAAAACAAAATGGCTTCAGCTGATGCTAACAGGTATTGCAGCTAGTTTCCACACCCCTTGACAATGTCATCTGACATATTGCGTATTGGGCAAATCTGCTTACTATGAACTCCTCTTAAAGAATGTTCAAGATAGATAAATGGGCATATTCTTCTTGTTGTTTTAGTTGAAAAGTGTATTATCCAATGACATTTCCTGGTGACATGATTTTCTGTTTTGTTTTTGAATACATTTTTTGTGTGGTTTTGTAAAGTTGCAAAAAATTATGTTAACAAAAATGGCAACTGGGAGAGGAAGAATTCGAAAAATGTGTTCTGAGAAATTTGCAAATAATATAAAAGGGGAAACAAATTAGCATGTGTGATTTTTGGCAGCATTGTGAATAGCTGTAACACACTGCTCACCAGCAGTTATAACAACAGTACAGTCCATGCAACACGTGGCCATTCTTGAAAACTCTGGAGCCATATTTGTTGCAGTAGTCTGCACCTCTGAAGGGACTTTCTTGACGAGAATTGTTGTTGCTGGTGCCACTGATGTAGATGGTCCTCCAGCTTCCCTCTGCTTGATTGGCAGTTAGAGATGTTTTCTATGTTAGGTTTCAAGATGATACACCATAGACGTCATCCCACATGAATATTTTTTATTCGTCTCTCTAGAGTGGATCTTTTCTGACAGTGTGGATTGTGCTAATTTAGGGGCAGTGTTTTGTAGTTATGTTCTATTCATAAGTTCATATGTTGAAAGTTATTTTTTAAAAATCTTTTTTGTTAAATGTGTTGTTAAAATAAAGGTAAATAATTACAAATCAAATTTCAAAAGCTTTATTCGACAGCATGTCATAAAAGCAGATACATCCTAACAGTTCCATAAATACTAAGATAAAATAGTTTAAAAATGCATTAAATCATTATGCTGGCGAATACATCAGATAAAAACATCATCGATGAATAAAAGATCATAATGATCAACATTAAATATAATCAATAGACATTTCTTGGTGGCAAAAACACTCATTAATCAGCTTCAGTGGGTTTCAAAGTACGAAGGCGCAATATCCAAGCCCACCCCAAAAATTTAGCAACGGCAATTGCCAAGCAGGGGGTGCAGTCAGATTCGAAAATTCTTAAAGCTTCCTTATAGCTACGTGTTCCCAAATTTAGGCATACTGGTTTTATCCATCTGCGGCGGGGGGCAATATAAAGCGGACACACAAACAACAAATGGCCGGCATCCTCAATCAAGTCTGAACAATGATGACATTTATTGTTCATTGAGAATGACCATTTGTGGGTAAAAGCTTTTACAGGGAGGGACCCTACTCTGAACTGGAAATACAGTTTCCTGTCCATAGGGCTCTCTATAATATCCCAATATGCCTCATAAGATGGTAGAAGTTTTATATCAAAAAAACGGCCAGTCAGATTTGAGCCTAGGCCAGTATGGAAGGCAGATGTTAAGGTCATGTCCCAATACAATTTCTTAAGGATTGACTTTGATGGGATTCTTGCACTGTTTGCATCATTCCATAGAAACCCTAGCTCCAATTTTATGAGCAGGTTCTTGATTTCTTTTAGCCAAGTAATGGAATGGAAACAATCAGCCCTGATTATGTCCTTCAGGGCACTAGCATAATGTTCAAGTTCCGGCGTTGTCATGATCCGCCGCCAATAAAGAAGTGGACGTAATCGTGCCAAATCCTCAATTGTTTTCCTCCCTAGGTCGTATTTTAGTGGAATCGTAGGGGTACTTTGGGGAACGCCTGTTAGGCTGCGCAGGAATTTATTTTCAGCCAGCTGTAAGCTACTTAAATTTGCAAACCCCCATAGCTCAGAGCCATACAGCGATGCACTAATAACTTTCATATTATAAATTTCTAATGCAGGCCTAATTGGCTTAGTCAATGAAGATCTGTGCTTGGATATGATTGCGCCTGCAAGCTGGTGGAATTTTAAGACAGTCATATCTATATGATTTGACCATTTCATATTATGTTGGAGCGATATTCCCAGATATGTAAAAGCCTCGACCTGTTCCAATGGAATACCATTGTATTTAATTACCCCTTTAGAACTTTTCCGTTGGTTTAAACACATAAATTTAGTTTTAGAGGTGTTTATCTCTAAACCCCGATCCTTGCAAAATTCAGCGAATACATTTAGCGCTTTCTGCAATCCGCTTGGGGTACGTGAGACCAACAACGTGTCGTCCGCGAACATGAGAACAGGCACTTTAGATCCTGCTAAGATTGGGGCGTCAGTAGGGGATTTGTCGAGGTAATCGACTATCCCGTTAATATATAAAGAAAACAATGTCGGTGCCAGGACACAACCCTGACGAACACCCCGTTCAACAGGAAATGGGTCCGTCACCTCCCCCTGGCTTCCCCATCTAATTTGCGCGAAGTTGTTCTGATGTAAGCGGACGAGTAAGGTTAGTAATTCCGGGGCCATGCCAGCCTGGGCAAGAACCTCCCAAAGTTTATGGCGAGGAACCAGGTCGAATGCTGATCGCAGGTCAATGAAAACTGCGTAAAGAGTCCCTTTGGACAACTTCACATTCCTCCAGTAGAGAGCTAAAAAGTAAAAAACCTGATCAATAGAACTGGTGCAAGGTCTAAATCCGGCTTGGTATGGTGACAAAATGTTGTTATCCTCGACCCATGACTGGAGTTTATTTTGTACCAATCGGCCTATTAGTTTTTGCACTGAGTCTATGAGACTAATAGGTCTATAATTACTTGGGAGTGATTTGTCACCCTTTTTGTAGACCGGGATTATTTCTGCACCAGTCCATGAAGGAGGGACAGGTGCGCCCATAGCCACTGAATTTGCTAACCACTGAAGGTATTGGCACCAAGATGATCTATCTGTTAAAAACACATCCGCAGGAATACCATCCATTCCGGGTGCACGTCCCGCTGTTATACTTTCCAAAGCTAGGTTGACCTCTTTAATTGAAAAAACTTGTGTTTGGAAATAAACAGAAGGAGGGAGAGATTGCTCTTCTGCGGAGGGGACAGAAGCATACTGTGGTTTAAAAAAGTCAACCCATTGGTTTTTTGCCACGTGGTTTTGTGGGGAGGATGCAGAACCACCTCTACCCCACTTTAATGTGGCCCAGAATCGTTTTTGGTCCTTAGCCAAGCATGCGGATTTCAAGTCTTGCCACTGATTCTCGTCCCAATCCTTCTTAGCTATTACCTGAGCTTGCCTATAGAGCTTCCTGGCTGATCTCACTTCATCCGCTACTCCTGATCTCAGAGCAACACTCAGGTTCTTGCGGGCTGTTTTGCAGGATTTGTTAAACCATCCCTCTTCAGGTGGACAACCCTTAGTATTTTTCCCACCACTAGGGGGTTTCATAAAAAACCCTTGCAGTTTAGTAAAGAAAATGTTATGGGCCTTGAGCATCACTAAATAGAAATCAGGGTTAGTAGATTTAGGGGCTAAATTGGCCACCTCACAGATGACAGTTTCCTTGAGGTCATTTAAGGTTTCCGTCTTCTCAACAAATCTATCCCATTTGACGTGACGCATGTTGTTTGATGTAACAATGTCCATAGTTACTTTCCCCCCCTCAATTTTGCTTCCTCTCGGGGTGTTTGGAAGATGTAACTCTAAATGCAAGGGATTATGATCACTTTCATCCCGCGTGATTACGGACATGTCCTTCAGTCTACTCCATACTCTAATATCCACCAATAAATAGTCGATTCGACTGGCAGACCTTCCATTATCAAAAGTGCTAGCACCCAACTGATCTGATTTAGTGCGCCCATTTGCGGCTCTAAGCCCTCTTTCTAGACAAAGGGCTTTGAGTTGGATCGCTGCAGCAGACCATTTCTTAACTGAGGGAAGGTCCAACTGGGGAATACCCCACTTATTGTCCTCTTCAATAGCAAGGAATCGATCCTCCGGACCAAGAGGCTCAAAGGTTGTGTTAAAATCTCCTCCAACAATTTTTATTATATTATGCGGGAGCTCTGCAAGCTGGTGATCCAGGACATTTATCACCTCTGGCGAGGAACCCCCAGCCATCCCTCGCGCATAAATGTTAAATATAGCCATGCTGTTATTGTTAGGCCAGTTTAAAATTAAAGACATAACATCTAACGATGGGAGATTGGGTTGAGTGATTTTGCAGCATAATGACTGTCGTACCCATATTATCAAACCACCGAGTGGTCGGCCTTTAGCTTTTTTAGTAGCAGGTATACAAAAGTTTAGAAATCCAGGTCGGAAGACAGGGGCCACAGACCAAGATTCTTGGAATAGTATAATGTCAAATTGATCCACAAAGCTACTCCATATACCGGAATGTAACTTGTTATTTATACCTGCAATATTCCAGGATAGGATAGCTAGCTCTGAGTCGGATACGAAAGGACAAGAAGAATATTTAATCAATGGTCCTATAGTCTCACCAATTCCCATATCATGGCAATCGCTAGCGGGACTTAAGTTATCTGATGCAAGATTTGTCAGTGAATCAAATTCTAGAAGATCAGGTAAAATATAAGTCTGTAGTTCCTGTATCTCACCTGATTTCTTACCCAGACAAACAATGGTAGCACTTGAGTCTGCTGGTGAAACACTTTCCAAGGAGTTAGATGCTGGACACATCCCACCGGGACTATTTGAGGGTTTAGACCTCAATGAGTCCATAACAACATTACAAGTTCTTTGATGAATCCCCATTATCTCAGTAGCACTAAAACTAGCAAAAGGAATGGGGTCTGCTATATTTTCGGCCAACCCCATGTCCATGTTCACCCCAATAGGTCTATCTTTGAGTCAATCGCAGTCGTTTAAGCCCGACAACACCTCAAACCTGTTCTCCAGGCTTATGTTCCAGTTACTGGTAGAAACACTCCTACCCCCTTTACTTGGAGACAGTGACCACCCTGGTCTTAATACTCCTTTATGAATGTCTCGATTTCTTGTGTAATAAAAATATTTAAGGGTTAACGGAACAATAACACCTTGCCTTTGTTGCGGGGGACTTAAGTTGGCCAAAATATCTGGGAGGACATCAGGATTGGAAAAATTTAATACCACACAATCCCCTTTAAATTTTTTCGGGTGATGCCCTAGCCATTGGACCCTTCTTGCCATAATTAATTCCCTAGCTAGTTTCTGCTTACCCCAAGGGGACATCTTCATGTTATTCACCAGCCAGTGCAAAGATTTACTGATCAGGGAAGATGTAGTTTCCGAGTTGTCAGTAGTCAAAACAGGAACATTGGTAAGTACCAATGTAAGAGGTTCTGCCTGGGGAATACATTGAAATTGATTATTTGCTATCCGTACCTCGGGTGCCTCTATATTTACCTTTGGGAGAATTTTATTTGTTCCAGGTGACAGAGTTAGGGTGATCGCTTGTGCGCCACCAGTTTTTCCTTGCCCTCCGTTTGGAGGTGCCCCCTTTAAGATACGTATATTCGGGGATAGTGGGATAATTCTAGCGGCTTCGTCCACCGGTCTGTTTATTATGGCTTTTAATCTAGCTATCTCGGCCGTAAGATGGTCAATTTTAGCTACCAAGGGGGTTATAATATCTCCTATTTTGGTAACTATCATGTCTCTAATCTTATCGGTGAGCTCAGTGTCTGAAGTTATATTGGTAGCTGGCCCCGGAGGATCTTCTTTCGTAGAAATTTTATTCGCAGTTGTAACCCTTTTCCTCCCTGGGCGGGACCCATAGCTTTTAGATTGGGGCTTTCTGCATGCTCTAGCTAGCCTACTTCTCAGGGGAAGAGCCGGTGGCTGCGAGTCAGCTTCTATAGCCGACTCGTCTAAGTCTAATACAGATTCTAGTGGGGAATTAGGGGCTAAGGGTGGACAGGAATCGGGTAGGACGCTGTCTACATTTATTAGATCTAGGGACATACTACTTGTTGGCTGTAAGGGAGAAGCCATCAATGCGCCAGACAAGGGAATCAATGGTGGAGAGCTAGGAGAGCATGATAACCCCAATGAAGCCCTCCTTTCATTATTAATTTTGCTGACAATTTGGACCAAGTAGTTGTCCATAGTATTGGTCATTGTAGGATTCCTGGTTTTGGACATTGCATCCATATACGGCGACTATATACAAATAATTCTGGAGGTGGTATCCCCTAATTACACTAAACAGCTAGACTCAAACTTTGTGTAAAATATGTTTAAATATCTGAGCTACATTTTACAATTTGTATTTGTGACTACTGATTTCATTGTAATCTTTGGTGTTGCTGTGAAGAAGGAAAATGCAGTTATTTCGACAAATGTAGACAAAGGCGAAAGTTAAATTAGTATCTTACTAAATAGCTACTGTGAAATTTTATGTAAGATATGTCTAGATATGTGTTCTACACTTTGTCAAAAACACATGTATTCACAGTGTGTCCTTGGCAATGGCACTCATAGAATCATGCAGCCACTACCTATGCAATCATCAAGGACTCCACCACTCTGCAAACACGCCCGCCGCATGGCACAGTACTAGTTAGGGGGTGAAGTGCCCTTGGCTATTGAGGGTCGTTGGGGGAAAACTACCCCTCCTGTTACCTCCGGCAAGTCCCACATAGTCAGTTTGCTAAGAGGTCTTCGGAGGCCATGCCCCCTTTCTGCACCACTGTGCAAACACACCTCCTGGCACACTACTGGTTGCGGAATTAGGTTCTCTCCACTGCTAAGGCACCTTGGGGGCCAAGAAGCCCTCCTGGTACTTTCTGTAAGTTCTGCACAGTGGAATTCCTGAAAGCTGGTCAGAGGCCCCGCCCCCTTTCCACACCATTCTGCGAACACCATTGCTACTTAAAAAACATAGAAATTCACTGAAAACCCAAAGGCTACAGGTAAGTTATAGTTAGGAATTAGCATTTAAAAAACCTTAGGAATTCACTGAAAAAAACAAAGGATACAGAGCTGTTATAGTTAGGAAGCAAAATTAAAAAAAACTCACTGAAAAAACAAAAGGTAACAGGGACGTTAGAATTAGTCTCAGATTTTACATGCACAAAACCTGAGAAATTTTGCAGTTATAGTTAGCTGAGCTAACTATAACTTGCGTCCCCTCAATGCACTACTTTTGGCCTCACATATTATATCACTCGACATGGTCAGTGACATCACTGATGACATCACCGATGAAATTTCAAATGACATAATTGATGACATCATCCACAGAATCTCTGACACACCCACTCATACCGCAATATAACCTTTCATACACCCACTTCAACTTCCACACTATCATTCTCAAAACCATTGACACACCCATACCCATACTTACACACCCACTCACTGATTCATAGGACTACACACTCATCCACTCAGTCTCCCATACAGCCATACATACACCAATGCACTCACTAATACAGCCACAGATATCGATATATCCACTCATACTCCCATACAGCCACTCACACACAGTCACTCATAGAGCTACTCCACACATCTACTCACTCACCTATAGAGTCAATTACATAGCCATTTACTCACCTATACACTTGTGAACAAACCCACTCATTTATTCATACAGATACTAAAACATACTCACTTCCCTATACAGTCTCTGCCAAAAGCACCCACCCACCCATAGGCCACTCTCACAATCACTCAGTCACACATACAGTCACTCATATACTCCAACACCCACCTATACTGCCTTTCACATATGAAGTTATTCACCCATATACCACTGATATATCCATTCACTCACTGACACAGCCATAAACACACTCACTCACCATACAATCCCTTACACACACACTCACTAACCCATTAAGCCACTGACACACCCATGAACTCATCCATACATGCAGAACCATACCCCCTCACCCACCCACCCACACATTGAGACACCCATACACGTACTCAGGCAACCAATCACTCACCCATACGGAAACTCATGTACCCACTCACACACCTATACAACCACTTAGATACCAACTGACAGACCGATACAGACATTCACATAAAAAGTCACTTACCCATACATTCACTGAGACATCTAATAACTCACTTATGCAGTCAGCCATGCACCCACTCAATCATCCATACAGGCACTCATACACCCACTGATTCATCAATACACATTGTTATATATATTTAACACTCATTAACATTCTAAAAACACTCACAGTCACTGAATGATGTCATCAGTGATATCAATTGAGCTGTCATCAGTGATGTCACTGACCATGTCATGAGTAATGTAATATGCGAGGTCATAAGCAGTGCATTGCAGGGATGCGAGTTATAGTCAACTAAGCTAACTACAACTGCAAAATATCTCTGGTTGTGTGCAGTGAAATCTGAGCTTAACTATAACGTCCCGGTATCCTTTGTTTTTTTCAGTGAATATCTAAGGTTTTTTTCAATTTTATTTCTCAACTTTAACTGCCCTCTAATATATATATATATATATATATTTTATCTACTGGCGGTCGCCAGTAGATAGTTATAGTTAGGACCGTGTTTCCATAGGAAATCTTAAAATTCTATTTTGAATAACTTTGGCGCCGGTTGATGAATCCTCGCGAAATTTTCAAAACTAATGGGGCGCTCCGCTCAGCTCCTACCCTGAAAGTCTCGGGGTGATTCGTCAAGCGGGGGCCGAGAAAAAAGGGGGGTCCCAAAACGCGTTTTCCCCATGCATTTTTCCATAGGACCTTTAGACACAGCTACAGCCCGAACGGCTGAACAGAATTACTTGAAATTTGGCAGAGAGGTAGTCCTCAGGTCAGGGATGTGCCTTTTGCAGGTCTGGTGTAAATCTGTTCAGTATTTCCTGAGAAAATAGCATTTAAAAGCATATCAATATCTATACGCGCGCAGGGTGCGCGCACCGTGCGCGCACCGTGCGAGCACCCTAACGTGCGCGAGCGTAATTCTGATTGGTGGTTACATGTTAGTCAACATTCGAATCGGTCGAAATCAGGAAGTGTCGGCCGCCATTTTGTTTTTTTCAGTGTGAGAGTGAAAAAGGAAGGTGGCGAACGTGAAAAGGGGGCAGGGTAGAGAGTTCCTGACCCCCTAGCCTTTGTCAGGGGGTCCCTGAAGGACCCCGAAGGCAGAATTTTTTATTTATTTTTTTAAATCGCGGGGGTGCGCGCACCATGCGCGCACGGTGAAAAACCCCCCCAAAAATGTTTTTCAATACGTAGTTTATTGTAAAATAAATATATCAAAAAATAATAATACATAAATAAATTAGCATTTAAAAAACCGTACAAATTCACAGAAAAAACCATAGGTTTCATACACGTTATAGTTAGGAATTAGCATTTAAAAAACCTTGCAAATTCACTTAAAAAACCATAGGTTTCACACATGTTATAGTTAGGTGGATATTTCACTCATAAAAAACCAATGAAATTCCGCCGTTATAGTTAGTTCAGATAACTATAACTCACGCGACCGCCACTCTATCACAAGGATGATATCATGAGTGATGTCATGAGTGATGCCACTGACCATGTCATGAGTGATGTAATATGTGACGTCATGAGCAGTGGATTGCGGGCGCGCGAGTTATAGTTATCTGAACTAACTATAACGGGGGAATTTCATTGGTTTTTTACGAGTGAAATATCCACCTAACTATAACATGTGTGAAACCTATGGTTTTTTAAGTGAATATATATATATATATATATATATATATATATATATATGTACCTGGTAAATTTTACATTAATTTTTGTGCTTAGCTCCAACTGATCATTTTATAGTGAGAGCCCTGATCAGTAGAAATCACCATTGTCTGTGGTCTTTTGCTCTTCTGCCTGCTATATTGCATTGAACAGTAGTTACATTTTAGGTGTCCCAGCATGTTAGGTTTTAACAGATGGTGCATGTTCCAAACAGAACTGCATCAACAAAAAAGAAGCAGGGGAGCTCTGGACCACGATCCACACAACAAATCAGCAGAGGTAAAGGTGATGCTTCTTGGCTGATGTACGAGGACAGCCAGAACCAAGTGAACTTTCCAGTAAAAGTCTAACAGCTTCGCAGTAGAATTGAAACATTTTGTAACCTATATTTCAGATGGGAGGAATCTCTTGCAACCTCTGTGCTCCGAATTGTGGATTGGGGATTACGTGATGAAGGATATTAATTGATAAGTGCCCTTACATGACGCGCGTGCCCATAACTGCTGGGAAAGTAATTAAAAACTGTTATGGTCTACAATGGCAAGCAATAGCATCTAAAGAAAATCTGAACATCAATTAATTGTTTTCTTAATCTGGGAGGTAACCTTATTAGTTTGCCCATGTTTCTTTACATTATATATTTTGAATACAAAACTCCTATAACGGCTTCTTAATTAATCCATAGATTATTTTTTTTTAAGCAAGAAGCCAGACTTAGTCAGACCGACTGCATACAAATACAACGCATTGGGCTATAGCTGTGGAAAGTTAAGGGGAGATATGACTGGACTTGGAAGCAAAAGCATCTGTGAAAAATTTATAACAGCAGCTCCACTTTTAAATCAGATTGGTTATGGGATATTCTGTATCCAAAGACATGTTTGAATGTATTTAGGAGAAATAAATATATAATTTCCAAGAAACTAAAAACTTAGGGCCTGATTATGAGTTTGGTGGTGCGGGAGCAGGGCAGCATGCCACCGCCCTGCTCCCACACTGCCAAACTCCACTGTTAACCGCTCACCAGATTACAAGTTGTAATCCGGGCAGATGGTCCTGTGGCAGCTGGCCCATGGCGCTACCTCGCAAAGGCTCATAGGAGAGCTTTAGAAAGGCAGCACCATGGGACTGTAGAAAGACAGAAGGGTACACCATGTGCAGCCTCAATTGTGCGGTACAGGGGAACTGCACCTCCATGCGTATTACGAGGTGTGTGATGCACAAGCAGAAGGTGGCGGTCCACCTGCCTGCTTCAAGGTGGCAAAGGATTGGGGTGCATACTTACCACTTTCTTCTTCTTCTAGGCAGATTTCAACGTAGTCTCTTTTCTCCAGGTACCACCTTCACAGCAGGAGCTTCACCCCAAGGATTTCGATCCTGTTTGCAGGGATCTTCGGGTGAGTACTTTTTGAACCATATACCCATTGCAAGGACTGCCCACATATGGGCTGAACCACGATAATTGGTATATGGTATTTGTCCACATATATCATGCATATGTGTGCATCCGACACATATGAAGTCAAAATGCACACACAGGCATCGATATATTTGTGAAAAAAACTCACCACCGCAGCAAGAGCCCCATCTACTCACCACTGACCCTGTGGTCAACTCGTTACATGACGGTCTTCGGACCCCCAGCGCCTGTGACGTCTGGCCAGGGTGGTCACAGTCCTACAGTGGTCAGACAGCCAAACTTGATCTAAGGCCCTATGACTTGTGGTGCTTATATTACAACCCGGAGACTGGTGTTTCCAAACTATTCTTACTTTGCAGTCAGAGAAAGAAAAATAAAGTGAATTATGTGACAATCCTACTGGGGTACATGAAGCACAAAAGGAAACCTGGAGGATGTAATTTTTCCTAAAACACAACAAATTGTAAATACCTGTAAATGAACTGTACACATTTAGCAGTTAGGAAAGCAAAGCACATTTTTATATAATTCGGAACTGTGATGGAAACAAAGATGTCAGTAGTATTAGAACAAATCAAGACACTTTACTTGGTGATGCACAGTTAATAAATATTGACTGATACGAGCTAAATATATATTTTTTTCTATAAAACTCTGTCTTTGCAAATTTAATGACAATTTCAATGGAAAATGTGCTGTCTTCAAATAACAATGTGCAAGTACACGATGCTTTATTACATTAAATAATTGCCCTACTCCCGTCCATTAATGCAAGGTGGGTCACAGACGTTTGTCATACTAAGAAGTGTGCTGCGGTTCTTAAAAGTTTGGGATGCTACTGACACATAGCCATGAGTTCAACTTTGTTTAAATCTTTAATTCAGCAAACAATAAATACAATTTACAATTTATGTGAATTGATCAGCAACTTTAAAATAAGCTCTCTTCAAATCTTACATGCAGCACCATATTATCCATATATACCATGGTGATCATGGATGAAGCAGATGTAGGAATCTGCTGGAACAGATATTTTTCAAACTGAATTGTCATCTGCGTGTGACCATGAAGGATATCCAGGTTAAGTATACAGAATACTAAACATGTTGTTTTGATCTTTTTTAACAAAATTAATTCTTTGGTGTGAAGAAAGATCATCAGGTATACACCACATCGCCATCTCCCCACAGCTGCACTGTACTTCATTTAGTAAAGCCCACATTTCATTATGGTATCACAAAAGCATTATGTCAAACAGAGCCACCCATCATTTAGCTTTATTTATCCCTTCAACCATCAAAAAGTATACCAATGATTGTATGTAATTAGTCTTGACAAATTACATTGCTTAACAAATTTTGAACCTAAGTTCAGTCAAAACCTACCAATCACAACCATTCACAATCGTACATTTCTAACTGAACAAATCTTGTTTCATAGTCCAAATCAAACCATGCATTGATGCTAACTCTAAGCAGTATGTTTCAGTTTAGAACTCCATCTATTGGATCAATTAAATCAATACAAGCAACATTCTAGAGATTAATGCATAGCTGAAATTAGAAAATGCAGTGTCCACACAAAACCGATGAGGAAAATACAAACAGAATCATATTAACCATTTAGTGTAATCTGGAATCCTCATAAATTCCCTCAGGAGAAATGCATAAAAATGAATAAATCCACTTAGCCTCTTTCTGTCTCAGCAATAATTCCCTGTTGCCCTCTCTAATGTGAGAAGCAACATGTTCAATTGCAAGGCATTTAGGATCATTTATGGTCCCATTATGGGGTTTATGAATAAACTGTGGTGTCACATATCTAAAATCTTTCTTCCACACTGCTTGAAAATGTTCTGCTATGCTAATTTGTAACTGCAGAATGGTGCTACTTTCATACAAGTTTTGTACTCAAGCAGCTTATGCGAGAGGTAATGAGGAAGCCATGTTCTGTCAATCACGTTATTAGAGTCAAAGCAGCAATGGATCAGTATGCCACACAAGTATGGAAGTTTATTAAATGTTATAGCTGGAGATTCTGATAAATTTAAATGAATTTCTTGTGTGAGCAGATGCCAATAGTTCAGTAGTATAGTACACATTTGAAAGCAATCAAGACTGTAAGTAAGAATTCTCCTAAGCTTATTGATACCTATATCTTCTTTATCTTGTGCACTTCTATTATAAGGTAATATGTTTATGTTTTGGATTTATAAAGCGCATGCCTGCCCAAAGGCTTCCCAGTGCTAAGATATACTGTTTTTCGAACTCTGACCGGCAATGCCTACAAAGCAAACAACAGAGTTTTAAGGCGTTTCCTAAAAGAGGTTTCATTGGGTAGGGTTCTGACAGCATATGGAAGGGCATTGCACATCCGTGGCACCAGATGGGCGAAAGATCTGCCTCCCCACCTAGCTCTTTTGACTCTGGGTGTTCTGAGAAGCTGTTGCTGTGCAAACCTTAGATGCCTGGTCGGGGTATACTTGGACAACAATTGTCTAAGTTTAAGTGGGCCTTTATTGTTAATAGTGTTCCATTTTTCAATTCTGAAATTTACTTAATGGATTCCCTAAGAAGTTTTGGTTTGTAAATCCTCTTAATTAAGTATGAAGCATTTGTATGTTATTGCTGCCTCACTAAGTAATATCATTTAATTATTTACTTGTTTACATAGTTTGAAAAAAGTACATACAAGCATTGTTGAGACACTTGACATAAAGCAAGGTTAAAAGTAATCAAAAGAAAAAGAAAATCAATGAATACACTACGGGGTATATTCTCACGAATGTGTGATAACTACCGCAAGTAGCTTAATGCAACTCTCAACATTGCAGCCTATTGCGGGAAAATTACTCTGTGTCAACTAAGTATTCACAACACGGAGGTACCATGCGATATTCACCAGACAACTCGTAAAATGAGCGCAATAAAATCAACGCCATGCCGCAAATATGCGAAACACGAAAGCAAAAAAAGCTGCGATGAGGCCAATCGAGTTACAAAAAGCAGAGAAAACCAGCGGCATGCCTGCAAATCCCACGCGTCTGGTGGCAAAATGCACCATAAAAGCTACAAAAACAACACACCAGAAACAATCCGAAAGGCGTAGCAACATGGATGCACCCTGACCGAGCGCAGAGGCCAACGCGAACCCCACAAGCCCCACAGACCACCAGCAAGGAACAACGGGGTAGTTGAAGGCCAAGGAGAAGAGGGAGAGGAAGACAGGGTGCAGTCCGCAGGAAAACAAGACCAGCGTCACAGAGGTGACAGAACCCAACCATCAACTGACCCACAATTAGACCACCGGGAAGGCAGTCGGAGTGCCGAGGAGGCCAATGGAGGAGGCCAAGAGGCACTGGCATGATGTGAAAATCTAAACAAGGCACTAAGCCGCGGCCAACAGGAAGGCAGCAACAGCAACAGAAGGTGGGAATCCTGCACCACAGGAGAAGCTGGAGGAAATGGAGGCCACAGTCAACAGTGTGGAGACAGTGCAAGGAGTCAGGAGTGCGGACACAGCTTGGGAGGACCTGACACAACATCAACAGGGTGAGTAACGACCAGGGACTGGAGGGATGGGGGGAGATGGGCACAACAGCACACATGCACAATTAAGTATAGCACACTGCATACCCACAATGACCCAGGATTATGTCCCTCATCCCCATGGCACACTGCAGCACACACACATAGCAATATCAGCACATCCACATTGACAACAATGTGGCACAATGTGCAACCCCGACACTGCAGAACAGAGGACACAACTGGCTCCGCACACGCGTAGAAACTGGCCTACTACATCTGACAGAGCTGGAAACTGTGAAATGGAAATCTACTCGTACAACCACACATCCATCATTTAGTCCAAATGTACACTGTCCCGCATCTAAATCCTGCACCACCAAAACAGTCACAATGTACATTGTCATGCAGTTTGCATGTAACCAAGAACAATGTGCCAACATACATGTCAACATAATGTCAACATGCATCTCCCCTTCACATTGCAGAGGGACACACAACACCTCCAGCAGAGCACAGAAGACCACACTTCAGTGATGCTGGAGAGGACAACCACACTTTGGACACCAACGCCCTACAACAGCCCATGCACATCCCATGCAACCCACCACCAGGACCAGGGCAGTCACGCTACTTAGAGGAGAACCCAGCCCCTGCAACAGACCACACAGCATGAAACATCCGCAAGCATGGCTGGCTGATAACATCTCACCTACCCACACATGGCACCCCAATGCCAGGTGTCAGAAAGCCAAAAAGAGTTGGCGGAAAAGGTGCGGGTGTGGTCCAAACCCATAGAAGGCGAACTAGACCACATACGTGGGCGTCTATTACCCTTTAGGGACAACCTACACCCCACAAAGGTGACCCACACTGCCATAGAGACACATGAAGATGCACATTCCCAGTACAGAACCACACCCAGGGGCATGCACATATCAGTCACACACCCACGTTGGCTCTGTGTACGACGGCCCAGTCCACTCCCCTTAAATATTGAGTGGCTGACGACAAAGCTACATGTCCAAGCCCAACCCGCTGCCTGCGGTGACATGTCCGCGTCCGCTGTACACAGCACAATGTAATGGTGTAGTGCCCATGGCCCTCATGCATACAACAAGACCACAGGTACATACGCAGATATCACGTTGATCTGGCTATGGGCACGTGTGCCCGGTCCCTTTATTGGCAGGGCCACATGTACAGCGACGCCTGTGCTGGATGTGTGTGGGGTGAGTATAAGCCAGCCCGCACGGAGTGCTGGGTGCTGGCAACAACTTGAACAGTGAACACCAGTTTAATGAAAACAGAAAGCACAAGCATAACAGAGCCAACTGCTGAGCAACATGGGTGGAGCTGGAGCAAGTACAGAGGTCACCCAATATTCAGTCTGAAGGTTCCATGAGTTGCAGTGCACTGAGGTAGGGGCACCAGAGCTGAGCGTGCTCATGTGAGAAATTGTCTCGGATTGTGTCCCTCTGGGATATCCCTGCTACAGCTGCAGTAGGGTGTGGTACACCTGCCACATCTCACCCATCATCGTCCCAGGTCCTCCACACTGCCTGAGGTGACAGGTGCATCCACAGTCCACAGCGCAATACCCAGTAATGGATCCGGGTGTGTAGCTGGACTACCACCTCCAGTTTGCATTCCTGGCTTCTGGTTGTTGCCTCCTACCCTCCCATTGTCTGTGACTTCTCCCATCCGCACATTTGCCACATCCTCCTCATCATAGTCCCAGGTCTTCCCCACTGCATGAGGTAACATTGTTGCATGCGCTGTCCACAGCACAGTACTCAATCAGAACAGGTCCATGAGCTGTGGTGCACAGAGATAGGGGCCCCGGATGCATTGCGGCCGGCACAGGCACACCGCCACAGGACGGTGACTTACGGTGCAGTGAGATAGGGACACCAGAGCTGAGCAGGTCATCGTCGATGTCCAAGGTGAATGTCGTGGAGTCTTTCCTGGGACAGTGGAAGGTGTTCTTCCAGAGCCTAATGCAGAGGGCAGAACCAAGCAGACACAGGCAATATGTAGGAGATGAATGCTACAGACACATACTTGACATTAAATCAGTATCGGCTACACGATGATGATGACAACACCCAGGCCATAGTCTCACATGGCACCAAAGTTGAACCAGGGAGTGTACTTGGATTACGGGGCACAGAGTTAGTGGCACCAGTGCTGGATGGGGATGCAGTCTGCGATAAAGCGTGTACAATGGCATGAAATCAGCCATAAATAAATCATGTCTCAGTTCCACATGTGTGACCTACTTGTCCGCAGGGTAGTCCGGAGCCATCCCTCAGCAGGGGCCCACAGCCACGTGTCATTGGCGTGCGATGCACTGAGTTAGTGGAACCACATCAAAGGAAGTATAGTGACGTACAATCAGCCATAATTATGTGCTCTGCCACTGTGTAATCAAGACTCAGTTCCAAATGTGTGACCTACTTGTCCACTGTGTATGCCGGTGGAGTATGTCAATGAGAAAGGAGGACTGAGGGCCTTGCTCGAGGAGGCCGTGATGGTCTGAGCAGGCTGCCAAGGTTGTGGGCCTCGGCCTTGGAGGTTGCATCGGCACGTGGTAGGCCCTCCCTGACACACGCCTGTGTCGGCAGGTGAGCAGTAAGGCCTGGCTGCGCTTGGGCGGGCAAGACGGGTTCAGGGACCAGTGGCCCTGGGTACAGCAGGCGCACAGGATCGCAGGAAACTCCGCTCAGGATGATGGCATCGGCCTCATGACGGGGTGAGAGGCGCCACTCTGGCAGAGACGTTGGGCATTCCAGAAGAGGACCTCGCCCAGGGCTACGTGCTTTTTATTCACACCCCTACGCTGGCCTGGCGTACGTAAGGCCAGCCCCCTCCACTCATGCTTACAGGGGGGACGTAACAGGCTACATTTCCACAATCTTCCCCCTTGGCTGGGGTGACATGGTTGCGTCCACTGTCCAATACACTCCATACACCAGCGGTGTATGTCAACATGGATATGGGTGTGGTCTACATACTCCAGTCTGACCAGCACATCCACGCCACACTTGGCATTGTGTACATACTCATTCATTGGTCACTTGCCTCCTTCGCACATGCCTGGTGCCCACCTCTTCACACTATCTGCTATGATGTGGCCGAGGTGCCATGCCGTTCATGGCTAATGTACATGGCTGGCCCAGGTTCCCACAGTGAGTTGTGCTGTCGTGTATGGTGAGTGTTCATGTTGTATGTGAGCTTGTGACATGTACATTTCCGGGGTCGTGTGTTGCATGGTTGTGGAGTTGAGGTGTGTGGTGTGTGCATTTGCTATTGGCCAGCAAGCAGTGCATTTCCGTAGGTGCCATCCTGGTGGCGCTGGTCGATGATGGACTGTCGGAAGGTGTAGGAATCATGCACACTGCCTGGGTGGTTTGCGGTGGCGTTGGCGGAGATTCCCAGGTGGTCCACTATTGCCAGCACTTTGGTGGGATACGTGCGCTTGCAGTGTTGCCAGGGCCCACTAGTGGGACATGTGTGCAGTCAATTACCCCCTGACACGTGCAGGAAGCCAGCTGTGGCTTACACGCCTTGCTCAGTCTCCGGCTGTTCCTGCACAGTGTGTGGGAAGTATAGATAGTGCGGTACCAAGCTGATACTGTTATCCATGGCCTTTCTGAGGGACTTGGATTGGCCTGGCTGTGTGACTCCTCCGTCTCAGGCGGATGTTGGTTGGAGAGTACCAGAGGCCAACATGTGCAGCATGGCCAGCAGCTTTGTCTGGGGTGGGATGTTGGTTGTCCGCTGTGTTGGTACCATCAGCCTGTGGGCAATGGTGGTCAGGATGCCGAGGAGGGTTGTCCCTTTGGGTATGTAGTGGGAAATGACATTCTCTGGTGTTGGGTCTGTGAGGTTGGGGCATTTTCGGAGGGTCGCTGTCTCTGTCTGCGCTGCCTCAGTGTTGGTTGGGGGAGGGGGCGGTGGGTGTCTGGGGGGTGGGGGTGGGGGTGGTCCTGGGGGTGGTGGCGGCGGGTGTTGTGAACCTCTTGGGTGTCCGGCCTGCATGATCGTTGGCTCCATGGCATCTGTTGTTCCTCAGGTGTGGCTGTGGGCTGGACTCCCTTTTGTGGTGCAGGCTGCTGTCCAACTTTGCACCAGGTCAGGGCAGGTGTCAATTTCCTGCAGCTAACGTGCCTTATCGCATGTTTCGTGGTCTTTTCGACGATCTGGCTGGTCATTGAGAATGTTGTGGAGTGGTGTTGTCGCAGCTTTTTTCTTGGGAACGCCTACTCTGCGTCTCATTAGCGATAGTTGCCGGGGTCATCTGTGGCGATGTTTTGTGCGGCTGCTATCGCGGGTAAACTGGTCTATGGGCTGTTAGCACCAGCTTGTGAATGGGGTTATAAATTTATCCCGAGTTTGGCTGCGATTAAGGGCCATTAATTCGCCAATAGCTCCTTGAGAATATGCCCCTACACGTTTTAAAAAGCCACCATTAGTGGTTGTGATGTACATTACTTGTGTACATAATGAAAAGTTGGAAACACCTACGCGTATCCTAATACCATACATTAAAGCCATTCTGACCTGCAAAAATAAATTCCTTTGGACCAATATCCCAGTTCCAGTGAAACCTACAAGGTACAATTACATCTATGTGCATCACTCAGCACCTCATACTGACAATCCCTACAATCACACTCAGATGTAGAAAACCTAGACACTAACATAGCTTTCACAGAACATACAGACCCAACCTCATAAACATCCTAATAACTGCCATACACACTTAAACTACAGAACACACATTACAACTCATGCCCATTAATGCTTATTCTGCAGTACTCAATGCACCAGACATTGCAGACCTCATCATCCATCACAAGGTTTATGACCTCTCTATCACGGAAACATGGTTCTTTCCAAATCTTCAGCTATCCTAGACATTCTTCTTTCTACAGGCTACAGCATTCAGGGTGCGGAATGTGCATGTAAGAAGGGAGGAGCCCTCGTTGTCACTCGCTTGACCTTTCTTCGGCATTCGACACAGTAAACCATGCTAAAATACTAGATCGCATGAAAAATAGGATGGGATTAGATGGTACAGTCCTAAGATGGTTTAGTTCATTCTTAGAGCACAGATCACAAAAATTCATAGTCAACCAAACATTATCAGCTTCATCCAGTAATGCGATCGGAGTTCCTCAGGGCTCAACTCTATCCCCAGCGTTGTTCAATCTGTACGTAGAGCCACTCACAAAAACCTTACAACAAGCAAACATCTTGTTCCACATGTACACAGATGACACACAGCTTTACATCAAGATCACATCATCAGAAGAGATAGGCATCATGAACCAAGCATTAAAGAGAACCATCCATTGGTTAACCAGTAATCACCTGAAGCTCAACCCACCTAAAACCGAAATCCTGTTGATTTCCCCCCAGAAAAGCGCTAAGAACATCCTAGAATGGACCAATATGATCACGGCACTAAACTGTACTCCGAGGATTGTTGATTCTACCAAATACTTGGGAATTGTACTAGACAAAAATCTGAACATGCTATCCCATATTAAGATGATGGCAAAAAAAGCCTGGTTCCATTTAAGTTACCTCAGGAAATTGAAACCTCTCTTAAACAATTCAGACCTGAAAACGGCAGTCCAGGCACTAGTAATATCAAGGATTGAGTACGGTTGCACAACTCTACCTGGTCTCCCCAGGATCTCAACAGCCCCTCTGAATGCCTGTCTCAATGCGGCCACAAGACTTATAACCGGCTCCAGAAAATTCGACCGCATCACCCCACATCTGAAGGCACTTTACTGGCTGGCTTAAGAAGCAAGAATAAATCTAAAAATAGCATGTATCACTCACAAAGCGATACATTACAACACACCAGTGTACCTAGCCCAGAAAATCACACTATCAGGAGAATGCCGTCCCTCCCGGAGTCAGGAAGACCTGCTATTGAAACTGGCCTGTTTCCGTAAGAAAAGAACTTATGACCAAGCTTTCTCGGGTGCAGCCCCTAGAATTTGGAACGCACTTCCTCTGAACATTAGCAGAATTTCGTCCATTTCCACTTTTAAACATGAAGCCAAATCATTTTATATGAGTAAATATCTCCCATAATCTCAACAGTCACTCCATTTTCATTCATCCGCCAAGATCATACAAATGCTAATTCTCATCGAACTTTAACCTAGTTGTGGATCGTACATATGTATATTAAGCCTTAATGTTTTTCTCAAAAACATTGTACAACTACTGATGTTTGTTGACTTCACTGGTAGTTCAACTCTTTCTTGATATGTAAATGTAAAGCGCTTTGATACCCTACTCTGGGTCATGTTCGCGCTATATAAAACACCAAATAAATACATAAATAAATACCCATAATTCCTCTTGGCCCTGCACACTAGGCAAGCAAATAGCACTCAAATCCATAGAGCTGCCACATTTCATCGTATCTACAGGCCTCTTGGGCAACACAAAGGCTTCCTTGATGAAGTCTCAGATTTCCTTACCAGCTAGTCCTCTCAACATGCCCACACCACCCTCTTGAGTGCTTCAACCTCTCAGACAATGCAAGCTCAAAACACACAAGTGAATCCCTCTTCTACCTCACTGATACACGCACAATGGTACTGCATGTCACACACCAACACACTCCAAAGGCCACATCCTCAGTCTTGTCTTCTGAACTTCACCAACAATCCAAAGAAAACTACCCATACCCTTGAACTGGACTGTCCATCCTTTTCTACCTGCTTAGCATACTACCAGCATACTAAGGTCAACACAAAAGAGAAGACCAAACCTTCAGATCCTTCAAAGACTTCTCCATAGATAACCTAATGCTGGAACTCATCTCCCACTCCATCAACTCCACATGCAATGCCTACACCCTTCTAAAAAACTTCAAAATTATTTGGAAAGCTATGTGAATGTCCCTGTCCTGATTGCAGCACATAAGTTCAAGCCAGAGTCTTGAGCACCCTGATATCCTTGCTGACATTAAACGATCCATTCACAGACACGCAAGAAAATGTAGCAAAAACAGAACTCCAGAGGACCTCTTGATATTGAAGACCCTCGCCGATGCACACAGCTTGTTACATTAGCAAAGCACTACACCATCAATGAAGCCACCAACAGAAGGAGAACACTGTTGAGGAAAATTAGACACAGCATCAACCCCATCCCAGAGTCATGTGTTCCTTTCTCCACAGAAGAATGCAATTCAATCCACCTATTCTTCAGTGCAAAAATTCATAAGATATGCACATTGATGATACTAAACCTGCCTCTTCCCTCACAGCCAACCTTTCTGTAGAATCCTGCAATAGTCAGCCTTCAATGCCTTCAATGCCTGATCTCTGCCAGATCTGGCTGACATACTCAAAGTTACTTCTTATGAAGATGATGTCTTCCCATCGCACTTCAAGGAATGTCTCTTTGTGGACATTGTCTTACCACCTACTTACCCTTGTCAATGCCTCCCTCACTCAATGCATCTTCCCAGAAGCACTCAAGACTTTCCGGATACTCCCACTGGAAGACCTCACCAACTATCAGCCCACACTCACCTACCATTAATTGGCAAGATCACTGAAAAATCTATGTTCAACTCCCAAATCCCATCAATGATATCCATCTCCTGTACGACTACCAGTCTGGCTTCAGATCACACTGCAGCACGGAGACGCCACCTTACACATCATGGATGATCACCTGTTGACTCCAGATGAAGATGACTCCTGATACTGCTAGATCTCTCAACTGTCTTTGATACAGTCGACCATCACACCCTCAAACGCACCCTTGGTTGTAACTGGGATTCATGGGCAATGTCCTACACTGATTCTCCTCCTATCTTTCTAACTGATGTCAGTTTGCTCACATGGGCATTTCCAGGTCTCCTGTCGTCTTCAACCTTTACATGGAGCCACTTGGCTCTCTATTCATTGCATCAAGTTCACCAATATGCCGATGACACACAACTCTACTTGAAAGTCTCATCTGCTTTAGACATCCAATGCCTCAAACATTGCTTGTACATCATCCAGACCTGGATGTCTAGCGTATACCTCAAGCTCAACCCAACCAAGACAGAATTTCTCTTATTTGCCAAGACCAACCAACAAAATACAGTACAAGCATGCCTTAATGGCCTGAACTTTGACTATTTTAAACCCACTCATCAAGAGTCAATTCAACTGGATTCACCCTTAATACCAATCTCTTTCTCAAGGAACACATTGCCAAAAAAAAGAAAGACAGCCTGGTACCAGTTCTCTCTTTTAAATAAAATTCTTCCACTGGCAATCACACAGGGATCTGGCCTAACAGTTCAGTCAGGATTGTTCCCATTGGAGCAGGGTCAAGACTGATTTGCATGTGATAGGTCCAAACTTAGGTGGAATGGTGTGCAAAATAACAATGGATTGGGATGCGGCCAGAGTAGTTACTGGTGTCTGAGATTAAATCAAGCATTCCATCCATCACTTTTTGTATGCTTTAGTGTGTCAACCTAAGTGACCCAGTTATACAGTGCCACTGGAACCAAGCTTTACCTTGCTGTTGAGCCCTAAATTGGGGGAAACGGTACTTGGTTGCTTGTATTCTGGTTCAGGGTGGACGTGACTTGACATTTTAGTCTGGATGGTACCCATTGGAGCAGGGTCAAGACTAATTTGCATATGGCTTGGTCCAAACTGAGGTGGCATGGTGTGCAAAATAGCGATGGATCAGGATGTGGCCCCAGAATTTACCAGTAACTGTGATTATTTCAAGCATTCCATCCATCAATTTTATATGATTAACTTTTAGAAAGTTGACATTTTCTACCCTAATCATTTGGTGCCTGCAGCCAGCGTCCTGGGTCACATGACTGAGTATAGCTTAACTGTTGGGCCTTGTTCATTCCTCCTAGACAGTGAAACAGGGGGCTAGGTGTAGGCAGGATGGGCCATGCTGCCAAGATGATTGGGGGCAGAGCTGTTTCCTGCCCGACTTACATTGTCAAATGGCTTGCCTCCAGCACACAAAAAGGAACCTGACCCCAGTATTTTGTCACCCCTGATCTGTCAGGCAGGGGAAGGCAAGAACTTTCCAGAACCAGATGTGGAGGTGGCATAGAAGATTCCCCTACTTGAAAGACTGGCACAGAAATAAATATTGGATCACAAAACACAGCAAGGCTAAGTAAACTAAGACAGGTCGATATTGAGAAATTCCCAAATTTTGGGAGGCCCTATAGAACTTGATAATGTCTTTCTGTGGTCAATGTAGGACCCTAATTGGAACTCTTGGAAATCAATAAAAAAATGTGAAAGGTATGGCCTCACACACCCCCGGGTGTCATGCTTCAGCATCGACCATCCTACACTGCCACCACATTCTCTAATGGTGGGTCGGCTTCACCAGTGAAGTAATTGGGAGCTTATAAGAATGAAGGCTGGGGAGTAAAAAATCCCAGGCACCCTCATTAAGGAGGTACCATTATTTAGTTTTGAGGGTAACAAGATGATTAAAAATGTGAGCGATGCCTAGAAGTTAACTCTAATAGGTCAACACATTTCAGCCAATGCCCGCACACAGGTCTGCAGCTTTCTTCAGGATCAGAAATCCCCATTCCCTAGATTCTTAGATTACGTATTTTACAAATATAGCTGGCACACTCACCATACCCTTTGGTCTAAGTTTTATCTCCTGCTAAATGGAGCAACTTATAGTGGGTATTTGAAGAGGTCCCTATATTAAGCTAGGGAAAACCTCATCGAGGACTTAACAAGGGTGGCTTGGTAATCACACAATCGTCAAAAGTTGCACCATGTAGGTTCACCTATTGCGGCATCCTTCAGACCCACTTATCAGTACACTCTTGGACTTGCAGACATTACAAGAGGAAGGACTGCCTTGTTCCCTAAAGGACTGTCCTGCTCTTTAAGTCCTCCATTTTCCAGGGAGGACTGCCCTACTGCTTGAGGGCTTCCTTCTTCCCCAGAGGACTGCCCTGCTGCTTCAGGCCTGCATTGTTCCCCAATGGCTGCCCTGCTGCTTGAAGATTGCATTGTCCCTCAGAGGACTGTCTTGCTGTTTGAGGCCTGCCCTGATCTCTGTGAAGAAAGACTGGACCTGCTCCCTTCATCCCAAGCTACCCGAGTGACTCCCAGGGTCAGTTGGCTGAACTCCTGTTCCTGGCTACAGGAACACAACAAGCTCCAGAGGCCACCCTGCAAATGCCCTGCTGACCTGCTGCACTGGACCTACCTGGACCTGCAACTAGACCTGCCTTAGTTCTGCTGATCCCTTCTATAGTGAGTCCCTGGCCCCCAAGAGGTACCTCCCCAGGTCCTGGACCCTTGGCAACCATCAAAGTGCACTCCACTGTGATAAAGGTTTAGATCCTGAAGCTTTGGGCTGTTTGTGACAGCAAATTGACATATTGAAATCAAGACTTTGCCGCCCCCGATGACAACTACATTGACGCTCCAGTGAACCCAACTCTTTGTGCTACAGCGACTGCCCGTGACGACTGGCAACATGAGATCTGCACTTCACACTACAGCAACAACAGCCCTTCGTGACTGTAAAAATGAAGCGCCAGCAATGACCGTCTGCAACGCTCAACTGGACGTTTGTGCTACATTAATGGCTGTCGGCGACATCAGGCCTACTCCTCTAGCTACAGTGTGACCCTCCACGGTGCTGTTCCTGCTCCTCACAGCCTCCTCCACCTCAAACTGTACTCTTCATACCAGACTTTGAGATTGTACATTTTTCAGCAGGGCTAACATGGTCCCTGTATCTGACTGTGCTCCATCACTGTTTGTCTGACGTTGTGACTTTCAGCCAGTCTAGCACAACCAGATGATTGCGAGGGACGCTTTTTGTTTTTAGGAACTATACTTACCTAAAGCTTTAACAGTCAATATCTCTGATTCTACTGATTGGAGTTTTGTTGTTTTGCTCTCATTATATTTAGGAAAGATTTCTCGGTATTTCTAAATTGTTGTGAGATTTTTCTTTAGTTGTGTTTTTACTTTATTACAATTTTGTGCCAAGCTACCAGATGGTTAGGCACAGGTTAATTTAGTGACTTTTGTGTATCACCCTAACAAGGGTTGTGGGTGTTGCGTGAGTAGTGTTTTCACCCCCCTCTTCCAATAACCCAATTTCTAGCACTGCCCCAATGCTGCTCCAATTTAAGAAAGAGTTGAAGACTCACCTCTTTAAAGAGCACTACACCACATTGCACAAATTGCCCACAACTTAGCTTCCCCTCCTATTACTCGCCATCTTTAAGCTTGTATTTGATCATGTACAGCGCTTCACTGTCTTTTGGCTAGGTTTGCTCTATAGAAACACTATATAGATACACACATAGATGACATCTTAACCTGTCAGGAACACTACTTTAGTAATCTAAGGAAGCAAATTGTTTTTGGTTAACTTTATTCGCTGTAGTGCACCTTTTTTAGTGTACTTAAGATTATTTATTAAAGAAGCGTGTACCAAAATGATTTTATTACGTTGATTATCAATAATGAGGCATCAAGGGTAGAAAAAGGGAGACATCATCTTATAGTTATCGAATAAGGTAATAAGTCTAATAACTGCTTCTTTGTAATTGCTGAAGTGGAACCACTTTCAAAAGTCACCAAAGGCATAAGTCAGCTATTGAGGGAGACATTTCTCTTATCAGTCGAGGCAAGAATTTAAGTCCCAAGACTTTGCTCACATACTGCAAGCCAAGATTCAGTCTTAGACTTTCAACTCAAGCTGATATGGGCAGGTGAAAAGCAGCCTTCCAACATTTCCCATCCAGCTTTTTAAAATCATGATTACAATGCCTGAGCAGAGTCTGTTATGATGTATTTGCAGTGAATAACCAGGACAATATCTTTCAACATTTTTAGATGTAATCACAAAATACCTGACTATGGATGACCTATTTCCAGGTGAAATCTTCCAATCCATCAAAAGAGACCCTGTAGGGATGGTCAGTGACTTTCACAAGTAATACATCCCCTCCAGGGTGTACTCCTGGCCATTTCTGAATCACCAAAGTAATGTAGGGCAGATAGGGTCCGATTAGCTTGGGGGTATTCCCAAGAAGAATAGGCCTTGCTTGTCAACATGCACCCAGTGTATTGGATCTGTATTACAGAGAGAGCATTGCAAGAGTGCATGCAGGCAGTTAGCAACTGGATGTCTGAGAACTGCCCACAGCTGAATTCAGGCAAGACCTAGGTCCTGCTCTTTTGTGCCCATCCTTCATTTTAGACTCCTGCCTGGTGGCCCCAGGAGCAAGGCTCTCTTCCCATGCCTGTCAACAAAACCCGCATTCTGGGTGTCCTGATATATGACAAGCTTTCCTATACTGACCAAGCCAATGTTAATGCAATCTCTTCCAAATTCTTTTACTGTAATAGGATGATAAAAGAGCTTATTCCTTTCATTACACCACAGCTTCAGAAATTAGTAGTCACCTCTCTTGCGATTTCCAAACTTGACTACTGGAGTGGCTGTACCTTAACACACATCAATATGTTCTCAACAAGCAACAGATTCTAAAAAATATTGCTCCGTGCTTCGTTCTCGAGATTCCCAAACACCAATCTGTGTCTAAACAAATGAAGAAGCTTTACTGGCTACCCATTAGGCAGAGAATTACTTTCAAAGCTCTTTGCATCACCTACAAGGCCCTACATGATCAAGGACCCACAATCCTGCAAAACAGTTCCAACTAGAATATTCGCAACTACTAAGATCTTCCACAGCCAAATCCGTGATCTAGCCCAAATTCAAACATGTGTCGTAGGGAGGACACAGCCTCGTGCTGGGTGCCTCCACTACTTGGAACAAGCTTCCTCATCACATTAAGTCCTCCACGAATCTTCTGACTTTTAGGAAATCTCTCAAGAACAGGTTATTTAACTTCTTACAAGTCATTTCTTCGCAACCCACAGTAGCCAGTGCCAAGACACCCTCAGGTATTCGAGTGCTTAATAAATCCATTTAAATAACATAACAGAGCTAACATCATCTATGCTTAGATCAGCTTTTGTTTGTCTTATTGTAGACCATGTATTCCCAGAGTTAGGCTGGGTCTTCTCTAGACCTTCAGGAGTGTGGGGGTGCCATTGAGAACCTCCTACACCCTCAAGGAGAGAGCTGCAGAAGCTCCAACTCTGTGGAGGAGGGAAACACAGTCAGTGTCTGTCATACATTCAAATTTTTCTCTGTGTTCCATTGGAGCGCCACGAGGTAATGAGCAAGCAGACATAAAATGATCTACTCAAAGCCTTTTCTCAACCACTATGGCTGAGGCAGATTTCCTTGCGTAATGCTGTGCTTCCAGCACAGTATCATCAGCTGCTATTTTTTTGTAATGAATCCCAAATGTGTATCACAGTGGCCATTCTCAGTGGGACTATATAGTATCAAAAAGCAACAAAGGTATATGTTGTGGTCAAGCTTTCAATTTCCACTTTTAAATAGCATGGATAGAACTGACTATTGTGAGAAAGTAAAGCATTATATTTTGTGAAGTACATGAGGCTTTCTTGAGTTGCTTCATTGGGGAGTAAGACAAATTCCACTCATCCCCACTGATAATGTGAGGGTAGTGGCATCCCTGGGGACCTCCCACCCTAGGGCTTGTGGGGCTAGTGCCCTATGTGTAAATGGCCTGCCACCTCTTGTCCCACCAATAGCGACCTGTTTCGTTTTCATGTTTTACTTTTTCTTGCATTTCCTAAGAATATTTCCTTTTCTCTAAGATGATGTGTTTCTGTAGATTTTCATACAACATTTCAGTCATGTATGGTGCATTGTGTCAAGAAGAGTCGCTCCTATGTAGCTGTGTGAGTTCAGACTGTGGGTGTACCACGACTGAGAGCTTTGGTGGTCAGGCCGAAGACAGTGCATGTTTCTTATTTGGCTTGTCAGTGGGTCACAAAGGGATTTGGTATACATGCTTATCCAAACCCTGGCCTTTCTATAGAACATCCAGAGCAATAGTCAGTTGTACTAATTGCGATTGTGATTATATGCAAGAGTGTGTGAAGGATGTACACAGCTGTCAACATACTGACGAGGCAAAAGTTAAAGAAAATCTAGTGTGGATAGATGAGTGGGTGCATTGAGGTAAAATCATGAGTACAATACAAAATGGAACATAAGAAGTACCTGAAAAATAACAAGGCCATAGGGGAGCACGGGGAAGACAAAATAATAATAAAGGTGATCTAAGTTATCAGCTTAACTAGTGGGAGCTGTAAAGTTCCAGCAAAGCAATACATCAAAAGGACACGTGATGAGAAACATAACACACTTTGAAAAAGAAATGTAAAAGACTGTCAAACAGGAGATGGAAGTAGATTAAGATGGCATCAGGGCTATTGCTGTTGATGGTCATTCAGGAGTAGCCATTTGAGATATTTTTTGAATGAGGAAGTCGATGGGTTGGATCTGATCTCGGGAGGAAGAGTGTTCCAAATTTTTGGAGCAAGACCAGAGAAGGCACGATTGTATGTTTTTTTGTTATTGAATTTAGGAGGTTTCAATAGTAGGGTATTTGAGCTTCTTAAGTTCCGACTCGAGCCAGATAGCTCAAGTTTTGTTGCTTTGTAAACCGGGGTGTTGTAATGAATAGCTTTGTACATCAGGCAGGCTATCTTGAAATGGATCCTTTCTCTGATGGATAGTGAGTTAAGTTGAATTAGGTCAGGTATGATATGGTCATTTTTCTGGAGCCCATTATGAGTCTGGCAGAAGCGAATAGAGTGGCTCTAAGTGGACCAATCTAGCTTTAGGTAGCCCAGCTAGGGTCGCCAAACCCTACTACAAAATGCTATTCGCAATCCTAGGAACAGAGTTTACACATACACCTCTCCTAATGTTAATGTTAATGTTATTGACATTTATAGAGCGCAACTGCTACCCGAAGGTGTCCTGGCACTGTATTTGATGTCCTGCAGTGCCCTGAGCACGGAGGGGATGCAACTAGTCATTAAAAGGTTGAACAACCATGTTTTCAAGGCCTTCCTAAAATCCAGTAGTTTTGTAATGCATCTGAGAGGTAGGGGGAGGCCGTTCCACGCTTTGGCTGCCCCAACCACAAAGCTTCTGTCACCCCATTTAGCTCTTTTTACAAAAGGTACTGAGACTAGTCTTGGCTCTGAGGAACGCAGTGTTCTTCTCGGTACATACCAGCGAAACCTCTGAATCAAGTGAAGGGGTCCATTTCCATGAAGTGACTTATGGACCACACAAAGACCCTTAAACAGGATTCGCTTTTTGACAGGCAGCCAGTGGAGCCTTTTGAACTCCGCCAAGATATACTTATATATACGATATATATATATATATATATATATATATATATATATATATATATATATATATATATATATATATCGCAGCAACTCGTGATGCAATCCCGCTTATGCACGGAAATCACCAGTACAGACCAACTTTTGCAGCATTATTTTTTATTTTCTATCTCCTCCTGTGTCAGGACGCGTTTCGGCCGTCCAAGCGGCCTTGATCACCTGATCGCACGTCACAGAGTAACCCATTTTTAAAGTGCAAGTGCAATCTTCAACAATAAACATAGATGACATACTATGGTCTCATTATTGCAAATCACAGCAAATTTTAGCCATCATTATTCACAAAACATGTTTTAAAAATCACAATCATGTTGAGAAAGTCCCCCATTGTTGAAATAATTTAACACATACGATAAAAGCCTAAATGCCTCATGTATTTTACATATAAATATGTATATCTCAATAATGTGCTTGTTAGGGGAAATATATAATGAGAGTATCATCGATATGTTAAAATTACTCATAAATTGATTTGTTGCACAATGAACATAGGATATAAAGTGCTCACCGAAATAAAGTGCTATAGTATTATCATTTCAAAGTATACACAATACTTAAAAACTGGATATACTATGATACAAATAAAAACCATTAAATGTACAGTGTTTGCAGCAAACATCAGGGACATGAATAAGAAAAGAACACTCAATTGAGGATAGCCAGATATAAAATATACTTCATCTTATGAGGAGCTATGGTATACCAATCAATCCTGAAGATTAAAATTATTAATTCAATAAGAGTAGCCCGGTGACACGTTTAAAACAACCAATATATAAAAAAAAACATAGATAAAACTACCCATGAAATTCCTTTAAAATTGATTGCTAAAAAACAGTGTCCCCATAGATACAGCCAAATGATGTACAGATATCCACCCAGTATGGGGCACCCTCTGTTTCTTTATAAATTTCATAGTAGGGTATGCAAATCTTCCGTTGTATTTAAACCACCTGGCCATTTACTATTGAATTTCAGTATATAAGTGGTCTCTAGCCTACGGAGGGTAGCCTCCCTATCCCCTCCTCTCTTTGTTGTAGGAATGGACTCAATGGCAAAATAGTGGAGAAATCGAGGGTCACTATTATGCATGGTTTCAAAGTGTCTGGCGACAGGGTAATTCGGGTCTTTGTTGGTTATTGCCCTCAGATGTTGGAGGATTCGCTTGTGAACTGCCAACTTTGTGCTGCCAATATATTTAAGGTGACAATCACATTCAAGGACATACACACAAAATTCAGTTTTGCATGTTAGATGTTGTTTTATTTCCCTATCAGTATTAGAGAAAAATGTCCTGTAGTTTCTGGTATTGATACCAAATTGGCAAGCTCTGCAGCTTGTGCATTTGTAAAATCCTTTCCTTGCTGTAAGCCAGCCCTCCTTTTTACAGAGCTCCTGGCTGTTTTTGGAAAGGACATTCCCCATACTTGTGGACTTTCTAAAAGCTATGGCTGGATTGTATGGCATCAGTTCACCTATCACAGAGTCATCTCTAACAAAATGCCAGTTACGTCTGACAATATCTCTCAATTGCTTCTCCTGTTTTGAGTAGGTAAAAATTAGACGGACTGGCTCCACTTTGTCTGTGGCCGTTTTATTCTTGTATTGGAGAAGCTTTTCCCTGTGCTGGAGTTGTGTTTTAGTTATGGCTGCTTTTACCACTCTGGGGCTGTATCCTCTGTCTAAAAACCGAACCTGACTTTCCATTTGTTTTATCTTCATGTCAGCTGGATCACTGCAAATGCGCTTAATTCTAAGCATCTCCCCATATGGAATACTGTTTATAAGATGTTTGGGGTGTGCACTTGTGGCATGTAGCAGTGTATTTCCAGCGGTGGGTTTTCTAAAAAGGGTAGTAGTTAATACATTATTACACACTAAAATGTCAACATCTAAAAATGTCACCGAGCTATTGCTTATATTAGATGTAAAATTTAAGTTGAAATCATTGTGATTGATATTTTCTACAAAATGTAAAACACCCTCCTCAGAACCTCGCCAGACAATAAATAAATCATCAATAAAACGCCACCAGGAGACTATGTTGTTTTTACAGACCTGCTCATGATCACGTTGGAGGACCAGCTCCTCCCACCAGCCCATAAATAAACAGGCATAGCTGGGGGAAAAGCTGGCCCCCATAGCCACACCTTGTGTTTGCTGATAAAATTGATCATTGAACAAAAAATAATTATTTTCTAAACAGAAGGATAACATACTAAGTAACATTCGTGTATGCTCAGTGTGTTCCATTGATCTTCTGTTTAAAAAGTACTCCACTGCTCTTAGGCCATCCATATGCTTAATGCATGTATATAAGGAAGTCACATCCAGTGTCACTAACAATAGTTCAGAACTCCATACTAGATCCTTAATTTTATTCAAAAAATCACTGGTGTCTTGCACGTAAGAATCTAGTTTTTTCATGTGGGTCTGAAGAAAGTAATCTATGTATTGTGAAAGATTTTCCAAAGGTCCATTGCAAGCTGAAATAATAGGCCTCCCCGGAGGGGCTGTTAAACTTTTGTGAACTTTGGGTATGAAATAAATATATGGTGCAAGTGGATGTTCCTTTTTAATGAACTTGTACTCATCCCAACTTAACAGTCCTAGGCCCTTCCAAGCCAACAGATTCTGAAATAATTTATCTTGCATTGCTTTAAATTTCACGAGATTGCTCTTCCTATAACACTGGATATCACTCAACTGTCTATGTGCTTCCTTTAAATAATTCGTTACTGGCCAAAGAACAATGTTGCCGCCTTTGTCTGAGTTCCTTATTATCAAGTCCCCTTTCTGTAGCTTCTCCATCAGTTGTTGGTATTTTCTTTCGGTGTTAGAATATTTTTTCTTTTGTCTGTTGACTGCAAGGGTCAATCTTTTAATTTGCCCAACCACATGCTCATTGAATGCATCCAAACCATCACTGGAAGATAAAGGGATGAACTTGGATTTAGGTTTGAAATGTGTTTCCACTCTTTTCTGGCCAATAAAAGCTGATGCTTCCTGTGTGTTGCTACTTTCTCCTGAAGCCAGTTGACACATGTCCTGTAGCAAACCTAAATCTGAAATTTTCAATCCAGGGGGGTCTGTTCCATTCGTTGCTTGCAATACTTGATCCGTATTGGCTCTTTGTAGGTGATATTTCTTGAGCTTGAGCTTACGAATGAATTGATATACATCGGCTCTTGTTTTGGTGTATTGAAATTTCGATTCAGGACAAAAACTTAGCCCTAGACATAGCAATTGCTTCTCTGCTACCGACAGTTCCATTGTACTCAGATTGATAATGGATTTAATTTTATCCTCTTCCGATGCCCTGTCGGTGCATGATGCTTGTCTGTCTTTCAACTTTAATACCTCCGACCTCTGCCTCTGTGTATATGTGTGGAGATCTCCTCCCTGATTGAGGAGTGTCTGCACACTTAAGTGTATGTTTTAGTAGTAAATGTGGGAGGGACTCAGTGGAGTGGCAGGAAAATGGGGAATACTTATGAATAGAGGGGAGGGTTTGGGGAGGAGTGAAGAAGGGTTTAGGGAGGCTCAGGGAGGGGTTTACGGAGGGCCGTCAACCCACCAAACAAAGAGTAAGCCTATATCTGTTCAAAATCTGCACTTTTAAGGTTAATACAGCCAATTAGGGATGCAAATGGATGCAAAGCAGCAGTAAAGTACTTCAGCTCTGAGCTTGTGTAAGTGTAGCACCACATATGGCTTACCACTGATATTGCAACACCCTCTCATAGAAATTAATGGAGTTAGGGACTTAAAACGAAACCCCATAGGAAATAATGTTAAATTAAATGCAAATATTTCAAATATTTAAAAATTTGAATTAATAAAATTTAATGCTAAAAATAATTTATAAAAATAGTACATATTTTTATTATAATGATAAAATATTGTAATACAATAATACAAAAATAAGTAATGGTAATTATTATTGATATATAATTTAATTCCTTCTAATAAATTTAATGCATGATTTTTAATGCATTTAATTGTTAATGAATTATAAAAATATTTTTTGTTTTCGTTGAAAGTTTTTTAAAGTAAAAAATTACTATAATTTATTACTTTGACATTAATTCAATATTTAATTCAAAATTAACTTACTATTGCTGTTTTAAAAAAATTAGTTCTATTGTTTTTAAAACTATTATATATAATTATTTTGCATTAATATTTCGTCTAAAAATACGTTTAATAATGTTTTTTTCAATATTAATAGGGGGACTCTGCAGTCTGACTAGAGATCTCTGCAAGTGCACAATTTTATGATTCTTCGTTGTTGGGGGCCCGTCAGTTTTATCTGTGGCACCTGTGAGTCCCCATCTTCCCCTAAAATCACCTCTAGAGACGCCAGTGTCAGAGCAGTACTTTGACCAAGGTCTGGCTAAGTATGTGGGTAAGTATTCAGGCCCATTTTCCCCAGGAGCTGTTAAGTTAAGCTACAATGCACTGAAAAGAAATGTCCTTTGTTTCAAAATTGACATCAAGCGACTTGTGTCCCGGCAGAGTGGCGGGCAGGAAGGGGGTGGACAGACAGACGACGAACAAAGGAGACAGAGAAAAAAATAACTTACCTGCCACATCACTGCATCTCTGCTCTTCTGCTCCGTTTTCACCAGCACAGGCTCCCAGAATCCCCTGTGGCCAATCCTGACGCTGCTTTCATGATGCCTAAAGCAGCGTCAGGATTGGCCTGAGCACCGAGAATTTGTGCTCCCTGTGAGACTGGGAGCCTGTGCTTTCTCTCTCCAACCCGGCAATGCAGCAGGGGTTGGTGAGAGCTTAAGTGCACATGACGGTTTGGCCGGCCTGAGACGGCCGGCCAAACCGTCATGCTCACTGACAACAGTGCCCTGCCCAGCACTCCCCCTCCATGAAGGCCCGTCCCCAAGCCTCGGCTATTGTACGAAAAATAAAACGATAACACTTTTGTTATTGTTTTATTTTTAAAGTTGTCAGGCTGATGGGGGGGTGATGCTTCTCTGCCATAGTGGAGGAGCCACCGCTGATGCTGATTAATTGTGATTAGAAAAAGTAGACTGGATGCTGTCTGAATTAAGGGAAAAGATTACCAACTTTAGCAATCAACTCTATCAAAAACAGGAATGCTTTGCACAAATAGGAGGAACAAAATGCACACTGCTGTAAAGCGTTAGCAGTGGTTTCATAAGTATGTAAGGCAAAGTCTCCTCTTGATCAGGCTTTCAAAAGAGCAGAGACAAGCAGCAATTACAACTGCCCCAATTTTAAATTAAAAAGGAGTTCCTCTCAGCAAAGAATATAATCTTGTACATTTTTTCCGTCACCGCCCAAAAGGTTTGAGATTGGGAGCCCTAGGTAGTGGGGTGTTGCTCTACAATACAGTAGGAAATACCCTCACACAAGTCACAGCCATACTAGTTCACCTTTGTCTAGAAAATCCCAGGTTCATGTTAGAGAGTTTAAATGTGGATCTTCTATGCCTGGCTCTATCCAAGAGGAAGTTAAGTGAAGCAAGGCTACAACACCCACAATGCAATCATTTACTAATTTAAATTTGAATCCCGGACGCAGCATGCATGGTCTCTGTAGAATCCGGCTGGATACATTCTAGTGTTCCACCAGGATGCAGCATACACTCTACACCCACCCACCACAGGCGTCACCAGTCAGGTGACCCTGTCAATAAAAAGAGGTCGGGCGCACGTGCCCTGGGCTAAGTTACTGTACCCAACTAGACTGTGTCTGTGTCCGTTACTGTCTCACCATGTGGGCCTGAGGCCCAACACTACACTGGCGAAGAGGCGGGTAGCCCAACCCGCGTGCCTGCAGCTCGGCACTTCATCGTCCCTAGTGGGGGAGGAAATGAGCCCGAGAGGCGGCACCCCCACAGCGATGTCCATGGCCACCAGTGACTGCTGTGATGACCAGGCGCAACACCGCTCCCCACAACCCATGGAGCATCGCCCAGAGTCCAGCCGTGCCTCAATCCCCACTGAAGCATGAAGGGAGGAAGGAGGGACAGCCTGGCGATCCCAGTGAGTGCGGAAACCCCGCTCACCAGCGTGTCTGCAGGGCGCAGTGACCCGTGAGCCAATCCCATGCGCAGTGACCCGTGAGTGAATCCCCCGTGTCACCTCCCCTCGCCAGTGCAGCTGGTGCCCACTCAGCGACCGCCCGAGTCCAGTGAGAGCACTGACCTCCGCAGTGGCAGAGAGCAGCGCCGCGCGGCCTCTCAGGGAGCAAAGAGTGCTGCCTCCGTCGGTGCCACCCGAGTGAGCAGGAATCATGCCCTGCGCTGCTGCATCACTGGACCTGCATGGCCCGAGAGTAAGGCGACTCGGAGGCAGTTGCTTTGGCGCCACCTGCTGGTCACTCACTGCACCACTGTTCCCACAAACTGCCACAGCCTGCAAGGTCAACGAGCACCACGGTATTTAGAGAGCAACGCCCTGCGGGCCGCCCCAAGGCCCAGCATATGGATGAGCACTAATACAAATCGTGCCCCAAGCAGCCACGTCCCTGCGGCACAAGAGCAGCCGCCTCACCATGCGACACCTGCGTGTCCAGACTCCAACACGAGGCCGGCGGCATCAGCAAAACACCACACCGCCTAGTGCCTGCATCTCCGTGACGGCAGAGGCCCGCAGTTCCAAGACAAACTGCCGGGGCCTGTGAGTGTGAAGCGCGGCACTGTCATCTAGTGGCCACCAGACATACTGCACCCAAACCAAATCAACACACTACAAGGAAATGCACGCAAAGGTACACAGACTGCGGTGATCCTTCGGCTTACAGCGCTGCATCACTTACTAGAGTAATGTGTGGGAGGACACTTTACCCAGAATACCAGCAATAAAGGACTGGGGACGTGTTAGCACCACTAGCCCACCTTGCAGTTGCATCTCCACCCCAGTGTGGCATCCACTTTCGGCAACACTGCCACACACCAGCAAGCAAGTACCCGGTACCATGCTGAAGCGCTGCCACCCCAAAGAGCTGATACAACCGGACGTCTGCCAAGCCACGTGATGCTTACTGCAAGGCACCAGCAGGTACCCTCATCTCGCCCAAGGCTTGCAGTGAGGAAAGCCGAGAGTCCTCCACACCCAGCAAAACAGGCTTCAACTCTGGCAAACAGTCACTGAAAGCAGGAAACTCTAAACGCACACTGTCCAGTCAAGCTGCAACAAAGTACTTCCAACAATCACTCCAGAATCTCTGCTGCGTGTACCACATGCCCTCAACGGGCTGCCTCTCCGTCGGAGGGAGGAAAACTACCATGCCACACTCGAGCCCCAAGGTGCCCCAAGTTGCTCCGGGCATAGCAAGCCGTGCCCTCCGACAGGAGTGCTCAGAGAGTGGCCCTCTGCACCCTGCAAGCAAAAGCAGCAAGGACACCCACCAAGAATCAGCGAATGACCTGCACAGCCGAAGGAGCCAAAGCGGCACAGGAGAAATAGTCAGCGGCAATGCAAATATTTCCATGTCCACCCAACGGCCCCAAGATGTCCAAAGCACAGACCGGCCGTTCGAGCTGACACAAGCAAGTGGAACAGACGGCAGAGTCTCAAGGGGGCTGTCCCCATCGACAGCACAAGAAAAGACTGATGTAGAGCATGCACTGCACGTGGCTGCCCAACGCCACTGCCTGAGAGGAAATCACACCGCGTGCCAGAAGAAAGCGTCCCGGAAGAAGCCGAAGCGCACCACGTCAGATGCACACAGAAGGTGGCACCAATGAACCTGCCAGTGCAGGCAGACGCCCAGGAGATAGAGACATCTCCACCGAGAGAAGCACTGCTGAACGCAGTACAGAGAGCGACCAAATCTCTATTGCACCAAGGGTGAAGAGGAGAACACAGCACCAAGCAGGTGCACAGTGGCACAGGGACAGCTGCTACTGTTCCAGGAGTAACAGACGGAAGAGAATGTGCAGCCAGCGCGTCCAGTGAAGCAAACGAAGGGCGCAGTCAGATGCACGCCAAAAGAAAAGCCGTCCTGCCAGATGGTGGCAAAGAAGAAGACGACCTGCCAGACGGTCGCCAGGAAGAAGCCGACCTGCCAGACGGTCGCAACGAAGAAGCACTGCTGGAGGGAGATCTCCTACATCTCCATCTCCCCAGCGAAGCCCTGCAGTGGGCCAAAGGAAATGCAGAGCGACCTCCCTCGCACTACCTCCAGATGGAGTCAGCAGTGACCCACGACAGGCAAGAGAGGAGTCGCACGCTCCATGTGGCAGGCCGCCACAGCGAGAGGCGCTCCGACAGCATGGCAACACGTGACCGGACGTCACAGCGCACAGCGACAAAGGAGCCCATCACGCAAAGTGACCAGCCCAGACAAGTGCACCGGAAGAAAGGAAGAAGCAGCCGCCATGACAGCGGAGCCTCGAGGCGCAAGCACGACGCCCTCGAGCGAAGAGAAGAGGGACAGTGTTAAATCCCTGAGAAGGGGATGGGCAAGAGCGACAGGACAAAGGATTCACACCAGCACTGAGGAAGGTGTTCATCAGCACGAACCAGCTGGCGGGGTGCAGAGACGTCACTGGAGACAGCTCCGTGGGAGGACCTTCTGTAAGCCGCTAGCAAGCGCGATCTGTGTCCTAGCTCCACGCTTCGCAGTTCGACCGTCCTCTCACCTGTCACCAGCTGCTTGGTATCGATAGTACCACACCTCGCAGTGCACCTGCCTGAAGACAACAGAGCGGTGCCACAAAGTCCCTCAAGTGCTCCTCACTCCCTAAGGTCACCCCGACAGAAGATCGCCACCTGTTTGCCAACTGAAGAAAACCAACATTCTGTTATCAACATCCAGGTGCATCATCACCAAGGAGCATCGCACAACCAGAGTGAATCCACACACGCCCCAAACAACCGGAGTTCGAGGCGAATCACCCAGAAACCTTCTGTGCACCCCCGTCGACCTACAGCCTGCCGAAGTCGAGCACACCCGGCCATTGGAAGAACCGCCCTTGGGTACTACACAAGACTTGGCCGTGGCTCTGTTGGGAGTTCCACAGTGACCCCTAAGCGTGACCTATGCAAAGGCCTGCACAGCCCACTCGGTCATGTGGCTGTCCAGGGGACAAGGGCCTTGATGGAGTTCCCGTGCGAAGGGAGTCTGAGTAGGAGAGATGTGTCGGCCGCAGCTGCACGTCAGGCATGGGCAGCATGAAGGTCACGGTTGAATACTGGTCACCCACAAGATCATCAGAGGAAGGTGCAGAACCCGAGTCCGGACGGCGAGGATGCCCAGATGGAGACACCACGACCGGAGGCTACATGAGCGACTTGGCTGTGAGTCCGTTGGCAGTTCCCCAGCGACGCCTTCGCCTGGCTCAAACGAAGCCCCGCAGGGCACATGGTCCCATGGCAGCCAGCAGAAAAAGCCCTCCAAGAGGCTCCTGTGAGAGAGGAGTCCCGGCGAGAGAGGCAAGTCGGATGTTGCTCAGAAGTCAGGGGTAAAGAAGGCCATCGAGCACGCCACCTCCAAAGGAAGGCCTCACTCCCAGAGATCGTCTCCAAGAGCTGCAGGTTCTGCTATCCACCAAGGTCTGAGCGCCTGAGAGATCCTCCAAAGTGGATTCTACCTCATCTCCAGATTCACCAGCACGGAAACTCTATACACAGACTTCAACACCGCGAGACCAGGCCGGTCTAAAGAACATCGCCAAGGCAGATGAAGGCATCCTGACCATGCGGTCCGAAGCTCCAGCGCTGCCTGGCTGACGAGCAGAATAGACTCATTTGGTGCTATTTCTTAGGTATTTGTTATTATTACAGGTTGGACTCTCGTTTGTTTTTTTCATTTAAGTTTGGGAGGGATGTAGTATTCGGCTGGATACATTCTAGTGTTCCACCAGGATGCAGCATACACTCTACACCCACCCACCACAGGCGTCACCAGTCAGGTGACCCTGTCAATAAAAAGGGGCCAGGCGCACGTGCCCTGGGCCCAGTTACTGTACCACACTAGCCTGTGTCTGTGTCCGTTACTGTCTCACCATGTGGGCCTGAGGGCCAACACTACAGTCTCTTGGCCATGAATGCATTTGCCTTTCATCCTCACTTGATGTCCCCCGTGTCGCCCAATGGTGCTGATAAATCGTAGTCACATAGCTCATCACTGCTTGCCCCTCCTGCAGCGCCGGCCTCGAATACAAGCCAATGTTATTTCAAAACAGTCCCGCTTGAAAACGTGCAATGTTTACACCGTTACTGGGATCAGCTTGAGGGACGCCGCTTCCACACAATCAATTTACCATAAAAACTGCAAGCTGGAAATTGTCAAAGAGCGGCATATAAATGAGCTGCTGGGGCTAGTCAAGGCTGGCCTTGTTAATAATAGGAACATAATGATATTAGTCTCCCTATTAAATGAACAAACCTGGCCTGTTGTTACACTTCATTTGTTCCGAAGGAAATAATTGTTTAATTATGTACTTTCGCCTGGTGCATACAAAAAACGCGCGAGGATGCAAGGATGCGAAAAACCAAGCCCGTGTTATTGTAGTTCAGGCACGAGTTATTCAGCTCATTACATTATATGTTAGAAAAAAATATTCTTGACATTAAAATCTATGTATTGCGTGGTGAAAACAAACACATTGTTTATGGCCCTTGGTTGCACACGCATTCAGATTTTCACTTTTCGCACCTTCTCTTTTGCAGACAGATACCCTTGTTTGCGACCATTGTACCCAACCTTGTGGTAAGATTGTAATTTGGAGGCCTCGCGTTAAATATGGAGGGGCAGATTTACAAGTCCCTTGCGCCACTTTTGCGTCATTTTTAACATGGGAAAAATTACGTACAGGTGGCGCAAGGGGCTGGTAAATAAGCCCCTTAGTGAACGCTCATAGGGGCATATTATCAAGACAGGCGATAAAATTATCGCCGCTTTAGCGGCAGAAAACTGCAGCTAAAACGGCAATAAGGGGCTTGATAATATGCTCTATGGAATTCCAATTGAAGCTCAGGTTAGACGTCCTTCACATCTAACATGGGCTTCAATTGGAATTCCATAGAGCATATTATCAAGCCCATTATCGCCGTTTTAGCGGCAGTTTTCTGCCGCTAAAGCGGCGATAATTTTATCGCCTGTCTTGATAATATGCCCCATAGTCTAGTATTTCTTTATCTTATTTTTTGAACAATGTTTTTCTACATTTCCGACCTCCCTTGATAAATTGTTGATCAGAAGAACTTGTCTTAACTGTGCCACAGACTCTGGTTCATCCCGCCCAGTGGGTGCCCAGCTGTTGCTCTGTTTCATGGATGGCCTGGACTTCTTCTTATGAAGACAATACATTTTACAACTCACTACAAACTATCCCCACGAAATTACAGGATGCAGACGTTTTTAAGGTCTTCCTCCTGAAAAATTCACCTTTAAGACCTGTAGGCGTGCAGTGAGAAATGAGCGTCATTAATGGTGAGTAATTGTGTCAGAACGTCCTCTCTGGACCTCAGTCAGAAACCAGCCCATAGTAACTTTATCAGTCTCTTCACTTTTTTCACCTCCTGTCCGTTACTGTCTCTCCGTGAGACCTTTTTTTTGGGCTGTCCCATAGGAAGAACAATAGCCCAGCAATTTGGTCACCATAGAGTTACATCCAACATCAGTCAACTTCCAATTTATGCATCAGATTCTCACTTTTTAGGGCCTCATTTATCAAAGAAATTTGCAGTTGCAAAGCCTGCAAATCTTGAAATCACAGGATTCGCAATGTCGAAACACTAAATTGCAATGTGCACATCAGACAAATGAATGGTGTGACAGTGGAGTCCATCCCTGCTTACAAATCACATATACATGTATCAATGATTTGCAGATGCAATTATGTTGCAAACCATCCATGACATGTCTATTTTTCAAATTAACCCCTCATAGGCCTCCATCTCTAAACTCCGAGCCCTTGGATTAAGATTTCCAAACAGAATCATAATTCTGCGAATGCCATTGAACGATTATTTTTGTGCTGTGATGCATTCATATATTAGACATAATTCAATAATATTATCAGGTTGCGACTGGTCCCTGTGAAAAAGCAGCAACTGTTTTGTTACCTCAGAATGATATATCGAGCCTCTAAATCTTAAAGATTATGGGCCCAATGTAGGTAAATATGAAATACCGATTCCTAAATACCGAATTTTACCGATTCGGTATTTAGGAACCAGTATTTCATATGTAGCTAAAAATTCGGTAAAATATGGAGGCCCATAGGAATAAATGGGAAGCCATTCACTATTACCGATTCGGTAAATACCGAATCGGTAATAGGGGGAGCATATTCAAGGGTGGAAGGGTGTCACATTGACACCCTGTTGCACCCTTGAATCGTGCATGTGTGCACATGTGGCGCACATACATGCCCTAAGGGCATGTATGTCTGCCACATGGCACCTTGAAAAAAGCTAATTATTGCTTTTTTAAAGGTATTCGGTATTTACCACCAACTTGTAGTTGGTGGTAAATAACGAATCCTGAATGCAAAAATGCACTCACTTGAGTGCCTCCTACATAGCTTTTAAGGATTCGGTATTTTACCGATTCCTTAAAATAAGGAATCGGTAAATTACCGAATCCTTAAAACCTGCCTCCTACATTAGAAAGGGCTAAATACCGGTCGGTAACGGGGAAATTACTGAGTATTTAGCTACCTACATATGGCCCTATGCTTCTGTTGGTATATTGTGTACGCAGCTTCAAAAGTGTGATTCCCTCGATATTCTGAAGCTCACTTTCTTTGTATAGACCAGATCTACCCATTTGTAAGCAGTTGATCCAGAATGCATTTTTCCCATGTAACAAAGGGGCCTATTAGGATGTCGCTGGGACCGACTCCAATGGCACGTCGGTGCCAGTCCAACCGACATCTGAAGCAGAGGTCATACTGCGGCACTACAATGCGGTCAGTCCGACCGCTTGGGTGAGGGACTAACCGCTGCGGTTCTGATGGGCTCAAGGACTGCCATTGGAGGGCTGTCAGGAGCGGACTTTGGGGGCCCCTAGCAGGGCCCCAATTACTCCTCGGCCTCTGCTATGAGGCCAGGGGGCACCACAGGTGCCCACACAAACACATATTGCCCCATGTGGCAGACACCGTGAGGTGACTGCCACAGGGATGTTTGAAAGCATGCGTTTTGACAATGGGGATTGTGCTGCGGCCCTTTTGCAGGCTTCAGCACAGGCCTCAATAGCAAAATGCATGGTTTCAACAGCCTACACGGTGGTCGGATCCTAATTAGGCAGTTGGGACTGCAGACTCCCTGTCAGCCAGTCCCTTTACCACAACAACGCCTGTTGGATGCTCGTCCGACCGGCATCGTGATTAGGGGCATCATTTCCTAATTCCTAGCCAGCAAGCTGAAATGTAGTTGCTGTAAGTAAAAAAATTAGATTTTATTAAAATCATTCCTCATATGATGCTCTGGAAGGTATAGCACTGTAGGATATTTGTGGTCACTATTTTTGATTGCCCTTCAATTTTTGTTCCGCCTTATTCTCAGATATTGTTTTTTGGATCTCTTTTACAGTTGAAAGCATGTACGAGTTATTTAGTGTATGCCGTGTGTGGTTTTTTATATTAGCAATTTAGTTTATCATGTGGCTACGATGATTACGTTGATTGATATATCCTTGTTACATGGGTAACAGATACCGGATCCAACTTGTAAGAAGCCTTTCATGTGCGCATTGCAGGTGCCTCAGCATTAGAGTCTGCGTCACAGATGCTTTTAAAAAAATACTGAGGGTTGGTTGGAAATATATCTCGATACACCTTCATCAAGATTTAATAAATGCCAGGATTTATTTAAATGTTATATGTTGTGTCACTTTCGGCATTATATATCGGAATGAAATTAACATCTGTTTTTCTATTCTTTCTTGATGTTTTTATGTGTGTACCGTTTAATATTACGGTTTAGTCTAGTTTGTCTATTTTGTGTTTAGCACTGCTCAGTATATTTGATATGCATACTCTAGTTCTAAAACTGTGTCTCATGACCTTTTTTTCATTTGTCATCTGCTTCAGTTTCACTACAGAGTAGGTAGGGGGTGCTGTTTTTGGGGCGGAGGAGGTGAGCAAATCAAGTCTGTTGACTACCCACATCCCCCCGCCCCGCCCCCAAGAACAAGTCGTCCATCGTCCCACCAGACCATGAAGCTGAATCAAGCCTCTCCAAAATCATTCTAGAGTGTATTAGAAACTTTTCTGAACGCATATTTTAAATGTTTCTCCATTGCATCATGGCCCTTCTCGTAATCAATGTATCTGTAAAGATTTCCAACTGTCAATGAAACAAGTTGTAATTTTTATTCGCCAAGGGTTATTATATTTTAAAACATCCTTGGTGCCCTGTATCCAAGTTTTCTCAACTTTTAAAAGGAAATTGATTAAAGTTATATAACACCTTTCCATCACTTATTTTCAATTTTCAGTAAATATGCATGCTGCTATTGTCTTTTGCAAAGTGAACAAATTGATGTTTCAGTAATCAGAGTGACAGCACTGAGGGCCATATTCTCAAGGAGCTATCGCCAAGTTAACGGCACTTTATCCCAGCCAAAGTTGCGATAAATTTATCATCCCATTCACAAGCTGGTGTAAACAGACCATAACGCCAGTATATCCGCAATAGCAGCTGCAAAAAACATTGCCACAGATGACCCCAGCAACTATCGCTAATGAGATTCAGAGTAGGCGTTCCCATGCAAAAAGCCGCGACAACACCACTCTTCAACATTCTCAGCGACCAGCCACATCGGCGATAAGATCACAAAACACATGATAAGGCGCGTTAGCACCAGGAAACTAACACATGCTCTGACCTAGTGTAAAATCGGACGACAACCGGCAGCAGCCAAGGGAGCACAGCCCATAGCCAAACATTAAGAACAACAGATGCCCTTGAGCAACTGAACATGCAGCCCGGAGCACCAATAGGGCAGCAACACCCACCGCTACCACACCCAGAGCCACAACCCCCCCACCGGAACCCCTGCCGGACCACCACAGAGGCAGCACGGACAAAGACAGCGGACCCACAGGACACGCACCAGCCTCACAGACTCAACACCAGAGGATGCCATTGCCCACTACAGGCCCAAAAGGACAACCATCCTACGCGTCATGACCATCATCGCCCAACAGGCCGACGGCACCAACACAGCAGACAACCAAGATCCCACCCCACACAAAGCTGCTGGCTGTGATGCACCTGTTGGCCTCCGGTACCCCCCAACCAACACCCGCCAGAGTCAGAGGAGTCTCACAGCCAGCCCCATCCAAGTCTCTCACACTTGTCCTGGATGCCACCATCAGCCTGGAATCCCAGTATCTATGCGTCCACCACAATGTGCAGGATCCGCTGGAGACCAAGCAAGGAACATACGCCATAGCTTGATGTACGCATGTGTTGGGGGCAATCCACAGCACACATGTCCTACCTGTGTCCCCTGGTGACACAGCACACAATCACCGCAACAGAAAGCACACGTCTCACATCAACGTGCAGGCAACATCCGAACACTGTGGAATTTCCACCAACGTCGTCGCCAAATACCCAGCCAGTGTGCATGATTCCTTCATCCTCCAAGAGTCCATCATCAACCAGTGCTACCAGATGGCACCAAGGAAAATGCACAGCCCCTTGGCAAGTTCCAAATGAATACCCCACACACCTCAACTCCACAACCATGCAACTCACAACTCTGGCAATGCACACGTCACAAAATCACATACAACATGCAAAACAACATGCCCACCCACCAGACACGACAGAACAACTTACAATGGTAACCTGGGCAAGCCATGAACACAAACCATCAACGGCATGGCACCTCAGCCACACAATAGCGGAATGTGGGGAGAGGTGGGAACCAGGCATGTGTGAAGGAGGCAGGAGAACCATAATTGGAAAAGTACACACTGCCAAGAGTGGCGTCGATGTGCTGGACAGACCGCAGTATGCAGAACACACCCATATCCATGGTGACATACACCGCTGGTGTATGGAGTGTAGTGGACAGTGGACGCAACCATGTCACCCCAGCCCGTGGGAGAGTTTGTGGAAATGTTGCCTGTTACGTCCCCCCGTAAGTATGAGTGGAGTGGGATGGCCAGGCGTATGCCAGGCCAGCGTAGGGGTGTGAATAAAAAGCACGTAGCCCTGGACGTGGTCCTCTTCCGGAATGCCCAACATCTCTGCCAGGGCGACAACTCTCACCCCGCCACGAGGCTGACGTAGTCTTCATGAGTGGAGTTGCCTCCAATCCTGTGTGCCTGTCGTACCCCGGCCCGCTGGACTCCGAACCCGCCAGGCCCGCACCTGCGCAGCCAGGCCACACTGATCACCTGCCAACACCGCGTGTGTCAAGGAGGGCCCACCACGTGCCGGCACAAGCTCAAAGCCCGAGGCCCGCGACCCGGGCAGGCTACGCAGACCATCACGGCCCCACAACACAGGCCCGCTTTATTCCTTTCTCGTTGACATACTCTACTGCTGCACACGGCCTACACAATGGTCAAGTAGGTCACACATTTGGAACTGACTCTTGATTACACGATGGCAGAGTACATATGTTCATGGCAGATTTTATATCAGTGTACTCCCTTCGATGTGGTGCCACCAACTCTGTGCATGGCATTTTTACGACACATGTCTGTTGTCCCCTGCTGACTACTGCCATCGGCCTACACTACGGACAAGTAGGTCACACATTTGGAACTGAGTCTAGATTACACCATGGCAGTGAACATTATTTACGGCAGTGTTTATATCACTATTCTCCTCTTGATGTGGTGCACCAAGTCTGTGCATAGCATTACAAACACACGTGTCTATGGGCCCACGCGGACTACTGCCCTCGGCCGACGCTGCGCACGAGTAGGTCACAGAATTGGAACTGAACATCAATTATTCAAAGGCAGGATACATATCATTGCATGCAAGGAGAGGTGTAAGAGGATGACACGTTGCAGTCCGGAGGGAATAGGATCATCGTTACAGAGGTGATCAAACACTACCGACAACTGCCCTGGTGTCCCTAACCCTGTGCATCGCGAGCCAATGACACGTGGCTGTGGGCCACTGCTGACCGCTGCCTCCGGCCTACACTGCGGTACAGTAGGTCATAGAGTCTTGATTTAGCAATGGCAGAGATCATATTAGTGTACCGGCATCATCACAGACTGCATCCCCTCCCAGCCCCGGTGCCACTAAGTCTGTTCCTCGACATTCATGGACACTCATTGGTGGCGTCAGAATCTATGGATTAGAGGGTAGTTTTCATCCACATGTGGCTGATACCTAATTGCTGTTGGCAACGAGGCTGTCAGTCACTTTCCACTCCTCCATTTGCTACTTCCGGATAACATCAAACCTCTGCATCATGCCCTGGAGGACACCTTCCTCTGTCCCCCGCAACCCTCCGCCACATACACCTCGGACATTAATGAGGACCCACACAGCTCGCGTGGCCCATCTGACTGCACCGCAAGTCACCGTCCCATGGCGGAGTGCCTGTGCCGCCCGCTGTGCATCCGGGGCCCTAACTCTGTGCAGCTCACATCAGGGACCCTGTCTGAATGAATATTGGATGACCTCTGTGACGGTGGTCTTGTGGTAATCGACGCCATATGCATGTGGCCCTGCGCTGTCCGCTGCTTCCGGCCTCAAATGCGGCCCACCAGGACTCACACATCAAATCGAGTCCAGACCCGCCCGGACGTCGCATCATCGGAGGAGGTACACGTCACCACTGCCAGGACCAACTCCAACCGCCAACTGCCAGTGCCGAAATGGTCACATTGGCAGACTGACGGAGTTGCATGCACCTGTCGTGGATGCTATCTTCTGCCTGTTCCCCTGCTCAGCACTCCAGGTGCCACTAACTCAGTGCACCATGAATCATCGTCCATTACTGTTTTTTTAATGTGCTGTGGAGAGCTCACTCAGCAATGTCACCTCAGGCAGTGTGGGAGGCCTGGGACGACGATGAGGAAGATCATGCAGGTGTGACACCCCCCCCACTGCAGCTGCATGAGGACTAACCCGAAGGGTCACAATCCTAGCAATTTCTTCACAAGAGCGCGCTCATCTCTAGTGAGACACTTCTGTTTGCATGTTGGGTGACCTCTGTACTTGTTCCAGCTCCCTCCATGTTGCTCAGCAGTTGACTCTGTTATGCAGGTGTTTTCTGTTTCCATTGCACTGGTGTCCACTGTTCAAGTTGTTGCCAGCAACAGCCACTCCGTGTGGGCTGGCTTATACTCACCCCACACACATCCAGCACAGGCGTCACTGTACATGTGGCCCTGCCAATAAAGGGGCCGGGCGCATGTGCCCGTAGCCAGTTCAACATGATATATGCGTGTGTCCCTGTGGTCTTGTTGGGTGCATGAGGGCCCGGGGTCCTACGACATTACATTGTGCTGTGTACAGCAGATTCAGACATGTCACCGCAGGCAGTGGGTCGGAACTTGGACATGTAGCTTTATTGTCAGCCACTCAATACGTAAGGGGAGTGGACTGGGCCATTGTACGCAGAGCCAACGTGGGTGTGTGACTGATATATGCGTGCCCCTGGGCGTGGTTTGGTATTGGGAATATCCATGTGGGTCTCCTTTGTGGGGTGTAGGTGGTCCCTGATCGGACTTCAACACCCACGTATGTGGTCCAGTTCGGCTTCCTTGAGGTCTGAGCCCACCCGCACGTGTTTGGCCACCTCATTTTGGCATTCTGACACCTGGCATTGGAATGCCATGTGTGCCTCGGGGAAGTGTTGGGAGCCAGCCGTGGTGGTGGGTGCTTCATGCTGTGTGGTCTGTGCCAGGGCTTTGGTCTCATCTATGTAGCTTGGCTGCCCTGCTCCTGGGGGTGGTTTGCCTGTGATGTCCATGAGCTGTTGTATGGTGTCGGTGTCAAAGGTGTGGTGGTTGTCTCCGGGATCACTGCTGAGTTTTCTGGTCTGACCTGCTGGAGGTGTTTTTTGTCCCTCTGCAATGCAAAGGGGAGATGCATGTTGACATGTATGTTGGCGCATTGTTCTTGTTGACATGCAGACTATGTGACAATGTACATTGTGTCTGCTTGGGTGGTGCTGGCAATGTGTGGGGGGACAGTGGACATTTGGACTACGTGACGGATGTGAGGTTGTACACGTACATATGCATCTCACAATTTCCTGCTCTGTTCAATGTGAGTGGCCTGTTTCTGCGCATGTGCAGGCCCAGTTGTGTCCCCTGTTTTGCAATGTCGGTGTTGCACTTTGTGCCACATTGTCATGGGATGTGCTGTTATTGCTATGTGTGTGTGCTGCAGTATGCCACAGGGATGGGAGACATGATCCTGGAATTAGGTAGTTGAGTGCCCTCTTATTTTACCACGTTAATATTGTCTTCAGTTTCATTACATTTTCTTTTTTTAGCGTGCGACCCTGGTCCGTGGTTTGCCCTCCTACCACGTTGAATGATTAGTCAGCATAAGATTATGGGAGTATCATGTTATTGCCTCCCCAGAAGCACTGCTTTTGTTGCCCTTTACAATCAATCTACCACAATTAAATCTGTTGTTTTTCCTTCATTCAAATTATTCCAGTGTTTTCAATAGTTTCATTCTGTCACATGAAAGCCATTATTTGTATTATGATTCTAATGCAGTAGACATATCCATACGGACCTTTTTCTTCTAAAGCAGGAACTATACATAATTCATCCTCGATAGTGAATAATTTCCAATGCATTTCAGGCCATTTTTGCCCTTCGTCAGGGATTCACTACAAGTGTAAATGACAGCATTAGACTGTATGTTTAAACGGACATGAATTATACGCACTGCTCTGTTCCATCAAACAGCCAGGTCTTGAGTCCTTTCCTGAATTCACATAGTGATGAGGAGGTACTAAGGTGCAGGGAAGGTCATTCCAGGCTTTGGCCGCTGGTTGAGAGAAGGGGCGTCCTCTGCTGTTGGCATGGAAGATCTGAGGGGCATCTGCAAGGAAGAGGAAGGCGTATGGCAGGTGTGTGGTTGGTTGGTAGTAGGTCATTTATTTGTTGAGGTATGCTGGTCCTTAATTGTGTAGGGATTTGTAAGCATGGGTAAACATCTTGAACTGGCATATCTTCAGGATCAGGTGCCAGTGTAGCTTCTTGAGGTGTGGAGTGATGTGCGTCTATCTGGGGATGTCAAGGATGAGTCTTGCAGGAGAGTTTTGTATTGTCTGTAGTCTCTTCAGAAGGCGTGTGGTGATTCCTATCTAGAGGGTGCTCCCATAGTCCAGCCTGCTGGTGACGAGGGCCTGAGTGACCTGAGGGTGTGGTCATTCTGGTTTTTATTGGGAGCCACCTAAAAACCTTTCAGAGAATGCATAGGGTGCAAGCTGATGATACTCCTGTTTCCTTTTTCTGCATATATAACTTGCTGTCCAATATGATGCTGAGGTTGCGGGCATGGTCTGTCAAGAAGGGGGGCGGGCCTACTTCAGCAGGCCACCAGGCATCATTCCATGGTGAGTTATTGTTTCTAAAGATGAGGACTTCTGTCTTGTCTGTGTTGAGCTTGAGACAGTTCTCCTTCATTCAGTCTGCAATCTTCTGGTCGGGATACTGCTCTCCCAGCTTGCATCCTCTGTTCCTCTGCTCCTAGGTTTGCCTGTTTCCCTTTATATTTCCTCTGTATTGCCTGTTTCCTGAACCTGCCCTTTCTCCTTTTACTTTTCTCCCTTTCTTTTTTAGTCCCTTTTTACTTTTACTTTTTACGCCATTTTTCTCCCACTGCTGCTGCCCCCCTCGGCCCTTCCTGTGTCCCTCCGCTCCTGCCCTCCCCCTGACCCCTACTTAATGGCGCCCGCTGCGCACTAGGGCAAGCAAGACCCCTGACCTTCTGGTCAGGATACTGCTCTCCCAGCGCACAGCTCCAGCGTGAGTGCCTCTGCCCCTAGTGCCGCAGCTGACTCTTCTTTTTAGTCTGATTGATTGATTGATTTGTGAATTTATAAAGCGCACGATTGTACATGGGCATCTTGGCGCTGATTAGATGAGAAAAAGATGGGCTATTTTTTATAGAAATAGGGAGAAGATTCCAAGCCCTAACTGCATGCAGCAAAAAGCTTCTACCCCCCCACCTGACTCGCTTATATTTCGGCACCTGAATCAGTTTTGCTTGGCTAGATCTCAGATTCCTGGATGGCTCATATAGTTTCAAATGAGTTTTTAAAAACTGAGATTCCATCCCATGGAGGGCTTTATAGGCCAGACACACACAGACTTAAATTTTATTCTTTTTGCCATTAGGAGCTAATGTAGAGTTCCTCATCTGTGTGCAACAGGCTAAAATCTGGGAATGTCCAGCACCAGCCTAGCTGATGTATTTTGTAGGTCTGTATCCCGGCATATAAAGCATTCCCATAATCTAGCCTAGACAAGGCCAGTGCTGTTACTACCGTTTTACAGGAATCATGAACGGCAGAAGTTTCTTTATCATTTTAAGAATATACAATATTGTGGATCCCAATTTGTTTGTCTGACCGTCAAATGTCAATTTACTATCCAGGATCACTCCGAGATTTCTAACTTTGTTCACTGGGGATGGACAATCGCCTTAGCTATCTGGCCACCACTCTGGGGACCAGATTTCTTAAATCTGTCTGCAGTATCTTTGACGTTGTTAGTGACCGATACCACGATTTGGATGTCGTCAGCATAGGAGACTGGCAAGAAGCCACAATTCCTTATTATTGTCGCTAAAGGTGCCACATAAATATTAAAAAGAGTCGGGCTTAAAGAAGACCCCTGAGGTACCCCGCATGGTGAATGAAAAAGTTTTGATTTAGCCTCTCCTAGCTCCACTATGAACGTTCTGTTAGACAGATATGAGGCTAACAGCCTTCGCGCCGTCGCATGAACTCCGATATCAGCTAGTCGGATCAGGAGTGTTTCATGGTTTACTGTGTTGAAGTCCACCGAAAGATCCAAAAGGATCACGGCAGCCTTCCCTCCAGTGTCCAGTACACTCCTGAGTTCCTCTACTGCCATGAGCAGAGCTGTTTCCATTCCATGTCCCTCCCGGAATCCATTCTGTGAGTGGTCTAAGGCATTTACTTCCAAGAGAAATTGTGACAGTTGTTTGTTCATTAATTTCTCCAGAACTTTTGTGGCAAAAGGGATTCTCGCAATAGGTCTATAATTCCTGGGTTCCTGTGGGTCTAGATTTGGCTTCTTCAGTAGCGGCAATACTGAGGCTGTTTTCCATGCGTTTGGGAAGCAGCTAGTTTTTATTATTTGGGTAAATACCAGTCCTAGTTGATCACTCAGCAGCTCAGGAAATAAGTGCATCACCCTCGGTGGGCACGGGTTCGATAGGCCCCCGGACTTAGTTGTCATTACCCCCTGTAAAATCTGTTCCACAGATGGTGGCGAGAAGTGGAATGAAGAGTTAAGGATCAGAGGGAACGGTCCCTGTTTAAGTTCAATGCCTGACTGTGCGGGAGTATATTTGTCGGTCATTTTGAAGGACTCTTAGACCGAGGTGACTTTGTCTACAAAAAATTGGCCTAGGTTGTTGCACAGTTCAATACTACTTACTATGTGTTTGTTAGTATCGATTTTTGTTAATTTTTTCACCGTGGTAAAAAGTTCCTTGCTGGAATTCTTAGCCTCATTTATTTTCCATGTAAAATAATTACTTTTTTCTTCTAATATTAGTTTTTTGTAAATTGCCAGGGAGGTTTTGTATTAATCTTTCAACCGTTGATCATAGTTAGCCCTCCATTTCCTTTCCGTCCTTCTACAGTTTTGTTTTTGCGCCTTTAGTGAGTCCGTGAACCAAGGTTGTGAATGGGTTTTCCTTCTAGAGGTGGTTTTCTTTAGTGGGACTACTGATTTGATAGCTGAGTTTATCCGACTGGAAATTTGGTTGGCGGCTATGTTGCTGTCTAACTGTAGCTCAGGAATAGTGAGAGAGAGCTGCTCCTTCAATTTAGGGGCATCGGTCTTAGACCAATCAAGGTAAGTGGCGCACCTAGGTAATGGGGCAGTAGTAGCTATGTCTTTTTTTACGTTTATGGTAAATTGTATTACCTTATGGTCAAACCAGGGGACCGGCAGTATTTCTAATATCTTGATGTTATTATTGGAGGTGAAGATCCCATCGAGAGTGTGTCCTGCCGCATGGGTATTATGCTTAACAATCTGCTCCATAGCTAAGTTGGACATTGCATCGGTCAGTAATGCCATGCTTGTGTCTAAACTCTTCTCTAGGTGCACATTGAAGTCGCCCAGAATGGTCAAATCTGAGCCCTTCACACTAGATTCCAAAAATGGGCAGAGTAACTGTATTAACGGTGTTTTAGCCCTTGGTGGTCGGTAAATCAAGAGACCTTTAAACGTATAGTTATCTGTAACGTTGATCTGAAAGAATAGGGTCTCGCAATCTGGGTTGCTGCCCTGGTCCAAGCCCTTGGCCCTCGGTTCGTCTCTGAAGATAATAGCCAGGTCCCCTCCTCGTTTCTCTTTTCTGTCGGCCCTGATGATTGAATAGCCTTCAGGAATGGCTAATGCTAAATCTAAATCCGAGGCATCATCTGCCCAGGTTTCAGTGATAAAGACAAGGTCGAGATTATGAGTTTCTATCAGTTCGGTCATTTCAGTATTGTGTCTGCATTCTCTGTTCCTCTGCTCTTCCGTTGTCCTTTTTCCCTTTATTTTTCCTCTGTTTTGCCTGTTCTTGTACCTGCCCTTTCTCCTTTTCGGTCTCCTTTTCCTTTTTCCCATTTCTTTTTTAGTTTCTTTATTTTTCCCTTCTGCACTATGTTTCTCCTGCCGCAGCTGACCCCTCCCCTTCCTGCGTGCTTCTGCCTCCCAGCTATCCCGCCCTCCCTGACCGCTACTTAATGGCAGTCGCTCTGCGCCCGTCCACAACCCGACCATGACCAGCACCAGGGACGCTGGTCCTGCGACCCGCCAGGGCTAAAGCCCCTCGTCTCTCTACTCACTCAACGCTGGCAAGAACAACAACTGCAAGCTCTCTTCACCTATCGACCCCCTCGGGCACTTCACTTGCGGCCACTGCCGCCACTACTTCTCCTTCTCCTTCGCCGAGACCCAGGACCCTCCTCCAGCAACATCTCCATCCCACCCCAAACCCTGCAATGCATCCTCCTCAACGTCCGCTCCCTCCACAGACACGCAGCAGAAATCTGGGTCGTCCTTGACAGCACCATCCCCGGCGTAGCCTTCCTTACAGAAACCTGGACGAATGCAACCTCAGGACCTGACATTGCGATCGCCATCCTCAAAGGCTAAAAAATCACCTGGAAGGACTGCCCTAACCACCCTGGAGGAGGCATCGCCATCGCTCACAAGTCCAACCTCAAACTGAGCACCTACACTGACGGGCCCACAGACCTGATAGAGCACCTCCACTTCAAGATACAGACCAACCCGACCACTACCCTCCGAGGCACCCTCATCTACAGACCCCCCTGGACCCCGCGCACCTTTCTCCAACTCCATCCACGACATCATCTCCCCGCAAGCCATCACCTCCACTGAGTACACCTTGCTGGGTGACCTCAATTTCCACCTCCACAACCTCCAAGACCCCAACTCCACCTTCCTCCTGGACAACCTCCTCAACATCATACTCAAACAGATCGTACCAGAACCCCGGCCCTCAGCAGGACACACCCTCGACCCCATCTTCACAGCAGGAAACTCAATCACCTTCAGCCACACCTCCAAACCCCCATGGACGGACCATTGCTGCATCCATTTCACCTTTAAAACAAACATCACCCACAAACATCTACTCCAGCACTGGAAGTGAAACAAGATCACTGACGACCAGCTCACTGCCTCCCTCAGCAGCTCTGTTCCCACTGCCTCAGACAGTGGCCCAACCACGGCCGCCTGTATCCTAGAGAACTGGATCATCGACTGCGCCATCACCAACTCCCCCCTCAAGAAAACATCCAACCCACATGCCAAGAGGGCCAGCTGGTTCTCTACCGAACTCCTAGAATCTAGACGAACCTGCAGACACCTCACAAAGTTATGGAAGAACTCCAAAATAACAGCAGACCTCAACATCTTCAAAGCATCCACCGTCGCCCACCACAAGCTCATCAGATACTCGACGAAGAAAGCACTCCAGGACAGAATATCCACCCATGCACACAACAGCAAGGAACTCTTCGGCATCATCAAGGAGTTCGCCCAACCCAACAATGAGACAACTGACATCCCACCCTCCCAGGACCTCTGTGACACACTCAGCTCCTTCTTCCTTCACAAAATCAAGACCATCTATTACAAATTCGATGATGACATCCTACATGCGGAACCTACACCCACCGTTCCCTACACTGCACAACCGACACTTGACAGCTGGACCACCCTCACCATTGAAGACACCCTGAAGCCTATGAAGTCACCCCACTCTGGGGCACCCACGGACCCCTTCCCCCACCTCATCTACCACAGAGCGAGAGACATCATCGCCCCAGAGCTTCAATGAATCATCAACTGCTCCTTCAAGACCGCCTCCTTCCCCAATGACTGGAAGCATGCGGAGATCAACCCTCACCTTAAAAAGCCCTCGGCAAACCCCACCGGCCTCAAGAACTTCAGACCGATCTCTTACTACTGTACCCAGCGAAAGTCATTGGAAAAGCCATCAACGGTCTGCTCACCTCCTTAATAGAATAAAACAACATCCTCGATTCCTCCCAATCAGGCTTCAGGCAGAACCACAGTAACAAAACCACCCTTCTCGCCATGACAGATGACATCTGCTCCCTCCTCGATAGAGGAGAGACTGTGGCCCTCATCCTCCTGGACCTCTCCACAGCCTTCGACACAGTCTCACACCGCACCCTAGCCCACAGACTGCACAATGCAGGAATCCGGAACAAGGCCCTGGACTGGATCTGCTCATTCCTCTCACAGCAGGTCAGAATCCCACCCTTCTATGATCCTACACCGACCACCTGCGGAGTCCCCCAAGGATCCTCCATCAGCCCCACCCTGTCTAAAGTCTACATGGCCCCGCTCGCACCCATCATCAGATCCCACGCAGATGACACCCACCTCATCCTCTCACTATCCAATGAACCCAACATCCCCAAACACAACTTTCAGAAGGAATGGAAGTAGTCGCCAGATGGATGTAGAACAGCTGCCTACAACTAAACACTGACAAAACCGAAAGAACTCAAAATGTACCGCCAAATCAACGCTGTCACCTCCTCCTGTTTCACACCCTGTGTCTCCTACAAAAGACCTTCAACTGGATTTCCCTCGAACACAGGAAAACTGTCATCCATGCCCTCATCAGCAGCAGACTGGAATACGGCACTCTATGCCGGGATCAACAAAAACCTCACCCTCAAACTCCAGAACGCCCAGAACACCTCTGCCAGACTAGTCCTCAACCTGTCGCGCCACTGCCACATCACCCAGCACCTGCGGACACTACACTGGCACCCCATCGAGAAGAGAATCACCTTCAAACTTCTCACCCATGCCAAAAAAGCCCTCCCCAACACCAGATCGGCCTACATGAACCACTGCCTCTCGTTCCACGCACCCCAAAGAACCCTCTGCTCAGCCCAACTCTCTCTAGTGACGGTGCTGTGCATCAAGAAGACCAGAATAGGAGGTCGCTCCTCCTCCTTCCTCATGGCCAAGTCATGGAACACCCTCCCTCTCTACCTCCGACAGATCCCAACATTCTCCAAATTCTTGAAGGACCTCAAGACCTGGCTCTTCGACGAATCACCGTGAGCATCCAGGAGCTGTGCACCCCCCCACCCCCAGCGCCTTGAGATCCTTTCAAGGGAGTAGTTGTGCTTAACAAACCTTGATTGATTGGTTGATTGAACAACATTCTTTATATATTTGGGGAAGTTGGCTCTGGTGGAGGAGGCGTCTTTAAAAATTGTCTTTCATCTTTAACCATTGACTTTAATGTGGCATTAACTGTGATAAAGAGTGAAATAGATATTATCCAAATATCTCTTCACAGTACAGCTTCTACCTGATCATGTGGTAGTTTTGCATAAAATTATGCAATGTCATATGCTATGGCCATTGGAGTCAAGGTGCTTCTTTTGAAGTCATGGATTGGTGGGATATCTGTCTGCACTTCACACTGCTCCATTTGCAGGGCCAGCAGTCTCCCTGCTTTCTCCAAATATTCATAGGTTTTTCTCATAATACAGAGCAATGCTTTCTCTGCTTCTGCAGAGAAAACAGAAACAGATTTACTATGTTTTTGCATCTGGGTTGAATTACATTTTTGGCACTGTTCTGATGCAAAATCTATTTTGGTATTCAGAAAGGCACAAAAAGCCCAATGTGCTTCTTGTAACTTTGTGAAAACAAAAGTAATACAAGCAGCCCATAGCACTGGTTTTAATTACCTTGCATTGGGGAGGTGTTCCATGTGTGGAGTGTGGGTGTTCTTGTGCAACCACCCATGTATTTTTAAGCAAACCCAAGTCCGCTTAAGTCAGTAAACATGAGTTTGTGCTAAAATGGTGTGCCTAGCCAAGGTTGGCGCAACAGGGAGTAATATCTTTAGTTCTTCTCATTACTTCCTCTTTGCCTTCTGGAGCACACATTCAAAGATGAATAAAAATTTCAGAATAATATGTGTGTAGGAAGGTACCACTTCCTGCACAAAAAGTTATTCTGACCTCTCTTGTGTCATTTTGAAAGGATGCCTACATTGGAGCTATGCAACAAGAAGAGCACAAGTACTATTACAGAGCGGAAATGCACCACATCTGAATGGATATGGTGCATTTGTTCTCTCGCCCTTTGACACAATGCAGCACGACTTCCCTTGCTGTGTTGCGTTGTGTCAAGTTTAGTAAATCTGCCCTGAGGTGTGTAATTCAAATGTCTTATTTATCAATATATATAGTAGTTTTTCTTTTGGATGTCGTCTGTACTTTTTAAGTAGGGAGGAGATTTCTGTCTTGAGTGTGACTCTCTTTTCCATCTCTTCCCCATCAGCCATCGGAGAGTCTTTCTTTAAAAAAAACCAGATGTACGTATGTCCTGCACCGATAGGGTTTGTGTAGAAATAACCAAATGTTCATTAAGTAATCCCTAAGTAGTCCTTGTAATTTCCTTTCCTCATCCTTGAGTTTATATTTCAGTGTTTTCATTCTCCATATGAAGGATTTAGGGTATGCGAATTAAAGGTCCAATAGCATGTAGGCTGGTACATGAAGTGAGATGCCACTGATATCTGTCCTGCAACCCTGTAATTTGTGGAAATAAGATACTATTTAATCAGATGAAGTCCATTGTTGTATCTTTGCCATGTGCTGAGGAGAGGGCAGTATATTCCCTGGCTGAAGGATGAAGCAGGTGCTAGGGCTATAGCAGCATATGGTCTATCATTAAATCACAGAGGTTACCCCAGTCAATATATTGTCTGGTATCAAGGCAGCCCGATTTGTAGACAATGAGGTCTACGGCCAGATTTTGTTCTACCCTCACTACTATTTGAACTATCAGTTTTGCATTTTCCAATTTCTGTAAATAGTCTTTCAGGATGCAAAAAAAGTCTTGCCTGGGGCTCCTGGGGGCAAATATGGAGCCCATAACAATGATGGTATTTTGCACAGTTACTTTGGGGAGAACTTAGTGGTCTGCCTGGTCTGTCCATGCTTTATGTACACGTGGGGCAAACAGTTTGAGCATGGCTACAACATTCTTCCAATTGCACAAAATTTCCGTGAGTATGCGAAACTTTCGCGAAGATGCGGAGATTGCTTTTCCCGCCTGTTCGCGATGTGTTTTTGCGTGCTCGCGGGGAAATATAGCTCCAACTTGCCCATGCGGTCGCTAATGGGCGCGGCCATCTTGCTCACGATGCTTATTTCCTGTTCGCGATCGCAATGACGTGTTCGCGATCGCAGACTCTCGCGGGATAGCGCGACCGGCTACCAACAATCCAACATCGTGTGGCGCGCGCGAACGGATAGGAAAACTCGTCAGCAAATGCAGGGACCCGGTAAGTTGCGCCCACGCGCGCGAGAATGCATTTTTAAAGCGCGAACAAGAAAAATACTTTCGTTTCGCGGCAGGTCGCAAAAGTTTTGACATTTTCGCGCTATCCGCGGAACGCAAAAATGTCAAAATATCGCAAATTCCGCTAACGGAACGAAATTTACCGCCCAGGCCTAATTGCGATCTGAGCTTTTTACTGGTTTCTGTCATAGAGTGTTTTGTGGTTGTGATTGATGTTTGAAGGGTTTTTAATTGGCACATATTCGATTCCAGTGCCAACATGATCACGTTGGTATCTCCAGATCAGGTTATCTGTTTTTTGTTTGAAAAGGCGTTTGAAAAAGGAATCTGCTTGGAGGCGCTGTTCCCCAACATCAGAGTGTGTATTTATATGCACATTTAATTAGCTAGGCAGGGCAGTCTCTGGTGAGCTGTGCAATCTCAATAGGTGCAATATTTGTCCCAATTACCATTTCATTGGCTCGTGCTTTTTTCTTTTCTTTTTTATTTATACCCCAAAGGCTGTCTGTTTCATGCAGCATCATTAGTTTAAGTTGAGATCGCAGTGTGTTCTATTGACCAATGGATGACACTGTTCCTTGTTGATGCACTGTACCAGGATGAAAGAGAAAGATGGTGGTACCCATGTTTTATGGGTGCCTTGTTTTGTTACTGTCTCCCCATTCCAAAATGGTGGCTGCAGGTGGGTAAATAGGGTTCCCCATGTTTTTCGGGTAACACCGCTCTTGAAGTTGCCCTCTGTTCCTCTCCTGTTGATTTCTGGCCATACTCTCTATGTTTCCTGTGTCAACTGCTACCCATCATCTCCAATCAGGTGATGTTCTCAGTTGGTGGCTTCCTTGGGTACTATTCTCCAGCAGCGCAAGCACCCCATGAGTGCCGGCAAACTCTTCCTGTCTCCCCAAGTTAGGGGAACTGCTGCTGCTGCACAGGTGACTCACCTATATGTAAAGCATGGCATCCTCGTCAGCGGCCCTCCAAGCAATGTCAGACAGTTGGGGAAGTGCTCCCATGCCGGCCAATCACCCCTCTGCTTACAGGAAGTCCCCTCAATTAAAGGTGCTCTTCCACCTGATAAGTTAGATGCTACGAGGGATATTGTAAACACTGGCCATTTTGAGCATGGTTAGCTCAGCCTCCCACAGATTAAGACATGAGGGTAAGCAGCACATAGTCAGTGAATAAGTATGTTTCCTGCTCCTAAGCATTACTTTTGTTTAACTAAAGCTTTTAGGCTTCTAGCTGTGTTTCTTCATTGTTGCTTTAATTTTAGCAATAACCTGTTTATGTCATTACTTAATGAATATGGACATAGAGGCTCTTTATATGTTACTGTTTTATTCCACTAATTACGCTAGCTGACTTGTAATGCACACCAACTATAAGTACTTTCTCAGTCCACGTTTCAAAAGAAAAGCCAAGGAAGTATACATCGAATCCTGTTTACCTGTCTGGAATGGATCACTGAATACACTACAATAGACCTTTTTACCAAATTGTCCTTTTGCAGTTGATTAGGATTTGATTTGGTTGTGCCGGCTGAGCCTAGCATCTACTATGCGGCACTGATGTTGCAAAGATGAACTCCTACCCAAGGGTTATGTGTGGCATCTTTTGATTTTGTTTGTGGTTTTTATTTGTGGGTCACAGTTTTAACTTGTTCACCTTTTGGAATTCTGAGGCTTTGTTTTGTTATTTTTTTCAATAAAAGAAAAATGCAAGGGGTAAGATGGAGTTGTACAAGGAGAAAGGAGTCTTTTTTAGGGTACAGTGTGAAGTGTCCTGTGTAGTAATTGTCGAAGAGAAAGTGTGGGCCCCAGTTATTTCAAAGACTTGTTCAATAACAAAAATCAATGGAACTTGAATTGGAGGCATAAAAGGAACAACATTGAACCAACTTCTCTGAACTCAGGCAAGAAACACTGATTAGAGCCCTGACAATGTAAGTATGGGCTTTGCCTTTAGAACTAATGTTTTAAGTGTTTTTTTTAAATGGTTTCCAATCTACCGTTTAATCGATCTGATAGTGACAAATTATTTTTGGTTATCAGTTGAGGGGACATTTTCTGTACAAAGGTTCTGTGGCTAACTTTTCTTTTTATTGTTATTATGTTGATGTCTCTGTCAGAAAATGGATTGCTATAGTTCAGAAGAACAGGAATATTCTTCTCAATATTTTACCAGGTCAATGAGGTCTGTGGGCATAAACACATGTGGTTACATGCACATCTAATGGATTAAAAAACAATATTCATTTAATTGTTACGAGAAGTTAAAGAAAATGTCTCCAACGCAAAGGGCGAGAAAAGAACAAGGAAAGAAAAAGGGTCAACAAAATAAAATGATTTATGTAGAGGTTATGTGAAATGTTGCATGATACAGTCATGATAATTTCCTCTTTTTCAAGGAAACAAATTAATGTTTAAAGCACACTTGTGGGTGATACCTTGCACAACTGTTTCTGAAGACTATTGTACTGAATTTGGACAATGCTTTTAATGTCTTTTAGTTTATTGCGTATTCATAACAGTGCAGTGTTAATGTTGACTCATTTCACCTACATTATCACTATAGGCAGACCTGCAAAAGAAGTGGACACGTTTTCAATAACAGGCTGTAACACATTTATAGTTATGGTCATTTTTGGTGACCATACGGGTAAATTATCCAGTTGCTGATTTCCATGTCTGATGTTACGCACAGTTTTAATTTAGTGAACACTATAATTTGTACCTTACGTGTCACAATTAAATGGCAGTCATGAGTTAGTTTTATTTCTGTTTGAGTACCAATAAGGACCTGTAGAAAGTAATAGGTCTGCTAATGGTGTGTTCTACTTGTCTTATATTCCAGAGGATATGTATTACACTAACATAAACAACACTTTTAGCAACTCATATCACAAGTTTCATGTCATTACATGATACAGATTTTAGATATGATTGTACACTTTATTACATTGTGAATCTAATGTTATATTCTATATGTAAAGCAAAAACAGATATTTATTCAAGTCAGTTACCTTTTAAATTATTTAAGTGATCTTCGGGTTGAATATTTTAAAGTTCAAATACCTTTGAGTTTATTAGAGATGCAAATATATATCCCATGTTTGGCATGACTGGGAACTGTAAACCTGAAGGACAATTTATTTGTTGTTTGAGAAACACATCTTTATCCTTTTGGATGTACAATCACAACACACCATATTGCTCAAAAAGAGAGTACTACAACTTGTACTGGATCCGATGTATTGTATTTATTGGGTGAAAAATGTTTATGAGTTTACATCTGGACCCATATCTCTTTCTAAACACCTTCATCAGAGAAAAAGATATTTCTTTGAATGTACACCCTCCTGTGTGCCGAATAGTAGTGATTGTGCCTCTAATGCAATGCCCTCATTATTGTAATATTTGCCTCGTAGAATGTGTTGCCAATAGGTGAGAGCAATTAAGCAATATTATCTGAGGTCACTACCGGAAAATTATTGACTGAGTTAGAGCCAGGGGGCATATGACTTCAACTTGTGCTCTCTATCTCTACCCTGGTCAGAAACTGCATGGGTGTATTGTTCCCTTTGGAATAAATTTGCTTTTGTAAATAAGGCCCTTAAATGTGTTGTGTAATTTGCAGAATTATTTGTTAGATGATGTACATTCCAAATGACCCTAAAAGTGGCAGGTTACATCAAGCGCTCAAGCATAATTGTTGCATTATTGTTGGCGATTAAGATTCTACCCTTTTTCCATATCGGTGTGAGTGCCTGTTTAGAGGGTCACAAAGTGGGGACATGTAAATCGGGATAGAAAATTTCATTCATATTCAAAAGTATTTGTTGATGGTGCCACACCATCAACATCAAATTTGATGATAACAACCTAAACTGAGTGCAACAAAATCCAATATAAAATATGATTTCACAGTTATTAATATAAATTGGAAAAAATGTTAATACAGTATAAGACATACTCATTAAGTGCAGACAACAGTAGTGTGCTCTCATCATCAATCCCATACTATTATTTTGTTAAATTTTAAGGTCATTTAGTGGATGAGGTTTGATTAACTATCAATCGGTGCAGCTCCGGATCAGTCGAATAGCCAGGTCTTGAGGCTCTTCCTGAAGGTGTGCAGAGTAGGGAAGCGTCTGATGTTGACTGGGAGCTCGTTCTAGGTCTTTGCTGCGACGTAGGAGAAGGCTCTTCTGCCTGCTCTTTTTCTGCGGATGCGTGGGGTCTCTGTCAGGGCAAGGTCGGTGGTGCAGAGATTCCTTTTGGGTATGTGGAAGGAGACTCTCTCGTTGAGGTATTTGGGTCCGATGTTATGGAGGGATTTGTAGGTGTGGGTGAGTAGCTTGAAGGTTACTCTCTTCTCGACAGGGAGCCAGTGGAGATCTTGTTGGGTGCTGGGTCATGTGCTTGTGTTGTGGGGTTCAGAGGATGAGTCTTCTGTATGGTTTGGAGCTTGTGTAGCAGGGTTTTGTTGATTACGGCATAGAGGGCGTTGCTGTAGTCCAGTCTACTGGTTATGAGTGCGTGGGTGATGGTCTTTCTGCATTCGGGGGGGATCCACATGAAGGTCTTGCGGAGGATGCGGAGGGAGTTGAAGCAGGTGGAGGCGACGGCGTTGATCTTGCCAGTCAAGGTGAGGGAGGAGTCTAGGATGATGCCGAAGTTTCGGGCGTGGTCTGATGGAGTCGGTGGGATTCCGAGGGCAGAAGGCTACCAGGTGTTGTCCCAGGCAGTGGAGGAGGGTCTGAGGGATAGGACCTCTGTCTTCTCCAAGTTGAGATTCAGGCAGCTGTTGTTCATCCAGGCTGTGATGTCCTTCATTCCTTCCTGGAAGCAGAGTCTGGTGTTTCCGGTACTCTTCATGAGGGAGAGGATGAGCTGGGTGTCGTCGGCGTATGATTCTATGCTGAGCGCATGCTGTCTGACGATGGCGGTGAGGGCGTGTTGGACTTGGCCCTTCTGGCAAGTTCACCCCTAGAACTTTTTGCATTTATCCTAGCCTTTTTCCTATGTTGCATTAGTGGTCTTAGGCCTCTAGGCGCTTTCACACTATGTCCCAGTGGAAAGTGCGTGCGCTCTGTGTATGTTTTAGTGAGACTGACCTGCCCTCCCATAGGAATGCATGGGGGATCTGAGTGACCGTGTTAAGTCCTGATGTGAGAGGAGTACAGGGTCGAGTTTGGTATGTGCGAACTCGTGAGATTGAATACTGCGCGATGATGTGTGCGGCGTTACGGTGTCTAGTGTAGAAGTGCCACTTCTAGAAGCTGGCATGTCTGTGTAACAAATGTGCAATGACTATCTGGCTTGTGATTGGCTGGTGTGCCTGGCTCCAGGAGTCAGGATGGGTCTGCCCCTGTGGTGAATGGAGAGATCTGCATGTTGATGGCAGGGAGGAGTACACCTGGGACCTGAATAGGGCTGGGCTTTCCCTACACAATGCTGGCTCCACCCCCTGTGGTGCGTCTAATGTCCCTGGCCTGTCCTGTGAATAGGGAGAGGGGCTGAGCAAAACAAAGTGCTCAGGAACCAGTTGCATCTGGTTCGCCCCTTCCCTGCACCTTTGGAGACAAAGGATTCTGTGTATAAAAGAGGGGCTGTGACCCCATGAAAATGTTCTTGTTCTTGGACTAGAAACTACCAGGGGCGTGCTGCTGCTGGGGCTCAGAGGAAGGCTTGCCTCCCTGGGCCCTGCCCAGCCCCTGGATGCCCTGGATGCTGGAGGACTTCTTTTGGACTTTTGGAGACTGTCCTTGCCCTGGAAGGCTTGCCTCCCTGGGCCCTGCTTTGCCACTGAATCTCTACAGGAACTTTCTGCTGTTCTTTTTACTCCAGGGCCGGAGGGACTGTGTGCTGCTTGTGGCATCTCGAGAGCACTATGCTTTGCTGGGACTTTGGGGAAGAGGAGCGTAGGCTGCGTGGCGCTGCCCGGTCCTGTAGAGGGAATCCCCATCGTAGGGATTCCCCCGTGATGTCAGCCGAAGCGGGTGCCCACCCCGCTTTATACTTTTAATTGGGAGGGAGCCTACCCCTCATTTCCGTTTTTATTGTTCTCATCTTTAAAAAGAGCAGGTGCCCACCCCTCGATTTCCCGTGTTTGACGGGTGCCCACCCCGCTTGTGCCCTTGTTTTTATTGCGGGTGTCCACCCCACGATTATTGAGAAAATCACCGCCGCGACCCGAGTAATGGCCGCCGACCCTGAAGCCAGGCCAAGTTCGCCTGCTTCTGGGCGGAGCCGGCGGCCGGACCGGAAGTTGTCGATGCGGGGCTCCCATGAGGCTAGGGGAGCCCCGGTGTGCCAAGGGGGAGGACGGGAGCCTACCCCACCTCCCCGAGTAGTGAGGACGAGTCCCGGGTGAAGAGTAGTGCAGCGGGATCCCCAGCGGGGCTCTCATGAGAGAGAGAGCCCCGCGTGCCGCCCGTGGTGTCGAGAGAAGCAGGAGTGTCCCATCAGCCCGGTGAGTGAGGGCTGGGCGGGAGAACTGACCGATGCCGTTGTGTAGTGTCCATGAGCGGACCCACCGTTGCGGGCCGCTCCTACGATTACGGGCATATTTGTTTTAGACGGGCCCAGAGGGGCCCAGGCTTGTTCGTAATTGCTCACAGCCCCGTGTGGCTCCCACGATGACCATATTTGTTTTAGATGGGCCCAGAGGGGCCCAGGCTTGTTCATAATTGCTCAGAGCCCCGTGTGGCTCCCACAATGACCATATTTGTTTTAGATGGGCCCAGAGGGGCCCAAGCTTGTTCCCCCTGTTGTGTGGTCACCCTTCACAGCTGCCCCACTTGTGAGAGGGCAGCTGCAACATTCTTGGGCACGTGGGTTGGAAGGGTACAGTGAGTGCCAGTGCCCACATCGTGATTCCACAGCTGCGCAGCACTTAGTGCTAGCTGCAGCGTTTAGGCCCTGTTCTTGTCCCCAGCTGCCCAGCAAGTAGTGGGCAGCTGCTACGTTTAGGTTCTGGCGCAACCTGGACCCTAATGTGATCGAAGTACTATTGTGGTTTAATGCTTATGGTGTTTGGAAATGTACCGTGTGTAGTATGTTTCGCGCACCCTGTGTTAATACTTATGGTGTTAGGAGATGTGCCATGTATAGTATGTTTTGTGCACCCTGGGTTAATGCTTAGGGTGTTAAGAAATGTACCGTGTGTAGTATGTTTTGCGCACCCTGTGTTAATGCTTATGGTGTTAGGGAATGTACTGTGTGTAGTATGTTTTGCGCACCCTGTGTTTTATACCTCTAGATATGATTTCTGCAGAGGAGGTTGTTTTACCTGTTTAGGTTTATGTTAGGGAGTTTATGCTTCCCTGTGTTATGTACGCCCCTAGTGTAAGTATACTTAAGGAGGTAGGGTCTAATGCGTTAGACTTGTAAGAGATTGCATAATCTGTTTATGTCCCTGTGATGTATACAGGATAGGTTTTATACCTGATTCTATTGTGATAATGCTGAGGTCATTATTGCGCCAGTAGTTACTGGTTGTGCTCTACAGTTATAATTTGTGTTATAGTTGGTATATGTTCTACATTTACAATTGGTGATTTGTGCTAATTCTGACAGTGGTCCATGTGGCCCTGTCTTGTGTAAATAGTCCCCTGTAAAATTCTGCCCAGTGCCAGTTGGCACCGTGTAAATTATGTGATTATCATCTAATGTGTTTATTATAATACAAAGGCTATTTTTTATATAAAACCTTGTGTGGAGTTTCTTTTGTGGTGGGCCTAGGGTGTTGTTGCTGGGTGCGCGCGCAAACGCTTTACACATTGCCTCCGGGATAAGCCTGACTGCTCATGCCAAGCTACCAAGGGGGTGAGCAGGGGCTATCTTTGGCGTGTAACTCCCCAGCCCTGACTTAGAGTGGTGGTCTATTCCTGGCTGTGGCGCAAGCCCTAGCCAACCAGAGATCCCATTTCTAACAGGGGGCCATGTAGATGTTGAACAGCGTGGGGCTGAGCGAGGATCCTTTTGGTACTCCACAGTTCATCTCTGTGGGTTCGGAGAGGAAGGGTGGGACTCTGATCCTCTGGGTTCTGCCGGAGAGAAAGGAGCGAATCCAGTCAAGGGCGGTTCCTCGTATACCGGCGACATGGAGTCTGGCTGCGAGAGTGCAGTGTGAGACGGTGTTGAAGGCTGCGTAGAGGTCTAGTAGAATGAGGGCCGCAGTGTTACCCTGGTTGAGTAGCATGCAGATGTCATCGGTGGCAGGGAGGAGGGCGGTCTCGGTGCTGTGGTTGCTGCGAAATCCGGACTGGGAGGAGTCGGAGAAGACTTTCTCTTCGATGAAGGTGGTCAGCTGGGCGTTGACGAATCTTTCTGTGATTTTGGCTGCAAAGGGAAGGAGAGAGATGAGCCGGTAGTTTTTCAGGTCCATCGGGTCGGCCCAGGGTTTCTTGAGGAGGGGCTTGATCTCTGCCCGCTTCCAGTCGTCGGAGAAGATGCCAGATTTGAAGGAGGTGTTAATGGTCCAGCCTAGTTCGGGTGCTATGGCGGTGGTGGCTCTGTGGTAGATGTGCGTGGGAAGGGGTCTGTGGAGGCTCCTGAGTGGGTGTCCTTCATGGTCGTGGCGCTGTCTTCGGTGGTAGCAGGTTTCCAGGTGGTGATGGTGGGCTGGTTGTTGGTGGTGGAGAGGGGGTGGTGTCTGGAGTCTGTTAGCTGAAGTTGTCGTAGAGGGCTTTGATTTTCAGGTGGAAGTAGGATCTGAGCTTGTTGAAGAGGTCCTGGGATGGTGTGGCATCCGTGGCTTCGCTGGGGGGTTTGGTGAACTGCTGTATGACGTTGAAGAGTTCTTTTGCGTTATTGCCGTTATTGTAGATTTTGTTCTTGATAAAGGTCCGCTTGGTGGCTCTTATGCGCTATTGAGTCATGGCGTTCCTGTAGGTATTCTGATCTTCAGTGGTTTTCCTGCTCCTCCAGAGTTGCTTCTAGGAGGTCAGTGGTGAACCAGGCAGCCTTCAGGGGGCGTTGTTTGATGGGTGGCAGAGGGGCGCGAGTTTGTCTGCGCAACTGGAGATGCAGTGGTGTAGTTCTTTGGCTGCGGAGTTTGCGTCGGTCGTGGCGGAGGAGGGGACATGGAGGAGGGTGGTGTTGAGGTGTTCCTCTGTCATCTTACTCCAGTTTCTTTGTGGCAGGTACAGGGGGTTTGGGTGCAGTGGTGGTGTTGAAGGTGAAGTGTACGCAGTGTTGGTCTGTCCAGAGGGGCTGCACGGTGTGGCTGAAGTAGATGTTTGTTCCTCCTGCGAAAATGGGGTCTAGGGTGTGTCCAGCTCTGTGGGTGGGGGTGGTGATGAGCTGCTTCAGTCGGAGGTTGGCAAGGTTGTCAAGGTTGTCAAGGAGGGTCGTGGAGTCGTGGTCGCTGCAGTACTCGAGGTGGAAGTTCAGGTCTCTGATGAGAATGTAGTCCGTGGAGGCGATGGCGTGGGGTGCAACGAGGTCGGTAATGGTGGTGGCGGAAGAGGCGCAAGGCCCAGGGGGTCTGTAGACGAGGGTCCCGCACTTGCTGGTTCTGGGGCTGGTCTGGATCTGGAAGTGGATGTGCTCTGTGTTGGAGAAGGGGTCACTCGTGCTGGAGGGAGCTCTTGTGTGCGATGGCGAGTCCTCCTCCTGGGTGGTGGGGGAGGTCCTTTCATTGGATTTTGTTTCCATCAGGGATGGCGGTGGCGATGTTGGGGGCGGAGGTGGTGTTGGCCGATGTTTCAGTGTAGAAGGTGACGTCTGGCGAGAGGGTATCTAGCAGGTCCCAGATCTCCATGTCGAGTCTGTGTAGGGAGTGCACGTTGAGGAGGATGCATGTCAGGGCCTCGGTGGTGCGGGCGTCTTGCGTGGGTTCAGCGGTCGTGGGGGGCCTGTTGATGGTGAGCAATTGTCAGCAGTGTTGGCAGTGTCGGCAGGAGAACTGGCCGTGGGTGGTGTTCGACGTTGATCTCTGGCAGTTGTTGTTTCTTCCAGGGTTGAGTGCGAGGAGGGCGGCGGAGTTGTAGCGGAGGGCGGTCGTACATCCAGGGTTCCTGGTGCTGGCTGCGGTCGGGTCGGGGATGGGCACAGAAAGGCTTGCCTTTAGCTTGCCTTTGGCGCAGCAGCAGCACGGCCATGCAGCGGCCGCCATTAAGTAGGGGAGGGGGAGGGAAGCGCAGCGGCGGGAAGGGCACAGAGACAGAAAACGGCTAAGTAAACAGAGAGGACACAGGTACAAAGGTGCAATAAAAGACAGAGAGGACGCAGAAAACGGGCACAAGAGAGACAGCAAAACAGAAAAAGGCACAAAGACAGACACAGGCACAAGAGAGACAGAAAAAACGAAAATGGCACAAAGACAGACACGGGCACAAGAGAGACAGAGAAACAGGAAAGTGGCACAAAGACAGACACGGGCACAAGAGAGACAGAAAAACAGGAAAGTGGCACAAAGACAGACACAGACAACAGCGGCCAGCAGAAGAGCACGGCTCTCCTACTGGACCACCAGGGATGAGGCAAGGCAGGAGTCTGCGGGTGGAGAAGGGCCTGGAGCAGTGGCACTTAACAGCAGAGCTGCAGGGGGAGAGCAGGTCCCTGACCAGGAGATCAGAGGTCTTGCTTCAAGTATGAAAATATAAGCATTTTGAAAGACAGTAATGGAGTTTTCAGTCTTAAGTTGATATTTGTATTAATGTTTTAGAGGAACTAGAAGGTATGGCACATACATCCCATATTCATAATGAATAGCTTGGCGCCACGAAACGTGATCAGATACTAAAGGGGATTGTTTTTGGAGATTAGATTTTTCTCTTTACATACCTTGGAAGGATAAATAATGTTTCGTTCTAGAAATGTTGAAAATAACTATTTTATCCATGCATTCATCCTGCCACACAGAAACAAACATGATTTAAAACATGCTTTCCAGCAAGACTCCCACTACCAGCTCACTCTGTGGTCTAGGTGAGCATATCATCTCTTCCTTAGAACTCTGTAATATTCACAAACAAGTGTTATGGAAACATTGTGTAGTGATATCTTAATTGGGAAGGGAATCAGGGTTAGCTCAGCATCTGGAATGAATCTCCCTGGAAGATGGTAACTGATGATTAGTCAATCAAACTGCAGTGTTTATAGTGCAGCCCAATGTGTAGCAGTTATAGCACTAATAAGTTCACTAAACACAGATATGATGAGGCACAGAAACATCAAACATCAATTTAAAATCTAGGTTCAATTACATTGCTTTCAGTTGCAATATTTTGGCAAATATTACCGCTTAAAAATTAAAGTACAATAAGCTATGCATCCATATGTATGCATAAGTGAGGACATTTGTTGTTGGTACCTTGGCCTGACGATTTTCAGTGTCTGAGTCAAAAGTATTTTATTCTGAGTATGCAGAACTTCCCTTAAAATATGACTGTATCTGCAGCTCTCAGCTTCCATATGGTGACGCCTGCTTCACCACACAGGTGTGGCATAGGATTCCTACCTTACCTCTTCTAACCTCTACTTTGATATCAGATGTATAATGTTGTTAGGGACATGGGACTTGTGGCAATTTCATTTGGGACAAATGTTAAAAAACACTACCAGTTAAGTATTCTTGAAGGCATCTTACAAATGAAATGACCCATATTACTTAAAGGATTTTAAAGTGTTTTTCCTGTACAACAGTTTGTGGAGCTGAGGGCAGACTGGCCTGGTGCAGATTGTTTCCTTCTGGAAAGAAGTACTCAACTCTCTTTTTGTGATGGTATTCAACAGAGAAAAGCATATTTGCATGCATCTATCTGAATATATTGTTTAGCTGTTTCTTTAGATGCATGTATAGATTTTTTGAAGTAAATAAGGCTGTAACTAAATACATTGTCACCTGCAACCCAATGGTCAGCACTTGGACTCCTCTGTGGACTCCTGTATTCAAAAGGGGCCAATTCCAGTTCCTGGGACCTGAGAATTGTGGGGCTGGAGTTGCAAAGCAAGAAGAACATCTCAGACATTGTCAGCCATGGCTTGAGTGACGCCGCGACCTGCACCGAGGCTGGGGACCCCGCTCGTGAAGTTCACAATGCCCTGCCCTGCTTGCACTGCAGCTCCAATGCCTGATGACACCTGTAGTTCTTGGCCTTCCCCATGCCAGCGCTCTCACCAACACCATCAATGCCTGCGCCAGCATCACGTTATCACAGAGCCGATAACTAACGAGGTTGACTTCACATACTCTTTGAGGTCGCATCGCCTCATCAGAACCGATGCCTTAATGCCAACGCCACCTAATTTCCCCTGTTTTGGACTCGACACCTCACCTCCCGGTGGCAGAAAGGAGCTGGCTTTGCCTCGGCCATCAGCGCCTCACCTCTACGACACAGTGCATTGCCTGTTGACATTGTTTCCAAGGTACTGTTTGGGGGGTCTCTGTGACTCCGTGCCCGACCCGCACAACTCACGTTCTGCACCGTACTCTGGATTTGTGCCTGTCACGATGTTGTAATAGCCCCAGGTGGGGCTATTTGTTTCTACAGTTACATATTTGAAGTTAGCATTTTAAAAGTGTTGTCTTGATACACATATGATGGATTTTTGTCGTTTTGGTCTTGTTTGGTTTAGATAAAGATACTTTATTTTTCTAAACTGGTGTGGTGTCCATTAGTGGTGTTTTCGCTGTGCTACTTTGTGTTTGGGTGCATAAACTTTACACATTACCTTTGGGATAAGCCTGTCTGCTCATGCCATGCTACCAAAGGGCTGAGTAGGGGTTATCTAAAGTGTGTATTCCCCTTACCCTGGCTAGAAGGAGGAGTCCCTACTTGGACAAAGGTGCATACCTCTGCCAACTAGAGACCCCCTTTTCTAACAGTAAGATAATTTTCATGTTGATAGAACCAGCTAAACCAAATACCCATGAAGCGAGATTACATTTTGATGGCCTCTTTTTGGCACACTGGCACGCCAGAGGAAATATACAAAATATAAATTGTCACAAAAATCCCAATTATCACAAAGTTGGTCCTGGAAAACTTCAAAGTTGCTAAATTCTCTTATGAGCATCATTAAGCTTACAAGAAATAACTCTATACCTTCTCACATCCCTACTTATGACATCTTTGTGGTATCCCTGACAGAGATATCATGACCTTATACCAATTTGTAAATGTGAATAAACAAGGTCCGATACTTCTCAGTTGTCTATTTAATCACATAACACACTAGACGAATTGACGTTGAAGCTGATCATTTCCTTGGATGACGGAGCCCACCCACCTACTCACAGATATCTTAGGCCCAGGGCCACTGGAATTAAGGGACTGCTGCAGCAGGAGTTTCCGGATAATTATGTATTTTCCACATTTACCACATCTGCTGCATAATCCGAACATTTCAACAAAAAAAATGTTTTAGCTCAAACAGATCAACAGTTTCTAAAAACGTGGCACCACAAGTTGCCGGACAGTGAAAGGCCCTTTGCAAAGGTTGACTGGTCACCCTTCTATTTAATTATTTCTATATTTGAGTGTCAAAGTGGTACTAATGTGGTGAATCATTTGCCTGAACAGTGGTAATATGTGTAAAAATGCCATAATAATGAGGTATTATTAACACAAAATGTGCCTCATTTGGGTGCATAATTTGCGTTTTGTTGCCTCATAATTTAATCAGCACTCCCGCATAATTTACCCCCTCCCCGTCCCTCCCCTGCCGCATAATTCCAGTTGCCCTTCGTAGAGTACCGCCATTTCAAGCAATTTAGCACCAGCAAACTCTTCGAATGATCTAATTCCGCTGACATTAAGGAGCAATATCTTTTCTTTCAGCGGATCCAAGTTCATAGACAATTGACGCTGGAAAGCGCATGCATCAAACATGTAAGTTTATGTCAGTTCCTTCATGCGACCCTAACAGAGTTTTTCTATTCTTTTAGTTTTTCCTCTAATGGGCCCGTGCCTTTTGCATTTTGCAGTTTTCCATCCTGAATCCGGTATCTCGAAGGCCATTTTATTTCTTTCATTCTTTTCACGCCGTGTCCATTATCCACCTTTCACAATGAATTTCTCTGACCTTCTGTCACTTTGAAAAGAAACATCGAAGAGTGTCGTTTTAAATGGATCCTGCTGTGGAGAACTGACAGTGGAGATAACATGTTAATTCGCAGCATAAAAAGGAAGCGTATGACCCACGGTGGAACCTGCACATTGCTCAGTGTCAATTTAATTCCTTCTGACATATTGTTTTTTATGAATGTTTAATGCTTTCTAAAACACATAGCACTGAATTCACTACTGCCACTGGAAGGTACAAGTTACAGTTGTCATCAGGTAATGCAAATACAAGGGAGTGGAGAGTGAGCGAGAGGAAGAGATAGGAGGGTGGGGACAAAGGGAATGGGGAGATGGGGGAGTTCAAGAGCTGAGAGAGGGAGAGCAGGATAACACGGGAGGAAGGTGAGAGTAGGCGATAGTAAGAAACAGAGAGCTTTAGTGACTGTGGCAAAGCGACATAATGGAGGAGGAACAAAGAGAAAGAAAGGAGATCGAGAAAGAGAGCTGGAGAGGGAGAGAACAAAGGTAATGAGAACAGAGGGAATGAGAAGCAGCTACATGGATTTGTAAAGAACGTCGTGGCATGTGAATGAATTTTCCAAATAGCAATTACATATTTGCATTTTTTTGTGATTCGCAAATTCATAATTACAATTTGGAATGTATGAAATTAATTTCAGGTGACTTAGAAATTCGATATTCATTTGGTTCGCTGTTTAGTGAATTTAAAATAGAGATGACCTACATAGAGAATCAGCTCGCAAATGACGAGTGATACATCTGCTCATGACATCACATTCAGAAAGTAGTTCACCAGTGAACAGTGGAGAGGATTGCTGATGGAAGTGTGTGTGAGAATCTGTTCTTAATCTCCCTGAGGGTTTGCCATCCACCCTTAAAGTTCTTGAAAATGTCAAGAAAGGATAAAGGCAAGGAGGTTGGGGCCAGAAAATAAAAGCTACAATTTCAGAAAAAGGAACTGGAGATACCTAATGAGCAATGTGTCTCCCACAGTGATGAATTGTTTTCAAAAGTATCCCTCGCAGTGCCAGATTCTCGAAAAAACATACGGAAGGCAATGCAGCAGAAAATAAAGACAGCGTGAGTCACACAGGGATCCATCGAGGAAATCGGTAAAAGATGGCATGACCTCAGATCCAGAACAAAGTAGAAAGTAGCAAGCCATCTAACTGAGGCCAGAGTAACTGGAGGACATCACCCCACTTTCCTACCCACCACTGCACTTGAGGAACTTGTGGAAAAAACTTTGGAACCTGCGTCAGTGAAAGGCTTTGGCAAAATTGACACATCAGAAGTTCTGAGTACCTCTTATGGTAAGTTTGCTACAAGACTTGATAGGCTTTGCAGATACACATTAATATAGCATAGGATTGTGTGCATGTGTGTATATCAAACAAGAATGGCATATAAATTGCAGTGGAACTAAATAACATTTGCTCATTCACAGTGCATCATGAGAGATGTAGGGGCATATTTACAAGCTGGCGATAAAAAATTATCGCCGCTTTTGCGGCCGTTTTCGGCCGAAAAGCGGCGATAATTTTATCGCCTAATTAGCAAGGCCACGCTAACGCGTGAAACCTTGCTATAGCGTGGGGATTTCTAACGCCCAGCTTTGCATCTCTAATGAGCTGCAAAGTGGGCGTTCCTGACCTAATATGACAGGAAAAATGTCGCTAAGCGACATTTCTCCTATCATCAAGCCCCACGCTATGAAGCATAGCGGCAGGAAAAGTAGCGATAACCCCTGTTATCGCTACTTTCCTTACACCTGCTTCAGGACTGACTTAGCCATGATATCCTATGGAAGGTGGATATCATAGCTAAGTTTGTGAGTCCCTATCAGCAAGCTAACGCCACATTGCGTGAGATTATCGCTGGGTTTCCAGCGATAATCTCACTTTAGGCAGTTAGAGTGAGGATTTTAATCGCTGAGGAGATAAGCGTTGCTAATAGCACGGTATCTCAGCGATAAAAATCCACGTTACCCGGCGATAATTATCCTCACGCTAAGAGCGCTGAGCGATAATTATCGCCGGGTGTTGCTGATATGCCCCGTAGTACGTTCACTATAGGCTGATGTGATTTTTCTAAAGTTTATTGTTCCAACACAACAAAAGGAAACACACCTTACATAGCCATAGTACAAAACATAATAATGATTCAATTTTCAAACAGATGCCCATGGGAGTGATGCTTTTGAAGGCGAGGGGCTTGAGGATTCCCAAATGCAACTTGACGACCTAATAGATGATGACAGCCATGACATCATCCCCCCCAATTGCATAACATGTGCCCCACAGTGCAAGTACACCCACAGTCAGCAAATATAGTGGGTGCAGGAAGCATACAGAATGTGATCCAGGAACCTGTAGTTTGGTGGCTTGGAGGCATCGATGCTCAAAGTTCAGCACCTGCAACAGAATCAAAAACAGCTGTTTGTACAAAAGTAGAATTATTGGACATAGTATAACCACAGGATTAGAAAATGTTGCCACAACCCTAGCTGAAAATCACACTACCATGAATGTAAAGATTGACAATCTTGCAGATGCATTAAAGCCTCTATGCACAGATCTTAATAAAGACCATGCACATCAGAGACGTAGGGAATGGCAACAGTCTGCCTCCATTGATAGATTGACAAGGTCAATAATCAGACTTGCACATGCGACATCTGTGTTTTCAAGGAGTACTGTCAAACTCCAAGTGGAAATGGGGCACTACAGCTGTAATGTGGCCCGTGGATTGATACAGATAGCACATTCTGCATAGACATTACAAACCTCTAAGATAGCAGGTGGCAGTCAGGTAGTACATCCTGAGAGTGAGGACCACTCTAGTGTCAGTAGTATTTCTGTCAGTGACACAATAAGTGTGCTTAAAATCAGGCATCGCAGTGTTGGAGGTGTAAATATGGTGTGTCAGCACTTCTAGTCCTCAGACTGCAACCTACCTTCTCCAGATGAGGAACTTGATCCTCCGCACTGTCCGCTCCGCTCCGATCCCTCTCGCGAGCGGATCGGACTCTGCTGTGAACGGTCTTCTCTCCTCCGCCGGCCCCAGCTCTTCAAAATGGCGCACTGGCGGCTCACCGCGCTTAAAAGGACGTTCCCCTGCCTGGCGGCCGTGCCTGCTCAAACCCGCCATCGGAGCCCTCAGCAAAGACGCCTTCCTCCCAGGACCCCCAGGGACCCTCCGGTGCTGGGGCAGCGTTAGGTGACCGTGGGAGTCGGTGCTGCCATCCGCAGCGGCCTGCACTGGTGCCCCGCTGCGCTGAGCGGACTGCAACCAAGTGAAGCCCGCCGCGCCTCGGCTGTTACCTCCGGACAGTGGCGCTCGTCGAGACCGTTCTTTGCGGCCTGGAATTGCCGCTGTGACTGGGAGAGAGTCACGCATCACCCCCTGAGGCCGCGGGGGGCACAGCTCTGCTTCTGGGGCTGCTGTGTTCTCCACCTGAGGGACCTGACTGGCGAAGTGGAGCAGCTGCTGTGGGACCGCCTAGATTTCAGCAACGGCCCTCGGGCCCCACACAGACGGTGAGTGGAGGGGATCGGCCACTAAGTCGGGTGGCGGCCGAGGTGACAGGACAGTGCTTCGCCCCCCTCCCATTTCCTCCTCCCCTGAGGGCGCCTCCGGTGGTGTTGAGGTGGGGGCCCTGCTGGGCGACTTCTCCTGGCTATCCCGCGCTGCCTTATTGGCCAAGTCAGACTGGTCGGGGCGGCTGCCCTCCCTAGGGCCCTGGATTCTGGGGGCGTCCTGCCCGAGGTGGTGGCCCTGGTGGCTGAGATGCTGGGGGTAGGGTTCGGCCACCAGGTCGGGTGGCAGGTGCAGGAGGAGCAAGGACATCAGTGGCCTGGCCCCCCCTTCCAGTGGCACGCTTCTTTCTGGGGGTGCCTTCGCGAATCCACCGGCCTGGGACTACATCGCCTTGGACTGGCCCCCCCTGTACTTAACTGAGTCCTCCATCTGCCACTGTTGTACTGGAGCGCCGTGGAGGCCTCCTCTTTGATGCTGGGCCCGCCGGCTCCTGGGTTCGCTGGCCCCCGGGGCTGCAACGGGCGTTCCATACAGACCGTGGCCCGCCACTTGACTGCCCTCATTGAGGAGGCCTGGGTCCGGCAGAGGTTGTTATGAGGGGGGGCACGGTGCCCTCTCCATCCTTGATCGCACTCTGCCCCATCTGCTCTGGATAGTTTGTGTGGGCCACAGGCTCCGCTGCGAGCGTTAGCCCCTCCCGGGGCCCCTCACTGCTATGGGTGGTTCCATCGGAGGTGAAGTCATCTGCTTCAGACTTTGGGGACAGGCTGGAGACAGGTGGTGGTGGTGGGTGTCTGGCCAGCCTGGTCACCCTTCGCTGAGGAGCTCTGCCTGACCCCGAGGGTGGTTCGGAGACACGGCTCACTTCTGCCCCCATCGGGGACCCGAGGGGTTGGACTTGGATGCCTGGGCCCGAGCATTGACGGCCTAGGTGTCCGGTGGACCCCCCTCCCACACTTGCTCCCCAATGGATCAGCCACCCACCCGAGATGGGCAGAAACCACCCGTCCAGAATCTGGTCCCTCAAACCCAAACGAAAATGGATCAATTCACCATGTAAATGTTTACTTTCTATCCCCAGAATCAAAAAATCGCGTACTGGCGGTAAAGCTTTTTCTTATCTGGCTCTGGTTTTCCGGAATGAACGACCACAACATCTCCGTGCTGACATGACTATCTTTCATTTCAGAAAGCTCCTTAAAACCTATCTCTTTTAATCAGTTCGCCGATGCAGTAGGACTGTTACAAGCGCAGAGATACCCCTTGAGGTGATTCAGCGCTATATAAAATCATAAATCAATCAATCAATCACCACGTCGGACCGGGACCCGGGAGGCGAAATACCAGGCATGCCGGGCGCTGCCGGGGGAGATCCCTCCAACCATCCTTCAGGCGATAACCATCTCTCAGGCCTCAGTAGAATCTAAGATCGGCGAGGTGAGGGTGGATGTGGCTCTCATTCGTCAGGATCTGAGCAACACAACAGCGCGCATCACGGAGGCGGAATCCCGTATCTCCGCGGCGGATGACGACATCAGCCAACTTAAGACTCAGGTGGCCCGTCTCCAGACCCAGACCTCGGAGCTCCACCGTAGGGCTGAGGACGCCGAAAATAGATCGAGGAGGAATAATCTGTGTCTCCTGGGGTTTCCCGAGGGAGTGGAGCAAGGCCACGCCGACACGCTCGTGGAGACCTGGGTGTGCTCTTGGATGCTCTTGGATGCCTTGTCACCATGGTTTGCTGTTAAACAGGCTCACTGCTCCTTGGTGCCCAGGCCTCTGCCTGGGACCCCTGCCCGACCCATAATCTTGAGTGTCCTCAACTTTCGAGACAGAGACGCCATCCTTGGGGCCGCCAGGGCACGGGGCCACTGCACTCTCAGAATGGCAAGATCATGGTTTTCCCGGATTACACCAGGGAGGTGCAGGCCCAGCGTCGGACCTACGATGAGGTCAAACAGAAGCTTCACAACATGGGTCTCCGATACGGTCTCCTCTTCCCGGTCCGGCTCGTGGTCATCTTCCAAAACAAGACCCCTTTCTTTGATAACCCTCAGGTGGCGTGGACCTGGCTCACGGAGGAAAGGCCCCTTCTGCCCTGGCCGGCTTCCTCCTCCACCCAATGGGCTCCTCAACAGCCACACTCGACCCTCCCCAAACCCCAGTGGTGCCGGACAAGGTCCCGCAGGAAGACCGACCGTCATAGGAAGGCATCCCGCTCTCCGGGTGCGACATCCCAGCACCCTCCATCCCGAGCCTCGACCCGAGGTTCCAACACTCCCAGCCCGGCCACCTCACTGATTGACTTGAGTGACCGCCCAGGTCCCTCGAACAATTTGCACCACACCATTTCCGACTCTGACCTGTCTAGGAGCCCGATGATCCAAGGAACCAGAGAATCTGAGTTCACCTGAACGTTAGCACATGGCGAGAGCGCTTTCTCATAACCCTCTGAGGCGCCAAAAAGGCGATGGTCTTCGAACTTCCCACGAGGGGGTGATCTACTCTCCTCGAAACCAATAGTTTCATGAACTACTCCCTCCTTCACTCCCTGGACTCAATTTGCATTCTTTGTGTTTATTTGCCCAATGCGTAGTTGCAGCTGTTCACGATTCTCTTATCCAATCACATGGAGGGGGGTCCGTCTCTGCCACAGTCATGTTCCACTAATCGTTCTAGCTTAGCGACCAGACTTCTTGTTGTTTAACTTGTTTTCCTTTTCAGGGCGACAGATGCTTCACGTTCGGAAGTGTAGGGTGGGGGGAGTTGGGGGACAAGGGGGGGCAGACCATTGTCTCCAGTTCGTTTGTTGCTTTTAGCCGCCCACGGGCCAATGTTCTCTGTTCCTTCTGGTAGCCACACATGCATACACGCCACTGGTGACGACACAAGACTCACCTCGAAGCACACCGCCTGCCCAGAAGCCCCGGCTAAGGGAACATGTTCCCACCGGGACCTGACACTGCCTACGCTTGCACCTCCTCTTCCCTATATCACCCACCACGATGGCGACCACCCTACCTAGGTCCCTCCACGTTCTTTTGTGGAATGTCAACGGCCTGCTGGATCGCATAAAACGCACTGTTGTCCTACGAAGCGCCCACCGGAATGCACCGGATATCCTCTTTCTGCAGGAAACACATCTCCTGGGCTCACAATGCAATTTCCTCGCCCGGTATGGGTTCGACAGGGTCTGGCACTGTGGGTTCACGTGGGGCTCCCGGGGGGTGGCCATTCTACTCCGGAAAGGGCTGCCCTTCACCCTGACACAAGTCGACGCAGACGCACAAGGCCGCTATGTGGCCCTGACGGGTAGGATTGAGGGACACCCCATTAATCTTCTATGCACATACATCCGTCCCGCCGTCATGGCCCCTGCCCTCCACTGCCTCACACTGGTGCTTTCCTCCTTCCCACAAGTCCTGACAGTACTAGGAGGTGACTTCAACGCCGACTTACAGCCCTCACGCGACACGACCGGTACCCCATCGGCAGCCCGCCTTGCCTCTGCAAAACGCCTATCTGACTGGTCCTCGGCCCTGGGTCTCTGCGATATGAGGAAAGATCGAGGGTAGTGCCCTCTTAATTTATCAACGTTGATAAATAATAAACGTCAAAGGATTTTTCGAATAATTATCACGTATTTGGTTTTATTTGTATTTCTATAGATAAAGTGCAGATATAAATTATAAAGAGAAAAGCCGACACGTGTTTCGCCCTAGTGGCCCATTGGCCGTGGGCTCTTTCAAGGCTAAAGTGGAAGAGTTGCAGAAATAGGGATTAAAGTTTGATTGCGATAGTTAGATAGATTAGAGAAAAATAGGGACACAGTGTGAGAGAGAGAGAAAGGAAGAAAAATTATTTACCGAAGAGAAGAGATAGTGGTTTGGGAAGAGAGAGACACGAAGGGGGTAAGGACAAGGGAGAGAAGGAAAAATTGAGAAAAGAAGAGAGAAAAGAAAACATAAGAACAATTGAGAAGGGAAACAAAAAAGGGGATTACATGATTATACTTATTAGCAATGACATACAACTGTTATATATAACATTGCATAGGAGAGAATATCATGTTGAGTATTGATATACATGATAATTGTAAAGCCATATATAGAAACAGTATATTAATGAACAACAGATACAGTTACCATATTAGATACATGTGGACATGAGTGGGAAAGTAAGAAAAACAAAACAAAAAACTTTACAGTGATATCACCAGTATTGTCGAGGACATGTTAAGTGCAAGGTCATGTATGGAGCAAATATATATAAACAGGTAAAATAACATATTGCAACAGGTATGGTTTTAACCATAGTAACAGACTTGTACTATCATCAAAAATCTAAAAAGGTCAAGTGTATTGTCAAAGTGCAAAATGAACATAAATCAAGGTTAGCCTTCCTAATTAAGACCTCAAAAAACGGTGAGAAAGAAAAGAAAACACGGTAACGCAACCAAGATCAAGTGGCAAAATGAACATGAATCGAGGTTTGTCTTCCTAATTGAAACATCAAAAAACGGTACAAGTCTGTTACTATGGTTAAAACCATACCTGTTGCAATATGTTATTTTACCTGTTTATATATATTTGCTCCATACATGACCTTGCACCTAACATGTCCTCGACAATACTGGTGATATCACTGTAAAGTTTTTTGTTTTGTTTTTCTTACTTTCCCACTCATGTCCACATGTATCTAATATGGTAACTGTATCTGTTGTTCATTAATATACTGTTTCTATATATGGCTTTACAATTATCATGTATATCAATACTCAACATGATATTCTCTCCTATGCAATGTTATATATAACAGTTGTATGTCTTTGCTAATAAGTTTAATCATGTAATCCCCCTTTTTTGTTTCCCTTCTCAATTGTTCTTATGTTTTCTTTTCTCTCTTCTTTTCTCAATTTTTCCTTCTCTCCCTTGTCCTTACCCCCTTCATGTCTCTCTCTTCCCAAACCACTATCTCTTCTCTTTGGTAAATAATTTTTCTTCCTTTCTCCCTCTCTCACACTGTGTCCCTATTTTTCTCTACTCCATCTAACTATCGCAATCAAACTTTAATCCCTATTTCTGCAACTCTACCACTTAGCCTTGAAAAAGCCCACAGCCAATGGGCCACTAGGGCGAAACACGTGTCGGCTTTTCTCTTTATAATTTATATCTGCACTTTATCTATAGAAATACAAATAAAACCAAATACGTGATAATTATTCGAAAAATCCTTTGACGTTTATTATTTATCAACGTTGATAAATTAAGAGGGCACTACCCTCTATCTTTCCTCATACTCAACTCTACAATGGCTCTTGGGTGTAGCCATTTACGAGGAATGTGCCACAATTAAATTGGGCCCTGACAATTGTAGCGCCGAAAGTCCATAACTTTCCACCCAAACAGCAACTCATACCTACAACCATCTGGCTCTTTAGGCGCTACGTTGCCCTCAATTACAGAATATATCGAGCCAAAAAGTGACCCTATGGCAACCTGTAGAGATCCCCGGACCTCATAGGCAGCTTTGCTGTCTGAGACTGGGACTCAGCTGCCCTGCCTCTCCCAAACGGACTCCGACTCCCTGGACCGGACGGGGCTATCTCACTGTTGCGCTCCGGCAAAATGCCCGGGCCCGACGGTTACCCCCAAGAATACTACGCGGCCTACCGAGACACGTTGGTCCTGCACATACAAGATCTGTTTAAGCACGTAGTCGAGGTGGGGGCCTTCCCACCAGAGACCGATGTGGCCACTATTGTAGTCCTCCCGAAGATGCAGCCGCGCTCCCTCGTGTGTACGGACTACCATCCCATCTCCCTTATCAATACGGAAGTAAAGCTCTTCGCCACTGTGGTGGCCCAACGGCTACGTCCCCACTTGCAAGAACTGGTGCACCCCGATCAATGAGGCTTCATGCCTGACAGAGGGACCCGGCACTGCATACGCCGTCTCCATCTCGCCCTTGCGCATCACCATCTCCTCACCCCATATCTTGCACTGCTTTTCATAGACTTTGAAAAAGCATTTGATACGGTGGACTGGGGCTACCTGGGGGACGTGTTGGAGAGGATAGGCTTTGGCCTCCCTTTCCGACGCCTCATCCGGGTCCTTTGCTATGCCCCCAAGGCGAGGGTTTCAGAGGCGTTCCCCATCCCCATCCGGAGGGGCACCCGCCAGGGCTGCCTGCTCTCGCCGCTTCTATTCACACTAGCAATGGAACCCCTAGCTTCCCTCATCCGTCAGGACCCCCTCATCTGCGGCTGGGCCTGGGATCCACACCAGATCGACAAAATTGCCCTGTACGCTGACGACGTCCTCCTTTTCCTGGCAGACCCGGAGAGCTCTGGCCCGCGATGCCTGGACACCCTTTTGGCTTTTGAACGGGTCTCTGGCCTCAGGCTCAACCCGGCGAAGTCCACCCTAGTTCCCTTGCACTCGTCCCGGGCGTGCTTCGACTGGCAGATGACCATACCCTGCAGAGGCAATCCTTCAAGTACCTGGGGGTGTGGGTGGCCCTCCTCCCGGAGCTCGAGTGGGCCTTGAACATCATGCCCCTGGTCACTAAAGCCAAGGCAGACCTCAGAAGATAGCAGACCCTTCCCCTTAATTCCCTTGGTAGGAGTGCCCTTTTCAAAATGATGGTCCTCCCCCGCTTCCTATACATCTTACAAAACATGACCACTCATCTCCCCGGCGGCTGGTTTCGGGAGTTGGACGGTGTCCTCATCCGCTTTCTATGGGGAGGAGGCAGACTGCGTGTGTCCCTAGCGCATTGCCGCATACCTCCTTATGATGGAGGAATGGGGGTGACCATCTCCAACTCTACTATCTGGCCACGAGGCTGATCGTGAACCACGACTGGTTTGTGGGAGGCTGGTCCGACCCGGTGTACCGAGTGGAGCTCTGGTCGATGGATTTTGCGCAAATCCATTCCTACCTGTATGGGAGCCCAGTCCCACTGGCTCTCCCCCCTATCACTAGAATGGTACTCATGACATGGTGAACTGCCCTACGGTACATTAAATGGGATCAGAAACTCACCAGACAGACGCCTCTGTGGAGCGGGGCCCAGCTAGAGGAGATCTCGTCCCTCCAAAACTTCCGTAAATGGGACCATATCGGGATCTCGCTGCTTGGGAACGTTTGGGTGGGGGACCATGTCAGATCGTTTGCAGACCTACAACACCGCCACTCCCTCCACTCCTCCCAATTCTACAAATATTTGCAATGGAGGCACGCTCTCCAGGCCCACATTCCGTCTCCCACCTCCTTCCCCGAATATAGTCCACTGGAGGCCAAAGTGATGATGGGGAACCTGGGCAGAGGGGGGTGTCATGGATTTACCACTCCTTGGTGAACAACGGTCCCGCGTCCTTAGACTCGCTCTGAGCCCGGTGGGAGGGGTGGCTGGGTCCCCTGGAAAACGCGGACTGGAGGGAGGCCTTTATGGCACCCAAGACCCTGATGACCTCCTCCAAGTTGCGTCTAGTCCAACTCTATTACCTCCACACGGCATACGTCACTCCAGCACGCATGTTCAGTGCCTGCCTGCGGCCCTTCCCAGCGTGCCCGCGCTGCAGCCACGCCCCAGCCGATTTCTACCACATGGTGTGGCAATGCCCCGCGCTTGCGCCGTTCTGGGCCGGGGGTGGAATGTGAACTTACACAAGCTCTAGGGTGAGAGGTCCCTCACGACCCGCTACGCCAGATCCTGGGAGTGTTCGATGGCCTTGATGGATCACGGGCCGACAAGCGCTTTCTGGGCACGGCAGTGGCGGTGGCAAAGCGTGATATCACTACGCTTTGGTCCCAGACCAGGCCGCCCACCATGAGGAGCTGGAGGCGGGGGGTGGACTGGTGTGGTACCCAAGAGGAGCCCCTCTTCGAGGTCCGTGGTTGCTCAGACCTCTTTGGCAAAATATGGGGCAAATGGTTTAATTTATCGCCAGTGTGAAGGGTCCAAATGGTCGTGTATGTGGTGAGCAACCGGCGGGGACAGGGTTTCGCCCACAAGTGTTGAATGAGTCTACATCATATTCCATTTAATATAATGTATCTGTATGACGTGTCTGATTGCTACCAATGTTTTTTTGATCTGCAAAAACTTAATAAACTTGATTATCAAAAAAATAATTAAGTGAATCCCTGAAAAGTGAAGTTTGAAGGAAGATTGCTTACACTAAACCCCTAACAGGAGAATTTATCATTTAGGGCTTAGGTTCATTGGCCTACTGAATAGTAACATTTAGTCAGGTTTCAGATTATCCACAACGTCTACCCATGATAAAACAAGCACTGGCAAAAACAAATGCTAAGGAATAGGCTGCATACCTTTATATTTGGAAATGCTTGTGAATGTTTTGTACATGTGGATTACTTTTTGTGTGAAAGAGTAAAATACCATCACTCACAGAGCAGTTAGCCAATAACTGAAATGGGGTGACCCCGTGCCACATGGTGTATGGTGTGGTATGCAGAGTAAAAATGCGAATGACTAACAAAACCTTTGAAGAACAGAGTTGGTTTAACTCGTTCCGTGCTCATGACGGAACCACGCCGTCATGAGCCACGGTTGCCGTGTGCTCATGACGGAGTGGTTCCGTCATGCTGCGGCCGTTGGCGGCCGCGCCACCCACGCGGCGCTAATTCCCCGCCTGTGCGGGCGATTAGCGCCGTGGGTGGAGTCATGACGGAACCACTCCGTCATGAGCACCGCGCCACCGCACTGCCCCCCCGCACCCCCCAGTGCTGCGGCGGAATTTCCGCCGCAGCGAAGGGGTTAAAGCACGCAGATTACATGCATATTGATTTTATCAAAATCAAAAGGGTTTGGCCAACACTCAACCGAAAAATAAACAAAATTTCCTATAGAGATTATATGCACATGTGTTGGCACATTTGTTATTCTATCCAGATTTTACAACTCAGTGGCTGGTACAACAGAGCTCTTTTGAAATCTGAATTGAATCCAACTAACTTTGCAAAAAAAGTAATTTATTTGCATTGCAATCCTTAATGTTCAATATATATATTTTTTTGAGCTCTGTCTTTAAGCCTTAATTTTGCACTGCCCTATTCCTATCCCACATGTCCCCTCTACTTCGCATGCACTCTGCTACCCTTCTCTTTCTCTTTTTGACTCCTCTGGCACTTTTTAATACTGCCTCCAGGCCTCTCCCCTTTTGTGATAAATATTTATGAAGTATGAAGTTTATGAAGTATCTTTATTAACCGTTCGTTTATTTAAAATCTTTACAGTAAAAGTAGCTAAAATCAATCAATGCCCACCCCCATGCCTCCCCCTTCTTGTTACGAGATACTTTCCATGCCTCCCCCTTCTTGTTACGAGATCCTTTTTGCCTTTAGACTGGAGGTTGGTTTCATGTTACACCAATATTACAATAAAACACATTAAAAATAACTATCTGTCTCTTCTTTGCCCATTGATGTTATTGCCGATCCCTTATTGTCCAATAAACAGTCTCTGAGTTTCAAGAGCTGAGGATAGTGCATTTAAACTCGCTTCTAAGGCCTGTCTAATTAAATGGATAAACTTTGCCACTCCTGCGAGAATATATGTTTTTGTTTCCGAAAGACACCAGTCTGACGCACCCTTACACGATCTGGTGCCAGAGTCCCTTAATATAGGACGAAGCAGCCTTTATCGTTCACTCATCAGTTTAGGACAGCAACATGAACGGTGAAACCAGGATTCCCTGTGATAGTTACATAGCCGACAGGAGAATGCACCATCTTCTCACACACATACTGGGTCAAAATCTGAAATTCTAAGGGCCGTGAGCCTAATAAAAAGGATTTTCCTGCGAGCTTGGACCCCTAGTGCTTCCCGTAGATACTGTTGAGCTTTCCCCAAAGTATAGGACTCGTCCAGTGCCATTGTGATGGTATTATGGCGGTCTGCAGCTCGATCCTTTTTGAACGAAATGCAGCGGACTTGCCGTTTCATGGTATTTGACCAGGCCTTTTGCGAGATATCAGGTAGAGAAAGACTATCAGCATCCATATTTAGTGTCCCTAGTGCTTTGCCCAACTTGATATGCCAGGGGGAGTCCTCTTCTCTAAAGATTGTTGCCATGTGATATTTCAGAGTGTTATTCGAGGCTTTGAGGAACCTGATGTAGTACTTAATGAGGTCTCCCTGAAGGGCCAATTCAGGTCTGCAGAGCCCTAGTTCCAATCATAGCCTGGTATTCCTTGCATGCCTAGTTGCTTGTAACACAGATTTGTGGGCTTTGACCTGAGTGACTGCTATTAATTTGTCTAAAGCACCAGGGAATGCCAGGTGGCCATAGTTAATAGCCAGTATTAATTTTGCCCTTAGCACCCTCAGCATAGGATCTGCAGTCTGGCTGGACAGGCATTGGCTTAGGCATCTCAATGTTAGGATTGCGCTGTTGGTTTTGGCAATTCAATGTTTTGTATGTCTTGCCGGAGAAGCCCTTTCGAATAGCCAAACCCCAAGATAATCATAAGCTGCTGTTGTCCCAATTTGGTGGTCTCCTAGATTCCAAGTAGCTTGTTTTTTGTGGGGATAACTACTAAATATCATTATCTTCGTTTTGCTCTGGTTGACTGTCAGGCAGATTTCCTTGTTGTACATTCCCAGCTCCTTTAAAGCTCTATGAAGACCCACGCTGGTGTAATCCAACACTACTGTGTCGTCAGCGTACTGGAGGATTGCCACTCTTACCTTGCCTAGTCTCAGGGGAACTAGACTGGCCTCTTTCAGGGCACTCCCCATGTCTGCTGTATAAAGATTAAATAATAGTGGGGCCAGGACGCAACCCTGCTTCAGGCCACTGTTGGTATCAACTCTTGATGATAAGGCTGTGGGGCTTATCTTGACTTGAACCCAGGTCCCCTCATAAAGAGCTATGGTTGCTTTCAAATGCTTTGATGGAATCCCCCAGGCTGTCAATTTTCCCCAAAGTTTGCCCCTATCAACTCTGTCAAAGGCTGTGCTATAATCTATGAAACAGCAAAACAGTGGTGGATGCCAGTCTTTGACAGCTTGTTTGGAGAGGTAGGCCAGGGCCATGATGTTGTCCATTGTTGAGCTGTTTGCCCTGAAGCCGGTCTGATAGAATGGTAAAATTTCGTTGTTAGTTGCCCAAGCCTCCAGCTCTTTCAGTAGTAATTTCGCATAGGCTTTGGCTTCTACATCAAGCTTGGCCACTAGCCTATAGTTGGCAGGGTTGGCGTGATCACCTTTTTATGGATGTGGAAAAGAACAGATCCTTTCCATGATTGTGGTTTTATTGCTGTTGAGTAAGCATGGTTTATAGGTGGGTAAGAGTTGAGGCAACAAATGCTTGAGCTAATTTAAATACCAGGGCTGGAATGCCATTGGGTCCTGGAGCCCCATTGTTTCGCATTATCCTGATCACCCTTATTGTCTCTGATTCTGAGAAGCTGTTTCCCTCAATCGTCTTTAATCCTTCCTCCTGTTTGCTCTTGGAAGGGGTTCCGTGTAATTACTTGTTTCCGAGAACTTCTTGGGAAGGGCATACTGGGCAGCCGGTAGGCCTCTGGTGTATAGTCCCTTTATATACACTTCCCACTTGTTACTTGCGATGTTAATCTCCCTGCTCCTAGACTGGGAGTTCAAGCGATTGATGTATCTCCATAGTTTGGCATTGTTCTTTTCAAGGCAAATACTGTCAGCCATTTCTGTTCCATTTCCTTTCTTTTAAACTAGCCTACTTTTTTCCTGTGGGCTGATCTCAATGCGGCTATGGGAAACTCTCTGCTCCCCTCCTCTTTCTCTCTTTGACTCCTCTGACACTTTTTAATACTGCCTCCAGGCCTCTCCCCTTCTGTGATAAATACAGATGTGCAAAGTGCTTCTTCCGTGACCATAGACTTCATCAAACCTTGATTACTGTCTTAACTATGGTTCATGGGGTTTTCTAATTTTCCTACATTTATCCATGGTGTAGTTAATCCCCACAAATTGTAAATATTTCCTTGTTATTTCTAGTAATCACTGAAAATAGATATGCTGTTTTTTTAACAGTTATCTTTAAAACCGTTTTGCGTGCTGCTTTGTAACTGGATGGATGAAGGGTGAATTTTTTTTCAAACAGCTTACGAACGTGCAGATTTTAATATAAAAGACCCATTGAAAACTTTGAGAACTATGGGTAGTGATTGAAGTATTATAACAATTATCGCAAAGTCACAAGAGAAAAACTTTACAATTTTGTACACAACTACTGACAAAACAAATTCTCTTGTCCAAATATACGCTTTTGTACTTTTTGTTATATTTTCGATGTTTATTTCCAACATTTTAACGCATATGATTTGGAATAGTGGTTAGCTGTCAGTTACATCTGACTTCACAGGTATCGATCAGTTCTGATAGGCTATATTTGGCGAGATGGAGCAGAAAAAACTGAGTCCCGCTTGAGAGAGTAAATGACTGCTTTATTAGAGCACAGGCCTGTGAATATAAATATATTGGAGGAATTTAAACGGAACTGTGGTTGATCGGGGGAGGAGCGGGCATTTGAGAAAGGCAATGTCTGAAACGTGTCATGCCCATGCTCTTTGAAATAAATCCCCTGTTTGAAGTACCCCATGGGGTGCCTCCGGTTCTTTCAAGCAAAAGGATCTCTTCATGGCATTTGTTGTGTGCAAGTCCTGGGCGCACATGGAGGAGGCCCGTCTCAACAAGAGGACAGAGTCATCCGGGGCAGCTTCGGCACTTTCTTTATATTCATGGTAATGGATAGGCTCTAACCCACCACACCCGCCCGCGGTATCTGTGCCGCTGTTAACTGTAGTTCGTGACTCCACGAAGGAATCCGGATCACTGTATCCGCGTTTTCCAGGCCACCCAAGGAGTGGATCAGTGTGGTTTGAGGCGTTTTAGGGGCTCGGGAGGAGTATTTGTTTTAAACTGCTTCGACTACCACAGCCCTGAACAGCGTTCTTAATGTTGGCCTGATGGTTTTGTTTTACAGACATTGCCGGCTGAAGTCACTTGCCTAGTATGCAGTGAGAGAGCCTGCTGGGACTTGCAGTTTACTACTGGGATTGCAGGTCTGTGTGTGACTTTTAACTGGCCTATCAAGAGAGCCACCAATGGCGGAACGACTGGAGGAATTTAAATGGAACTGTGGTTGATCGGGGGAGGAGCGGGCATTTGAGAAAGGCAATGTCTGAAACGCGTCATGCCCATGCTCTTTGAAATAAATCCCCTGTTTGAAGAACCCCATGGGGTCCCTCCGGTTCTTTGAAGAAAAAAAAAGGATCTCTTCGTGGCATATATATATATATATATATATATATATATATATATATATATAATCCATCAAAGCATCCAAGCATTTAGGGGCGCACTCTCAACAGGCTGTACCATCCGGCATTCACACATTGACAATATCCTGCAATGCTGCTCTGATACCTGTCGCCGACCTGACGCGTTTCGAGGCTTCCTGCCTCTTTCTCGAAGGTCATCTGCAATTTGAAAAACACAGGTGGTTCTCATTTCAATATTTATTCACGTTCCGCGCTCAGCGCGCGCAATGCAAGTTGGACTTTGTAGTCCTGGACTTTGTAGTCTCTGAGAACAAACATTTTACCTATAGTAGGTCCTGTGATAGTTTCAATTTTTAAAGCATTTTCTTTACCCTAAGTGGGCTCCGGAGCAGCAGGCAGGAATGATTCGTCACAGTCTGTTGTGCCGCAAAGGGGGTCTCGGACAGTTCCGACCCACGGCCTTCCTTTATCTCTGGAATGTTGCTGCCCCCCACGGTAGGATTGACCGTGTAGTAATAATCCATCAAAGCATCCAAGCATTTAGGGGCGCACTCTCAACAGGCTGTACCATCCGGCATTCACACATTGACAATATCCTGCAATGCTGCTCTGATACCTGTCGCCGACCTGACGCGTTTCGAGGCTTCCTGCCTCTTTCTCGAAGGTCATCTGCAATTTGAAAAACACAGGTGGTTCTCATTTCAATATTTATTCACGTTCCGCGCTCAGTGCGCGCAATGCAAGTTGGACTTTGTAGTCCTGGACTTTGTAGTCTCTGAGAACAAACATTTTACCTATAGTAGGTCCTGTGATAGTTTCAATTTTTAAAGCATTTTCTTTACCCTAAGTGGGATCCGGAGCAGCAGGCAGGAATGATTCGTCACAGTCTGTTGTGCCGCAAAGGGGGGTCTCGGACAGTTCCGACCCACGGCCTTCCTTTATCTCTGGAATGTTACTGCCCCCCACGGTAGGATTGACCGTGTAGTAATAATCCATCAAAGCATCCAAGCATTTAGGGGCGCACTCTCAACAGGCTGTACCATCCGGCATTCACACATTGACAATATCCTGCAATGCTGCTCTGATACCTGTCGCCGACCTGACGCGTTTCGAGGCTTCCTGCCTCTTTCTCGAAGGTCATCTGCAATTTGAAAAACACAGGTGGTTCTCATTTCAATATTTATTCACGTTCCGCGCTCAGTGCGCGCAATGCAAGTTGGACTTTGTAGTCCTGGACTTTGTAGTCTCTGAGAACAAACATTTTACCTATAGTAGGTCCTGTGATAGTTTCAATTTTTAAAGGATTTTCTTTACCCTAAGTGGGCTCCGGAGCAGCAGGCAGGAATGATTCGTCACAGTCTGTTGTGCCGCAAAGGGGGGTCTCGGACAGTTCCGACCCACGGCCTTCCTTTATCTCTGGAATGTTGCTGCCCCCCACGGTAGGATTGACCGTGTAGTAATAATCCATCAAAGCATCCAAGCATTTAGGGGCGCACTCTCAACAGGCTGTACCATCCGGCATTCACACATTGACAATATCCTGCAATGCTGCTCTGATACCTGTCGCCGACCTGACGCGTTTCGAGGCTTCCTGCCTCTTTCTCGAAGGTCATCTGCAATTTGAAAAACGCAGGTGGTTCTCATTTCAATATTTATTCACGTTCCGCGCTCAGTGCGCGCAATGCAAGTTGGACTTTGTAGTCCTGGACTTTGTAGTCTCTGAGAACAAACATTTTACCTATAGTAGGTCCTGTGATAGTTTCAATTTTTAAAGCATTTTCTTTACCCTAAGTGGGCTCCGGAGCAGCAGGCAGGAATGATTCGTCACAGTCTGTTGTGCCGCAAAGGGGGGTCTCGGACAGTTCCGACCCACGGCCTTCCTTTATCTCTGGAATGTTGCTGCCCCCCACGGTAGGATTGACCGTGTAGTAATAATCCATCAAAGCATCCAAGCATTTAGGGGCGCACTCTCAACAGGCTGTAACCATCCGGCATTCACACATTGACAATATCCTGCAATGCTGCTCTGATACCTGTCGCCGACCTGACGCGTTTCGAGGCTTCCTGCCTCTTTCTCGAAGGTCATCTGCAATTTGAAAAACACAGGTGGTTCTCATTTCAATATTTATTCACGTTCCGCGCTCAGTGCGCGCAATGCAAGTGGATAAAGATGGGACGAGCTTACCTCTGCTGTGATGTGCCTTTGAACTTTGTCCCGGTGAGGAGTGAGCTGTTAGTTTTGGACAAACTGTGGAACTGAATAATGACGGCGGTCCAGCCGTACACAGCGCACCACCGCCCGTTACTTAGGGCGGGTCTGCAGTTCAAGGATTGTAGAGCCATGCGGAATGCCGGGAGGCAATATTGATTTGTATGGGGATGCTTCGGTTTCATCTACCTTATTATGGGTTTTGAATATAATTATGCTAATTGAGCGGCATTGATAAGTTGATTGTATTACTGGGACTGCATTGACCATCATGCTTTGCTTTACCATGTGACACTCACTTGAGGATATTAAAGAGGATATAAAGCAAACCTAGCGCAGTCTGATGAGAATTTGTATCTTGCTGCTGCCCGTGACCAAGGAAATTGTTTTTCTGAAACGCGTTGGGCAAATTTATGGATAAAGATGGGACGAGCTTACCTCTGCTGTGATGTGCCTTTGAACTTTGTCCCGGTGAGGAGTGAGCTGTTAGTTTTGGACAAACTGTGGAACTGAATAATGACGGCGGTCCAGCCGTACACAGCGCACCACCGCCCGTTACTTAGGGCGGGTCTGCAGTTCAAGGATTGTAGAGCCATGCGGAACGCCGGGAGGCAATATTGATGTGTATGGGGATGCTTCGTTTTCATCTACCTTATTATGGGTTTTGAATATAATTATGCTAATTGAGCGGCATTGATAAGTTGATTGTATTACTGGGACTGCATTGACAATCATGCTTTGCTTTACCATGTGACACTCACTTGAGGATATTAAAGAGGATATAAAGCAAACCTAGCGCAGTCTGATGAGAATTTGTATCTTGCTGCTGCCCGTGACCAAGGAAATAGTTTTTCTGAAACGCGTTGGGCAAATTTATGGATAAAGATGGGACGAGCTTACCTCTGCTGTGATGTGCCTTTGAACTTTGTCCTGGTGAGGAGTGAGCTGTTAGTTTTGGACAAACTGTGGAACTGAATATATATATATATATATATATATATATATATATATATATATATATATATATATATATATATTCACTGAAAAAACCATAGGTTTCAGGGGTGTTATAGTTAGCTGGACTTTTCACTTGTACAAAACCATTGAAATTCCCCCATTATAGTTAGTTCAGCTAACTATAACTCGCGCGCCCGCAATGCACTGCTGATGACGTCACATATTACATCACTCATGACATGGTCAGTGACATCACTCATGACATCACTGATGACATCTCAAATGACATCACTGATGACATCACTGATGACATAGTCCAGTGAATGTCTGTTTTTCTGAAAATTAAATATGTTTTATATATGTATATCTCAAGGTCGATGGAAGAATAAATGGGAATATAAGTGTCTAAATGGATGATTTGTTTTTGAAAAATTGATTGTGCAACTGACTGATTAAGTGTATCATAGTGAATACATGGCTTAGTGAGTAATGTTTAAATATGTAAATATCTGTATCAGTCTCTCACTTTGTGTATAAGTGGCTGCATGGGTTGGTGAGTAGCTACATGGGTGTCTATATAGGTTATTAGTTGTTTTTTTGAGTATCAGTCTGAGTGTCTGCATGGTTTGGTGGAGGTATTACGTAGTGCATAGGTGCATGAATGAGTGACTCACTGTTTGTATGTGTTGAAGACAGCATGTGTGCAGGACTGTATGGGTGGATGAGTGTGTGTATGGGTGTGTTAGTGAGGGAATGACTGTCTCAATAGTGTCTTTATGAGTAACTACATATGTTTTAAACTAGTATATGTGACTATTGGTGTATATAAGTGAGTATATGTGAGAGTGAGAGATTGAAAGAGTTCCTGTATGAATAAGTATGTGTTTCTATAAGTGATTGTTTAAAAGACTAAGTATGTGTAAGTTTCCGTAGAAGTAAGTGTGGTGGTGTGTGTATAACTGTATATGCAAGTAAATGTATGTTTGGTTCTTTATTAGCATGAGTGACTATGTGTGTGAGTAACTCTATGGATGAGTGGCATTGTGTAACAGGATGTATAGGTGTATGAGTACATATGATGAGTGAGTACATGTATGAGTGACTGTATAGGACTGTTGGTGAATGAGTGGATGTGTATGTGGATCTTAGAATTACTGAAGAGGTTGTTGTAACTGGTATTGGTATGTCCATTGTTTTGAAAATTTTAGTCTCTATTTTTGAATGTGTGTATCAAAGGTTATATTAGGGTGAGAGGAGGTCTGCCACTCTCAATTCAATTCAATTCAGCTTTATTCGGAGCAAGTTAATGTCCATAAAAGCAAACACAGTCATAATCACAAATACAAACATGAACACTTATAGCAGACATAATCACAATTCATATACAATATTAATCATTAAAAACATAATACATCTTAAAATTACATATCTACATCTAAAAAACACATACTTTTCCTCAGGTTAATGCATTTGTTTAAAAAGGAAGCTGTATAAAAGCAGATATCAGCAGATTGTAAGTTAAAAATCAATTTCATAGCCTGCTCAACCGTCCGTGTGCCATATTTTACAAACATGGGCTTTAACAGAATAACACGGTAGTTGGAGTACAGTTTACAAAATAATATAAAGTGCATTGTGCTCTGCTTGGAAAAACCGTCACATCTACAAGGGCCTATAGGGTATTTTCTCATTACAGGATGTGCCACCAGGTGATGCACTATTCCAAATCTCAGTCTTGTTAGTACAAATTTGTGTGTAGGTCTGGTGACTAAAGTTAGATAGACGGGGAATCCATCCATGGACAAATATCTGTTATAGAACATGACAGTGGACAGAGAACCTGCAATTACTCTTCTTTTCCTCTCGGCAAAGGCTAGAAAAGTCACTTTCATCTCAGTCTTGGGGATTAATAAGACAGCTTTTGGATCAGTTACAATATTCAGGTTAAAAATATCCGAAAAGCACATAATAATGTATTTAATCCAGGGAATTGCCTTTACTTTATCTAATCGCATACAGTCCTGGATTATAGACCTAGTGAAAGATTTTTCTTCATTCAAATATATTGATCTCCACAACATTAAAGGTCTCAGTGACAAAAGATCGGATAAATAATTGACATTTAGTTCATAATGACATAATGCATTAGAGGTCGAGGTGGGTAAACACAACACCTTTTTTAGGAAAGAATTCTGTTCCAGTTGCACCTCGTGTGTGCTACTGTAACCCCAAATTCCAGCCCCATATAATGCAATCGAAACACATCTAGCCTGATAAATTTTTACCATGTCTCTGGTCCTACGATCCCCAATTTTCTGTGCAAATCTAAAAATTCCATGTGCATTTCTAGCCATTTTATTGCGAATATTATTAAATTCATGTGTCCACTTTTTATCTTCAGCGAAGGTTATACCCAAGTAGCAGAATTTGTCCACCTGCTGCACTTTTATTTTATCTATAAAAAACCCTTTCGCTGCATGTTTAATTTTCTTTGGGCCACAGATCATTGTATAAGTTTTGCTTTTATTGATAACTAATTTTTTATCTTTAATAAAAGATGCAAAACTATCCATTAATCGTTGTAACCCTATCGGAGTTCTTGACAATAATACAGCATCATCGGCGTATAATAACACCGGAACGGGGGTACCGTTAATCACTGGAACATCTGCTGGTACTTTTTTTAAAATAGCATCAACATTATTTATAAATAAAATGAATAAAAGAGGAGCTAAAACACAACCCTGCCTTATACCGCGTTTAACGCTAAAGTTCCTAGTGCATTCACCCTTCCTACCGAAACGTACACATGTTTTTAATCTCTCGTACATTCTGGCAAGAAAATAAATTATGGCTTTTGGCGCCCCTAATTCTAACAGGGTCCTCCACAGAATAGAGTGGTCGACCATGTCGAAGGCGCTGCTTAGATCAGCAAAGCACATGTAAATATGGCCATGTTTGGCTTCGCTGTATTTCCCGATCAGTAATTCTAAATTAATGCATTGATCGAGTGTACCCCTGCCTTTCCTAAAGCCATATTGGCTATCTGTCAGAATATGGTCCTGTTCTACCCATTCTTCCAGTCTAACCAACATAATCCTACTCATTACTTTTACTGAGGCGTCCAATAGTGAGACTGGTCGATAATTTTTCGCATCGGACCTAGATCCCTTCTTGTATATAGGTACAATTATAGACTCCTCCCAAGTTTGTGGAGGGCCTATACATACCGCGGCATTAAAAACAACAGCCAACAACGGGCCCCATACTTCCGGAGTCTCCTTATATACATCACTTGGGACCCCATCCGGGCCTTGGGCCTTTCCTCCCTTACTTGCTCTTATCCCACTTTCCACTTCTTCCACAGTAATATCAAGTGGTATGATAGGCCATCTTTCTGGCCCAACATTACTATTTTTATTTGAATCAAAGATACTAGAAAAATGGGTAATCCATCCTTCACAGGAGACATTTGCTGTTAACTCCGGGGTATTTGTTTCCTTGAGGAACGGAGAATTAATTGTTGACCAAAATAAAACAGAATTCGATAATTCTGCGGCCTGGTTAAGAGATTCCCACGCCTGTAGCTGCAAATCCTTCTTCCTATCTTTAATAGCCTTTTTGTATTCTAGCCTCAGAGTAGTTATTAATTTTTTATCCCTAGGTCTTATTGCTAGGGCTTGCTTAAGGTCGGTCAGGGCATCCGAACAAATTTTATCAAACCAAACGAAGCCAGGCTTCTTACTGCCCCTACTACCACTTGTGAACTTGTCGTTAATGGCGTTGTTGATATCTTTAAAACTAGACAAGACCCGCTCATGATCTAATCTATTATCTAAAATAAAGACAATGTCTGCTAAATTCTTCACGATAATAGACTTAGTTAATTCAGATGCTTTAGCACCTATCCACCTCAGCCTTACCCCATTAACCCTGTGTGCTTCAATGTTTCCAACTGTAACCCCTACCTCTACATCATTCTCCTCCCACAAAGTCATGGGGACAATAATACAGTTGTGATCACTAGTATCCATTATTTCAATTTCAAGTGGGCCAAAACAATCGGCAATACTGGACGAAACCAACACATGATCAATTACAGAATTCGCACGCCAATTCCTAAATGTGGGGATAGGTGCACCATTACTATCCCTGCAACAGTCCAAAATTTCCAAGTCAAGGCCCCCCATTAGTGCATTCACTTTTTCCCCATACATATCATGGGCAAAATGTGGAGCCTCCCATCCAGCATTATTTGTAACCCCACAAGCTGTAGTGGATAGTAATTCACATAATGAAACATTGAAATCCCCACACCAAATGATATCAAATACTTCATGAGAAATCGAACTTAAGTTCTCAATAGCATTGTTCAGATCAGTAACAATTCTGCCCCTGCTACTATCAAAAATGTTATTATAATAATTGATCAGAAGGATATTACGATTTTTACCTTCTTGGATCCAAATCATCTGTATTAAATTTCCTACCGGCACATATTTTATCACCGTCATCTGTCGATGAACCGATACAAGGGTGAGTAGACCTCCCTTGGCTCTACCTGGTCCATCTCCATATGCTGGCAGGTTATATGAAATGAATCCCTCATAATCAATATTATCTTTGCACCAGGTTTCCTGAAAGCATAGGATATCAAACCTGTTAATAAAGGAGTTCCAACCCGGGTCCCTACTTTTGGATTTCAGACCAGCTACGTTCCAGCACACCAACCTGGAACATATACCTGCTCTGACCATATTCCCTCTAGGGACACCTTGTATAACATCCTCCATAATGGCAACCTCAGCAATTTGGCCCAAATCGCCAGAATTCATACAACCATCTGGTGTGGTCTCAACTTCATCCTGCTCAGGCGTCAGTCTGGGGGTCAGTGTTGTTATACCAGAACTTACAGATATGCAGTCAACTCTGTGATCCTCCAAGTTCGCTTCCTCTTCCCTTCCCGCACATATCTCCGTCTCCTTTATACGTCAATCGTTAGAGTCCAGAGTACTAAGTGCAAGAAATCTATTCTGGGTTGGGATATCAGAATGGGGTTTGCAAACAGGTGGGAAAGTAACATTTCTATTGTTGACCCTCCCATTAGCATTGAGGTGATTATAAAAGTATCCTAGCGCTCTTGCGCATACATTGCCATCTAAGATTGGGAGAGATGCCGCTCTTAGGAGGACGGTAGAGACGTGCTGCGGATATTTAAAGTTAATAATTACACAGTCCCCTTTTAACCTTTTCTTATCACTCCCAATCCAATTGGCTCTTCTGGTTGTCAGAATACAGTCAGAAAGATTCAGTGGGAAACCACATTGCCTATTTAACCACGACAAACATTTGTTTTTTAAAGAATCGTGAGTCTCTTGGGGAGCCTTGTTATCTAGCGGTGGCACATTTGTAAGCACCACCACATAGGGAGCACACTCAGGTGGTAGGTTAACAGCACCCTTCATTTTATTTCCCTCCCAGCTGTTTGTATTATCTAAAACAGGCAAATTACTTCCTGATTGGTTTGTGCCTATTTGTGGTACTACCGGAGTAGCACTACCATTCGCTTTGGTCCCTGTGGCTTCCTTAGTAGGGTCTCCCTGTCCTTGATTCTTACTTTGGGTATTAGTAGTGGTGTCGGCTACCACCTCCATAACCGGAGTAGCAGCAGACACTTCTCCCAGTTTGCCCAATGCCTGATTTAGCAGACCGCTCAATCTGGCAACTTCTTCCGTTAGCTCCTTTATTTTGAAAACCAGCGGATCTATTGTGTCCCTAATCTTTGTACTAATAATCTCCTTGATGTTACTAACAATATTATCCTCTGTTCCCGTCTTGTTCACTGATCTCAAGGCGGAATTCTCAATATCTTTATATGACTGATCTGCAGATTTCTTCCCATTATATGATGTCCCCTTTTTAGACTGGGTTTTCCTGCATGTTCTTACTGAACGTTTTTTTAAGGGAGGTGAACATTGTTCCACCCTGTCATGGCAGTCATCTGTTATTAACTCATTGGGGCTATCTTGTACAGGATCAAGGTGCCCCAGCTCCATTAACTCAACCACCTCCGGGGTGGTAATATCAAAAGGATTGTTTACATCCTCCATACTGGAGGTTAATAAACCTCGTGAGGGACTGGCTCCGGGAGGGGTACCAGCTTTCCCTAATGACTGTCGTCTTTCACAATTTATCTTATTAACCTTCTGAACCAAATAATTATCCATTGTACGTGGCCCTGAAGAGGCTTTAGATCTAGACATATTATGAACAGTCTCACCCTCGTTACAAGCCTGAATTGATAGTACGTTATATCTGTTAGTAATTATTAAAATGACGATTTGTAAAACACACTAGCAATGATTGGCAAATCCTCAATGTCACCCCCCGCTGCTTCATCCAGTTCTTGTGACCAGGACCAGCGTCCCTGGCCCAGTCCAGTCTCCTCAGGCCTCTGAGGGCCACAGAGGGCCCGCCCTTTGCCCGGGCTTAGCCCGGCGCCGCCCGCGCGCGTCCCGCGACGCGGAGGGAGCCTCGCAGCTTTAAGCGCCTCCGGGCGCGCAGGGGATCGGAAACAGGAAGTGCCGCTAGGGCTTCTGGGGGCTGTAGTCCCCACGCGTCGTCCAGCAAGGTCTGTGGCGGCAAAAATGAGGAGCAGAACACCACCGGACCCCCCGGGCTATGCAGAGAGCGCAGCGGAGCGTCCACCAGCCAGGTAAGCTCTTTGTTCTGCCACTCTATCACAAGGATGATGTCATCAGTGATGTCATCAGTGATGTCATTTGAGATGTCATCAGTGATGTCATGAGTGATGTCACTGACCATGTCATGAGTGATGTAATATGTGACGTCATCAGCAGTGCATTGCGGGCGCGCGAGTTATAGTTAGCTGAACTAACTATAATGGGGGAATTTCAATGGTTTTGTACAAGTAGTCCAGCTAACTATAACACCCCTGAAGCCTATGGTTTTTTCAGTGAATTTCTGAGGTTTTTTAAATGCTAATTCCTAACTATAACGTGCCTGAAACCTATGGTTTTTTCTGTGAATGTCAAAGGTTTTTTAAATGCTAATTTCTAACTATGCCTACAGAGATAGGACATGTGAAGAAAGAAGAAAAAATGCACATAAAGAAAAAAAAGAAGTGCAGAAAGAAGCAACAGAAGTCCTCAAAGACGCAGAAAAGTGCAGGAAGAAGGATAACGTGCAGAAAGAACAAAAAGAAGAGCAGAGAGAATCCTTGTTGCAAAATCATCCTGTACCCTCAACTTTTTCAGACGGATACTGGTGGTAACTGAGTCTGACTAACCAGTCCTAGAGCCAGTGCTATGTTAAAAGACACTTAGAATACAGTGAAAACACCTACATACACTAGGGAACATTATGCGTTGGGGTCCCCCTGTGATTAGCATGACCTCCTCTGTAAGCCCCTAGTATATAATAGGGCAGGGGGATTAAAACTACCTCTTAAAACAGGCCACAGGGCGTTTTTGCACACGTTAACTCAGGCCCCGTCCCCTCCCTTCACCACTGTGTAAACACTCCCTGTGTCCGTTTTTAGTTGGGAGATTAAGTTCATTTGAATCCTGAGGGTCCCTAGGGTCCAACTAGCCCACTAGGTACCTCCAGTAAGTGCCACAGAGCTGCGTTGCAGAGAGGTGTAAAAAGTGGCACAGCCTGGACCACCTCACTGCAATGCAGCTCAGTGGTGCTTACTGGAAGCACTTGGTGGGCTAGTTAGCCCCCAGGGGCCCTCAGTATTGAAGGGAAATTATATCCCCAATTTAAAACGTGCCATAGTGCGTGTTTGCATACGTCACCTCAGGCCCCGTCCCCTCCCTTCACCACTGTGTAAACGCGCCCTGTGGCTGTTCTAAGTTGAGAGATTAAGTCCCCTTGAATCCCAAGGGTCCCTAGGGTCAAACAGACCACTAGGTACCTCCAGTAAGCGCCACAGAGCTGCGTTGCAGAGAGGTGTAAAAAGGGGCTTGGCCTCAGAACACCTGTCTGCAGCGCAGCTCCCTGGCGCATACTGGAGATGCCTGTTGGGCTAGTTGGCCCTCAGGGACCCTCAGTATTGAAGAGGAATTAATTCCCCAACTTACAACTCGCCAGGGGGCGCGTTTGCAGAGTGCTGCAAGGAGGGGGCGTGGCCTCCGGCAAGATGCCAGTCTTTTATTTATTTTAATTTTTTAAGAAGGGGGGCTGTGTGGTTCCCCTTCTTATTCTAATTTATTGGCCCTGATGACCCCATCCCCCAGGGCCTGTCTCCTAATTATATTTTTTTGACCCCAATCCCCAGGGCCGCCCACTGTTTTTTATTATTTTAAAAAAATATATATTTATAGACACACCTAGGACATGCTGGACAAACCGTACGTACCTATCACCAGGACGATTTGAGTGATATTCATTAAAAGTATAGGACTCGTCCAGTGCCATTGTGATGGTATTATGGCGGTCTGCAGCTCGATCCTTTTTGAACGAAATGCAGCGGACTTGCCGTTTCATGGTATTTGACCAGGCCTTTTGCGAGAAATCAGGTAGAGAAAGACTATCAGCATCCATATTTAGTGTCCCTAGTGCTTTGCCCAACTTGATATGCCAGGGGGAGTCCTCTTCTCTAAAGATTGTTGCCAGGTGATATTTCAGAGTGTTATTCGAGGCTTTGAGGAACCTGATGTAGTACTTAATGAGGTCTCCCTGAAGGGCCAATTCAGGTCTGCAGAGCCCTAGTTCCAATCATAGCCTGGTATTCCTTGCATGCCTAGTTGCTTGTAACACAGACTTGTGGGCTTTGACCTGAGTGACTGCTATTAATTTGTCTAAAGCACCAGGGAATGCCAGGTGGCCATAGTTAATAGCCAGTATTAATTTTGCCCTTAGCACCCTCAGCATAGGATCTGCTGTCTGGCTGGACAGGCATTGGCTTAGGCATCTCAATGTTAGGATTGCGCTGTTGGTTTTGGCAATTCGATGTTTTGTATGTCTTGCCGGAGAAGCCCTTTCGAATAGCCAAACCCCAAGATAATCATAAGCTGCTGTTGTCCCAATTTGGTGGTCTCCTAGATTCCAAGTAGCTTGTTTTTTGTGGGGATAACTACTAAATATCATTATCTTCGTTTTGCTCTGGTTGACTGTCAGGCAGATTTCCTTGTTGTACATTCCCAGCTCCTTTAAAGCTCTATGAAGACCCACGCTGGTGTAATCCAACACTACTGTGTCGTCAGCGTACTGGAGGATTGCCACTCTTACCTTGCCTAGTCTCAGGGGAACTAGACTGGCCTCTTTCAGGGCACTCCCCATGTCTGCTGTATAAAGATTAAATAATAGTGGGGCCAGGACGCAACCCTGCTTCAGGCCACTGTTGGTATCAACTCTTGATGATAAGGCTGTGGGGCTTATCTTGACTTGAACCCAGGTCCCCTCATAAAGAGCTATGGTTGCTTTCAAATGCTTTGATGGAATCCCCCAGGCTGTCAATTTTCCCCAAAGTTTGCCCCTATCAACTCTGTCAAAGGCTGTGCTATAATCTATGAAACAGCAAAACAGTGGTGGATGCCAGTCTTTGACAGCTTGTTTGGAGAGGTAGGCCAGGGCCATGATGTTGTCCATTGTTGAGCTGTTTGCCCTGAAGCCGGTCTGATAGAATGGTAAAATTTCGTTGTTAGTTGCCCAAGCCTCCAGCTCTTTCAGTAGTAATTTCGCATAGGCTTTGGCTTCTACATCAAGCTTGGCCACTAGCCTATAGTTGGCAGGGTTGGCGTGATCACCTTTTTATGGATGTGGAAAAGAACAGATCCTTTCCATGATTGTGGTTTTATTGCTGTTGAGTAAGCATGGTTTATAGGTGGGTAAGAGTTGAGGCAACAAATGCTTGAGCTAATTTAAATACCAGGGCTGGAATGCCATTGGGTCCTGGAGCCCCATTGTTTTGCATTATCCTGATCACCCTTATTGTCTCTGATTCTGAGAAGCTGTTTCCCTCAATCGTCTTTAATCCTTCCTCCTGTTTGCTCTTGGAAGGGGTTCCGTGTAATTACTTGTTTCCGAGAACTTCTTGGGAAGGGCATACTGGGCAGCCGGTAGGCCTCTGGTGTATAGTCCCTTTATATACACTTCCCACTTGTTACTTGCGATGTTAATCTCCCTGCTCCTAGACTGGGAGTTCAAGCGATTGATGTATCTCCATAGTTTGGCATTGTTCTTTTCAAGGCAAATACTGTCAGCCATTTCTGTTCCATTTCCTTTCTTTTAAACTAGCCTACTTTTTTCCTGTGGGCTGATCTCAATGCGGCTATGGGAAACTCTCTGCTCCCCTCCTCTTTCTCTCTTTGACTCCTCTGACACTTTTTAATACTGCCTCCAGGCCTCTCCCCTTCTGTGATAAATACAGATGTGCAAAGTGCTTCTTCCGTGACCATAGACTTCATCAAACCTTGATTACTGTCTTAACTATGGTTCATGGGGTTTTCTAATTTTCCTACATTTATCCATGGTGTAGTTAATCCCCACAAATTGTAAATATTTCCTTGTTATTTCTAGTAATCACTGAAAATAGATATGCTGTTTTTTTAACAGTTATCTTTAAAACCGTTTTGCGTGCTGCTTTGTAACTGGATGGATGAAGGGTGAATTTTTTTTCAAACAGCTTACGAACGTGCAGATTTTAATATAAAAGACCCATTGAAAACTTTGAGAACTATGGGTAGTGATTGAAGTATTATAACAATTATCGCAAAGTCACAAGAGAAAAACTTTACAATTTTGTACACAACTACTGACAAAACAAATTCTCTTGTCCAAATATACGCTTTTGTACTTTTTGTTATATTTTCGATGTTTATTTCCAACATTTTAACGCATATGATTTGGAATAGTGGTTAGCTGTCAGTTACATCTGACTTCACAGGTATCGATCAGTTCTGATAGGCTATATTTGGCGAGATGGAGCAGAAAAAACTGAGTCCCGCTTGAGAGAGTAAATGACTGCTTTATTAGAGCACAGGCCTGTGAATATAAATATATTGGAGGAATTTAAACGGAACTGTGGTTGATCGGGGGAGGAGCGGGCATTTGAGAAAGGCAATGTCTGAAACGTGTCATGCCCATGCTCTTTGAAATAAATCCCCTGTTTGAAGTACCCCATGGGGTGCCTCCGGTTTTTTCAAGCAAAAGGATCTCTTCATGGCATTTGTTGTGTGCAAGTCCTGGGCGCACATGGAGGAGGCCCGTCTCAACAAGAGGACAGAGTCATCCGGGGCAGCTTCGGCACTTTCTTTGTATTCATGGTAATGGATAGGCTCTAACCCACCACACCCGCCCGCGGTATCTGTGCCGCTGTTAACTGTAGTTCGTGACTCCACGAAGGAATCCGGATCACTGTATCCGCGTTTTCCAGGCCACCCAAGGAGTGGATCAGTGTGGTTTGAGGCGTTTTAGGGGCTCGGGAGGAGTATTTGTTTTAAACTGCTTCGACTACCACAGCCCTGAACAGCGTTCTTAATGTTGGCCTGATGGTTTTGTTTTACAGACATTGCCGGCTGAAGTCACTTGCCTAGTATGCAGTGAGAGAGCCTGCTGGGACTTGCAGTTTACTACTGGGATTGCAGGTCTGTGTGTGACTTTTAACTGGCCTATCAAGAGAGCCACCAATGGCGGAACGACTGGAGGAATTTAAATGGAACTGTGGTTGATCGGGGGAGGAGCGGGCATTTGAGAAAGGCAATGTCTGAAACGCGTCATGCCCATGCTCTTTGAAATAAATCCCCTGTTTGAAGTACCCCATGGGGTCCCTCCGGTTCTTTGAAGAAAAAAAAAGGATCTCTTCGTGGCATATATATATATATATATATATATATATATATATATATTATATATATATATATATATATATATATAATCCATCAAAGCATCCAAGCATTTAGGGGCGCACTCTCAACAGCCTGTACCATCCGGCATTCACACATTGACAATATCCTGCAATGCTGCTCTGATACCTGTCGTCGACCTGACGCGTTTCGAGGCTTCCTGCCTCTTTCTCGAAGGTCATCTGCAATTTGAAAAACACAGGTGGTTCTCATTTCAATATTTATTCACGTTCCGCGCTCAGTGCGCGCAATGCAAGTTGGACTTTGTAGTCCTGGACTTTGTAGTCTCTGAGAACAAACATTTTACCTATAGTAGGTCCTGTGATAGTTTCAATTTTTAAAGCATTTTCTTTACCCTAAGTGGGCTCCGGAGCAGCAGGCAGGAATGATTCGTCACAGTCTGTTGTGCCGCAAAGGGGGGTCTCGGACAGTTCCGACCCACGGCCTTCCTTTATCTCTGGAATGTTGCTGCCCCCCACGGTAGGATTGACCGTGTAGTAATAATCCATCAAAGCATCCAAGCATTTAGGGGCGCACTCTCAACAGGCTGTACCATCCGGCATTCACACATTGACAATATCCTGCAATGCTGCTCTGATACCTGTCGCCGACCTGACGCGTTTCGAGGCTTCCTGCCTCTTTCTCGAAGGTCATCTGCAATTTGAAAAACACAGGTGGTTCTCATTTCAATATTTATTCACGTTCCGCGCACAGTGCGCGCAATGCAAGTTGGACTTTGTAGTCCTGGACTTTGTAGTCTCTGAGAACAAACATTTTACCTATAGTAGGTCCTGTGATAGTTTCAATTTTTAAAGCATTTTCTTTACCCTAAGTGGGCTCCGGAGCAGCAGGCAGGAATGATTCGTCACAGTCTGTTGTGCCGCAAAGGGGGGTCTCGGACAGTTCCGACCCACGGCCTTCCTTTATCTCTGGAATGTTGCTGCCCCCCACGGTAGGATTGACCGTGTAGTAATAATCCATCAAAGCATCCAAGCATTTAGGGGCGCACTCTCAACAGGCTGTACCATCCGGCATTCACACATTGACAATATCCTGCAATGCTGCTCTGATACCTGTCGCCGACCTGACGCGTTTCGAGGCTTCCTGCCTCTTTCTCGAAGGTCATCTGCAATTTGAAAAACACAGGTGGTTCTCATTTCAATATTTATTCACGTTCCGCGCTCAGTGCGCGCAATGCAAGTTGGACTTTGTAGTCCTGGACTTTGTAGTCTCTGAGAACAAACATTTTACCTATAGTAGGTCCTGTGATAGTTTCAATTTTTAAAGGATTTTCTTTACCCTAAGTGGGCTCCGGAGCAGCAGGCAGGAATGATTCGTCACAGTCTGTTGTGCCGCAAAGGGGGGTCTCGGACAGTTCCGACCCACGGCCTTCCTTTATCTCTGGAATGTTGCTGCCCCCCACGGTAGGATTGACCGTGTAGTAATAATCCATCAAAGCATCCAAGCATTTAGGGGCGCACTCTCAACAGGCTGTACCATCCGGCATTCACACATTGACAATATCCTGCAATGCTGCTCTGATACCTGTCGCCGACCTGACGCGTTTCGAGGCTTCCTGCCTCTTTCTCGAAGGTCATCTACAATTTGAAAAACACAGGTGGTTCTCATTTCAATATTTATTCACGTTCCGCGCTCAGTGCGCGCAATGCAAGTTGGACTTTGTAGTCCTGGACTTTGTAGTCTCTGAGAACAAGCATTTTACCTATAGTAGGTCCTGTGATAGTTTCAATTTTTAAAGCATTTTCTTTACCCTAAGTGGGCTCCGGAGCAGCAGACAGGAATAATTCGTCACAGTCTGTTGTGCCGCAAAGGGGGGTCTCGGACAGTTCCGACCCACGGCCTTCCTTTATCTCTGGAATGTTGCTGCCCCCCACGGTAGGATTGACCGTGTAGTAATAATCCATCAAAGCATCCAAGCATTTAGGGGCGCACTCTCAACAGGCTGTACCATCCGGCATTCACACATTGACAATATCCTGCAATGCTGCTCTGATACCTGTCGCCGACCTGACGCGTTTCGAGGCTTCCTGCCTCTTTCTCGAAGGTCATCTGCAATTTGAAAAACACAGGTGGTTCTCATTTCAATATTTATTCACGTTCCGCGCTCAGTGCGCGCAATGCAAGTGGATAAAGATGGGAAGAGCTTACCTCTGCTGTGATGTGCCTTTGAACTTTGTCCCGGTGAGGAGTGAGCTGTTAGTTTTGGACAAACTGTGGAACTGAATAATGACGGCGGTCCAGCCGTACACAGCGCACCACCGCCCGTTACTTAGGGCGGGTCTGCAGTTCAAGGATTGTAGAGCCATACGGAACGCCGGGAGGCAATATTGATGTGTATGGGGATGCTTCGTTTTCATCTACCTTATTATGGGTTTTGAATATAATTATGCTAATTGAGCGGCATTGATAAGTTGATTGTATTACTGGGACTGCATTGACCATCATGCTTTGCTTTACCATGTGACACTCACTTGAGGATATTAAAGAGGATATAAAGCAAACCTAGCGCAGTCTGATGAGAATTTGTATCTTGCTGCTGCCCGTGACCAAGGAAATAGTTTTTCTGAAATGCGTTGGGCAAATTTATGGATAAAGATGGGACGAGCTTACCTCTGCTGTGATGTGCCTTTGAACTTTGTCCTGGTGAGGAGTGAGCTGTTAGTTTTGGACAAACTGTGGAACTGAATATATATATATATATATATATATATATATATATATATATATATATATATATATTCACTGAAAAAACCATAGGTTTCAGGGGTGTTATAGTTAGCTGGACTTTTCACTTGTACAAAACCATTGAAATTCCCCCATTATAGTTAGTTCAGCTAACTATAACTCGCGCGCCCGCAATGCACTGCTGATGACGTCACATATTACATCACTCATGACATGGTCAGTGACATCACTCATGACATCACTGATGACATCTCAAATGACATCACTGATGACATCACTGATGACATCATCCAGTGAATGTCTGTTTTTCTGAAAATTAAATATGTTTTATATATGTATATCTCAAGGTCGATGGAAGAATAAATGGGAATATAAGTGTCTAAATGGATGATTTGTTTTTGAAAAATTGATTGTGCAACTGACTGATTAAGTGTATCATAGTGAATACATGGCTTAGTGAGTAATGTTTAAATATGTAAATATCTGTATCAGTCTCTCACTTTGTGTATAAGTGGCTGCATGGGTTGGTGAGTAGCTACATGGGTGTCTATATAGGTTATTAGTTGGTTTTTTGAGTATCAGTCTGAGTGTCTGCATGGTTTGGTGGAGGTATTACGTAGTGCATAGGTGCATGAATGAGTGACTCACTGTTTGTATGTGTTGAAGACAGCATGTGTGCAGGACTGTATGGGTGGATGAGTGTGTGTATGGGTGTGTTAGTGAGGGAATGACTGTCTCAATAGTGTCTTTATGAGTAACTACATATGTTTTAAACTAGTATATGTGACTATTGGTGTATATAAGTGAGTATATGTGAGAGTGAGAGATTGAAAGAGTTCCTGTATGAATAAGTATGTGTTTCTATAAGTGATTGTTTAAAAGACTAAGTATGTGTAACTTTCCGTAGAAGTAAGTGTGGTGGTGTGTGTATAACTGTATATGCAAGTAAATGTATGTTTGGTTCTTTATTAGCATGAGTGACTATGTGTGTGAGTAACTCTATGGATGAGTGGCATTGTGTAACAGGATGTATAGGTGTATGAGTACATATGATGAGTGAGTACATGTATGAGTGACTGTATAGGACTGTTGGTGAATGAGTGGATGTGTATGTGGATCTTAGAATTACTGAAGAGGTTGTTGTAACTGGTATTGGTATGTCCATTGTTTTGAAAATTTTAGTCTCTATTTTTGAATGTGTGTATCAAAGGTTATATTAGGGTGAGAGGAGGTCTGCCACTCTATCACAAGGATGATGTCATCAGTGATGTCATCAGTGATGTCATTTGAGATGTCATCAGTGATGTCATGAGTGATGTCACTGACCATGTCATGAGTGATGTAATATGTGACGTCATCAGCAGTGCATTGCGGGCGCGCGAGTTATAGTTAGCTGAACTAACTATAATGGGGGAATTTCAATGGTTTTGTACAAGTAGTCCAGCTAACTATAACACCCCTGAAGCCTATGGTTTTTTCAGTGAATTTCTGAGGTTTTTTAAATGCTAATTCCTAACTATAACGTGCCTGAAACCTATGGTTTTTTCTGTGAATGTCAAAGGTTTTTTAAATGCTCATTTCTAACTATGCCTACAGAGATAGGACATGTGAAGAAAGAAGAAAAAATGCACATAAAGTAAAAAAAAAAGTGCAGAAAGAAGCAACAGAAGTCCTCAAAGACGCAGAAAAGTGCAGGAAGAAGGATAACGTGCAGAAAGAACAAAAAGAAGAGCAGAGAGAATCCTTGTTGCAAAATCATCCTGTACCCTCAACTTTTTCAGACGGATACTGGTGGTAACTGAGTCTGACTAACCAGTCCTAGAGCCAGTGCTATGTTAAAAGACACTTAGAATACAGTGAAAACACCTACATACACTAGGGAACATTATGCGTTGGGGTCCCCCTGTGATTAGCATGACCTCCTCTGTAAGCCCCTAGTATATAATAGGGCAGGGGGATTAAAACTACCTCTTAAAACAGGCCACAGGGCGTTTTTGCACACGTTAACTCAGGCCCCGTCCCCTCCCTTCACCACTGTGTAAACACTCCCTGTGTCCGTTTTTAGTTGGGAGATTAAGTTCATTTGAATCCTGAGGGTCCCTAGGGTCCAACTAGCCCACTAGGTACCTCCAGTAAGTGCCACAGAGCTGCGTTGCAGAGAGGTGTAAAAAGTGGCACAGCCTGGACCACCTCACTGCAATGCAGCTCAGTGGTGCTTACTGGAAGCACTTGGTGGGCTAGTTAGCCCCCAGGGGCCCTCAGTATTGAAGGGAAATTATATCCCCAATTTAAAACGTGCCATAGTGCGTGTTTGCATACGTCACCTCAGGCCCCGTCCCCTCCCTTCACCACTGTGTAAACGCGCCCTGTGGCTGTTCTAAGTTGAGAGATTAAGTCCCCTTGAATCCCAAGGGTCCCTAGGGTCAAACAGACCACTAGGTACCTCCAGTAAGCACCACAGAGCTGCGTTGCAGAGAGGTGTAAAAAGGGGCTTGGCCTCAGAACACCTGTCTGCAGCGCAGCTCCCTGGCGCATACTGGAGATGCCTGTTGGGCTAGTTGGCCCTCAGGGACCCTCAGTATTGAAGAGGAATTAATTCCCCAACTTACAACTCGCCAGGGGGCGCGTTTGCAGAGTGCTGCAAGGAGGGGGCATGGCCTCCGGCAAGATGCCAGTCTTTTATTTATTTTAATTTTTTAAGAAGGGGGGCTGTGTGGTTCCCCTTCTTATTCTAATTTATTGGCCCTGATGACCCCATCCCCCAGGGCCTGTCTCCTAATTATATTTTTTTGACCCCAATCCCCAGGGCCGCCCACTGTTTTTTATTATTTTTTAAAAATATATATTTATAGACACACCTAGGACATGCTGGACAAACCGTACGTACCTATCACCATGACGATTTGAGTGATATTCATTAAAAGGCGACTATGCATACAATGAATCCACGTGGAATGTATTTACACCACTAGTGAAGCTCTGACATGTCTGATGCCCTACCGTGCCTAATCCCGGTAGACACCCTTGTCGTTTATTTATACAAACATGATTAGCTATTGACGGGCACATTTAATACACATGCACACCAAGCCATTCAAAGGGGATTTGACAAAAATTCGACCAAAACTATGTAAGAAACCCCCCTCACGGTTAATAAAACACACATCCACTGCCGGATGTGTAATACTTTTTATTTTACTCTCTGGAAAGGGGACGAACATCACTTGAGAGTCACAGCGCGCTCCTGGCAGAGCCCAATGCTGTGTTACACACACCATTGCCTGCCGAGTGCCACACACCTCTGTGTTGTATTCCACCAGCTAGTGCATATGCTATGACACTCTCTAGCCCATGTGCACTGTAACACCACCCCGTGAATATGTCATGCCACACTTGTCTTTGCACGGGTTATATTGCCCCATCTAACGTGCCTTCCTCGATGCCTATGTTATAACGCACAGTGCTATGCCATACATATTACAATCTGGGATCCATATCTTTGTCACAGTGCATATGCAACGTTACACTCCCCAGCACATATTTTATATTACAACTTTAGAGACTAGTTAGGTTACACAACACTGCCCTGTGCATATTACACTCCAAGACGCACATCGCATAGCACGCGCTAGTGCCTGTGCTATCTCGCGCTCTCCAATGAATCTGTCATTGCGCACAATGTATTGCATATTATATTTCACGCCCGGTTCATCTTATATCACACTTTTTGGTGCATAGTTTATACCATACACTATATCTAGTTTTCATTTTCTTTGTGCATGCCCCTGCTCCATCCTTTTTGCCCACCATGTTCCATGGACCTGCCACCCCTATCTACTCTGAGTGTTCTGTTGAGCTGCCACTCCCCTCCCACCTGCCTAGCATTGTCAGATGACTGTAACCTGTCCCTGCCACCTCCACCCTGCCTGTCCACATGCCATGCCCCTATCCTCTTCCTCCTGTCCTACATGGTCCATTGTACTGCCACACCCTTCTGCCCTCCCTGGTCTGTTGTGCTGCAACTGCTCCTCCTGCCTGCCCCATGCGGTCTGTTGTGAGGCCCCTTCCCCTGAACTTTCTTGTCTGTGCACAGGTCCTGACCCTCCCTTCTATCCTCCATCGTCCTGTGTGCATGCCCCTGCACCATCCTTCTTGCCCATCATAGCCATTGTGCTGCCACTAACCCTCCCACTTGCCATGCATGGTCTTCTGTGCTGCCATAGCCCCTCCCACCTTCCCTGTGTGGTCAGTTAGCTGCCCCTGACCCCCTCCCACCTTCCCTCCATGGTCTGTGTGTATGCCATCACAGTCTCACTGTTGCTCTTCATGGTGTGTCTTGCTTCTAGTGCCCATCCTGCCTGACCTCCATGGCTATCTTGCTGCTCCTGCCCTGCCCCCTTGCCCCCAGCCCTCTGTTTACATGTGCAGACCCCTACTCCCTCCCTCCTGGCTTGTCTTTTCCATTGTAATGCCCCTTATCAGTCCCTCCTGCCCTTTATGGTCTGTTATGCTGCAGTTTTCTCTCCTGTCTGTCCATTGTGGTCAGCTAGCTACCATTGCCTCTTGCCCCTCTGTTCTCTGTTGTCCATGTGCATGGTCCTGTCCCCTCCCTCTTGCTTTCTATGGATTGTTGTGCTGCACTCCCGTCCCGCATGCCCTGTGTGGTGTATTGTGCTGCTGCAAACCCTGATGCCTGCCCTGCAGGGTCAGTTTGGTGCACCTCTCCATGTCCCTCCTGTCCTCTGTTATCCAAGTCCATGTCCCTACCCCATTTCCTTCCATGATCCAATGTACCATACTTGCGAACATTTTGAACTTGGTAAGAGGGAGATTTTGAAAAAAAACTGGGGTATTGATTTTCCCCTTTGAGTTACATTGAAAAAGAGGAGATTGTAGACAGGAGACAGATCAAATAAAGCCCATTTGAGCTTAAAAACATTGGACGTTTCCTGGCTGAATCGGGTCTGTTGGCATGTATGGTTGTACTACCATTGCCTCTTCCTTCTGCCCACAATGGTCTATTACATTGCCACAGCCTCTCTTGCAAGTCCTGTATTGTTGGTTTGTTGCCCCTGCCCCCTTTCCACTGCCCTCCATAGTCTGTTGTGCTGCCACGGCCCTTCCTGCCTGCTCAGTGTGGTTAAATTGTTGCCTTTGCACCCTCCTACCTGCCTTCAATTTTCAGAGTCCGTGCCCCTGGCCTCTGCCTCTCAACAGTATCCTAATGAACAACTAGATTGCTAACATTCTATATTTATTACAAAAGTGTGGAACGCCTGACGTCATCTTGATGTAATCAAAACTGTAATACCTAGAACATTTCCTTTAGAAATTACATATATGAGAGGGTCTTATTGGCATCAAAATTATGGTTAGTGCTCTAAAAGACTAAAATAAGGACATATTTTCTGAGTTTTCAAAGAGCGACAAAGCACTTTTAAATTATTTGTTATCTTTATGTTTTTTTATCCAGTTGACCACTTGATTAAATGTTGCACTTAGGGGAGAGGATGTGGTGTTACTTCCAGAACTGCAGACTTTGCAACTGGGGAACCAGGTTGGAGTTTCTGCTTCAGCTCGACATTCTGTGATTCTGGTCAAATCACTTAGTCTCCCCATGTCTACAACCAAAATGAATTTGTTCTTGTGTGATGTAACCAATGCTCATGTAAAGCACTCCAATACCTGACAACTCTGCACTATATAACACTGCAAAAACACAAAATAATAAGTGTTTTGCACACTTCTGTCATTGGGCTTTATTTGGGCTACATCTGGGTGATTTTGGTCTACATTTGGGCTCTTTTGTCTCCGGTGGCCATCTTGGGAGATTTATTTGTTATGAAGTTTCCTAATTTCCTCATGTACTTTGCTTCAGTTTTTTACTTTGATTCCATCATGAAGGTATTCAGATATGTCACAAATTTGCCATAAATTCTGAAAGTTAGCACTCTAGTTGCTCATTAGATCACTGTAGTAAAACTACTGTTCACCATGGAAGTCTGCTCCTGGTATTAAAAGTGCATGTTTCAGTCTGCATGTCAGAATTTTTTAATGAAATAGAAGAGGATTTGAGAAGTCACTCAAAATGTGCCCTCATTTTCTTTCTTCAGCATTAATCATAATTTCTATGGCAAAATGAACCCCCTCATTGTGTTCCTTTTTAAATTAAATGTTTTAAGTGTTACCAGTTTATTCCAATCAAGATGGCTTCAGGTGTGCCATACTTTTGTCATAATGAAGACAGTAAGCGCTCTAGTTGTTTTTAAGAACACTCTGGGACATTCTGTCATTGGGCTATACTTGGACTACATCTGGGTGATATTTGGGCTACATTTGGGCTCTTTTGTCTCTGGTGGCCATCTTGGGAGACTTATTTGTTATGAAGTTTCCTAATTTCCTCATTTACTGCAGTCTCCTCAGTAGGAAATACTTTCAGTTTTTTACTTTGAGTCCATCAAGAAGGCATTCAGATGTGTCACACATTTGCCATAAATTCAGAATGTTAGCACTCTTTTTGCTCATTAGATCACTGTAGTAAAGCTACTGCTCACCAGGGAAAACTGCTGCTGGTATTGAAAGTGCATGTTTCAGTCTGCATGTCAGAATTTTTTAATGAAATAAAGAGGATTTCAGAAGTCAAAATGTGCCCTAGTTTTTCTTTCTGCAGCACTAATCATACTTTTTATGGAAAAATGAACCCCCTCATTTTTTTCCTTTTTAAATTAAATGTTTTAAGAGTTACCACTTTAATCCAAGCAAGATGGCTTCAGGTGTGCCATACGTTTATCATAAGTAGGACTGTTAGCGCTCTAGTTGTTCTTTGGAACACTCTGGGAAGCTGCAGTAGAACACAAAGGAATCAACTGACAGTCTCTGCCCTTGTTGGATGTACATGTTTTACTGAGAATGTCAGACTTTATTCTCACATGACTGAGAAAGATAATGTGAATTTACAGAAAATAAGCTCTCAGTTTAGCTTATAGATCACCTTCCAAACCTCTGTGGGAAAAGCATGAGAAAATATTTTTCTCTCAATCATGATATCCCAGCAGAAGGCTTTTTCACATGGTGAAATCACCTTAGAACATACCACAATTCCTAAAATGAGTATGGTACCATCAACAATGATTTATAATGTAACTAAAGTCTTAAAACCTTCTATTAACTGCAATGCTTTTTAATGAGGTGCTATCATGTATATTGGTCCCAAGATGGCTGCCAACACTTCTTGGATGAAGTGCTGACAGCCAATCAGATCTCAGGATGAGATGTGTGGTTAGGCTCCGCCCACATATATATATGATTTTACTTTTGATTTTCTCAGGAACTACTGAACAGATTGACACCAGACCTGCAAAAGGCACTTCCCTGAGCTGAGGACTACTTCTATGCCAAATTTCAAGTAATTCTGTTCAGCCGTTCGGGCTGTACCTTGGACTAAAGGTCCCTATGGAAAATTGCATGGGGAAAACGCGTTTTGGGACTCCCCTTTTTTCTCAGCCCCCGCTTGACGAATCCCCCCGAGACTTTCAGGGTAGGAGCGGAGCGGAGCGCCCCACCTATTTTGCAAATTTCACGAGGATTCGTCAACCGGCGCCAAAGTTATTCCAAATAGAATGTTGCGGATTTCCTATGGAAACACGGTCCTAACTATAACTATCTACTGGCGACTGCCAGTAGATAATATATATATATATATATATATATATATATATATATATATATATATATATATATGTAGTATGCCGGGGTGATGGCATGTGGTCTGTATTAATGAGGCAGTTATGCATTGAGAGATATATACATACATATATCCAAATGCCCTCGTGCTGCTGCACAAAGAAAAGCCGCACTCTGGGATTATATGGAGAAAAAGTATTTAATGACTGACATGTTTCAACCAGCACGGTCTTTGTCAAAGTCACTTTGCACACTCGGAAGTGCTCCATTTTCTAACAACAATTCATTGCATTGGTGATAGACATGAAAAAAAGACTTTTCTGAGCATGATACATTTACAGTTCGTGGGAAAACAGACTGCCCCGAATGACAAGGACATTCTAAAACATTACATATATTTTAACTTCATCATTGTTTTCTCATTAGTGTTACTTTTGACATTATTATGCATATTTGAGATGAATTTTTAGATGCATTCTGAAAGGGAACAGTTGCATGTTAGCGGCACCGTAATATAGTTCTCTGCCCAGTGGCTGATTCCTACACACTAATGGCGTTTCTAACAGCAATTCATGGAAGGTCAACTCGTAAGAGCCTAATGCACTCTTCTATTAAGAGACAGTTGACTGCCACTTGTATCAAGGTTATTAGGACATGCCTTTCAAAACAAAAGTGAAAATGTGTTTGCTCAAAACCATTTCATGATCATAGCACACAACAATGTTATGCATATTTCCTACACAAATGTAATAAAGCGGCGTCTAATTTGATTTCATTTCACTGGTGTCTGCCAAGTGGCAGAGTCCTAGATCTTCACTGTGAATTTCATTCCAACATGGGATTAAGTCCTTTCCTTGTCACCCCCTAATTATCATTAGATGTATCTAAGCTCAGTACAAAAGAAAATATACATTAATCTAATCAGAATAGTCGAAAATAAAGCAAAAATGAAGGGCATATGCTGTCGGATTTCATTCTCTGCCCCTATTACGCCGCACATAAAAAAAATGGTTTATGTCTAAAAACAGGAAGCCACCGTAGGTTTTCTACCTGGCCACTACCCTAAGTGCACGTGGAGCTCCTCATCATGATTGAGGCCACTGGGGTATTTGCTGTGAAGTTGGATGATGTATTCGGACTCCATGCGCCTCAACTTGCATCCTCGGTCTACCCCTCTTGCATGCACCGGGATCCTGTCAACACCAAAATATGTACTTCACAAGGTGCTGTTTATCAGACTTGCTGCCTCTTTAAAATAATTTCTTGCAACACTTTATGATTGAAAGTCCATGTGAAGGACACAATCTCTTCACTCTCCCTTGCCACGCTTCCACCTCCAATTCAGTGGTTAGGACAATCCCATACCTATTCCTGGTGCAGTACGGGTAGGTCAGGCTCTCCCGGCTAAACATTCACCACTTTGAACTCCGTGTTAGAGATCCTCGACCTCAAGAGGGTGTGTTGGGATGGAGCACCCCACCTAAATCCATCACAAACTCCTTTGCAGACTCTTCAAAGAAGCACCCCACACACCAGACCTCCAACAATAAGGTGCTTTATTAACGCATACCAGCGATGACAGCTTGCTTAAAATCCCAATAGTCCTGAAGCGTTTCGGCCTCCATTCAGCCTTGATCATAGGTGAGTTTTCATGTGACTGCGGCGTAAGTTCCTGCTTTTATACACGTAATATATTGCAGCTCTAAGAAGTCACTTCTAGGCACTCACGGAGTCCTTAGTGTGTTTATTTATATAGCATACGCGTTTCAGCAAAATCATCACCTTTCTCAATGCTCGGCAGCAGTTGGTAAAATGGAGCGTCATGTAATCGTAAAGCTGCCAGAACCGACTTTGAATGGATGTTCCGTTGACCAGCGAAGGTTGTGAAATATGTAAATTCATGGATTTCAGTAATCTGACTGACTCCTGCGGAGTTATCCATGTAAAATCCAGTGGCTGGCAATGAGTCCTAATTTGCACAGCCTAAGGGAGCCATGAGAGTGGCTGTAAATAATGATGACATCAATGTGGTGAAGCAGTGACTTTACATAAATACTTACAGATCAGGGTGAGCATATTAGTGGCATCCAAGCTTTAAGAACTGCATGATATATGCTATATATATTTTGTATTGCTGTGGCAATCGAGATGTCAGTGAAGCTAATGACGTTTTTCTTCTATTATCATGCAAGGGAACCTACCAGTTAAAACATAGTTCAGAAGATTTCAATGAACCCAGAATGCTGTGCACTTCTTGTGTTTAAAGCATTGAGAAAGACGATGATTTCGCCGAAACACGTCTGTTTTTTAAATAAACACATTGAGGACTCCATGAGTGCCTAGAAGTGACTACTTTGAGCTGCAATGTGTAATGGTGAGGTCCACTGTCGCGCGTGAAGGTACCTGCCGTGAGTTCGGCAGTAGTTGCTAGAACGGAGCGTCATGTAATCGTAAAGCTGCCAGAACCGCCTCTGAATGGATGTTCCGTTGACCAGCGAAGGTTGTGAAATATATAAATTCATGGATTGCAGTTATCCGACTGACTCCTGCGGAGTTATCCATGTAAAATCCAGTGGCTGGCAATGAGTCCTGATTTGCACAGCCTAAGGGAGCCATGAGAGTGGCTGTAAATAATGATGCATCAATGTTGTGAAGCAGTGACTTTACATAAATACTTACCGATCAGGGTGAGCATATTAGTGGCATCCAAGCTTTAAGAACTGCATTATATATGCTATATATGGTTTGAATTGCTGTGGCAATCGTGATGTCTATGAAGCTGATGAACTCTTTCTTCTATTATCATGCAAATGGTTCCTGCCAGTGAAAACATGGTTCAGAGGACTTAAATGAACCCAGAATGCTGTGCGCTTCTTGCGTTTATAGCATTGAGAAAGGGGATGATTTCACCGAAATGTGTCTGCTGCTTAAATAAATACATTGAGGACTCCATGAGTGCCTAGAAGCGATTTTTAAAAAAAAATCTTTTTATTAAACATTAAACATATGGTTCAATAGAAAAACAATACGATATACATATTGGGTGGTTTGGCATATACAGTTATACAGCAAGAAGTGACTTCTTTATGCTGCAATGTATAATCATCGTGAGATCCACCGTGTGTTCGGCAGCAGTTGGTGGAATGGATCGTCACGACCAAAAAGCGCAATTTTCTGAAAACAATTTATATTCACCATGTGATGTTAATTAGATCAACATAGACAATATACTTTCTCAATTGTCGAATAGCAGTATTAAAGGTCAAACATCACAAAAAATCAGCAAAATAAAAAATGGCAACTGTCAGCAGTGATTGCAGCCAAAGTCAGGTAATAATAAAAATGTGATTTGCTCTGATGACATCCAATAATTAAAGATTTTGTAAATGTTCATGTTGTTCCTTTATAGAATAAAGACAGTGATTACTTACTTTCTTGAGTGCAGGACCTTTCTCTGGAGTGGAGGAAGGATTGTTTGATATATATATATATATTCACTTAAAAAACCATAGGTTTCACACACGTTATAGTTAGGAATTAGCATTTAAAAAACCTTGCAAATTCACTGAAAAAACCATAGGTCTCACACATGTTATAGTTAGCTGGACATTTCACTCGTAAAAAACCATTGAAATTCCCCCGTTATAGTTAGTTCAGGTAACTATAACTCGCGCGACCGCAATCCACTGCTGATGACGTCACATATTACATCACTGTATTCACTAAGATACTGTTAATAAGTCAGTTATACAATTAATTTTACAAAAAAAAACATCCATTTAGACACTTATTTACCCGTTTATTCTTCCATTAACCTTTAGATATACACATATAAAAAGTATTTATTTTACAGAAAGACACATATTCACTGGATGATGTCATCAGTGATGTAATATGTGACGTCATCAACAGTGGATTGCGGTCGCGCGAGTTATAGTTACCTGAACTAACTATAACGGGGGAATTTCAATGGTTTTTTACGAGTGAAATATCCACCTAACTATAACATGTGTGAAACCTATGGTTTTTTAAGTGAATTTGCAAGGTTTTTTAAATGCTAATTCCTAACTATAACTAAGGGTGGGCGTAGTTCGCGAAGTAGCACTTCGCGAAGCTACGCAAAGTGAAGTTCGCACTACGCGAGCTACGCGTAGCACTTCGCGAACTGCGAAGTAACATGTTCGCACTGTGCAAGATGTTGTTTTCAATGATTGCACAGTGCGGACAAGCAACCGGCACTGTGCAATCATTGAAAATGGCATCTTGCACAGTGCGAGCTGTAGTTTTCTGCTGCTCGAGTAGATTTTTACTCGAGCTGCAGCTTTCTCAACGCGAACTGGTAGTTTCTCATCGCGAGCGGTCGCGAGCATACGCGACCCCTCGCAATGAGAAACCTGACCTTCTCGCGTTGGGAATCTCGCCGGGAGGTTTATTTTACATGCTCGCGATCGCGAACAAGGAAAAAGTCTCGCCAGGATGTCATTTTGCTTGCTCGCGGTCGCCAACTTGACGTTGAGGACCGCGAGCAAGCAAAAAATGACCGCAGCACTACGCAACACTACGCTACGCGTGTTCGCACTGTGCTACGTGCAGTTCGCGTAGCGCGAAGTAGCGCGAACTTCGCAAACTACGCGAGCGTAGCGTAGTGCTTCGCCCAGGCCTAACTATAACGTGTGTGAAACCTATGGTTTTTTCAGTGAATATAATATATATATATATATATACATACATATATATACAGGTTTCAGGGACATTATAGTTAGTTGGACATTTCACTCGTACAAAACCAGAGAAATTCGTCTGTTATCGTTGGTTCAGCAAACTATAACTCGCGCACCCGCAATGCAGTGCTGATGATGTCACATATTACATCATTCGTGACATGGCCAGTGACATCACTGATGACATCTCAAATGACATCACTGATGACATCATCGAGTGACTGTGTGTTTCTGTAAAGGTTAAATATGTTTTATATATATATAAATGCCAAGGTGTATTGAAGAATGAGTGGGTGTATGAGTGTCTGAATGGATTATTTAGTAGGTGCGTGACTGACTGTATAAGTGAGTGATTAAACGTGTCTTACTGAATGCATGGGTTAGTGACTAAACTGTGTAAATGTCGGTATCAGTCTATCAGTTGGTGTGTAATTGGCTGCATTGGTTGGTGAGTAGCAACATGAGTATGTATAGGGGTTATTGATTGGTTATCTAAGTATTTGTATGGGTGCCTGAGTGTCTGCGTGGATGGGTGGGAGGTGTTTGACTCTGTGCATAGATATGAGTCGTTGATTCACTGGGTGTATGGGTTCAAGAGTGCATGTGTAAACAGCTGTATGGGTGGGTGAGTGTGTGTATGGGTGTGTTAGTGAGTGAATAGATGTCTCAGTGGTACATGTCCGAGTAACTACATATGTTAAAGGCAGTGTATGTGAGAGTTGGAGTATATAAATGACTGTACGTGAGAGTCAGTGAATGTGAGAGTGGCTTTATGGATGAGTGTGTACTTGTAGCAGTGATTGTATAAGAGAGTAAGTATGTGTTAGTATCTGTATGAATAAGTGAGGTGGTGTGTTTATAACTGTATAGGTGAGTAAATGGAAGTGTGATTGATTCTTTGCATGACTGACTTGCTGTGTTGGTAACTGGATGAGTGGTGGTGTGTGAGTGTCTGTATAGATGTATGAGTGCATATGATAGAGTTGTTTTGATGAGTGACTGCATGTATGAGTGACTGTATGGATGAATGAGTGGATGTGTTTATAGGCCTAGGAATCAGTGAGTGGGTATGTAGTAACTTGTATTGGTGTGTCTATGGTTTCGAAAATGGTAGTCTGTATTTTAGGGTGTGAGGAGATGCATCAGATTTCTACGTTGATGATGTCATCAGTGATGTCATTTGAGATGGCATCAGTGATGTCACTGACCATGTCATGAATGATGTAATATATGACGTCATGAACAGTGCATTGCGGGGACGTGAGTTATAGTTAGCTGAACTAACTATAACAGCCGAATTTCTCTGGTTTTGTACAAGTGAAATGTCCAACTAACTATAACGTCCCTGAAGCCTGTGGTTTTTTCACTGAATTTCTAAGGTTTTTTAAATGGTAATTTCTAACTATAACATCCCTGAAACTCATGGTTGTTTCAGTGAATTTCTAAGGTTTTTTAAATGTTAATTTCTAACTATAAAGTCCCTAAAACCTATGTTTTTTTCAGTGAATTTCAAAGGTTTTTTAAATGCTAATTTCAAACTATAACGCCCCTGAAACCTATGGGGTTTTCAGTGAATTTCAAAGGTCTTTTAAATGCTAATTTCTAACTATGCCTACAGAGGTAGGACATGGGCAGAAAGAGGAAGAAAGGTGCAGAAAGAAGCAAGAGAAACGCAGAAAGAGGCAACAGAAGTCCAGAAAGACGACGAAAGGTGCAGAAAGAAGCGAGAGTTATGTAGAAAGAACCAACAGAGGTGCAGAAAGAGGCCTTGTTGCAAAGTCCTTCTGTGCCCCCAACTTTTTACTGACTGGTACTGGTGGTAACTGACTCTGCCTAACCAGGCCCGGAGCCAGTGCTATGCTAAAAGACTCTTAGAATACAGTGAAAACACCTACATACACTAGGGTACACTATGGGTGGGGGTACCCCTGTGATTGGCATGACCTCCTCTGTAAGGCCCTAGTATATAATAGGGCAGGGGGATTAAAACTATCACTAAGTCAGATGTTCAGAAAGATGCTTCTTTAAGTAGTCGCGTTTGCAGAGTGGTAGAGAAAGGGTGCTGCGCCTCCGACCAGTGCTCAGGAATTTCGCTACGTAGGACTTACAGGAGGTACCAGGAGGGCTTCTTGGCCCTCAAACTCTATCAAGAGTAAATTGGACTTCATCCCCCATCACGTAGTCTGCCAGGTGGCGCGGTTGCAGAGTAGTGGAGATAGGGAGGCATGGTCTCCAAAGACGTCTTAGCAATCCCACTATGTGGGACTTACTGGAGGTAACAAGATGAGTAGTTGGCCCCAAGGACATCCTTGGGGGCCAACTACTCCTCCTATTACCTCCAGTAAGTCCAAAACAGCAGCTTTGGTAAGTACTCGTAGCAGGCCATGCCCCCTTTGACCACCACTCTACGAACACGCTCCCTGGCGCCCTCTTGGATGGGGATTGAAGTCCCCTTCGCTGCTGTGGGTCCTTTAGGGGCCAACTAGCCTACCTCTTACCTCCAGTAAGCCCCACACAGTGGGATTGCTGAGAGGTGGACAAAGGCCACGCCCCCTTTCTCCACCACTCTGCAAATGCGCCCCCGGGCATGTCCTAAGTTGGGGGATTAAGTCTCCTTGAATACTGAGGGTCCCTGTGGGCCAACTAGCCCACCAGGTACCTCAAGTAAGCACCACACAGCTGGATTGCAGAGAGGTGGTCTGAAGCCACACCCCCTTTTTACACCACTCTGCAAACGCGCCTCTTGGCGCACTGCTGCTTGGGGGATGAAGTCAACTTGTGTCCTGAGGTCCTCAGGACACAAGAGGACCTCATCACCCCACCAGCAGTGCGCCAAGAGGCGCGTTTGCAGAGTGGTGTGAAAAGGGGTGTGTCCTCGGACCACCTCTCTGCAACGCAGCTCTATGGCATATACTTGAGGTACCTGGTGGGCTTGTTGGCCCCCAGGGACCCTCAGTATTCAAGGGCCCTGAGCATTCGGACGAGGATGGGGTTACCCCCACAATCCAGGCAAACTTGGAGAGTTGTTACTGTTATAGAAGTGACAAAGGCCCTAACCAGCTCTAATGTTCAAGTGAGTCCTGTTCTGCCCAGTGTTCTCCAAAATTGCAGCTTAATGGATTTGCCACAGTATCCAATCTTTGACAGACATTCCGTGAAAGGTTCACAAATTAAGAGTATACAAATAAATTCTGTTCACTCTCTTTACCTGTTGGTACCGTAAGGTTTGCAAAGATCTAAGGGAGCGGAATATGGTCCCAAAAGCATGATAGCTCCAATTATAGACCAGCAAGGACCTCATACTTTTCATGCAGAGATAAGCATACAATACAAACACAAGGAGATGATGGATGGAGTGCTGAAACCTTTCAGTCCCACCCGAACTACCAAGCCCGGTCTTCCCTGAACTGGAAACAAGCATCCTGGGTCTGGTTTCGGGGTAACACCCATCATCAGCCAGTCTAGCTTGAATCTAGTGGCAAAGTAAGCAAGGGACCCACGTCTGGGCATACACTGCCAACTAGGACAAACATAGCAAACACAAGGAGATGATGGATGGAGCGCTGAAACATTTCAGATACTCACCCCCCAGTCACAGATCTGGGTTGAATCCATCATCGTTCTTTAGCTTACTTTGCCACCTCAGTTCAGACCAAGCTATATGCAGATCAGTCTTGACCCTGTGCCTCATGGGAACAGTCCAGTCTGAACTGCCAAGCCAGGTCTTCCCTGAACTGGAAACAAGCATCCTGGGACCAGTTTTGGGGTAACACCCCTCATCAGCCAGGTTAAATTGAATCCAATGGCACAGTGAGCAAGGGACCCACGTCTGGACATACCCTGCCAACTAAAGGCGAATAAAGCAAACACAAGGAGATGATGGACGGAGCGCTGAAACTTTTCAGACACTCACCCCCAGTCACAGAATTTACTATTCAGCTTCTTTTGCTTTGCAGATTTGCCGGTTTTCGATGCAGGTCACCAAGTTTGACAATATTATTATCTTTTGTATGCTTCGTAATTACGGCATAGCCAGTTTGGTGAGGCACATTAATGTACACAAAATACCAAAAAAGTGTGGTATTAGGCCTTGCAAAATGTTTGGGCTTACAGGCAGTTTCTTAAAAAATATAAAATACCGATCCATACTGAGAAGCCCCTGGTATGCTGTAGGCACCTTTCTCCCTGTCTTTCATTGGCGGCCATCAAGAGATGGAAAAATACCAACATTAATAAAATCAGAGATTTTTCAATCAAAACAGAATTAAGTCCAAAGCTGATATTTGTCCAAGTAACACTTCACATGTTTTTTTTTCTGATAGGCAGATGGTCTCTGTTTTTAATAGTCTCCTCTCACACAAAGTTCACAAAACATCTGGGCTGGTTAGAAAAGTAGTCAGGTTTAAAAAAGTGAAAGATTCTGTAAGGTATTGGTGTAAAGAGTTTCAACAGGATAATTGTCTGACCACTCTAAAAATATGCATGAAGTGGCGGGAGTGTACAGAGATAGAAATTGACAGGGACACCTGGTCGAGCTATTTGATAATGTGTTTTCGTTGTTCAGAGTGAGGAATTGTCATAGAATTATGCTTTTGTGTTTCATCTTTCTTTTTTAGCTTTTCAAAATATAGCATGGGGTAAAGGGTACAGTGGGGGAAACATATGATATCTGAAATAGACAAACACTGCAAAACAGGTGCCTCACAGGGTGCAAAACATGTGATGTAGAAGGGACAAGGAAGAGAGAGGAGAAAAGGAGGGGGAAGGAAGGGGTGAAGGGAGAAGGGGGAGAAGGGAAGGGATGCAGACAGGAGTGGGAGGAGGGGAAGTTGAGGAGATGATGGAAGGAGCAGAGAGGGATGCCCGCGGGGTGTGAGATGATGTCATAGGGAAAAAATAGACAGTAGTGGAGTGGCTAGCCCTCGTACCATGGGCCGGCAAATCCCAGTGCCCATCGTCCTGGAGGAAAGGTGCCCAAGTGAGGAGGAATGTCTCCGCCTTGTCCTGCTCAAAGGAGGCTGTCCGGTACATAGCTGTGAACCATTCATCGCGACAGGGTGGTATGGGAGAGCGTCAGTGACGGAGGATGCATTTCTTCACTGTTGCAAGCTCTCTGAGCACAAGAGGTCCGGGAAGCCTGAGAGGTCATGCAGGAGGATCATAGTAAGGGGCAGAGGGGTTGTGAGAGGAAGGGTCTCACTGAGAGTGACAACAACCACTTCCCAGAAGGGCTGGACTGTGGGGCATTCATAGAGTACTTGAACCTGGTCACATCAATCGTTATTGCAGCACCAGCATTCCATGTTAGGCAGCAAACACACCACCTGTATTTTCCCCGGAATCCAGTGCCAGCCATGCAGGGACTTAAAGACATAGAGCCTCCACAAGATCTGGCCAGTCCCGCATCTCAAATTCCTTCTAAAGTCTGGCCTGTCACTTAATGCAGAGACTGTTCAGTCGGGGCAAGCAGAATAGGAGGCAACTCATATGGGGATGTATGTCGTTACAACGCACACTTTTACAACGCATGACACTACAACGCATTTTTAAAAACTACCTTTACAACGCATTCCATTACAACGCATACTACCTTTACAACGCATACCATTACAACGCATAATATTAAATTGCATTTAAGGTAAGTATTAGATAGTATAGGGGTAAAAATTACTTTTCTAACTCCAGGGGGTGCAACAGTAGGGTAAGTGTTGGATAGTATAGGGGTAAAAATTACTATTCTAACTCCAGGGGGTGCAACAGTAGGGTAAGTGTTGGATAGTATAGGGGTAAAAATTACTATTCTAACTCCAGGGGGTGCAACAGTAGGGTAAGTGTTGGATAGTATAGGGGTAAAAATTACTATTCTAACTCCAGGGGGTGCAACAGTAGGGTAAGTGTTGGATAGTATAGGGGTAAAAATTACTATTCTAACTCCAGGGGGTGCAACAGTAGGGTAAGTGTTGGATAGTATAGGGGTAAAAATTACTATTCTAACTCTAGGGGGTGCAACAGTAGGGTAAGTGTTGGATAGTATAGGGGTAAAAATTACTATTCTAACTCCAGGGGGTGCAACAGTAGGGTAAGTGTTGGATAGTATAGGGGTAGAAATTACTATTCTAACTCCAGGGGGTGCAACAGTAGAGTAAGTGTTGGATAGTATAGGGGTAAAAATTACTATTCTAACTCCAGGGGGTGCAACAGTAGGGTAAGTGTTGGATAGTATAGGGGTAAAAATTACTATTCTAACTCCAGGGGGTGCAACAGTAGGGTAAGTGTTGGATAGTATAGGGGTAAAAATTACTATTCTAACTCCAGGGGGTGCAACAGTAGGGTAAGTGTTGGATAGTATAGGGATAAAAATTACTATTCTAACTCCAGGGGGTGCAACAGTAGGGTAAGTGTTGGATAGTGTAGTGTAATATTATGCGTTGTAATGGTATGCGTTGTAAAGGTAGTATGCGTTGTAATGGAATGCGTTGTAAAGGTAGTTTTTAAAAATGCGTTGTAGTGTCATGCGTTGTAATGTCATGTGTTGTAATGGATTTTGCGTTGTAAAAAATGCGTTGTAAGTGTAGTGCGTTGTAAAAGTTGCGTTGTAAAGGTTGTTCCCCCTCATAAGGCTATAAAAGCCAGACATAACCCCCCAGAAATGACTCCAGACTCTGAGGTAGGAAACCACAGGAGAGGAAAGAAGGGACAAAGGGCAGGTGCCCAGCCGGCAGGCGAGGCATTGCTGCAGCTTAAGATACTGCCAGGACTGATAGGAAGGTAGGCTAAATTCCTCACGGAGAGCAGCAAAGGATTTGAGGGCTCCTTGGTCAAGGACTTGTTGGAGAGTGTAGATACCAGCATCAAGCCACACGCCCCAGTTCAAAACCTCACTGCCAATGTGGTGGCTGGATTTACCCCACAGAGGTGCATGCTCATAGAGGTGGGTGTCCACCCCAAAGAGATTTGGACATCTTAAAGAGAGTGAAGTTGTTGGAACTGAGGGTAAGGCAGTCCAGCAGAGTCTTGTACCCCGTCATCCACAACAGGGGGGTCTGTTATCCAGGGGGAGCAGGTAGATAAGCTGTGCCAAGTGGAGGGCCGGGGCATGCTGTTCAACAGAGGGGAGACCCTTCAGGCCTCCACATAAGCGATGGGCCTAGAGTTTGCTGCAGGCCACCCTGGGCGAAGACAACCCCCAGAAGAAAGACTGTATGCCCTTGCCGACTATCTGCAGCAGTGAGGGGGCACCAGCAAGGGGAGCATGCCAAGGACTTAGGTGTAACACGGCAACATCACCATCCAGACCACCTGCACCCTGCCCCTGAGCGTTAGGCCGAGGTGGGCCCACTTCTGAAAGTCTGATTTTGTGCGTGCCAACAAAGGGTCGAGGTTGTCTGCCAGCATGCGGTCCAGCCCTCGATTGATTTAGACTCCCAGGTACTTTAAATGCAAGGACTTCCACTGAACAGGATAGTTGTAGACTGGGTGGTCACTCAAGACATTGACAACGTCTCGCTTTTGTCCCAGTTGATCTGGTATCTCGAGAGCATTGTAAAGTCAAAGATCATTTCCAAGAGGGCTGGGAGGGTGCGGGATAAGTCTGAAAGTGTGAGCAGGATGTTGTCAGCAGAGAGATAGATGGTCCCTCAGGGGATCGGAATGCCGATCACTCCTGGGGATTGATGGAGAGAGGCTGAAAGAGGCTCCATGGCGAGAAGGAACAGGAGGGGTGACAGTGTACAACTCTGCCAGGTTCCCTGGCAAACAGGAAATGGATCCAAGAGGAAGCCTCCAAAGTTGGGTGGAGGCAGAGTCATATAGCCACCGAACCTAGGTAATAAAGTCCTCTCCCAGGCTAAACTTCTAGAGTGTTCCAAGCAGGTATTCCCACTCGATCCTGTTAAACACCTTCTCTGCGTCCATGGAGAGGGTGAGTGCATCTTCGCTCATATTGTTGGCTGACCACAGGGAGTGAGCCAGAGTACGGAGGTGGTTCCTGGAGGAGCACCCAACGAAGAAGCCCACCTCTGTATTATTGATCATGGGTGGAATTACTGCACAAAGATGGGCAGCAAGGACCCTCATAAGGATCCCCGTTGTGCAGGAAAATGATCCTGTAGCTCCTGCAGAGTTGGGGGACTTCCCAGGTTTGGGGAGACCTGGGATGACAGTCCAATTCGAAATAGACTCTGTGTTTTGCATTCCAGAAGAACTCAGAGGGAGTCCACCATGTCCTCGCCCGCCCATTTATAAAACTCCACGGGGAAGCCATCCTCCCCAGGGGGTTTGTGGTATGGTAACAGAGAAATGGCCCACGCCATCTTGTTTTAGCGATTTTTCCCTGAAGCAGTTCTCTATTGGATTCTTTGAGGCTAGGGAGATGCACAGCATCAGAGAAGGCCTCCAGTGGGCAGAATTGATCACCACCTCCGGAGTATACAGGGCCCAGTATAAGGACGCAAATTTAACCGCAATATCCCGTGGCCAGATGAGAATAGAGCCATCTGTGGATGTAATGGCCGGTATGGCCAGTGGTGCCACCTGCTTGCGCAGTTGAGCTGCCAGCAGCCTCCCTGCTTTCTTGCCTTGCTCGTAGTGATGACCCTTCAGCTGCTGGAGCCCATACACCACCTTTGAGGTCTACAGGACATTAAGGTCTAAATGGGTATTCTCCAAATTATGCCAGGGTGGGGCCGAGGGGTTGGCGATATAGAGGTGAGGGCTTTCTGTTGCGTCACCCTATGCGCGTTGGCGAGGGCAGTGTCTCTCATCAGCTGACCCCAGATGGTTGCTCTGGCGGCTACCCACAGAACGCGAGGGGAGTCGACTGACCCCTTGTAGTGCTCTAGGTACGTGGAGACATGGGCTCATAATTAAGACAATCCCTGGGGGGTGCAATAGCGAGTGGTGTTGAGGTGCCTGGTCTTTGGGCCTGGGGAGGATAATTCCAAGTCTAGGGCGAGGGTAGACGGGCATCTTCCGAAAGCGCACTCTCCAAGATCTGTGTCTCCCGGGAGAAGGTTACCATCGACTGGGAGACCAGGAAATAATCTAAACAGGATTGGGAAATGTGTACAGGAGATAAGAAAGTGTATGCCGATCCACCAGTCCATGGTGCAAAATGATATACCCCAGAAGGGCTTGGTCTGCGTTATTGCCCACCTCCAGCGGGCCGGTGTGACTGAGAACCGCATGACGGGCTAGGTTCCAGTACCCCACCGATAGGCAGTGGGTGGCCCCAATTTCCATGAAAAGGCAGTTGAGTCAGAGGAAAAACTGATACTTGAGTCCCGTCGGTGTGTACACCGACCCAATGCAGAGCATCTGCTTGCCAATACGGAGTTTAACAAAAGTGTAGCGGCCCTCAGGTTGGTCCAGGTTTTAAGGATAATGAAAGTCAAAGATTTGCATAGGAGTATCACCATGCCGCTTTTGCGAGGCTGACCAGGTCCCGGTCCTTTGGCCACAGCGGCCGGGCAGCTACTATGAACCGCCTTCCCCACCGAATCAAGTCACAATTTATCTGATCCCTACTGGGAGAGGTTGGTCTCCTGCATTTCAAAGCATTTAGACTGCAAGCAGGACAAGACGTTTTTGCATTTAATGAAGTGCATGAGGCCTTCGACTGTTCAGGAGATCGCCTGCAAGGGCATGGGGGCTTGGTGACAGTGACGGCCATCATGAAGAGGGTGCACTTAAGAGTAGGGAGCCAGTGGAGAAAGAAAGAAGTGGAGGAAGATGGAGAATAGGAGAGAAAGAGTAAGTGATGTAGAAAGAAAGAGAAAGAAAGAAAGAAAGAAAGAAAGAAAGAAAGAAAGAAAGAAAGAAAGAAAGAAAGAAAGAAACAGACAGAAAGAAAGAAACAGACAGAAAGAAAGAAAAAAAGAAAGAAACAGACAGAAAGAAAGAAAAAAAGAAAGAAAGAAAGAAAGAAAAGAGAGGGTGAAGACCCCAGGTGAAGGGGTCAAAAGCAGTGGGTGGTGGGAGGAGGAGAGACAATTAAGAGTAAAGGCCAGTTGAAGACTGGAGAAAGACTCAAATGGAAGGATGTGACCAGGGAACATGAGGAGGAGTTAGCAAGATGGAAGAGGTTGGTCTCCTGCATTTCAAAGCATTTAGACTGCAAGCAGGACAAGACGTTTTTGCATTTAATGAAGTGCATGAGGCCTTCGACTGTTCAGGAGATCGCCTGCAAGGGCATGGGGGCTTGGTGACAGTGACGGCCATCATGAAGAGGGTGCACTTAAGAGTAGGGAGCCAGTGGAGAAAGAAAGAAGTGGAGGAAGACGGAGAATAGGAGAGAAATAGTAAGTGATGAAGTAAGTGTAAGTGATGTAGAAAGAAAGAGAAAGAAAGAAAGGAAGAAAGGAAGAAAGAAAGAAAGAAAGAAAGAAAGAAAGAAAGAAAGAAAGAAAGAAAGAAAGAAAGAAAGAAAGAAAGAAAGAAAGAAAGACAGAAAGAAAGAAACAAACAAACAAACAAACAAAGAAACAAACAAAGAAAGAAAGAAAGAAAAGAGAGGGTGAAGACCCCAGGCGAAGGGGTCAAAAGCAGTGGGTGGTGGGAGGAGGAGAGACAATTAAGAGTAAAGGCCGGTTGAAGACTGGAGAAAGACTCAAATGGAAGGATGCGACCAGGGAACATGAGGAGGAGTTAGCAAGAGGGAAAGGGGGGATGTACTTCACATGGAGCCGAGGTTGGGGCCTTAGCGGAAGCCAGAAACTGTGTACCGAGAGTCTAAACCTCGGAGTCCATGCATGCCGGAGGTCTCAAGGGGAGGAGGAGAAAGAATGGGAAGAAGGATTACCAGTACAGTAGAGGAGCTGTGGGGCCGGAAAGAGACGAAGCCCGGGGCACAGAGTTGCAGGGTCCCAGGGGCTCGAAGACCTGCGGCGGTGTTAGCATATAGTCCTGACTACGGGCAAGGGAGTTGTAAGTGAAAAGAGGGGAGTTGGACTGAGCAGCATGGGCCGGAGATCGAGGCCCCACCAGGTGGTCTCCAAAGCACAGGAGGGGGAAATGCAGCAGCAAGTGCAACAACAAGCTGCCGAGCCAAATAATATATAGCAAATCCGCCCAAGGAATGGCAAAACACAGTGAAACAGTGTAAGACAAGGCAAAATTGTGGCAAACCAGTGCAATACAGTGCAAAACATCACGCAACAGAGCCACATAGTGCAAACCAGTACAACACATGTAAAGGCATGGCAAAACATAGCAGAGCCACAATGCAAGCAGCAGGTAGCCACCCATATATATACTCAGCCATTCATCTGGAGGGAGCCGATTGTCCTGTGGAAAAGCGGTCAGACCAGGAGTGGGGGCAGGAGCCAGAGCGAGAAGAGATTCATCTCAGTCCTCAGGTCTCTGGGTTTCAGCGGGGATCAGGATTTATCACGGCCTCAATTGTGAGTAAGGTCAGAAACCGCTTTGAAGACCAAGTACTTGCCGTCCTGTGACCAGCCTATCCCTATGACGCCCCCCTCTGCAATACTGCCTTCTACCCATTGGGGAGGGGTAGGTAGACTGCCAGGGAACCAGAGGCACCATGTCCATTCCGTCTTCCGTGAGGCCATGGAAGAACGAGCGAAGATCTTCCAGGTCCAGGATGTCCTTGGATCTGCCGTCCTTCATAATCCAAATGCGTGCCGGTTCAAAAAGGCTGAATTTGATGTCCAGTTTCTTAGCTGGAGTCGAAGGGCCATAATCGCTTTCCTCTTGCCATTGCCCTCCCAGGAGAAGACTACAGTAATGCAGATGTCATGTCCCTCGAAGTCACAGGAGCCAAGGGAGCAGGCTAAGGTCAGGAGGAATATATGACGTTACAATGCAAACAATTACAATGCACGCCTTTACAATGCAGTTTTTACATCGCAACTACCATAACAACTTATGTTTTTACAACACATGCCATTACAACGCATTTTTAGAAGCTACCATTACAACGCATACCATTACTACGCACACCATTACAACGCATAATTCTTTTGGGGCAACAATGGGATAAGTGTTGGATAGTGTAGGGGGTAAAAATTACTATTCCCACTCCAGTGAGTGCAACAGTAGGCTAAATATTAGATAGTGTAGGGGTAAAAATACTATCCCCATTTAACCCAAAACCCATACCCACCCTAAAACTAAAAAGTCCCCATTACTTACCTTATAATGTGTTGTAATGGCATGCGTTATAATGATATTTGTTGTAATGGCATGCGTTGTAGTGACATGTGTGGTAATGGCATGCGTTGTAATTGCATGCGATGTAAAGGCAGCTGCGTTGTAACAGCTGCGTTGTAAACTGCGTTGTAACTACAATGCACCATTAATACCACCTTCGAAACAGGCCCCTTCCCAGACAACTGGAAACATGCAGAAATCAGGCCCCTGCTCAAGAAGCCCTCAGCTGACCCCATGGACCTAAAGAACTACCTACCCTTCCCGCTCCTCCCCTTCGCGGCCAAAGTTGCGGAGAAAACGGTCAATGGGGAACTGACAAAATTCATCGAAGACAACGTCGTCCTCGACCCGTCCCAATCCGGATTCCGAAGCAACCACAGCACTGAGACCGCCCTACTCGCCACCACAGACGACAACCACACCCTCCTGGACCAAGGCCACTCGGCAGCCCTGATCCTACTCTACCTATCAGTAAGGGGGGCAGAATTTGCGTAGTCGCGCTACGCAAAGCTCCTCGAAACGGTAAAAAATCTCCGCTAGCACACAAAAGTTCCACGAACATGTGGAATTGTTTGATCTGCCAGTTCGCGTGGCTTTTTTCTTGTTCGCGAACGCTGTTTGCGTGCTCGGGGAGAAATATCTTGCGAACACGCATTTTGAAAGCGCGAACAAGCAAAAAATTCTGCGAAGCCGCGGATCGCAGAATTTTGAGCAATTCCGCGTTCTCCGCAGAACGCGAAATTACCCAAATTCTGCAATTTACCACCCAGGTTTACCTATCAGCAGTCTTCGACACCGTCTCCCACCGCATACTCGTCGCCAGGTTACACGATGTGGCATACAAGGAATCGCCCTAGACTGGATCCGATCATTCCTCACCGGAAGAAGCCAAAGGATCAGACTGCCACTCTTCCTCTCCAATCCCACAGAAACTACCTGCGGCGTCCCACAGGGGTCATCACTAAGTCCGACCCTCTTCAACATCTACATGCCCCCCCTCGCTGCCAACGTCCGACAACACGGCCTCAACATCGTTTCCTACGCTGACGACACCCAGCTCATCCTCTCCCTCACCAAAGACCCCACCACCTCCAGACTCAACTTCCTGAAAGGAATGCAGGACATCACAGTCTGGATGACTAACAGCTGCCTGAAGCTCAAAGCCGAGAAGACAGAAGCCCCCGTCCTCGGAACCACTCCTTCAGCATTGGACAACACCTGGTGGCCCACCATCCTCAGCAGCCCACCAACCCCCTCAGACCATGCCAGAAACTGCAGTATTGTACTCGGCTCATCCCTCACCATGAACTGACAGGTCAACGCCGTCACCTCCAGTTGCTTCAACACCCTCCGCATCCTCCTAAGAAGTACAAATGGATACCCCCAAGTCAAGAAAGACAGTCACCCACGCACTCTTCACCAGCAGACTGGACTATGGAAACGCACTCTACGCCGGCATAAACAAGTCCCTACTCCGCAAATTCCAGACGATACAGAACACCGCCGCCAGACTCGTCCTGGGCATCCCTCGGCATGAGCACATCAGCCAACACCTAAGAAAGCTCCACTGGCTCCCCGTAGAAAAAAGAGTCACATTCAAAATCCTCACCCACACCTACAAATGCCTATACAACACCAGACCCAAATACCTCAATGGCAGAATCATCTTCCAAGTACCCAAAAGAAACCTCTGATCAGCCAACCTCGCACTGGCCGAAACCGCGCGCATCCACAGAGCCAGAGTAGGCGGGAGCTCCTTCTCTTACACCTGAAACAAGCTCCCGGCAGACATCAGGCATGCCCCCTTCCTGAACACCCTCAGGAAGACTCTCAAGACCTGGCTCTTCGGCTAAATAGATCTGCTAACCCCCCCCCCCCAGCACCTTGAGACTCTCAAGGATGAGTAGCGTGCTTACAATTCCCTGATTGATTGATTGTAAAGGTAGTGCATTGTAATGACTGTGTTGTAATGGTTGTTTCCCGGTCAGGAGTTGCCATACTTGTTTGTGGTGGAGAATGCAGCTATTTGGGGGTACGCCCGATCAGATGCCACTGGGCATGGAGGACCTAAGCAGTGGGCCCTCTGAATTTCCAAGGGGGGAGAAAAAGTCAGCCCCATGAGCGTGGGGGAGAATATCTCTAAGGAAGCTCTAAATATCCAAGCCCTCGATGCACTCCAGGAAAGCAAAAAAATGGACATTGTCCCTGCAGCTCCGGTCCTTCAGGCATGTGATTTTGTCACACAGATACTAGAGCTCCTTGCCCCGATCTGGTTTGCAAATGAGGCATTCTTCCACTGTCGAAAGGCGGCACTCCACCCGGTCCTGAAAGCCTGCTATGTCTGCCTGGATTGAACTTTTTTCTGCAGTGAAATCCAACATCTTGGCGTTCATTCCCTTAAGGCAGAGCCCGACAATAGAGACCTCCCGGAGGATGCAGTCCGTCATGGGGTGGGCAGGAGGTAGTCACAGTGGATGGAACGGGGAACATCGCAGGTGGCACAGCCAAAAGGTGAGGGTGCAAGACGATCCCAGTGAAGAGTAGCTGACGTATTGCCTAACTGGATGGCATCGCTGAGCTGGTGGGCAGTGGAGAATAGGCCCAGCTACCTGGCAGAGCTGATGCAAGTCCCAGGTGGCTGAAGAACAGACCTAGTCTGCTGAAAACAGGGCTGGTAAGTCAACAGTGCTCAGGATGCCAAGGGTGTACAGAAAGGGTGAGAGGGGAAGCAGTACCACAGCATGGAGAAGCACAGGCCAGCAGGGCCACTGTACATGGAAGTGAATCCCCAGGAGGGGGGAGAGGTCTTCGCTGGTGGATTTCTGGAAGGCCCCTGGAGTACGGCAAGAAGAGGGGCCAGGGGCATCTCAACACAGGGGCCACAAGTAAAAAAGGTGGTCAGGTCAGAGCTGCGGCCCTCAAACCCCCACCCATGACTGCTGCTGTGCCTTCTGGCAATGCAGGGAGCCTGCTGGTGGGGGGAAAATGCATTGGGTGGGAGTCCATGGCATGCAACTACAAGGCTGGGGACATCACCATCAGGGTCAGATGCGGGGAGGAGGAGTCAGAGCGGTGCCACAGGCTACGATGAAGCCATGCGGCCCGCTTCCGTTTGAGTGTGACTCCATCTGTAATGTTGCTGGCCCTCCTACAGACAGGGGAAGCCCAGTAAATTGCAAATGGTCGACGGACCACTGTTTGCCCAAAGGTGGTCAGAGGGGAATACGGGGTAGTAGGGCCTGGATTAACCATGGTTTCACAGCTCTGATGAAAGCACCGTCATCCCCAAGTTTGCTCTGATGCGCAGAGCTTTTCTAGAAGGTGGCCATCTTCAGTGGTGGCCAGATCATGCCTTGTGAGATGCTTCATTATACCCCTAAGGGATTTAATAACAACTACCAATAAAAAAATGCCCCAGATGTAAAGGAGTAGGAGATTGGGAACATGTATTTTGGTCATGTAAGGCAGTTTCCGAATATTGGATACAGATCTTTGAATATATTTAATTAAAGATAGGATACTTGATTAAGCCCACACCCTGCATATCCTTTTTAGGCCTCGCCATCCCACCACAGTTTGGGAAAAGGTGTGCGCAATTTTATTTATATTTCTACATTGATGGCTCGATCCATTATTACACAATATTTGAAATCTCCAGTCAATCCCGGAACAGAGGAATGGCTTTGCAAGATGAAGAGTCAGCACAAGGGAATAGTAGCACTATGCCTGGGTGAAGAAACTACAATGCCATAGGAAGATTTGTAAAGCTCTTGCAGTGGAGGAACCTTAGTTTTTCTGCACTTTATTAGCATTTAGAACAGGCACATTCTGATCTCTATTTGATAGAGGGAAGTAAGCACTTTACCCTCACTGTCACTTTTTTGAGTTAGTGGTTTAATATGTTGGTTATGCAAGTACTGTATCTGTCACTTTATTGAGTCAGCTGTCAGGTTCATATACTTATGTTGCTTTGGAATTAAAAACCGTTTATGGAATAATGAATTGTATTTGTAGGATTGCAAAATGTAGGCCCTGCAAGACTAATGTTGTAGCGAGCTAATGGAGGGACGTGATTTTTTTGTTTAGAAAATTAGTTTTCGTCTTTGGATATTTAGAACATTAGTAAATCTGTATATTTGTATGCATTGGTATTTTAATTCTCTCTCTATTACAATAACAACATTTTGAATCAAAAAATTGTATGGAATGTTCAAAATGAATCAAAGATGTTTACGCTGCAAAGAAATTAGAGAAGTTGACATTTTCCTACATTAGCCATTTAGTACCAGCATTCTGTCTCTGGGACACGTGCCTGGGTGTAGTTGGCAGCTGGCAGTGCATATTCGTTTTAGACAGAAACACACAATGGGGAGCTCAGGTGTGACTGGATGGACCATCACTGGTAGGATGGGAGGTAGGAGCTGGGCCTAACCACACTTACACTTGAATAGGCTGTAACCTGCCTCCACACAAAGTCCTGCAGACCCTTTTCAGTTAGTCTGGAGCCAGGGCCAGGAAGGCAGGGCACCTGTGCACCTCAAAGCCATGCCTCAAGAAGCTTCTGCCCAGGTCAAAGGCACACTGTGTATAAATACTGGACCTCAGACACCAACTCTTCAGTTCACTTCAGGGCTTGTGGATACTCTGCCAGGAAGAATGACTGCTGTGCTGCTGAAAAGACTGCCACTCTGCTGTACTGCTGCTCTGAAGGACTGCTGCCTTGCTGCCTGATGTCTGCATGCCTGGGTGAGAAGGACTGGACCTGCATCTCTTAAAACCAAAGTGACCCAAAGGGCTAGTTTGCTGGCTTTGGGGACAAAACATGCTTCCAACAACATTGCATTGCACCTGGGCTCCGCCATCTGTGAATCTACCCGGTCAAATGGTGCCACCCTAGTCCTGGACCTGTGGAAGTGGGCTTAATGTGCTTTGCTAGTCTCTGTGGATCCAGCAGGACTGACGCATCTCCTCTGCTGCGCGGCGCAAACCCGATCAGAAGCGATGCATTTCTGCTGCTGTGTGGAATGGACCAGTCGCAAAGACCCACATCACCTCTGCAGCCTCAGTAGAACCGCCACTGTGCGATGCATTCGAGGCTTAGATCCTTGCATCCCTCGTCGATGGCAACTTTGACGATAGACACTGCATTGCAGCCCCTCCGAACCGACATATTGCCCTGACTGCATGCCGCATCCTAGGTGCCAGACTTTGCATTGCAAGCCCCATCCAAAGGATCCTCAACAATGATGCAGACTCTTTCATCGCAGCTTCACCTTATCTTGTAATTGACTCATCTTCAGCGTAGATCCTCGCAAAGCTCTGCAAACCAGGATGTAAAGTACCCTGTTCAGCAGGCCTAACTGGGTCCCTGTAGCTGGCCTGTGCTCTATCGTGGTCAGCCTGAACTTGTGACTTTGTCCTGGTCCAGCATGACAAGATTTCCACAATTGGCGCTTAGTGCTTTTTGGTGTTATTTTCACTAAAATCTTTAAAACTGCATGTCTCCAGTTCTTCTAATTTGATTTTTGTCATTTTGGTTTTGTTTTATTTATTAAAAGTTACTCTATTTTTCTAACCTGGTGTGGGATCCTTGTTGTGTGGTGTTTTTTACTTTGTTAATGTATGAAATGTTGCACAAATATTTTACATATTGCCTCTAAGTTAAGCCTGACTGCTTTGTGCCAAACTACCAAAGGGTTGAACACAGTTTAATTGAGGGTTGTCTTGTGCCTGACCCTGACAAGGATTGTGGTTGCTGCTTAAACAGGGCTCACACCCCAGTCAACCAACAACTCACTTTCTTCCAATTGGTAAAGTTAAGTATTGGCCAATCAGATCCAGCCCTGACGTGTACTTCTTTTTAGGTGAATGTGCATGTGATTAGTAAAAAATATTGTTTTTGCATAAGAAATAATTTGGCTAAAGTGGGTACCTACTGCCCCATGCTGCAGTAGGAAGAAAGAAAAATATGAATTACAGTTTGAACAGACCAATTAATCAAGTGGGTTCATTCAAAGCCCACTCCATACAAGTATATTTGTATGCATTTTTTAATTCTTTATTTTTTTATTTGATTACACGAGGCTAGTGAGACAGCTAAAAAATCAAAAAAGTAAATTTTCTAGATCCTTTGCATGCTCGGTCATTTTAGCAAGGTATCTCCTTGAAATAATTTAGTTCACAGAGTCATATAATTCACCCTGCACACTGTGGCTGAGCAATACGATGGATTTACATGTGTTAAAAGGCCATGCAAAGCATTGGAGGAAAATGTTAAAACACATACAGTTAATGTTTGATCTGTAAAACGTCACTGCTGTGATTCAACATCAACACAGACCTGCTCTTCCCGTTCCGCCTGTTAGGGGATTTTTCTATTGCACGTTTCAAGAGTAATACAGAGTTTGAGGGGTTTGGTGGGGTGGCTCTGAAGTCCCAGATGTTCCCTCTTTCAAACACCACAGTAATATGCACGGGTCAGTGTGATTTTTGGTATTCGAACACCAGAACAGCTTTCAGAAACACGTGCTTGTTCTAATGGAGGGCTCATTCATTCAGTGGGTATGCACGTCTGAAGCTCAAAACGTCGCTGTGCAGGCGTTTGCCAACCTGGCATCACATCTAAAAGACACGTGGCGGTGTTTGGGCCCAAAGGGCTGCGGAGGTAGTGTTTCACAGCAACAGAGTCGTGCATCTGGATTAGAGCGCACAAAAAGGCAGACAAAGGCCCTCTTGTCAGAATTAGCAGTTGCCAGAGGCTCCTGCACTCCTCCTGAATCATTCAACGTTTGCCATTTATAGCGAAAAATAGCTAAAAGGAAGCTAAAATTAGCCCATTCGTTTGAGGTCAGTAGAGCAGTGGAAATAGTCCAAAAAGCAAAAAGTATATCAGCCAAATGCTTGCAACCGAGATAACTCACAGGCAGGAAAATACTGCGCGGTTGTTTATGTTCAAAAGAAGAACATTTACAATTCAAGTTGCTATGCGCTCTTGTCTATTGTTCTGCTGCCAGCCATGAGTTAGTCACGGTCCTTTAATACAGTCAAAGCAATGCCCTTCAAAATAAGACTCATGTGTGAATGTATGCATGCACTGTAATTGAACCTTGAAGTTTAAAGGGCCATCCAGTGACTGATGTCACAAAGATCTAAAAAACACAAGCTGATGTCATCAAACAAATGGAACATTTTAGAATGCCTACTATGGGTGCTTGTTAGAGATGCAGGCCTGGGTAACGAGTACTTTTGCTTTCCTTTAAATTGGCTGTACCCTTGAAATTAATGGCAGTGCTTTGGAATGGAAATACAAAAGTGACAATATTCACTTCCCAAGAGCACGGAGAAATGCCGCTGTACTCCCGTTAATAGTAATGCTACCCTGCAGCTCTCCCTTTCAAATGTAAGAAGTGTAGATACTCACTACCCAATAGTATGCGCCAATATAAAGTACTGATTAATATGTGTTTTATTACCCTACCTACATCATTGTAGCGTCGCGCTACTGAATAAACCACAGACACTTCTGAATACTATCATGGAGCTTTATTCTTATCTCTTGCACCACCGCTGTCCCTATTCTAACTGCCCTCTCTCCCTGTGACTCCTCCTCTTCCCTTGACCCCTTGGTTCCGCCCTCCCCAGCTACTAGACTGCTGGCTATCTTACATCTCCCCTTTTCTTCATAAAATAACAGAGCAACAGTGCTCTAGTCCATCTCTTCAATGAGTCTCTGGGGTGGCCGGATCTCCCGACGTGGCCGCAGCGACATGGTCCCGGTGGGCGCACTCGCCACTGGCTCACTTTGCTGACCTCGGTCCCCAGCATTGATAAGGTCATGTTCTTCACCTTCCGGTGAGAGAGTCATGTCTTTCCCTGGTCCATTTGTGTCCTGCAGACACTTCTTGAAATGGGAAACATTTCTTGTTATTCTGTGGTGCTCAGATTCCGCGGTCAACATGGTACCCTTCTGGCGGGTAACTACCAGTGGCTCATCACGGAACCGGGAGTCAGTTTTTTTCCGCTGTTCCTGTTTGACGAGAACAAGATCACCTTCATGCAAGGACGGAGACCTCGCCCTTCGTTTTGCATCAGCGTACGATTTCATTTTGTCTTTGTGGTGCTTGTCCGTCACTACTATTTCCTGATGTAGGAGGCTTGGTGATACAGCTTGCAAAGCACCCTCCCATGTTGGGATGCGGTTCCTCATTGGTCGCCCTAGCATGAGGGTGGCAGGGCATTGTCCAGTAGTCGAGTGTGGTGTTGTCCGGTATGCTCTGAGAACTTCCGTCAGAGCGACCTGGAGTTCTTTCTTCTCGGCGGACGCCTGCTGAAATGTCCTTTTAATCGTGGCCATGAACCTCTCAACGGTGCCATTTGCTTGGGGCCAGAGCGGCGTGACTTTCCGATGTTTGAAGTCCATGTGCTTTGCAAAGGCGCTGAATTCCTGTCCATTGAATGGGGGCCCATTATCTGTTTTGACCTCTCTGGGGACACCCCATGTTGCAAATACATCGTCTAGTACTTTTAGAGTACAAGAGGCGCTAGTAGATGAAATCATTTGAGCTATGGGAAAACGCGAGTATTCATCAATTATGACAATCACATATTGGCCAGACTGCAGTGGCCCATAAAAGTCCATGGCGATCTCTTGCCATACTCCACTGGGTAAAGTGGTCATCTGCAGCGGTGCCGGTGGATTGCATTGGCTGGTTAGCTGACAGAGATGACAGTCCTTTAGCGTGGATTCTACCATCTGATCCAGGAAAGGGAACCAGACACGTTCCCGTAGGGCTCTCTTCGTGGACACCACCCCTCTGTGGCCTTCATGAGCCAAGTCGATGACTCCCTGTCGCAGCTTCCTGGGGATGACGAGTCGGTGGCTTCTTAGGATTATTCCTTCCGTGGTGACTGAGAGTTCCTCACATACGTGCCGGAATGCCTGTATCTCTTTCCGGATGGTCACATCAGCGTCTTCTTCTGGCGTCGTGTGTCTCCATTTATTCATGCGGATCCGGTGTACCACTGATTGCAGAATGGCGTCCTGAGCAGTGGCCTCCCGAATGGCTTCCATGGGGATGGCCGGCGGCAGTGCTCGATCAGTCACGAAGTGAATATATTCCTCGGCAATCGATGGGCTCGATTCCACAGATGGTTGAGGGTGACGAGACATATAGTCAGCCGGGTTCTCCGCCTTCCCTGGTTTATGAATAATTGTGAACGTGTACTCCTGAAGCCGGAGACCCCATCTCTCAATTCTCGGCGGCATCTTGGACTTGGGGTTGCCGTATATGGTGAGAAGCGCCTGATGATCCGTAATCAGGGTGAAATGCTTGCCATAAATGAAAACGTGGAAATGTTTGCACGCCCACACTACAGCAAGACTTTCCTTCTCCGGCTGTGAGTACTTCTTCTCAGGATCCGACAGGCTGCGGCTAGCATATGCAACGATCCGCCTCTGGTCAGCGTCATCATCATATTGGGCCAGAATGGCACCTAAGCCAACGGGGCTGGCATCGACAGTGATCTCTGTTTTCCGTCGTGGATTGAAATAGGACAGGCTGTCGGCCGACTCCACCGCCCGTTTTATCTCCTTGAACGCCCTCTCACACTCAGGTGTCCAGTCAAACGGCTGACCGAGCTTGGTCAGGACTCGAAGTGGGTGACTGATGGTCGCGTAGTCCCGGATGTAGCGGTCACAATAGCTGGCCATCCCTAGAAAGGAACGCAAATCATTGACGTCCTGCGGGCTGTTGGTGTTATTCAATGTCGCAATCTTATCCGGGTCAGGCTTCATGCCCTCATCAGAGAAGATATGACCGAAGAACTTCAGAGTGGCCTTGTGAAATTCACACTTCTCTTTGTTCAGTGTCAGATTTGCGCCCAGCAGGGCATGGCAAACACGATCAAGAGCGATGTCATGCTCGGTCACGTCCGCTCCATAGACCAGGATGTCGTCGCTGTAGTTCAGCGTGTTCGGAATGTGTTGGATGACCTGGCGGATAGCTTCCTGAAAAATCTCCGCAGCGGACGAGACACCAAAGCTCAGCCGTTTGTACCGGAACAGCCCTAGGTGCGTAGCGAACGTGGTGATGTAGCGAGACTTGACATTCAGTTCCAACTGGTGATAACCTTTATTCAGGTCCAGCTTTGAAAACACCCTTGCGCCATTTAGAGCAGCGATCATATCGCTCAGGTGTGGTCCAGGGTGTCGCTCTCGTTCAATTGCGGTATTTGGCAATCGCATGTCGACGCACAGTCTCACTTTGTTGGGGGTCCCCTTTTTCGGCACGATGACCACTGGGGATACCCATGGCGTCGGTCCATCAGTGCGCTCGATGATGTCCGCTGCGAGCAGATCCTGAAGTTCCTCTTCAACCGCCTGTTGTAGGTGATAGGGAACCCGTCGCGGGTGCTGCGCAACAGGCTTGACTTGTTCATTGATGTGCAGCCGAACCTGGCAACCTCTCAGCTTGCCCAGACCCTGAAAGAGTTCAGGAAATTTGGTGACATAGTCTTGTGTGTTGTTGATTTTGAAAAGAATCTCCACCAAGCGAAGTCGTTCGGCCGTGGGGAGGCTGAGGAGGCAGTCGGCCTCAGGCCCTTCGATGACGTGTATGACCACCTGTATGGTGATGGTGCCGTGCGTGAGCGTTGTGTGAAATTTGCCCAGGCAAGGAAGTGGTTTGTCAGACATCCACGTGAACACGCGGACCGGTGCAAACGTCAGTGGAGGCTTCGGAACCATTTTGTCGTGTTCTGTGACTGGAATGTAGTTCAGTGACGCACCGCTATCCATGACAAATTTAGTGTTGTGATTCCCCACTTTAATGTCTAGTCGCGGATATTTCTTCAGCTGATCGGGATCCGCAATCATGTTCAGGTACTCCACTGTGTATGCGGAGTCTCGGGAGGATGATGAAGAGCTCGAGTCCCGGGACGGAGATCGTCGTTCCCAACATGACCGGCGTGATTCCCGGCTAGAGTGAGATGAGCCTGGGGACCGCACAGTTTCTCCTTGAACAGCCCGTATGTGATGTTTGCGGGTGTCTGATCGGGATGACCTTGTCTGCTCGCTCCGCTTATTTCGGTGGTAGTCCCCACACATTGCCTCAAAGTGATTGGACCGCCCACATTTCCTGCACCGTTGACCCATGGCCGGACAGGTGCCCACATGAGGATAGTCACGTCCACACCGGTAACATCGCTTAATCCTTTCAGTCTTCCTGTCTCTTCGCCGGGTGTCTCTTCTTCCATACTCCGGGCGCCGTTGGTGAGACGATGTGCTGGACCTCCAGTTGTTCTCCGGGGAGTATTTTCTTCTGTCACTCGGGCGTGCCTGAACACGATGCGCTTGCTCATGGCTGACATTGTGACCTGTTTCAATGGTGGCGGCGTGTTCCTCCGCCTGATCGTAGATGCGAGTCATCTCTTCAATTTCTTCTAAGTCATGAGGCTTCCTCAACAACCGTCGCCGAAGTGTCTCTGAGTGGCAACCTGTTATAATTTGCGATTTGATGGCCGCCTCCGGCGAGAACCTTTCGAACTCGCAGTATCTCGACAACCGTCGCAGCCTCGTGATGAACGCACACATCGCCTCCTCCTTTCCTTGGCGTGCTTGATGGAATGCATGGCGCTCATAATCGACATTTCTTTTGTGAAGGAATTTTTTGTTCAGTGCGTCCCGCACATCGTCATATGTTCCTGTTTCAGCAGACGGAAGATCCTTTATTATTCTGCTTATTTCTCGACCTGCGAGATTGCGAAGGGCAATTAGCTTCTCTTCGTCTTCCGTCACCTTGGATCCCTCAATGTAGTCCTCGAAATCCTCTAACCACTCCTGCCACTTGGGGCCCATGCTCCCTCCTGTGGTCACAGTCAGGTATTCCGGGGCTCGCAGGTGCGATCCTCCCACCGCCTGGGGCTTCCGTCGTGGTGATGTTGCCATTTCCTCGATGTCTTTTTCTTACTTCCTTGATGGATCTAATTTCGTGCGGTGTTCTCGCCAATGCTTGTTTATTTATTCGTGCCAATGCTTGTTTATGTCGTTGTATCAGTGTTTGTTCGTTTACATTTACCAGTGCTTACTTGCTCTTGTCAATGCTTGTTTGCCTTTCCCTTGCCAATGCTTGTTTTGTGCCTTTTGCACCAATGCTTGTTTATTTGGCCTTGCCAGTGCTTGCTTCTACTGTGGCGTGCCTGACTTCAAAATGGCCGCTCTCACACGTCTTAGAGGTCTGTCTCGAGAGCCTGCCTGACTCCAAGATGGCCGCCGTCCCTGCACACACGAGGCTTCCTCTCAGTGCCCACATGCAGCCCTCTTCATTCCGGACTCACCAGCGGTCATCTTTGGCTGATGGCACACCTCCAGTCCTGCTCAGCATTTACTGCTACCGCTCAGGTGAGATCGGGGTGGGCTCCCGCCTTTTCTTGTCGTTTCCCGCGATCTTCCTCACACTGGCGGGCCGAAACTCACGCATCAAGCGTGAGGTTTGCCGGCATCGAGCTTTCTCAGCTCGCTCTTCAACGCGCTCGACAGCGCTCGCTGCCAGTCTCCTGGGGACAGCGTCTCAGGTGCTGGGGCACTCCTCTCTCAGCTGGGGTGCACGACAGGTTCGGGGTGGGCTCCCGACTTTTGCGCTCACGGCGCCTTCCCAGCTACACGCGTCCCGCGTGCAGCGCGCTCCAACGCGATCAGCTCGACTCGCCTTACACAGTCTTGTGGTCAGTGGGGTTGGGTGATCCCACCCTCGTCGCCAGCTGTAGCGTCGCGCTACTGAATAAACCACAGACACTTCTGAATACTATCATGGAGCTTTATTCTTATCTCTTGCACCACCGCTGTCCCTATTCTAACTGCCCTCTCTCCCTGTGACTCCTCCTCTTCCCTTGACCCCTTGGTTCCGCCCTCCCCAGCTACTAGACTGCTGGCTATCTTACAATCATCACTTATTTATTACCTCAGAAAGGTGAACAGCTGTGTCCTCTGTTCTGGGACAGGAAAGTTATGGCTTGAAGGTCATTCACCAAGCTCTTTACCAATAGTTCTTCCCACTGACCTAAATGTGTGCATACTTGAATAAACGATTCCTCTAAGATCAAACAACACAATTTTACATACATGCTCCCTGTGTCAAAACGAATATGGGGCTAATTACTCTTAACAGGTTATGCTTTTAATTTAGGAATCCTTATGATTACAAAAAGTAGTTTTTTAATACCCTCTGTAATGCCTAATAGCTTAACTTTCCTGCAGGCAGGTGTGATTACAATTGGCTCTAAACTGTATCACCAAATGGAGTGACCTTTCCTCCCTTACTCGAGATTTTTAAAGTACTTTAATCACACAGCTGCACTAAATACTACATAAATCCATTGTATATGCCAGTGTCTCTGAGTGCAATTTTCTCCAGTCATCACTCCTGTCTCGTTTCCTCTTATACTCCCTCCCAGGTGGACACCCTATCTCTGGTTCTCCCTCTTATGGAAATGAGGAGTTAGCAGGAATCAAGCTCTGGTGCAGTATCATACCACAGTAAAATGTGCACCCACCTTTATTAATCTTTAGCCCTTCAAGATATGAATGGTATGTCTTTCGAGTCCTCAGTTGCCGCCTGTGATCAGCGGTGGCCCTCCTGCATCTCCTGTGGGGCGTGCAGCTAACCAAAAACTCTGCTGGAATGCTTTGGAGGTCAAATACGTGCTGTGCCTGCCAGAACACCCGACCGAACTTAGCCTGCAAAGCTGTGGCACCGGGACCGGTGCAGTTACAGGCCTGGTCCTGGTGGACTTTAAGTCGCCTTCGCAGAGAACAGATGCAGCTCAATTTAGTAAAGGAATGAGCTGTCCTAATTGGACCATAGGTAGATGCAGTCCGGGTTGGACTTGCAACAATCTGGCAGTTGCAACCTTCATCTGGGCTTGAGGCATTCACCCCGTTACACGCTTGCCTGGGACTACACCCAAGATGCAGTGGCCGCACTCATCTGGACCTTTGGCAATCACACAGTTTCAGCCTTCATCCAGGTCTATGACAATCACGCAATTGCAGTCACCAACCAGGCGTACGACAATCAAGCAATTGCAGGCCCAACTGGATCGACGAAGAACACAGAATTATGGTTCTCACTAGGAATCAAGGTAAAAGGCCAGGATAGGCCCACATGACACACTGGTCCTTCCAAGTTTGTTCTTGTGAAGTCAGCTCTCACTGGACGTTCCACAGCCACCAGAAAAGGCTAGGTAGAATCCTTTCATCTCTCAGTAGTCTGGCAGGATTCTAGGTGCTTCAGGACAGTTCTACTAGTCATCAAGCAAAAAAGTAGTCTTCAGGTGTTGTACGCTCACCTTTGGGAGACTTGCGGTCACACAGACACCAGCTCTGGTTGAGCAGTAGTCCTTTGGTTACTGTGCGGACCACTCTCTTCTTTGACCATAAAGGCCTTGGAACTGGAACAAAGTGAGGAGGTTTGAGTCCACACTTTTATACACAACTCATTGGCAGGAGATACGGATCCACTGTCTCAAACTGCAGATGCGGTTTGGGATGGTACTTCTTTCAAGTGTTCTCCTCAGGTTGCTCTCCAGACAGCTTTTGTGTAGAGTGATGCTTCTCACAGCAGGTAGCACTGGAACTGTCTCCAACCAGAGACACCCACAACAAAGGCACAAAGAGGTGTTGGGGTTTCTGCACATAGCTGTCATAAGTCCAACTGAAGGAGTAATCAGCGACAGAAAAAAAGACAAGCCTCACCTATATATTTTGTCACCTTTCGTAACAGAGTCTGCAGTTCAAAACCTTACCCTGATGATCTTCCAAAAGGCAGTGCTCAGGAATACTAATCAACAGCTCCTTGATAATAAAAGGCCTCATAAGGAACTTCTAAAGCTAGCCCTGTCTCTTTCCTCCTAATTTAAGTGTTAGTATCTCTTATCTCCAAGTACAGCAAGCCAGGCAATCTACTTCCAATGTTTAGGAGCACCGTCCGCAGTCTCCCATCTTATGCTAGGCTAGGGGCATCCAAAATGCAATTCCATTAGCCTCCGTATTCAGGCTCACTCATATGCAGAACGTATTACTACACGTGTTACACACATGCACTTGACACAAAGGATGTCAGTGCAAGGTTATGAGCATTCACGTAATAGTGAAAACTTTGCACAGATGGGAAAGTAGGCATCAACCCTTAGTGGCAGAGGTAAAAAGTTCTAGTCACACTATTGATCTCCTCTAAAGATATAATAATCTGCCACCACCTCTTTTTGTGCTATACTCAAGACAGTGACAATAGTCCACTATCCACAATGAAGGAACACTTGGTGTGTCTCTCCACATCAGAGGATAGGTCCTGGACCTCACACAGTCATGGATAGGTCTAGGCCTCTGTTAATGATTAGATTATATTGATGCCAGTGCCAAAAAACACAAGTATGAATACTGCATGTATATGAAGTTGAGCACTTAGCGCAGGGGAAGAAGCCTGTTTTCCATGTAGCGTACATTTCTGTCCCAACAGCATGTGTGTGTGCACATGTGTGTGTGTGTCTGTGTGTACATGTGCGTGTGCGAAAATGTGCATGTGCTTGTATATTTAAATTATAGGGTGTGGCCCAGACTTCTGCTTATAGTTTTGGTAAACACTGACAAACACTATAGGTGTGAGGACCTCTGTGATATTTGACTGTTCCCTTAGGGACTTAGGGTATTTTTGAAGGAATAGAGAGAGTGTGTGTACGTTTGTGTGTGTGTGTGAGCATATGTGTGTGTGGGTATGCATGTGTGTGTGTGTGTGTGTTTGTGTGTGTGAAAATCCCATGAACCTGCCTATACAAGACCTATTTACCTCAGTATTTCCACCTGACTTTTCTGGTCTGGAAACCACAAATATTTAGGGATTCATAGTCAGAAAGTGATCACTGACAATGTGCTCCCCACTTGCAGTTAAAAACAAAAAATAATGTGTGGAGTGCTTCAATTAACTATAGCCACTGGTAAATGCTCAGGCTGAATTCCAGTCAAACATTTGTAGCCCTCTATGTCATATCGTGACAAACACCGGCCATATGCAAATGGGCCTCATTTCCAGTGCCATGGAAGAGTGCAGTATGACTTGCTAGATCAGGTTCCTTTAAATGGGAACATAAGCAACATCCTACTGGTTTCAACTGTTTTAGGCAGCAAAGCATTGCTTGATTCCTATTGCACAGTGAACACATGGCTGACGTTTAGGGCATCATACTGAAGAAAAGAAAGTGATAGGTGGAATGCTTGAATTAATTTCAGCCACTGTGAATTACTCTGTGCCACATTCCAGTCCATTGTTTTTGCTCATATGGTACCCTAGACAGAGACCAGCTTTATGCGATCAGCCATGGTCCTGCTCCAATGAGAAGAGTCTGGCTTGATCTGCAAGACCAAGTGCCCTCCAGATGTCAACATGTTAACCCTGGCCCTTTTTTCTAGGGTTTCCCCCAGATTTCTGCCTTCTGTTGCCGGACCTGTTTCTGTTGGCATTAGGACTCTGTGCACTTTTTCCCTGCTAACTAATGGTAAAGTGTGTGTGTTGTTTTTCTAAAACAAAGTACAATTGGCATCTACCTAATTGGCACATTTAATTTACTTGCACGTCCCTAGTAAATTGTACTACATGTACAGGTAGGGCCATGCACTAAAGTAGCCTTTTAAAACATGTCTAAGGTCTGCCACTGCAGCCTGTAGTACAGTTTTAAACTACCATTTCGGTCTGGCAAAATAAACCTTTTGCCAAGCCTATACCTTCCTTTTTAATACTTATAAGTCACCATTAAGGTAGGGACTAAAGGCTCATATGACTGGGCACATTGGATTTAAAAAGTAGGACATGTGTGTTTAAGTTGTACATGTTTCGACATGTAAAGTCTTTTTTCACTGTTGCAGGGCCAATCTCTCCCATTGACTAACCATGTGATACCTTATTACATTGAATAATTGATAGCTTTAGATTGTGAGCAGATTGAGATATGGTGCTTACACCCAAATTAATTGTCATTTAAAATCATCTTTAATTGTAAAGTAGGCTATCAAGTCACAGTTCTGAAAGTGACACTTTTAGACAGTTAGCATTTTCTTGTCCCAACCATTTGAGCCTTCAGCCAGTGCCCTTGGCCACATGACAGTGCATGGCCCCACTGTTGGGGTTTGTGTATTCCAGACACTATTACAAAGGGCGCTAGGTGAGGAAAGGATCGACCATACTGCAACCGGACCTGCCTCGGCCTTCAAATGTACCTGCCTGAGCCCTGCTGTTCTCTGTGGAAGTGAATCCCAAATCTCCAAGAGTGCTTCCCAAGGGGCCAGACCCTTGGTTGGGATCAGAGTATAGGCCCCCTCAAGACATGCTGAAAATCCAGAAGTTTGGACTCCTTGCGACTCTGTACACACCAAGACTCTGCCTCCTGCGACTATCACCAAAATGAAGCTCCGGTGAGACCTGCTCTTCGCATTGATAGAGACACCAGTGACGACCTGCACCATGAGACCCAAACTTCACTCTTTGTCCTACAGCGCTGACCGGTCACGATGTCCGACCTGCTTTCCACCCTACAGCAATGATCATACAAGAAGCTGAACCAGCTCCTTGAGGCCTCCTCCTCCAATGCGAATGGAACTATTTGCACCAGACTTAAAACGTAACTATTTAGCAGGACTTACATGGTCCCAGTATCTGACCCACACATCATCTTAGTTAGCCTGAACTTGTGACTTTCTCCCAATCTAGTATGACCAGATGACCGCGAGCAGCACTTTGGGGCATATTATCAAGCACAGCGTTAAAATTATCGCCGCTTTAGCGGTAGTTTTCTGCCGCTAAAGCGGCGATAATTTTAACGCCGTTTCTTGATAATATGCCCCTTTGTTCTTTTAGGCCCTATTTTCCCTATACTCTTTAACACTGGATATCTCCAGTTCTACTAATTGGATTTTTGCCATTCTGGTATAATTTTATTAATGAATATGTCCTCTAGATTTTTAATTGGTTTGGTGTATTTCCTTGAGTTGTGTTTTCACTTTATTACTGTTTATGTGCTGCATAAATATTTTTCTCATTGCCCCGAAGCTAATCCCGACTGCTTAGTGCAAAGCTATCAGAGGGTTAAGCACATGTTAATTTGGTGATTTTTGTGGTTCACCCTGATAAGGATTGTTGTTGTTGTCTGGGTGAGGCATCCACCCCTCAACCAATAACCCAATTTCTTACTGAACCCAAGGAACCCAAAACAGATTTTGGGTTATTTTGGCCTCACCATTGATGTATAGCTTGGTTACTATGGAACATTGAGCTTGGCATCCACAATCAGGAGACCTACTGTACTACTTAGGGTACCACACTCAGGCAAACAAAACATAATTGGTAGAATGTGCCATTGATAATTGCTGAGGCTGCACTGAATGCCATCTTTTATTCCTGCTATGGCAAACTAGACTTCACTTATGGGACCTAAGTAGGCCAAAACAAGTCTACTGTATGACAGACACAGGTGATACAATGTCTTCTTGTATTGCTCAACTTATCATCAGCATTTGACGCTGTTGATGACATCACCACAAACTGCTGAATGTACTCAAATCCACAATGGGCTTTTGTAATTATACCTTGCTGAACCACCTCAGATATGATGAATTGTAACCATATCTCTCTCGCTCAGTGAGTCTATCAGTTTTACCATCAGCACTTCGTTATGTTTCTCATTACACATAAAAAATTTAGACAAATTCCAACAGTTTTTTTCTACAAGTGTTAAAAAAATTGAATACTTCTTCACTATGAATCAGCTAAAAACTTCCGTTCATGCACTAGTCATTGACTTCGGAAATGCTGTCTTGGATTGTGTTCAGTAAACATCTTCAGAGCCAACCAAGGGAATCCTCAATGAAACAGCACATCTCATTTCTTCAAAGAGAAAATGTGATCACATTACACCATTGCTGAAGTAACTGCATTGTCTTTCAGCCCAGTTCAAAATCTGCTGCCTGACTCAACATCAGTACATTCCCACATACCTGGTGAGACTCTTAACCATATCCGGGGGTAAGAAAAGACTACTTCGAAATTCTGAAATTTTAAACATCCTAGATACTCATTCAGGGCTGGATTTACAAAAGTAATCTGAGACAAAATCCTAACTTTATGACTTTCGGTATTCACAAAGGGCATTAAGTAGTAGTAAAGTTAGGAATACTAACTTTACTACTCCTAAATGCCCTTTGTGAATATCGAAAGTCGTAAAGCTAGGATTTTGTTGCAGATTACTTTTGTGAATCGGGCCCAGGGTCTTTGTATGGTGCTGCATTCAGGATATGGAACTCCCTCGAGTCCTAAATCAAGAACTCAAAGAGAGCTCCTCTCCCTGGGAAACATTTTAAAACCACATTTATTCCTCTCTCACCTGAGCTAATATGTAAACATTGCTATTTAATTTTAGCCTCTACAATACCTCCTGTTGACTACGCCATATGTCATTAAATATTTAATCTTAAAAATCTTAAGAGCAATTGTAATTTATGTACTGTTGTGTGTAAAACGCCTTTCATGTGTAGCAGAGCAATAGGAATATAAAAGTATAATAAAAATGAAATATTGAAGAGGGACTCAAAGCCCTTGTGTAGCCACTTAACTGCTTGACCTTAAATATCGAGGCTTCCCTGCGGATGAGGTTTGTATTGAGGATAACTGAGGTCAAGGCTAGAGTTATCAATGCTCTCCAGCACCGAAGCATCACCTCATCTCGCCTTCTTCATGCGAAGGGACTATCAACCTACCATCTTGCCTACTCATTTTCTCGTGTTAGATAAGTGAGTCCTATGTGATCTATGTTCCTTTGACTGTAATATTTGCCATTGATTTCTGTAAGTACTACTCTTCCTTGGGACCGCTCATTTCCCGGAAATTGAATTGGACTGGGTACATCCTGTTTCACGAGCACATCTGTAGCCAATATTTTTACTTTGCCCAATACTAACCGAACACATTAGAAACGCACACTTGGTACCTTCCTCCCTCCATCCACCACCAGAATCATGTGGTTGGTTTATGTATACTTTTTTCTTTATCAACACGTTGAACACATCCCCAGCAGTAGCATCAGAATAGCAAGGCTTTCAACTCAAATATTTGGTTATGCACATCCTTATCCAGGTGTATTTCTAATTGTGCCTAACCATATGCCCAAAAGACCACATTAGAAACAAACCCCAGGCACCATCATGCACACAACATGACAACAAAGCTGTTTAGTTGACAAAGTGTTGCACCTCAAGAGTACAGCCACATTAAGTCAACCAACATTGGGGAGAGGAGTTGGCCTAATGGCTATGGCGGTCGACCTCGAATCTGGGGAACTGGGTTTGAGTATCGGCAATGACGCTGAACATCCTGTGATTCAGGGCAAATCACTTAATCTCCCCATGCATAACAAAAAATGAATGTGTCCTCATGTAACGCAACTAGTGCTATGTAAAGCGCTCTGATACCCGATTCGGGTCAAGTTTGCATTATATAAAACTCTGTAAAATAAAATTCAAAACAATAAAATAAATAAAACATACATGTGAGAAACTCTATGAACAACAAGGCTTACACCTACCACACCCACAACAGTACAGCATTGTATTAAAGCCATATGTTAATGATACAGGCTTGGTAAGTCAAACAATGGACAATCAGGTACTTCAATAGAAACAATAAGCTATTAATGGACTGATGTATGAGCAGGTGTGCAAAAAGCTATTAATGGACTGATGTATGAGCAGGTGTGCAAAATCCTCAGTCACAATGCACCAAAGGGACATTACAACTGGCAAACTCGATTGTGAATTATAGTGTTCACATTGCCTCTTCTTGTAATTTGCAATGAAAAGGGGGCATGAGAGGGGCGCCCAACTTCCTGTCAAATTGTAAGGATATGTATCAATGGTTTGTGACGACAAACCAATGGCGTCCTACATCATTGAATTTATTCTGACAGCTCAAAGTGGGAGGTATTCAATTGCAAATTAGGAGTTGTCATCTTCTATGTGTTCTACAAGCAGGAGAGGGACTCCAGGGTACATTTAAAAGTCCAGGTAGTTGGACAGGATCACATTCCAAATAAGGTTCGGTGCATAGTTGGCACACAACGTGCAATTCACCACACCATCGCCCTTCTCACCACCCTCCTTGCGGTGCGAGTCACAACCCAGCAAAAACCAGTCAGACGGTAGTTGGTCTTCACAGCTTAGTCTTTATTAATTTCAACATGATACCGCCAATCTCCATATTGGCTCACTCACTGTTAATCTCTTGACCAACTTGTTATTGCTTATTTTAATACACCACAGCACGCCCAGAGGATATCAGGGTTATATACTTTACATCTCTACATTATTTATATTTACATTTGACTCTCCACAGGCCCTTTGCCGCGTGTTGTGCCAGAAGGCCACAACCAAGATACCCTGCTCTCCTTTGTGCTGACCACCCACCATCCAACGGAGCCGCAGGTAGTTTCATCACTGCTGATAACTAGCGCCGGCTTCCTGGGTAGGGCCAGAGAGTCCAGGGCCACCAGCAGGTCAGCCCCCTCTCCTGCCAGCCCGGAGCCCACAATGGACTGCGTGCCCTGTTCTGGGGCCAAGCAGCCGCCGTCAACCGGAGTCCCTGTCATTTCTCTTGTCCAGGACCCCGCCTACACTAAAAACTCTAAGCTTAGGGATGGGTGGGTGGGCAACTTCAATACTCCGCGATGTCGCGGTATACCCGGCAAGGGGACAAAAGAGGGGGTTCTACCTCTCCCCTGCACTTATAACACCGCGCCAGTTTCGGTTTCCCTAGTCCGCGTGACGCGCTTCCGGGGTCCCTGCAGCCCACAAACTATTCCTGGTAGCTTGCCCCGAAGAGTTCCATCCGGTTCTGCCCTTTGTTGCCACTAAAGGCACCACGCCCTCTAGGTGGGGTGGTGCCGATCATAGTTGGCATACAACGTGCAATTCACCACACCCTCGCCCTTCTCACCACCCTCCTTGCCATGCGGGTCACAACCCAGTAAAAACCAGCCAGACGGTAGTTGGTCTTCACAGAGTAGTCTTTACTAATTTCAACATGATACCGCAAATCTCCATATTGGCTCACTCACTGTTAATCTCTTGACCAACTTATTATTGCTTATTTTAATACACCACAGCACGCCCAGAGGATATCAGGGTTATATACTTTACATCTCTACATTATTTGTATTTTCATTTGACTCTCCACAGGACCTTTGCCGCATGTTGTGCCAGCAGGCCACAACCAAGATACCCTGCTCTCCTTTGTGCTGACCGCCCACCGGCCAACGGAGTCGCAGGTAGTTTCATCACTGCTGATAACTAGCGCCGGCTTCCTGGGTAGGGCCAGAGAGTCCAGGGCCACCAGCAGGTCAGCCCCCTCTCCTGCCAGCCCCGAGCCCACATTGGACTGTGCGCCCTGTTCTGGGGCCAAGCAGCCGCCGTCAACCGGAGTCCCTGTCATTTCTCTTGTCCAGGACCCCGCCCCAGGGCGATGCGCTCCCAGGCAAATTCGCCCACCCCCCCTCATTCCTTCTACTTCCAGCGCGAGGGCTTCCAAAATGTTCTGTACAAACAACTCCAGCCCTGCATGGGACAGGTGCACTCCGTCCGGTGCATACAGTGCGGGACTTGTCACCTATATTAGCTTGTGCCTAATGGTGCTGATGCTAGACCTCTTCAGGATTTCCGCTACAGACTGATTCAACCTCTTTACTGATTTATTGACTGCCTTAACTGGCGCCCCCTTTACCCATACCTGGCGTGGGATCACTTCCGACCAAAATATTTTTGTATCTGGTAGCATGTTCCTAACCACTGAAAGGGCAGAAAACAGCGCTTCCTTGACTCCCCTCCTACCCGCTGGGATCATATCATTGCCATCTGAATGAATCACCAACACATCTGGGACCGGCATGCCCCTGGTCAAGGCCCGCCTTAAGTCGTTCGGCACATCTACTAGCCGCTGTCCGCCGACCCCCACCCAATGATGGTCGACTCCCTTCACCTTCTGCCCTCTGTGTGTTTCGTTGAAGAAGAGCCCTGCTCTACGTATAAATGAGTGGCCACACCAGCATACTTGGGTTCTCTGACTCAGGACACCTGGATCAAATCGTAAAGGAGACAGAATCAGCAGCTGCAGGGAAGGGAGCAGGACAGTCTTGGGATTCATGCAAGGTGAGGGCGTACATAGCGTTCGAAACATGATGACTTCCATCGCCCCACCCTCTTAATAGTGTCACCGGGAAGACCCAATGCTGCGGCCGTTGTGGCTGCCCCAATTCGGAATGAATGGGATGTGAAATGTGTCATCTCCACCCCCAGGGATTCCAATGCCCACTTGCATACCCTGGTAAATTGAAATCTAGTCAGGGGAATGCCATTGGCATGCACTAACACCCTCTGGTCCCCTCCACTTGGTCTAATCTGGAAAAAATGTGGGCCAAGGTCACTGGACAAAAGGTGACCCCAGTCAGTGACCTCAAATGGACCCACGTCCCCTTGCCCAATGGGTCTGTCTTGGACCTCCGAACTCTGACCTGCATAGCATCACTGGTTAGGATCACATCCTCCAGGCGTAAGCCCTCCTCCCTATCTGACTTAGACGCGGGAAGTAATTCCGATACTCTAAAGGCCCCAAAGAAGGCTAATGAGTATGCTAATCTAAGCAATTGTGTTTCAAACATTGAGAAGCAGATACGAGGCAACACTTCCAGGATGTTTGCCAGTCTGCTAGCATCAATCGGTCTTCTATTGTCTCTTACCCCTGGAGCCAAGCGTTCCCACCCTTTCATCGCCCTTTTAACTCTTGGGTCCTTTGTGGGGTCCGCCACCCCCCCCCCCCCCAGGCCCGCATAAAAAGCTATTGCTGATAGCTGCCTCCTCCCCATGGGCAAGGATTTTCCGCTCTCCATCTGCCGTACAATAAATACCAGGACACTATGCGGTGACCACCTCTCTACCGCCCCTGACCCCCTAACGATAGACAAGTATGCCTGCCATGACTTCTCATACATACTCTTAGTCTTGGGGGCCAAAGACGTTGTTATCAACTCGGGAGCTGTGGGGCACCAAGCTTCCATAACCCCTCCGAAAAGTTTGTCATCTGTTTGTCGGCTTGCGGCCATCTGGCACGGAACTCTGTTAACTTAAAACGGGACAGGGCATCAGCAACTGTGTTATACACCCCCGGCACGTGTTTAGCTGTAAAGTATACATTGCGCTGCAAGCACCCTACCACTAATTCTTTGGGAAAAGCTCAAGAAAAGTGATGTTGCGGGTGAGCCCAGACACTGCCCACTCCCCCGGCCAATGCTGCATGCACCATGTTAGAGTCGGGGATCTCTGGTTGGCGCAAGGTTGCCCTTGTGTCAAGCAGGAACCCTCTCCTCCACGTCAGGGCGCAGGATAACCCCTTGCGAATGACCCTTGCTCACCCTCTAGGTGCGTGGCGTGAGCAGCCAAGGCGATTCCTCAGGCGTTGTTGGTTAAGCACTTACAATCATACACACAGTAAATACATCAATCCCCCCAGAAACGGACACCAGACTTGGATATATATAAAAATACGCTTCTTTATGTAAAAATAGGTAAATATATCTCAGCAGACTTATCACAAGACCAATAACGTTTTCGCTAGGCCACCAGGTTGTAAAGCAGGCAAATGTTCTTTGTTCGTAGTCTCAAATAGATTCTTTGCAGTCTCTTGCAAATGTTACTTGTGGTTCCAGTACTCACAGAGATCGGCTCCTGCGAACGGGGAAATAAGGCGTTGCGGGCCCCGAGCCCGGTACTGGAACTTCTTTCGTGAGGGGGGAGAGTCGGCACAGGTCGGTGCGACTCTCAGCTCGGGAAGTGTTCTTGGGTCCTCAATCAGCAGGTGTGGGCAAGTAGGCAGGCGCGGCCAGCGACCCTTTAGCACGGCGGTGCCGGAGGGTCTCCACAGCGGGGGCGGCGCGGCCTGAGAGGTCCAGGGATAGCGAAGCGGGGTCGCAGGGCATGGTCAGTGCAGCTGGATGACCCGGCGTAGATCACAGTCGTCGGACGGTTTCCGGCGGGAGGGGTGATAGCGCGGTCAGCGCGCTCCAGTAGCAGGCGGTGACAGGGATGCAGGCGGCCTGGCCCGGGGACAGAGAGCGGCTCTGGACGGAGCGGGGCTCTCACGGGTTTGAGGCAGGCAAGCTTCTGAGTGTCACGGCCCTAGGAGGGGCGATGAGGGGCGCAGTCTCTTTCCAGCGGGATGCACACACGGCTTGACTTGGAGGACGAGCAAAAGCACAGAGAACCCACTGGTCCTGGGGTTCAGTTCAGGGGGCAAGCTCAGATCAAGCCCTTGGAGAATGTTCAAGCACAAAGTAGCAAAGTCTTTTCAGTAAGTCTCTTCCTCTCCTTTCTCAGCAAGGCAAGCAGCAGGCCAGCTCCTCCAGCGTCTTCTTCTCCTTCTAGTCGGGCAGAGGTTCTTTGTGGTAAAACAGGATTCTGATTTCTTAGGAGCCAGGCTCCTACTTTTATACCGTGATTCTTTTGTTCTTTAGCGCCAGGGGGCCTGGGCCTGGCTCAGTCCAGTTCTGGAGCACTTTGTTATGGTGACTCTGCTCTTTCCTTTCAGCAGCAGGGCAGAGACATCAGCCGCCCCACAGGGGGCGGCGCCGGCTTTGTGGTGGCAGAGCACAGGTCTATTCAAGAGTCAAGGTGTACTCCTCCCACCCATCCTGGTGTCATCTCTCTACCCACCACCTGGCAGCCAACCTGCCTCTGGGGATTCCCCAACCCTGCTCCTTACTGTTGCCAGGCAGAACACATACACACAGCAGAGGCGGACTGAATGGCCAGGTCAGTAAATACTAACTTTCTAAAAGTAGTATTTACAAACCCAGGATATTAAAATAAACTTGACTACAAGAAGTATTTTATTATTCTGAGTTCAGGCATACTAAACTTAACACTCTACCATGCTCTCTGAGTCCACTGGGGTCACAGCGTTGGCGTGATCCCAGCAGCCCATTCTGGCCTATGGAGAGCAGGTAGCCTTCAATAGTGAAAAACGGAAAGGGCTGTAATTCACTACTAAGACATGCCACACACATCAGGGCATGTCCTACCTTATGCCTACAATGCACCCTGCCCTCGGGCCTACCAGAGGGGTGGCTAATATGTAGGTAAGGGAAGGTTTAGGGACTGGCAAGTGGGGGCACTTGCGCAGTCAGCGCGACGGTCCCGGACCGCGCACAGGGTCTGCGGTGGCAGACCCTAGACACATTTTACAAGGCCGCTTCCTGTGGGTGGCGCAACCAGCGCTGCAAGCCCACCAGCAGCATTGGCATTCACAAGCCCTGGCACCCCTGGTGCACTCTACTGGGGACTGACGGTGAATCCAATAAGCCAATCATGAACATCAATTACAGGTACACTTTACCTAGGGAGCACTTGCACTGCGGCACGGATTAGCCGTGGCGCAGTGCCCTGAGCGGACAACACCAGCAAAACAATCGAGGCACACCATCAAAAAGTGGAAGGGAAACTCACGCCAAGGTGCCAGGTCTAACACGTGTCCCCTCCAGCTGAAATGTGGGGAGAACTACCCTTGCCCAGGGGGTTCCTCGTCACTAAGGCGGAAATACCTGGACAGACCGTCAGCGTTGGCGTGATCTGTACCAGGACGGTGTTCCACCGTAAAGTCCATACCCTGTAGGGAGATGGACCACCTCAACAGCTTCGGGTTCTCACCCCTCATTTGCATCAACCATCTGAGGGGCCTGTGGTCCGTCTGAACCCGGAAGTGAGACCCAAACAAGTAGGGTCTTAGCTTCTTCAGCGCCCAGACCACAGCAAATGCTTCTCGCTCAATTGCACTCCACCTACTTTCCCGTGGAAGTAGCCTCCTACTGATGAAGGCTACGGGTTGGTCCCAGCCCTCCTCAGTCATCTGTGAGAGAACAGCCCCTACACCATGCTCTGAAGCGTCTGTCTGCACTAGGAATTCCTTGGAGAAGTCAGGGGCCAAGAGCACGGGCGCCGTGCACATGGCAGTCTTCAGGGTGTCGAAAGCTTTCTGACAGGTGTCAGTCCAAATCACGTTCCTGGGCTGCTTCTTGGAAGTCAGCTCTGTCAAGGGGGCAACAATCGTTCCATAGCCCTTGACAAACCTCCTGTAGAACCCAGTGAGCCCCAGGAAGGCCCTCACTGCGGTCTGCGTCTTGGGGGGTTCCCAAGCCAGGATGGTCTCAATTTTGGGTTGCAAGGGTGCCACCTTGCCACTCCCCACTTGGTGTCCCAAGTACACCACGGAACCCTGCCCGATCTGGCACTTGCTTGCCTTGATCGTGAGGCCTGCTCGGCGCAGAGCCATCAACACTTCCCAGAGGTGGCGCAGGTGTTCGGGCCAGGTGGCACTGAACACTGCGATGTCATCCAGGTAGGCGGCACTGAACGCATCCAGCCCAACCAGTACCTGGTTGACCAACCTCTGAAAGGTGGCAGGGGCATTCTTCATCCCAAATGGCATGACTCGGAACTGGAAGTGCCCATCTGGTGTAGAGAATGCTGACCTCTCTTTGGCCCCATCGGTCAAGGCGATCTGCCAGTACCCAGACATTAAATCAAACGTGCTGAGGAACCGGGCAGCCCCCAGCCGATAAATGAGCTCATCAGCTCTGGGGATGGGGTGCGCGTCAGTCTTCGTCACTGAATTGAGTCCTCTGTAGTCCACACAGAACCGGAGTTCAGGTGTGGCTCCCGGCGCAGCAGATTTGGGGACCAAGACCACGGGGCTGGACCAAGGACTGCTGGAGGACTCAACCACCCCTAGCGCAAGCATTTTGGAGACCTCCTCCTTGATGCAAGCTCTGACCCTGTCAGTTACCCTGTAAGCCTTGTGCTTCACCGGTAAGCTGTCACCTGTGTCCACATCATGGACGCACCAATCTGTGACACCAGGAACCAGGGAGAATCTGTCGGAAAACTGCCCCAGCAAGTGGCGGCAATCTTCCTGTTGTTCGGGCGTCAGGGTGGGTGAGAGGTTAACTCCATCCACTGACCCATCTTTCTCAGAGGCCACTAAGAGGTCAGGAAGAGGCTCGGTCTCCTCTTCCATTCCATCATCAGTGGCCAGCAGCATGCCCACTTCGGTCCTCTCTAAGTGGGGCTTAAGGCGGTTAACATGTAGGACCCTCAAAGGGTTCCTGGGAGACCGCATGTCCACCAAGTAGGTGATAGGACTTTTGCGCTCCACAACCTCAAATGGACCTGTCCACTTATCCTGAAGTGCACAAGGCTCCACTGGGGCCAAGACCCACACCTTTTGTCCAGGTTGAAGCTCTACCAGAGTGGCATTCCGGTCGTACCACCGCTTCATCTCCTCCTGGCTGGCTTCCAGATTTGCCTCAGCAAGTTGCCTGAAACGCCTAGTCTGGTTTCGGAAGGCCAGCATGTAACTATATACATTCTGGGGAGGTTTCCTGGGAGATTGCTCCCAGCCTTCCTTTACCAAACTCAGAGGTCCTCTTACCGGGTGACCATACAGAAGCTCAAAGGGGCTGAACCCTAGAGACCTCTGTGGCACCTCTCGGTAAGCGAAGAGCAGGCATGGCAAGAGGACGTCCCACTTACGCCTCATTGGACCGTCCAGGCCCATGATCATGCCTTTGAGGGTTCGGTTGAATCTCTCAACCAACCCATTTCCTTGGGGGTGGTAAGGAGTGGTGAACTTGTAAGTTACCCCACACTCCTTCCACAGGGATTTCATATATGTGGATATGAAATTGGTCCCCCTGTCGCTCACCACCTCTAGAGGGAATCCCACTCGGGAGAAAATTCCCATCAGTGCCTGTCCCACCACGGGGGCCGTCACTGTCCTCAGCGGGATGGCTTCAGGGTACCGGGTGGCATGGTCCACCAAGACCAGGATGAACCTGTTGCCCAGGGCTGTCTTGGGGTCCAGAGGCCCCACAATATCAATACCCACTCGCTGGAATGGCGTACCGACCACAGGGAAAGTTTGCAGAGGAGCCTTGTGCTTCCCTCCGCTCTTACCACTTGCCTGGCAAGTCTGACAGGTTCGGCAGTAGGAATCTGAATTCTTGTGCATTTGGGGCCAGTAAAAGTGGGTGACAAGCCTGTCATAGGTCTTGTCCATCCCCAAATGTCCTGCTAACGGCACATCATGAGCCAGCCCCAGTAGGAAGGTTCTGAACTTCTGGGGTACCACCAGCACACGGGCTGACCCAGGTTCAGCAGCCTTAGGCTCGGAATACAGGAGGTCACTCTCCCAGTACACGTAGTGTGTTTTGGCCTGAACACCATTGGCCTGGTCTGCAGCCTGCTGCCGCATACCCACGAGAGAAGGGCATTCTTTCTGCTCCCTGCAGAATTCCTCCCTGGAGGGACCTCCTTCTTGCTGCCAATGGGTCAGCTCAGGCAGGTCTCCCAGCTCGGCAATCTGTTCCCCGGTAGGCTCCAGAGCATCCCCCTCAGGGTCTACTTCCTCCTGGGCCGTGGGAACTTTGGGGGCCGGTTTCCCGCGCCTCCTGCGCCTTCTCCCTAAGGCCGGTTCCTGGACCTCTCCCTCAGGCTCCAGGACCCTCTCAACACCCCTACTGGCTGCCATGGACCGGGTGGTCACGCACGCCCGGTCGGGTAGACCCACCATCCTCAGATGCGTGGTCTTCTCCACCTTCTCCCAAGGGGAGCTCTCCAGGTCGTTCCCTAGCAGACAGTCTACAGGCATGTCAGTTCTCACAGCGACTTGTAGAGTACCAGAGACCTCCCCCCACTCAAAGGGAACTTGAGCCATTGGACAACGACTCTCTATGTTGTCAGCATTGACAACCCTACAGTAGGCATTGGGTACAATCTGCTCTTGAGACACCAGGTGTTGCCTCACCGAGGTCACGCTGGCTCCTGTATCTCTAAGAGCTTCAACCTTCTTTCCATTGATGGTCACTACTTGCCCATATTTCTTAGTGTTCGAGGGTAAGTAGGTTTCAGGGACCATCTCACTGTCTCCTAGCGAGACTAGGGTCATCTGCCCGGGACCCCCACCCTCCTGGACTGCTACCTCCTCCCCAAAGTTAATACTAGCTACTTGCCGGGGTGGAGCACCAGTGGGTGCGGTCTTACCAAACAGGCGACAATTAGGATCAGAGGCAATGTGACCCGGGTCACCACACCTATAACAATTGAAGGGCCCCTTTGGAACAGGTCTACCTGTCAGGGCCCCGTTCTGCTGCGGGGGTGGGGGAGGCTGAGAACCCTTCTGCTGGTTCCCTTGGGGATTACTTTGGGGGCCTTTTTGGAACCCTTTCTGTTTACCCCTGTCCCCCCCACTCTTCTGCTGGGGACCCTGCCCACCCTTGGCGGAGTCTCCCACTTGACCCTTGTGGACCCTGGTGCTGAGCCAGCGGTTCGCCTCCTCAGCAAGCTTCCTCGGGTTGGACAGCTTGCTATCAATCAGGTGCTGGCGTAGCTCAGGAAAACATTGACTGGACAAGTGCTCCCATGCAATTAAATCAAGCAGCCCTTGATAATCATTCACTTTGCTACCCTTCACCCAACCATCCAGTGCTCTGCAGAAAAAGGTTACATACTCCACATACGTACTCTCAGGGATCTTCTTAGTCTCCCTGAACCTCTGTCTATATAGCTCAGGAGTTAACCCATACCTGCTCATTAAAGCTTCCTTCATATGGGGGTATGAGGCTTGGAGATCTAAGGGTAAATCTAACAGTGTGTCACGCCCTTCAGCAAGGAACCTTCCCCACAACCCCGCTCCCCAGTCTTTCTCAGGGACCCGGTGTGAAGACATGGCCACCTCGTAGGCTCTAAACCACTGCCCTATGTCATCCTTTCTAAAATACTCCTTTACTACATCTTTGGGGATGTACACCTTGGACTCTACCTGCACCGGTGGAGTGCTGCCACCAGAAGGAGCGGTGTCCAAACTTTTCGCCTTCAGCTCCAACTCCTTCAATCTTATATCATGATCCATTTGGCGTTGTTGTGCCTCCAGGGCCAACTTCTGCTTTTCCATTTCCATTTGTCCTGCCAACTTTGCCATCTCCATTGCATGCGCCCTGTCTGCTGCCCTGTCTGCCAGCTCCTCTGGCGACCGGACTCTGCTGGACTCCTCAAGGTTGTCGGGTGGAACGATGTCCCCCGCATTCCGTGGGTCTCGTGACTCCTTCCAGGCTCTCAGCGCCTTGGCGTACTGGGTCCTCCTCTTGAATCCAGCATGGGGGACTCGGAATTTTACACTGTAGCCTTTCAATTGCTCCATCGAGTAGCCTTCCAGTCTCTCCCAATCCACCTCATCTATTCCAGAAATCACAGAGAGCACTCTTCCAGCAGAGAGTGAGCCAGGCATGGTTGCAGTAATGGCAGATGTCTCAACAAAGTTCCAAAAATGAAAACCTGTGGCTGTGTTACTTGGTCTGCTCTCACTATCTGGTGATTAATAATTCACTGTATGCAAATTACAAGTGCAAATCCGAAATCCCAGCCGCTGCCAACAATGTTAGAGTCGGGGATCTCTGGTTGGCGCAAGGTTGCCCTTGTGTCAAGCAGGAACCCTCTCCTCCACGTCAGGGCGCAGGATAACCCCTTGCGAATGACCCTTGCTCACCCTCTAGGTGCGTGGCGTGAGCAGCCAAGGCGATTCCTCAGGCGTTGTTGGTTAAGCACTTACAATCATACACACAGCAAATACATCAATCCCCCCAGAAACGGACACCAGACTTGGATATATATAAAAATACGCTTCTTTATGTAAAAATAGGTAAATATATCTCAGCAGACTTATCACAAGACCAATAACGTTTTCGCTAGGCCACCAGGTTGTAAAGCAGGCAAATGTTCTTTGTTCGTAGTCTCAAATAGATTCTTTGCAGTCTCTTGCAAATGTTACTTGTGGTTCCAGTACTCACAGAGATCGGCTCCTGCGAACGGGGAAATAAGGCGTTGCGGGCCCCGAGCCCGGTACTGGAACTTCTTTCGTGAGGGGGGAGAGTCGGCACAGGTCGGTGCGACTCTCAGCTTGGGAAGTGTTCTTGGGTCCTCAATCAGCAGGTGTGGGCAAGTAGGCAGGCGCGGCCAGCGACCCTTTAGCACGGCGGTGCCGGAGGGTCTCCACAGCGGGGGCGGCGCGGCCTGAGAGGTCCGGGGATAGCGAAGCGGGGTCGCAGGGCACGGTCAGTGCAGCTGGATGACCCGGCGTAGATCAGTCGTCGGACGGTTTCCGGCGGGAGGGGTGATAGCGCGGTCAGCGCGCTCCAGTAGCAGGCGGTGACAGGGATGCAGGCGGCCTGGCCCGGGGACAGAGAGCGGCTCTGGACGGAGCGGGGCTCTCACGGGTTTGAGGCAGGCAAGCTTCTGAGTGTCACGGCCCTAGGAGGGGCGATGAGGGGCGCAGTCTCTTTCCAGCGGGATGCACACACGGCTTGACTTGGAGGACGAGCAACAGCACAGAGAACCCACTGGTCCTGGGGTTCAGTTCAGGGGGCAAGCTCAGATCAAGCCCTTGGAGAATGTTCAAGCACAAAGTAGCAAAGTCTTTTCAGTAAGTCTCTTCCTCTCCTTTCTCAGCAAGGCAAGCAGCAGGCCAGCTCCTCCAGCGTCTTCTTCTCCTTCTAGTCGGGCAGAGGTTCTTTGTGGTAAAACAGGATTCTGATTTCTTAGGAGCCAGGCTCCTACTTTTATACCGTGATTCTTTTGTTCTTTAGCGCCAGGGGGCCTGGGCCTGGCTCAGTCCAGTTCTGGAGCACTTTGTTATGGTGACTCTGCTCTTTCCTTTCAGCAGCAGGGCAGAGACATCAGCCGCCCCACAGGGGGCGGCGCCGGCTTTGTGGTGGCAGAGCACAGGTCTATTCAAGAGTCAAGGTGTACTCCTCCCACCCATCCTGGTGTCATCTCTCTACCCACCACCTGGCAGCCAACCTGCCTCTGGGGATTCCCCAACCCTGCTCCTTACTGTTGCCAGGCAGAACACATACACACAGCAGAGGCGGACTGAATGGCCAGGTCAGTAAATACTAACTTTCTAAAAGTAGTATTTACAAACCCAGGATATTAAAATAAAGTTGACTACAAGAAGTATTTTATTATTCTGAGTTCAGGCATACTAAACTTAACACTCTACCATGCTCTCTGAGTCCACTGGGGTCACAGCGTTGGCGTGATCCCAGCAGCCCATTCTGGCCTATGGAGAGCAGGTAGCCTTCAATAGTGAAAAACGGAAAGGGCTGTAATTCACTACTAAGACATGCCACACACATCAGGGCATGTCCTACCTTATGCCTACAATGCACCCTGCCCTCGGGCCTACCAGAGGGGTGGCTAATATGTAGGTAAGGGAAGGTTTAGGGACTGGCAAGTGGGGGCACTTGCGCAGTCAGCGCGACGGTCCCGGACCGCGCACAGGGTCTGCGGTGGCAGACCCTAGACACATTTTACAAGGCCGCTTCCTGTGGGTGGCGCAACCAGCGCTGCAAGCCCACCAGCAGCATTGGCATTCACAAGCCCTGGCACCCCTGGTGCACTCTACTGGGGACTGACGGTGAATCCAATAAGCCAATCATGAACATCAATTACAGGTACACTTTACCTAGGGAGCACTTGCACTGCGGCACGGATTAGCCGTGGCGCAGTGCCCTGAGCGGACAACACCAGCAAAACAATTGAGGCACACCATCAAAAAGTGGAAGGGAAACTCAAGCCAAGGTGCCAGGTCTAACACACCACCTGGTGCCTAATATCACTCCGAATCCTACACTGCCTGCCGCATCCGTGAACAATTCTAACTCCGCATTTGCTTGACTGGGTTGTTGCCAAATTACCGCTCCATTGAAGCCTGCCAAGAATTCCTTCCATATCCCCAAATCGGTTCTGACCTCGGCAGAAAGCCTGGTGTGGTGGTGTTTCGCCCTCAGTCCGGACATCGCTCGTGCTATGCTTCTAGAAAAGACGCGGCCCATGGGTATCACCCTGAGTGCAAAATTAAGCTGCCCTAACAAGATTTGCAATTGGTGAAGTGTCACTTTGTTTGCCGTCAGACAGGCCTCTATTGCGGCTCCAAAGGACACTACTTTCTCCTGGGGGAGTCTGCATACTCCTTCCTCCGTGTCAATTTCTATCCCTAGAAAAGTTAACCGTGTCCCTGGTCCTTCTATTTTTCCTCTGCCAAGGGAACCCCCAGTGCTTTGGCCAGGTGCTGGAAGCCCAGCAGGGCCTTCCTGCAAGCCGACGAGCCCGGTGGTCCAAGAAATAGAAAGTCATCCAAGTAATGCACCACCTCCGCTGATGGCAAGAGTTCCTGCACTGCCCATTCGAGAAACCTGCTGAACGTTTCAAACACTGCACATGCGATAGAGCAACCCATTGGCATGCAAAGGACAATGTAAAACTCTCCATCAAAGGTGAAACCCAGAAACTTGGTGCCCTCTAGGTGAACTGGCAGGAGGCGAAAGGCCGACTCAATGTCTGATTTTGCTAACAGCGCTCCCGCTCCCAGCCCTTGTAGTTTCTGTATTGCCACATCAAAGGTAGTGTAGCGCACTGTGCATAGGTCTGGGTCCAGTTTGTCATTTCCCGAAAACCCTTGTGGACTTGACAAATTGTGAATCAGTCGGAATTTACCCTCCTCCTTCTTAGGTACTAAACCCAGGGGTGAGCATACTAAGTCGTGTCTAGGCAGTTGATGGAAGGGGCCAGCCACCCTCCCCAAGGACACTTCTTTCCTGATCTTTTGCCTAGCCACCTCTGGGTTTCGAAGGACTGAGCGCTGATTGCGTGGTGGAGTGCCTGATGGGGTAGCGCTGGAAGGGATGCGAAAGCCAAATGTAAAACCCTGGTGTAGAAACTGCGCTTCTTTTATCTTGTCGTACTTACTAAGGAGGTGCGTCAGCACATGGAGTTGTATGGGAGTCGGTAGGGTCTTAGGATGCTTGTGTACTTCGTCCCCTAGTCTGGGGTTGATTCTGTGTAGGCTGCTCTTGTGGCCTTCCCCCTTTTTTATAGCACTTACTCTCTGGGTGTCCCAGCTTCCCACAGAAGGAACACAAATGCTTAAACTTGCATGCTGTGCCCCGGTTGAACTCATTCTTGTTGTACTGCCAACAAGCCAGTTTTTTGTCCCCCGTCCAAATGTCCCCCCGAAAGGGCTGACTCGTCTTCTTAAATGACCCCATTGAATAAAATACCGCATGCCAAATGTTTATCTCCTGCTGATCCCAAGCTACCGCCGGATGGACTGCTTTCATTTGCCGAAACTTGTTGTCGTACTGAAGCCAACCCGTTCCTGGGAACTCCGAAGTGGCCCCATGAATCATGGAAATGTAGCTGATTAACTGGGCTGCCATTTGGGGGTACCTTTCGACCATAATAGCTGCATAGATAGCGAACCCCCGTGACCCAATTCTTAATGGTCCAGTCCACCCACACTCTCTTCTGTTTCAGCTCCCCTTCCTTCCCTGTCCTGCTTTTGCCCGGAACTACCCCGGCATTAATTAGTTAATTAGGTCAAAAACGTCTACAAACTCACCTCTGAATATTTTTTCTCTGGTCTCCACTGGAACATGCCAAGTGATCCCCGCAGATGGGGCCACCGCAGGAGTTGCCGACCCATACATTAGTGGACTATGTGCTTGGAGTGGCTGCCCTGCCGGTACTGCACCCACCGCGAGGGGGGGTGCTGCCATGGGAACCACTGGCCCTGGTATCCCGCTATTAATGGCTGGTCCCTGGGACGTTGCCGCCACCACTACTGGAGATTGTGCCACGCCTCCCGATTGGACCCACACTTGTGCTATCCCACTGCCCTGGTGCGCTACCACCGGAAGAGCGGCTTGTGGCGTTGCGGCCCCTGCTCCCCCCTGCTGTGCCGTTGCGCTGGGTGATGTTACCCCTGTCCTCATACCTTGCCCCGCTACCCCTGTGAGCTCGGCATTGATTAACGCCGCATTTACTGCCGCCTGTATGGTTGCCCCGTTTGAATGCGCTGTGGGAGCCGCGCTTGTAGGCTTGTATAATGTCGGCGGGAAAGACCGTTTGTCCCTTCACCCCTGCCTCACCTGGGGTACCAGTCTGAGAGTCTGTAACTTTGTTGCGTTTGTCTGGCTGTGCATCCTTAAATCGCTCCGGTGTCCGCCTTGCCCGCTTGGCACGCGTGCCGTCCTGCTGCCCGCTCGTCTCACCCTTTTCGGACAACGTGCATAGCGCCCAGTCGATGCCCCCTTTTTTTGCAACCTCCCATAGCTCTGCCAGTGAGCGGAAATCATCTTTGGTGGCCGTTGCGCCTTTACCCTTCTGAGACCGTTTTTGGAGGCATTCTGCACTTAAAGAAACAAAATACAGTTAGTTGTTGCCCCTTTTCTCCCGCCTCCTGTGACCCAAGGCCCCAGTGAAACCCCCTTTCACGTTGTCCCAGTGCTCTCATGATGTTTACTACGCCACCTAATCGCACCCCCCTGCTTGCTTGATGTGAAGCTGCGCCAACGCTCTACCCTTTGTGCCAGCATGCTGCGCCATACCACCGTATCCCCACAGCCAGCAATGTCAATGTAACACTCATCCCCCTACCCCCTCCGTTAGGGCCCCTCTGACTCGTGCTCCCATCCTGAAATATAGCCTAAAAAGAAGGTGGGAGGGGGAGGTCTGCTTAACATCCCCTTCGAGCATTACCATTGATTGACATTTAAACTGCACAATCTCCCTTCTTTCCTCTTTGGTTTTAAAAAATACGCTTCACCAGGAATAATTATTCCACATTCCTCCTTTTCCGGCCAGTCCCTTATAAAGGCGTGGCTTAAACTATTCCAGGGCGGTCTCCCATCCGAGTGCTCACCAGGCCCAACCCTGCTTTACTTCGTGATCGGGTCGACCATGAGTGCTGGAGACGCGACCGATTCCATGCAAAGCCCCCAGTTACCTCCCATTACAGGCAGCCTGCAAGCCATTACTCTTCCCCTCATTCCCCGCTTATCAAACCAAGGCACGCCAATTTCCAGGTTCGGGCCTCCGCAGCTGGAGACGCGACCGATGCTCGGCGCTGCCTGCAAACAAACAGTGCACAACCTGAGGTTCGAACTCACGACCTAGAGGTTAGAACGCTCACGCTCTACCGACCAAACTATCACCGGTACTCGCCTAACATCGCCGCAAAGGCCGCAAGCCAGCATTATTTCTCTCTTTACTAACTAATGAGCTGCGCAGTTACATGCGCGCTCCACTTCCCTAACGCGCCTCCTTGCGTTTACGCGGCGCGAAGCGTTAAATAATAATAATTTTTTTTAAATGCGCCTGCATAAACATTGCGCGAATCCGATTCCCGCCGCTACCCTATATACTTCGAAGGGAAGTCAGGAGAACAACCCAACGCTCCACGGTATGCCTTCGATGCTCCTCCTCTAAATTTAAATCCCTTTTCCTTACCCGAATACTTTCACTCGCTCCGATGACAACGCTAATGAGGGCCCCCTCACCTTTTGACAGCTCCAGCACTGCTTACTCGGCAACTTCAATACTCCGCGATGTCGGCGTCTACGCAGCGAAGGGACAAAAGAGGGGGTTCTACCTCTCCCCTGCACTTATAAACACCGCGCCAGTTTCGGTTTCCCTGGTCCGCGTGACGCGCTTCCGGGGTCCCTGCAGCCCACAAACTCTTCCGGGTAGCTTGCCCCGAAGAGTTTCATCCGGTTCTGCCCTTTGTTGCCACTAAAGGCACCACGCCCTCTAGGTGGGGTGGTGCCGATCATTCTTTCCAATACAAAACTCTAGCTATCCTGGTCGAGGCAGAGATTTCCTCTTTTGACAGGGGCTCCTGAAATGAGCATCCCATTTGCTTTACCCAGAATGCACTATGTTGGCTTATGACTAGAGCTGATTTAGATATAATGTGACGGGGCGTTGTTGGGTATCCCTTCGGAAAATCTAGTGTATCCCTCCAGAGAGGTCCTGGAGTCAAAGAAACATGCAAGAAAAAATGTGAATGATGAGAATTCATTGCATATCTCTGATGGCAGCATCCTCCTTCTATCTTGTAACTGGAATTCATACGAGCATAAAGATGTGCACCATTCCCTAAGAATAAACCTATTAACAGGTGCACCGCTTGTGCTCTCAAAGAATATCCCTAGCTCACATGTTCAAATGTTTATGATAATTATTACAAAATATATTCACATAATCTTCACAAGCATTTCCACCTATAAATAAAACAAACACAAAGGGACCTCCACCTGCCCTAGGTCACTTAACTTAGAAAAGGGAGGTCAGTAGGCATCACACGTGGGTGCACCCACTCCACCATACCCCATAGTTTGTAATGCTGCCAATAGTCAGACCCACTGCAGAAGGGCTTAAGTGGAATTACGCCTTGAGGTTACAAGATGGGGAGACCAATGGACGTCTTCAAGTCTAGGGGCACATCAGTGGTATCCACTTGGAACACCAATTCTGCAGTGTCAAGGAGCACTTCATAATTAGGGGACCTACAAAAACTATTTGTTTGAGCCAAGTATACATGATGATGTTTGGGACAAAGGAGCAAATTGAGAGGATGGAGTACCTATCCTAATGGTACTAAACATTTGTTGCTGCAGACGGGATCCAGCTGAAAGTGAGCTCTGGCAAAGATGATATCTGCAGTCAGTAGTAAATCTCTAACATGTCTTTTCTACAGTTTTTGGGCTTCATTAACAAATCACATCAGCTCCTCTTCCAAAGTTAAAAATGATAAGCCGAAATCATTGCCACTGCAGGGCATGCTCTTTACACAGGGCAACAAGTCATAATTCTCTGACATATGAGTTGTACAGAGCTGGGCAGCTGTATGTGTCCTAGAATATTTGAGCCTAGAATTATCGGGTCCACAAACCCAAGACCCAATAATTCCTGGCATGGACATCACTACACAGCTGCGTGGGCTACAAGTATCTGCTGATCCTAGTCCCCGTCCTTCTGTGTATTTCATTATGGGAAGAGCAGAGGAAGCAGCTCCCCCAGCACAATAAAAGGAAATAAGCCCTCCCACCACCCCCAGGATAAAAGAAAAAGCCCCCAAACCATGATTTACCACCTGCTCCAGTGGATTTAGGTCCGTTGCTTTACCCAGAAGGTGGAAAAACATACAGGATTGGACTGGTGTTCCTGCCTACACGTGTTATTCTTGGCTCAAAGGAGACAACTTGGTAATCCGTGTTATCTCAAGGGGAGATAGCAGCCCATATCGTAAATTCTGACCACTGGATCTTCTTGAGGAGACATCAGGAAATTTGTAATGGCGCCCTAAATGAATGAGTAAGGAAGACATTGTTCTTAGTGTATGCACCTGGTTTCTGATACGATTCCTTTCTGACTATTCCTTTTTAAGCACAATTTTCCAAAATCATTTGTTAAAAAACAACCGCCTTTATATGCCGCATTAATTCAACAAAGAATCAAATCATGTATGTTTCTATAAGAAACTTGAAGGTGCTCGTAGTGCTATAGTTTAGTTACACTCTCATCGTGCTGCCCTTCTGTATGCCTCAGCTCACTTTCTTCAGCATGTACTGCCAGAATGATTCAGGGTGGCAGGTCCCGTCCTCCTTGGATGCACATTCACAGACATGCGTTGACTATGCATCCTGTATCACATTCTGGTCAGTGGAACATGAACGGGTGCGCTATCAGGATGAGAAATAAACACCAAGCCCCATTCATAAAACAGTGGCTGTCTATATGTGAGGGACAACATGCTGCATTAGACAGTGTGAGCATGGGAGGGAGACGTCGCAGCAGTGACTGAGACAGTGTGTGAGCATGTGAGTGGGACAGTGAGACAGTATGTGAGTTTATGAGAATTCATGAGCATGTGAGTGAGACTGCTTGAGCACAAGTGAGAGCAAAGTAAACAGTGTAGGCATGTATGTGAGATAGTGAGTGAGCATGTGCGTGAGACAGAGTGTGAGCTTGTGCGACAATATGAGGCAATATGACAATAAGTGAGACACTGTGAGCATGTAAGACAGTGTTAGACAATGAGGAAGTGAGTGAGAGTACGTGAGACAGTGTGAGAAAGTGAGTAAGCCAGTGTGAGCATGTGAGAGAGTTAAGCATTTGAGAATGAGTGGGCATAGGATGGTGTGTATCTTTTTATGTTTGGAAGCCTGCAGCTGGCATTGGCAAACTAGAGGTAATTCTTGGTTTATTGAGGCTCCCCTGGCAAACTATGTCGTTGGCATATAGGACGTAATTCTTGCATAAGGTGGGGTATGATTATGACATATAGCGGCAGCTATAACAAAATGCTGACCACGGCACATTGGTAATAATCGTATGCATTTGAAGAGGCACCCATCGCAAAATCTAAACCACAATGAAGTTCTCTGCGCATCAGGCTTTATTAGCACACCATGAAAGTTCTTGAATATTTAATAAGTGATATTCCAAAGCTTATAGTTTTTAGCAATTTATGTGAAAGTTGAGCTTTCAAAAGCACAATTTGGCCCTTTTTTTCAAAATGTTTTCAGAGAAGAAACTTCCCAAATCCTCCTAGAAGAAAATGTGCGTGCCGCAGTTCGTGGTAAGGTGTATACCATTGCCTTCACATATCACCAGCCATCACTGACTTTGTGATCAGCTCCTACAGTTTTCCACCAGTGTCACCGAAATCAAAGGACACGTTATACATCAGTAATCAGTGTGAATATGCAACTGAAATCCTCTCAAAATTGACAGCACTTAAGAGGTCCAACTGGTCAACTAGAATTTCCACAACAGTTACTACACTTTGGTGCTGTGAGGGTGGGCGGCTCGCCACTGATGCTTCCCCACACCGCCAAGAGTTGCCACCGCTTGCCCGCCAGATTACAAGTTTTTTGTAGTCTGGTAGGCGGGTAGGCGCGTGATGGTCCCATGGCAGTGCTGTTCAAAATTCTAATTATGAGCCTGAAACTGCATGCTGCGGGACCGCTTGTGCACGTTCCTGCATAGGAAGAAATGCACCATGTCCTGCATTTCTTTCTGTGCAGGAACTGGGGGTGCAGAAATACAGAGGGACACATCATGTGCCCACTTGCATGCACTCCCGTGCACAGGGGCAAGAGCTTTCCTCACCACCAGCCTTTTCACGGAGGAAGAACCTCCATGACAGCGCTGGAAGTGAGGAAAGTCGTAATATGCTTGCGATGCCTCAGGGCACCAACAAGCATATTGCAGCCCTCAGACCACCGTGGGACCGCCAGGGAAGCGCAGTTCCCTGGTGGCTGCCGTGGTGCAATGGCGGTATGACTGTCAAAGTCCTAATAGGGTGACAGCTCCCATTGCGCCCCACAAGTCTGGCTGTTCTCCGACCGCCAGATTCGTAATTAGGGCCTAAGTACTCATACTACTCTCCCTCTTGGAGAAATTTAGGGAATTCGTATACACCTTTGCGTACCTTCTCTAGTCCCTCTGCCCCTTGCATAAATAGGTTTGTTCTCAGGTGCCCTTCATCAAATTTGTGATACAGGCCTTGAAAGAACAATTGGACTGACTTCACAATACAAAACAGTCCATGTGTCTGTGCCTCGAACTCTACGGCACTACAAACTTCAAATTAGTTTTAGCGCAGAGGCATTGACAGGAATGTACCCTATTCCTCCTGGAAGGCTTGTCTGGATATTTAGTTGCGCAAGAGCATCTGGGGTCCTGATTAATGCAAGGCATGAAATTCCGCTCAGCTTTTGGAGTCTGCAGAATTTTTCCCACTCCGCACTCAGTGCAGAGTGCAGAGTTCTGAAAAACTCAGTGTAACGGCACGGAGCAGAGTTTTTCCTCCCGTGGGTCACCAATGTTAAGTTGGCAAGCATAAGCGAGGAAAATAATACTCAAGACCACTTCCCTTCGAGATTTCTCAATGCAGGCTGTCAAGGCTGGTCACTACCACTCACATTGAGAAACCTTCTGCTTGCGTTAAGAAACCTGCTGCTCGAGTAGATCATCTACTCGAGTGGCAGAAAGAAGCAGCACCCTCTTGCACTGTGTATGGCGCTGTACGCGCTGATATTACAGTGTGGGACAAACACCCGGTCCTAAAAATTATCGCGAGCAGCGCGAAGTATTGCACTCTGCCGCCTGCCGAACTCCACGTACAGCTGCAGAGTTTTTTAGTTGCTTTGCGGAGTTCCCTTACGCGGAACTCTGCCCAGGCCTACTACTGATGTTCACACTATTGCCACACCCTCATAAGCTGTCTCTCTTATCAACATCTTGTAAACAAACCAAATGTTGCCTTTTCTCCTCCCCCCTCTAACTCCCAGAACGGTCTGTATAGCACATCTCTAATTTGCGACACATTTATCCTTTGATGAAATAAAATATGGGTTGGTCAGTACGCTAGGGGGGGTGGTGATTTACTAACATTTTGTGCTGGGTGAGCTTCATAAAAGTGATGCAAACCAACACAATTTATTTTCACTTTCTTTCCAGCGCAAAACTAGTTTTAAGCTGGAAACTGACTAAAAGTAACACAAAGTAGCTCAAATCACTGCCATTCGTTAAAAAGTATCAAGGGGCAGTGCATGGGCGTTCCCATGCAATAACCAACCCTTTTGACGCAAATCCTATCTACCAAAAATGTGAGACATGCTTTTGCATAAAACAATTAACTCCTTTTGAAACCAGGCGTTAAAAGGAAAAAAAAAAAAATTCTCCTTTCTTCTCCGATTTTACATGTGTGCTGCACTGAACTGCAAACATACAAAGTATGAAAAGTTTTAGAAGATGTCTTGGCATAGTATTTTGCACTGGAAGGGTAAACATCCAGTACAAAACCTATGCAAGACCCTTGCACTGCAGCAAACTTCTGCACCAGCCCTAGGGAGAGAGGAGGAGAATGCGATATCTATCTAGATATGGCGCTCCCCTGCTCCCTCCCTGTCACACAGCACAGCAGTGTTGACAGCTAGACTGCTTCATTTCTAGCTCAAAACAAATGTAGTGCCTTTTTTTCCCGGTGGACAGTCTCCTGCCCGCCACGCCCTACTTTGAGGCTATCATAAAAGAGGGGTTAACATGCAATGGTGTGTGGAGGGGACTGATATGTGGCTAATGTAAGTTTTTTGTTAGCCTTGTCCCAAACCCTTAGAATTGTGTTTGTCAGTGTGCTCAAGTATGCATTGTGGTGTCTCTAGTTTGGGCCCTCATACTAAGTCCCACAGATAGGGGGGTCAGCAATCATTCTGTCCTTGTGTAGTCACCGTTTTTTTCTAATTCTCTGGTGCTCCTCTTTGCCAGCCCAGTATATGTATATGTATTTGGCAAACTATGTAGTATGTAGCTACATCCAGTAGTGCCAGATGCCCTTTCTCTTTTGGTCGACGCAGTACTTTGTAGGCTACACTAGGCATCCCATTGTCGAATATGTATTTTAGAATCATGCTTTTCAAGGCAGTGAAAAATGTCTGCTGGAGAAGAATGGACAATGTCTAAAACAGATACAGAGATACAGGGGTCTGGGTGGTATGCTAATCTTAACATCGTTGATGTGTTTAACCCACGAGACCGGCAGTGCAACCCATCTGAGATCTCCGCGTAAATCCAACACTATGGGTATCATGTTATTTGTGTATAAGCCTGTTATAGTAGGGGTGATTTTAACTCTCAGATAGTTGATATAATTAGCTGCCCTTTTAAAGAATGCATGTTTCTTTACTTCAGAAACAGCTGCCGGGGTCATGGTAAGATTGAGGATTTCATATTTCGTCGGGTTGACTCTGAATCCCACCACTGCTTCAAAGCATTCAAGTTGGTGTTGTAAATGTATTAGAGAGGTCCCTGGATCAGTAATCATCAGTAGCACAGCATCTGCAAATAGTATCACTTTGTATTCCTACCTCTCGAACTCTAGGCCTTTGATTCTAGTATCCCCTCTTAAACTGGCCACTAAGGGTTCAATACTCAGAGCAAACAAAAGGGTAGATTTGGGGCATCCCTGCCTAGTAACACGTTGTAGTTGCAAGGGTGGGGAGATGCTCCATTCAGCAGTGTCATGGAGGTAGGAGTTTGTTAGCATGCCAAGGCCCTGATCTTGAAGTTGGTTCCTATACCCACCTCATCTAGAACTCAGGAAAGGAATCTCCAATCTGGCCTATCAAAAGCCTCCTCCGCATCTACGGTGACCAATATTGCTGGAATTTGCTTTTTCTGAGCTTTCTCCACTAGATGATCACTTTTCTGAGGTTGTCATGGGTTTGTCTATTTTGGATGAAGCCTGATTGGTCCAGGTGCATAAGGCCTGGTAGTATCTTCACTAGTCTAGAGGTGAGGGTCTTGGTATAGATATTGGCATCAATATTTAAAGAGCTATGGGTCTATACAACCTTCCCTTGCCCAGTTTGTGTATCAGTTTAAAAAAGGCTTCATTCATGGATGGCGTCCCTGTTGCAATAAAGAGGAAGGAGTCAGGATAGGAACAAGCTATGGCCTGTAAGCTTTTCAGAAGTTCCCAGTGAGACCATCAGGCCTCAGTGCTTTGTTAAGATTAAGGGCCTTGGTTTCCTTAGATACTTCATCTTCCATCAAGGGTACTTCGCACCTGGCCCTCTAGTTTAGTGTGATTCATGGTAAGTTACAGCTCTGTATGTAGTCAATTTGTGCCTGTTCAAACGTGGAGTCTACAGTGTACACTTTCATGTGGTCAGAGTGTAAGGCACATAATTTGTCATTCTCTTTGGTGGCCTTGATGTCCTCTGGGTAAATTCTTTCTAGAATATGGTATCCTGTTTTATTCTAAGTAAACAGGCTAAATGGGGTACTACTTTGTTGCGATGCTCATAGTGTGCTAGTTTAAGTCATAGCTGTGAGAGCTCTGTTTTGTTAGTGTCTTGCATGCATATTTGGCACCATGAGGAAGTGAGGGTTCATAAGTTTTGAAGGGAAGGCTGACGTCAATATTCTTCCTCCCTCTTTTTCAACCCCCTTTCTAGTTGATCCCTGTGTTGGCGCCTCAGTTTTTAGAGTTGTGCCACCTTGCTGATACAGATCCCCTTCAAGACTGCCTTGAAGGTGTCCCAAAGAGCTTGAAGACAAGATTTTGTGTTTGTCATTATCTTGGAAACAGTGTTGTGCCTGCTCTGCCTGCTCCGTCTTCAACACAGGTCGCAGCGGAAATGTATAAAAAAAAAACAAGCCGGTAGCTGAATGCTTTGCGTTCTAGTGTTTCGGGAGACATTGCTCTTCCGGTTCACTTACCTGAATCCTTCAGTTTTGTCTCATGGCGCTATCTCAGCATTCCTTGTCAGATACTCTATGCGGCTCCTGTCAGCCCTTCTTCTGGTCCTCCTGCTAACAGCGGCTCATGTAGGCTTCTGCTAGTCCTTGTGCTATCAGCCACTCCTGTCATCCTCTCCTTCTGATCCTCGTGGCCCTGTTCCAGCGCAAGCCACATCATTCCTGGAAACAAGAAAGAAACCAAAAACCAGTGACTCTGAAATGCGGTAACAATGCTTTTAGTGCTGACATTTGAATTCATATGTTTATATATAAAAATATACTTATCTGAGTATAGGTCTCTTATCCTTGGAGATCTCCTTTCTCTGTGATGCCTGTGTATTTTCTGTAAAACACTTACAAATCGATTAATGCTTCTTGACCTTAAGGAACATAGCCCTTACACAGTGACTTTTCTTATTTTAGTCTAGTGAGTTGCTAGGCCCTTATCTTTTTGATTTGTGTCTTCCTTTTATTTTGGGCTATACCTTTTTTCCATTCCATATAGGTGGGTGCTGTTCTAAATATTTTGTTCATTACTCTTATGTACTGCATCCTGTATTTCTCAAAAGGCATTTATGTTTTATGTTTCTTCCTCTATAGATTAAACCACAGTTCCCATTCATACAGTAAATGCTCCATAGTGGAAGAGGGGAATTATACAGGTAGTAAATGTTTTTTACAATACATAAAGATCAGTACTATCATAATTTTTTATACTCACATTTTTTTAAATCTTAATATCTTTAGGAATTACTCCTGAGTGCCTTACCTTACTTCTGAGTGGGAGACGTTGTTGGTGATTTTCCTTTGTCCTCCTTGTTTCCCCTCTTTCCCAATTCACCATTGTTACTTTGACCTTGTTGGGCACATTTGGTGGGTAGGAAAAGTTGGGACTTCTCATCTTGCATATTGTTCCTGCGGAAACACAGGTGAGAGTTGAGAACTTGACAAATAGCTAGTTATGTGGGATTTCCCGCTCTTTTCAGCACAACGAATCGCGTAGCGAGGGGGGGGGGCCGAAAGTACATGTGCCTCTAGATTGTCTCCAAGAAGGCCAGTCTAATGTCATACTGATTGGGGCGTGATCGGAGACTGCAATTATGCATATAGCAGAGTCAGTCACAGACAACAGCAGGGAAGAACTCATGAAGAAGTAGTCTTTTTGTGAGTATGTCCTGTGTTCATGTGAGGAAAAAGTATGGTCCCTGTCCTGCTCATGAACGTGTCTCTACCTCTCATGGAGGTTCGATTTTGACTTTTTTAGAGAATACCCTAGGATGGGCGGAGGGGGAGCACATTATATCTCTGGTGGAAACCCATATAGCTTTGAAGTCTCCTATCAACACTATCAGTCCCTTTGCAAAATTCGCCAATACATCATTTTTTTTAATGAAGTTGTCTTGATATGTTTTGGGGCTGTAAAATACTGCAAGAGTGAGGGGACACCCTTCTAAAGAGCCTCTAATAGAGAAGTATCTCCCATCACTATTCTTTTTGTGGTCATGTTTCACAAAAGGGAGGTTTTGTGTATAAACAGAGCTATGCCATTGTGTTTGGAGCCAGTCGAGGAGTATAGTGCTGCTTGATAGTGTTTGTGTTTACATTTTTTTTGTCAGAGCATTGTAGGTGGGTTTCTTAAAATGCAATTATAATGTGGTATGAGCTTTTCGTGTATTGCCAGATCTTGGCACACTTCTGAGGGGTATTCAACCCCTTCACATTCAGTGAGAGCAACTTAACCATTGGTGTTTGACTCTGTAAATGTGAGTGCAGCTAATGTTCAAAATAAGGGAATGCTCTTGATGCAGTGTTGCTCATGTGTATGTTGCAGGCTCTCGTGGTCTCCTCTCGTGTTGAGAAATGTGTCACCAGCATGACCGCTGAAGCCTTTGGATCCATCCCTTCCCACTCTCCCCCCTTCAATAACTAGAAACTGAAAGCAAATTGTAGTAGATCCTCATGGTCTATCTGTGGCTTTGGTCTGGGTTCCAGAGTTCCATCTCCATGCTCAAACGTGGTTAATGCGCATCAGCTCGTGGGGTCGAAACATGTTGCGATGTGCCCTCCAGCTGCTCTGGGATGAGTTCTTATTAAATCCTTGTGGTTCTGCTGTGTAAGTAGTCTTAGTATTAAAGTTCATCTAAGCATTAAGACATTACTACGGGTGGTGTGGTGATATGTTGCCTCTCCAGATCACCAATTGGCTGCGTTCCTAGGTGCGACAGATGTTTGTCTCACATTGGGCCGCTGTCACATCGGTAGTGATGGGTCAGTCTGCCCATTATTCTTCACCGGGAGGGACCTCCCTTCTGTGCACTTTTATGTTGACTATGACTCAAGGGTTGTACCCGGGGTCTGGCTGCTGACTCCGGATATGAGAACTGAAATGCTTTGTTGTTCTTTTCAAAGGCGATTTTAAAAGGGAAGAGCCACCTGTATCTTATTTTGGACTGTCTCACATAGTCAGTGAGCAGCCTCAGCTGTTGCCATTGCAATAAGATTGCCCATGCCACATCTTGGAGGAGTGGGCAACTGTGCCCATTGTATGTGATTTGGTTGAGTGCTCTGGCAGCCTTTAGTACTGTCGCCTTATACTGGAAGTTATGAAATTTCACTAGGATATCTCTCTGTCTACTTAACTCCTCATTACATCGCTGCCCTACCCTGTGGACTCTATCCAAGTTGATATGGTCTATTGCCACACCTGCTACCTCAGAGAAGAGACCCGGGGTGTATTGTTTTTCAAGTTAGACCCCTCTGCCTCCTTGCGCAGGCCAGGTATGAGGAGGTTGTCTCTCCTTGAAAGGTTTTTTAGGTCTTCCACCTCTCTCTGTAGGGCATCCTGTTGTGCCAAAAGTGTAATACTGTGGTTCATACGGATAGAGGTTTTCTCTTTTAGTGCCTCCATGTGGCTTTCCGCTTTCAGCACTCTACAGCACACAGTGTCCACATCCGACCTCAGGGTTGCAATCTTTTCCCCCAGATTATAGTCATGGGTAGAGATCTCCTTGAAAATATCCACCCTCAACTTATCCGGTAGCTCCACTTTGAAGGGTTTGAGACTATCCAAGAGGTCTGCCATTCCTTTGCTATCCCCTTGTTCAGGGAAATCTCTGTGTGGAGGAGTCCCAGGTCCAAAGAAGACAGTGACCTTTCTTTGGGTCTGTGTTTTTGGGGGACATGGGAGCATCCCTCAGTGCCTCCCCACGTCGCAGAGCCTTATGACAGAATCTTGATATCAGGGCTAGGTCTTGGGTTCCCCGCTGGCATACACCTCGGTGGCTCAGGCTACAGGCCAAATAACGGGGATGTTCGAGGGCAAGCCCCTCCATGTATCTCACTCAACATGCCCCTTGCCCTTGTGACACGTGCCGCAGTCTCTGGTGAAGCTCTGCAATGTAGCTCACCTCCGTGTCAGGCCAGGGATCAGGCTACACCCCCCATCACCAGCGCAGACGGCTCTGCCACCCTGAAGTTGCAATCACCTCACAGTGCCTTTGTCTCACAGCAGTAAAGTCCAGGCTCGGGAATTTTAGCCAATGCCTCTCTGGCTGCTCTTCTAACTTTTAGGAGCAGATCCCCATAGGCCACTGCATCATGGCCATCTGAGGCCGCGCCGACACCGCGCTTCATATTTACCACTGTGGGCCATTATGTCTGGAGAAGGGCCATAGGGCTGCCATGTTGGGGTCAGGTACGCTGTAGTTCTTTCGCTCCCAATAGTTCTGGGTGGCCGGCGAACACCTCAGTAGCTGCTTTAGGGACTCAGGATTCACAACACATCACCAAAATTGCCGCACAGAGCTTAAGCAGGGCTCAGCATCTTGTGCTGTAGGAGACGGTCGCAGATCTCTAACATGGCGTGGCCATCTTGGACCACATTGTACTCCACCCCAAGTAAAGCGCTTAACTTTCTTATATCTAATGTAAAAGTCTCAACCTTGTGCCTCTTAAATGGCTTGAGCTACATTCATCCATCTTTGAGTGTCTTTCTAGGTTTTAGAAGGCACAGATGGAAGCCTGTAAGGATTCACAGGTAGAGAAAATGCTGCACTCATTGGACTGTAAGGGTAGTAGACATGTTCCTTGTGCGTTTCCAGAGCACATCAGTGAACCTGTCATCTGGGAAAACTTACAGACCCACTGCCTCCTGCGACACAAATATTTTTGTTGATGTTCTGCACAGTGGCGTACCCAATGAGCCATGGACCCTAGTGCAAGGAAGAAAATGCCCCCCACACCCCTCCCACACCGCTCAGAAGTACCTCCATAATCAGAGTTCAGTAGGCCCCCGCAGACCTCTTGGCGCCGGTGCCACTGCACCTTCTGCACACATAGATGCTACGCCCCTGCCTTTGCGTAGTAGGTTGGTGAACTTTTGCAACTCCTTGTTTTTTTAACATCTGGGATCCTGATAGGCGGCTAGTCGTTGAACTTCCTCTGAATAGTGAAAAGAAAAGTTATACTAAGAAACAAATGTGTGCACCCTTTCTGTTGCTTTTCGAGAGTAGAGAAATTGTCAGCTTTAGCCAGTCCTTGTTTACTGTTGAAAATCGAGCGGCGCCGCGCGCGAGGAGCGATATTGCACTCCGAGGGAGACGCACCTATCAATCTTCGCGATTCTTTATTACAACAAAGAAGAGAACAATCTGCGCTTCACCTGAGCACGGGATTTCCAATCCGCGCTGCCCATCTATCACGCTGTCCCTTCATCCCTCAATCGACCCACACACTGCAGCGCCCGAAGGCGGGATGATGTACGACGCAATCCGGGCAGATATTGAAAGGCTATTCGGCAGCAGTGAAAAATGCCTCTCCCAGCTGGGGGAACTCAACACCTCTGGTGCCCACAGTGACTTCAAATATAATAGAATTTTCTAACACAGCAAAGGAAGAACGTCCCATTTGCTGTGACAGCAAATCGACAGCAAACCCTGTCTCTCATTCTCTGCCTGTTTTTTTAAGGGAGGCGAATTTCTAGCGAGCATTTTCAGTAGTTGGGTTTACCATAAGCCACGTGTGTATGTACTTAAGTTATCAGCACGGATGTCTAAGGCATGCCCTGGTGGTTAATACCTTGCTGAAGAAGCCAGCCAGTCAATCGCAGGCCAGTGCTACTCAACAGGAATAGGCTAACTATGACGTCAACGTTGCCATTTTGGACAGTGACAGAACAGGCTTTATGGACAACCTCACCAATCCCAACTGAGCAACAGGACGATGAACCAATCCCTCTGGGAATATGTCATGGGCCTTTGGTTGGTCGGTAGTAGAGCTTGGGCCCAAGGGCAGTGGACTTCTCTGATTCCGGGTCCTTGAGCCTGGAAACATGCAACCCAATACAAAATGGTTTCCAACAGGCCTGGCTCCACGATTCTTCACCTGGAGGGCCCTGAAAATATTTAGACGGGCCATGAGGATAGATGGGGAAGCAGGCAAAAATTAACAAAAGTTTACATGATACGAGGAGGAGGAGGGGGTGAGTGTCTCACCTGCAATTTAAGCAAGTGCTGGCAAAGCTGATAGGTCTCCCCTATGTGACCCATTGGCTTTGCCAACGTTTTTTAGCCATGTAGTACAGCGTGGTGGAAAAAAGTCATGTCAACCAGGGTTGAATTATGATCAAAAATAGGAGACCAGGCACCCTAAAAAAAAAGTGACCCAGGCCCCTTCTTCTCAGGCCCCCTGCATGCATTAATGGGCCGGACCAGTGAGAGACTGGGAATGGCACATCTGCCCCGTTGGTAAAAGGGAGGTAATAAAGGCCCATCTACCTCCGGAAAGGCTGCTCAGGCCCCCACTGGGTCTCTTGCGACACCTAAACAGCACATAAACAACTTAAATCGGCCAGCTAGCTGGCCAAAAAAGCGGTTCACAGCCGCAACTCAGATTGCGGCCCTTTGCCGGCCGGAGTGCTTGCATTACCAATCCAACCCGGTTGGCAGCTACGTCATTTTATAGGTGCAGCCATGTATACAATACGCAGGTGAAATAAAATATTCAACACTAAACCCCTTACTGAATATTCACATCCTACATTCCTTCATAAACTATATCCCACAGAAGGGAAATGAAAATGTCTTTAAGATTTAATTTTTATTATCAAATCGTACAAATATATTGTCTCTTTTCTTTAATTTTAGATATAAATATATAATACATCACATATAATGAATTCAACATATACAATATTGATTTTGTTTGAAATTCATCTCAGACAATTACAAATCAAACAACACATTTCAAATATACAGTACACAACACATTGGCACAAATGTGTTGTGTACTGTATATTTGAAATATGTTGTTTGATTTGTAATTGTTTCCAGATTTCTAGTGCATTGTTATTATCTTAGTCTTTGTAATATTGTGATTTTTGAGTATATGTTTTTTCTTCTTCTTTCTGTCTGTTGATGTTCTGTGTGGAGATATGTACAGAAATTATGTGGTTTGCTCCCTATTAGATTGGGGCTCCTCTGTCTGAGATGAATTTCAAACAAAATCAATATTGTATATGTTGAATTCATTATCTGTGATGTAATATATATTTATATCTAAAATTTAAAGAAAAGAGAGAATATAGTTTTACGATTTGACAATAAAAATAAAATATTAAAGAAATGTGCATTTCTCTTCTGTGGGACAGTTTATGAAGGAATGTAGGATGTGAATATTCAGTAAGGGGTTGAGTGTTGTATATTTTGTTGTTCTTCCCTGGTTTTCCCCTTACATATTCGCTTTACAGGGACCCTCTGTTGCATATTGGGTACAATACGCAGGTGTGCTTACAAAAGAACACTGGCTTTTTTTTTTTATTTACTGATAAGTAAAAAAAAAGTAGTGTGAAAGTGTTTTCTAAAATGTAGCACAAAAGGCAGGAGGGAAGAAATAAGGCATGTGGGTGGAGAAGCAACATGGTGGATAGAACATAGCGAAAAGGGAGACACATTCGTGAAAGAGTCCAATGTGAGGCACCTAGGGAGACACACATGGCCAAGAGAGCAACACAAGTGCGGATGGGGGTAGAAAAAACATGGGTGAGACAAAGCAATGTGAAGAGAGGGAGACAAGCACATAGGGGAGACAGCTGGAAAAAACATGCACTCTTATGGAATGCTTAAACAATAAGAACAAAGGAGTTCCCTAAAACTGAGCAGAGGACGCATAGCAGGCAGCCATTCAAAGCGATGTTATCGGGTCTAATCACCAAGATGAGCAGGCTGAAAGGAGAAAAGCCATCCAATAGTGTGAGAATGAAGCCAACCAACCGCACGCTATGGGAGGATTGCAAGTCCCTGTATCTTCTTATAAAGCCAACCATATGCCTTTCATCATCATCATCATCATCTTTATTTCGACATAAGTCATAAAAGTAAGCATACAATTGAGAATAAAAGAAACAATATGATAGGTAAAATTATAGAAGACCATATACATTGCAGCTAAATAATAGCCACACCCATAGATCATAGCCATAACAATAGTCAGTGCAGTGTTTCTCCATACGATGTATATTATATTGTAGAGGACCTTCTCATACAAATATCACACTCTTACGAGAGGGTAAAGTATCAAGGAGGGATATCACAAATCCTTCTTTTCCTCCACATAGCTGCGAGGAATGAAGACACGGCAAAAACTATTACACTCGATAGATCTATTTTAAAAATTCGATAAGCATGCATACAGTGGGTGAACCCCAAATTTTTACAAACGGGAATAATCCAACGCTTTCTAATCTTTTTATAGGCAGGACAGAAAAATAGTATATGTCGTTCATTTTCCTGGTCAGCGTCCCAGCCAGGACAATTTTTTGGGGAGAACAGAAGCAATTTAGTCGTAAAGGCTCTTATAGGTAGGGTACCGTTTCTCCACTGCAGACACAATTTTCTTGTGAATTGTGGTCTAATATCATTTAAAACATCCTCAAAATGGTAAAAATCTTTGAACATTAAAAAAGATTGTGTTAAAATGGATGATTGAGATTTCTGCATAAAGACAGATAATTTAAATTCATAATACAAATTAGCCAAGTGCTTTTGTGAGACACTATTACAAGCTGTCTCCGGATCAGACCTCAACTGTGGTAGGCCTATTTTCCCCAGTTCCTCTTTCACGTACCTCAGCCAAGGATGTTTCCCTACATTGGGAAGCCCCAGGACTTCCATAAGTTCTTTTCTATAAGCCTGAGGCTCTGGGGTAGTCCAGATCCTCCGCCAAAATGGTAGAGGTTTGAGACCCAATTCCTCATCTATAGATCTGAGGCCTAAATCGAGTCTCATTGGCAGTAAGGGAGTACTGGGGGGGAGGGCCAACAATTGCCTTAGAAATTTGTTTTCTGTGAGTGTGATCTCCGGACGGCAATAAAAGCCCCAGAGCTCACCACCATAGGTTACTCCACCCCTTGCCTGTAATTTGTAAATTTCGAGGGGTGGGCCAATAGGTTTGGCACATGATTTACTTATAAGTCTTGTGATCCCCCCAGCTACTTGGGCTAGTTTTAATTGGGCTTTAATTTGGTGTGGAGCCCATGTCATGGATTCATTTAAAGTGATCCCCAAGTACTCAAAAGTCTGGACCCTTTCTAGAGTAGCTCTCCCTATGCTCGGGTTAGGGCGGGTCATTGCTGGTGGGTTAAAAATCATATATTTTGTTTTAAGGGCATTGATTTCTAAGCCCCGTTCGAGGCAGAATTTCTCAAAGCCGTCCAACACTCGTTGTATACCCATCGGGGACTTCGAGAGTAGTAGAGTATCATCTGTGAACATAATCGCAGGGACCCGAAGTCCAGCTAATTTGGGAGCGTCACTATTGATGACCTCAGACAGATGTGAAAAAACACCGTTGACGTAGAGGCAGAACAGGGTGGGAGCCAACACACATCCCTGTCTGACTCCCTTGTCAACGGAAAATCTAGATGTTGAAGCACCATTTTTCCCACACCTGACTTGTGCAAAATTTCCCTTATGCAGTCGGATTATCATATTCAATAAGGGAACAGGAATGCCAAGTTGTAAAAGGACTTACCATAGTTTGGCCCTGGGGACCAGGTCGAACGCTGCACGCAGGTCCACGAAAACAGTGTATAGTGAACCACCCTCAATTTTAACAGTTTTCCAAAATAGCAAAGTCAGGCGGAAAATCTGATCCGTAGTAGAGACATTCTTCCTAAAACCTGCCTGGTAGGGGCTCAAAATGGAAGACTCTTCGATCCAGTCCCTGAGGCGATCCAAGATCAGCCTCGCAAAGATTTTTTGAGATACATCAATAAGGCTGATAGGCCTTTAGTTGGCTGGGAGGAGAGGTGAGCCCTTCTTAAAGATTGGGACTATCTCAGCTCCCAGCCAAGTACTAGGGATCGCCATACCCTTCTGGATTGCATTAAATAGAGCCGTTAGGTAAGGAGCCCACACCTTAGGTTGATGTTTAAAAAGGTCACCAGGCAGTTTATCCAGGCCAGGCGCCTTGCCGGCTGGGAGGTTAGATAATATGGCAAGGACCTCATGTTCCCCAAACTCGTCCTGATCTAAATTGAAAGTACAGTTAGGCAGTACTAGCCCCTGCTCTGGATCATAAGTAGAATGATCACTTCCATAGAGGGAGGAGAAGTGTTCTTCCCAGACATTAGCGGCAATGTTAGGTGTGAACACCGATAGAGGATCAGACGACCCTGTATTAACAATTTGCCAAAACTTCCGGGGGTCTTTTGTTTTTAATGCAAGGGTTAAATTAGCCCAATTATCGCTATCCCACTCCATCTTGGCATGATAGATTAATTGCTTAAATTCTAGTCGTTTTTGCCTTATAAGCGCCTTATTGCTGTTAAGCTTCACAGCCTTGAGAAGTTCTGTTTTTGACTTCCTACAGGCGGCATTATACCAGGTAGGTCTAATGCCGCCCCTTCTCTCAATAGGCGCTATAGGATTGAGAATATTCGCCAGTATAAGAGTTAACTCGTAATTTAAATCCTCAAATTTTTTATAAATATCAGGAGTGGGGCACTGAAGTGGTAGGGAAGCAGTAGCTTCCAATACCGGAATTACCTGCTCATACAATTCTGCCAATGCCGCTGGATGAGTGACTAATTTGTCCCACCTGACCCTGCGCCTATTACTGGACAAATGGCACCTAATATCCGGGTCATCGATTGAGTTAGATGAGCCTTCGGAGTTACCCAAGAATAGGAACTCTAGAATCAATGGATTATGATCACTGTCTACCCTAGAATCTATCCTAAAATCAATGACCTTGTCCCATGCGCAACTTTCAACAAATATATAATCCAAGCGTGACTCTTGCCCCGACTTGTTGAAAGTGCACTTTGAGGGGACGTCTGATTTAGAACGGCCGTTGCATGCCCTAATTGAATGCTTTAAAGTTAGGGCCATAATTTGGATAGCCAAGGGCGACCATGATCTAGGTGAAGGGCCCACGACTGGGGGAATTCTCCAGTACTCATCCTCCTCCACGATACCATTATCCGTCAGACCCACAAGCGGCTCAAAGTGGCAATTAAAATCTCCCCCTATCAAAAGAGTGTTGTGCTGAGCAATCGTATTTAAAAATATAGAGAGCTCTTCAATAGTGCTGGCCTCCGATGTAATGTTCACAGGTCTTGAGTACACGTTTATCGAGGCAAGCCTGGAATTATTCAGCCATTCCAAAATCACACACTGAAGATCCTCTGATGTCGTATTCAGCACCCTGGTTCGACAACCCAAATGAGTGCGGACCCAAATTATTAAGCCCCCAGACGGTCTATCCTTCCCCCCCCCACCTTGCCGGGACAGAGAATGAAGCAAAACCGCTCCGATGATATTCCTCCCTACCCCAGGTTTCCTGAAACAGGCATATATCATTCCTATCTATGAATGAGCCCCACTCTGGGCACATTATTTTATTACCTATTCCTGCCAAATTCCACAACAAAATTGTCAATGGGGCAGGAGTAGGTATAGGTTTCAGAGTTGATTCAGCGTTACCCTCATCCGTCGATGTACTCTCCGACATTCGACCAATCGCTGTGATTACACTCTGGTCTTCGAGAATGATGGTGCTAAAAGAAGCCCCTGTCTGGGCTCTCTGGGTACTGTCTGTTCCCCCTTGTCCACCCCCGTCCATACATGGAGTTAGTCGATCATGCTGGACAAGCTTATTAATGCTGATATCACTTGGCCTCAAATACCGCCGTGAATTTAAGTCACTGGGTAGTCAATCCACCTCATCCAGACAACTAAACCAATTGTGATCCAGATAGTGCAGTACCCTATTAACAGGGTGAGGCTTATTCCTGTTCCCTGTAGAATAACTTCTGCGGCCCACCCTTGTCCATCCCTCTTCCACTCCCAAGTCAGAACATCTAGCAAGGGGTGGATAAAAGAAGGACAATGGGAGGGTCCGAATTAAGGACTCCTCCCCAGAAAGCGAGCTACTAAGAATATGGGAAACTGTCTTTGGGTCCCTAAAATTGACCACTATACAATCACCACTGATATTTTTCTTGGTTAATCGCAACCATGAGACTCTTCGGACCATCAAAATTTCACTAAAAATATGTGGTGGAAGAGGTCTGTGGTTGTTTAGCGAGCTTGATACTTAATTTTTTAGTGAGACAAATGACTCAGCTCTTGTAATGGTGAGTTCGGGGGCTCCTACTAGGACCACTACCAAAGGAGCAGCTTCCGGGGGTAGATTTACTATCATCTCCTTTCACAATCTATTACCCTCCATTTTTTCATGCTCAATATTTAAAGTAGACTTTGTTGCTGATACCCCGGAACAGGAGGGAAGAGCAGAGTGAATATTCCTATTTGGAATATTCTGTGGTTGAGAAGAGGAATTTGCCAGAACTGGAGGAATTGTTGAAGGATAAGAATTGGCTAGGTGTACACTTCTTACATTAGCATCCCTTCTCCTTTCAGTAATTTCCATAGTTTGTGGGTAATCAGTCCTAGGCCCAATGGCCCTTTCTATGTTTGCCAACCTGGTATCAATTTGATCTAGTCTAGCAATTAGAGGGTTCAAAAAAGATTTCAAAATACTTCCAATATCAGGAATTTGAGAGTCTACCCTTGCTTGCATATTATCAGTAATAGTTGCGGTGGGAGGGTGTATTACAGAAGTGCTTTGGTCAGGAAGGTTAGTGGGAGGATGTAGTACAAAAGTGCTCTGATCAGGAAGGTTAATAAGCTCATTGACTGCAGGAGGAAACACCTTAACTTTTGCCCGTCCTTTAGGATTAGTCTGAATTGTGAAGTTAGATAGCCTTGCCTTCTTGCCACCCCCGACCTGTGTCCCTCGCTTCCTTTTGGCACAGCCTCCTCCCTGTTGCCTCGTATTTGAGCGGTACTAGCCATAGATCCACTAGCATGCGTCACAGTAACAGTAGGGGGTGGTGCAATGCTGTGATTCATAGGGACCATTATGGAATCTCTATTAGATCCAGGACAGCCACCAAGATCGGGCATCATCATTGTTTCACAATTGTCGCTATTAGATACAACATGGTACACCTATCAGGCGTTATTACATTAGCTATGTGGCCGATCGACGATCTTTTGGCATTGTCAATACCCTGCGAGAGACGACGTTCCAGAATTGTAATCTCGTTTGATATTAGAGAATTAGCTCTAAGCAAAAAACAGTCCAAAGTACCCACCATAATTGTACTAGACGACTGGGCTTTACTTCTTGTCTCCCTGGCCGCCATTGTTTAAGAGATGTGGCAGGAGTATGACCCTAGAATATCAAAAAGCTAGAAGAGTTCAACAGTACCTTATTCAGGACAAAACCAAGAGGAATGGCAAAGAGCGCGACCCGCGCGGCGTTGATTTCAGGCGCTTTTGAGCGCGTGTCTGGCCAGGAAACCTCCCTCCTGGGAGCGTTGCAGCCTGGACTCTGTAGTGCTCAAGGATGTTCACTTGTGGTGATAATTGTATTACATGAAGTAGAAACATAACATGACTTAACTAGAAGGGAATAGCTTACTGCCTCCCAATGACGTTATTAGGGGACGCCAGCGGTCATAGTTGGGAACCTGGGCTTGCCCCTGGCTACCTCTGGCCCTGCCCTTGTGACCGCTAGCCTCCCAGAGCACAGTGGCAGTGTCAAGAATACAAGCAAACATGGCTCAGATTAGCCCTGCTCGGGGAAATATTAATTCATTAGAATGTGCAGGACAATGTTTTTATTTCCCAAAAGAAATACATTTTAAAGTAAATGTTATGCTGCCCGGACATAAGAGGCACCTTCATTTCAGTGCTCGACGTGCAGTTTTAATGGGCGCGTGCAGTGCAAACCTCTCTCTTTCAGGAAGATGTGACGAGTAGACGATCAAATCCGGTGCAACAGTCGCTGAGTGTGTGGATTCCCTGGGACAAATGTGGAGCTGACATGGAGAGATGGCAGCAGGGCCTGCAGCCTGGTGTCAGGCGAGTGTAGTGCCGCGAGACCCCCTGACTTTTTCCGGGTCACAGCGCCTTCTGCTAAATGCAGTACAATATTTTGCAGATACTCCAAACAAACAATGTGCAGTTGGCCTGACTACAGGTCACCCATTAGTCAAAAAATGCTGATATCCACCCTACATCGAGAAACCCATGAGCAGACACGGGTCCCGACTGGAAGACACATTTTGCTTAAACGTGCAGTGCAACCCTGCCAAAGGGAATGGATTGATCAAAGCACACATCGTTCCAAGTGGCACACACGTCACATCAAAGGAGACACAGCACTCAAGAAAGGACACACGAATACACACAGAACAAAGGGCAGTTATTCTCCTGCAACAATACATTTCTTACAAACAGTACAGTGTCCTCTCCAAGGACGTCATATTTCATTCATTTTAAAAGCGGGGTAACTTAATGGAAAGAGTTCAGTTAAAAACCACAAAGTCACTAATTGCATACAATGAGGATTTCGTTAAATGTTGGCACAATAGCCCAGACCAAAATATGCAGTTTCATTTGCAAACCTAGGTAGCTGGCTAAGAAAACGATTGTGCTAAAATCGTGCAGAGTTCACTTTGTGAAAGCTTGCTATATGCTCGCCACAGGAGACCTGCTTTTTTAGGTAAATAAAGTGCTTCCAGTGCTTTAAAAAAACATTCTTATACTACAAAAAACATTATTCGAAAAAAAATAGGAAAACACAAGGCCTTTAAATCTAGTCTTACAAAACCACAAAATCGCTAAAAACCTCTAATTCCGAGGAGAGCCTACAGGAATATTTATTTTAGTGTTATTCGAATTTACCTTTACTTCTTGAGGGCATGATCAGATTAAAATGCATATGCTTGTTGTAATCTAGTCTATGCTGTTTAGCAAAGCAAGAAGGGCATGTCACGTGGTATCCAGTAAACACACAGGTGATGGGAGGAATGGTTGCAATTTGGCTAAGAACTGGCAATGGCTCGGGTAGTATTCCAACCCATCCTTCTTTTTCCCACCATGCCACCTCGGTTTGGATGCAGCCTATGCAAATCAGTTGGACGCTGCTCCAATAGGAACACTCCATCCCGAACTGCCAGCCAGGTCCTCCCTGAAGCTGAAGACAAGCAGCCCAAGTCCAGATTTGCCCTGCTTGGGACTCATCAGTTAGGTGTAGTTTGGACCATGGACGCGTAGAGAAGGCTTTGCACTTCCGACGTTAGTTCATCAACGCTTTGGGCTGCCCAGTTTCCAAAATACATCCTTTACTGCTATAAAGAATCTCCCAAATAGTTCTGTCTCGAATAAAGGCTCCCTGTGGGAGCTTGTTCTGAAACGGAATGTCTTCTGAGAAAGTTAACGGGGCAGGCGGTGGGGTTAGGGATAGAAGAGGATGGGAGAATGTTATTCTAGAATTGAATCTATGATGAAGGTTGCTTAATGCATTCTCCAGGGAGCAATGAGTGTAGAGGTCGTGAGCATGTTTTGCAACATGGACGCCACCATGTGGTATTGCCTAATGAGCTCATTCTAGACCGCTTTGGTGGTCCCAGACAGAACGTTACAGGATTTATCCATGTGAAAAAAACATTAAAGTATCCATTTCTACTCTAAATTCCAGCTCCCCGAGATCATGATAACTTATTCAAATGATTTGTTGGCACGAAAATCAAAAAGTAATTTTCACAGAGGCAATAAGATACCAGCAGAGTGGATAACGACTCTGCTGGGGATGCGGGAAAGCCGGCTGTGCTCAGCACTCTATCATGCCACAGGGGGCTGATTGCGCCTTAATAACAGTGACAATTGCCTTCGTTTAAGCACTACTGTAGCACACAAGCTTCCTGGGAATTTCAGACATGAGTTTGAACTTATTTATTCATACATACAAGGGACACACTGAAAGCAAATCTTATGGAGACGCCTGGCTCTTTAAAAAAATCAAATAGTGGGGCAGCTATGATGGGTGGAAAGTGGAAACGTGAATCAGATAATGACTAAAACGTTTTAGGAATTTTTACTAATTTACTGATGTGGCACACATAGCAGGGTTTTCTCCTGGAAGCTCGTTCTATAGCTGCAGTACCAATGTTATATATCTCCTGTGTCCTCTTAATTTATACCAAGTTTGCAGGGAATTGAAGGTTATATCACCTACACTGTTGTCCTGGAACATATTGATGCATTGTTTTCATCAAGTAGCATTGACCTAACCAATGGACAGGCCTACAAGTCAAAAACCGGATCTTGATGTATATGCTTTGTTAAACCTATGCAGTTTGGCTGCTAGTGCCTGAGAAATTCATTCAAATTTTCCTAGTCTAAGTTTTAAACCTGCTGCCACATTTTGCACACTTGGACAGCGCTCGATGTGGTAACTAGGCATCCCCAGCCATGGGGAGTGAGAAAAGTCCATATTTGCATTGTTCAGTGCTCATAACGTAATTGTATGTGGTTCTCGCAGGGAAAAATGCTAGGAATGTATGTAATGTATGTGATATTTATATAGTGAACCTGGTCAATATAAAACAGTCACTAGAACTCCCTCTGCACTTCTGCTCAGATATGGGGTTTCGTCCTAATCTGGACATCGATTCATCAAAATGCCTGGGGTAGTGGAAAGGACATTATATGCCCTGTGCTCCTAATTGAAATTAAAGGAAGTGACATCATATGAACTTTGATCGTAGTGATGTCACAGGAATTGATATCACAAGACCTTTGATCATGTTAAAATTACTGGAGTTGTCTTCACTCAAAACTGTTTCTTTTCACTCAAACTTGATTATATGATGTTTGACACAAACACGTTTTGGCTTTTAGGTTCAGTGGAATTGATATCTTAATAATAAATTCAAGGCAAAATTACAAAAAAAGTGCATGTCATGACTTTCGGACCCGAAAGTAATTAACTTTTTCTAACCATGAAAAGCCTGACACTAATGTAATGCTGAAGTGACAATGTTTCTTGGTCGGATCACTTCCTTATTTGTTTTTCCTGGGAAGTCACCCAGCCCTCCAGGCTGGTCGGCTGCCATCGCCCTCCGACTTTTAGTAAAATTGACCCTCTCCAGTTCATCAGCACTTTGGCTGCCTCTCGGCCTTCTTTTCAGCAAGACCTGGAGGGGAATGTGGCCAGGTTCACTGATTGGATCTCTGACTCGGTGTCCGCCCTATCTGCACCTTGTCGGCCTAAGCTGGCAAGAGATTCCCCCTCCAAGCTGTGGTTTTCTCTAGAGTTGAAAGCCCTGAAACATGAGCGTAAAATATTGGAGAGGGCATGGCGTTCTAGTGGCTATTGCCCTATGGCGAAACACTCACTTAGATCCAAACAAAAAAGCTATTACACCGCTATAGCGGTTGCAAAAAGCCGTTACTTTACTTCACGTATTGACCAGGCCAACAATAATTCAAAATACATTTTCTCCCTTGTGCAAAGTTTTATGTCTCCCAGTGCTCAGGCTCGTGTTGTGCCAGTCTCGGAGTCCTGGTGTAATACTCTTGTACTAATTTGCACTATACAAGCTACTTTCTCCTCCTGTACCACGGCGGTTCGGCTTCCCCGTCTGGCCAGCTTGCAGCTGGTCCTGCTAGTACGCTGTCAACCTTTGCGTCAATAGATCTGGTTTAATCTCTTAAAATTCTTAAGGCCTTGAAGTCGGGCTCTCCAACTGATCCTTGTGCTGCAAGACTTCTGGCCGCGGCTGCGGACATCATTAATCCCGAAGTTAATCAAATTGTTAACATGTCTTTATGGGAGGCTCTTGTCCCAGCATCCTGGAAGCAGGCACAAATTCTCCCTCTCCTCAAGAAGCCGTCCCTTGACCTGTTGATACCTGGAAATTACCGCCCAATCTCGCTTTTGCCAAGTCTGGCTAAGGTCTGTGAGAAGGTGGTTAAAAATCAACTCACCAATCTCGTTGAGGTATCAAGTTTGTTACACCCGGCACAATCTGGCTTCTGGGCCTCGTATAGCACGGAATCGGCATTGCTTGAGGTGTCAGAGGCAATCCGTGAGTGTCTGGATGCCGGCGGGAGAGCTGCATTGGTCATGCTAGACCTCTTGGCGGCATTCTACACTGTGCTCCACTCCCTGCTTCTTGATTGCCTCTCGGAGATTGGCATATCCGGGTCTGTCTGGGGCTGGATCAGGTCCTTCTTGGAAGGCCGCACGCAGCAGATCTGGCTTCCACCATGTGCCTCTGTGCCCCAGTGGGTGGCCACAGGTGTCCCACAGGCGTCATCCCTTAGTCCCCTTCTTTTCAACATCTATGTCACCCCGCTGGTTTATTTAGCGGAGACATTAGGGGCTAAGGTGATGGCCTACGCTGATGACACCCAGCTTCTGTTCTCTTGGGGAAGGGACGATGATTCAGTCCTCTCTGCTCAACACTGCCTGTCTTCTGTTTTTCGCTGGCTCGCTGGCGTATTTCCTGCCAATTTCAGAGAGAGGCTGTGGTCCCCAGGCTTCCCCTTGCCTAGTGCAATGGGTAATGCTGCAAAAAATCTGGGGGTTTGGTTCAATGAGAACTTGACCTTTTCAACCCAGGTCAAGAAGGTGGTTGGGACGTTTTTTTTGGCACTCTGAAAGCTCTGAGGAAGTTTCTTCCTCTTCTCCCTAGACCGGCTAAAGAAACTGTTGTCTGCACCCTGATCTTGTCCCGCCTGGACTATACCAATGCACTTTATGTGGGCATCCCTGGCTACCTCTTGAATAAATTGCAGGTTGTTCAAAATTTGGCTGCCAGACTCCTGCTGGGTCTATCTAGCAGGTGTAGTGTGTGCGTTCATTTATGCTCTTTGCACTGGCTCCCAGTGGAGTCCCAAATAAAATTCAAAATTTTGGCTATTGCCCATAAGGCTGTTCATGGCCTGGGTCCTACCTACCTACAGAAGAGATTTGTTTTCTACAATCCAGTGAGGCAGTTGCGTTCTTCTTCTCAACTCCTGGTGCAGACCACTATGTTCAAACGCCAAAGGCTTGGTGGGAGTTCCTTTGTGTGGAAAGCTGCTCTGGCATGGAATGCCCTGCCCCTGGTGCTGCGCAGCATACAAGACCCTGTGATCTTTAAGAAACAGTTAAAAACCCTTCTCTTCTAGCTGTTGCTCTGGCTTGCGTTTTCTTCTCAGAAGAACGCGCTGGGATAGTCTGCCGAGTATCTGCGCGTGGTATATATATATATAACATAACATAACATAACACAATCTACCATTGATTAGGTCGGGGCAGTATTATAATTCCGCTCATGGAGTTCGCAGAATTCTGCTAACTGGCGTGTGGTAGAACTATAATCCCGGTGGCGCCCACAAGGCTTTTGTTAGCGCATGCTGGCGAGCACAAAGAGATTTTTCTGCTGCTAGTGAGTGCGAGTGAGATTTCTACCTTTTCGAGTGAATATTCTACTTCAGGTAGTTCAGGTTATTTTTTAGCGTGAAATGCATTTTTTAATGTTACTTGTTTGTCAATAAGAAGGAAATGCCCCAGAGATTTTAACTTGCTCTGTATGTCTAGCAGGCTCCTCCCAGTGCACTGTCTCTCTCCTGGTCACTTTTCATTTGGATTTCAGGGTGAAGGATCATTCTCTATGTCTGCAATTCCTGCTGCATTTACACCATTGGATTTTCAGGGCATTGTTTTTGTGACATCACAAGTAAGTTCAAAACATTTGTACAAGGGCGTATGTGTTTGATAAAGGGCATGCACCATTATTTATTTGTACTTTTATTTAATTTTTAAACTTGATTTTAAATTTGATTGTAGTTATGGTGGGTTGCAATAGGGCCCTAGTATTTCATTTTGCATTTAATGTTTTATCTTTTCTAAGGGAAAAAGGTTGCACAGTCCAGTACATTTTCTCCATGTTTTTTAAATTTGGAGCATTCATTTATTTTACTATGTAGTCTAGTCTGCCCATGGGGTATCCAGCCAGTAATAGGTATTGGCTACATGAAACAACTTTGTCTGTGGCTTATGTTGTTTCAAAACATCATCAAGTCCAGGGATGGCATTGTAATGAATAAAAAATGTGGATTTTCTTTTTGTTGTTGTTGCAAAAAGTGTATTTTACTGGGGTAATATTTAATGCTTTGAGAATATTTGTGTTGTTGTAAAATCTTTATAGTTCACCTAATTTTCGTTTTTGGCTCTTGTTGAATTATTGGTTGTGTTTTCTTCACTGTTTACCATGCCTCCTTTTTCTGGCCAATGTGTGTGTGCGTATGTGTGTGCGTTTGCCGCAGGCCTCCATTTGTCTTTGTTCTCCAAGCCATGTGACCGGTGTCCATTTTGTGTAGTAAGTGTCCATAGGCCTGCATGTGTTCTTTGTTATCAATGCCTCCTTGCTTGTTGTTTGACCATGTGACCGACGGCCATTTCGTGTAGCCAGTCAGTGTGCTTTTGCCATAGGCCTCCATATGTTCTTTGTTGTGTTTATGCCTCCTTGCTTGTTGTTACTGCAAGACCATGTGGTCAGCAGCCATTTTGTGTATCCAGCCAGTGTGCTTTTACCATAGACCTGCATGTATTGTTTGTTTATCATGCCTCCTTGCTTGTTGGTGTTGTTTGACCATGTGCCAGAGGCCATTTTGTGTAGCTAGCCAGTGTGCTTTTGCCATAGGCCTGTATGTGTTCTTTGTTGTTCATGACTCCTTGCTTATTGTGTTTGAACATGTGGCTGGTGACCATTTTGTATAGGCAATCGGTGTGCTTTTTCCTTAGGCATGCATGTGTTCTCTGTGGTGTCCATGCCTGCTTGCTTGTTTTTGTTGTTTGACCATGTGGCCGGCAGCCATTTTGTGCAGCCAGGTTGTGGGTGACATCCTTTTTGCCCAATTTTCAAACCAATTTTCTAAGAAGATTGATAGAAGAGGGCTAGGGCCTTGCCTTCTTGTTTTTGATCCTTTTTTAAAAACTTTTTCTCCTGACATCAGTTTAATGTCTCGTAGATCATTGTAGTATATGTATATCTGAACAGTACTCAATATTTTATGGATTTTTAAATTTATTTCTCCTGCACCTCCCGGCCTCCCAATGGATTTCTCATAGCCCCTAGCTCACCAGCAATTATTATTTATTTATTTTATTTATGGTTGTATTTATTTTTTAAATCAAATAATTTTTTAAAAACATTTTTCCTCCACCCCCTGCCTGCCATAGGCACCTGAGAAACACCAGCATTCGTGTTTTTAAGGATTGTCATTACTCATTTTCGCCTGGACCTCCTGCCTGCCATAGGCACACACCAGCATTAATTTCTTAAGGATTATTCAATTTTCCCCTGGACCCACTGCCTGACTTAGGCGTACACCAGCAATCATTTTTTAAGGATTATTCAATTTTCCCCTGAACCTCACTGTCTGCCACTGGTGTCTCCCCTTAGATACACGTAAAGCAAACAGTTGCATCTGTATGTTGTCATCCTGATTTAAATATTATGTTATGGTGGTGTGGTTTGACTTTGGAATGGATACACCATTGTTGTTAATTATTTGGGATAATCTCACTAAAGTATATTGTCTGTATTATGAATAATGAAAACTGCAAAAATGCCATGTTTCACCAAATAGTTTCTTGCTTGTTTGGTTTTAGGTGCACAAGGGACATCACCCACAGTACTGGCAGACAGTACTGTGGCCGGCACAAAGTGATGTGACCACAACATGTGAGTCCTCCTGTCTTCCTTTTCTACAGTCAACTGACAACTGGCAAAGCTTGAAGATGACCCCAAACAAAGGTGCTGCCAAGAAAGTGGCTAGTGAGGAAGAGAAGAACAGATTGCCACCTTGCCTTGCTGCCCACATCCTTTTCCAGGAAATTTTGTGTGCCTGCCGCACAACCCTCTGTGTAACAAGCTGGGAGCAGCACTCCCACATCTAAGCCATTGTCTCTGAGCGAGGCAGCCATTGCAATCATGGCGATGAGCAGTGAGTCTGAATCGGATTTGTCTCAAACTAGTACCCAATCATCAACGGAAACTGAGCAAAGTAGACAGCAGGAGTCACAGCCAGCAATAAAGTAGCAGCAGAACAGGAGGTTAAGCTTCCTGCTGAGCAAGATGTACCTATTCTTGAACCATTGGCTACCTGATTTCCAGGAAAAAGTGTACTCTGCCATCTTCTCCAAGCCCCCCTTCTGATGATCTGGACACGGATTGGACCCTGACTGAGTCCAAGACCCAGCACGAGAGGCAAATGAAAAGGAAAGTACCTGAAAGCCTTAGAATTATGGAAGGGGATGAGGAGGATGAGCCAGTCATTGTCATGGAAGCTGGCTCAGAGGATACTGACTTTACCCCTCCTATTCATCCTGCTCTGAGGGATGTGACACTGCTTCCACCACTACCACCAGCTTCCATATTTGTAAGACCCCAGCTGAGACCTGCATCCACTACTACCTCAGTTGAGGTACACACTGCAGAGAGGCAATCATCAACAAACCCACCCACCCTCAGTTCTTCAAGGATTAGCAGTGGCACACTAAAAAATCTCTGCTCCCCAGTTTGGGACTTCAGTACAATTCGCAAGCAGGACGATAACATTACAATGTGCTCCATTTGCCACACCAGTGTTTGTCTAGATAAGGCTGGTTCACACTATGGTACAAAAGGCCAAATGACCCGTATGTAAAAATCATGTAATCCAGTGGGAGGACCACCTTGAAAAAATTCTGTAGGTGGTTTTGGTGATGAGAGAGGGGAATCATCTTTGATCACAATGGGATGTGATGAGGAAGAAGAGGGTGACAGCTTTACGTAAAGCAGCCCTGTCCCCAACTGTGCGCTACATCAGCAACCTCGAAATGGCACAAGAGTCAGATGGAGACACCACTGCATGAACTGAATGCCCCAAGACACACATTGAGTCTAGCTCCTCCTGGTTCTCTCTGGAAGTTGCCTGCATCAGTGGCACCACAAAACAAAAAAAATTGAGGCTACTGTTATTGGCATGTTTAGACAGGAGGGGCCCTATGAACACAACCACCCAAGGCCATATTTGTACAATGGAAAGCTGGCTCAAATGTTAGCACTCAGCCTCCTCTCTTTTTATTTTGTGGAAGGAGTGTGATTTTTAGAATTTGTGATGGCCATCTGCCTGAAATGGAAGGTTCCTAGCCGGACCTATTTTGCCAGAGTTGTTGTTCCGGTGATCCATCACAATGTGCTGCAATTGGTTGGACAAGCTTTGCAACAGAGTGCTATTCACACTATCCACCTGATGACAGACATGTGAACAAGTTGTCAAGCAACTGATTACATGTGTATCCCTATACACTGAATCTCTTTTGTGGGGGTTAGGAAATAGATATCTCCATGTCACAGCATTGAAAAAACATTTAAGGGCGTTCGGCAGCATGCAACAGTAGTGCTGCTTGCCATAGAGAAATCCCATACAGCTGCAAACATCTTGGAAGTCTTCAACAGCAAGGTGCTTGAATGGCTGTGACCCAGAGGTCTCAAAATTGGAATTGTTGCCTCGGTCAATGGCAGTAATATAGTCAAGGCCATGGCAGATGGTGGCTATTTAAGAGTTCTGTTTTGGCGCATTGCATCAACCTGATAGTTCAGGACTTGCTCAAATAAGAAGACATAGTCAGCAACTTACTGACCACCTACAGAATAATCTGCACTTATTTCATACATTCTTTTAAAACCCAGAATCAATTGAGGGTCATTCAGCTTGGTAATAGTGTACCAGTTAAAACCCTCATCCAGAAGGGGCAACACGTTGGAACACAACCTATTACATATTGCAATGTCTGTTTGAGCAGTACAGATCAATCAATGACTATGTCCTTCCAAGAGGAGGGAATGCAACTGGGAAAAGCCTGACCATGGAGATGGACAAATGAGGCCTAGTCAAAGGCCTGACATAGATGCTACTTCCTCTTGAGGTTTTCACATACGAAGTCAGCAAAGAGTTCAATATGACAAGCTAGGCTATGCCTTTTTTGCATCTGCTACAGGACTAGTTAAAAAATGTGTCGCAAAGGTTCACTGGTATGAACAGAGGAGCACATGAGTTGGTTGAGAGCTTAATCCTTTGATTGCCTGTTAATCCATGGCTGACAAGAGACATAGTGTCAACCAAAGAGTACATCTGTGCTGCAACATTTGATCCATTGTACAAAAAATGCTCCCCACTTGAATTCCTTTTTCAGAAGGGGCTATTTCACTATACAAGATGTAGATTGCTAAGCAAGCAAGAGACCTGGAAGAAGAGCAGCTGGAAGTTAGAGTCCTGGGCAGAAGTTCTGGCTGTGCAGCCTTCAACCTCTAGAGAGGGCAGTGCTGTTGTCTCACAGCAGCTAACACCATCAACAAAAACTCAGGCAACAACAACAACAGCAACTGAAGATTCAGACCCAACCTCTGCAATGGCTTGGTTTCAAGTGGCATGGCTTAAGTCAAGTGCAAAGGCGAAGGCAAAAGAGGTCAAGAAACTAGCATCACCAATGACCATTCAGAGGATGTTCCAAGACTATCTGGGTGGTAAGTCTATTTGGATCAAAATCCATTGGTCTATTGGTGTGGGATGATGCGTCAATCGTCAGCGCTCAGCAGACTGGAAATAAAGTATCTGGCTTGTCCGGTAGCCAGTGTGTCTGCTGAGCTTGTGTTCAGTGAAGCTTGTGCAGGTATCACACTTAAAAGGACCATGATTAAAATGAACTAACACTTCATACCACACAATTACACTGTTCTTGAAACACCACAGGAGAAGGTGGAAGAGGGCAATTGGTCAGACTCAAATGTGTTAGCTGACCAAAATCTGGGTGAACCACATGAGTTTGAGGATGAACTCTACTTCCCTGACTGAATAGGCTACCATAGAACTTTCAGATCATCGTTGAACTGCTTTGCCAAAACAAAAAATGACTATAGCTAGAGGAACATTATATATTTGTGTCTGACTTATGCAGCACCACCATTTAGGCACATGTATGGGCGGATTGGAGTTCGACCTGTGTGCAGTAAAGAACCCTCCCCATTCCTCTCATGGACATCTGACACAATGCTTGCCTCTGTCCCATGCCTATCCTTTTTTTAAATTCCCTAGCAGTGCTGTCCCAGTGAAAATCATTTAATTTACACGACTGCCAATTTGTTGATTCCATGGGAAAAGAGGAGATAAAATACAACAATTGTGTGCCACCAAGGTTGGATTGGAACAGGTAGCTATTGCACCAATGAGTGATATATTTTTGAGTGACTCTGAGTGATGATTCATGTAGTGGCAGACAGTGAGGGTTTTCAACTATTTTGTACACTTGATTTAGATTATTTGCAATGTTTGGGGGCTGATGGGTGATTTTGCCTGAAGGTTGTTGGCTCCTTCACACTTAGCTAGATTTACTTGCATGGTCCACTCCTTGCTATATTTTGTATTTCTGGTTCTTCATAGACCAGACCAGTCAGTTTAGTTAGCAAATACAAATCTACACAAAATGCTCAAATAAATTTGCTATTCTAGTTCATCAACAGCAGTGCACTACAGGTCTATCTCTCTCAATCTCATTTGGATCGGGAGTCGGACTGATTTGTTACTCAGGACTCAGGACGGGACTGCCTCAACATCCAGAAGGAAGTTATTTGTGTTACAGTGAAAACATCATGAGGATTCTAAGAGGTCTACTCAGCCCCGTGGACTAAACAGAGGTACGTTAATTTGGGAAATGCTGAATACTATGTGCTGGCTCAAATGTCAAACTTCCCTATTATGTGGTTGTGGTTGGGGTAGGGCCTGGAATCGGAGACAGACATGTGAAGTCACATCATTACATGATGGACGCACTCGGCTACATTTTATTACAGTTGTAAGATTGATAAGACACGTAGATAAGTTTTGGAATGTCGATGAAGGAATGAAGTATTCTGATTTGTTGTTTACATGTATTTATATGTGGAGAGACAGAGAAATTGTGCCATTACTGGTTTTATTCTTGACGTAAGCGGTGAATTACATGTACTGTGTGAGAAAGAAAGAATGGCATGTGTGTGTGACATTTGAAATCTGCATACATACCAACTACAAAGGTGAGGTAGAAATGAACAAAGAGTGTTATGTGTTCTGTAGTAGTGATTAAGTATTGGAGGTGATATTTTTAAGTTTGAAAGTATTTTTTATTTCAAAATAATATCCTGTTAGTATAGTGTGGTGTTTCATATTGGTTATAAAATAATCATAAAGTTTGACCTGTTGTTATATAAGTATTTTATATATGTTTAGAAATTTTTCGCAAAGAAGAAATGTAGTTTGTCATCTTTAAAGCACTGTATGGTTTTCAAAATGAGGTACAGCGTTAATTTGGGTTTGTTAATGTATTCAGGCGAGATAAACAAAATGTCCCATGTTTGCAAATTATACTTTATGTGGAAGTAGTGGGGAAGGGGGGGTAGGAGATGTATGTGTTATTACGTTAAAAGCGATAAAACCTAAACCAGAAATGTTATGTGGACAGGTTGTGGTCTCATTTTTGACAGTGAAAGGTAGGTTTGAATATAAGTCGAGGTAGGTTGTTGTACTGTGAGGCCGTCTACAGTGTTTGGAGATTACATGGAGAGGAGATGGAGATAGTAAAAGTGATACGTTCCTTTTATATGTACGCATAGTTTGAATCATTTGAATATAGGTTGAGATATAATATGAACATGGTTTCTGGTTTGCATTTGGGTATAGTTAATAGTTTTAGTAGTTTGTGACTAGTGAATAATAAAAAGGTAGATATACTGAAATATATGGTAGTAAATGTATTAATTATTGTCTGTTCTTATGAAATAGAAGTGGTTGGGGAGTGTTTCTTTAGAAGAGATGTTTTATAAATGTGCGAGAGATAAAAAAGAAATGAAAGTGTTCGGCATATTTTCTGTATGTTTCTAGACATTAGTAAAGTACATGTCATTACAATTGATAGTAATTGTCAGGCTGTGTTCCTGTGCTGAATATACGTAGGTATCCAGGTTTTACCGGTGCTCAGTTTCACTATCTCTTTTGAGACACTCGTCAATTTTTTCATTCAATTTAATGTCCTTAATATACATACAGTAAAGGGACGGTATATCAAAAGTTTGGGAATTACAACTTTGTTTACTCTCCCCATCCTCTGCTATACACTTTACAGAGTGTTTAAACGACTTTATTAACATACAGATGTATAGCTAGTAAAGGTGGTGTAGTGCCACTGGGCCCATTTATAAACCGTGCTATGGGATGGTTTATGTTTTACCCGCCAATTTGCATGTTTGAATACTTTTGGATGATAAGCATTACGGAAGACACCTTTAAAAATTAAGCCCAAGCATGGGTATAGTGGCGCCACTAGGAATGGTGATGGTTTCTCTTTGATTTCGTATGGTTAAGCAATGGCAGGGGTGGGGATGGGGGAGGTGGGTATGTTGGTGATTAAAACACAGACTTTAGTAATATGCAGATGTCTAGCTACTAAAGGTGATGTAGTACCACTGGGTCCATATATAAAGTGCCCGATGGCATTATATATGTTTTACCCACCAAGGTGCATGTTTTAATACGTTTTGCTGATGAGTGTTTCGGGAGATATCTGTTGAAATTAAGCCTCTGTATGGCTATAGTGGCCCTTCCAGGTTTTCTGTGGCTCTTTGTTTTATTGTGTAAAGTTAAGCAAGGGCGGGTGTGGAGGTGGTAAAGTGGTACTGAGACTATTTATGAACCGCCTTATGGTATGGTGTATGTTTTACTTGGAAAACTGCAGGTTTCAATACCTTTTGCTGATAAGCGTTCCGGCAGACACCTGTTGAAATTAAGGCTATATATGGCTATAGTGGCGCTAACGGGAGTGCTGGGGCTTGTTGTTTTGATTTCATAAGGTTAAGCAAGGGAAGGGGTGGGGGTAGGAGAGGTGGGTATGTTGCTGATTATAACACGGACATTTGTAACGTGCACATGTGTAGCTAGTAACGGTGATGTAGTGCCACTGGGTCAATTTATAAAGCGCTCTATGGCATGGTATATGTTTTATCCGGAAATTTGAATGTTTTAATACCTTTTGTTGCTGGGCGTTCCGGCAGAGACTTGTTCAAATTAAGTCCCTGTATTGCTGTAGTGACTCTACCAGGTTTGCTGGGGTCTTTCTTTGATTTCGTAAGTTTGAGCAAGAATGGAGATGAGGGTGGTGTAGTGGCACTGGGTCCATTTATGAAGCGGTTCATGGTATGGTATACGTTTTTCTCGCAAATTTGCATGTTTTAATACCTTTTGGGGATGAGTGTTCCAGCATACAGCTACGCAAATCACACAACATTTCTGTGGATAACAAATCTTCGTGCTGATAGATACTCTTGCACTGTAGTAGAAGGCTGCCTGAGTTGATGGCAAATTATGAAACTTGGTGCCATTGTACATTTAAATGGAAGCTTGGACCATTTCTTTGTTACTATGTTGCAGTGAGGGCTTTAAGTGGGAAAAAAACTAGGGGTGCTCTAAAAGGGGTGGGGTAAACCTGTTAAAGGGGTGTGGGCTGTCCAAGTATGGGCATGGTCTACATGAAGATAACTAGCATTGTGTGCTGAAGAAAATCCCCTCGAATTAACCTACGTTCGGGAAACACGCTCTTTAATGGATTGCCCTTCCTCCTACAATGTGGCTCACGTAGCATGATGTCTCCACTTCTCAGTAGTGAGCAAAATGAGCGTGCGCACATCGTTGTGCATGCTCTAACTGCAGTCCAATAAAAAAAAAACTTGACTACCTTTGCGAGGGCCGAAAATAGAGCCCTAAAGAGACCCTTTTCGAGTTTTTCTGAAAATAACTGCCGGTGCTCAGAGCCGGCCCACTTAAAGCCCTGCATCTATTCATCCTAAGCACTGCGCCATCCAACCATCTTTCAATTCTTTCAGACATTCCTACCTACATACATACATACATCTGTCCCTGCAGTTATTCTAAGTATCTATCAGCCCACTCGCCTATGGTAAGCACTGTGCCATCCATCCAGTTATAGGCCCATATATTCATAAATACATCTGTCCCAGAACCAATCCTACTCATCTATCAGCCCACGTGTGTATCCTAAGTACTGGTCCATGCATACATTTATCCTTCCATTCATCCATATATGCATTCATCCATCCATCTAGCTATCCATTCATCCATCTGGCCATCCATCTAGTCGCCGTTTATTCAACTATCCTTCCTTATCTTTGTGCACTCTCCGCCGCCGAACCTAAATACTGCGTATTATACTCATCCACCCAGCCTCTTAAGGGGTCGAAAAGGCTGGCGATAATCATTGAGAGGCAGATGAAGTTTCTGATGAAGAACAAGAAAGCTTTGAGTTGCTCTTTGTGGACCAGAGTTCACCACCCTTCTCTGGTGGTGTTTTAAACAAAGGTTGACGTAGGGAAAGAAATGTAAAGCAGCTTTTCAGTGTAAGACGTTAATTTAGAAAGATAATGGGGCATATTATCAAGAACGGCATTAAAATTTTTACCGCTTTAGCGGCAGGAAACTGCTGCTAAAGCGGCGATAATGGGCTTGATAATATACCCTTGTCAATTCCCATAGCCAGCCAGGTTGTGGTGTGAAGCTGGGCTTCTATGGGAATTCACAAGGGCATATTATCAAGCTCATTATCGCCGCTTTGGCGGCAGTTTCCTGCCGCTAAAGCGGCGTTAATTTTAACGCCGTTCTTGATAATATGCACCTAAGTGAGCCAGGCAAAGCGTGAGTTTTCGTAGCACTACAACAACACCCTGTGAAAGGTGAGAGCAGGGTTGTATTGGAGTTGGCTGCGTGTGGTCGTCTACAAAGGCACAACAAGAGCAAAATTTCGGGGGAGGCTAGTTCTTTCAGCAATAGGCAAAGTGGGGATGTAGGGGCTCTAAAAAGGGGTGGAACAAAACAGAGCATCATTTACAAGCAAATGGTCTTTTGAAGATCTGTGAAGTACTCGGGTGCGGCTCTGTGTGCGCTATTGGGAAGCTGTCTCAGGGAGTCTGGGGCAATGGGCGTTGTGCGCCTGGTGGTCTCTCTGCTAATCACGCCACGATGATGTTGCTCCTGCGCCGCAAAAAGAGAAGGGAAATTATGAGAGAAAATGGCTCTCTTTAAAGGATTTCTTTTCTCCTACAACGCAATTTACCCGGCATGTGGTCTCCACTTTTTAGTAGTGAGCAATGTGCATGGTCTCACTGTCTCACTACAGTCCAATAAAAAAAAAACAACAGACTACCTTTGAGAGGCCCGAAAATAGAGCCCCACAGAGATCCGTTTCGAGGCCCCCAAAAATAAACTGCCGGTGCTCAGACTCCCTCCTCTCCAATTAAAGCTTTGGGTGCAGTGTTATGTTTGCGAAGTTGTAGATAAAATTGTTAGGCTAAATATGGTAATTTTTCTGTGTGCCGTTTGGTTGATAATATCATCCTAAGTATATAGATTACAATTTTTAAAAATATTATCTATAAAGTTGTCTGCGGTGGGTTGCAGAGGGAGTGTGTGAGGTGGTGGGGTGCGGTGGAGAGGTAAAAAGTACGAGGTAGCGCAGTTACATGTAAATTGTAAAGGTGTATGTAAATAATTAAATAAATACTTGCTGTATGTTCTATGGAACTACCCGTCATCCTACTGCTCTCCTTCCATGCTCCATCACGTTGCAGCACTGCCTCTGGAAGCCGTCAGTAGAATTGATGTAATTGTATGTTATTATTGTAATATATTGAACTGATGTAAAAAATAATTGAATCTATTTTTTTTTTTCAAAAAATATTTCGTTTGGATAAAAATTAGAAAATGCCTAGAAGAACTGAGAAAAAAAGACAAGAAAAGAAGCATTTGTATTTGCAGAAATGAAAAGAATTTGAATTACAAAAAAATGAGAGCACTACACAAACAGTTTCTTCTGGTAAAAACACTAGACAATTTCTGAAAAAAATATTACAAACATTTAATGAAAATAACATCACACAAAGGAAAAAGAAGAATTTTTCAAGTAAGGAGAAGGAGACTTCAATTTCAAATAAAAGGAAAAGAAAACATGATAAAGAAACAGTATATGTTACCCGGAGACAAAAACTATTTCAAGAAATTCATCAGAGACTTTTTCGAACTAGAGTGATTCAGAATTTAATGAGAACATGCTGCAAATATAAAAAGAAAGTGATGCAATTCAAACAGAAGCAGCGATTAAACTATAGTGGATACTGCTTTTACTTTAAAACAGAAGTTATTCATTGTGATTTTATAGAGGATCAAAGTATTAGATAAAGTAATCAAAGTGTTGAAAGAGAAAGGTAGAAGAAAAAGACCCGTGAACAGAACCAACTTTTGCAAAATCTTTAGTGGACATTGGAAACATACTTCTAGTAGTAAGCCTTTTTTTAATGAGGAAAGTTACTTCCAGGAAAATAGTTTACCATTTGTAGTTGGTACTGGAGGTCATTGCTATGAAGTTCAGGATGGTTGTCCCCTTCCAAAAGAGGAATTGGTTGGCAAAATTGCAGAATAGTTAATAGTTGAAGAAGTGCAAGGGAAACATAAACAAGCTCCTGTGTATAAGTGGGGTTGTAGCAGTATTTGTAGTATTCAACAGGAATCTATTGATATAATGTGAAATTTGCTAGGAGAATATACACAGAAAAGTATTAAACAGAAGATTGAGTTGTTGCAAGGTCTAGATCCATGTAATGTAAGAAAATATACTGAGAAACATGGGCATTCTGTGGCTTGTCTTTCAAGAAAAGTGTGCAAAAGTGTTTTTCATCACTTGAGGATGTTAGCAGTACACCATTCAGAAATGCGGAAGTTTGTAAGGAAACTGTACTATGTAAAAAGTCCTGCATTATGTTTAAGTGAACTGAATACAGCTCTTTTATATGGTTCTTTATCAGATGTTCAAAAAAAGTGTGATGATATTGAAATGCGATATTTTGGTTCAGAAGAGCAGTTAATAGAAAGTGAAAGTTTGACAATTACAGATGTTGAAGGAGATGGGAAAGTGATTAGCACTGATCAGTTTGAAGAAGAAATTGGAAGGTTTAATGTAGTGTGCTCTGAAATACCAAACTATGTTTGTGTTTGTTGTCGACGTACTCATTATAAAAGTCAAACTAGGAATGTTGATTTGTCTTTGAAAAGTGAAAAAGAGAACACTAGTAAGTGGGAAGAATTTACAAATTTCTTGTTGGTGGAAGATCGATTTGAGTTAGGTAGTGATCAACGTATATGTAAATATTGTTACAACAAATTAGAAGAGAACAAAATGCCTGCTAGAGGAGTACATAATAACTTAGAATTAGTAGCTATTCCGGAGGAACGGGCAAAATTGAATACATATGAGTCGGTTCTAATTCAATCTGTTCATCCTTTTCAAACTATAATTCGGATGGAGCCTAAAACAGGTAAACTGCCACCAACAGACTTGCAAAGAGGGCTGAAAGGAAGAGTGGTGTATTTACCTTTGGATTTTAAGAAAAATATTGAAACTATTGCTGGAAAGAAAGAGGAAAATGAGGCAGTAGTCATTCTAGTAAATGGTGTAGCAACAAAGAGTTGGAAAATATGGCTAGAATTTGTGGATGTTAATAAAGTTGAAAAGGCTACCTTATATCTTATAGAGAACAATATTTATTACAAAACTGTAAATGTGGATGAACAGGTAATACGTTTAGAAGATGAATGTGAAATTTCAAGTGGTCAAATCGAGAAAGTGGACTGATGAGATTTATGAACATTACACAATATGTCCTTTGCATTCAAAAGAAGTAATAGGAGGCAGCATTGAGTTGTTTCAAATGAAAAAAGCACAAGGATCTCCAATGAGTGTATGGGAGAAGAGCTTGGAAGCTCGTTGTTTTCCACAGCTGTTTCCTACTGGAGAAGGGGGACGATATGATGACCGACCTGTACGTATTCTAGATTCAGAATATCGGTCAACAAGATTATATTCTGAAGATCCTAGATTTCGACAGTGCATTCCATACATATTTCACCTTTTGTTTGAAAGTGATTTATCTTCTCTGTCGTATGCAGTGAACCACATACTTAAAACTGGAGTTCATCAAGCACTTCTTTCTACGAAAGAATTTGTGGAGAAAGTTGAAAAAATAGATGAAAATTTAGAAGCACAGTTAATCAATTTGATGGCATGTCAACGTGGAACAAATGAGGATTGGTATCGTCGTCATGGAGAACTCAAGTGTATGTTACGGAACTTAGGTACACCAACTTGGTTTGTCACACTTAGCTGTGCAGAGTATGCATGGGAAGATTTGGTTGAGTTTCTAAGAGAAGTGAATTCTATTATTAAAAATGTTGAAATAAAGACTCCTGGTAAACTGTGTTCATTGGATCCTGTAAATGTGTGCAGATATTTTAATCATAGGTTTCAAGGTATGATGTATTTTATCTGCAATAAAAAGAATCCACCTATTGGAGAAGTTACCGATTTCTTTTGGAGAAAGGAGTACCAAGCAAGAGGTGCACCTCACATTCATATGCTACTATGGGTCAAGGATGTACCTACATTTGGAACTGATTCTGATGAAACAGTATTGTCTTTCATCGAACAGTATGTGACATGTGAGATTCCGAGAGAAGAAGGAGATAGAAGCTTGAGACAGCAAGTTTTACGTTTCCAAAGTCACCGTTGTGGAAAGTACTGCAGAAGAAAATACAAGTCTAAAGGAAAATTTTACACCAAATGTCGGTTTGGTTTTCCATATCCAGTCATTTGTAAAGGAAGAGTAAATTCTTTTTTTTCTTCTGTAAGGCACACAATAATTAGGAAATCTCCAAAGAATACCTACAACTTAAAAAGAACAGAAGTGTTAAAGCATATCATTGACTACAATCCAGTCATTTTAAAAATGTGGAATGCGAACACGGACATCCAGTATGTTGCAGATAACTCAATTGCTGTTACCCGTTATGTTACATCGTACATAACAAAATCAGAAAAAACAGAGATGAATCAAATGTGGGAAGAAATTGCCTAAGAGAAAAGCGTTATGAAAAAAATTGTACAGCTTTACTATGAAAATGCTTTCCCACTGAGAAATTGGATCCTATGAATGTTAAGACCGCTTGTGCTCTTCAAGTTTATATTCAAAGTGAATCATTTGGGTAAGTTTAGGTCTTGCCTGCTCACGGAAGAGAGTGTTGAAATCATTAGAAGAAATTGAATACTTAGCAGCAAATGAACCAGACAGTACAGACATTCTTAAAACTAATATGTTGGACACATACTATCCGAAAAGGAGTCGCCATCTGGAACAGCTATGTCTGTATGAAGTACTTCAACATTACAGCTTCAAAAGAAATGTTAAACAGAATTTAAAAGAAGGAAAATATGCAGTAGTTGGATGTCATGGTTGTTTAGTGAAACATGCAAAGGGTAATCTTATAAACTACAAGAAACTCAGTTGTGAAACTCCAGATAAGCGAGAATTTTACTATTTAGCACTTCTCCAACTCTTTAAACCATGGCGTAGCAAAAGTGAATTACTTGGAGACTTTGACTGCTTTGAAGATTCTTTTAATGCATGTAAAGATAGCATTGCATGTACAATTTTCCCCACATATTTAAAAATGTTGAATGATGAAGTTGAACAGGAAAAGACTATTGCAGCTGAAATAGCTAATGAAAGTTCTCATGATAGTCAAAGTAGTTGTCAATGTAGTCAAGATCCTCTTGGACAACCAATACTGGAAAATGAAGCAGCGATTGCTATGCATGAAGTCGAAATTGCAATGTAACAAGCACATGAGGAGAATATTACATTGGAAAAGTTAGAAGAACAACTAATGTTGAACAGAAAGAAATATATGTACAAGTGAGAGTACAGATAGAACATGGTTTGTTGCATGAAAAAAAGAATGTGTGTTCATCTTTTAAACCTCTTCTGATTTACATCGGTGGTCAAGCTGGGACAGGTAAAAGTTTTTTAATTAATGTTTTGACCAGTTATCTTCAAAAAACTACTGGTTCACATTTATGTTCTGTGGTAACAGCTCCAAATGGATTAGCTGCACACAATGTTAAAGGAGTTACTTTGCATAGATTACTGATGTTACCAGTTGAGCATGATAATAAATTACAATATCAGAAGTTGTCTGGAGAAGCTTCTCATGAAGTGTCAAGAGTGCTGAAGAAAATGAAACTATTAATTATTGATGAGGTGAGCATGGTCTCAAACTTAATGCTTGCTTTTGTACACTTAAGATTGCAACAGGTATTAAAAACAGATTATGATGTTCTCTTTGGAGGAAAACATTTAATTGTATTTGGAGATCTGCTACAACAAACACATGTAAAAGGAGAACCAGTGTTTAAAACTCTTCTACATGAAGACACAAAGAAATCTCTGGGAAGTATTGGAAATGTGAATCTGTGGTTACATTTTGAATATAAAGAACTCAGAATATGCGACAAGCAAGTGATGAAGATTATGGAAATATTCTAAAAGATGTAAGAATTGGTGTTCTAAGCAAACATGGTAAAGAAGCTTTTCACAGTTGTCTACTAAAGAACTTGTTTACAAATGAAAACAAACCAGCAGAAGCAATGTACAAGAAAATGAAAGAAAACAAGTCTATAGTGTGCTTAATGCCTACAGTGGAAGAGTGTTATACATTTAATAGAGAGCTTATGAAATTGGAAAATGAAGAAATAGTTCACATTGAAGCTATTGATAAAATCGAGCATCAAGGAACAACAATTCCTGTTTCAGAAAACCTAAAGACTAAATTGGATTCTTTGGAAAAGTCTGTATCAAAAACTGCTGGCTTAGAAAAGAATTTAGATGTATGTTTAAACTGTTGGGTAATTTTGAGCCGTAATCTGAATGTAGAAGAATGTTTAGTGAATGGAGCAATGGGGAAAGTTGTTGATTTTGTGAAATACCAAATAGAAATGGAATTGAAGTCTTGAAAGTTAAATTTGATCAGATTACAGAGGTAAGACAGATTGTGCGTTGTGCTGTACATTTTTTGCTTGTAAAAGACTTGTATGTTTGTAGAAAACAGTTTCCCTTCTGTTTAGCATAAGCAATAACTATTCATAAATCTCAAGGTTTAAGTGTAGATAATGCTTTGATAAATGTAGGAAGAACTGTGTTTAAAGAGGGAATGGTATATGTTGCATTATCTCGAGTTAGAACGTTGTCTGGTTTTTTATTTAATTGATTTTGATGAGAACAAGGTTAGTGCTGATGTTAATTGTGAAAGAGAATATAATCGTTTGAGAAGGCTTTATGCTCCAAGTTTAGGTGAATATCCTATTTATGAGAAACGTGTTGTGTGATCAAAACTCAAACATGGTAAAGAATCAACTATAGTTGGAAAGCAGAAACAAAATCAAGAGGAAAGAAAAGATGTAAAGAAGAAGAAAATACAAACAAGTGATGGTGTTGTCGGATCCGAATTAGAAAATGCTTCTGGTGTCAACTGCTATGGTAATATTATTCTAAAAATTGAGAACTGATAGAAATAAGATCCATTCTGATTCTGGTATTCGCCAACTGTTGGATACATGTACAGGATCTTTAACGTTCAGTGCTAATATATAACAAGATGCACAAGAATTTCTGATGGTTATGCTTGGAGTACTAGAAGATGAAGGAATTCAGATTGAGAGTTTATTTGGACTCAGTTACAAATGGGAACATAAATGTGAACAGTGTTCATTAACTTCAAGCACTATAGTTGACAGAGAATGATTTCTGTATTTGACAATACCTGACTGCAAATCTGTACCATTTTCCAAATTAGTAAAAGAAGCTGATCACGAAATGATCTGTTCTTGTTGTAAATCAACAATGCTATCTATATTATGCCTACAAAGATATGGAAAATATTTGATTATAATGCTGTAACGCTGTAGACCAAATGAAAGATTTTGTTGCTAGTCAAGTATCTATTTCTGGAAGAACTCTTGCAACAGTTGCTATTGTTTTCCATGCTGGAAGTACTACCACAAGTGGACATTATACAGTTTATTTAAAGTGTAATAATAGTTGGAGTCACTGCAATGATACGCACTTGGAAATGAAACCGAGATTGCCTTATGAATTACCCAACTCATACTTGATATTTCTGAAACAAAGACTTTAGATACACCATTCGGCTTTGTGGGAAGGTGTAAAGATACTTTAAGGAATTCATACTGGATGCTTTCAAACCAAAAGTTTTGATACATTATTTGGTGCATTGGGAAAATGTTGACAGAAACTACGAAGTAAAGGTAAGATTTGAAGATTGGAAATAGTATTGGATGTGTTATTTTTGTTGATTTTGTATTATATTTGTGAGAATTAGGCATTTGTTTTTTTAACAATCTAGTTGATTGTTTTTTTCCCTGCTGTTTATGATGAAACTACTCTGACATCACTGTGAATAGTGAAGTTACGTAGTAGCTGATGACAGCAAAAAAAGGGAGAAAAATTGTTTTCTGAATGTTAAATTATTTTGTATTATTTAACTCACTGTAATTTGTGAAATATATTACATTACATAGTGGTTTTGCAGTTTTTTTTATGTAGTTGAAAAGTTAGAAAAAACAGTAGTAATGACATATAGCACAATAGTAGTTCGATATTTAAAAAAACCTTTGAAATTCACTGAAAAAACCATAGGTTTCAGGGACGATATAGTTAGAAATTAGCATTTAAAAAACCTTAGAAATTCACTGAAAAAAACCATAGGTTTCAGAGAAGTTATAGTTAGTTGGACATTTGACTGATATAAAACCAGAGAAATTCACCTGTTATATGGTTAGTTGAGCTAACTATAACTTGTGCGCTCGCAATGCACTGCTGATGACATCACATATTTCATCAATCATGACATGGTCAGTGACATCACTCATGACATCACTCATGACATCTCAAATGACATCACTGATGACATCACTGATGACATCATCCACGTGATAGTCTGGCACACCTCTTCACACTCTAATATAACCTTTAATACACCCACTCTAAAATACAGACTACCATTTTCGAAACCATAGACACACCAATACCAGATACTAGATGCCCATCCACTGATTCCTATCTATATATTGTAAGCTGGACATATACTGATAAAGTCACTCATACATGCTGTCACTCATCATTACATCAGTATAATATCCACTCATACACCTATACATACATTCACACAGTGCTACTGATCCATAGAGTTACTCACACATCTACTCAGTCATGCCAAAAATCAATCACACACCCATGTACTCACCTATGCAGATATATACACACCACCTGACTTATTTATACACACACCACTTCCCTTATTTATATAGATACTATCACATACTTACTCTCTTATACAATCACTAAGACAAGTACACATTCGTGTATGTAGACACTCTTGCAATCACTCTCTCTCATGTGTAGTCATTATACACCCCAACACTCACATATACTGTCTAAAAACATATATAGTTACTCACATATATACAACTGAGACATCAATTCACTAATCAACACACCTGTACACACAGATAGCTACCCATACAGGCCTTCCGAGATGCAGTTTTGAATGTATAGAACCAGTCAAACAGCTATTCAGACACGTATGCACAGAGTCAGACATCCCCCACCCACTCAGATAGACACTCAGACACCCATAGAGATACTCATACAAACAATCAATAACCCATATAGACACTGATGTAGCTACTCACCATCGCATGCACCTGCTTACACACCAACTGAGAGACTAATAGAGACATTCACACAGTTTAGTCACTAATCCATGCATTCAGTAACATACGTTCAATCAGTGACTTATAGAGTCAGTCATGCATCTACTAAATAATCCATTCAGGCATTTATACATCGACTCATTCTTCAATAGACCTTGGCATAGATATATAAGAAAAATATTTACAGTTTACAGAAAAACACATTTACTGAATGATGTCATCAGTGACGTCATTTGAAATGTCATGAGTGATGTCATGAGTGATGTCACTGACCATGTCATGAGTGATGTAATATGTGACGTCATCAGCAGTGCATTGCAAGCGTGTGAGTTATAGTTAGCTCAACTAACTACAACAGGCGAATTTCTCTGGTTTTAAATGAGTCAAATGTCCAACTAACTATAACGTCTCTGAAACCTATGGTTTTTTAAGTGAATTTCTAAGGTTTTTTAAATGCTAATTTCTAACTAGAATGTCCCTGAAACCTATGTTTTTTTCAGTGAATACATATATATATATATATATATATATATATATATATATATATATATATATATATATATATATATATATATATATATATATATATCCGTACAACAAACCTCCGTTCAGGGAGTCCCCAACCCTTCAGGGAAGCCTCTCAAACAGCGGACACGGAGAGGTCCGCCAAATCACTGCATGTGAACAAACAAACAGAGGCCCATTACCGGGGTCAGGAATCTTTTAATCAAGGAAAAAACAGCACTCTTGCTTCCAATAGCCCCTACATGTTTCGGCGCTTCTGCCTTGGTCACGGGAAAGAAGCAATATGTAAAGTGCGTACGTGCATGTAGTTTTAAAGGTCTTGATCACATGACTGTTCAGCATATATCTCCCACAATGCATCGGAAATATCAGGTAAGTTTTGGTATTTTTCGAAAGTTCTCTTTTCCATAGCACAAATAACATAATGAATGCTTCTCTTTCCAATGCATATTTGTGAATCAAATCCAGATGGAACACAGTCACGGAAAATTAAAGTTACCAGCGAAATGCTGAAATGACATGACCTCCCTGTTCAAAAGTCCTGGTCCCGGAACGATCGGTGTAGGAGCTTATCCTCACCAAATCCCTTCCATCGCTGCTGCTTCATTTTCGCTCCATTAGCATAACCCCGGTGGGAGAAACAGCAGTGCGTGGGTCATACTCCTGATTTGAATCCGTACAACAAACCTCCGTTCAGGGAGTCCCCAACCCTTCAGGGAAGCCTCTCAAACAGCGGACACGGAGAGGTCCGCCAAATCACTGCATGTGAACAAACAAACAGAGGCCCATTACCGGGGTCAGGAATCTTTTAATCAAGGAAAAAACAGCACTCTTGCTTCCAATAGCCCCTACATGTTTCGGCGCTTCTGCCTTGGTCACGGGAAAGAAGCAATATGTAAAGTGCGTACGTGCATGTAGTTTTAAAGGTCTTGATCACATGACTGTTCAGCATATATCTCCCACAATGCATCGGAAATATCAGGTAAGTTTTGGTATTTTTCGAAAGTTCTCTTTTCCATAGCACAAATAACATAATGAATGCTTCTCTTTCCAATGCATATTTGTGAATCAAATCCAGATGGAACACAGTCACGGAAAATTAAAGTTACCAGCGAAATGCTGAAATGACATGACCTCCCTGTTCAAAAGTCCTGGTCCCGGAACGATCGGTGTAGGAGCTTATCCTCACCAAATCCCTTCCATCGCTGCTGCTTCATTTTCGCTCCATTAGCATAACCCCGGTGGGAGAAACAGCAGTGCGTGGGTCATACTCCTGATTTGAATCCGTACAACAAACCTCCGTTCAGGGAGTCCCCAACCCTTCAGGGAAGCCTCTCAAACAGCGGACACGGAGAGGTCCGCCAAATCACTGCATGTGAACAAACAAACAGAGGCCCATTACCGGGGTCAGGAATCTTTTAATCAAGGAAAAAACAGCACTCTTGCTTCCAATAGCCCCTACATGTTTCGGCGCTTCTGCCTTGGTCACGGGAAAGAAGCAATATGTAAAGTGCGTACGTGCATGTAGTTTTAAAGGTCTTGATCACATGACTGTTCAGCATATATCTCCCACAATGCATCGGAAATATCAGGTAAGTTTTGGTATTTTTCGAAAGTTCTCTTTTCCATAGCACAAATAACATAATGAATGCTTCTCTTTCCAATGCATATTTGTGAATCAAATCCAGATGGAACACAGTCACGGAAAATTAAAGTTACCAGCGAAATGCTGAAATGACATGACCTCCCTGTTCAAAAGTCCTGGTCCCGGAACGATCGGTGTAGGAGCTTATCCTCACCAAATCCCTTCCATCGCTGCTGCTTCATTTTCGCTCCATTAGCATAACCCCGGTGGGAGAAACAGCAGTGCGTGGGTCATACTCCTGATTTGAATCCGTACAACAAACCTCCGTTCAGGGAGTCCCCAACCCTTCAGGGAAGCCTCTCAAACAGCGGACACGGAGAGGTCCGCCAAATCACTGCATGTGAACAAACAAACAGAGGCCCATTACCGGGGTCAGGAATCTTTTAATCAAGGAAAAAACAGCACTCTTGCTTCCAATAGCCCCTACATGTTTCGGCGCTTCTGCCTTGGTCACGGGAAAGAAGCAATATGTAAAGTGCGTACGTGCATGTAGTTTTAAAGGTCTTGATCACATGACTGTTCAGCATATATCTCCCACAATGCATCGGAAATATCAGGTAAGTTTTGGTATTTTTCGAAAGTTCTCTTTTCCATAGCACAAATAACATAATGAATGCTTCTCTTTCCAATGCATATTTGTGAATCAAATCCAGATGGAACACAGTCACGGAAAATTAAAGTTACCAGCGAAATGCTGAAATGACATGACCTCCCTGTTCAAAAGTCCTGGTCCCGGAACGATCGGTGTAGGAGCTTATCCTCACCAAATCCCTTCCATCGCTGCTGCTTCATTTTCGCTCCATTAGCATAACCCCGGTGGGAGAAACAGCAGTGCGTGGGTCATACTCCTGATTTGAATCCGTACAACAAACCTCCGTTCAGGGAGTCCCCAACCCTTCAGGGAAGCCTCTCAAACAGCGGACACGGAGAGGTCCGCCAAATCACTGCATGTGAACAAACAAACAGAGGCCCATTACCGGGGTCAGGAATCTTTTAATCAAGGAAAAAACAGCACTCTTGCTTCCAATAGCCCCTACATGTTTCGGCGCTTCTGCCTTGGTCACGGGAAAGAAGCAATATGTAAAGTGCGTACGTGCATGTAGTTTTAAAGGTCTTGATCACATGACTGTTCAGCATATATCTCCCACAATGCATCGGAAATATCAGGTAAGTTTTGGTATTATTATTTGGTGAATACATATATATATATATATATACATATATATATATATATGTATATATATATATATATATATATATATATATATATATATATATATATATATATATATATATATATATATATATATATAAATATATATTACCTACTGGCGGTCGCCAGTAGGTAGTTATAGTTAGGACCCTGTTTCCATAGGAAAACCGCAACATTCTATTTGGAATAACTTTGGCGCCGGTCGACGAATCCTCGCGAAATTTTTAAAACTAATGGGGCGCTACGCTCCGCTCCTACCCTGAAAGTCTCGGGGGGATTCGTCAAGCGGGGGATTAGAAAAAAGGGGGGTCCCAAAACGCGTTTTTCCCATGCATTTTTCCATAGGACCTTTAGACACAGCTACAGCCTGAACGGCTGAACAGAGTTACTTGAAATTTGGCAGAGAGGTAGTCTACAGGTCAAGGAAGTGCCTTTTGTAGGTCTGGTGTAAATCTGTTCAGTAGTTCCTGAGAAAATAGCATTTAAATCAATATATATATCTGTGGCAGCTTACGGTGCGCTTACCGTGCGCATATTTTAATTTTTTTTTAAAATGAACATTTAATTTTTAACATTTCACAATGAAGCACATAATATGTCCTCCGTGTGCGGACGGTGCGCGAAGCGCATGGTGCGTACATGGCCCATCCAGCGTAACGTGGGCACGCGGTGCGCGTAGCGCACCGCGTGCCCACCGTGCGTGCACGGCACGAACTGCGTAAAGTGGGCGCGCGGTGCGCGAAGCGCACCGTGCGGGCACGGAACGAACTCCGTTAAGTGGGCGCGCACGCCACGAACGGCGTAAAGTAACTTAGCATTTAAAAAAACGTACAAATTCACTGAAAAAACCATAGGTTTCACACACGTTATAGTTAGGAATTAGCATTTAAAAAACCTTGCAAATTCAATGAAAAAACCATAGGTTTCACACATGTTATAGTTAGCTGGACATTTTACTCATAAAAAACCAATGAAATTCCCCCGTTATAGTTAGTGCAGGCAACTATAACTCACGCGACCGCAATCCTCTGCTGATGACATATGTGTCTTTATGAAAAAAAAATATTTGTAATATATGTATAGCTAAAATTTAATGGAAGAAGACATGGGCAAATAAGTGTCTAAATACAGTATTAGCATCAGCAGAGGATTGCGGTCGCGTGAGTTATAGTTGCCTGCACTAACTATAACGGGGGAATTTCATTGGTTTTTTATGAGTAAAATGTCCAGCTAACTATAACATGTGTGAAACCTATGGTTTTTTCATTGAATTTGCAAGGTTTTTTAAATGCTAATTCCTAACTATAACGTGTGTGAAACCTATGGTTTTTTCAGTGAATATATATATATATAATAGTTTTTCTTTTAACAAACATAATTTTTAGAACTGCGTGGGTTCACTCCTCCATAATCTGTATTAGTCAAACCTAGATGACAGAGCATTTACATATATAATAACATGGGCCTCTGAGGCTAAGGGACTGTTTGTGATGCATTTAATTGAACTGTCCTTCCTTCCTTTCCATCCACAACAGATTTGATGATGATGATGTGCTGCTCATTGTCCTGATGAATATTGTTGTTGTGTAGTTTTTGTCTATGTCAAACCTTTCCCCAACAACCTGTTCCTATCCATACATCAAACCCCTAATCCTCTTCCCCCAGGCTGTGTGACATATTGAGGTGTGACCTATGAATTTACACCATAAATGGATTACACGCTTGGTGGGATGAATGCTGTGAAAGCAATACAGACTCATTGAAGGATCTTCTCTTACCTGAGCAATAGCCCACGCCAGCCCCACTTACCTACCCATGCATAAAAGCGATACATAGTCATTTATAACATCATTTGTCAACATCATCATTCAGGCCTTGTGTTGCTTAAATGCTTAACATTTACCTGTCCTGAGTCCACTCCTCCTGAATCAAGGCTTACGTAAGTTGAGTTTTAATCGTTTTAATAAATTAAATAAATACTCGCTCCCCATTGCTCAGAAGTTACTACTGCTAGTTTTAATATCAGGTCTTCCTTGTGTCATTGTGGTATCCTGGTGCCAGTCTTTGTTATGATATCAATAATCCACTAACTCTGTGCTTTCTTTCAATCTAGTTGCCTTTGATGGAGAATCCTTCTGATTAACCCTACAGTACGCGTTCACCTAGGTGGGAGTGGGACCTAGAGTGTGATTTCTTCCCTGTTAGCGCGCTAGCCTGCTACTACTACCACCACCATTAAGAAGGAACCTTGAGAAACCCTGCAAAAAGGTTTTGAAAAATTGAGAGAGCTATCAGCCAGCGAGTGAAGTGATCTAGTGTAGTTAGTAACTTCTTCTGAAGATTAAGATTTTATTATGTATTTTGTAGGCAATTTAGGCATAGGTATACCCCCCAGTGGCCAATATAGTTACAGAGGGTAGTAGGACAAGGGTAACTAACTGGTATACACTAAGACAAGTGGCTGGATGCTGCAAAAGTGGCAAAATTTAACATCCTAAGGCAATAAGAGAGGCCTAATCTGTGTTGTTACCACTCTGGTAGTGGTGTATTGTTTGGTTATAAGTAAAGTAGGTAAACATGCAAATAAATAATTATATGGCAAGGAACTTCAGAATCAGTTAGGGAAAGTCTAAGGGAATAAAGTTGATGCACAGTATGTAACTGTTCAGAGAGTAGCTTTTTTGTCAAATAAAAAAACAAACGGGTTGTGATAAAATTAGTGCAAAGACAAACATATATGAAGAAAAATGTCCCATTTTTTGTGGCAAATAAAACCGACCCTCTCCACCCGCAACAGGCCCACCCAATCCCTGAACAAATAAATACATTTCCCCATTGTCCAATGTTAGCCCAACAAAGTCCTCTTTGCGTTAACTGCCCTTCCCAATTCCCACCCTCTCCAACCACAACAAAAATCCTTCCCGCCAAGGAAAATCTATTTTAAAAAAGAGCTTACATTGCATCTATCTGGGTGTGGAGGTGTGCCACCTCTTGATGAAGCAGTGTCAGCTCTCGTAGAATGTGGTGGAGTAGGAGGTCAGTGGATGATGATAAGGAGGTGGGGGCAGCAGAGGTAGATCCTGCCTCGCTGGCGCTGGTGATGATGTGGCCACGATGGATGCTCTGGCGGCTTTCCAGAGGGGCTGGGGGCAGTAGCATGTGTGTCTGCCTCCCCATCCTCCAAAGCCACCACCCAACAATATTCGGTCTGGATGGCCTCAATTTGGTGGGGCTGCAGCCAGGCGGCTGTCTCCTGCCATGATGGCAGACCAGCAGGAGCAGCTATATTGAGAAAGAAACAAAAAGAAAAAAGATACATTATAAATATCTTTCAGTGCTAACACTTGTTTATATAGTGGAATAGTAGCAGAACATTGCTGGTCCCCCTAGGGCCATTGGAACTTTTGATGTAATTAATCACAGGGCCAAGGTTTCCCCACACATGCATCACACAAAGCACTGACTGCAAGGAAGTAAGCTAGAATACTAGCAGAATAAAAGTGTTTTTTTCATTTATAGGATTTCGTGGTAAAAACTAAACAGACTCTTTAAGAGTAAAAAAAAAAGACCTCTCATTAATGAGTAAGGCAAATATGCAGCACAGTTAATAGTATAGCGTTGGGTTTCCTACTCTGTGCCGTCTGCAGCTGGGATAGCTGTAATGGACAATTTATTATCGTACTTTAATTCCAATGGCCCTGCTCTTCTCCGACTGCCTTACAATTCTAACCTGACTTCAAAAAGGCACACAAATAATAATATTACTACATCACATACATCACATATAAACGCAGATATCCTGTCTGCCGTAAGTAGACAGTGGAAAAACCAATGCACTGCAGTACAGGGCAGGAAACAGGATTTATATTTTATTTGACAGGTTTGTCACACAGTATCCCATACACCAAACTCTAAATCAGGCACTTAGTACAATTTTACTCCCTGGCCTCGCCATCCACCACAAATAATTTTCAACAAATACCTTCACTTGGTAGTAAGGAAAGTTACTTTACTGCAAGGTAAGTTAGAGGAATTATGCTAGGTAGAGGTTTTGCTATTGAATAGTGAGATGTCACTGATCATCTCGTGCTAAGCTTTTGCTTAGACAGTCACTGTAGTTCACGAATAACGACAGGGAAATATTTGAACAGTTGTAAATCCATCATGGAAGCCTTGATATATATATAGATACAAACATCACTTGGCCAATATGTGGTACAGGCCAAGAATGGATTTTTAAATTTATTGGTAGGTTGGGACAGAACTTATGAAAGAAAAATGGATGAAGTACTAGTAGGAGGTGACTGAGAGAGCACAGGGAAACACCTTGTTTTCAGTTTGTAATGTATTAAAAATATTGCAATGCTCATTAATTGAAGCAGACGCACACTTCACAGCCAACACTGCAGTGCTAAATTGAACAATGCTGCAGTTAGGTCATGGGTGGTGAAATGCTATGGGCAGGGAGGTGATGAATTATGATGGGTGGGATATCTGCCTCACTTAACAAATACACTATTCTTAATTTGTCAATAAGTAAGCATTGTGACTTACCACCACTCATTCCTACCACTGCTGGGACTCCTCCCCCTCGAACCTCGTGGTCCTCCTCCCTCACACTTGCGCTGCCGTAGGCTGAGGCACTGGTGGTCTGTGCGGCTAGAAACAAATTGGCCATTTTAAATACTAGATTTGGCCCCAAAGTAATTATTATTATTTTTGAATAAAGTACAACTGGAATGCCTCATTACAGTTCAGTCAGCAATATCTCCGATCAAAACTATCACTTTGGAAGGTTTGCTGATGACATGTTAGAAAAGCCAGGTAATCAAGCCAACCGAAAATGTTTCCTAATGGAGGAGCTCTAAAAGATTTGTAGAGCACTGCCTTACCCAAAGGTATCTTGGTACTGAGCACATTGTCACACAACTGGAAGACCCAATTACTTGTTGAAAAGACAGGTTTTCAACTCCTTCCTGAATACGGCGAGGGATGGTAAGGCCCTGATGTGTGGGGGAAGGTTGTTCCAGTCAGATAAATCGCTGTTAAAAAACTCAGACCACCCCAATTAGTCCTACGAAATCTGAGCACCACCATTTTTTGGCACCAGAGGAGTAAAAAGGTCTACTGGGTACATACCAGTCAAAAGCATTTCTGGGAAACTCAGGGCCTGTGCTATGAAGGGTCAGTATAGCTTATGGATTCCCTGTGAGACAGGTTAAACATTTGGAATCCCCAAAAGCAGTCTAGCAGCTGCGTTCTGCAGAACTTGGAGTCTTTTTAGGAATTTTTGATGCAAGTTTACATAGAGTCCATTACAGTCATCTAATTTGGACAAAATGAGGGCAGTGATGACAGTTGATTTGGGATTAGATGGGATGTAAGAGAGAATTTTCTTGATCATCCTCAAGGTGAAGGATACAAATGAAATGACTGCATTTATCTAGCTTTTTAAATTCAGCTTATTGTCAATGATGACTCCTACATTCTTAGCTTTTGTTACCAGAATAGGAGGTGATCCAAGTTCATCAGGCCACAGGAAGGAGCCCAATTGGGAGAAAGGTTTCTAAACAAGACCACCTCAGTCTTATCTGAGTTCAACTTTAAACAGGGATTGTTTATCCATTGGCTGATTGCCAACATGCAGTCATGGAAATGGGAGCAAATGTTGAAATCTTAGTTGGAAGCTGGGATGACAATTTGAGTGTTGTCACTGTAGGAAGTAAGGGAGAAGACATAGGCTTTGATCATCATTGCCAGCCCTGTAACATATATATTAAATAATGTTGGAGTGAGTGAGGATCCCTGTGGGACCCCGACTGAAAGTGAAATTATATAAACTGGTCAAGAACGACCATTTGTACTCTGTCAGAGAGAAAGTATGATAGTAGAGCCAGTGCTTTGTCTTTGATGCCTAATTTACTTAGAGAGAAGTGTATGGTCAACCATATCAAAGGCTGTGGACAGTTCAAGAAGATTGAGCTCAGCTGCTCCTCCCCCATCAAGAGTGACTCTGATCTAGCTTGTGCCTTTGAGAAGGGCTTTCTCTGTACTATGTGTTGGCCTGAACCCAAATCCTGTTGGATCTAGGCACAGGTTGCTGTGTAGGACTCGGGTAGCTGAAGATTCATTTCTTTCTCCGCCATTTTGGCTGGGAGAGGAAGATGGGAAATAGGATTATAGTTATTGGGATCTGTCTTATTTAGAATGGGCGTCTTAATAAGAGGGAGAATAGATGCTTTCTACCATTAGGAAGGATAAACACCAGTGCTAAACAAAGAGTTGGAAATAACAGTGAGGTTTGTGGCAATTAGGTCAGGGACCAGCTTTAGGAGTGCTGGGGGATAGGGATCTAAAGGAGAACTTGACTTAGCATTTTAGATACAAGATATGATGTAACTGGGGAGAATTATTTGAGGATTTCATTATCAAAATACCCCTCAGTGTTTGCTTACATAGGGGCAGAGGTGTTGAAAGCCTCGAAGTTAGGGTATATGTTTTTAACTTTGTTCATAAAATGAGAGGCCAAAGTGTCACAGAAAGCCTGACTGGAGTTGGTTGACTTGTTTCATTGGGGTTTGGTAAGTTTGGAGGCTACATGAAATAATTCCTTGGAGAAATGTTTGCCCTTCTCAATTTGATGGATATAATGTGCACACTTCTCTTTCTTCAGTAAAGGTTTTTAATTAGATAATGCAGCTTTATAAGAGTCTTTCGCTCATTCATCATAGTGTGAACGCCAAATCCTTTCTTGTCTTCTGCATGTTTGATTTTCCTTCTTGAGAGTCTCCATAAACCAGGGTTTTGATGGTGTACTCCTGCATACAGAGAAAAAGGTTCATATGAGCTAGCTTAGTACATGTGGAGTTAAGCTAATTGCCATAGTCTGACACAACTTGTTTGATATCGGAGGAAGCGGTGGGCTGGGTTTGCTCATGTTACTGAGTAAGTTCGACTGCATCTATTTTGTTCCAGGCCCGATAACAGGAAGAATGAGATTAATTCAGGTTGTGTTGTGCTGTCTGGGGGGTGATAATATTGAATAGAATACCATGGTGATCTGACCAAACTAGTGGCAGGAGCTCCTGTAATGTGATATGGGGGTTAAAGGTGAAGATACCATTGAGAGTATGTCCTGCCTGATGTGTGGGTGTGTTGATAAGTTGCACCAGATCTAAAGCACTTGTGATTTCCAGAAGAGCCTCGGTATCTTTCACTGAGAAAGCTTCGGGGTGGAAATTGAAGTCACCTAAAATAGTAAAATAGTGACATCCTTGTCCGCAATACCAGCATCCAGCAGTGAACTTATGGACTTCAGAAAGCAGTTTCTGGGGCCAGGCAGGTAATAAATTAGGATGCCCCTGAAAATTGATTATTGGAAATTTCCAAGCAAAATGCTAATGCCTCACATACCAAAAAAGGAACCATCTCAAATATGGCAGAGAAACACTTGAGATAAATCAGAGCAAGACTGCCACCCCTTTGTAGTGGTATTTCCAATCTATGAAATGTGAAACCTGATGCAGCAACTATAATAAAGTCCAGGTAGGATGAGGCATCTGACCATGTCACCGCAATGAAAAGTAAATCAAGTTGATGAAAAGCTAATAGGTCCGCTAGTTCTAATTTATGCTTGGGAAGAGAAAGTGTGTTAATAAGGGCACATCGCAGCCTAGGAAGAAGCTTGTTTGGACGTGGAGAAGTAACAATAGACTGGGTATTAGGTGGTGATCCACCTGAACATGTGGGGTTGGTCGTGCATGCTGAAACCCGAGCTGTGATAGTTCACATTGGAGAGTGGGGATAACTCAGCTAAATTGAGGCATGTACTGCCAACTACATGATTCTAACAGGCTAAGAGCTAAAATATCTTTACCTGAATAGCAAATTCTGGGGGTATGGTTGTCATTGGTGGTTGGAGCGATCCGGCCATGGACGGGTGCAGTCGGGCTTGCCTTTGGCACGCCAGTGGCATGCCTGCTGCACAGCAGTGCCAGCATTCCACTTAAATATCCTGTTGGTCTGAAAGAACTAGAGCGCCAACCAAAGTATTGCCCATCAACCTGCTCGCTCCAAGAGGCAAGTCAGGGAAATACAGCCCTCAGGTGCGATTTAAAAAAAAAAATATATTGTTAAAACAATAATGGTGCTAAAAACATAAATAACCTGTTTATCAGCCCCCAGCACTTTGCTCACTTAACTACCGGCCAGTAACCAAGAGCGTGGCATGGAAGCACCAGCATTCCACTTAAATATCCTGCCAATCTAAATCAACTAGACTGGCAACCAAAGTGTTGGCTGTCAACCTGCTCACTCTAATAGGCGAGTCAGGGAAATATAGCACTCAGGTGAGATTTTTTAAAAGATATTGTTAAAACAATAATATTGTTAAAAACATTAACTAGCGTATTTTTCAGCCCCGAGAACTATGCTCATTCAAATACCGGCACGTCAAAAAGAGTGCAGGAAAGCAGCGCCAGTGTTCTACTTAAATATCCTGTCAGTCTATAACAATTAGACCAGCAACCAAAGTGTCGGCCATTAACCTCCTCGCTCTAAAAGGCTAGTTAGGGAAATACAGCACTCAGGTGAGATTAAAAAAAATATTGTTAAAACAGCACTATTATTAAAAACATGAACTATCCTGCTTTTCAGCCCCCAGCACCATGCTCACTCAACTACTGGCAGGTAACAAAGAGGGTGCCATGGCATGGCAAAACCAGCGTTCTACTTAAATATCCTGTTAGTCTAAAGCAATTAGACTGGCAACCTAAGTGTCAGCCATCAGCCTGCTAGCTCTAACAGGCGAGTCAGGGAAATACATTAAACAGATGAGATTTAAAAAAATATATTGTTGAATGAATGAATGAAGGACACATGGTCTTGGTTGGAAAATGCAATGGGAAATTATACTCTCCTGCCATGCTGCACTCTCATGGAAACTGAAAGAATACTGTAAATATGAATGATAACACAACATGGGGGGGTCCATGACCATGGCCACTCTCTCGTTTCGACTGTTTGAGCATGAGCAAGAAAGGCCTTTCAACAAACGTGTGGTGACTAATAGCTTAATTGAGCCTGCAATCTTCACAGTCCCGCAAATATTCTATTAGCCTTACAGTACCACAAGACATGTAAGGAGAGAGGGAAAGCTTACTAAAAAGCATAAGAAAGCTACAGGCAGGAGGAAGTCAGCTACAGAAAAATGAAATATAGAAAAAAGGATAATGGAGGGATAAGAATAATTTAACAAACATTAAATAGAGGAGTTAAAAAAAAGGAGACAGTATAAAAAATAAATAAGGCAACATTATTTTACTAGCAGGGAGAGGTAAAAGCTAGGGAAATATTAATTAACAGGACTTACTGGGGCTAGCAGAAGCATCTGCCGTGGCTGCTGTGCTCTTGGTAGTACGCCCCACCGCAGCACTGGTTGTGGCAGCCTCTCCACCCTGCTCTGATGATGCCCTCGTTCCCTTGGGTGCTGATGTAAGAAATAAAGACGAATAAAAAAAATAAGATTAGTGGTACAGTTAATCTTTCAAGAAATATTTTGACCGGCAGATGCAGTAGCAGATGGCTATCGCTCTATTCATAATTTTCTAACCCGAAACCCTATTCCTAATTTCCTAAACCTATAGTACATTTTGAGCTACTAATGCATTGCAAAGAATGATCTTTGCTTTTCCTTCCCCTTTGATGGGTCAACTCAGTCTCCCTTTTCAATACATACTGCACATCACTGGGAGATTGGGACTGTATCAGCTACATAAAGAAAGGCACAGATAATGCGAACTCCCTGACATACTTGTATTTTAATGATGGTACAAAGGAGTCTGCATCACTTCTTAAGTAATCAGCCCACGTGGGCGCAGAATAGTTAGCGCCAAGCACCTAACTAGCTTAAGCTGGATCAGATATTATTTGTAACGTAAACTAGGCTTAGTGCAATAAACATTTTTAGAAAACAAAAAAGAATTACTGTCAGACCCCACAACCTCAACCCCCAACAGGTCCTGTTCCCTATCGATTAGGTCCACCCACTCGTGCGTCAGCTGCTGTGTGGTGCACTGCACACCTGTGCTTCAGTGTACGCACCAATGCTCTCTCCAGCACAGCAGTCAACGCTCCCACAGGCCATTCCCTCTCCCAGGCTTGCCTCCTGCTGCCAGCATGGATGGGAGGTGGCACTGGACTCAAAAAACCAGTGCAGCCACTTCCCCCTCAGTAAAAATGGGACAGGGCTGCGCCCGTGAGCGACGCTGGCACCCACAGGATGTGCGACTTGTGGCACTGGCACCGCCACTTTCTGGTTGTTCTGCCACAAGGCCGGGTACAAAACAAAGTCGCATAATGCAAAGCAGAAAAGAAGAACTGAAGGAAGACAAGGAAGAAAAGGAAAACAAAAAAAATGCGATGTCATGAAAAGTGAAAAAAAGACAAAATGTAAAATACACACACAGAAAGACACAATGATAAAAAAATATGTAAATGAGGTTTGGATGAGTGGGTTAGGGGGAGGATTGGCACAGATTTAAAGAGATTCAAAAAGGCCCAGCGCCATCCACAGAACAGGAGAGAAAGCAGGTAAAACAAAATGGCCGCTCCCATGCGCACCGCATGGTGCAGTTTGTGTTGATTTTCAGCATGAAATGTGCTACCGGCGTGAAAAAACGAGTATTTTTTCACCAGTCCACAGAGTTCCGCGAAATCTCGCCGAGTTTTCCTCCACGGAATTCTGTGGAGCAAAACTCTGCAAAAATCCTCCCAGGCCTACTATTGATACATTTTGTGTGAGTGCTTCCCCATGCTTGATTTTTTACATAATATTGCCCCTGACCAGCCTGTTTGTCAAAGGGTGCACTACAACTTAAGCACTTTCTTGTTTCTTTTACCATGGGAACTTAGGGAATACGCATTCCTCTTATATATGAACATTTTGCTGCCAAATTGTACATCACTTTATAGAGGTCTCAGGTTTGAGCACATTATGAACGCATCTATCACATGCATAATATATAGGTCTCAGATATAGGCACAGTATGTACATATCTGGTATATGCACAACATAAAGCCCTCTGATGTATGCACTTTTTTATTCCTGTGATATGCCCAATATGGACACCCAAGACCTCTGATTATGTGCATATATGAGGTCTGCATACTGTGCCATAGGCTGATCTACAATGCATGTCGAAGTCATGCCTAAAGTATGCAATACAGGCCTTGGTAATATGCACAGTATCTAAGCCTATGATATCTGAACATTACACCTTTCTGATAATCTGCGGGGCTTCAGGCAGCATTATTTGCATATTTTAGAAGTGTGCAGACTGTGCAAATATCTGAGGCATTCAAGTGCATAAAATGGTGGTCTTAACACTGTGCCTAACACTTTTCAACATGTACATGACTCCTCTGTCTAACCTCATCAGATCCCACTGAATCAACATCATCTCCTACACTGACGACACCCAGCTCAATTCTTCCCCTCAGATTACACAGTCACCACCAAGGCAAACTTTAAACAATGCATGACCAGCGTGGCCAACTGGATGAAAGAAAGCTGCCTCAAGCTCAACATTGACAAAACTGAATGTGCTGATCTTCAGGAATAAGAGCTCATCTTGAGACTCCACCTGGTGGTCTACCAAACCTGGACCCACACCCACCCCAACCAACCAAGCTAAGAACCTAGGTCTCACACTGAACACCAACTTCTCCATGAATCCCTGGTCAACGCTGTCATGTCCTCCTGCTCGTTATGTAAAATCTTCTAGTGGCTCCCACTAGACACCAGACTTACCATCACATAGGCCCTATTCACAAGCACATTGTACTAGGGGAATGCACCCTAAGCTGGCATCCTTATCCATCTTCTTCACGGACTTCAATCCAGCCAAAATGCCACCACCAGATTCGTCCTCAACCTCCCGTGCCGGACCCACACCAAATCACCCCTCAGAGAGCTCCACTAGCTGTCCATTTAGAAGTGCTACCAGCTCAAACTTACTTCTTACACATGCATCCACGTCACTAAACAACACAGGACCCACATACCACAATCAGAGGCTTCACTTCCATCAACCCATCAGGCAATTTCTCTCAGCATCACTCTCAATTTCATACACCCCAACATCCACAGAAGGTGGATGGAAGGTCTATCATTCTCCTACCAAGCCACAACCTCCCCCAACACATCAGGGCATCCTCTTAACTTCTTGAATTCGAAAAGAAGTTCAAGGCCTGGCTTATCAATTAGTCTTCTTGTGGGATCATCAAAACTGCCTGTACTCTGGCCCAGCCTCACCACACACCAACGCTCACCTATTCAGCGCCTGGATACCCTCACGGTTGATAAGCAGCACTTTACAAATCTACCTTACATTACATGAATAAATAAATGAATGAATGGATGATTGTATTTGTAGACTGCAAACAGCTGCCCCATTGGCGTCCCTGTGATAAAAGCAGTGAGCAAGGATAATTCAGTGTTCTAAAGCCATACAAAGAAGTAAATAGCCAAGATTGTAACTTACATGTATCATTGATAATGCTGAAATATAGAAGAATATCATTTCATGATTTAGTTGCTAGAGACGAAAATGATTTGCCTCTCAGTCTTTTTAATCTAAAGGCAGGCAGCTTAAAACGCCTAGACTAAGTGGATCTCAGACCCCTAGTCAGATTGTAATGCTGGAATATTTCTCTTAGATATTTTGGCCCAGTACCATAATAAAGTCTGTGTACCTGAACCAGAGTTTTAAACTGAATATGTTTATGCATAGGCAGCCAATGCAAATGTTTGAGATGTTGAGAAATGGAAGACCAACTAGGAAGTTTTAAAATGAATCATGCAGCAGTGTTTTCCACCACCAGTAGCCTTTTGATCAAGGCTTGGATAGACCAATATAAAGGCTGTTTGTGTAATGAAACCTGGAAGTGATTAAAGCATCCACCACAATTATTTGTGCATCAAAAGGTAAACGTTCTAAAAATTCTTCAAGGTGCATAGGTAGGAGAAACACAATCCTGTATTATTAAGAATATACTGACAGAAAAGAAAGCTTACAATCAAATTTTATCCCCAGATTTCTAACTACTAGAGATAGAGTTGGAGGTGCAGGCAGGCCCTTGAGCCACCAATTTTCAATGTTAAATTTATTCACTGCTCAAAAATAAGAATCTCAACTTTATCTGAGTTACATTTTAAGGAAATGGGAGTAAAATCAGCTAAAGAGTCAGGGTTGGCAGATGTTTTTTTTAGAAGAGGTTTGATTTCTGCCTGTTTCCAAAGGGTACGGACAAGAGCTCAATCTAGAGAATTATTAAACAAAGCATTAGTCACTGGATTTAGAACTTCAATTGCTCTGGCCAATAACCTAGGTGGACACAGGCCAGCGGGTGATTCTGCTTTGCGTACTCTAATCGCTTTATCAGTTTGCTGGAGGCTGATCCCTCCAAACGTGGAAAAAGTAGAATTGTTTTTGTAGATTTTATTGGTTTTCTGCAAAGAACAATGGAAATAGCAAACAGTACACAGTAAAGAACACCTTAAAATTACAGTAATAGGTAGTAAACAAAGACAAGATGTCAAATCAATCACTGCATTATAATACGACCACAGTTCCCCAATGTCTTTCCATATTTAAAAGGGCAGCCCCTAGGAGTATATTTGGGTTCCTCTAGTCTGGCACACCAGTCCATTTCAGAGCACCATTCAGTCAGTGCTGGTAGTTCCAGAAATTTCTAGTGACAGCCATATCATTCTCCAATGGGACCTCACATTCCCTCCAGGATGCGCAGCAGTACAACGTGAGCGGAGCAGTCTACAGGCCTCTCTAGGATTTTGAAAAGTGTGGTAAAGATCAAGGATGAGTATCAGGCAGCAACCAGGCAAGATCATACCATTTTCAAAAAGTTGCTATCATGGCACACCTGGGGGGAAAAGGTTTCTCCCATCCACATAGTCATTGCGGGTGAGATATGATACGTATAGGTATTTTAGTTGAGCTAATCATATGTGGAATGGGATAACCAGTTTGTGGGGGCCATCTTGGCATCCCTTCAATTGTCATCATCAAGAGAACCAATTTAACACTTCGATTTAGTCCGGACTGTGGGAAAAGAGTCAAAGGCATTAATGACAAGTGATTTGTATGTGTGTGAAACATCACCCATGCCTAGTAGAGCCACAAGCACCTGAGATTTGAGCAGATTGTATTCTGACAGTACAAGCAGTTGTGGTTGGTTTACCGATAGTGTGCTGCATAACTGCAGGTATCTATAGAATTGGTTCTTGTGGAGTTCAAATTCCCCCTGCATGTCTTTGAAGCTCTTCATTTGCGACCCGGCCCATAAGTGGTGGGAAATGCCAATGAGGTCCCAACATATTAACCCTTCAAGGCTGGAGCCCAAGGGAGACAGTTACCTTGTCACAGTGGGTTGCCTATGTGGGTTTATGGTCCCATCGGAGCTATCGGGTTACACCGACAGCAGAGAAGAGTGGCCTCGGTGAAGGAGTGCTGATTGGGGCAGCTGTTTAGGAAGCATAGGATGGCACAGGGTGGCACAGGGTGACCCCCTGTGCCCCCACGGCTGGTCGCTCCTCACCTCCTGCTGCTGCCTGCTGATTACGGACGCCTCCTGCTGCCTGTATCTTCGCGACTGCTCCTGCTGCCTCACGCTTGCTCCCCCGGTCCTCTGCTTACTCTGCCTCACCGCCGCCGCTGACCTGCTGACTCGGTAGGTGCCCCCTCACTCGCGCCTTCTCCCCCGCCGCTGCCCCGGTTCCGCTTCTTCCTTTCCCGCCGCTGACCCCTGACCCCGCCCCCACTCTGTGCCCATTGGTCTACCGCCTCCCGCCTCCCAGCTGACCCCCCCTCCCGGCTCATTACTTATGACGTCCCCTCAGCGACCGCGCAGCGGACGCGCGCAGCGGGAGCGCCGATTGTGCGCCGAAGGTGCGCCAAAGGTAAGCCCGTCTGCACCCGTCCGCGCCTGGACCGCGCCCAGCGCCAGATCCCCTGGCCCCCGCGTCCGTTAACCCCCCCGCAGGACCTACGATGCCGCCACCCTCATCGCACTCAACACCGCCCGAGCCCCCGGGTGCTACCAAGCATCCCTGCGACGCACCCATGGACCCTTCGCCTGCCGATCCTGCAACTTCTCCTGCCTCCGAACCAGCACCGCACCCATCAAGACGGACAACAGCAACCACCTCAAGTGCATCCTGATCAACACCCGCTCCGTCCACAGACACGCCGTGGAACTCTGGAACCTCCTCGACACCGCATCTCCAGACATCGCCTTCCTCACTGAAACCTGGATGAATGCCTCCTCAGCCCCCGACATCGCCATAGCCATCCCGGACGGCTACAAGATCATCAGGAAGGATCGCGTCAACCAGACCGGAGGGGGCATCGCCATCGTTCACAAAAGCACCATTCGCATCTCGACTGACCCCATCGACGCATGAAACGCCGCCGAATACCTGCACTTCCAGATCCACACTGACCCCAAGACTACCCTCAGAGGCACCCTCATCTACAGACCCCCGGGACCACGCGCACAGTTCTGCGAAGACATCACGGCCTTCATCAGCCCTCACGCCCTCCCCTCCACCGACTACATCCTCCTCGGGGACCTCAACTTCCACCTGGAGAACAACAACGACCGCAACACCACGGCCCTGCTGGACAACCTCGCCAACCTCGGACTCAAGCAACTGGTCAACACCCCCACCCACTACGCCGGCCACACGCTCGACCCCCTCTTCTCATCCAGCAAGCACGTCACCTTCAGCCACTCCACCAGACTTCACTGGACTGACCACAGCTGCGTCCACTTCAGCTACAAAAAGAACACGGTCCACCACCACCCGGAGCAGGCTCCCCACAGAAACTGGAGCAAGATCACCGTTGACCAGCTCGCCACCTCCCTCAGCCAGAACCCACCAGTCAGGACAACGGACCCTGACACAGCAGCCCTCGACCTCACGCAGTGGCTGACCTCCTGTGCCGACGACCTCGCCCCACTGAGGAACCCACTCACCAGGCCCAGAAGCAAGAAGGCCCCCTGGTTCACCGACGAACTCAAGGACTCCAAGAAGGCCTGCCGCACCCTCGAGAAGGCCTGGCTCCTCGACAAAACCGCCGACAACATGACCACCCTCAAACTCGCCACCCGCAGACATCACCAGCTCATCCGCACCACCAAGAAGAAATCTCTGAAGGAACGACTGGACAAGAACGCCCATGACAGCAAGGAGCTCTTCAACATCGTCAAGGAGTTCTCCAACCCCAGCACCAGCAACAACGACATCACTCCCTCGCAGGACCTCTGCGACTCCCTCGCCCCGTACTTCCACCGCAAGATCGCCGACATCCACAACAGTTTCGGCGCTCCACCCCCGCACCCATCGGTCGAACCTACGCACCCCGCCGCCATCCTCCAAACATGGACCGAGGTGACCCCCGAAGAAACGACACGCATGATGAACACCATCCACTCCGGATCCCCGACCGACCCGTGCCCCCACCATGTCTTCAACAAGGCCGCCTCTACCATCGCACCCCACCTCCGAGACATCATCAACACCTCCTTCGACACAGCAACCTTCCCGGAGAGCTGGAAGCATGCCGAGCTCAGCGCCCTGCTGAAGAAACCAACAGCGGACCCGACCGACCTCAAGAACTTCCGCCCCATCTCGCTCCTGCCTAACCCCGCAAAAGTCATCGAGAAGGTCGTCAACAAGCAACTGGCCGCCTTCCTCAAGACGAACGGATCCCTCGACCCATCGCAGTCCGGATTCAGAGCCAACCACAGCACCGAGACCGCCCTCATCGCAGCCACCGACGACATCCGAGCCCTGCTCGACAACGGTGAAACAGCAGCACTCATCCTCCTAGACCTCTCCGCAGCATTTGACACTGTCTGCCACCGCACCCTAGTTCAACGCCTCAACGACACCGGCCTCCAAGGGAAGGCTCTGGACTGGATCATCTCATAACTCTCCGGCAGAACTCAGAGATTACGCCTCCCTCCATTCCGCTCTGAGGCAACCAAAGTCATCTGCGGAGTCCCGCAAGGATCGTCGCTCAGCCCCACTCTCTTCAACATCTACATGAAACCCCTCGCTGCCATCGCACACCAACACAACCTCAACATCATTTCCTACGCCGATGACACCCAGCTGATTCTCTCACTCACCAAAGACCCCGACACCGCCAAAGCCAGCCTACACGGAGGGATGAGAGACGTCGCCGAATGGATGAACATCAGCTGCCTGAAATTGAACACGGACAAGACGGAAGTCCTCATCCTGGGACCGTCGCCCTCCGCATGGGACGACTCCTGGTGGCCCCCGGCCCTAGGCACCGCACCCAAGCCAACGGACCACGCACGCAACTTGGGCGTCATCCTGGACTCCTCCCTATCGATGACCAGACAAGTCAACGCCGTCTCCTCATCTTGCTTCCACACCCTCCGAATGCTCTGCAAGATCTTCCGATGGATCCCGACCGAGACCAGGAAGACGGTCACCCAGGCCCTCGTCACCAGCAGACTAGACTACGGAAACACCCTCTACGCCGGTACAACAGCCAAGCTTCAGAAGAGACTTCAGCGTATCCAGAACGCCTCCGTCCGACTCATCCTGGACGTCCCACGACGCAGCCACATCTCGAGCCACCTGAGAGGCCTGCACTGGCTCCCGGTCAACAAGAGGATCACGTTCAGACTCCTCACCCACGCACACAAATCCCTCCACGACCTGGGCCCAAGGTACCTCAACGACCGCCTGACCTTCTACACGCCCACCCGCCAGCTACGATCCGCGAATCTCGCCCTCGCCGTCGTCCCTCGCGTCCAGAGATCCACCGCCGGAGGAAGATCCTTCTCCTACCTGGCAGCCAAGACATGGAACTCCCTGCCCGTCCACCTGCGGCTGACCCAGGACCACCTCGCCTTCAGGAAACAGCTCAAGACCTGGTTGTTCGAGCAGTAGCAGACCCCCTCCCCCAAGCGCCTTGAGACCCTTCCGGGTGAGTAGTGCGCGATATAAATTCCATGATTGATTGATTGATTGATTGTTGACAATCTAATAGTGATCTTTCCAGGAAAGACCGGGGTCATCTGTGACTTCAAATTGCCAGTCATTATTAGTTTGGATCTCTGAGGCCCAGTAGTACAAGCGCACGCCGGCCATTCCAATCTCACCATTGTAGGGTAATTGAACGCATTTCTGAAAGGTGAGCCTTCGTACCTTTCTCGCCCATAAGACTGCTTTCATTAAGGCGGTGAATCAGGATTGAAGAACAAATAAGGGAAAGGCAAATTAATTAAAAAAAACACAATGCAGCCTAGGTTTTTATTGGTAGAATGGAGCATTTAGTCATGGCTCAGCGGACCTGATTCAGAAGTGGTATGAGATTGAGACTTCAGTAAGCGCAGGCTCCAATACAATGTGTGCCCTAGATATTGGAAACTCAGCCTGCGGAGGCAGAAGCAAGTTTACCAGTTAGTCACTTCACGGCATCACTGCAGTGGGATCATCAGCGATTTAGATCAATTAACTGTGAGTTCTGACACTTCGCCATACAGGTAAAACAGTTGGAGGAGACGAGGTTCCGAAGAGGTGCTGTTGGCAAAGTAATAGCAAGCTGTCATCAGCGTAGAGTGCAATTTGTTCCTCCACTGAAAGCTGCAAATATTGGGGTCACACCTAGACTGCCAGAGGTCCAATTGCTAGAGCGAAGTGCAGAAGCAAAAAGGGACGTCCCTGTCTGGTGCCTCTGTGTTAGAAATGGGGGTCTCTAGTTGGCAATGGTTTGCACCTTTGTCAAAGTAGGTATGGTTGTTACACCCTTAGACAACCCATGCTCACCCACTTAGCAGCTTGGCACGAGTAGCTAGGCTTATGTCAGAGGCAGTGTGTATAGCATTTGTGCACACATACAGAAACACAGTGAAAACACTTCAAATGGACACCAGACCAGTTTAGAAAAATAGGAAAACTTTATCTAAACACAACAAGATCAAAAAAACACCATGCATATCTCAAGCTAGCCACAAAAATAGGGTATTCACAGAAATAAAGCTTGTAGCTACAAATAGCTTCACCTGGGGCTATTAAGACGTTGTGACAGATGGAAATCCCAAAGTACGGCGCTGACTGCGAGGTGTGTGGCGTCGGGCCTGGAGTCACATGGACACCAAAGAACAGTACCTTGGCAAACGATGAAAACAAAGATGGTGCACAGGGAGGTGATGCTTCGTTGGTGCCGGGTGGCATCAGTTCCTTACGCCCACAGGGGAGGTGAAGCGTTGGCTCCTAACTGTGATGCAGGGGAGATGAGGCATCCGTTCCTTACTGTTGTCGGGGAGGTGACGTCCGGATGGCGTCGGTTCCTTACAATGATGCAGGGTCAATGGATTTGGGAGGTCACCCACATCAGGTATCAGCTCCATGAGGATGAGACACCGGTGTCGGTGAGGTCAGGGTTGTGGTGCGAGTCAGGGTGTTGCATTGTGAGCATCAAGAGCGGTGCCCTCAGCTCCAGTGCAGGCAGCAGCCTTGATGACAGCATCAGAGTCTGTACGGTGGAGCATCGGCAGATGTCGGGGCTGTGGAGCAAGTCGGGTGGTGCATCATGCACTTCATGAGCTGTGCCCACAGCTTTGTTGTAGTTCGTGTCGTCACATTCGCTGGCGCCGGTAGTGCTATTTCCCTCTGTGGCAGCTGACACCATAGTTCCAGATGCATGAGGACAGAGGAAGTGAAGTCTTTGTGGCCCTGAGACTTCAGAACAGGAGGCAAGCTCTACATCAAGTCCTTGGAGATCTTCTTGAAGCAGGATACACAGCATAGTTCAGTCTTTGTCCTCTCCTTGGCAGACACAGCCACTGCAGGCCAACCCCACACAGCACATAGCACAGGGGCAGTACTTCTCCTTCAGCTTTTCCAGCTTTTCTTCTTGGCAGAGGTTCCTCTTGAGTCCGGAAGCAATCTAAAGTACAGGGGTCTGGGCCCCAATATTTATACCACATTTTCCTTTGTTCTTTTCTGGGAAAAAGTCTCACGCTCAGTCCAAAACAGTTCTATCTTCCCTGATCCAGCTTCTCGGCAGGAGGTGAAGACAGCAATGTGCACATGAGACAGGGCCTATCCTATTCAGGTGCAAGGGAATCTCTTCCCACTACTCTAAATGCAACTCAGGTCTTTTGAGCCGAGCTCTGAGTCACCCAGGAAAGACTGGACACACCACAACCCTTCCAGTGGCTGTCTGCAGTGAATGCACATCCCCAGCCCCTGTCACTCCAAAATCAGACAGTCAATACACAACTCAGCAGAGTCACATAGGATGATTAAGCACGAAAATGGCTCCTTTGTAAAAGTGGCATTTTCAAACCCAAAATATAAAAACCATCTTTAACTAAAGTTCAGAGAACCCAAACTCCATCTTTCCATCTTGCCCCATGGAAAATTATACTTGTAAGACCTTACAAAGTATCTGTTGTGCTATCCTATGGGACAGATAGCCTGTCAATGGTGAAAAACTAAATACACAGTATTTCACTATCACACTATCAGGACATGTCACACACCCAATACATGCCCTACCTTTTACATACACTGCACGGTTTTACCATGGGCCTACCCTAGGGGTGACTCACATGTAAGAAAAGGGCAGGTTAGGGCCTGGCAAGTGGGTGCATTTACTAGGTCAACATGGTAGTAGAAACTGCACACAGACACTGCAGTGGCAGGTCTGAGACACCTTTGAAAGGCTGACTGTACGGGTGGCACAATCAGTGCTGCAGGCTATGCAGCAGCATTTGATTTACAGGTCCTGGGCACACACAGTTCACTGTACTAGAGACTTAGCAGTAAATCAAATAAGCCAATCATGGAAACACCAATCCATAAACACAATTTACATGGCGAGCATATGCACTTTAGCACTGAATAGCAGTAGTAAAGTACCCAGAGTCCTAAAACCGAACAAAAACAAGGTAAAAAACAAAAGGCCCAAAAGCAAAAAGTCTGGGGGTGAACCCGCTGAAAGCCAGCTCTAACACTCTGCCAATCCTGAATGGAGGTGAGACAACACCATTTACCAGAATTTGCGCTCCGGGTGGACATAGAATACATTAACAGGTGAAAGAAAACGGGGCCTAAATCCCATTTGAGAGAGGACTTGAAGCAAAAACTCCCAGTCTAGGGAGTTGAAGGCCTTTTCAAAGTCCAAGAGCATGGGTGCAGCTGGGTCCTTGAATCACTGTCGGGGTGCCACGGCAATGTGTACTCTGCAGATACAGTGGTGGGTGCTGCGGATGGGTAGAAGCCACATTGGTCTGGATTAAATGAGGGAGGTCACCAATGGTAGGAGGCAATTGGCAAAAATTTTAGCAAAGATTTTGAGTTCCGCATTAACAAGTGAGATTGGGCAGTAGGAGGCGCATTGCTTGTGGGACTACAAGGTTTGTGGAGTAGTATTATAGGCAAAACAGTTCAATCTTTTAGGATTCATAAAGCTGTTACCCAAATGTAGTGTGGATTGTGGGAATCAGTTTGGAGGCTGCGTCGCAGGTTGTAAGCCAGTAAAGAAGTTTCCCGGCTTTGTCTCCCTATTCATAAATTCATCTGTGAGAGGTCATCCAGCATTGCCTGCCTTCCTCCATGCATTGCTGCCGAAGAGAAGATCTTCATTTTCCCAACCGTCCTTGAAAAATGCTTGTCACCATGCTGGTGGTATCTGCTCTTGAGAGACAGGGTTTCCACCTCAAGATCAAAAACACACTAGAACTCTGCATGATTATTTGGCCTTACCACACAGAACAGTCTTTCCAGCTAGCCACAGGATACCCATGGAATTTAGTGACCCCACCCTGGTATCAAAGTATGATTTTAATTCCTAAAGCAAGTGGGCAGTGCATTGCCCATTGCCAGGCACCAGGCATTCAAGCACAACACTGGTCTATCAATCCTGGGATGCCTCCCCATGTGTAACAGAACCAGGGTATGGTCAGAATGTGAGTTACTCTGAAGCTTGGTATATCTGTGGCCAGGACAAAGAAGGTAGGCCCTAGGGCAGGGTTCATTGTATGTGAAAGGTAGGACATGCCCTGATCTGTGTGGCATGTCCTGATAGTGTATTACAGCCAATTTTGATTTTCACTATTGCAAGGCTACCTGTTCCCATAGGCAAGAATGGGCAGTTTGATTATAACATCTTATAATCCTAACTGACCCAGGGAACATGGTAGAAAAACGGATTTAGTATGCCTGAACTCAGAATGAAAAAATGCATCTTTTAGTGAAGTTGTTTTTAACATTTTGTGTTTGAAAATACCACTTTTAGAAAGTAGGTATTTTCTTGCCTAACCATCCAGTCTGCCTCTGCTAGGTTGTGTATTGCATGTCTGGTTTGTGAGTGACAGGGGCTGGGGTGGCTCCAGGAGACAGGGTGAGTCAGCACTAGGATGAATAGACCTATCTGTATTGGGAGTGGTGGGAGGAGTAGCACCTGGGCCTAAATAGGGCTGTGCCTGCCTTCCACAATGCTGGCTCCACCTCCTGTGGTGCGTCTGATGACCCTGACCCACACTGACAGAGGAAGAAGCTGTGCACTGGCAGAATGCACCCAGAGCTGGTTTGGACTAGGTACAGACACTCTGCCTTCAGAGACAAAGGATTTATGTGTATAAAAAGGGGGACCCAGACCCCAGAATTTTAGATCACTTCTGGGAAAATAAGAGGAACCTTTGCCAAGGAGAAGAAACTGGAGAAGCTGAAGGAGTATTACTGCCCCTGTGCTGTTTGCTGTCTGGGGTTGCCCTGCAGTGGTTACTTGTTGCCAAGGAAAGAAGAAAAGGTCTTTGCTGTTTGCTTTGTCATCTTGAGGAAGATCTCCAAGGGCTTGAACTGAGCTTGCCTCCTGTCTGAAGACTCAGGGACACAAAGACTTCACCACCAGCTCCCCCTGAATTTCCTTGCTGGTAACTCTGACCTGCAGTGAGGTGCCTGCTGTTGTTTGGGCCCTCTGAGAGACTGCGTGTCGCTGGGAGCTGGAAGCGCGATGCAACAAGGAGAAGCGTGTCAGTAGTTGCCATCGCATCGCCGAAAAAAGCATGCCGCCGTTGCAGCTGTTCGCCGTTGCATCACTGACGAAGCGGGTCGCATCACTGGAGAAGCGTGCCGCAGAGGTCGCCGTCACATCACCGGAGAGGCGTGTCGTAGGGCCTGTCGTGGCTCCAAAGATCATCGATTTCGCCGCACGGCCATCGGGCGTACACGCACTGCATCCACGTTGTTGCCTCGCATCAAAGACGCCATTTTGTCGCATCACACCGGATCGTCGCATTGCATTGAGGTGCCATCTTGTCGCATTGCACCGGATCACAGTAAGAAACCGACACATCACCTCCGCTCCGGAAATGGAACAGACGCATCACCTCCCCTGTGCTGCAGGAAGGAACCGACGCATCACCTCCCCCGAAGCAAGGAATCGGCGCATCACTTTCCCTGCGACCCTTTTGTTTGTTTTGCGTGACGCATCCAAGGTACTTTGAGAGTAAAGTATCGCTTTTACCATCTACATTGAACTAAGCTATTTCTACCATTTTAAAGTCTTACTTTTGATCACTGTATTGTGGATTTTTGTCGTTTGGTCTTGTGTTAAGTCTAGTAAAGAATACTTATTTTTCTAAGCTGGTGTGGTGTCCATTTGTAGTGTTTTCACTGTATTACTGTATTTGTTCACAAATGCTTTACACACTGCCTCTGAGATAAGCCTGTCTGCTCATGCCAAGCTACCAAGGGGGTGAGCAGGGGTTATTCAGGAGTGTATCCCCCTTTCCCTGACTAGATGCAAGGTTCCCTATTTGGACAAAGGTGTATACCATTGCCAACTAGAGACCCCCATTTCTAACAGTGGACAATAGTGGTGGTTGTAATACATGGGTTCTGGTGGTGTCTAGTTTAGGGTGCATCACAGCATTAAAATTGCCACCGATAGTGCTGGTGCCTGGCGGCAGAGACTGGACAATATCCTTGAGGCAGTGTAGGGAAGACTGGGCCAGGTGTGGGGGAACATATACACTAGGAATGTTGTAGAGTTTACCCTCTAGGAGGCGATGAAATAGGGGTGGGCGGAATTTGTATAGTGCGCTACGCAAAGGTCCGCAAAATGGTAAAAAATCTCCGCGAGCACGCAAAAGTTCCGTGAACACGCGGAACTGCTTGTTCTGCCCGTTCGCGATGCCTTTTCCCTGTTTGCTAACGCTGTTTGCGTGCTCGGGGAGAACACGCATTTTGAAAGTGCGATCAAGCAAAAAATTACGCGAAGCCCCGGATTGTGGAATTTTTGGCAATCCTGCGGTCTCAGCGGAACGTGAAATTACCCAAATTCCGGAAATTCCACAAGCGAAACAGAATTTACGGCCCAGGCCTACCATGAATCCAAACATATGTTCCTCCAACATCTGAAACAGAGTGGGTGATGGCTAAAGAAGGTTTTGTAGTTAAGGATGGCTGTACCTCTGGATCCCTTGGTGTGGCCTGTATTGAAGACCCAGAGCTACTTGAAATGGGCCAAGACTGGGCATCGGGTCCCAAGGTGGTATGTCTCCCGAAGTACTGAAGGGAAGTTATGTTTAGCAAAATGGAGGACCGCACTATTTTGGTTCAGGTACTCCAACCAGGGGGACCTGGTTGGGCACGGCCGACATCTATTGGTGGTAAGGGGGTAGAGACATCAGATGTGAAGCACGTGTGATAATGTGAGTGTATGTACTGTGTGGGTATAACAAGCAGGCAATTAAATCAACATAAAACAGCACAATTTCCAGAGTAGCCCCACAACAACCAGGCATGCCTCACTTCCACCCTAGAAGCATCTGTCACCTGAACCCCAGTAAAACAAAGTAAACAAACAAAAGACAGCACCATCGTGGTCCTCACCATTCAATAAAAAGGTATATAGTTCTGCTAGCGTGGATTGTATATGCTTGGAAACACTAGTATAATGTGAGTTCTGATGGCTGCAACATGGACCCATGATATTGTGTCAAAAGGATAAATTAGGGGGGTCTCAGCCTGCATCCTAGGCGAGGGTTGTGTCAGGGCAGGAGCCCTAGGAAATGAATGGGCCCGCTCCAATCAGTGCCCCCTCTGTCTCCATGTCACTGCAGTGATCATCCTCCACATTGGACCAGGAGTTCTAGTAGCATTCCGTTTTTTCTGTCTAGACTGCCTGTCCTTGTCTACCATCATCAGCAACACCCGTTTGGGTGCATTGGGGTGGGGGCATCTGAATCTCAGCGACCCAGTCCCAGACTGCCTCCAGATGATGTAAGAAGATAGAGAGGGATTTGTGAAGGATCTTTAATTTGCTCAGGAAAATAGGCATGTAGGAAAGGTTGATTGTCAGGATTTTTTGTTTGATGGTGTCAAAGGTTTTCTGTTGTTTCTGAACCAGGCTAACATAGCCCAGAAAGAAGCGGGTGTAGGTAGACTGGAAGAGGATGCCCTATATCTATAATTGAGGACCTTAGTAATAAGTGGTCTTGGGGGTGCCCCAGTGGAGGGCATTGTGCCAAGGAGTGGTGTGTACGTTCCAGTACAAAGCAGGTTGGCAGTTAATCTGCTGGGAGCCATTACTCAATCCACTCCTCATGGGGTTTTACAGGAGATGAGTTTCCACTAGCTCCAGGAAAGCCAATGAATCAAAGGTTGTTCCTGCAAGTTCTGTTTTTGGTGCCTTCGGCTGGGTCTTCCAGGAGTTTTGAGGATGCAGACAGTTGCTTCATGGTGGATTTATTTTCCGTAATGGTGTCTTCAAGTTCTGAAATACAACCCTCAGCGTCAGGGATCCTGTCCATGACATTGCGCAAGTTTTAGCGCAAGAGGGCCACGTCAATTCCTACCTCTCAAATTTTGGTTTCAATATCACAAGGCTTGTATAGCTTGCCTAAAAGTGTCAGTGCGAACCATGGCTGGGGGATGCAAGGGTCAATGGGGGGGTCATTTCTAGACTCAGAGGTATCTCCTGCGGGTGTGGTAAACCTATTGATTTTGGGCAGCGCATGCGAGGATGTTGGCCAGTCTCTGCCCATGATGGTCATTGTCAAGATGTCTCAGGTCTCCAGGACACAGCGTGGGTAAATGATCAGCCCATTTGCCCCACAGATCCACAATGTATATGGGTAGCATGAGCAGCTGACTTCTTGTCAGCGTGGAGATGGCGTGTGAGTGCTGTTGAGTACATAGAGTCTGTGGGGTGGGGCAAGAGTCCACTGCTGATGTAGGCTCTCTGGGGTTATGGGTAGTGATTTGATGCTCCACAGTAATGTACCCATGCAAGTGTGGGCCTGTGGGAGGAAGCCACAACCACAGCAGGAGATTCCCAAGGATCAGTGTCTCTCCCGTCCAAATGTTATTGCAGCATCCCTTTGGGCTAGGGCCTGCTCCCCTTACTACACATGGTCGTTGTGGGCCCATGCAGCTGGCATGCCTCAATTAGTTTCCAGCGGGCAAATCTAGAACCCAGAGCTGTTTGGCAGCTCAGGTGTGATCAGAGTGGTGATATCTACAGGCATTGCTGTGCGGCTGCTGCCATCTAGTAGGAGGGGCGAGGCCTGGATGGTCGGCCCGTCAATCCAGAGGCACTTTCACCAGGAGGGGGCCAATGTGGATGGCTGGTCAGGCACAGTTGCGAGGTGCCAGAGACCATTGTTCTTGGCCACCACCATATTAAGTGGCATGGTCGGCCCGGTATGTGCTGTCTTCCAGATCATCCAAGGGGAAGGTGCACCTCGCACCCGCAGACATTCCACCAAAGCACATGGAGTCATGGGGGCACGCCATCGCACCTTGAGCAGCTTAACCCAGTTGAGCCAGCAGCAGGATGAAGGCTGATGTAGGGAACAGAAGCTCACTAAGGAACATGTGCCATCTTGGCTGGTCAGTCTGAGCGGTTACAGAACTATTTAAAGGAAGTATCCCATCACGGTTTCCATTCTAACTCATGTCAAAGCCTGCCTGAATTTTCTTTTGTTTTTGTTCAAAGAATTCTGAAAAGTTGTTACACAGCTCTGTTGGATGAGTCCCTTTTTGCATGTTTATCCCCAAACGTTTTGCCTTTTGCCTCCTATTTTTCAGATGCTCTTTTTGTTGGCTTTAGGACTCTGGGCACTTTACCACTTCCAATCAGTGCTAAAGTGCATACGCTTGCTGTGTAAACTGTGATTCTGATTGGTTATCCATGATTGCCATATTTGATTGTCTAGTAAGTCCCATGTAAAGGGCACTGGCTGTGCCCAGGGCCTGTAAATCATATGCTACTATTGGGCCTGCATTGGGCCTGCAGCACTGGTTGTTCCACCCTTATGAATAGCCCTGTAAACTTGTCTCAGGCCTGCAATTGCAATGTCTAAGAGCGCAGTTTTAAACTAACATGTTGACCGGGCAACTACACTCACTTGCCTGGCCCTAACCTTTCCTTTTACAACATGTAAGGCACCTCTCAGGTAGGCCCAATATACCCCCTCGGGCAGGGTGCAATGTACGTAAAAGGTAGAACATGTACTGGTGCATCGTGAAATGCTGCCAATTTTCGTGTTTCACTATTGCAAGGACTAGCTCACCCATAGGTTATAATTGGAGCTGCCATGTAACATTTTACAAGTCTAACTTTCACTTGGGACAGCTAGAGAGTTGGAGTTTGGGCTCCCTGCACTCAGAATTTATCAATACGTATTTTAGTAAAGGTGGTTTTGAAATTGTGTGTTTGAAAATGCCACTTTTAGCAAGTGGGCATTTTCTTTTAACCATGCTGTGCCTCTGCCTGCCTGTGGAATCAGCGTCTGGTTTAAACTGACAAGGGCCTGTTTGTGCATTAACTCTAGACAGTCACACAAAGGGATTTGAGGTGTGCTCTGCATATGCTGATGGCCCATCACCAGGCTGATGAGCCTTCCTGAGCTAGAGTAGAGGGAGGAGCTGTCACCTGCACCTGAATAGGGCAGTGCCTGTCCTCTCACAATGCCGTCAACACCCCCAGGAGTGTGTCTGGAGTCAAGGCCATGCAAGGCAGGAACTTTTAAAATACAAAGAATTCAAAGGCCAAAAGGGGTATAAAGTATTGGACCTAAAGCCCCAGACTATTAGAACACTTTTCGATCAAGACGACCCTGCCAAGAAGAAGAGCTATCATGAGGGCAAGTACTGCCCATTTGCTGTGTGTTGCTTTGCTGGGTTGGCCTGCATTTGTGGATTCTGTCTGTGGGCAGTGGAAAGGACTGAACTTTTACCTTCCTGTATCCTGTTTGAAAAGATTCTCCAAGGGCTTGAAGTAGAGCTTGCCTCCTGTTGAGAAGTCTCAGGGACACAAAGGCTTCACCTGCAGCATCGCTGAACTCCATTGCTGGGAGATCTGACCTGCCTTGTAGTGCCAATTCCAGTTCTGGGACCTTGGAGGTTGTCCTGCTGCATGAAACCATCAAAATCGAAGCATCAACTTCCAGCACTTGTTTTTCCGACGCAGCACCACCGAACAGGAGAAATTTCCATGAACTGCTGCCATGCGGTAAAAAAAAAGCAACGCAGGGCCTGTCAGCAGTCAAAGAAACTACTGTGGGGACTGATTGGACAGTGTATCAATCACATAGCACAGGGAAGAAGACAAGAGAGACCAAAGGAAGGTGAAAAGATTGTTATTTGCATATAGAAGCACAGAATTACAACTAAATTGCAGTAACCATAACAATCAATTGTGCACTGGAAAGTGTTGTGGTGAATAAACGGTGCAGTGACACAGTGATTAAGAAAAACAACGTAGGGCGGCGCAAAGGAATAATAAGGTAATTAGTGAAGGTCAAAACAGGATATTTAAAATCACAAAACATGAATCCATTGTTTGTGGAGACCTATAGAAATGCCGCAAATGGCGTTGTAAAGTCGACGGCGTTTCTAACTTTCTAACTTAAGGTCATCATCAGGACGATGGTTACATAATTCAATTTAAGGTGCTCTATAGAATAAGAAGAAAAAGAGGAAAAGGGAGTGGAAAAGAACCCGGCCAGAAATGAAAGATACCGAAGGAAAAAGTAGAAGGACAATGGTACCTGTAGGTATTCAATGAGGGGGAGGAGGGAAAATGAATCCTATACGTCTGGCAGTCAGGAGCGGAATGACTTGAGGCAAGCAGTCCAGGGCAAGGGGAAGTCTGAATAAAGGGGAAGGAAAGGTTAGGTAAGGCAATTACGTGAGTGCAAAGGTCAGAGAAACCGTTGCGAGGACTTACCGGGAATGGCAAGTACAGTGAAGAGGGAGCAGCGGGCGAGTGCAATAGAGGGTAACAATCTAAAAGGAAAGACAATCAAGTCAAGGAAGGTCACAATCAAGGTTCAGAGATCGTGAAAGCGTGGAGGTAAGATGATTCGCTTACCGGTGAAAATGGCGGGGGGCAGCGGGTTAAATCCAATCAGCATATGCTTTTAATGAAAGGCAAAGGGGGCGCAATGAATCCAACAAGGTCATGGACAAGTAAATTAAAGCATAGTGCTCTGAAAGAAAAAATGAACAAATCAGGGAAGAGCAATGATCAAGATATCAAAGATTGTTGGAGGGTGAAGGGAGGGCAGGTATCTTACCAGTGAATTGGGCGAAGGTGGCGGGTTGAGGCCGATGGATATGTGCTCAAGGTCTCAAGTAGCGGGAGCCGGAATTAATCCAAACAAGGTCGGGAACGAGTAAAGCGTCTCTCGAGTACAAGGCAGGATCGTACCAGGAAATAACCGTCAAAGAGATCACGTAACAATGCTAGTCGTACGTGAACTACAGAGACAACTAGAATGCGGGAGCCAGTCTAAGGTGCCCCGGGGGGAAGTAGGAGAGTTGTAAGACAGGGACAGAAGGAGATAGAAAAGAGAGAGAAAAAAAACAGGGGAAAGTAAAAAGCCGTTTCAAAGGCACCGAGTATGAGTGAACCATACACGTGTATTACAAGACATTCAAGGTAAGGAAAACGATTAAGGATAACACAATAAATAACAACTTGGCATGGACAAATAAATGCAGAACATGGTGCAAGAATCCAAATATATTAAATAATTGCAAATTGCAATGGCACACAGAATTGTAAAAATAAGGGATAAGTAATCAATAGCATCTTAAGTATGAAAAACATTTGGTTAGAACAAGTTGCATGAATTGAGGCATATCAATTACTCAAATCAAAAAGTTAAGGATAAAAGAATTTCATTCTATAAGTTAAAGAACAGACATTCAGGAAGGAAAATATACAATAAATTACAGTAATTTGAAGTTCAGGGAAGAAATATATACAATAAACTATAGTAATTTAAAGCTCAAGGACATAATGACGCTCAGAGATAATGTCCGTACAGAGTAGAAAGCAGGACAAAGCTTAAAGAAGTAGGGATAGGTAGTTCTATGTTATAGAGATAATAGTATTCCACTCATCAAGGGAATTTAGGCCTTGGGCTACAGTGTTGCAGCATGTGATCCACCTACACTCACATTTATTCATCAGGAGTTGGAGATTACCACCACGAATGGGTAGTTGTGGTCGGTCAATGACCTCCCAGATCATATCTGTCTCTGAGTGATTGTTGTCTTTGTAATGTGTTACCAATGGTGCTGTTGTGACATTGCATCTAATGCGACTCTTATGTTGAGGGATGCGATCTTTCACCATTTGTGTCGTCTGGCCTATGTAAAGTAAATTACACGGGCACCGAATCGCATACATAATATTTTTGGTGCGACTGTTGGAAAAGTACTTAAGTTGGTAGGTATGTTCTGTGGTAAAAAAAAAAATTGTCTTATTGGTAAGGTCACAGACATTACAATTCTGGCACTTAAAGTGACCTAAGATTGGTGGAAGGCCCCATAATGATGTAACTGACTGATCATTCTTCTCTCTAGACGGCCATGTAATGGCCTGGACCAATTTGTCTGAGAGATTATTTCCTCTTTTGTAGGATAATAAAGGAGGTTCAGAAAAATGTGCAAAAGTGCGGAGCAATGTCCAATTTTTTTTGATTATTCTGCCAACCTTATTGCTGCAGGGGCTGTAAATGGAAACAAAAGGAATACATGTATTTTGACGTTTGGCAAATGATCCCAAATTTATTTCCCTATGACTCTACCAGGCCCGTTTAAGAGCCCTTTTGACTAGGTATTTTGGGTAGTCTCTACTCGTCAATTTTTCTGATAAAATGGCTGCTTCGCGGAAATAATCTTTGTGCCGTTTGCAATTGCGCCGTATGCACAGAAATTGACCGTATGGCAGCCCATCACAGAGGCCACGCGGGTGATAGCTAGAGTAGAGTAGCAAGGTATTTCGTTCTGTAGGTTTATGGTAAAGAGTCGTCCCTATAGTACCATCTTCAGTACGTAATGTAAGATCAAGGAATGGAAGGTCATTCTTTCTGATGTCAGAAGTGAATTTAAGGTGTGGTTGATTGTTATTAAGCCAGATGACAAAAGACAAAAGATCTTCTAATTGCCCTCGCCATAGGAGTAGGTTCACTCGGTGCCTTTCTGTTGTTTTTCCTCTTTTCTATCTCCTTCTGTCCCTGTCTTACAACTCTCCTACTTACCTCGGGGCACCTTACACTGGCTCCCGCTTTCTAGTTGTCTCTGTAGTTCACGTACGACTAGCATCGTTACGTGATCTCGTTGATGGTTATTTCCTGGAACGATCCTGCCTTGTACTCGAGAGACGCTTTACTCATCCCGGACCTTGTTTGGATTAATTCCGGCTCCCGCTACTTGAGACTTTGAGCATATATCCATCGGACTCAACCCGCCACCTTCTTTCAATTCCCCGGTAAGATACCTGCCCTCCCTTCACCCTCCAATGATCTTTGATATCTTGATCATTGCCCTTCCCTGATTTGTTAGTTTTTCCTTTCAGAGCGCTGCCCTTTAATTTACTTGTCCACGCCCTTGTTGTATTCCTTGCGCCCCCTTTGCGTCTCATTGAGAGCATATACTCATTGGATTTAACCAGCTGCCACCCCACCATTTTCACCGGTAAGCAAATTATCTTACCTCCACGCTTTCATGATCTCTGAACCTTGATCGTGACCTTCCTTGACTTGATTGTCTTTCCTTTTAGATTGCTGCCCTCTATTGCACTCGCCCGCTGCTCCCTCTTCACCGTACTTGCCTATCCCGGTAAGTCCTCGCAACGGTTTCTCTGACCTTTGCACTCACGTAATTGCCTTAAGTAACCTTTCCTTCCCCTTTATTCAGACTTCCCCTCGCCCTGGGCTGCTTGCCTCAAGTCATTCCGCTCCTGACTGCCAGACGTATAGGATTCATTTTCCCTCCTCCCCCTCATTGAATACCTACAGGTGCCATTGTCCTTCTACTTTTTCCTCCGGTATCTTTAATTTCTGGCCGGTTTCTTTTCCACTAATTTTTCCTCTTTTTCTTCTTATTCTATAGAGCACCTTGAATTGAATTATGTAACCATCGTCCTGATGATGACCTTAAGTTAGAAAGGTCGAAACGCCGTCAACACTACAATGCCATTTGCGGCATTTCTATAGGTCTCCACAAACAATGGATTCATGTTTTGTGATTTTAAATATCCTGTTGTGACCTTCACTGATTACCTTATTATTCCTTTGCGCCGCCCTACGTTGTTTTTCTTAATCACTTGTGTCACTGCGCCGTTTATTCACCACAACACTTTCCAGTGCACAATTGATTGTTATGGTTACTGCAATTTAGTTGCAATTCTGTGCTTCTATATGCAAATAACAATCTTTTCACCTTCCTTTGGTCTCCCTTGTCTTCTTCCCCGTGCTATGTGATTGATACACTGTCTAATAAGTCCCCTCGCTTTGTTTACCTGTTGAGACAGTGTTTCCACTGTTATAATAAATTACCCGGTCTCAACTGGGTTAACGGGTTTACTCCTGCACCTTTTTGCTAAAGAAACTACTGCAGCGAGTTCAGTGCACCATGTCTCTGACGTTTGAGACCCCTGCACTGACTCTGACACAGGCCCTGCTGTGCGGCTGTTAGAATCGATGCATCGTGGGACCACGGCTGAAGAAATCAAGGCAGCGCCTGTTCGATGCCGCTTCCAGCGCATACAGATTTCCACGCATCGCACCTGTGCGACAGTTTTTCCGATGCTTCACCCGCAAGCCAAAACCATCTTGGGATTTCAACGCATGGCTTCCCCCCTATAGTCCAGATTCGATGCAACACTTTACCAGCCCACAGCAGAACTGACGCATTACCTCCCCAAGGACTCACAAACCAAAGCATTGGAGTTTTTTCTGATGCTTCCCTCCTCTTGCATTGTTTTCCCTTGTGAATTTGGATGCCTTTTAAGGTACTTTGTGTAAAATCACTGCATCCATTGTTTCCTATTGGCAGATTTTCTAAAACCTTTCAACAGTCATATTTTGAGTTGTGTATGTTGGATTATTGTTGTTGTGGTCTTGTGTGGTTTAGATAAAGATACTTAATTTTTCTAAACTGGTTTGGTATCCATTTGTAGTGATTACACTGTGTTACTGTGTGTGTTATGTACAAATGCTTTACACATTGCTTCTGAGATAGGGCTGACTGTTCATGCCAAGCTACCAAGAGGGTGACCAGGGGTTATCTTGGGTGTTTAACTCTCTTACCCTGACTAGAAGGAACGGTCACTGCTTGGACACAGTGCATATCACTGTTAACAATAAACCCCCAATTTTACCAACATCTACAGAGGGTTTTACCTCCATAAAACATGCTTACGGTTGTAGGAAAGGATTTGAAATTTGAAAAATCTCATGTGGCCCAATGTTTGAATTATTGATCCTCATTATGAAAAAAAATGTTTGAGCAAATTTTATGGATTTCCTATAGGCTTTAAGTGAAAGCTTATATTTAATTTTGTTGTCTGCCCTATAATTCCTTCTCCGTTTCTGTACTAAATTTTTACACTTTAGTTCTTTTCTAATGCAAGCGCAAAGAACCAAGGTGTATTCTTAGTGTGTTTATGATGGGCGCGAAAGACATGTGGGGCTAACTTACTCATTGCTTTGTCCAGCCATTGTTTGACACAGTTTGAATCAAATTCCATGTAGTCACATAGTACTGGTAGGGAGCTCTTTAAACTGTTTATAAGCTCATTATCTGCAATTTGACTCAATTTCTGGAATAAATAGCTAATAATATGAGGGTCTATGATTATTAGCTCTATCATCCTCCCAACTAAAAGTCATTGCTAAATGATCTGACTTAGTCAGTTCAGATATATGCTCTATTCTTAAAGTACGATGACTGGTAGAAATCAGTAAAAGTTTCCAATAATGACTGCATCAAAAATGTTTAGTGAGCAGGTTGCTGCCCTCCTTTTTTCGGTCTCACACTGTGACTGACTGCAAAGCTTCTCATATCCATGTGTGACTTGTTATACCAGTCCTGCTTTTTTTCTTAGAATTCTGGTACTTGTAATCTTACGTAACCAATTATAAAGCCAAGTGGAAAGCCAGAGCTACAAACCCTAGAATTCTCAGAAAACACCAAGACTAGTCTAGCTAATTATGCATGGACCTGAGAAACGTGTCAACTATTGTACTGAGCTCTGGAACCTACTTACCTTTAAAATTGTATAACACTGGCTGAAGAAGAACAACAGACATTTACCCTACCCACTAAGCAGCAAGGCTTCCTCATATTTGCAGATTAAAGTGAGAAGCAAGTCAGCAGGACAGCAGGCTGAACTATGCACTATAAGTCCCACTAGGACCTTGGTGACGACATCACTGATGGGGTCTCGACCAGTGGCACAGAGGGAGCAGCTGCTTCTTGCTACATAATGATGTGATGTCTGTTTTCCTAACAGAGTTTTTAAGTATAGGATAAGCACAATGCCATCCATGCCAAGTGAGAAAGTGACAAAAGCCTTTTACCACACTAGGCACAGTATTAAGGCTTTGGATTGTGGTCGCCACTAGGAAGAAATAAATTCCCCAGTGGCAGTCACATATCAAGAAAGATATGGCGGCAGCTTCCAGGGCTAGGGACTCATTCGCGTGTCTAAGGATTTTTTTTAAAAGCATGGGGGGGGTGGGTTATGGTAGAAATACCCTGCCCCCACCATGGATCTGGTGGAGGGGACCCAGAAGAAGCCCCCGGCCAAAAATGCAATTATTTTTATTGTCTGCACAGATGATCTGATTTAATAAATTGGCAGTCTCCTACCTTTTACAAATTGCCCCCAGGATGGGTCAGGGCTTGGGGGTGGAGGCACATTAATAGGTTTTGCAGAGGGGGTGTGCGGTCCGCCTGCCTGCGCCAGCTTGAGGCCCTGGAACCTCATCCCTGTGTCCGCTATCTATATAATGGTGATGGAGGCAAGTGGCCCCTCTCCCCATGCCTCTTAGAGGCCCCAGGGACTGCATCCCCTTGGGGCTGAAGTTTTATAATAGGGTAGTGGGGCTTACAGCTTCCCACCACAAGGAAGGAAATGAAGACTTAATTTTCCAAGGCTGCTATTGCTATATTGGGGAGGGACCACGCAGTCCTCTCTCCATGCCTCATAGAGACCCCAGGGATCCTATCTACTTGGGCTGAATATAATTATTAAGGGGAGGGGAAGTGAGGCCTCCCTCGATGAGCCAATGATAAGCCCACGGGGCATTGAAGCCATCCTTGTGTCCCTCAACAACCTTGGGGGTAACCTCGTTGGGCTCCGTGGCACCTAGTAGCCTGGTAAGTGAACGTCTCACACCAGGGAAGGCAGCAGGGGCCATGATCCCAAATATTATGCTATGGGTGCCCCAGGTGGGCACTGGGGACCCAGTGCCTTAAAAAACTTACACCTCCTGCCACCACCCACGATGGTTGTCAGCTGAAGGGCCGGCAGAGGCTGTGGAGCTTCAGGGCTCCCTCAGTGGCCACCAACATAAAAAAAAAACTGTGTAGATTGCCCTGGCTGGTCACCAGGGCAGTCAGAAACCTTTTAAAAAAATCAAAGAAATGAATAATAAATGTCTGGCAGAAGCTGCTCCTTTGTTATTTATTGCTGTGGCAATCACCGCCCCATAAGACATTTATAAATTATTTATTTTCTTTCTGGTGGTGCCCCTAGAAGAGGCAGGGATACCTCCAAATTTGTTTTTAATGTTGTGGGGGGCTGCAGAGAATGCAGTAACCCCCCAACAATTGAAAAAAAAGCAATAAGTCTCCTGGTTCATCGAATCCAGGACCCCAAGAGAGCTTTCCATACTTTTCTTTTAAGGAACTTAAAGGTGGAGGTGTATGGTCTTCAGCTGAACTGCAGGGACCTTTAGTGGTTGGTTTTATGGCTGCACATTGTGGCCTTAGAAATGTGAAAAAAACTCAGGCATATTTTTATGTTTTTTTCAAACTGCTTTATTGAAAACATTTGAACACAGCCACTACTATTAAACATTTAAATGTGTGAGGTAATGAAATACATACTAAATTATGGTTATTAGTGACTTTTATTTACAAAACCAATAGATCTGATTTATATAACTTCATGTACTGTCCCCTTAATAAACCCAATAGCCCCAACAAATATTATTTTATATTTTTGAGCCTTTGACAAAGCCAGTAGATCTTCCTTACTTAAAATGACATATTTTATACTGTTACATGACATTTCAAGCTTTGCACAGCGGGTGGGGGGGCCAACCCCACACTGTACATGACCTTTGGATGTGAGTGACATGGGATTGGGTGCCTGCATGGGGTGGGCACAGATCGTGGCCACAGGCCAGAACCTGCGTCCAACCTCATACCACACATGGTGATTGACATCTTACTTAATGTTAAAAACACAGCAATTCACAGAAAAAATCCAAGGTGGAAGTGGCAGTTATTTAAAAAAAATTGGAAGTTCAATGAAAATAACCAAAAGTTAGTGATACATAGCCTGTATGGCTGTCAAGAATCCAGGCCCAAATCCTCTCTGTACCATAGTCGCCCAAAGATACTGCCATGAGACGCGATCAAACGCCTTCTCGGCATCTAGGAGGATCATAGCCATCTTCTCACCGGTTGTCTCATTTATATCAAACAGGGCTATAGCACGTCTATAGCCATGTTGCCATGGTAAGACTAGATCTCGGCTATGATCCCCCCTAACCGAGTCGCGAGGATTTTTCAGTACAGTTTGGTGTCGAAGTTCATGAGGGATATGGGTCTGTATGATGCAGGATTGTCGGCGGGTTTCCCTTTTTTAAAAAAGACCCTAATATCTGCGCCTTGCCAGGACTCAGGAGGGATCCCGCTATATTGTATTCCAAGAAACAGGTCTAAGAGTATCAGAGCTATTTCCTCTTGAATTGCTTTATATAATTCCAATGGAATTCTATCAGGATCTGCCGCTTTTCCTGAAGCCATGGATTTCAGGGTAGATAGCACCTCTTCCATCGTGATTTCTTTATCAATCTCTAGTTGCAGCTCTTCACTAAGCCTACACTGACTTCCAAGGGCTAGCTCAGTTTCATTGGAGAGCATAGGATCGAGGCTATCCTGTTGATACAAATCTTGATAACATTTTTCAAAGGTCTTGATAATGTCTTTTATTTATGTATAAAGTACACCGTCTTGACCTTTAATTTCAGTTATGTTGTTTCTGGTTACTCTTTGTTTGGTCCGCAAGGCAAGAACCTTACCTACGGTCTCTCCGTATTCAGATCTCTCACTTTTGTGTGCCTGATAAATAGCTGCCCCCTTCTTAGTGTAATAGCTATTTATTTCAGCTTTTGTGATCATTATTTTTTGTCACAATAATAATTCTTCCCTCTCTTGTTTTCGTCTAATTGCACTAGTGTGTTCTTTTTCTAATTCTCCCAGTTTGGTTATCAAGGTGTTAATTTCACTCTTCTCTTGTTTTATAGCCCTCCCCACAAAGCTATCCCTGGAGGCCTGCTTTAAAACTATCCCAAACTACACATTGCGAAGAACTATATCGGTTCATCTCATAATATTCTGTAGCTCATTGTTTAATGTGTTTGAGATATTGATCATTGGATAATAAAGATCTATCAAACGTCCACTTAGCCTGTAGACGATCTTCGGTCTGAAATACTAAATCCATAACTAAGGGATTGTGATCCGATAGTAGTTTGGGTAGTTTCTTTATTCCTGCGGCTGTGATCAAAGAGGATGACACCAAAACGTAATCCAGCCTGACACATTTCTTATGAGTATTTGAAAAATATGTGTAACCAAGGTCGGTAGGATGTTTTACCCCCACGCATCCTTCAAGTCATAGCTAGTCCGCAAGGCCGAGAGGGCTTGATGAACATGGGGATTCCTCCCCTGGTATTTCTGGATTCTACCACAGCCAGTATCATAGTGACTATTCAGATCCCCACAAATTATTAATGAGCCTGGCCATGATGTTAATTCGACTTCTAGGTCATTAAAGATTTGTGGATCATCCTCATATGATCCGTATATTGTACAGATGGTCAATCCCATGGGCACTAGTCCATCTCCTCCACTTATCTACCAAGACCCATTTAACTGGACCGATACAGTTTCTTACATGAATCGCAACTGCCCTGATAGTTGAGCCTCTTAATATTTCAGCGACTCTGATACGTTTTATTCTTGTTAAGACCACCAACATTGACTGAACAGATGGTATCTTACCCATGCAACGTATTTAATTTCCTCTGCTTTAAACGCTCTTGCTTATTTATACTTGCTGTCTCATATCTTTTGTTTATATCCTCTCCAGTTTTTTTCTTTTTGCTCCCCCTCCAACCTGTGTTCCACCCCCCAAATCCCCTTCTCCCCCCTTCCTTCCCCCCTTCCCCAACCCCCCTGTGCCCTTGAACCCCACCCCCACCCCATCCCCTGTAGAAAGGCATCCAGACTGGTTAGTCTGCTGTGATGGTTGCTGCCCCCTGATCCGTATATTTTATTTCCTGGCAGCTAGGACATATAAAAAGACTATTTTTTTCTTCTCTCCCCACTCCCCTTCTCCTTTCTCTGTCTTTCCCTTCTCTTTCCCCTTTTCTCGCTTTACCCTTTTTAGAGAAGGTACGAGTGAGTAAAGACAAGCAAAATAAGGAAGAAAAACCAAGATCAAATATGGATTATACAGTGGCCACAAGAATAACGAAAAACAGAAAGCTCAGATATCAGGTTAATCAGTCTAAGATTTCAGGTTCCAGTCCTTCAAGTATTCTTTCACTTTGATCTTGGAAGTGAAAAATCGAACATGGTCTCCCTTGATCACCTTTAGGTGAGCTGGATGCAGCAAATATGCTTGTCCCCCCAATCTTGTACTGGCTTAATCATCTGACGAAGGCGCCATCGTCTCTCCAACGTGTAATGGCAAAAGTCTGGTTGGACAAAAATATAAATAATCCCCACTGCTGCGCTTCGTTGTTGGCTTTGCCTTATTGTATATTGCTTGTTGCAGTAAGAAATTGCCAAAATAGACAAGTATGGAACGGGGCTTCGTGTCGGGTTTCACCGGCTGTTTGAGGTTGAATGGGACCCAATGGGCTCTTTGTACTTCTAGAGCCCAATTCCATCCATCTAAATCCGGAAATGCTTTAGATTGCATATCAGCCACGTATGCCCGAATATCTGACCCTTCCTTCCCCTCTGGTATGCCTAGTACCTGTAGATTGTTCCGGTGTTGCCGATTTTCGTGGTCTTCTAACTTCCACTGTTGTCAGTTAGTTGGGCGTCATGAGTAGTGGTACTTGTGCGTTTGACTGCTAGATCGTTCTCCAAGGTTTCTGTTCACATTTCAAAGGTTGTGAGGCATTCATTAATAACAATATACAACTTCGCAACTTTTCTAACAGCCCCTTGAATCTTCCGCATAGCTGTCTGTGCACGTTTGCTATATTGGCGCGTTTCTTCACAATGGGAGAGTATACATTGGAGGACAGTGTCTAAAGTTGGAGATGCTGGGGAGAGTGTATTGTCGCCTTTAGAGGGTGATGTTATACAGGTGCTAAGTAGATCTGCTCCTGACTGATCCCATCTTAGACTTTTATTTGTAGGCTGGGGTGGCTTGTTCTTCTCACTGCCTTAATCATTGTGGCTATTTTGTCTCTTTTGCCACTGTCTGAGATCTCCTCACTAGAATCTCCAAGTGAGTCAGGCCCTGACCCTGAACCTGATGCTGACCAGATCCCATCTGAAAGCGAGAAGAAACATTCCATATCCTGCTCACTGTGGCTCAAGGAAGTAGCGTGATTTGTAGCCATAGCACCTCCAAGATTGAGATTGGGCATAGTAGCCCCCGTCATTGTGCCTACTGCTTGAGCCCCAGGCCCCTCTGAAATACATCCATCAGTGTTATCTCTTGTCTCAGGTTGCAGGCAGGGGGGGTGAGAAGAACGGGAGGCAGCTGACTATGTTGACTGGTTTTAGGTGCGTCTACAGTCACAGATAGGATTTCCTCTGAAACAGCAAGAGTTGTCCCATCAGCCTCCCTGATCACACCACCACCATCTGTAACACTCCCCCCCTGGTGCTGCTCACCTGTTTCATCTTCTTGTTGTTGGTGCTTTACCCCTGGCGCTGATCTCAGCAGATCAAAAGCAGAGGGTTCACTCGCGGGTAGCGCTCCAGTTCTATTTTTCTTACCCTCCGGCTTTTCTGTCCTGAGTACTGCATTCTCGCACTTTGTTTTTACCCCCACCGGGTGTCGGGTCGGGGTCCAAAGATGTTGCCATTTTGAGAGATGAGCCAGCGCCTGCACCCGCACCCGACCGTGTTTTCCCTTTTATTCCAGTGGGCACCGGGACTTTTGGAGCCATAGTTTCCCCAGAACACGCCCGGCAAAAATCCAAACAGAACAGGCACTGCTTCCTCTCCTCCCTGCCGGACGTCAATGTGGCCAAAAAAGTGAGGAACGCCCTCGTGAGCTCCGCACGGCAGAGCGCAGCTCCACACTGGATGGGACTGGGGCAGAGCTTCAGGTATGCGAACGCCGTTTCCATTCCTCTCCTATCCTTTATTTTTGGCTCCGCTTTTCGTTTGTTTGTTAGCCCATCTTGCCTTCCTTCTTTTGAGTCTTTTGAGTCAATTGCAGCTACCGGCAAACATACTTTGTTCCTGGTATGTAGTATTGTCCATTACTGCCGCTTCTATACAAAATTCATCCATGGTCAGAGAGCAGCAACGCGACCGGATCACGCAATCACCATCTTGCCTCTCTCCCCAGAGAATCTCTTGCCTCTCTCAACGAGCAGATCTCTAGGCAGTCTAGAGATCCAAAAGTGCATTGTTTCAGACCATACGCGAGACTAAACATAATGGGTCAATAATCAAATTCTATTGACATTGCAAGAGGGACAAGACAGGGTTGTCCCTGTTCTCCAACATTATTTGCCCTATATATCGATATCTTTATAGAGCAAATCCTTCAAGATCGGATAATTACTACAGTCAACTGTAATGGGTATGATGCAATGATAATTGCCTATGCCGATGATCTGGCAGTGGTAACCATTGACCCAGAAAACGCAATTTCTCAAATTCAGAAATTAGCCAGTGAAAAAGGTCCAAAATCCGGCTACCTGTTGAACACAGGGAAAACCCAGATTTTATGCAATTCTAAAACCCCCTGCAATGACCCACGAAGATTAAATGAGGTAATCTATCTTGGTATCAAGATCAGCAGCAATGTAGAGACCATTTGGAAAATAAATATGGCACCTATGATCAACAAGATCAGCACGGATCTACGTTGTCTAGATAGACTTCATTTATCACTTATAGGATGATGTAACATACTTAAGATGGTTATGCTCCCCAAGGTCCTATATATGTTTAGGTCTATCCCACTAGAAATTGAAGATTTATTCTTAAAGGAATTAGATAGCATATTTAGCAATTTTGTTTGGAAATATTCAAAAATTCGACGTTCCCTAAAATGTTTAACACTACCACAAGATCGAGGAGGATGGTCTGCCCCCATCTTAGATACTATTACTACGCAACTTTCTTACAGCAATGGCTTTTGTAATTCCATCAGGCACAGGTGACAGACAACATGATGTAAACGGGGACCTCCCCATAATATATGAGCTAGCAATAGGAATAAATGCACAGGGAGTACTTCTCCGACAGAAAGAGGCCAGCTACTATAAAAAAATGTAATTTAAGGTGGCAATCACAATCTGGAAAATATGGAAAAGAATGGTAGGGCTCATGAAAATACCTAAATATAACAGATATATGCCATTGTGGCGATCTCCTCTTTTTCCCACATCAATGTACGATGAATTGGCTAGACAATTGGAGGAAGAGGGAATCTTGAAGGTGGGGGATCTTTATTTAATTTAACAAAGGCTGTTGTTCCTCGAGCTACAGCAAAGGTACGGTATAGCGGTCGGAACATATTTTAAATACCAACCTTGATAAGTCTTGTCTCTGTATTTTCATGTGTGTATTCTGCTGACGATGATCGGCACTTCCGTGTGCAGCAAACATTTGCTGTACGCGGAAGTGCCGATCGTCGTCAACAGAATACACACATGAAAATACAGAGACAAGACTTATCAAGGTCCAGGGAGCCGGGTTGCCTGTAACTTAAAAGGGACACAATACCTTAGTGTCTACTGATGTGGGGACTTCTATCGTAATTGAAAATTGATTATTCGGATTTCTTTAATTCAGAAGTTTTTTGCCTATGTGTGATCAAAACAGTATTCATAAAACTAAGCCTTGAAAAAGCCCAGGGGGGCGAAACGTACGTCGGCTGCCATTGTTGTTCATTCCATTGTGAACTGAAAATTAAATATAAAGAAGAACCTGAATCAAGACCTTCTTTTCCTCAATTGAAAGGACATTTCAATTTGTGGCATATAGGACTAATACTTCGCTTGAGTGTCATTAATCTTTATTCTCACTTTGTGACGGTTGCTCTTTGGATTATAGATATAGTGATTTGGTGTGCCCAGATGTATTTGTGATTCCATTTTGCTATAGATTTCTTTGAATCTTAGTATTTTTATACCTTGGTGGGTAGGTATATCAACATCATAGGAGCACCCGCAATACATGCTCTTTATTATATAAGTTAGAGACTACTGATTCAAATGGATGTGCAGGTCATTTAGCATATGAATATATATTTTACTTTGTATACTCTCTCCAAATAAAATAAAAGTCAACGGGACGTTATAGTAAGTTGAAAATGTCAACTAAAACATATAATTTTAAATTAACAAAACCACTAATATTCATCAGTTATAGATATCTCAAGTAACTGTATCTCATGTGCTAATGTAACTAAATTTTGTGCCCCTGTCATGCACTTCTAAATACCTCTCATATTACATCACTTATGCCATGTTCTTTAACATCATTTATAACATCAATATAACACACAAAGTAACATAATTGATAATGGGCCCCCAAAGAGAACTCCGCATGCCTTTCCATGGCGGAGTCTCCGCCATTGAAAATGCCAGATAATAATATGGATGGCGGTGCCTGCAAGGCACAGCCACCATATTGCAGGCCTTTTCCACCCGGTAGGCAATTGGGACGATTGCCTACCGGTGGAAAAGCGGCAGACGGTCTTTCCGTCTGCTGCGGTACCCCCCGCCATGCTAATGTGGCAGGGGGTAATAGGCCGACCAGCGGGGTGTTTTGGCGTGCGATCCGCACACCATCCTAATGGACCCCATAGTGTATAAAGGTATCTTAGATGATCCAATTTTATCTAAAACCCTTACACACATCACTGGATGAAATATGCAATTTCTGATAAATATATAATTTTATTAAGCAAAATTTGGAACAATTGTATCTAATTTTAGACAGTTTAAGTGTATTTATATATATTTTAACATATTTATAAATGTGTATCTGCATTTGTGGGAATCAACTGTTTGAAAGAAATTCATTGTCATGCCCCTAGCGGTCCTTGCACCTTCTCGCACTTTATATATATTGGTTTATTTATTTATTATCAATGAGGTATAATGACATTATGTCATCAATATATGCTGCTGAGAATATCAGATATATAACAGTAAGCACTTTATGTTGATTTGCACTATATGGAGGATTGGAGCACTTGTCACTTTATTTTATATAGCCAATTATGTAAGTATTGTGAAAAAGATAATAATCAAGTAAGGAAGCGATATTCCAATGGGTTATCAGCTATAACTTGAACTTGTACCATATGTAAATTTGTGATATGAAATTTTAATGGTACATATGACGATGTTTTATCAGTGTATTTATACCTTTTATCATTAATGCATTTATGCAAGCATTGACTATGATGATAGTCTGTTTTTCATGTCTTTCATTTTGACTATTGAGCACTGTCACTTTAAATTGGGGGATCCAACCATTCAGCATTGTCATGTGATCAAGGCCGGTGACGGCCGAAATGTGTTATGGCGGAATTGGTGTGAGTGCCGAATAAAACACTTCATGCACTTAATTTGGGTCCGCTCTCATTCTTTCTCCACAAAGGTGACGCAAGCAGGTGAGGATTCCTGATAAATATATATATATGCATAAACATACATATATATATATATATACATATATATATATATATATATATATATATATATATATCAGTTCAGTTGCATCCCTGGCAGGGCAGCCTCCTCGTAGCCCCCGCGCAACAACACAAACACGGACCACCTTCTGTAGTGCAAAGAGTTTATTTGCTCAACTGCTCGATGTCGTCATAACGTTTCGGCTCCCCCTGAGCCTTGATCACATGACAACTAATGAAAATACATCACTTCCTTAAGTAGGAAGAACCTTGTATAGCACGTGATATCATTAGGGTATGGAAAAGGAAGACAGACTTAAGTTTGGTGTGTTACTATAGACCAAACGACATTTGCATTTTGATTTTTGTAATAAATACCAAAACATATTTACTGATTGGATTAATATCCGCAAAAAATGTCCGATTTTTGTATATATTGGTATAAGATCAACTATCGGGATAAATCCCCCATAATCCTCCAAATATACTTCCTAATACCTTCATTTAATATTCATTTGACAGCAGCTCCCTGCAGTCGTGCTCAAGGTTGAGGTAGTAAGCTGAGTGCAAAATTTATGCTAATAAATTAACACAAAATTCAATAATTTAACACTCAAATATAATGCATTAAAAACAGTTATACATGAAAAACCTTAAAAACAATTAAAATACGTTAGTAAACATTAGCAATTTTGTAAAAAACAACTCTGTGCAATGTAAGTGCTGGTGGGGAAAGATGGCCTTAGCTGATCCCAGCTGCCAAATTGTTGTTGTTTAACCTTAGACCTGACTT